>NC_086444.1:1200253379-1201453379 GCF_028390025.1 Pseudophryne corroboree | reverse complement strand
TAAGCCCGTGGCCCTCATTCCGAGTTGATCGCTCGCTTTTAGCAGCATTGCACATGCTAGGCCGCCGCCCTCTGGAAGTGTATCTTAGCTTAGCAGAATAGCGAACGAAAGGTTAGCAGAACTGCTACTAAATAATTTGCTGCAGTTTCTGAGTAGCTCCAGACCTACTCCTAGACTGCGATCACCTCAATCTGTTTAGTTCCTGGTTTGACGTCCCAAACACGCCCTGCGTTCGGCCAACCACTCCCCCGTTTCTCCAGCCACTCCTGCGTTTTTATCTGGCACGCCTGCGTTTTTCAGCACACTCCCTGAAAACGGCCAGTTTCCGCCCAGAAACACCCACTTCCTGTCAATCACATTACGATCACTCGAGCGATGAAAAAACGTCGCTCGAGCTTGTGTAAAAGTACAAAGTTTTGTGTGAAAGTACTTAGCGCATGCGTGCTGCGTACCATGCGCATTTTTGCCATTTTTTCATCTGATCGCTGCGCTGCGAAAATCGACAGCGAGCGAACAACTCGGAATGACCACCAATATCAAGCTGGGAGCTCCAAAAGCTTTAGCCTCTGACACCACCTACAACCCAATGTATATCCTGTGGACCTACTGTGGACCCTGAAGGAGAAAATTTAGTCCTCGCTTGCAGAGCGAGCCAAGACCATTAGCGATTTGTAAGGGAAACTTCTACTTGAGAATTCTCTTCAAAAGCCAAGTTAAGTGGGGGGTTTTGTATTAAAACCTATGAGAAGGAGCTAGAATTTAACTTGTCAACATATGCTGAAACACATGGAAAGGCCCAAATTCGCATTTGCGCTATATATACAAAAGCTCGCAGTTTACCAAGGACAGATCCTTCAGACTCAGAAACGGCACCCCTACATCTCTATGCGCCATATGGGTTTTCCCTTGTAAATAAAATCAAGTTTAAATGCCAAAAATTACGTTTTCCTGCATTTTGTACCAATTTGTTTTTGGTCCAATGGGAGAAAAAAAAATTTTTGGATTCTCATCTATAACATAGAAATCAAGAACACAAATATCACAAAGAAACCACAGGTGGACCTAGCATTAAACACAAATAACAGCGTGACAAACCAGTCATCTCCAGAGAGAATAATGGGATTTACGCAGCAATTTTCCTTTGAGGCCCTTTAATATCAGGTAAGTCCACTTGCACTAATGCCCCTTGATCCGTCCCGACAAGTAACGAGATATAAGACGCGATTAAGTCTCTGTAGTAATGAGAATTATTCACATGGACACAAAGACCAGAAGATCGTCTCCATAATCGCTCCTCGCGATAACATAAAATTATCTACAGATCAAGGTCGGATTATCATCCATGAATGAGGACTCACCGTAGATTGAGGGGAGGGGATTTTGTAAGTCTCCTAAACAGACATCTGGGAATACATATAGATGTTTGATAAGGTCATCCATAAGCAGAGCTTATAGGCACATCTACGACCATACTTGTCCATTTATGGCTCCTTCCTAGGAACACATCAGCGTAGAACACGTAACACACTAACTTCCAATGTAATAGCATTGCATGGCCCAAGTTTTCGGCAAAACATTTACAAAAACTGAATTTGCAACCAACATCCTAATTTACCTTTTTACAGTATATAAAAAAAAAAAAAATGGCTAATAAATGTTTTTTAAGTACTCTATAAGTCACATTATGGAACCCCTCCATTTGAGCACATAGGCAGCCATTTTAAAGAGACAGACACCACCTCACAATCAACAGGCTCCACGCCAGTTGACTTAAAAAGTACCTCAGCCAATTTCATTTAGCAATCTGGGCCCAACCACAGATATCCTTAAAACCTGGACTGTGATTTGCAGAAAAACCATGTTATGCGCTAATGAATATTGCTCAGTGCCTACACAGCCATAGCAGATCAATACCAGTTACAGGATGACAAAGCCCCCCACTTTCTCTGCAACTGGGAGCACAAGTACCCTGGGACAGTGGCAGCACCGCCCCCCTCAGCCTTGCACCCTGGGTTGTGGCACCAGCCACACAATCTGTGCTACGGCCCTGAGCCCATAAAATGGCTGCCTTCACTGTATGCAGGCAACAAGTGCACAGCAATGAGAAAGCTATGACGACACCTTTTTTTTTTTGTGCTGAAACAAAGGCTTATATTCAACCTCAATGTCCTTGATAAGAGGTGAAACCCCGGGAACTCATCCAGACTAACCTTAATAAACTTCAAGTACAAGAAATTTAGTCTGATGATACATTGTCTCTCTAATTGCCATTATAAATTCTTGCCAGGCAGAAAGAATGAAGAGGTTTTCCAGGAAACCTGCTGCCCTAGTTTTTCTGGGTGTGGTATGGAAGGTAGATAGTAACTAGGTCGACAGTGTCTAGGTTGACCACTATTGGTCAACAGTAACTAGGTCGACAGGGTTTCTAGATCGACAGGTCAAAAGGGCGACATGAGATTTTTATGGGGGGGGGGTTTGTGTAGTTTTATTCGTATAGTGACCGGGAACCCCAATTAGTGCACCGTGTCCCCTCGCATGGCTCACGTTCGGGCAAGGTGCCTCACTCCACTATTGCTGCGCTCGGCACAGGTTACCGTTCCCAATTGTAGTCCACGTGTATCGTTAAGTATGAAAGGTTCAAAAAAAGTAAAAAAATTGTGAAAAACTCATGTCGACCTTTTGACCTGATGACCTAGAACATGTCAACCTAGTTACTGTCGACCAATAGTGGTCGACCTAATTACTGTCGACCAATAGTGGTCAACCTAGTTACTGTCGACCAATAGTGGTCAACCTAGTTACTGTCGACCAATAGTGGTCAACCTAGTTACTGTCGACCAATAGTGGTCAACCTAGTTACTGTCGACCAATAGTGGTCGACCTAGAGACCGGATCCCGTATTTCAGGAGGGCTTATTTTTCCCATGAACGCAAAATGTCCGCCCGGCAGCCATACAGATTTACGTCTGCGTGCGATTTCCGTTCAGTAACCTTCAATGAGTGTTGGCGCATACCGTGACGATGCGAAGGGGATAAAATAATAAAATAAAAATTATAGTGCACTTGACAAATAAATAATTTCCAAGCTTTGCCATATATTGCACGGTTCACGAACTCCTGAGCCTCTGATTAAGAATGACTAGCTAGGATACTTGAGTCAGCAGTATAAGCCTGAGCGCTCCGACCATATCATATTATTGTGCAGATATTTCCATAGAGATCAGCTTTGACAGATCGGCTTAAACTTACATGCTTAAAAAAAATGAAATTAATTTCCACAATCGGATCACAGAATGAGTTGGGTTTATCACAGGCGTTCAGTACATACATTGAAAAATGCTTTTTTTTTTTTTTTTTATTTCTGCAATCTTGAACGAGCTTAATGATTGTTGCAGGTTTTCATGCGAACCAGACAGGTCCATAAACCTATAACACCCTACACGTAATTTAGAATATATTCATTTCATACAGATTTCAGAGCGAGGGGCCCCCACTATACGGTGCCTTTGTTTCTACCCGGGACTGAAGACAAACACAGATCGTTGTCATGTCAGAACCTCTCAGTACTGCGAATGGAGCCAAATTGCTGCGTAGGACCGGTTGCCATGGCGACTCACAAAGCTGGACGCGAAACAAACCTCACAAAGACTCAGAGCTGCGAATTAACCTGCAGGGGAAAAAAAAAACGCAGTAAAACCATTAACCCCTCCACCGCCACACCGCTACATGAGGCACCGCAGGCAAGAGAACAGTTCTGGAATGCCTCAGAAAGTGTGGAAGGGGTGTTTCATGATTCTGTGAGGGAAAAGTGGATCCCTGAATCCGCTCTGTGACATTTCAACAGAGAAATGCCACACTTTGGGGGTGAACGCCAACATTTGTGCGATTGTCTTCAAACTGCGCAAGCGCCAGACGCACTGGGTGCGTGTGGCGACTGATTAGCTGCAGTGGTGCAGAGTGTGTTTATATGCATTTAGTGACAGGTAGTCACAGTTTGTGGGAGTTAATGGACGATGGCTACAAAAACGTAGGCATGTTGCAACCATTTTAGGGGCGAGTCTGAGCCTGCGGCCGCAAATTTATACGCAGTTGTAAGGGCTCAAGTGGCTTACTTGAAGTACTCAGTGGGCGTCTCTGTAAACAACTACATTTTTCACCTTTGTTCAAGCAAATTGGAGGTAAATAACCAGTTACTGAAATGCCATATTTAATAACACAACATTTCCAGACAATGTACATTTACGGAGTAAGGGAGGTTTTATATTCCGGAATTAATTTGTCAGCAACAGGAGGCTTTTAAAAGCTTTCATAAAACCATTGATATGTATTACCTTCTTCGCTGTTAGCAGATTACAGAAAGCTTACACATGGTCCTATAGACTAGCTTTATATTTATTAAATGAGAATAACATTAGAGCCGCTACAGGTAGCAACATTCACACAAATTGATCAAGAATCAAAATATTTGGGGATGCAGAGATCATGCGGGAGGGAGTTTCTCCTATGCACAGCAGACTTGTGTCGGTAACCCAACCAAAGGGACGCTGCTAATTTCCAACAAGTGGCAAACAAATCTGCAGACTGACTAGCCAAATCCATTGGCAGCCATTTTGTTTGACCTGATCACATTACTGAGTGATCGATACAGGCAAACCCCGACTGAAAACCTGATTTTGTGTGGAATATCAGACATTATACTCAGTCGTAGAAGTCTACTTATCAGTATTACTGAGACTTGCCAGCTCACACGACACTTGTGGAAAATATTTTAATACTGGGAATTGATATAAAAAATATTTTTAAAAATCCATTCTACATAAAAGGCGCCATTTGCACAAGGAGTAAATCCTTTCATGAGTTAATATGACCCAATTGTTGAAGAACAACAGAGACCTTGCACAGAATTATTCTAATTAAAAGCACGGGTAAGGATAATTAGTGGAAAGCCACAGAGGCTTAGCGGAATACAGGAAATTGTGAGAAATAAATGTGATTTCTTTTTTTTTGGAGACATTTCAAATAATATGCCAGAATATGCCAAGAAGTCTAGAGTCTCGCCAAAGTGCCTCACACCTCAGTAATATCACCGTCACCCAGATAATTGTCAGCGTGCATTCTAATATGGATTGGTTCAGGCTACAAAATGGCCGCCTCCCCCACAACCATTGCAAGTTTTATTAGCGGCTTTTAGGTAAAAGGGGTATGGGTCGTTGGATACACACAACTTAGGTCGACATGCATTAGGTCGACCACGGAAGGTCGACATGCATTAGGTCGACATGGTCATTAGGTCAACATGTACTATGTCAAAAGGTCGACATGAGGTTTTTGACAGTTTTTGGTGTCGTTTTCTCCGTAAAGTGATGGGGAACCCACATTAGCGCACCATGTCCCCTTCGGGCAAGGATTACCGTTCCAATCGTAGTCCACGTGGATCGTTAAGTATGAATCCAAAAAATTAACTCCCGTTGACTTTTTGACCTGTCGAACTAGTATATGTCGACCTAATGGCATTGTCGACCTTCAGTGGTTGACCTAATGCGTGTCGATCTAACGACCATAACCCGGTAAAAGAGGGATGAGGATGAAGCGTGCGAGTTGTTAACACACACACACACACACAAATAAGAGATACTCAAGTATAAAATAATCGCACAAAAACGAATAATCAAAACCAAGCCAAAATAAGAATTTACTTACCGATAATTCTATTTCTCGGAGTCCGTAGTGGATGCTGGGGTTCCTGAAAGGACCATGGGGAATAGCGGCTCCGCAGGAGACAGGGCACAAAAGTAAAGCTTTCCGATCAGGTGGTGTGCACTGGCTCCTCCCCCTATGACCCTCCTCCAAGCCAGTTAGGTACTGTGCCCGGACGAGCGTACACAATAAGGGAGGAATTTTGAATCCCGGGTAAGACTCATACCAGCCACACCAATCATACCGTACAACTTGTGATCTAAACCCCGTTAACAGTATGATAACAGCGGAGCCTCTGAAAAGATGGCTCACAACAATAATAACCCGATTTTTGTAACTATGTACAAGTATTGCAGATAATCCGCACTTGGGATGGGCGCCCAGCATCCACTACGGACTCCGAGAAATAGAATTATCGGTAAGTAAATTCTTATTTTCTCTATCGTCCTAGTGGATGCTGGGGTTCCTGAAAGGACCATGGGGATTATACCAAAGCTCCCAAACGGGCGGGAGAGTGCGGATGACTCTGCAGCACCGAATGAGAGAACTCCAGGTCCTCCTTAGCCAGGGTATCAAATTTGTAGAATTTAGCAAACGTGTTTGCCCCTGACCAAGTAGCTGCTCGGCAAAGTTGTAAAGCCGAGACCCCTCGGGCAGCCGCCCAAGATGAGCCCACCTTCCTTGTGGAATGGGCATTTACATATTTTGGCTGTGGCAGGCCTGCCACAGAATGTGCAAGCTGAATTGTATTACACATCCAACTAGCAATAGTCTGCTTAGAAGCAAGAGCACCCAGTTTGTTGGGTGCATACAGGATAACAGCAAGTCAGTTTTCCTGACTCCAGCCGTCCTGGAA
Source organism: Pseudophryne corroboree (assembly GCF_028390025.1). Classification (NCBI taxonomy): domain Eukaryota; kingdom Metazoa; phylum Chordata; class Amphibia; order Anura; family Myobatrachidae; genus Pseudophryne; species Pseudophryne corroboree. The sequence goes on along the minus strand of NC_086444.1, from coordinate 1,201,446,827 downwards.
CATATTTTCAGGGCCCTGACAACATCTAGCAACTTGGAGTCCTCCAAGTCCCTAGTAGGTGCAAGGCACCACAATAAGCTGGTTCAGGTGAAACACTGACACCACCTTAGGGAGAGAACTGGGGACGAGTCCGCAGCTCTGCCCTGTCCGAATGGACAAACAGATATGGGCTTTTTTGAGAAAAAACCACCAATTTGACACTCGCCTGGTCCAGGCCAGGGCCAAGAGCATGGTCACTTTTCATGTGAGATGCTTCAAATCCACAGATTTGACTGGTTTTAAACCAATGTGATTTGAGGAATCCCAGAACTACGTTGAGATCCCACAGTGCCACTGGAGGCACAAAAGGGGGTTGTATATGCAATACTCCCTTGACAAAACTTCTGGACTTCAGGAACTGAAGCCAATTCTTTCTGGAAGAAAATCGACAGGGCCGAAATTTGAACCTTAATGGACCCCAATCTGAGGCCCATAGACACTCCTGTTTGCAGGAAATGCAGGAAACGACCGAGTTGAAATTTCTTTGTGGGGCCTTCCTGGCCTCACACCACGCAACATATTTTCGCCACATGTGGTGATAATGTTGTGCGGTCACCTCCTTTCTGGCTTTGACCAGGGTAGGAATGACCTCTTCCGGAATGCCTTTTTCCCTTAGGATCCGGCTTTCCACCGCCATGCCGACCAACGCAGCTGCGGTAAGTCTTGGAACAGACATGGTACTTGCTGAAGCAAGTCCCTTCTTAGCGGCAGAGGCCATAAGACCTCTGTAAGCATCTCTTGAAGTACCGGGTACCAAGTCCTTCTTGGCCAATCCGGAGCCATGAGTATAGTTCTTACTCCTCTACGTCTTATAATTCTCAGCACCTTAGGTATGAGAAGCAGAGGAGGGAACACATACACCGACTGGTACACCCACGGTGTTACCAGAACGTCCACAGCTATTGCCTGAGGGTCTCTTGACCTGGCGCAATACCTGTCCCGTTTTTTGTTCAGACGGGACGCCATCATGTCCACCTTTGGTATTTCCCAACGGTTTACAATCATGTGGAAAAAACTTCCTGATGAAGTTTCCACTCTCCCGGGTGGAGGTCGTGCCTGCTGAGGAAGTCTGCTTCCCAGTTTCCATTCCCGGGATGAAACACTGCTGACAGTGCTATCACATGATTTTCCGCCCAGCGAAAAGTCCTTGCAGTTTTTGCCATTGCCCTCCTGCTTCTTGTGTCGCCCTGTCTGTTTACGTGGGCGACTGCCGTGATGTTTTTCCCACTGGATCAATACCGGCTGACCTTGAAGCAGAGGTCTTGCTAAGCTTAGAGCATTATAAATTTACCCTTAGCTCCAGTATATTTATGTGGAGAAAAGTCTCCAGACTTGATCACACTCCCTGGAAATTTTTTCCTTGTGTGACTGCTCCCCAGCCTCTCGGGCTGGGCTCCGTGGTCACCAGCAACCAATCCTGAATGCCGAATCTGCGGCCCTCTAGAAGATGAGCACTCTATAACCACCACAGGAGAGACACCCTTGTCCTTGGATATAGGGTTATCCGCTGATGCATCTGAAGATGCGATCCGGACCATTTGTCCAGCAGATCCCACTGAAAAGTTCTTGCGTGAAATCTGCCGAATGGAATTGCTTCGTAGGAAGCCACCATTTTTACCAGGACCCTTGTGCAATGATGCACTGTTTTTAGGAGGTTCCTGACTAGCTCGGATAACTCCCTGGCTTTCTCTTCCGGGAGAAACACCTTTTTCTGGACTGTGTCCAGAATCATCCCTAGGCACAGCAGACGTGTCGTCGGGATCAGCTGCGATTTTGGAATATTTAGAATCCACCCGTGCTGTTGTAGCAGTATCCTAGATAGTGCTACTCCGACCTCCAACTGTTCCCTGGACTATGCCCTTATCAGGAGATCGTCCAAGTAAGGGATAATTAAGACGCCTTTTCTTCGAAGAAGAATCATCATTTCGGCCATTACCTTGGTAAAGACCCGGGGTGCCGTGGACAAACCAACGGCAGCGTCTGAAACTGATAGTGACAGTTCTGCACCACGAACCTGAGGTACCCTTAGTGAGAAGGGCAAATTTGGGACATAGAGGTAAGCATCCCTGATGTCCCGGGACACTATATAGTCCCCTTCTTCCTGGTTCGTTATCACTGCTCTGAGTGACTCCATCTTGATTTGAACCTTTGTTAGTGTTCAAAAAATTTTTTAGAATAAGTCTCACCTAGCCTTCTGGCTTCAGTACCACAATATAGTGTGGAATAATACCCCTTTTCTTGTAGTAGGAGGGGTAATTTAATTATCACCTGCTGGGAATACAGCTCGTGAATTTTTTTCCCATACTGCCTCCTTGTCGGAGGGAGACCTTGGTAAAGCAGACTTCAGGAGCCTGCGAAGGGGAAACGTCTCGACATTCCAATCTGTACCCCTGGGATACTACTTGTAGGATCCAGGGGTCCTGTACGGTCTCAGCGCCATGCTGAGAACTTGTCAGAAGCGGTGGAACGCTTCTGTTCCTGGGAATGGGCTGCCTGCTGCAGTCTTCTTCCCTTTCCTCTATCCCTGGGCAGATATGATCTTATAGGGACGAAAAGACTGAGGCTGAAAAGACGGTGTCTTTTTCTGCAGAGATGTGACTTAGGGTAAAAACGGTGGATTTTCCAGCAGTTGCCGTGGCCACCAGGTCCGATGGACCGACCCCAAATAACTCCTCTTCCTTTATACGGCAATACACCTTTGTGCCGTTTGGAATCTGCATCACCTGACCACTGTCGTGTCCATAACATCTTCTGGCAGTTATGGACATCGCATTTACTCTTGATGCCAGAGTGCAAATATCCCTCTGTGCATCTCGCATATATAGAAATGCATCCTTTAAATGCTCTATAGTCAATAAAATACTGTCCCTGTCAAGGGTATCAATATTTTTAGTCAGGGAATTCGACCAAGCCACCCCAGCTCTGCACATCCAGGCTGAGGCGATCGCTGGTCGCAGTATAACACCAGTATGTGTGTATATACTTTTTATGATATTTTCCAGCCTCCTGTCAGCTGGTCCTTGAGGACGGCCCTATCTATAGACGGTACCGCCACTTGTTTTGATAAGCGTGTGAGCGCCTTATCCACCCTAAGGGGTGTTTCCCAACGCGCCCTAACTTCTGGCGGGAAAGGGTATACCGCCCATAATTTTCTATCGGGGGGAACCCACGCATCATCACACACTTTATTTAATTTATCTGATTCAGGAAAAACTATGGTAGTTTTTTCACATCCCACATAATACCCTCTTTTGTGGTACTTGTAGTATCAGAAATATGTAACACCTCCTTCATTGCCTTTAACGTGTGGCCCTAATAAGGAATACGTTTGTTTATTCACCGTCGACACTGGATTCAGTGTCCCTGTCTGTGTCGACCGACTAAAGTAAACGGGCGTTTTAAAACCCCTGACGGTGTTTTTGAGACGTCTGGACCGGTACTAATTGTTTGTCGGCCGTCTCATGTCGTCAACCGACCTCGCAGCGTGTTGACATTATCACGTAATTCCCTAAATAAGCCATCCATTCCGGTGTCGACTCCCTAGAGAGTGACATCACCATTACAGGCAATTGCTCCGCCTCCTCACCAACATCGTCCTCCTACATGTCGACACACACGTACCGACACACAGCACACACACAGGGAATGCTCTGATAGAGGACAGGACCCACTAGCCCTTTGGAGAGACAGAGGGAGAGTTTGCCAGCACACACCAAAAACGCTATAATTATATAGGGACAACCTTATATAAGTGTTTTCCCTTATAGCATCTTTTTTATATATTTCTAACGCCAAATTAGTGCCCCCCCTCTCTGTTTTAACCCTGTTTCTGTAGTGCAGTGCAGGGGAGAGCCTGGGAGCCTTCCCTCCAGCCTTTCTGTGAGGGAAAATGGCGCTGTGTGCTGAGGAGATAGGCCCCGCCCCTTTTTCGGCGGCCTCGTCTCCCGCTCTTAACGGATTCTGGCAGGGGTTAAATATCTCCATATAGCCTCCGGAGGCTATATGTGAGGTATTTTTAGCCAAAATAGGTATTCATTTGCCTCCCAGGGCGCCCCCCTCCCAGCGCCCTGCACCCTCAGTGACTGCCGTGTGAAGTGTGCTGAGAGGAAAATGGCGCACAGCTGCAGTGCTGTGCGCTACCTTTAGAAGACTGCAGGAGTCTTCAGCCGCCGATTCTGGACCTCTTCTGACTTCAGCATCTGCAAGGGGGCCGGCGGCAAGGCTCCGGTGACCATCCAGGCTGTACCTGTGATCGTCCCTCTGGAGCTGATGTCCAGTAGCCAAGAAGCCAATCCATCCTGCACGCAGGTGAGTTCACTTCTTCTCCCCTAAGTCCCTCGTTGCAGTGATCCTGTTGCCAGCAGGACTCACTGTAAAATAAAAAACCTAAGCTAAACTTTTCTAAGCAGCTCTTTAGGAGAGCCACCTAGATTGCACCCTTCTCGGCCGGGCACAAAAATCTAACTGGCTTGGAGGAGGGTCATAGGGGGAGGAGCCAGTGCACACCACCTGATCGGAAAGCTTTACTTTTGTGCCCTGTCTCCTGCGGAGCCGCTATTCCCCATGGTCCTTTCAGGAACCCCAGCATCCACTAGGACGATAGAGAAAACTATTTTATCAGCCCTGCAGCAATACTATATAACTAAACAGATTGTAGAGATACAGTGCCAGGTCCACTTCCGGGTCCCTGACACATGCAATAATCAGAACACAGGATTTTGTCTTTTTAGAGGTCACCGGGAATAACGCTTAACAAGACCGTCTTCAAAAACACGTCTGGTCCCAGGACATCGCTAGAGTAACAGGATAACACAGAATGTAACGCGGTCCCAGGCTAGATGGACCAAACGCTTCAATACCATGATTTAAGGAGCTAGAACTGGAATGAGAGCAAACGAGGACACGCTAGAAGAAAATAATAAAAGGTGACATATACAGAGGTCAGTACAATGATAACTAATTAGAATAAAGTGGCTTGGGCCGAATGTGGCATGAGCCCCAGCAGTTTCAGGACTATAAGTCCCAGCATAGCTGGAGGAGAATTCTGGTACTTGTAGTTCCACATAGAGGATCATGGGGTGTGCAATATGCAGACCTCCAGCTTCTGTAGAACTGCACATCCCAGGAAACCCTGCCACATTTTAATATTTCTACATGATAAAACGGTTGCAGGGCATGCTGGGATGTGTAGTTCAAGGACCACTTATTGCCCACCCCTGCAGGAGTAAGTCTTATACAGAGCGTGCGTATCCATATGGCTCCCTCTAAAAATAGGTCATTATTATAAATGAGGCTGAAATGAGAGTGGGAGAATCGCTGACAAATAATACCAGAACACGTGTATATAGATACATGATGTATATTGTCCCTCAGAGACGAGCTGGTGCCTCACTAGGGCCGACAGTCACTATAGCTACTGGATTTTGTCTGGGCCTAGTCGAAACCACAGACTGCAGACCCAGCACCTTCATACGGGTTCCGTATAATTTGTCAAGCTAGTTGCATCGACATTCACTCAGCTAATGGTGACAATCAGCTCTGCAGTTGTACTGGAGGAAAGAACCCTAAACTTGACCCTACCTAACCCTGAGGCTATAGTTCCAGCGTTTGTGAATTTGGTCGCAGACTGTGTCTAACGACGGCAAACAGCAGTTGTCACAGCAAAGTGGTTTCATATCCCTGATATCGCATTCATGTCAACATTCTGAACATGTCGATATGTTAGCGGTTGAGATTCAAGAACGTCAATATTGTACTGTCGAAGTAATGGGGCGCTAATTAATGGGAGCCAATTTATTTGTTTTGGGCACCAGTTAATTATCGTGCTTGTTGCGACAAAATAGATTTTTAAAAAACCAAAACTGAACTCCCCATATGAATGTCGACATAGCAGCGCCTTCACACACGTCATGGATGTAGTCTTACAACTTTACAGTGTCTTATTCTAATAAAAATACTTGTTCTAATAGCACTACACATACTAGCAAGCCCTGCTACAATTTTGCTATTTGGCCATACTAAAACTGTTGCAGGGCATGCTGGGATGTGTAGTTCAACAACAACTGGGGGGGCAAAGGTTCCCTATCCCTGCACTAGGGGATATATTGGACGTTCGAGATATATCGCTAGAGGATCGCAGAGTGTATACATCCCGCCGAATAAGGTTGTGAATGACGTAGTTTGCAGCCATTTTGCGTTGACCTTGCAGTACAGCCGACGGCCAACACATCTTCAGATATATTGGTGCACCTAGTTGTGTGTACGGGCGGTCCGCCGACCACCCCCACACTTGCTGAAGGGACTGAAGTCAAAGCTGGGCGAGAAAATCCAAATACCCGCCCAGTTGTGACATCAGGACAACACATCGAGCGGTCCGATTGGTAAGTGTATATGCTTACCTTGATCGGCCGCTCTGTCGACGCAATAGTGGGTGCACCAACGTGTGTCCTAATGTGCACCCAGCTTTCGAATGCGGTAGCTCATTACAATATGTTATGTTGCCTCATCCTTAGATAATCACATTTTTGCTCGCCTTCGGGAATTAGAAATAAAATATTCTTACATATTTCAAAAATGAAAAAAAGTGGCATGGTGAAAATAATACTTTCAGGGTTTTTGTATTTTTTTTGTAACATTAAACAGCAAAAATTATAACGATACCGTACAACATAGTTCTCCGAATTATTCTCTATTTTACCAAGTGACTACAAGTTTCTTGCCTGAGTGCAGAACATGACGCTCCCCTAATCATTAAGCTTTCCTGACACTTCCCGAGCTCGGCAGATAAACACAAGTCATGCAACAATTTTAAACACGGATCCACGCCGAGGGAGAAAGGCTGGAAATTTAATCAGAATGAGCCAGGGCGGATCCGGGAACACGTTCCATGAACCAGATGGGGACTAGCAAGGCTCGGACACACTCCAGCAAACACATGAAACCTTAGGGGAGAGAAGAACATTCATCTGTTCCAGTCTTTGCTTATCGGACTGAAACCGCGGAAGAGAGAGATGATCAGCGAACACCGATACAGACGGCGTACAGCTGCAAGGAGAGATCAGCCCATACATTTACCAGATAGTTAACCCTCACGCAGGTGCACCATTTTTAATTATACTTATTAGCGCTGAGCGCCAATTTCGCTAGGAGCCGGGTGTTTAAAGATTAATTTTGCTCCTGTTTGGTGTGCCGCAGCTACGGACCCTCTCCGGCGGCTGCGCCAATTCAGTGTTTTATTTCAATATCTATATTTGCTTACTTATATTTATTATAATCTGCCACAATTGGGAACAAAAACAGTAATAAAATAAGACTGCGTTATAACAGACATATTGGGGTAAAATTACTAAAGGTGGGAGGTTTTTTGTTTTTTTTGAACGAATGTTGCTGCCCATAGCAACCAGATTCTATTATCTTCTAAATGTTAAGTAGAATCTGATTGGTTGCTATGAGCAACATCACCAGTTCTAAAAAAACTCCCACCTTAGTAAATTAACCTCATAAAGTAGTAAGGAGGCCCTGCTCGAAGGCTAACAATCTATAGGGAAGCAGGAATTTGATACATGAGGGTAAGTGCAACATTTGCACATAGGTTCATGGTTGGCTGTACGGTCTCACAATGTTGGCCTGGTGTCAATCATGTGAGTGCAGAAAAAGAACACATGTAAGTTTTGTGTGAGCTGTGTAGAGGGGGGGGGGGATAATGGGGCAAGAAAAGCTTATAGAGGTTACATGAGTAGTTCATACACGCACAGACCATTTACCACTATATGGCTTACATCACTATATACTGAGGTAAAATCTGCTAGCAAGTCTGTTGTTGCAATAAGATATATATGAAAACCCGGAGGGAAATGTCCTGGAGTCACATTTCTCTCTCAAAAACACACATTCCAGTCATGGTTAAAATATGTTGCCTGGAAGAGAGAGTTTGAGCCCTGTATGAAGGGTAAGGCTGTACAATGCTATAAAGCCTGTACTTCCTGGCTGCAGCAAGGGTCGTGTCTCATTAACATGCGCCCTCAGCCGACTACAAGCTGTGGGGCTGCAATAGGCTTATATCAACCCATGTAACGCGCTCACATTGCCCCCTCGTATCTTTTCTGCATTTATTCAATGCTTTTAGCGCTACTAAACTATACAATGCGATATGGTTTATTGACTACTGGGTGTCGTGGACCAGGCCAAACCGCTTTACTAGTATTTTGATGGAAGAAAAAGATAGAGTGTTTCGTGCCCCAGTGATGGTACAGTATCACTATATAACACAAAGATACGAAAATTGGGTGAGCACATAAACATCCACGACCCCTGCCTGTGGAGTCACTAGTACATCTTACTAATGTTTACATAAAACAAAAGCCAACGCGTACGAGACCCAGAATCGCAGTGCAAAGAAAAAATCTCTCAGTCGGTGATAACAAGTTGAAACTTGTATTATCAGAGATCTTCACTGAAATACCATTTATCTTACTTAATACCAGCATAAAATAATAAGATTTTACTTACCGATAAATCTATTTCTCGTAGTCCGTAGTGGATGCTGGGACTCCGTCAGGACCATGGGGAATAGCGGCTCCGCAGGAGACAGGGTACAAAATTTAAAAGTTTGACCACTAGGTGGTGTGTACTGGCTCCTCCCCCTATGACCCTCCTCCAAGCCTCAGTTTGGATACTGTGCCCGGATGAGCGTACACAATAAGGAAGGATTTTGAATCCCGGGTAAGACTCATACCAGCCACACCAATCACACCGTACAACTTGTGATCTGAACCCAGTTAACAGTATGACAAACGTAGGAGCCTCTGAACAGACGGCTCACAACAATAACAACCCGATTTTTTTGTAACAATAACTATGTACAAGTATTGCAGACAATCCGCACTTGGGATGGGCGCCCAGCATCCACTACGGACTACGAGAAATAGATTTATCGGTAAGTAAAATCTTATTTTCTCTGACGTCCTAGTGGATGCTGGGACTCCGTCAGGACCATGGGGATTATACCAAAGCTCCCAAACGGGCGGGAGAGTGCGGATGACTCTGCAGCACCGAATGAGAGAACTCCAGGTCCTCCTTAGCCAGGGTATCAAATTTGTAGAATTTTACAAACGTGTTCTCCCCTGACCATGTAGCTGCTCGGCAGAGTTGTAATGCAGAGACCCCTCGGGCAGCCGCCCAAGATGAGCCCACCTTCCTTGTGGAATGGGCCTCGACAGATTTAGGCTGTGGCAGGCCTGCCACAGAATGTGCAAGTTGAATTGTGCTACAAATCCAACGAGCAATCGTCTGCTTAGAAGCAGGAGCACCCAGCTTGTTGGGTGCATACAGTATAAACAGCGAGTCAGATTTTCTGACTCCAGCCGTCCTTGAAATATATATTTTCAATGCTCTGACAACGTCCAGCAACTTGGAATCCTCCAAATCGCTAGTAGCCGCAGGCACCACAATAGGCTGGTTCAGGTGAAACGCTGAAACCACCTTAGGCAGAAAGTGAGGACGCGTCAGCAGTTCTGCCCTGTCCGAATGGAAAATCAGATATGGGCTTTTATACGATAAAGCCGCCAATTCTGACACTCTCCTGGCTGAAGCCAGGGCCAGTAGCATGGTTACTTTCCATGTAAGATATTTCAAATCCACCGATTTGAGTGGCTCAAACCAATGGGATTTGAGAAAATCCAAAACTACATTAAGATCCCATGGTGCCACTGGGGGCACAACCGGGGGCTGTATATGTAGTACTCCTTTTACAAAAGTCTGGACTTCAGGAACTGAAGCCAATTCTTTCTGGAAGAAAATCGACAGGGCCGAAATTTGAACCTTAATGGACCCTAATTTGAGGCCCATAGACAATCCTGTTTGCAGGAAATGTAGGAATCGACCCAGTTGAAATTCCTCCGTCGGGGCCTTCCTGGCCTCACACCACGCAACATATTTTCTCCAAATGCGGCGATAATGTTGTGCAGTCACCTCCTTCCTGGCTTTTACCAGGGTAGGGATGACCTCTTCCGGAATGCCTTTTTCCCTTAGGATTCGGCGTTCAACCGCCATGCCGTCAAACGCAGCCGCGGTAAGTCTTGGAATAGACAGGGTCCCTGCTGAAGCAGGTCCCGTCTTAGAGGTAGAGGCCACGGATCTTCCGTGAGCATCTCCTGAAGTTCCGGGTACCAAGTCCTTCTTGGCCAATCCGGAGCCACGAGTATCGTTCTTACTCCCCTTTGCCGTATAATTCTCAGTACTTTTGGTATGAGAGGCAGAGGAGGAAACACATACACTGACTGGTACACCCATGGTGTTACCAGAGCGTCTACAGCTATTGCCTGAGGGTCTCTTGACCTGGCGCAATACCTGTCCAGTTTTTTGTTGAGGCGGGACGCCATCATGTCCACCATTGGTCTTTCCCAATGGACCACAATCATGTGGAAGACTTCTGGATGAAGTCCCCACTCTCCCGGGTGCAGATCGTGTCTGCTGAGGAAGTCTGCTTCCCAGTTGTCCACTCCCGGGATGTTTACGTGGGCGACTGCCGTGATGTTGTCCGACTGAATCAACACCGGCTGACCCTGAAGCAGAGGTTTTGCCAGGCTTAGAGCATTGTAGATTGCTCTTAGCTCCAGTATATTTATGTGAAGAGACGTCTCCAGGCTTGACCACACGCCCTGGAAGTTTCTTCCCTGTGTGACCGCTCCCCAGCCTCTCAGGCTGGCATCCGTGGTCACTAGGACCCAGTTCTGTATGCCGAATCTGCGGCCCTCTAACAGATGAGCACTCTGCAACCACCATAGCAGAGACACTCTTGTCCTTGTGGACAATTTTATCCGCTGATGCATCTGCAGATGCGATCCGGACCATTTGTCCAGCAGATCCCACTGAAAAGTTCGTGCATGGAATCTGCCGAATGGAATCGCTTCGTAAGAAGCTACCATTTTTCCCAGGACTCTTGTGCATTGATGCACAGATACTTTTCCTGGTTTTAGGAGGTTCCTGACTAGATCGGATAACTCCCTGGCTTTCTCCTCCGGAAGAAATACCTTTTTCTGAACAGTGTCCAGAATCATCCCTAGGAACAACAGACGTGTCGTCGGGATCAGTTGGGATTTTGGAAAATTCAGAATCCACCCGTGTTGTTGGAGCACTACTTGGGTTAGTGCTACTCCGACCTCCAGCTGTTCTCTGGATCTTGCCCTTATCAGGAGATCGTCCAAGTAAGGGATAATTAAGACGCCTTCTCTTCGAAGAAGGATCATCATTTCGGCCATTACCTTGGTAAAGACCCGGGGTGCCGTGAACAATCCAAACGGCAGCGTCTGAAACTGATAATGACAGTTTTGGACCACGAACCTGAGGTACCCTTGGTGTGAAGGACAAATTGGAACATGAAGGTAAGCATCCTTGATGTCCAAGGACACCATAAAATCCCCTTCTTCCAGATTCGCTATCACTGCTCTGAGTGACTCCATCTTGAACTTGAATTTTTGTATGTACAGGTTCAGAGATTTTAGATTTAGAATCGGTCTTACCGAGCCGTCCGGCTTCGGTACCACAAATAGCGTGGAGTAATACCCCTGTCCCTGTTGTAGGAGGGGTACCTTGACTATCACCTGCTGAGAATACAGCTTGTGAATGGCCTCCAATACCGTCGCCCTGTCGGAGGGAGACGTTGGCAAAGCAGACTTTAGGAAACGGCGAGGAGGGGACTTCTCGAATTCCAACCTGTAACCCTGAGATACTACCTGCAGGATCCAGGGGTCCACCTGCGAGTGAGCCCACTGTGCACTGAAATGTTTGAGGCGACCCCCCACCGCCCCTGAGTCTGCTTGTAAGGTCCCAGCGTCATGCTGACGCCTTTGTAGAAGCCGGGGAGGGCTTCTGCTCCTGGGAAGGAGCTGCTTGTTGCAGTCTCTTACCCTTTCCTTTGCCTCGGGGCAAATAGGAATGTCCTTTTGCTCGTTTGTTCTTATAGGAACGAAAGGACTGCGGCTGAAAAGCCTGCGGCTTTTTCTGCTGGGAGGTGACCTGGGGTAAAAAGGTGGATTTTCCGGCCGTTGCCGTGGCCACCAGATCCGATAGACCGACCCCAAATAATTCCTCCCCCTTATACGGCAATACTTCCATATGTCGTTTGGAATCCGCATCACCTGACCACTGGCGCGTCCATAAACTTCTTCTGGCAGATATGGACATCGCACTTACTCTTGATGCCAGAGTGCAAATATCTCTCTGTGCATCTCGCATATAAAGAAATGCATCCTTTAACTGCTCTATAGTCAGTAAAATACTGTCCCTATCCAGGGTATCAATATTTTCAGACAGTGACTCCGACCAAGCCACGCCAGCACTGCACATCCAGGCTGAGGCGATTGCTGGTCTCAGTATAACACCCGTATGTGTGTATATACTTTTTAATGTATTCTCCAGCCTCCTATCAGCTGGATCCTTGAGGGCGGCCGTATCAGGAGACGGTAACGCCACTTGCTTTGATAAGCGTGTGAGCGCCTTATCCACCCTAGGAGGTGTTTCCCAGCGCGCCCTAACCTCTGGCGGGAAAGGGTATAATGCCAATAACTTCTTTGAAATTAGCAGTTTTCTATCTGGGGTAACCCACGCTTCATCACACACTTCATTCAGTTCCTCTGATTCAGGAAAAACTATCGGTAGTTTTTTCACACCCCACATAATACCCCTTTTTGTGGTACTTGCAGTATCAGAGACATGCAAAGCCTCCTTCATTGCCGTGATCATATAACGTGTGGCCCTACTGGAAAATACGTTTGTTTCTTCACCGTCGACACTGGATTCAGTGTCAGTGTCTGGGTCTGTGTCGACCGACTGAGGTAAAGGGCGTTTTACAGCCCCTGACGGTGTCTGAGACGCCTGGACAGGTACTAACTGGTTTGCCGGCTGTCTCATGTCGTCAACCGACTTTTGTAGCGTGCTGACACTATCCCGTAATTCCATAAACAAAGCCATCCATTCTGGTGTCGACTCCCTAGGAGGTGACATCACCATTACAGGCAATTGCTCCGCCTCCACGCCAACATCGTCCTCATACATGTCGACACACACGTTCCGACACACAGCAGACACACAGGGAATGCTCTGATAGAAGACAGGACCCCACTAGCCCTTTGGGGAGACAGAGGGAGAGTTTGCCAGCACACACCCAAGCGCTATAAATATATATAGGGACAACCTTAATAAGTGTGTTCCCTTTATAGCAGCTCAAATATTATAAATATCGCCAATAAGTGCCCCCTCTCTCTGTTTTTACCCTGTTTCTGTAGTGCAGTGCAGGGGAGAGTCCTGGGAGCCTTCCTCGCAGCGGAGCTGGGCAGGAAAATGGCGCTGTGTGCTGAGAATAGGCCCCGCCCCCTTTTCGGCGGGCTTCTTCTCCCGGTTTTTTTGGAACCTGGCAGGGGTTAAATACATCCATATAGCCCCAGGGGCTATATGTGATATATTTTAGCCAGAATAGGTATATTACATTGCTGCCCAGGGCGCCCCCCCCAGCGCCCTGCACCCTCAGTGACCGCTGGTGTGAAGTGTGCGGAGAGCAATGGCGCACAGCTGCAGTGCTGTGCGCTACCTCATGAAGACTGAGACGTCTTCTGCCGCCGGTTTCTGGACCTCTTCTCTATTCGGCATCTGCAAGGGGGTCGGCGGCGCGGCTCCGGTGACCCATCCAGGCTGTACCTGTGATCGTCCCTCTGGAGCTAGTGTCCAGTAGCCTAAGAAGCAAATCCATCCTGCACGCAGGTGAGTTCACTTCTTCTCCCCTAAGTCCCTCGTTGCAGTGAGCCTGTTGCCAGCAGGACTCACTGAAAATAAAAAACCTAACAAACTTTTTCTAAGCAGCTCTTTAGGAGAGCCACCTAGATTGCACCCTGCTCGGACGGGCACAAAAACCTAACTGAGGCTTGGAGGAGGGTCATAGGGGGAGGAGCCAGTACACACCACCTAGTGGTCAAACTTTTAAATTTTGTGCCCTGTCTCCTGCGGAGCCGCTATTCCCCATGGTCCTGACGGAGTCCCAGCATCCACTAGGACGTCAGAGAAAAAAACAAAATGATGTTCTGCAGGGAACCACATTATTCACCTTACTGTATTTATTACAATGAGTGAGGGGCAGATAAACTAAGCTTTGGAGACAGATGAAGTGGACAGAGATAAAGTACTAGATAAAGAGATAAAGTATATTTTCCTGGGATTGCTAGATATGAGAGAGATGTGGGTGACTAAGAGGAGAAGGAAAAATAAAAAGGGTAATGAAAGAAGTGAACGGTATGGAAAGAAAGGAAGAGGAAAGCGGAAAAGAGAAGGTAAGAAGAAAAAGAAAAAAAGAGTAAAAGAAGGGAAGAGCAAAGTGGAAAAGAGAATGGAAGGAAGGAAGATGAGAGGTAAAAGAAAGAAGGAGCATTCAAGGAAGGGAACAAAGGCAAGAGATGTGAAGGAAAAAGAATGGAAGCGGAAGAAGGAAATAACAGATGGGGAAGGGGCTGAAGGAAAGAGTGAAAAAGTGGGAGAAAAAAAGAAAGGAAAAGAGAAGGAAAGAAAAGGAAAAAGGGAAAGAAAAGGAAAAGGGAAAGGGAAAGAAAAAGGGAAAGAAAAAATAGGGAAGCGGAAGAAGGAAATAATACACGGGAGGGGGCTGAAGGAAAGTGAAATAAAGTGGGAGTAGGTGAGAAGAACGAAAGAGGATAGAGAAGAAAAGCAGAAAGAGAAGGGAAGAGGATAGAGGAAAAGAGAAGGAAGGAAGGGAAAAGTGGAAAGGAAGTAAAAAAGATGAGAGCTAAAGGAAACAGAAGGGCATTAGGAGGAAGGGAACAAAGTCAAGAGACGTGAAAGAAAAATAAGAATTTACTCACCGGTAATTCTATTTCTCGTAGTCCGTAGTGGATGCTGGGGACTCCGTCAGGACCATGGGGAATAGCGGCTCCGCAGGAGACAGGGCACAAAATTTAAAAGTTTGACCACTAGGTGGTGTGTACTGGCTCCTCCCCCTATGACCCTCCTCCAAGCCTCAGTTTGGATACTGTGCCCGGACGAGCGTACACAATAAGGAAGGATTTTGAATCCCGGGTAAGACTCATACCAGCCACACCAATCACACCGTACAACTTGTGATCTGAACCCAGTTAACAGTATGATAACGTAGGAGCCTCTGAAAAGATGGCTCACAACAATAAACAACCCGATTTTTTTGTAACAATAACTATGTACAAGTATTGCAGACAATCCGCACTTGGGATGGGCGCCCAGCATCCACTACGGACTACGAGAAATAGAATTACCGGTGAGTAAATTCTTATTTTCTCTGACGTCCTAGTGGATGCTGGGGACTCCGTCAGGACCATGGGGATTATACCAAAGCTCCCAAACGGGCGGGAGAGTGCGGATGACTCTGCAGCACCGAATGAGAGAACTCCAGGTCCTTCTTAGCCAGGGTATCAAATTTGTAGAATTTTACAAACGTGTTCTCCCCTGACTACGTAGCTGCTCGGCAGAGTTGTAATGCCGAGACCCCTCGGGCAGCCGCCCAAGATGAGCCCACCTTCCTTGTGGAGTGGGCATTGACAGATTTAGGCTGTGGCAGGCCTGCCACAGAATGTGCAAGTTGAATTGTGCTACAAATCCAACGAGCAATCGTCTGCTTAGAAGCAGGAGCACCCAGCTTGTTGGGTGCATACAGTATAAACAGCGAGTCAGATTTTCTGACTCCAGCCGTCCTTGAAATATATATTTTCAATGCTCTGACAACGTCCAGCAACTTGGAATCCTCCAAATCGCTAGTAGCCGCAGGCACCACAATAGGCTGGTTCAGGTGAAACGCTGATACCACCTTAGGCAGAAAATGAGGACGCGTCCTCAATTCTGCCCTGTCCGAATGGAAAATCAGATATGGGCTTTTATACGATAAAGCCGCCAATACCGACACTCTCCTGGCTGAAGCCAGGGCCAGTAGCATGGTTACTTTCCATGTAAGATATTTCAAATCTACCGATTTGAGTGGCTCAAACCAATGGGATTTGAGAAAATCCAAAACTACATTGAGATCCCACGGTGCCACTGGGGGCACAACCGGGGGCTGTATATGTAGTACTCCTTTTACAAAAGTCTGGACTTCAGGAACTGAAGCCAATTCTTTCTGGAAGAAAATCAACAGGGCCGAAATTTGAACCTTAATGGACCCTAATTTGAGGCCCATAGATAATCCTGTTTGCAGGAAATGTAGGAATCGACCCAGTTGAAATTCCTCTGTCGGGGCCTTCCTGGCCTCACACCATGCAACATATTTTCTCCAAATGCGGTGATAATGTTGTGCAGTCACCTCCTTCCTGGCTTTGACCAGGGTAGGGATGACCTCTTCCGGAATGCCTTTTTCCCTTAGGATCCGGCGTTCAACCGCCATGCCGTCAAACGCAGCCGCGGTAAGTCTTGGAATAGACACGGTCTCTGCTGAAGCAGATCCCTTCTTAGAGGTAGAGGCCACGGATCTTCCGTGAGCATCTCCTGAAGTTCCGGGTACCAAGTCCTTCTTGGCCAGTCCGGAGCCACTAGTATCGTTCTTACTCCCCTTTGCCGTATAATTCTCAGTACCTTGGGTATGAGAGGCAGAGGAGGGAACACATACACTGACTGGTACACCCATGGTGTTACCAGAGCGTCCACAGCTATTGCCTGAGGGTCTCTTGACCTGGCGCAATACCTGTCCAGTTTTTTGTTGAGGCGGGACGCCATCATGTCCACCATTGGTCTTTCCCACTGGACTACAATCATGTGGTGAACACTGCTGACAGTGCTATCACATGATTTTCCGCCCAGCGAAGAATCCTTGCAGCTTCTGCCATTGCCCTCCTGCTTCTTGTGCCGCCCTGTCTGTTTACGTGGGCGACTGCCGTGATGTTGTCCGACTGGATCAACACCGGCTGACCCTGAAGCAGAGGTTTTGCCAGGCTTAGAGCATTGTAGATTGCTCTTAGTTCCAGTATATTTATGTGAAGAGACGTTTCCAGGCTTGACCACACGCCCTGGAAGTTTCTTCCTTGTGTGACCGCTCCCCAGCCTCTCAGGCTGGCATCCGTGGTCACTAGGACCCAGTTCTGTATGCCGAATCTGCGGCCCTCTAACCAGATGAGCACTCTGCAACCACCATAGCAGAGAGACCCTTGTCCTTGTCGACAATTTTATCCGCTGATGCATCTGCAGATGCGATCCGGACCATTTGTCTAGCAGATCCCACTGAAAAATTCGTGCATGGAATCTGCCGAATGGAATCGCTTCGTAAGAAGCCACCATTTTTCCCAGGACTCTTGTGCATTGATGCACAGACACTGTCCCTGGTTTTAGGAGGTTCCTGACGAGTTCGGATAACTCCCTGGCTTTCTCCTCCGGAAGAAATACCTTTTTCTGAACAGTGTCCAGAATCATCCCTAGGAACAGCAGACGTGTCGTCGGGATCAGTTGGGATTTTGGAAAATTCAGAATCCACCCGTGCTGTTGGAGCACTAATTGAGTTAGTGCTACTCCGACCTCCAGCTGTTCTCTGGATCTTGCCCTTATCAGGAGATCGTCCAAGTAAGGGATAATTAAGACGCCTTCTCTTCGAAGAAGGATCATCATTTCGGCCATTACCTTAGTAAAGACCCTGGGTGCCGTGGACAATCCAAACGGCAGCGTCTGAAACTGATGACGACAGTTTTGTACCACGAACCTGAGGTACCCTTGGTGTGAAGGGCAAATTGGGACATGAAGGTAAGCATCCTTGATGTCCAAGGACACCATAAAATCCCCTTCTTCCAGATTCGCTATCACTGCTCTGAGTGACTCCATCTTGAACTTGAATCTTTGTATGTACAGGTTCAGAGATTTCAGATTTAGAATAGGTCTTACCGAGCCGTCCGGCTTCGGTACCACAAATAGCGTGGAGTAATACCCCTTTCCCTGTTGTAGAAGGGGTACCTTGATTATCACCTGCTGAGAATACAGCTTGTGAAAGGCTTCCAATACCGTCGCCCTGTCTGAGGGAGACGTTGGCAAAGCAGATTTTAGGAACCGGCGAGGGGGAGACTTCTCGAATTCCAACCTGTAACCCTGAGATACTACCTGCAGGATCCAGGGGTCCACCTGCGAGTGAGCCCACTGTGCGCTGAAATTCTTGAGGCGACCCCCCACCGCCCCTGAGTCCGCTTGTAAGGTCCCAGCGTCATGCTGAGGCCTTTGCAGAAGCCGGGGAGGACTTCTGCTCCTGGGAAGGGGCTGCTTCCTGCAGTCTCTTACCCTTTCCTTTGCCTCGGGGCAAATATGAATGTCCTTTTGCTCGCTTGTTCTTATAGGAACGAAAGGACTGCGGCTGAAAAGACTGCGTCTTTTTCTGCTGGGAGGGGACTTGAGGTAAAAAGGTGGACTTCCCGGCTGTTGCCGTGGCTACCAAATCCGATAGACCGACCCCAAATAATTCCTCCCCTTTATACGGCAATACTTCCATATGCCGTTTGGAATCCGCATCGCCTGACCACTGTCGTGTCCATAGACTTCTTCTGGCAGATATGGACATCGCACTTACTCTTGATGCAAGAGTGCAGATATCCCTCTGTGCATCTCGCATATAAAGGAATGCATCCTTTAATTGCTCTATAGTCAATAAAATACTGTCCCTATCCAGGGTATCAATATTTTCAGTCAGGGAATCCGACCAAGCCACGCCAGCACTGCACATCCAGGCTGAGGCGATTGCTGGTCGCAGTATAACACCAGTATGTGTGTATATACTTTTTAGAGTATTTTCCAGCCTCCTATCAGCTGGATCCTTGAGGGCGGCCGTATCAGGAGACGGTAACGCCACTTGTTTGGATAAACGTGTGAGCGCCTTGTCCACCCTAGGGGGTGTTTCCCAGCGCGCCCTAACCTCTGGCGGGAAAGGGTATAACGCCAATAACTTCTTTGAAATTAGCAGTTTTTTATCAGGGGTAACCCACACTTCATCACACACGTCATTCAATTCCTCTGATTCAGGAAAAACTACAGGTAGTTTTTTCAGACCCCACATAATACCCCTTTTTGTGGTACTTGCAGTATCAGAGATATGCAAAGCCTCCTTCATTGCCGTGATCATATAACGTGTGGCCCTACTGGAAAATACGTTAGTTTCTTCACCGTCGACACTAGATTCGGTGTCCGTGTCTGGGTCTGTGTTGACCGACTGAGGCAAAGGGCGTTTTACAGCCCCTGACGGTGTTTGAGACGCCTGTACAGGTACTAACTGGTTTGCCGGTCGTCTCATGTCGTCAACCGACTTTTGCAGCGTGCTGACATTATCACGTAATTCCATAAACAAAGCCATCCATTCCGGTGTCGACTCCCTAGGGGGTGACATCACCATTACCGGCAATTGCTCCGCCTCCACACCAACATCGTCCTCATACATGTCGACACACACGTACCGACACACAGCAGACACACAGGGAATGCTCTGATAGAAGACAGGACCCCACTAGCCCTTTGGGGAGACAGAGGGAGAGTTTGCCAGCACACACCAAAGCGCTATAATTATATAGGAACAACCTTATATAAGTGTTGTTTCCTTATAGCTGCTTAAATATATATAATATCGCCAAAAAATGCCCCCCCTCTCTGTTTTTTTACCCTGTTTCTGTAGTGCAGTGCAGGGGAGAGCCTGGGAGCCTTCCTAGCAGCGGAGCTGTGTAGGAAAATGGCGCTGTGTGCTGAGGAGATAGGCCCCGCCCCCTATTCCGGCGGGCTCTTCTCCCGGTTTTTCTGAGACCTGGCAGGGGTGAAATACATCCATATAGCCTCATGGACTATATGTGATGTATTCTTTTTAGCCAGAAAGGTATTAACATTGCTGCCCAGGGCGCCCCCCCCAGCGCCCTGCACCCTCAGTGACCGCCGGTGTGAAGTGTGCCTGAGCGCAATGGCGCACAGCTGCAGTGCTGTGCGCTACCTCATGAAGACTGAAAAGCCTTCAGCCGCCGGTTTCTGGACCTCTTCTTACTTCGGCATCTGCAAGGGGGTCGGCGGCGCGGCTCCGGTGACCCATCCAGGCTGTACCTGTGATCGTCCCTCTGGAGCTAGTGTCCAGTAGCCTAAGAAGCAAATCCATCCTGCACGCAGGTGAGTTCACTTCTTCTCCCCTAGGTCCCTCGTTGCAGTGAGCCTGTTGCCAGCAGGACTCACTGAAAATAATAAAACTATCAAAGCTTTTACTCTAAGCAGCTCTTTATGAGAGCCACCTAGATTGCACCCTGCTCGGACGGGCACAAAAACCTAACTGAGGCTTGGAGGAGTGTCATAGGGGGAGGAGCCAGTACACACCACCTAGTGGTCAAACTTTTAAATTTTGTGCCCTGTCTCCTGCGGAGCCGCTATTCCCCATGGTCCTGACGGAGTCCCCAGCATCCACTAGGACGTCAGAGAAAAGAAGGGAAGTGGAAGAAGAAAACAATAGGATTTTAATACCTACCGGTAAATCCTTTTCTCTTACTCCGTAGAGGATGCTGGGGTCACATCAAGAACCAGGGGGTATAGACAAGATCCACAGGAGACGAGAGCACTTTAAGGCTTTCAAAGGGGTGTGAACTGGCTCCTCCCTCTATGCCCCTCCTCCAGACTCCAGTTATAGGAACTGTGCCCAGGGAGACGGACATTTCGAGGAAAAGGATTTATAGTTAAACTAAGGTGAGATACATACCAGCTCACACCTCAAGCACGCCGTACAACATGGCATTTAACACAACGCAAGTCAACGGCATGAACAACATCAGCAACAGGCTGACCATAAACGTAACACAACCTGTGTGTAACCACAACTAATAACTGCAGATACAGTACGCACTGGGACGGGCGCCCAGCAACCACTACGGACTAAGAGAAAGGATTTGCCGGTAGGTATTAAAATCTTATTTTCTCATACGGCCTAGAGGATGCTGGGGTCACATCAAGAACCATGGGGTTTATACCGAAGCTCTAAAACGGGCCGGAGAGTGCGGATGACTCTGCAGCACCATTGACCAAACATGAGGTCCTCATTAGCCAGGGTATCAAACTTGTAGAACTTCGCAAAGGTGTTCGACCCCGACCAAGTAGCTGCTCGGCAAAGTTGTAATGTTGAGACCCCCCGGGCAGCCGCCCAGGACGAGCCCACCTTCCTGGTAGAATGGGCCTTCACCGATTTCGGTAACGGCAATCCAGCCGTAGAATGAGCCTGCTGAATCGTAAGACAGATCCAGGGCGCAACAGTCTGCTTGGAAGTAGGAGCCCCAATTTTATTGTGAGCATACAAGACAAACAGAGCCTCTGTTTTCCTAAGGTGAGCCGTTCTGGCGACATAAATTTTCAAAGCTCTTACTACAATCGAGAAGCTTCGATTCCAGCAAGGCGTCAGTAGCCACTGGCACCACAATAGGATGGTTCAAATGGAACGATGACACCACTTTCGGCAGAAACTGTTGACGAGTCCTTAATTCTGCTCTATCTTCATGGAAGATCAAATAAGGGCTCTTGTGAGACAAGGCCGCCAATTCAGATACCCGCCTTGCGGAAGCCAAGGCCAACAGCATGACCACTTTCCAAGTAAGGAATTTCAACTCTACCTCCTGTAAAGGTTCAAACCAATGAGATTGAAGGAACTGCAACACCACGTTAAGATCCCATGGTGCCACAGGGGGCACAAAAGGAGGTTGGATGTGCAATACGCCTTTAACAAAGGTCTGAACTTCTGGAAGTGAGGCCAATTGTTTTTGGAAGAAAACAGAAAAAGCCAAAATTTTAACTTTAATTGAGCCCAACTTTAGACCCACATCCACACCAGCTTGTAGAAAATGGAGAAAACGTCCTAACTGAAATTCTTCCGTAGGAGCTTTCTTGGATTCACACCAAGACACGTATTTTCTCCAAATACGGTGGTAATGTTTAGACGTTACTCCTTTCCTGGCCTGAATAAGAGGAGACGGCGTTCAACCTCCAAGCCGTCAAACGAAGTTGCGGTAAGTCTTAGAACACACACGACCCCCACTGTAACAGATTCTCCCTCAGAGGAAGAGGCCAGGGATCTCCTATGAGTAATTCCTGAAGATCTGGATAAAAAACCCTCCTTGGCCAATCAGGAACAATGAGGATCGCTTGAACCTTTGTTCTTCTTAGGTTCTCTATTACTTTTGGAATGAGTGGAAGCGGAGGAAACACGCACACCGACTGAAACACCCACGGTGTCACTAGGGTGTCCGCTGCTATTGTTTGAGGGTCTCTCGACCTGGAACAATATCTCTGAAGTTTCTTGTTGAGGCGAGACGCCATCATGTCTATTTGAGGAATTCCCCAAAGACTTGTCACTTCTGCAAAGACCTCTTGATGAACACCCCACTCTCCTGGATGGAGATCGTGTCTGCTGAGGAAGTCTGCCTCCCAGTTGTCTACTCCTGGAATGAAGATCGCTGACAAAGCGCTTGCATGCCTTTCTGACCAATGAAGCACCTTTGTGGCCTCTGCCATTGCCGCTCTGCTCTTCGTTCCACTCAGGCGGTTTACGTACGCTACTGCTATGTTGTCCGACTGAATTAAGACGGGACGATTGCGAAGAACATGTTCCGCTTGCAGAAGGCCATTGTGAATGGCCCGTAACTCCAGCACGTTTATGTGTAGACACATTTCCTGGCTTGAACATTTTCCCTGGAAGCTTTCCCCCTGCGTGACTGCTCCCCAGCCTCGGAGACTCGCATCCGTGGTCCCTACTATCCAGTTCTGGATCCCGAACCGGTGTCCCTCTAGGAGGTGAGAGATGTGTAGCCACTACAGGAGTGAGATTCTGGTCTTGGAGGACAGGGTTATCCTTCAGTGCATGTGCAGATGGGACCCGGACCACTTGTCCAACAAATCCCACTAAAAACACTCTGGCATGGAATCTGCCAAACTGAATGGCCTCGTAGGCCGCTACCATCTTCCCCAGCAACCGAGTGCATTGATGGATCGATACTCTTGCTGGTTTCAGAATTTGTTTGACCAGGTTCTGAATTTCCAGAGCCTTTTCCACTGGAAGAAAAACGCTCTGTAATTCTGTGTCCAGAAACATTCCCAAAAACGACAGCCGTCTTGTCGGAACCAACTGCGATTTTGGCAAGTTTAGGAGCCAACCATGTTGCTGCAGAATTGTCAGGGAGAGCATACTGTTCTGCAGAAATTGGTCCCTGGATCTCACCTTTATCAGGAGATCGTCCAAGTACGGGATAATTGCGACTCCTTGTTTGCACAGGAGAACCATCATTTCGGCCATTACTTTGGTGAAAACCCTCGGAGCCGTGAACAGACCAAATGGCAACGTCTGAAATCGGTAATGACCATCCTGAACTGCAAACCTCAGGTAAGCCTGATGTGGGGGATAAATGGGAACATGTAAGTAGGCATCCTTTATGTCTACCGACACCATAAAATCCCATCCTCCAGACTGGATATCACAGCCCGGAGAGATTCCATCTTGAATTGAATTTTTTTTTTAGGTAGAAATTGAGGGATTAGAGGTTCAGGATTGGTCTGACTGAGCCATCTGGCTTCGGAACCACAAACAGGCTCGGATAAAAGCCTTCTCCCTGTTGTGACGGGGGAACCCTGACAATGACTTGATTGTGACACAATTTTTGTATTGCGGCGCATACCACTTCCCTGTCTGGAAAAGAAGCTGGTAAGGCTGATTTGAAAAATCGGTGATGGGGGACATCTTGAAACTCCAGTTTGCACCCTAGGGACACTATTTCTAAAACCCATGGGTCTAGGCCCGAACGAGCCCAGAACTGACTGAAGAGCCTGAGACGTGCCACCACCGGTGCGGACTCCCGCAGAGGAGCCCCAGCGTCATGCGGTGGACTTGGCAGAAGCTGGGGAGGACTTCTGCTCCTGGGAACCGGCCACGGCCGGTGATAGCTTACCCTTTCCCTTTCCTCTAGTACACAGGTTCTCAAACTCGGTCCTCAGGACCCCACACGGTGCATGTTTTACAGGTCTCCTCACAGAATCACAAGTGAAATAATTAGCTTCACCTATGGACCTTTTAAAATGTGTCAGTGATTAATTAATACACCTGTGCACCTGCTGGGTTACCTGCAAAACATGCACTGTGTGGGGTCCTGAAGACCGAGTTTGAGAACCACTGCTCTAGTAGCAAAGAAGGAAGACCCTCTGCCTTTTCTGTATTTTTAGGGCCAAAAGGACTGCATCGGATACTGGTGTGCTTTCTTTTGTGGTGCAGGCACATAAGGTAAAAATGACTTACCCGCAGAAGCCGTAGATACCAACTCAGAGAGGCCGTCACTAAACAATACACCACCTTTATACGGTAGAGACTCCATAGCTTTTTTGGAGTCAGCATTCCATTGATGAATCCACAATGCTCTCCTAGCCAAGACTGCCATGGCATTGGCCCGTG
Organism: Pseudophryne corroboree; assembly: GCF_028390025.1. NCBI lineage: Eukaryota > Metazoa > Chordata > Amphibia > Anura > Myobatrachidae > Pseudophryne > Pseudophryne corroboree. Next base: position 1,201,422,358 of record NC_086444.1, on the reverse strand, counting down.
AACCCAAGAGGCCAATATCTCTCGCAGCTTCCTTTAGGTAGACTGCAGCGTCCCTGATATGACCTAGCATCAGGAGAATGTTATCCCTATCAAGGGTATCCAATTCCGATGACAAGTTATCTGCCCATTTTTCGATAGCACTACTCACCCACGCAGATGCAATGGCTGGTCTGAGTAGTGTACCCGTGGAGATATAAATGGATTTCAATGTATTTTCCTGCCTACGATCCGCAGGATCCTTTAGGGCTGCCGTGTCAGGGGACGGAAGAGCCACCTTTTTGGACAGCCGTGATAAAGCTTTGTCCACAATGGGGGGTAACTCCCATTTATCCCTATCCCCAGAGGGAAACTGATACGCCACTATAATCCTTTTGGGAATCTGAAAATTTGTGTCAGGATTTTCCCAAACCTTTTCGCAAAGAGCGTTCAGTTCATGAGAGGGAGGAAAAGTCACCTCAGGTTTCTTCCCCTTAAACATACAGACCCTAGTATCAGGAACAGCAGAGTCCTCAGTGATATGTAATACATCTTTTATAGCCACAATCATGTACTGAATGCTCTATGCCAGTTTTGGATCTAATCTGGCATCACTATAGTCGACACTTGAGTCAGTGTCCGTGTCTATATCCGTGTCTGCCAGCTGGGCAAATGAACGTTTTTGTGACCCCGAAGGGGTCTGGACTTGAAACAACACATCCTCTACGGATTTCTTCCAAGCCTGGTTCTGAGACTCCGATGTATCCAATCTTTTATTAATCAGAGTCACATTTGCATTCAAAGCACTCAAAACATTCACCCAATCCGGTGTTGGCGGTGCCGACAGGGTCACTCCCACAGCCTTTTGTGTCCCCAACACAGTCACGCACTCCGCCTCAGACATGTCGACACACGTGCACCTACCACACGCAGACACACTGGGCCTATAGGGGACAGACCTACAGCAAAGCCTGTCAGAGAGACACCGAGGGAGATATAGCCAGCCCACACCCCAGCGCCCAAAACCTGGTCTGAACACTACAGACAATGTCCCAGACCTGCAGTGCTTTTATAAACTAGTATAATGCACCAAAATCGCTGTGCCCCCCCCCCCCCCCCCCCGTTTTCCACCCTGTTACTTGTTACAGCAGTGTGAGGAAGGACCAGCGTCTCTGCAGCCATGTGAAGAGAAATGGCGCCGGGCTGTGTTCTGTGAGGGCTAAGCCCCGCCCCCTTACTGGCGCGCTTCAGACCCACTAATTTTTAAGCTTTTTGACACTGGAGGGGGTCCGGACAGTGCCCAGGCACCTTGTCTGCTGTTGCCAGATAAAATAAGATTTTAAACCTACCGGTAAATCTTTCTCTCCTAGTCCGTAGAGGATGCTGGGGACTCCGTAAGGACCATGGGGAATAGACGGCTCCGCAGGAGACATGGGCACTAAAAAGAACTTTAGGTATGAGTGTGCACTGGCTCCTCCCTCTATGCCCCTCCTCCAGACCTGTTAGAGAAACTGTGCCCAGAGGAGACTGACAGTACGAGGAAAGGATTTTTGTTAATCTAAGGGCAAGATTCACACCATCCACACCGTATAACATGGAATATACGAACCAGTTAACAGTATGAAACAAAACAGCATCAGCCCGAGACTGATCAAAACTGTAACATAACCGTTATGTAAGCCAACTATATACAAGTCTTGCAGAATTTAGTCCGCACTGGGACGGGCGGCACAAAAGGAGCCTGGATATGCAACACCCCTTTCACGAAAGTCTGGACTTCTGGAAGAGAAGCCAATTCCTTTTGAAAGAAAATGGATAGGGCCGAAATCTGAACCTTAATGGAGCCTAATTTTAGGCCCAAATTCACTCCAGTTTGTAAGAAGTGGAGAAAACGGCCCAGATGGAATTCTGCCGGAGTAGCAGTCTTGGCTTCGCACCAAGACACATACTTCCTCCAGATACGGTGATAATGTTTCGATGTCACCTCCTTCCTAGCCTTTATCAGAGTAGGAATGACCTCCTCCGGAATGCCCTTCTCCGCTAGGATCCTGCGTTCAACCGCCATGCCATCAAACGCAGTCGCGTTAAGTCCAGGAATAGACAGGGCCCTTGTTGTAACAGGTCTTCCCTGAGAGGAAGAGGCCACGGATCTTCGGTGAGCATCTCCTTCAGATCCGGATACCAGGCCCTTCGAGGCCAATCTGGAACAATGAGAATTGTCCGAATTCCTCTTCGCCTTATGATTCTCAGTATCTTTGAGATGAGAGGAAGAGGGAGGAACACATAGACCGACTGAAACACCCACGGTGTCACCAGTGCGTACACTGCAAACGCCTGAGGGTCCCTTGACCTGGCGCAATATCTCAGAAGTTTTTTGTTGAGGCGTGAAGCCATCATGTCTATTTGAGGCAGTCCCCACTGACTTACAATCTCTGCGAAGACTTCTTGATGAAGTCCCCACTCTCCTAGATGCAGATCGTGTCTGCTTAGGAAGTCTGCTTCCCAGTTGCCAACTCCCGGAATGAAGACTGCTGTCAGAGCGCTTACATGACTCTCTGCCCATCGAAGAATTCTTGAGACTTCTGCCATTGCCACTCTGCTCCTCGTGCCGCCTTGGCGGTTTACATGAGCCACTGCTGTGATGTTGTCTGACTGAATTAGCACCGGTAGACCTTGAAGTAAGGCCTCCGCCTGACGAAGGCCGTTGTATATGGCCCTTAATTCCAGAACGTTGATGTGTAGACAAGCTTCCTGGCTTGACCACAGACCCTGGAAGCTTCTTCCCTGTGTGACTGCTCCCCATCCTCGGAGGCTCGCGTCCGTGGTCATCAGAACCCAGTCCTGGATGCCGAACCTGCGACCCTCTAGAAGGTGAGAACTCTGCAGCCACCACAGGAGAGACACCCTTGCCCTGGGGGACAGGTGGATCATTTGATGAATCTGTAGATGTGACCCCGACCACTTGTCCAGAAGGTCCCACTGAAAAGTCTTTGCATGAAACCTGCCGAATGGAATGGCCTCGTAAGACGCCGCCATTTTTCCCAGCACTCGAGTGCAGTGATGTACCGACACCCTGTCCGGCCTCAACAGGTCCCTGACCAAACTCTGAAGTTCCTGGGCCTTTTCCATCGGGAGAAAGACCCTCATTTGTTCAGTGTCCAGAATCATGCCTAAGAAAGGCAATCGGGTCGTTGGAACTAACTGTGACTTTGGTAGATTTAGAATCCAACCGTGTTGTTTTAACACCCTCAGGAAGAGTGATACGCTGTCTAGCAATCGTTCTCTCGATCTCGCTTTTATCAGGAGATAGTCCAAGTACGGGATAATTGTGACACCCTGCTTGCGCAGGAGCACCATCATCGCTGCCATTAATTTGGTAAAAATCCTCGGGGCCGTGGAAAGCCCAAACGGCAACGTCTGAAATTGGTAATGACAATCCTGCACTACAAATATCAGGAACGCCTGATGAGGTTGATAAATGGGGACATGAAGGTATGCATCCTTTATGTCTAGGGACACCATATAATCTCCCTCTTCCAGACTTGCGATGACCGCCCTGAGCGATTCCATCTTGAACTTGAACCTCTTTAAGTATAGGTTTAAGGATTTTAAATTCAGAATTGGTCTGACCGAACCGTCCGGTTTCGGGACCACAAACAGGGTTGAGTAATAGCCCATCCCCTGCTGCTGCAGGGGAACTTTGACCACCACTTGTTGAAGGCACAACTTTTGAATTGCTGCCAAAACTACCTCCCTCTCTGGGGAAGAAGTCGGCAGTGCCGATTTGAAAAACCGTCGAGGAGGCACCTCTTCGAATTCCAGCTTGTACCCCTGGGAAACCATGTCTATTGCCCAGGGGTCCACCTGAGAATGTACCCAGACCTGGCTGAAAAGACGAAAACGTGCCCCCACAGGAGCGAACTCCACCCACGGAGCCCCAGCGTCATGCGGTGGATTTAGTAGAAGCCAGGGAGGACTTTTGTTCCTGGGAACTGGCTGTAGCTTTTTCCCCTTGCCCTTACCTCCGGCAAGAAAGGAAGATCCCCGAGCTCTCTTGGATTTATGCGGCCTAAAGGACTGCATCTGATAATGTGGCGCTTTCTTAGGCTGTGAGGAAACATAAGGTAAAAAAGTTCATTTACCAGCAGTAGCTGTGGAGACTAGGTCCACGAGACCTTCCCCAAACAACTCCTCACCCTTGTAAGGTAAAACCTCCATATGCCGTTTCGAGTCGGCATCACCCATCCACTGTCGGGTCCACAGTGCTCGCCTGGCAGAAATCGCCATAGCGTTCGCTCTGGACCCCAGTATGCCTATATCCCTCTGAGCCTCTCTCATATAAAGGACCGCATCCTTAATATGGCCCAGGGTCAATAAAATAGTTTCCTTATCCATCGTATCCATATCAGCAGATAAGGTATCGGTCCACGCTAGTACAGCACTACAAACCCAAGCCGACGCTATTGTACCGGTATGTGTGTAAATTGTACCGGTATATGTGTAATGTACCGGTATGTGTGTAAATTGCCTTCAAGGAGGTTTCCTGCTTGCGGTCAGCAGGATCCCTGAGGGCAGCGGTATCCTGAGACGGCAGCGACACATTTTTGGAAAGGCGCGTCAACGCCTTGTCCACCCGTGGGGAGGATTCCCACCGTATCCTGTCCTTGATCGGGAAAGGATACGCCATAAGAATCCTTATGGGAATCTGCAGATTCTTATCTGGAGTTTCCCAAGCACTTTCAAATAACTCATTTAATTCAAAGGAAGGTGGAAAGGTAACCTCAGGCTTCTTTTCTTTAAACATGTGGATCTTAGGATTAGGCACCGCGGGGTCATCTATAATATGCAGCACATCCTTTATAGCAATAATCATATAATGAATACTCTTTGCCAACTTTGGCTGCAACCTCGCATCATCATAATCGACACTAGAGTCAGAATCTGTGTCGGTATCTGTGTCAACTATCTGAGAAAGTGGGTGCGTTTGAGACCCCGAAGGCCCCTGTGACATAGGGAAAGGCAGGGCCTGACCCCCTGTACTGTCCCTGGACTCTGCTTTGTCCAAACGTTTGTGCAATAAATTCACATTTGCATTTAAAATATTCCACATATCCATCCAGTCATGTGTCGGCGTTGCCGACAGCGACACCATACTCATGCGCTCCACCTCATCCCTAGGAGAGTCTTCCGCTTCAGACATGCCGACACGCACGTACTGACACCACACACTCAGGGAAAGCTCTATCTAGAGACAGTTTCCCCACAAGACCCTTTGGAGAGACAGAGAGAGAGTATGCCAGCACACACCCAGCGCCAATAACCCTGGAAAAACAAAAATGTACCCAGATATAGCGCTTTTTATATATATATATATATATATATATATATATATTTTCAGTGCGCCAAATTATGTGCCCCCCTTCTTTAAAACCCTCTGTCACCGGTGATCAGCAGGGGAGAGTCCGGGGAGCCAGCTTCTCACAGCTTCTCAGCGTGTGCTGTGGAGAAAATGGCGCTGGTGAGTGCTGAGGAAGAAGCCCCGCCCCCTCAGTGGCGGGCTTCGGTCCCGCTTTTTTAAAACAAACTGGCGGGGATACTCTGAAATACCACTAAATAGTGTAAATCTAACCATAGCCAGTCCTAAAGGTATACATTGCTGCCCAGGGCGCCCCCCCCCCGTGCCCTGCACCCCACAGTGTGCGCTGTGTGTTCTGTGTGTGAGCAATGGCGCGCAGCGTTACCGCTGCGCATTACCTCATTGAAGATCTGAAGTCTTCTGCCGCCTCTAAAGTCTTCTATCTTCTTATACTCACCCGGCTTCTATCTTCCGGCTCTGCGAGGAGGACGGCGGCGCGGCTCCGGGACGAACCGCTAGGGGAGACCTGCGTTCTGACTCCATCTGGAGCTAATGGTGTCCAGTAGCCTAAGAAGCAGAGCCTATCATTTAAGTAGGTCTGCTTCTCTCTCCTCAGTCCCACGATGCAGGGAGCCTGTTGCCAGCAGTGCTCCCTGAAAATAAAAAACCTAACTTAAAGTCTTTTCAGAGAAACTCAGTAGAGCTCCTCAGCGTGCATCAAGTCTGTCTGGGCACAGATTTTAAACTGGAGTCTGGTGGAGGGGCATAGAGGGAGGAGCTAGTTCACACCCCTTTGAAAGTCTTAAAGTGCCCATGTCTCCTGTGGATCCCATCTATACCCCCTGGATCTTGATGTGACCCCAGCATCCTCTAGAACGTATGAGAAAATAGATGGGAGAGGGGGCTGAAGGAAAGAGTTAAAGAAAGTGGAAGGAGGCCTCAGTTGATGAGATGCAACATAATCAGAAACATATTTTTATGTTGGTCGAGGTATAGCACATTTCTCCATACACATATACATTTGTGAATGCTGCGCCTTTATGCTAAAACTATTTCTTTTTATAGAGCCAACACACTGCACAGTATTTTTAAAATTTATATTTTTAATGAAAAATGATAAACCCGAGTAAAGGCTCCCCATGGTAGGGGGGACTGGGGAACCAGCAATGTGAAGAATACACGGTCGTGTTTGTGGAAGCGAGGTCGCAGGTGCCATCCTGTGCTGTCATAGGAAATACTTAAGCAGCACTGACAGGTGCAGCAGCGTGAAAGGTGAAACAGGGCCGCGGGACTGAGCAGATTGCAGAAGGGCTCTGACATTTACTTGGAGAACAAAATTATTGTATATCATGTATTTGTTTTAATCACCATCATTCAAACAAAGCAGCGACTGCTACACCTAGAAATCAGTCATTTAACAAATGTGTTAGATAAGGAGCAGTTCTAATATCATTTCGGTATACCTAGCCGCAGAAGAGAATTCCTACATTGGCCCTCATTCCGAGTGGTTAGCTCGCTAGCTGCTTTTAGCAGCATTGCAAACGCTAGGCAGCCGCCCTCTGGGAGTGTATCTTAGCTTAGCAGAATAGCGAACGAAAGATTAGCAGAACTGCTACTTAATAATTCTTTGCAGTTTCTGAGTAGCTCCAGACCTACTCCTAGATTGCGATCAGCTCGGTCCGTTTAGTTCCTGCTTTGACGTCACAAACACGCCCTGCGTTCGGCCAGCCACTCCCCCGTTTCTACAGCCACTCCTGCGTTTTTACCTGGCACGCCTGCGTTTTTTAGCACACTCCCATAAAACGGCCAGTTTCCGCCCAGAAACACCCACTTCCTGTCAATCACACTACGATCACTCGAGCGAAGATAAAACGTAGCTCGAGCTTGTGTAAATCTACAAAGTTTTGTGTGAAAGTACTTAGCGCATGCGCGCTGCGTACCATGCGCATTTTTGCAGTATTTTTACTTAATCGCTGCACTGCGAAAATCGGCAGCGAGCGATCAACTCGGAATGACCCCCATTGTTCACTAGTATACAGGTATCTCAGGGAAAAACAAGCCACAGCTTCATATACATTTGACTAACACTGTGCAACTACAAATCCCAGCATATCTTGACCATTAAATTGGTAAGAAGCCTTCTAACGAATAAATGGGCCAATATAATATTTTTACATATTTTATTTTACAATACTACCGCCCCAGCCGTCGGTGTAGATTCACTACCTTAGAGGAAGAACCGCGTCAGCCGCCTGTCCTCAGAGCCACCAGTTTCCATAAAGAACCATCTGTCAGGCCCACGCTCTTCACACCTGTAACAAGCGGGAAAATGAGTGCTGTATGCCGCCATGCTCTGCGTCCGGAGAATATTACATTTGTCACACAGTACAGATTAATAAAAAGGAGAAACAAAAGTGTTAGATGATTTTAGTCCGAGGGGTCAATTCTAATAGCTGTGAGTTTCCTAGCGGCGCATGTAGGCGAGACCACTTACGGTACCTCTAGACCCACAGTGTTGCGTACAAAAATCTGCGAGTCCAGGGGAGATGGGCGAATTGCGCTGCGTTTAGCGCCATTTCTCCGCCAATGCAACTCGCAGCTAGTGGGATTGACCCCACAAAATGAACTCTCACTGCACGGAAAGCCAAATGGCTTCTTTCTACTATTTTCCCCTCAACATTGCAAAACATAAAAACGTGTATATTTACTAAAGCTTCTAAAAACAGACAAGAGGCGTCGTTGCTCATAGCGACCAATCAGATTATAGCTACTAGTGTATTTCTCTTTTGCATTCTATAAAATAGACAGATTACAATAGGCACTTCGACTACGTGTCTATTTTAGAAGCTTAAGGGGGACATGTACTAAGCAGTGAAAAGTGAAGTGAGCCAGTGGAGAAGTTGCCCATGGCAACCAATCAGCTGCTCTGTATACTTTTATAGTATGCAAATTATAAATGTTACGTTAATGCTGATTGGTTGCCATGGGCAACTTCTCCAGTGGCTCACATCTCCACGTTTATCACTGCTTAGTACATCTCCCCCTTAGTACTGTAAAGCTTCTTGAAAACATCAGCATATTGTCTAATAATTGGGATGATGTACAGACTTTCGGTCAGTGCCAAGTAAACTGGGGTTTACATCCCTGATGTACATGTACACCAACGATCCTAGCGGTGTTCTCCTCCAATCTCAAGTGTAAAAGTGGGATACAACAGACAGGGGGCAGCACTGTTCCCAGGGGCCAGCACAGACAGCAGCTTTCAGGTACCTTTTCCAGTGCGTTCTACTTAGAAGCATCCATCTGAACGCCCTTACAAAATATGGCCGCCAATATACACACACAGGTCAGCGATACACCATTTTGTGTGACAGGTACTGATTTCAGTAACGATGCAGTAGCTTGCTATGTGACCTTTCTAGAAGACCGTTATAAATCAGGGTACATAGGGAAAGCGGACTGTAACCAATAGCAACCAAGATTTCTCTCTCTCTCTCTATTTCTGATATATAGATATATATATATTTTTTTTCTTCATTTTTTTTTTTATCTGGGCTATTCATGCTTTCCCAAGCAATATTGCCCAAGGTGATGTCAGCCTGGACCTCCGGGGGGGAAAGAAAGATCAGCCACAATAGCAATAGAGGGCGGAAGAGCTTTGGACTGTGAGACATTTCCATTAATTGGAAACAGATGAGCAACTGCAATTAGATTCCTGAATACTCAATGATCAAGCAGTTCCATCAATCACAGCCTGGAGAGAACGCCAGGGAGCAGCATATTCTGGGTCGGGTTGGAGTCCACAGATCGTAACACCTGACAATGTATGTCTGCGAGGCCAGTGATGCAACGGGCACAGGTCATGAACTATGACAGTGTAGAATGGTCATCAGGGGAGACTGATCATCTTTTACCACATGATGTCAGACTACAGAACTCTACAGCATGGAGTGTTTGTACCCAACAGCGGGGGGTTCTGTAACACTGTGGGACACATTACCTGGGGATTTCCTTACATTTAGAATATAAGGTCACTGCTAAACTGGAGGTTGGATTTGGAGTGTTCTGCACCCCAAACTGCAATAACCGGATCCTGGCGAGAAGGGTAACTTCCAGGAGGACGACTGTCCCCATGCACAGGACGGCTTTTGCAGCCACCAGAATTTAAAACCCGTTATTTATGGGATATTTCACAAGGTGTCAGCTGTGCGACCCTCCATGTGGACGAATGGCACTGCACTCCCTCTTACACAATTCCAATAGCATATATACATACATACATACATACATACATACATACTAGCGACCCACCCCCGGGAGCAATTTTGAATATACGGCAATAGGCTTTTTTTTTTTTACCGAAATCTTAAGCGCTGCGTATATTCTCACACCGGCCGGCCACGCATGCGCCTCAGATCATCCCCTCCCCCACCCTCTGCCGGTTTGGATGTTCATTCCTATTAACTTTGGCTAAAACGGACAGAAAAACGTAAAATGGAGAAACTAGATAATACGTATCAATCTATACATAGCATAAAATAAAGTCCATTGTTGTGATATGGCACTCGGACAGCCATTTTTTTTTTCTTTGACTTGCTTCACTAAAATCGTCACTGCTCGGCTCCCTTTTGTCATAGGTTAATGTTTCATACACCTAAACCACCCTTGACAAATGTTCTATAGAATTGTGAAAACCTCATCAAAATCCATCCAGCGGTTCTCGAGATTAGCCCGAATAGACAGAAAGATGCCAGGGACTTCATTTTACGCTATGTAAAAGATTACATATTATAAAATAGCCCTGACATACATTGCACGCGTGTGCAATAATATACTAAGACGGGTTCAAATTTACGTATAAGGTTACTTTTCCCTTCTTCTCAGCCTCCTCATTATAGATCTTTCTTAGCGATTTGTGTATGCTTTAACTGAAACACCATGTTCAGTGTGTTAATAATATTTCCTGCAGTTTGGGATGATGAGGCGTATAATTCCACCCCTTACCAGGGATTAATTATATGCACACCTATAATCTATTTTTAATACTCAGACCTGGTGTCTTCTAGAGTTACCCAATACCTACACCATACCACAATTAAAAAAAGGACAGTCTGAATTTTAGTTTTGCATCCTGGGGGGGGGGGGGTTAACCGGTACCAGGGCGGCTTACAGTGCGCAGAACCCTAAGGGGTACATTTACTAAGTAGTGATAAGTGCAGAGTAGTGAGCCAGTGGAGAAGTTGCCCATGGCAACCAATCAGCACTGAAGTAACATCTATAATTTGCATATTATAAAATGATACACAGCTGCTGATTGGTTGATGGGGAAACTTCTGCACTGGCTCACTTCTCCGCTCTTATCACTGCTTAGTAAATGTACCCCTTAGTCCGGAGTTATAGATTGCCTACTTGGCTAAAACAATTGCGACCAATGTACTCAGCCAAACCAGGGACGGCAGCAGAAGCAACACACAGTGCCCCATCTCTCATCCCTTTCATGGCTGCATGGTCTACTGACAGTCAGAAGCCAGCCTGTCGTACAGACAATGCTCCATACAGCAGGGTAGGGTGTGACCGGGTTATTTTGCAGGGAAGACGGGAGCACAGATTGGTTGGTCAGGAAGTGGTAGCAAGTTATATATAGCCTGCAGAGTTTCTTCACAAGACAGCGGAATTCCTGCTGGGAAATCCAGGTTTACCCCTGACATGACACAGACCTCCAGCAATATCAGGGCTTCTGCTGGATCATGCACCACAGCTGCGGATTGCGGTGTATGATGGACCATGTAGATGCTATAAGTGGTCCATGGTCTCTGATTCTCTATGCAATGGGGGGGGGGGGGGGAGGGGGTGTTATATATTCCTTAGTGATGGATGGGCTTCCTACTCATGAGAATTTATACACAATATGGCTGGAGTGCAGTTATTGCATTTCAGAAGAGGCATCTGTGGGATTAACATTGTCAATGAGATGCCAGAACTTTACAGATGCCCCTGATACAAATGAGTTGCTCAGTCGTGTTTGCACTGTGGAGATTGCACTGTAGGGCCGCATGGCAGGATATGCCCCGAGTGTGCCGAAGCTTGCACTGTAGGGCCACATGGCAGGCTATGCCCTAAGTGTGCCAGAGCTTGCACTGTAGGGTCACATGGTACGCTATGCCCAGAGGGTGCCAGTCACATGGCAGGCTATGCCCTGAGTGTGCCGGAGCTTGCACTGTAGGGTCACGTGGAAGGCTATGCCCCGAGTATGCCAGAGCTTGCACTGTAGGGTCACATGGTACGCTATGCCCTGAGGGTGCCAGTCACATGGTAGGCTATGCCCTGAGTGTGCCGGAGCTTTCACTGTAGGGTCACATGGTAGGCTATGCCCCGAGAGTGCCAGAGCTTGCACTGTAGGGTCACATGGTAGGCTATGCCCTGAGTGTGTCAGAGTAAATGAAAAAGTAAAAATCGCAGTGATGTCACTGGTCTGCAGTGAACGGATAGCCTACGTTCTGATGAATATTAATACAGTGAAGGTGAAGTCAGACAGGGTGTAAGAGACTGGAGCGATTACACAAAATTATGGCAGTATGTAGGAGAGAACCATTGGTATGGAGGAATAAATGGGTTAAAATGAAAATTAGCAAGAGATTTTTTATTTTTTATTTTTTTTTTAGCTTCATTATTGCTCAATTTCCAAATAAAGCACCTTTTGTGTACAGCAAACCCATGTCCCTGGCAGGGGCGCAGAATATTTCAATGCTGGAAATCGTCCACGGAACAAGACAAGAAGCCGTACAGATTTTACGTCCTATAAATGAGAAATCTCATTCTGGGAGTTTAATTCTAAGAAAGGACCAACGTTTTCCCACTCAGGATTAGAGTCAGAGGAAAAAACAGTCGATGAAAGAATGTGGAGAGATTTGGTTGTAAAAGGAAAGTGTTTGTGTGAGGGGACGATCTTTCTGCAGGATTTACCTCACAACGGATTGATCCATGTCACAATATAATTGCTGGTTTATTGATACACACATTTATAGGGACTGCACAGAAAAATGGCATCTCTCCAAGTGGATTGGTCCCCTACTCGCACTGGGAGCCGCATTTCTGTCCCCCAGCAGAGGATCTGTCGATAAGATGTCCAGCTCAAACCACTTCCAATTTAACACATCCGTCACTGAAGACTCTAGCGACGTCCAGTGAGACGCTCACCATCTTAAAGGGGCAGACTAGATGGGCCAAGTGGTTCTTATCTGCCGTCACATTCTATGTTTCAAAGTCTATCTTCTGCGACACCATGATACACGGAAGCTCAACACGTGGTCCACAAGGTTATTTACCAAAACCCACATTGCACAGTATAGTGCAGGAACTTCAACTTGTACAACTTCATGGAGTAAAGTGTGGTCTGGCAATGCCAGATCCCATACCTCCAGGCAACGGTTCCTCCACCATAAACAGAAAATGGTCCAAACCCTACATAAAGTGACTACTCCCACTACATGACAACATGGCAACTCCTCTGGTGATGCAACACCGTAAAGGGAACCCTTCGGCCCCCATGCCGACTTTGTTAATGAGCAGAACTCCCTCTTTTCCTCTAGTGAGCGCTACTTTTCCATTTTTAACCAAGTTTTATTGTGGCCCCTCTTCATAAGGAGTAAAATATATCATGTGGCCCTCAGACCCTAAAGAGGCTGTCACACCTTTTATTATTCTACTGTGGCAGTGTGAGGGTAAACAGCATTACGGACACGTGGTGAGAGAGAGTGTGGAGGCATCCGCCCATTCAGTGAAGAAAAGCCAGGTGTGACTACACCTAAGGGCTGCAGTGGAAGGTCAGTGTGGAAAACCTCGCCGTGAGGAAAGTCCGAGTGGAAGCCAGTCAGAGCTCAGTGTGTGGGGAAGCTGCTGAAGGTCAGGAGGCCCGTGTCTAACCCTGGAGGAGACATCAAGCTCTGGGACTGAGGGGTCTATTTACTAAGCCTTGGGTGGAATAAAGTGGACGGAGATAAAGTACCAGCCTATCAGCTCCTGACTGCCATGTCACAGGCTGGGTTTGAAAAAATGACAGTTAGGAGCTGATTGGCTGGTGCTTTATCACCGTCCAACTTTATCTCCACCCAAAGCTTAGTAAATAGATGCCTCAATGAGACTCTGTGGGAGAAGCAAAAAGCCAAGACATGCCAGACTAACTAACTCTGAAACACATTGTGTATTTGCTGCGTTATACGCTTATTTACTATCAATCCTATCCGTCTCTGTGACCCGGCATCCTCACTGAGGTAACAGGGGTTGTGCGGCAGCGCGAGGTGCACATGCAATATTTTGGTGCCTGCCACGTTAATAACCTGCTTCTTAGCACATATGTATTACCAAGACAACACACACAAGGATGATCTCTGCACAGCTAGCACAGGCACTCATCCGAGGCAACCACAGCGTCAGACGTATTGATCCTATGCAGGACACGGGGGGGCTGCGGAGGACAGTGACCCGCATCTCTGTAAGCAGTGAGACACAACGTGAAAGCAGGAAATTGCAATTCATGTAATAACGGCGCTATTCCCATTGTTACAGATCTGGCTGCAGCTGGACAGACGCCACATGCGGCCTCGCTCGCCTATTCTGGGAACACGACTTAATAAATAGGTACAAAGACATCTTTCTCCGGAGCTACATACTGTCATTATTCTATTACGCGGCCACTATCCATATACAAAGCAGGTGAGGTGTCAGCACTAAAACGTCACACGGGAAACCATACAGGATCATGTACAATGTGTATAGCGCAAGAGACTGGTCAAAACCGTGCTGCGCTGCAGGTGGGGCAGAAGTAACATGTGCAGAGAGCGTTAGATTTGGGAGGGGTGTGTTCAAACTTAAATCTAAATTGCAGTGTAACAATAAAGCTAACATTTGTGGGCTACATGCAAAAGCAGCCAGTATTTACTCTGCACAGAAACAATATAAATATAATTGTTTCACTTGCACTGCAGTGTGGTTTGTTCCAGAAACAAAACTTGCGTGATTTTCTGCCTTGCTTCCGAATCGGTTACCGATCTATTCTGGCCTTATAAAAGCATTTTCCTAGGTGTAGAAGAGCCTGTAACCAACCACAAGGCCCAACTGGCAACATAGCTTATGGGCCGTTTGGATAAGTTTTTAAAGGTAAGTCCGATTCCATGAATAAAAGTGAATAACGAATCTAGAACTTACTTTCTTTTATCATACATCAGTTTAAGATTAAAAGTTAATTCTAGTAAAATAAAAGTTCTTTAAAAAAGTTAGTAATTGGTGTAAAACATAAATAAAAATGATGATGTACTTGTAACGGAACAGGACTCTGACAAAACACAAAATCCTTCTAAGGTAACATGACATTAAAGTTCTGAGAACATGTGATATTGCGTGCACACACTGTCTAATATCACACACGAACGACCGATATATAGTACTGTTTGGTCGTATACGATTTATCATTACTCTGCACACACTACAACAATCACGGGCTAATTTTAATAATGGCTGTGCTATAAAAAAGGGATGTATCGTCTGATTGGCCGCGCAGCCCAGCCAACCAAAGGATAACACATACGACCCGCGGGAGTGCGCAATTGTGCGTACACACTAGACAATTTGTATAGCAAATCGGACCATTTTTGCTCAGGTGTGTACCCAGCCTAAGCAGACACAATGGTTTAATTCCTCTTACTATTTTTGCATTTAAAAAAAATAACTAAAGTAATTGTTTAGGTGACAGAGTGGGACATCCAGTGTGTCGGAAGGGACTCGCGCAACAGTTATTATTGAAAAAATTTTTTTTATAGTATGTTAATTACTTTACATATATTAGTAGCAAATGCACTAAAGTATGGGTACAACACATTTATTGAGTCATAACAAACCTTTTACACTTCCTCTGCTATTCACGTCCTTTGTTTCCAATAGTAGCTAGCTTCCTTAAGCCGGGCACACACTAGAGCGACGGGAATTCGTTCCAACGTCGAAACGAATCCCCGTCAGCCCAGATCGTGTATACACACTGGGGCAATGTTAATGAAGGACGTGACAAACCTACTACAGTGCCAACGTCTCTCTAGTGTGTACCCCGCTTTAGGATTAGCACTTACAGAAATACTAGTGTTGTCACACCTCTCTTCACCAGTACAGGAAACACGGATTATTTTTTTACACCCAATTAACCTTGTAAAAGTAGAGTTTTTTAAAATGTATTTTTGTCACTTTCTATGGAATGGCCCTTACATGTCCCATGTTTATGCACATCACGTAAAACTCGCTGGCTGGGAGAGAGAGTAGCGGAGCGGTGACAAACACGTAGCGATAGAAAAATCAATGTGTCGCACGCTGGACGGGGTTTTACCAACCCATCGAAATAGGTCACCACAAAGCATTGTGCCGATAACCGCATTGGGCTTTGCCACGCCAATACAATTCATGTTTCTAAAGCTCCTGCGCCTGTGAGTTCTAAGGTAAGGTATACGCCACTGCCAGGGCTCCACCGCAAATGGGTGTGACATGGAAGGTCGACGACACTACGGTCGACAGTGTCTAGGTCAACATGGGTTTCTTGGTGTTGTTTTCGCCGTACAGTGACCGGGAACCCGAATTAGTGCACTGTGTCCCCTCGCTCAACATGCTTCGGGCAAGGTGCCTTGCTGCGCTTGGCACAGGTTACCGTTCCAAATCGTAGTCCACGTGGATCGTAATTTATGAAAAAAAGTGAGAAACCCACGTCGACCTTTTCACCTGTCGACCTAGAACATGTCGACCTAGAGACCCTGTCGACCAATAGTGGTCGACCTAGACACCGTCGACCTAGAGACCGGATACCACCACAAATATGGATCTTGACGAGAACCCACCCCCCCCACCACATAAAAAATTCCCGACTTTACCTATAATTCTCATATTATATATACAGCAACTTGTCTCTTTGCTGTGCCACAAGTCAGAATGTCTTACAGGTTGAGTATCCCTCATCCAAAATGCTTGGGACCAGAAGTATTTTGGATATGGGATTTTTCCGTATTTTGGAATAATTGCATACCATAATGAGATATCATGGTGATGGGACCTAAGTCTAAGTACAGGATGCATTTATGTTTCATATACACCTTATACACACAGCCTGAAGGTCATATAATACAATGGGGCAGATGTATTAACCTGGAGAAGGCATAAGGAAGTGATAAACCAGTGATATGTGCAAGGTGATAAAGGCACCAGCCAATCAGCTCCTAACTGTTAATTTACATATTGGAGTTGATTGGTTGGTGCCTTTGTCACCTTGCTCATATCACTGGTTTATCACTTCCTTATGCCTTCTCCAGGTTAATACATCTGCCCCAATATTTTTAATAACTTTGTGCATTAAACGAAGTTTGTATACATTGAGCCATCAAAAAACAAAAGTTTCACTATCTCACTCTCGCTCAAAAAATTCTGTGCTTCGGAATATTCCGTATTTCGGAATATTTGGATATGGGATACTCAACCTGTATATTCTGCTAACGCTCCATGCCACAGACCGGGACTTATTCACCAGAATAGCGTTCCTCCCATTTCCTCACTTACAACTCCCATAAACAATTCAACATATAAAAGGTAGATCCCAGTCAGAGGGTAAAAGGGGGACGCATCTATTTTCGGGAGCTGTTAATAATACATCTCAAGCAGCCGTTGTAGGAGAAACGGTAACTGACAGGAAATGTGCGGCTGCTGGTTAACACGCCGGAAACAGCCTTTATACTGCTCATTACACGGGACCCAGCAACAACAGGCATTAACCGTTACACTGCAAGGAGCCCGCGTCCACGCTTCCTTCCTAAGAGATGGGTTTATTCACAAATCCAGGCTAGGATCCCAGCTTTAGAGAGAGCGAGTACCTCGTGCCTCAGCGACGCTGCTACTGGCAAAACCGCAGACTCTCTTGCAGGTTAGGATTATGGCCTTTATACAGGGACCCCTTACATACACACGGCTGCAAACACAGCTGAACCAGCCTCCACAGGAATGCAGCCAGTCAGTGACATCACTTGGTGCCTCATACCTCATTAGAGCAGTAGTTAGACTTTAGGGTCATAAATACTGGCTCAATAGGCAAACCGGCTGCAGACACGTGGAAGCCATGTTTTGTTTTAAAGACCCTGCCACACAATGCCTCAAACAGTATTTTATGGAACTACCTATGTCATTCAGATCAAATAATACGAACGAACCCAACACACACAATGTTTTATTGCATAATAATAAAGCACCATCTATAAACATCTACTGAGGACGTGCCTGGCTCCAGCTAAGTATGTAACGCGCTCTACACACAATGCTAGAACGACGAGTGAAGAGTTTTGCAGGCACCCAATACATTCACTGCAAGCTAATGA
Organism: Pseudophryne corroboree; assembly: GCF_028390025.1. Taxonomy (NCBI): domain Eukaryota; kingdom Metazoa; phylum Chordata; class Amphibia; order Anura; family Myobatrachidae; genus Pseudophryne; species Pseudophryne corroboree. Next base: position 1,201,404,634 of record NC_086444.1, on the reverse strand, counting down.
CACGCTGAGGCATAAGGCAATCTGTGAAGTACGGAAGAGGAATAAAATGTAATAAATCCACAATATAACCATAAATAGTACCACATGCAAATACGCTTGGATATGTATTTGAGATGGCTGGCAACACAGAGTGCACTCAGCCCAAATGTCTGTGGTAGGTGAAAGGCACAGAATGACCAACCCCGATGAGAGCGATCACCGCCTCAGAGCCACGCTGTACAGCCCACATGAGAGCGATCACCGCCTCAGAGCCACGCTGTACAGCCCCAATGAGAGCGATCACCGCCTCAGAGCCACGCTGTACAGCCCCAATGAGAGCGATCACCGCCTCAGAGCCACGCTGTACAGCCCCGATGAGAGCGATCACCGCCTCAGAGCCACGCTGTACAGCCCCGATGAGAACGATCACCGCCTCAGAGCCACGCTGTACAGCCCCAATGAGAACGATCACCGCCTCAGAGCCACGCTGTACAGCCCACATAAGAGCGATCACCGCCTCAGAGCCACGCTGTACAGCCCACATAAGAGCGATCACCGCCTCAGAGCCACGCTGTACAGCCCCGATGAGAACGATCACCGCCTCAGAGCCACGCTGTACAGCCCACATAAGAGCGATCACCGCCTCAGAGCCACGCTGTACAGCCCCGATGAGAACGATCACCGCCTCAGAGCCACGCTGTACAGCCCACATAAGAGCGATCACCACCTCAGAGCCACGCTGTACAGCCCACATAAGAGCGATCACCGCCTCAGAGCCACGCTGTACAGCCCACATAAGAGCGATCACCGCCTCAGAGCCACGCTGTACAGCCCACATAAGAGCGATCACCGCCTCAGAGCCACGCTGTACAGCCCCGATGAGAGCGATCACCGCCTCAGAGCCACGCTGTACAGCCCACATAAGAGCGATCACCACCTCAGAGCCACGCTGTACAGCCCACATAAGAGCGATCACCGCCTCAGAGCCACGCTGTACAGCCCCGATGAGAACGATCACCGCCTCAGAGCCACGCTGTACAGCCCACATAAGAGCGATCACCGCCTCAGAGCCACGCTGTACAGCCCACATAAGAGCGATCACCTCCTCAGAGCCACGCTGTACAGCCCACATAAGAGCGATCACCGCCTCAGAGCCACGCTGTACAGCCCCGATGAGAACGATCACCGCCTCAGAGCCACGCTGTACAGCCCCGATGAGAACGATCACCGCCTCAGAGCCACGCTGTACAGCCCCAATGAGAACGATCACCGCCTCAGAGCCACGCTGTACAGCCCACATAAGAGCGATCACCGCCTCAGAGCCACGCTGTACAGCCCACATAAGAGCGATCACCGCCTCAGAGCCACGCTGTACAGCCCCGATGAGAACGATCACCGCCTCAGAGCCACGCTGTACAGCCCACATAAGAGCGATCACCGCCTCAGAGCCACGCTGTACAGCCCCGATGAGAACGATCACCCTCTCAGAGCCACGCTGTACAGCCCACATAAGAGCGATCACCGCCTCAGAGCCACGCTGTACAGCCCACATAAGAGCGATCACCGCCTCAGAGCCACGCTGTACAGCGCCGATGAGAGCGATCACCGCCTCAGAGCCACGCTGTACAGCCCACATAAGAGCGATCACCACCTCAGAGCCACGCTGTACAGCCCCGATGAGAGCGATCACCGCCTCAGAGCCACGCTGTACAGCCCACATAAGAGCGATCACCGCCTCAGAGCCACGCTGTACAGCCCCGATGAGAACGATCACCGCCTCAGAGCCACGCTGTACAGCCCACATAAGAGCGATCACCGCCTCAGAGCCACGCTGTACAGCCCACATAAGAGCGATCACCTCCTCAGAGCCACGCTGTACAGCCCACATAAGAGCGATCACCGCCTCAGAGCCACGCTGTACAGCCCCGATGAGAACGATCACCGCCTCAGAGCCACGCTGTACAGCCCACATAAGAGCGATCACCGCCTCAGAGCCACGCTGTACAGCCCCGATGAGAGCGATCACCACCTCAGAGCCACGCTGTACAGCCCACATGAGAACGATCACCGCCTCAGAGCCACGCTGTACAGCCCACATAAGAGCGATCACCGCCTCATAGCCACGCTGTACAGCCCACATAAGAGCGATCACCTCCTCAGAGCCACGCTGTACAGCCCCGATGAGAGCGATCACCACCTCAGAGCCACGCTGTACAGCCCCGATGAGAACGATCACCACCTCAGAGCCACGCTGTACAGCCCACATAAGAGCGATCACCGCCTCATAGCCACGCTGTACAGCCCACATAAGAGCGATCACCGCCTCAGAGCCACGCTGTACAGCCCACATAAGAACGATCACCACCTCAGAGCCACGCTGTACAGCCCAGATGAGAGCGATCACCACCTCAGAGCCACGCTGTACAGCCCACATAAGAGCGATCACCGCCTCAGAGCCACGCTGTACAGCCCACATAAGAGCGATCACCACCTCAGAGCCACGCTGTACAGCCCAGATGAGAACGATCACCGCCTCAGAGCCACGCTGTACAGCCCACATAAGAGCGATCACCGCCTCAGAGCCACGCTGTACAGCCCACATGAGAACGATCACCGCCTCAGAGCCACGCTGTACAGCCCACATAAGAGCGATCACCGCCTCAGAGCCACGCTGTACAGCCCACATAAGAGCGATCACCGCCTCAGAGCCACGCTGTACAGCCCCGATGAGAACGATCACCGCCTCAGAGCCACGCTGTACAGCCCACATAAGAGCGATCACCTCCTCAGAGCCACGCTGTACAGCCCACATAAGAGCGATCACCGCCTCAGAGCCACGCTGTACAGCCCCGATGAGAACGATCACCGCCTCAGAGCCACGCTGTACAGCCCACATAAGAGCGATCACCGCCTCAGAGCCACGCTGTACAGCCCAGATGAGAGCGATCACCACCTCAGAGCCACGCTGTACAGCCCACATAAGAGCGATCACCGCCTCAGAGCCACGCTGTACAGCCCACATAAGAGCGATCACCACCTCAGAGCCACGCTGTACAGCCCAGATGAGAACGATCACCGCCTCAGAGCCACGCTGTACAGCCCAGATGAGAGCGATCACCACCTCAGAGCCACGCTGTACAGCCCACATAAGAGCGATCACCGCCTCAGAGCCACGCTGTACAGCCCACATAAGAGCGATCACCACCTCAGAGCCACGCTGTACAGCCCAGATGAGAACGATCACCGCCTCAGAGCCACGCTGTACAGCCCACATAAGAGCGATCACCGCCTCAGAGCCACGCTGTACAGCCCACATGAGAACGATCACCGCCTCAGAGCCACGCTGTACATCCCACATAAGAGCGATCACCGCCTCAGAGCCACGCTGTACAGCCCCGATGAGAACGATCACCGCCTCAGAGCCACGCTGTACAGCCCACATAAGAGCGATCACCTCCTCAGAGCCACGCTGTACAGCCCACATAAGAGCGATCACCGCCTCAGAGCCACGCTGTACAGCCCCGATGAGAACGATCACCGCCTCAGAGCCACGCTGTACATCCCACATAAGAGCGATCACCGCCTCAGAGCCACGCTGTACAGCCCACATAAGAGCGATCACCGCCTCAGAGCCACGCTGTACAGCCCCGATGAGAGCGATCACCACCTCAGAGCCACGCTGTACAGCCCACATGAGAACGATCACCGCCTCAGAGCCACGCTGTACAGCCCACATAAGAGCGATCACCGCCTCAGAGCCACGCTGTACAGCCCACATGAGAACGATCACCGCCTCAGAGCCACGCTGTACAGCCCACATAAGAGCGATCACCTCCTCAGAGCCACGCTGTACAGCCCCGATGAGAGCGATCACCACCTCAGAGCCACGCTGTACAGCCCACATAAGAGCGATCACCGCCTCAGAGCCACGCTGTACAGCCCACATAAGAGCGATCACCGCCTCAGAGCCACGCTGTACAGCCCACATAAGAGCGATCACCACCTCAGAGCCACGCTGTACAGCCCAGATGAGAACGATCACCGCCTCAGAGCCACGCTGTACAGCCCACATAAGAGCGATCACCGCCTCAGCCACGCTGTACAGCCCACATAAGAGCGATCACCACCTCAGAGCCACGCTGTACAGCCCAGATGAGAACGATCACCGCCTCAGAGCCACGCTGTACAGCCCACATAAGAGCGATCACCGCCTCAGAGCCACGCTGTACAGCCCACATAAGAGCGATCACCGCCTCAGAGCCACGCTGTACAGCCCACATAAGAACGATCACCACCTCAGAGCCACGCTGTACAGCCCAGATGAGAGCGATCACCACCTCAGAGCCACGCTGTACAGCCCACATAAGAGCGATCACCGCCTCAGAGCCACGCTATACAGCCCACATAAGAGCGATCACCACCTCAGAGCCACGCTGTACAGCCCAGATGAGAGCGATCACCGCCTCAGAGCCACGCTGTACAGCCCACATAAGAGCGATCACCGCCTCAGAGCCACGCTGTACAGCCCACATAAGAGCGATCACCACCTCAGAGCCACGCTGTACAGCCCAGATGAGAACGATCACCGCCTCAGAGCCACGCTGTACAGCCCACATAAGAGCGATCACCGCCTCAGAGCCACGCTGTACAGCCCACATAAGAGCGATCACCGCCTCAGAGCCACGCTGTACAGCCCACATAAGAACGATCACCACCTCAGAGCCACGCTGTACAGCCCAGATGAGAGCGATCACCACCTCAGAGCCACGCTGTACAGCCCACATAAGAGCGATCACCGCCTCAGAGCCACGCTGTACAGCCCACATAAGAGCGATCACCACCTCAGAGCCACGCTGTACAGCCCAGATGAGAGCGATCACCGCCTCAGAGCCACGCTGTACAGCCCACATAAGAGCGATCACCGCCTCAGAGCCACGCTGTACAGCCCACATAAGAGCGATCACCACCTCAGAGCCACGCTGTACAGCCCAGATGAGAGCGATCACCGCCTCAGAGCCACGCTGTACAGCCCACATAAGAGCGATCACCGCCTCAGAGCCACGCTGTACAGCCCACATAAGAACGATCACCACCTCAGAGCCACGCTGTACAGCCCAGATGAGAGCGATCACCACCTCAGAGCCACGCTGTACAGCCCACATAAGAGCGATCACCGCCTCAGAGCCACGCTGTACAGCCCACATAAGAGCGATCACCACCTCAGAGCCACGCTGTACAGCCCAGATGAGAGCGATCACCGCCTCAGAGCCACGCTGTACAGCCCACATAAGAGCGATCACCGCCTCAGAGCCACGCTGTACAGCCCACATAAGAGCGATCACCACCTCAGAGCCACGCTGTACAGCCCAGATGAGAGCGATCACCGCCTCAGAGCCACGCTGTACAGCCCACATAAGAGCGATCACCGCCTCAGAGCCACGCTGTACAGCCCACATAAGAGCGATCACCGCCTCAGAGCCACGCTGTACAGCCCCGATGAGAACGATCACCGCTCTGCACCACAATAATAACAGGTAGTGAAGGAGGGTACAGCGATTATTTGATGCCACATACAGATGGGTCCTCATGTACCTTGCCACAATACAACAAGCGTCTTAAGACTTGGTGCAAGTGAGCCGCACCGTGGGGGTAATTCAGAGTTGATCACAGCAGCAAAATTGTTAGCAGTTGGGCAAAACCATGTGCACTGCAGGGGGGGGGCAGATATAACATTTGCAGAGAGAGTTAGATTTGGGTGGGTTACTTTGTTTCTGTGCAGGGTAAATACTGGCTGCTTTATTATTACACTCCAATTTAGATGTCAGTTTGAACACACCCCACCCAAATCCAACTCTCTCTGCACATGTTACATCTGCCCCACCTGCAGTGCAACATGGTTTTGCCCAACTGCTAACAAATTTCCTGCTGCGATCAACTCTAAATTAGGCCCTGTGTCACATAGCAACTTTTTCTTTAAAAATGCGTCTCATTCGCACCAGACGCGATAAAACACCACCCAATCTGTACCAGGGGCCCGGGCTGCTACTTTAACTGCACAGGAAATACACAGTCCCAGATGAAACCCACAGCTGCTGCATCGTAGCACTTCATATACAGGTTCAGACTTATTGGCACGCAGATGTGCAAGTGTCACAACGCACTAAGACGCATATTCCGGTGAAAAAGACGCTCAGTGCTAGCCACTTTAATGTTCTAAAGAATTATTTTTAAACCTCATCCACTCATAACAGTGCAAAGAATCAGTAATTGTCTCTCAGAGCCTACCCTCTGTAGGAGGAGATGAAGTGGAGAGACAAAGTACTAACCAATCAGCTCCTTACTGCCATGGCTGACAGTTAGGAGCCGATTGGTTGGAGCACCATTTAGCATTTGTAACCAGTGTACACAAAAATATCACTCGTCGTTAAGTCTGCCCCTTTATCTCTCTCCAAGGCTTGATACACCTACCCCTGTGGCCCTAGTGAGAAGACGATACTGGTAAGTGCAGGAGAACTGGAAGAGACCATGGCTGCACCTACATCGCAGATGTGCGCCGGAAAATAGTCAATGCTGCGGTATAATAAGCGCCAATGTCTGCAGCCTTGCACCGCAACCGCACATCACTACTAATTGGATTACACCCAAAAAGAAGGCAGAAATGGAGGAGTCTGGACCAACCCAACATAAAGCAAACTGTTTTCTCTCACAACCAACAACAGAATGCTTGTAAGAGCCACTCTCTCTACTCTGCACATAGGAATCTCTCTCGGGACAAGGACTACAATGCATGCAATAGTCATGCACTCTCCCCTTTACGCATCAAGTTCAAGAGCACTCCAGGCCCACATAACAATCTCCTCATTGTCTCAGCCCAGGGCCCGGCTGCAATACAGAGCAGCTCAGACACAGGAAGGAGAAGTGCGTAGGTGTGGAAACCATAACAGTGTCCAGATCCTCAGCTGTATTCCAAGACTAAAAGGGGCTCGCTTATTAAAATGGTGCAAATACAGGTCATAAACGAAAGTAACCAATCAGATTGATGCTGTCATTTTCTAAACCGTGCTGCTAAAAATAATAGCTCTGATCCGATAGGTCAAGGGACCTGTGTGATCATTGGACCATTTTTTTTATCAAGACCCTCCCCCTTTCCATCAATATTGTGTCCCGTGAATGAATTGTAGGAGCCTCTTATTGTGACGGTTCCTGCTTAGTCACAGATGAGTCAGTAGGAAAGAGATGGGGCACGCAGTGGGCGGACGGGGGAAATCTTCATCGGCATTCACGTAGGAGTAGTCTTCTTTTTACTCAATCAAGTCACGACATCCTCTTCTGTGGCTGGCTACTGCACAGATGCGACATTCATTAGTAATTATATTCACTACTATAAAAAAAAAAAAAAAGTGGGACTAGCTATTCTGGAACTACAAGTCCCAGAGGCAACATCTTGAATTACAAAATAATCTATCATAGTGAAAGCTTGATTAGCCGAGGTGTTTAGCGCCCGGAGCTATTCAATTACCAAGTTATTTTCCCACGCGGCTAACCCGTAGATCCTGGGCACAGGGCCCAGAGCATATGGATTACCTGGCGCGTTAAGACCAAGAGGGTGCATTTAATAGAGACATTTTTAGCAGCTCCTGAGGTAACAAGGAAAAATCTGCGCTAAGTGCACCCTCTAGGGCTTAATGCAGGGGGTGGGACACCTGATTGAATAGCTGAGGGCTTATTGAACCTGCCCTATAATAACGCTTTATTTTAACTTTATTTGTGCTTCTTCTTACAGGGACTTGATCACAAATAAAACAGCTCTACGAAGAGCAGGTCACCGTTCGGGAAAAAACATATTTGTGCATGTTTTTACAGGACATCAGCATGCAAATGAATTAGAAAAAAAAAAAAAAAAGATATTTTCCTATCTGTCCCCTTATAACACTCTGTAAACAGATGGGGACATTAGAGGGAGGTGTATATTCATGGTAAGGGGAAGCTACGCTGTAATCTATGGCTGCACAATGATCTATACGTCCGATATCTCCTCAGACACGTGTAGCAGCCATACACTACATGCTCCGTAGCTAGATTTATCAACAAACTTTTTTTTTTTTTTTTTTTTGGTTTCTGTAGGAACAGAGAAGAAATGTATTCCAGGTATGAAGCGCGTACCGAGACCTGTGCTCAGTCATGTGGCACCTGCTGTATATTTATACATAAAGTAACATACACAACAAAATGGCAGCAAAGTTTTCCAAAATGTAAAACAGAATAAATTCAGCATGTAAGAAACGTCAAGTGGATTGTAACCCGTGAGCCATTACTGCTCATGCCAAAGGGTCACCGTCACAGGCGCCAATAAGATCTCCTGCTTCAAGATTCGTCCAGACATTTCCTGAATGAGGCATTATTTGGCCCAGCTATGGGGCGAAGTGATGCGAGAGGGTGGCCTTATCCTTCTGCCCGTACAGGGAGGTTACTCTTCCTCAACGGGCTTACCTGGCATTCCTATAACCACCTGTTACTGACTGCTCCCACTGCATCATGGGCAGGTAACAAGTTGCCATCGCCAGGCTCCTAGAGTCACCTGCAGCCACTTATTCCACCAGTCTCCGACCACCTGTTACCACTTTCTTCTTAGTATGTGTGTGCGTGGCCACGCTGCTGCTGCAGCACCTCCCAAATGGTGTCTGCTACTTATCCACACGCCACTTCCCATAGGCCAGTGCTGCACTTGGCAGCGGCCTGAAGGGTTGTCTTGGAGACACTGGCCACAGCCAGATAACAACACAGCACTTGACGCCTGAGGTTAACCTACTGAATGCAGCAGTCGCCAGAGTTAGCCCTGGGTCAAAATGTAATCAAATGTATTTAAAAAAATATAAAGTACATGGCGTACAGCTCAAACAATCCTATAGAATGGTGCAGCATCATGGGGAATTAACCCCCTCAGCTCTGCTGCCGCCATCTTGGCCACCTGACCCGAGTCCCCAGGCCGTGGAGGACTAAAAGCAATAAAACCAGCAACAGCGTGCCTCAGTTTTAATCCAATGAACAGCAGCGACGGCCATTTTGTGTGCTGAGAGGCTAGTTACTGGAACTGTATGCCTAGTCCCAAGGGAATTAATATATTGGACATCACCGCAGCTCAATATAGAACTGTACAGATGCCGCCCAGAGAATTTACCCAAATGTAACAATCGCATAAATATCCAACAAAACGGTATCTCATAAATAAAATTTTATATTATATATATATATATATATATTATATATATATTATATATATATATATATATATATATATATATATATATATATATATATAAAATAATAAAAGTTTTTAACTACAACATTAAAAAAAAAAAAAAAAAAGTGGAACCAGAGGCCATGATCGGCACTAGGATGTCACATCGGCAGAGCTCATTCGGCATGCGTCACATTCGAGGCCCCCAGTACCATAGCCCCAAACACCCATCCAGGAGACCAAACAGTTAACAGGAAAACGTTGACTGAAGAATCTGAGAGCAACAGAGAATGAAACGTGTTCCAGGAATATTGGCAGTCGCTGCAGCGCAAGAATCGCATGGAACAGCTGCCGTCCTCCTACAGACCACCTGTATGTAACAGGACCACCAGCACAGAGCGCTGGGGGACGATTAATGCACGGAATATGAGGAGGTCTCCTGAAGTTCTTGCATTCAGAGTACCTGTCGGGGCAGGACAACAACGCACCTCTATCGCCATGACGACACTTTCTGGGATTGCAGAATTAGAGTTAAAACAAACTAAGTAGTTTTTTTTCTTCTTAAACACTCTGAGGTTTCGATTGCTGTTGATGTCCCGCCATGCATCACTGGGATGTCCGGCTAAGCACCTATCAGCCGTTTCACTGCGTATCTCTATGAGGAAAAGCAAAATGCGTGAGGTGTACGGAACAATTGATTTGCCCCTTCTACTGAACAGGCATTGGTGGAAAACAATTTGCAGCGTAATCACATTTGATAACAGTCTTGCTTAGTTATCCCTAATGCTTTCATTAAAGCAATCGTCACTGTTTTGGAGTGTACACCTGTGTACAGTTCCACCTGCAGTGGTAGGAAACCCCTACCCAACACTGATGAGCTTCAGCAAAGGTGGCATCATGTCCAAGCACAGATTCATCGCTCTAGTCCCAACGGGCAATGCAGGGACTCCAAACACCGGCATCAATGAGAAGTAGGGGACCCCCAAAAACACTGGTCACTGAATGTTCTACCGAGAGATGGAAGTAAAATTATTTTAGTGGCTAGTACTTGAAAACCTAGTTATCGGCTGATTTTTCTTTCCCCATAATTTCACAGTTCTAACTTTAATTCTCCTACACCTCAGCTGTCATAACTTCTGTAGGCAATATCTCTCAGCTATGGGAATACGCACATTTTCCTCAGCAGGAATGCCATCCACTCTACATGATTATGACAATAAGTAACGATTCGGTAATATCCTCCCCTTAATAGACGTAGCATGAAACTGGAATCTACAAGCTCATGGATACGGAGATATGAGTCATTATACAGCCCAGCTCCGGCCTCCTACAGGGTGCGGAGAAGGTCAAGGCCAGAGCTAGGCAGCCCACGCAGTGCAGTAAGTGCTCCACTGGGTGAGTAATCCCACGGTCCGGAGTGAGCTGGTCGCTGGGGGGTTAATATCAGATAGTAATCCACATTACAGCATCATAATTCCACTTTCGCATCTATTTTTTTTTTTTTTAATTTGCAGCGCCAACATTTTTTAATTGGGTTATCTAAGCAGAACATACAACACCGTGTCCATATTCCCATAATACCAGGTGCCCAACACTTTGGGTAACATCCATTTATAGCCACCAGAGCTAGGCTGGGGGCATTGATTTAGTCCATACTGGTATCTAATCTAGCTATGCAATAGGACCCTCTCCATGGGTTACATACACCCATCACCACTGAAAGGTGCCATAAATTACATTGATTATCTCATTGCAATGCCACCTGACAATGCTGGGATATATTAGGCAGCAAGTGAACAGTCAGTTCGTGGAATTTTTGTGTTGGAAGCAGGAAAAATGGGCAAGTGTAAGGACCTCAACCTTGACGAGGGCCAAATTGTGAGGACTTGGCCAAAGCATCCCCAATGGCAGGTCTTGGGGAGTGTTCCCGGTATGCAGTGGTTAGTACCTGCAAAAAGTGGTCCAAGGGAAAACAACAGGTGACAGGGTCATGAGCGCCCAGGCTAGCCCGACCAATTCTACCACACAGAAGACCTACTGTACCAAGGTAATGCTGGCTATGACAGAAAATGGTCAGAACACACAGAGTGCTGCGACCCCTGTCCACCGCCGGAAGTGCCTACAACGGGAACATGAGAATCAGAACTGTAAACCATGGAGCAATAGAAGAAAGTGGCCTGGTCTAATGAACCACGTTTTCTGTTAAATCATGCAGACATCCGGGTGAGTGACTTCATTTACCTGGAGATGGCCCCCGAATGCACTATGGGACGTACGTAAGCCGGTGGAGGACTGTGATGTTCTGGACATTGTTCTGTTGGGAAAAACCTTGGAACATGCCATTCATACGGATGTTACTTTGACATTTAACACCTATCCAAACACTGTTGCAAACCCTTCATGGCAACGGTACTCCCTCATGGCAGTGGCCTCTTTCAGCAGGATAATGCACCTGGCCACACTGCAAACATTGTTCAGTAATGATTTGAGGTTCATGACAGAGTCCAAGGTCTCCAAATTCCCTAGATCTCAATACGATCAAGCATCTGTGGGATGTGCTGGGATAGCATGTCTGAGCCATTGAACCTCGCAAACTTACAGGACTTAGAGGATCTGCCAACGTCTTTGTGCCAGAAACCACAGGACACCTTCTGAAGGTCTTGTGGAGTCCATGCTTAGACAGGTCAGAACTGTTTTGATGGCATGAAAAGGGACCTACACCAATGTTAGGCATGTGGTTTTACGGTTATGGCTGGTTTATGGTTTATATACCCGTGCATCACTACTGCGACCTACGTACACATATCAGATGATGCACCAAAGCCACATCCTCAGTACAAAGTAAAAGGTTCACTCCCTGAAGTTAGAGGTTGTGTAGCTAAAAACAATATTACACATTACTAACACCATAGTAAGGTAGCCACCAATTGCCTGGCTGTTTACCAAAACCTTGATGCAATATTCTCTTGACAAAGAGAGGTGAGAATGCGACACCGGAACCGGAGAGCAACAGGGCTGAATGAACAGGTCTATAGTGCCCTCTGTACAGCTGCCTGGCAAGATGACTCCTGCCAATGGTGGCAGCAGAAGCATTTTGCCAAAATGAACCAGTGCCACCAATGAATTACATGCCAAGGTGACCACTGTCCAGCGTAGGAGCCCAGGTTGGTATCATCCCACCAGTCAACTAATTGGTGGCAGTGTAATTTCAAACTCCTGAGACCCAGCAAGAAGATATCAGAGCAGGGTAGGTCGCTACTAACCGTTTTGGACCCAACTTTTTGCAACGGACAAGTACTTTTCCCCCCCTTTTTTCTCACTTATTAGAAGACCACAGTTTTTGCATGTGCTAAAAAAAACACAAATCAAAAACAGAACCTCTCTAGTGCGTTACTCGTGGGATTCCACCTATACAGGATTACATTTCATTTTACCTCACAAAAAAAAAAAAAATTGCATCCTCCCCCTTTATTCTGAAAACATTTTGCATGTCAAATTATGACATCTGCAGCCCCAAACGTTGCTGACAGCCAACTTCTCCTACAGCGAGCTCAATTAAGGTCATTCACCCCGATTACCTCTGGTGAGCCGTGTGCTGTCACTTCCTGCAATCAGCACAAATACAGACTTCGGCCCATCCCACAAACACTAATTACAGCAACGCTGGTTGTCTTTTATCTCAATGAACATTCGCTTTCAAATAAATCTTTTCCTTGGGATGTACGTCTGTCCCTGGCGTCTCTGCGTCTCTACGAAGGTATCCATATATACTGTAAATGGGACTGGAATCATCTGTATTCGTAACGATCGGAGTTGAGGAATGCCCACTCAGCCTGGCAGAGGAGCGGATGGACGGAAGGGAATAATATTGTACAGTGAGTGTACTGCAGAGTCAAATCTCAAAGGGGAAATGATTCATTAATGTAAAGGGTCTAATAGTAACCTGACTGTAATGCACGACGCAAGATACGTCTTCTCAGCCAATTATTCCCTAACCTCCCAGATGGAATGACATTGCGCAACTACTGCAATCTGACAGAGCAGAAATAGATCCACACTAATTATTAAAAAGAACAAAAACATGGTCATACATATATACACACACACATAGTGAGAGAAAGGGCGCAAGCAACCGATACTTTCACATTAATCAGCATCTACTGTGACATCCTGCATTAATGCACTGGAAACCACTGCCTGAATATCATACAACCAAAGTCACTCTGTCACGAGATGAACGTGGCAGCCAATCAGTGGGGAGGGTTGAAAACGAAGACAATAAATCTTATCGATTCATGAGAACTAGCAACCTCACAGCGAAACATCAGGTACTCTTCGCCTCATGCCTCGACGAATGGATAGGATGAATATCCACTCGGGCCCCAATATGGTTGCCTCCACCGTACGTGTCTGCTGGACCACATCTATTGACCGTAATGGTACTCGACGTTGATGAAGGGTTAACGCATCTGGCAGTAAGGGATCCTGCAAACCCTCTGCGGGGAAGCTCACAGGCCGTGCACGCTTATAAATATGAATAGAGCTAATCTAATTTACATGGTAAAGGAATATTGATTGGGAACAGCGAGGCTTCCTGTGTGAGGGCTGAGGGGAAGGGGGGGGCGCCTTCAGGGAACACGTGAAAACCAGTGGATGCAAAATGAGGAAATGGCTTCAGTAAAGACCCAACTGTTCCAGACAGGGGGGCTTATCAGCGCAGACAAAACAGGACCACGTAGCAGCAACGCTGTCCTGCTTAGAATAGAATATAGGTAGGAGGGCAGACGGGTCCCAATGTGGCATGTATTCACCAAAATTAAAAGCACATTCCCTTCAAAGGCTACGCGTGTTCTGCAAGACATATGGACAGTTTACGGCTCTGCGTGAAAAGCCCCATAAAGAGCCTGTCAGGAGTAAAACCACTGTGCGCTGTCCTTCAGGCGGAACTAAAAGGAATAAAATTAAAAAAATAAAAAAACTTTAAAAAAATAAATATAAGATTCACCACTTTCTATCATGTCTGTACCCAACTTACTATTCATATAGATAACAAACTATCGGAATACAGGGAACGTTGTACTTTGTGGACCACCAGCATCCACCGCCTGCAATCTGTGAATCCACAGCCACAAAACACTGGTCCTCGAGGGAATATGATGAGAGACTCATACCACCGGCCCTGGTTCATAACTGTAAATTATATTCCTAATTACAGTCGTTGGGCACCTGTCCCCGCCTCACCCAAAAGACACAATTACATTTTCCTAACTTACAAAATAAGGGATCGCTTCATAAAAATTTACATTTTGCGTTACACCCTAAGGCAAACAAATGTTAAGGCCAATTTCAAAAGCCACATCAAGCTCAAAGCCATTGTTAAAACAGTCTGTATTTCTTAGGGAGTGACCTGCGGGCGCTGGATGCCGCTTTCCCTTTGGTGGCAAATAATGGGGCTCATTCATCAAATGAAGATCAGGGCAAACCGCTTCCAACTGTCACATGACAGGAGCTGACCACATGACAGTGAGGAGCTAATTGGCTGGAGCAACAATTATCATACGCAATGACGTATCACTCGTTGATAAATGAGCCCCATTATTTGCCACCCAAAAGGGCTGCAGCATCCACACACAGATGGATGCTGGGAACTCCGTAAGGACCATGGGGAATAGCGGCTCCGCAGGAGACTGGGCACAAAAAGTAAAAGCTTTAGACTAGCTGGTGTGCACTGGCTCCTCCCCCTATGACCCTCCTCCAAGCCTCAGTTAAGATACTGTGCCCGGACGAGCGTACATAATAAGGAAGGATCTTGAATCCCGGGTAAGACTCATACCAGCCACACCAATCACACCGTACAACTCGTGATCTGAACCCAGTTAACAGTATGATAACCGTAGGAGCCTCTGACAAGATGGCTTCCAACAATAAACAACCCGATTTGTTTGTAACAATAACTATATACAAGTATTGCAGACAATCCGCACTTGGGATGGGCGCCCAGCATCCACTACGGACTATGAGAAATAGAATTATCGGTAAGTAAATTCTTATTTTCTCTGACGTCCTAGTGGATGCTGGGAACTCCGTAAGGACCATGGGGATTATACCAAAGCTCCCAAACGGGCGGGAGAGTGCGGATGACTCTGCAGCACCGAATGAGAGAACTCCAGGTCCTCCTCAGCCAGGGTATCAAATTTGTAGAATTTAGCAAACGTGTTTGCCCCTGACCAAGTAGCTGCTCGGCAAAGTTGTAAAGCCGAGACCCCTCGGGCAGCCGCCAAAGATGAGCCCACCTTCCTTGTGGAATGGGCTTTTACAGATTTTGGCTGTGGCAGGCCTGCCACAGAATGTGCAAGTTGAATTGTACTACAAATCCAACGAGCAATCGTCTGCTTAAAAGCAGGAGCACCAAGCTTGTTGGGTGCATACAGTATAAACAGCGAGTCAGATTTTCTGACTCCAGCCGTCCTGGAAACATATATTTTCAGGGCCCTGACTACGTCCAGCAACTTGGAGTCCTCCAAGTCCCTAGTAGCCACAGGTACCACAATAGGTTGATTCATGTGAAACGCTGAAACCACCTTAGGGAGAAATTGAGGACGAGTCCTCAATTCCGTCCTATCCGAATGAAATATCAGGTAAGGGCTTTTATAGGATAAAGCCGCCAATTCTGATACGCGCCTGGCTGAAGCAAGGGCCAACAGCATTACCACTTTCCATGTGAGATATTTCAAATCCACTGTGGCAAGTGGTTCAAACCAATGTGATTTTAGGAACCCTAAAACTACATTGAGATCCCAAGGTGCCACTGGAGGCACAAAAGGAGGCTGTATATGCAGTACCCCTTTGACAAACATCTGAACTTCAGGCACTGAAGCCAGTTCTTTCTGGAAGAAGATCGACGGGGCCGAAATTTGAACCTTAATGGATCCTAATTTTAGGCCCATAGACAATCCTGCTTGCAGGAAATGTAGGAAACGACCCAGTTGAAATTCCTCCGTAGGGGCCTTCTTGGCCTCACACCACGCAACATATTTTCGCCAAATGCGATGATAATGTTTTGCAGTTACATCCTTCCTGGCCTTGATCAGGGTAGGGATGACTTCATCTGGAATGCCTTTTTCCTTCAGGATCCGGCGTTCAACCGCCATGCCGTCAAACGCAGCCGCGGTAAGTCTTGGAACAGACAAGGTCCCTGCTGGAGCAGGTCCTTCCTTAGAGGTAGAGGCCACGGGTCCTCCGTGAGCATCTCTTGCAGCTCCGGGTACCAAGTTCTTCTTGGCCAATCCGGAGCCACGAGTATCGTTCTTACTCCTCTCCTTCTTATGATTCTCAGTACTTTTGGTATGAGAGGAAGAGGAGGGAACACATATACCGACTGGAACACCCACGGAGTTACCAGAGTGTCCACCGCTATTGCCTGAGGGTCCCTTGACCTGGCGCAATATCTGTCCAGTTTCTTGTTGAGACGGGACGCCATCATGTCCACCTTTGGTTTTTCCCAACGGTTTACAATCACTTGGAAGACTTCTGGATGAAGTCCCCACTCCCCCGGGTGGAGGTCGTGTCTGCTGAGGAAGTCTGCTTCCCAGTTGTCCACTCCCGGAATGAACACTGCTGACAGTGCTATCACATGATTTTCCGCCCATCGGAGAATCCTTGCAGCTTCTGCCATTGCCCTCCTGCTTCTTGTGCCGCCCTGTCTGTTTACGTGGGCGACAGCCGTGATGTTGTCCGACTGGATCAATACCGGTTGACCCTGAAGCAGAGGCCTTGCTTGACTTAGGGCATTGTAAATGGCCCTTAGCTCTAGGATATTTATGTGAAGAGACGTTTCCATGCTTGACCACAAGCCCTGGAAATTTCTTCCCTGTGTGACTGCTCCCCAGCCTCTCAGGCTGGCATCCGTGGTTACCAGCATCCAATCCTGAATGCCGAATCTGCGGCCCTCTAGAAGATGAGCCTTCTGTAACCACCACAGGAGAGATACCCTTGTCCTTGGAGATAGGGTTATCCGCTGATGCATCTGAAGATGCGATCCGGACCATTTGTCCAGCAGATCCCACTGAAAAGTTCTTGCATGGAATCTTCCGAATGGAATCGCTTCGTAAGAAGCCACCATTTTTCCCAGGACTCTCGTGCACTGATGCACTGACACTTGTCCTGGTTTTAGGAGGTTCCTGACTAGCTCGGATAACTCCCTGGCCTTCTCCTCCGGGAGAAACACCTTTTTCTGGACTGTGTCCAGAATCATCCCTAGGAACAGTAGACGTGTTGTTGGAATCAGCTGTGATTTTGGAATATTTAGAATCCACCCGTGCTGACGTAGCACTACCTGAGATAGTGCTACTCCGACCTCTAACTGTTCCCTGGACCTTGCCCTTATCAGGAGATCGTCCAAGTAAGGGATAATTAATACGCCTTTTCTTCGAAGAAGAATCATCATTTCGGCCATTACCTTGGTAAAGACCCGTGGTGCCGTGGACAATCCAAACGGCAGCGTCTGAAACTGATAATGACAGTTTTGTATCACAAACCTGAGGTACCCTTGGTGAGAAGGGTAGATTGGGACATGGAGATAAGCATCCTTGATGTCTAGAGATACCATATAGTCCCCTTTTTCCAGGTTCGCTATCACTGCTCTGAGTGACTCCATCTTGAATTTGAACCTTTTTATGTAAGTGTTCAAAGATTTTAGATTTAAAATTGGTCTCACCGAGCCGTCCGGCTTCGGTACCACAAACAGCGTGGAATAATACCCCTTTCCCTGTTGTAGGAGGGGTACCTTGATTATCACCTGCTGGGAATACAGCTTGTGAATAGCTTCCAATACTGCCTCCCTGTCGGAGGGAGACGTTGGTAGAGCAGACTTCAGGAACCGGCGAGGGGGAGACGTCTCGAATTCCAATTTGTACCCCTGTGATACTACCTGCAGGATCCAGGGGTCCACTTGCGAGTGAGCCCACTGCGCGCTGAAATTCTTGAGACGGCCCCCCACCGTGCCCGAGTCTGCTTGCAGAGCCCCAGCGTCATGCTGAGGACTTGGCAGAAGCGGGGGAGGGCTTCTGCTCCTGGGAAGAGGCTGCATGGTGAAGTCTTTTTCCCCTTCCTCTGCCCCGGGGCAGGAACGAGCGGCCTTTTTCCCTCTTGCCCTTATAGGGACGAAAGGACTGGGTTTGAAAAGACGGTGTCTTTTTCTGCTGAGAGGTGACCTGGGGTAAAAAGGTGGATTTTCCAGCCGTTGCTGTGGCCACCAGGTCCGATAGACCGACCCCAAATAACTCCTCCCCTTTATACGGCAATACTTCCATATGTCGTTTGGAATCCGCATCACCTGACCACTGTCGCGTCCATAACGTTCTTCTGGCAGAAATGGACATCGCACTTACTCTAGATGCCAGGGTGCAAATATCCCTCTGTGCATCTCGCATATATAGTAATGCATCCTTTAAATGCTCTATAGTTAATAATATACTGTCCCTATCCAGGGTATCAATATTTTCAGTCAGGGAATCCGACCAAGCCACTCCAGCGCTGCACATCCAGGCTGAGGCGATCGCTGGTCGCAGTATAACACCGGTATGTGTGTATATACCTTTTAAGATATTTTCCAGCCTTCTATCAGCTGGTTCCTTGAGAGCGGCCGTATCAGGAGACGGTAACGCCACTTGTTTTGATAAGCGTGTGAGCGCCTTATCTACCCTAGGGGGTGTTTCCCAACGTGCCCTAACCTCTGGCGGGAAAGGGTATAGTGCCAATAATTTATTAGAAATCAGCAGTTTTTTATCGGGGGAAACCCACGCTTTATCACACACCTCATTTAATTCATCTGACTCAGGAAAAACCACTGGTAGTTTTTTCACACCCCACATAATACCCTTTTTTGTGGTACTTGTAGTGTCAGAAATGTTCAATGCCTCCTTCATTGCCGTGATCATGTAGCGTGTGGCCCTACTGGACATTACGTTTGTCTCGTCACCGTCGACACTGGATTCAGTATCCGTGTCAGGGTCTGTGTCGACCATCTGAGGTAACGGGCGTTTTAGCGCCCCTGACGGTGTCTGAGACGCCTGAACAGGCACTAATTGATTTGTCGGCTGTCTCATGTCGTCAACAGTTTTTTGCAAAGTGCTGACATTGTCACGTAATTCTTTAATTACTACCATCCAGTCAGGTGTCGACTCCCTAGGGGGTGACATCACTAACACAGGCAATTGCTCTGCTTCCACATCATTTTCCTCCTCATACATGTCGACACAATCGTACCGACACCCAGCACACACACAGGGTATGCTCTGATAGAGGACAGGACCCCACTAGCCCTTTGGGGAGACAGAGGGAGAGTTTGCCAGCACACACCAGAGCGCTATATATATACAGGGATAACCTTATATAAGTGTTACTCCCTGTTATAGCTGCTGTATTTATATATTAGCTGCCAATAGTGCCCCCCTCTCTGTTTTACCCTGTTTCTGTAGTGCAGGACTGCAGGGGAGAGTCAGGGAGCCGTCCTTCCAGCGGAGCTGTGAAAGAAAATGGCGCTTGTGTGCTGAGGAGAAAGGCTCCGCCCCCTTCACGGCGGCCTTTTCTCCCACTTTTTTCAGGAAACTGGCAGGGGATAAATGCATCCATATAGCCCAGGAGCTATATGTGATGCATTTTTTTTAGCCATATAAGGTTTTTATATCGTTTTTATTGCGTCTCAGGGCGCTCCCCCCCAGCGCCCTGCACCCTCAGTGACCGGAGTGTGAAGTGTGCTGAGAGCAATGGCGCACAGCTGCAGTGCTGTGCGCTACCTTATTTGAAGACAGGAACGTCTTCTGCCGCCGCTTTCTCCGGACCTCTTCGCTCTTCTGGCTCTGTAAGGGGGCCGGCGGCGCGGCTCTGGGACCCATCCATGGCTGGGCCTGTGATCGTCCCTCTGGAGCTAATGTCCAGTAGCCTAAGAAGCCCAATCCACTCTGCACGCAGGTGAGTTCGCTTCTTCTCCCCTTAGTCCCTCGGTGCAGTGAACCTGTTGCCAGCAGGATTCACTGAAAATAAAAAAACCTATACTTAAACTTTTTCACTAAGCAGCTCAGGAGAGCCACCTAGTGTGCACCCTTCTCGTTCGGGCACAAAAATCTAACTGAGGCTTGGAGGAGGGTCATAGGGGGAGGAGCCAGTGCACACCAGGTAGTCCTAAAGCTTTTACTTTTGTGCCCAGTCTCCTGCGGAGCCGCTATTCCCCATGGTCCTTTCGGAGTTCCCAGCATCCACTAGGACGTCAGAGAAAAAAAAATATATATATATATATTTTTTACTGTAAAATGAATAAATAAACAAGGTCCACGTGCCATGAGGAGTGTACGGAAACCAGTTCGGGGAGAGCCCGCTGCCAGAAGCCTTTGCAGCAAGCAATGATCACAAACCAGTGAGGAGAACACACAGTCCTCTGTTTCCTCTACAAGTCCTGAGGAAGAACATGTATGCATCTGTGTGTCAGCTGCCCTGCAGACACACACACACACACACACACACACACACACACACACACGGTCCTCACTGACTCAGCCAGGCATCTGCTCCGCTGCGCTGGACAAGTGTTGTGAAATGAAATATTTCCTATCCTGCCTTAAACATTTTTTCCACAGTCGACTTCAGATAAAGTAAGAAAAAGAAAAAAAAAGAAAAAAAAAAAAAAAAGTCCATTAAGCTAAATATAATTACCAAAGGTTTGGCTCCACTTTTGCTGGAGTGGTATTCCGATACTAACACGCACCCGCCCTGATCCCGCTAGGTCACACTGTAATTCATAACACAGGCAAGCACGTGAAGCCGCACACACACACACACACACACACCCACAGATAGTGACCCCATACCGGATTATCTTGGATGCAGAAATGGTAACGCACATCCAGTCCTCCCTGGGATATTTTTGGGGTGCACAAATACCACTCCGGTACCAAAAATAAATCCACTTAATTAAACCGTATACTAGGGGGACTTGTCTTGTAAATTAGTAGTAAAACTTAATTTTTGCAGTATTCTGGAAGGCGACAAGAGGAATCCTAAAGGCAGCAGCGGCCATTTTACTTTTCATACAACTAGATCGCTGTACTCACCCCTCCCCCTCCTGACATGCCATAATATATCATGCACCCCTATATAGGCTGTGCTACGGAAGATCACATGCAGCAAGTATTTTAATTGTAGCTGGATATCAAGCACTTATTTATGCTGGATCCTGGTTGTATTTATTACAATAGTTAAACAAATGCGTTATTTAAAAAAAAAATAATGGGTATGAATAATGTTTTTCATGTTTGTCAGCAGATGCCTCATAAAACCAAAATAGCTAGTAACTCCTGGCACCACAGACCGGAGAGGATTACTATTGTATTACAGAACTTTTGTTTCATGGTAACACGTAAACATGAAAGTGTACTGCAGACAGCTGTGGGTAAGGATTGGGTGGCATAGTATAAACACCACGGCGGAGTATTGTTCATTTAAGCTACCTACAAATCGCAGTGGGCTCCATATCAGTGTTTGGCCAGATTACCGTCAAAGGGGGTGCAAACCGCCATAGCCACTGTGTTTAAACGCCAGCAACCAGTCATGTACAAAAGGGATTCCCTGGCAACTGAAATCCCCCCCTAAGTGCTTCACCCTTCACTCTTACCCAGTTTGCCCATGTGACTACTGTATCTTTTGGGTGCATTATTTCAGCAATGACAGGACCTCTCCAGCGAGTACCACACAGCTCCGCTATGACAAGACTGTCCCTTTCAGCATGTTTCTATGCTTAACAGCAGTGATGGGGTAAAGACAGGATCATCACAGTACAAGCGCCAAGTACATCACCACAGTGCAAATCCCTGGCAGCGGCGGCACGCTGGGTTTGTGTGGTCAGCCGCCTGGCGTGCAGCCCGAGAACATATATTTGGAAAACAGGTAAGGAAGTGAAGAAATTCCGATATGGTCAGAGCACAGCTCGGATGTGAGGTAATTACTGGGTGAAGACATCTTGCAGTAAAAGGTCTGGCCGCTGTCCTCCCGGTAATCAGCCAGAAGTAACACTTTCAGGCCCCGCACGTGGTATAAGCAGCCTGCGGGTCTTCGGCAAGGGTGAAACTACAAGTCCCAGCATGCATTGTCATTCTTACATACACACCACTCGCTCTCATTAAATACACAGAGCTCACAGTATTCTAAACAAGGGGAAGCAAATCGCTTTCTCTACAAAGATTAAAGCTATGTGCACCCCTGGACTCCAGTATAACACTCACGATCCCATCGGATCTGGATGTAGCCATGTATCAGAATTTGTTAAGTAGCAGAATTTGCAATCCTTTGGATTGCACGCCATCAGCCGCCCCCCCCCCCCTTTCCCTTGACCACGTTGAAATTGCGGTGCGACTGCAATTTCAGTGTGATCACTAAAAATGAGGTAGCCTCCTGCCGGCGCAGCCTGGCTGTGCTCGCAGAAGGCCCACCCCCATTTTTCAGATCGCAACCGCTGCGTGTGACATCACGCAGCTGCCAGTGACTAGCCCAGAGGCATTTATTATGGATTTCAGAACACACCCTCCTGAGGTGAAAACAGAAGTCAGTGTTTCGTAAGGGCTGTTCACGAGAGTCCGGCGTACCGTAACTGCATTGTGCAAGGCACTTTGCACGGGAGAAGCGGCTAATCCTGGGTATTCCCGTATAAAATAGTGGCCAGCGCAGGAATTAAACTGAACGGCTCCCAGGCAGTTACTGAGGGAACTAACTTCCCGCGCAAGAACTGAATCGCCCCCAACGAGACTTTACCAAGGTTACAAAAAGCGAGCGACAGCGTTAAACAGGAGCCTACCATAAACCTCCCAGCGTAGTCACTTAAGTGTGACACACTTAAAAAGCCGGATTCATTTAGCCACGAGCTAACCTATTTTCCAGCCAGTGACTGTAGCCCGATTCGGCTCGCACCTCCGTAGGCTGCGAGCAGAATCCTCCTTCTAAGACTTAACGCGCAAGCCACTGAGGTCCGGCCCAAAGAGTCTTTGCAAGCCATTTCAATGAATGAATGATCAATGTTTCTACATATATTGACACGTCTTATGAATTACAGTCATACATAAGGAAATACTAAACCTATAGCAACGTGTCCAATCCACAGAACGCAAGGCAAACTAAACACATAGAAAGACGTATAGATCTGTAGTTCTGGGTGGTGTTTTAGCTGTTGCTACTAGTAACTACAGTATATACAGGTACTGACTCCAGAACCATTTGATGACAGAAGCTTGAGTAGGTGAAGAGTTTGTGGGTTTATTCTGCTTCAATAGAAGTAACACATTTAAAGTATCATTACATAATCCTCACCCATATAAATCGCTGTGCAACTGGAGACAGACTAAGTGAGAGTGCGGCGGACGAGAGTGTCTCCCGGAATGGTCGGCAAACCCATTCTGCAAACCACATAAGCTAATTGTCCCTCACACAACTATGCAGGTAATTGACCAAATGTTTGGCTAATGTAAGACACAAAAGAACATTGCGTATAGTAACGAGAATCAAATCACCCCTAAACGAAAAAAAAAAAGGCTTTACTTATGTAAAATAGAAAATGGTTCCACTAAAGGGGGACATATCCCATAGAGCAGTGGTTCCCAAACTTTTTTGAATCACGGCGCCCTAGAGTATCAGAATTTTTTTCACGGCACCCCTAGGCCAATAATTTCTTATTGAGAAATTTAGAAAGAAATATTAAATTAAGTAGATTGTGTTTATAGGTCATCCTTAGAAGCAAATCTTGTCCCTCACCACAAAATTGAGCCTGTTTGTCCCCATATTTTATGACTGACAGCCACCAGCACTAGTTTTGCCTTTTATATTGACCATAAATAATTTGAATTGGTCCTGGACCACCAACCCAGGGCACCCCTGCAAGTGTCCCGAGGCACCCCAGGGAGCCACGGCACACAGTTTGGGAACCACTGCCATAGAGACAACGGTAGCCTGACATAGTTACATAGTTCCCCCTCGGGGCTCCGCTCACACTAACCAGCAACACATGATGTAAGCCATACGACCCACATGTTACAGCACACAAGCAGGAAGCAGCTATAATATCCCGGGTCCATCTATCCTCCCTGTAGTCATGTTCTCATTCTGTAGGTTCTTCCATTGGCCCTTTAAAAAAGTAATAAATCATTTGTAGGTTTAAAATTCCCTAAAAAAAAAAAAAAAAAAAAAAAGATTTTTCAATTTTTTTTTTCTTTTTAAAGTAAAAAAAAAAGTCAGGATACCAAGTGTTCTCATAAAACCCAACCTCCGTCAACGGAAACCAGGGTGACTGGAGGTTCTAACAATTTTAATTTGGGTAATAAAATGAATTATTGTCCAGTGACTGCTTCAAAATTAGTTGTAGTTAAGACTTTGGGGCCTATGTACGGGTATGGGTCATTAGGTCGACCACTATTGGTCGACATGCATTAGGTCGACGTGGTCACTAGGTCGACATGGAAAAAGGTCGACGTGAGTTTAACTTTTTTTGATGTCGTTTTCTTTGTAAAGTGACCGGGAACCCCTATTAGTGCACCGTGTCCCCTCGCATGGGGCAAGGATTACTATTCCCAATAGTAGTCCACGTGGATCGTAAAGAAAGAAAAAGTCCAAAAAATTCAGAAAAAAAATAAGAATTTACTTACCGATAATTCTATTTCTCGGAGTCCGTAGTGGATGCTGGGGTTCCTGAAAGGACCATGGGGAATAGCGGCTCCGCAGGAGACAGGGCACAAAAGTAAAGCTTTCCGATCAGGTGGTGTGCACTGGCTCCTCCCCCTATGACCCTCCTCCAAGCCAGTTAGGTACTGTGCCCGGACGAGCGTACACAATAAGGGAGGAATTTTGAATCCCGGGTAAGACTCATACCAGCCACACCAATCACACTGTACAACTTGTGATCTAAACCCAGTTAACAGTATGATAACAGCGGAGCCTCTGAAAAGATGGCTCACAACAATAATAACCCGATTTTTGTAACTATGTACAAGTATTGCAGATAATCCGCACTTGGGATGGGCGCCCAGCATCCACTACGGACTCCGAGAAATAGAATTATCGGTAAGTAAATTCTTATTTTCTCTATCGTCCTAGTGGATGCTGGGGTTCCTGAAAGGACCATGGGGATTATACCAAAGCTCCCAAACGGGCGGGAGAGTGCGGATGACTCTGCAGCACCGAATGAGAGAACTCCAGGTCCTCCTTAGCCAGGGTATCAAATTTGTAGAATTTAGCAAACGTGTTTGCCCCTGACCAAGTAGCTGCTCGGCAAAGTTGTAAAGCCGAGACCCCTCGGGCAGCCGCCCAAGATGAGCCCACCTTCCTTGTGGAATGGGCATTTACATATTTTGGCTGTGGCAGGCCTGCCACAGAATGTGCAAGCTGAATTGTATTACACATCCAACTAGCAATAGTCTGCTTAGAAGCAAGAGCACCCAGTTTGTTGGGTGCATACAGGATAACAGCAAGTCAGTTTTCCTGACTCCAGCCGTCCTGGAACATATTTTCAGGGCCCTGACAACATCTAGCAACTTGGAGTCCTCCAAGTCCCTAGTAGGTGCAAGGCACCACAATAAGCTGGTTCAGGTGAAACACTGACACCACCTTAGGGAGAGAACTGGGGACGAGTCCGCAGCTCTGCCCTGTCCGAATGGACAAACAGATATGGGCTTTTTTGAGAAAAAACCACCAATTTGACACTCGCCTGGTCCAGGCCAGGGCCAAGAGCATGGTCACTTTTCATGTGAGATGCTTCAAATCCACAGATTTGACTGGTTTTAAACCAATGTGATTTGAGGAATCCCAGAACTACATTGAGATCCCACAGTGCCACTGGAGGCACAAAAGGGGGTTGTATATGCAATACTCCCTTGACAAACTTCTGGACTTCAGGAACTGAAGCCAATTCTTTCTGGAAGAAAATCGACAGGGCCGAAATTTGAACCTTAATGGACCCCAATTTGAGGCCCATAGACACTCCTGTTTGCAGGAAATGCAGGAAACGACCGAGTTGAAATTTCTTTGTGGGGCCTTCCTGGCCTCACACCACGCAACATATTTTCGCCACATGTGGTGATAATGTTGTGCGGTCACCTCCTTTCTGGCTTTGACCAGGGTAGGAATGACCTCTTCCGGAATGCCTTTTTCCCTTAGGATCCGGCTTTCCACCGCCATGCCGACAAACGCAGCTGCGGTAAGTCTTGGAACAGACATGGTACTTGCTGAAGCAAGTCCCTTCTTAGCGGCAGAGGCCATAAGACCTCTGTAAGTATCTCTTGAAGTTCCGGGTACCAAGTCCTTCTTGGCCAATCCGGAGCCATGAGTATAGTTCTTACTCCTCTACGTCTTATAATTCTCAGCACCTTAGGTATGAGAAGCAGAGGAGGGAACACATACACCGACTGGTACACCCACGGTGTTACCAGAACGTCCACAGCTATTGCCTGAGGGTCTCTTGACCTGGCGCAATACCTGTCCCGTTTTTTGTTCAGACGGGACGCCATCATGTCCACCTTTGGTATTTCCCAACGGTTTACAATCATGTGGAAAAAACTTCCCGATGAAGTTTCCACTCTCCCGGGTGGAGGTCGTGCCTGCTGAGGAAGTCTGCTTCCCAGTTTCCATTCCCGGGATGAAACACTGCTGACAGTGCTATCACATGATTTTCCGCCCAGCGAAAAGTCCTTGCAGTTTTTGCCATTGCCCTCCTGCTTCTTGTGTCGCCCTGTCTGTTTACGTGGGCGACTGCCGTGATGTTTTTCCCACTGGATCAATACCGGCTGACCTTGAAGCAGAGGTCTTGCTAAGCTTAGAGCATTATAAATTTACCCTTAGCTCCAGTATATTTATGTGGAGAAAAGTCTCCAGACTTGATCACACTCCCTGGAAATTTTTTCCTTGTGTGACTGCTCCCCAGCCTCTCGGGCTGGGCTCCGTGGTCACCAGCATCCAATCCTGAATGCCGAATCTGCGGCCCTCTAGAAGATGAGCACTCTATAACCACCACAGGAGCGACACCCTTGTCCTTGGATCTGAAGATGCATCTGAAGATGCGATCCGGACCATTTGTCCAGCAGATCCCACTGAAAAGTTCTTGCGTGAAATCTGCCGAATGGAATTGCTTCGTAGGAAGCCACCATTTTTACCAGGACCCTTGTGCAATGATGCACTGTTTTTAGGAGGTTCCTGACTAGCTCGGATAACTCCCTGGCTTTCTCTTCCGGGAGAAACACCTTTTTCTGGACTGTGTCCAGAATCATCCCTAGGCACAGCAGACGTGTTGTCGGGATCAGCTGCGATTTTGGAATATTTAGAATCCACCCGTGCTGTTGTAGCAGTATCCGAGATAGTGCTACTCCGACCTCCAACTGTTCCCTGGACTATGCCCTTATCAGGAGATCGTCCAAGTAAGGGATAATTAAGACGCCTTTTCTTCGAAGAAGAATCATCATTTCGGCCATTACCTTGGTAAAGACCCGGGGTGCCGTGGACAATCCAAACGGCAGCGTCTGAAACTGATAGTGACAGTTCTGCACCACGAACCTGAGGTACCCTTAGTGAGAAGGGCAAATTTGGGACATAGAGGTAAGCATCCCTGATGTCCCGGGACACTATATAGTCCCCTCCTTCCTGGTTCGTTATCACTGCTCTGAGTGACTCCATCTTGATTTGAACCTTTGTTAAGTGTTCAAAAAAAATTTTAGAATAAGTCTCACCTAGCCTTCTGGCTTCAGTACCACAATATAGTGTGGAATAATACCCCTTTTCTTGTAGTAGGAGGGGTAATTTAATTATCACCTGCTGGGAATACAGCTTGTGAATTTTTTCCCATACTGCCTCCTTGTCGGAGGGAGACCTTGGTAAAGCAGACTTCAGGAGCCTGCGAAGGGGAAACGTCTCGACATTCCAATCTGTACCCCTGGGATACTACTTGTAGGATCCAGGGGTCCTGTACGGTCTCAGCGCCATGCTGAGAACTTGTCAGAAGCGGTGGAACGCTTCTGTTCCTGGGAATGGGCTGCCTGCTGCAGTCTTCTTCCCTTTCCTCTATCCCTGGGCAGATATGATCTTATAGGGACGAAAGGACTGAGGCTGAAAAGACGGTGTCTTTTTCTGCAGAGATGTGACTTAGGGTAAAAACGGCGGATTTTCCAGCAGTTGCCGTGGCCACCAGGTCCGATGGACCGACCCCAAATAACTCCTCTTCCTTTATACGGCAATACACCTTTGTGCCGTTTGGAATCTGCATCACCTGACCACTGTCGTGTCCATAACATCTTCTGGCAGATATGGACATCGCATTTACTCTTGATGCCAGAGTGCAAATATCCCTCTGTGCATCTCGCATATATAGAACTGCATCCTTTAATGCTCTATAGTCAATAAAATACTGTCCCTGTCAAGGGTATCAATATTTTTAGTCAGGGAATCCGACCAAGCCACCCCAGCTCTGCACATCCAGGCTGAGGCGATCGCTGGTCGCAGTATAACACCAGTATGTGTGTATATACTTTTTATGATATTTTCCAGCCTCCTGTCAGCTGGTCCTTGAGGACGGCCCTATCTATAGACGGTACCGCCACTTGTTTTGATAAGCGTGTGAGCGCCTTATCCACCCTAAGGGGTGTTTCCCAACGCGCCCTAACTTCTGGCGGGAAAGGGTATACCGCCCATAATTTTCTATCGGGGGGAACCCACGCATCATCACACACTTTATTTAATTTATCTGATTCAGGAAAAACTATGGTAGTTTTTTCACATCCCACATAATACCCTCTTTTGTGGTACTTGTAGTATCAGAAATATGTAACACCTCCTTCATTGCCTTTAACGTGTGGCCCTAATAAGGAATACGTTTGTTTATTCACCGTCGACACTGGGTTCAGTGTCCCTGTCTGTGTCTGTGTCGACCGACTAAAGTAAACGGGCGTTTTAAAACCCCTGACGGTGTTTTTGAGACGTCTGGACCGGTACTAATTGTTTGTCGGCCGTCTCATGTCGTCAACCGACCTTGCAGCGTGTTGACATTATCACGTAATTCCCTAAATAAGCCATCCATTCCGGTGTCGACTCCCTAGAGAGTGACATCACCATTACAGGCAATTGCTCCGCCTCCTCACCAACATCGTCCTCATACATGTCGACACACACGTACCGACACACAGCACACACACAGGGAATGCTCTGATAGAGGACAGGACCTACTAGCCCTTTGGAGAGACAGAGGGAGAGTTTACCAGCACACACCAAAAACGCTATAATTATATAGGGACAACCTTATATAAGTGTTTTCCCTTATAGCATCTTTTTTATATATTTCTAACGCCAAATTAGTGCCCCCCCTCTCTGTTTTAACCCTGTTTCTGTAGTGCAGTGCAGGGGAGAGCCTGGGAGCCTTCCCTCCAGCCTTTCTGTGAGGGAAAATGGCGCTGTGTGCTGAGGAGATAGGCCCCGCCCCTTTTTCGGCGGCCTCGTCTCCCGCTCTTAACGGATTCTGGCAGGGGTTAAATATCTCCATATAGCCTCCGGAGGCTATATGTGAGGTATTTTTAGCCAAAATAGGTATTCATTTGCCTCCCAGGGCGCCCCCCTCCCAGCGCCCTGCACCCTCAGTGACTGCCGTGTGAAGTGTGCGGAGAGGAAAATGGCGCACAGCTGCAGTGCTGTGCGCTACCTTTAGAAGACTGAGGAGTCTTCTGCCGCCGATTCTGGACCTCTTCTTACTTCAGCATCTGCAAGGGGGCCGGCGGCAAGGCTCCGGTGACCATCCAGGCTGTACCTGTGATCGTCCCTCTGGAGCTGATGTCCAGTAGCCAAGAAGCCAATCCATCCTGCACGCAGGTGAGTTCACTTCTTCTCCCCTAAGTCCCTCGTTGCAGTGATCCTGTTGCCAGCAGGACTCACTGTAAAATAAAAAACCTAAGCTAAACTTTTCTAAGCAGCTCTTTAGGAGAGCCACCTAGATTGCACCCTTCTCGGCCGGGCACAAAAATCTAACTGGCTTGGAGGAGGGTCATAGGGGGAGGAGCCAGTGCACACCACCTGATCGGAAAGCTTTACTTTTGTGCCCTGTCTCCTGCGGAGCCGCTATTCCCCATGGTCCTTTCAGGAACCCCAGCATCCACTAGGACGATAGAGAAATAAAAATAAGATTTTACTTACCGATAAATCTATTTCTCGGAGTCCGTAGTGGATGCTGGGGTTCCTGAAAGGACCATGGGGAATAGCGGCTCCGCAGGAGACAGGGCACAAAAAGTAAAGCTTTTCCAGATCAGGTGGTGTGCACTGGCTCCTCCCCCTATGACCCTCCTCCAGACTCCAGTTAGGTACTGTGCCCGGACGAGCGTACACAATAAGGGAGGATTTTGAATCCCGGGTAAGACTCATACCAGCCACACCAATCACACCGTACAACTTGTGATCTAAACCCAGTTAACAGTATGATAACAGCGGAGCCTCTGAAAGATGGCTTCCTTCAACAATAACCCGAATTTGTTAACAATAACTATGTACAATTATTGCAGATAATCCGCACTTGGGATGGGCGCCCAGCATCCACTACGGACTCCGAGAAATAGATTTATCGGTAAGTAAAATCTTATTTTCTCTATCGTCCTAGTGGATGCTGGGGTTCCTGAAAGGACCATGGGGATTATACCAAAGCTCCCAAACGGGCGGGAGAGTGCGGATGACTCTGCAGCACCGAATGAGAGAACTCCAGGTCCTCCTTAGCCAGAGTATCAAATTTGTAAAATTTTACAAACGTGTTCTCCCCTGACCACGTAGCTGCTCGGCAAAGTTGTAATGCCGAGACCCCTCGGGCAGCCGCCCAAGATGAGCCCACCTTCCTTGTGGAGTGGGCCTTTACAGATTTAGGCTGTGGCAGGCCTGCCACAGAATGTGCAAGTTGGATTGTGCTACAGATCCAACGAGCAATCGTCTGCTTAGACGCAGGAGCACCCATCTTGTTGGGTGCATACAATATAAACAACGAGTCAGATTTTCTGACTCCAGCTGTCCTTGCAATATATATTTTTAACGCTCTGACAACGTCCAGTAACTTGGAGTCCTCCAAGTCACTTGTAGCCGCAGGCACTACAATAGGCTGGTTCAGATGAAATGCTGACACCACCTTAGGGAGAAAATGCGGACGAGTCCGCAGTTCTGCCCTGTCCGAATGGAAAATCAGATATGGGCTTTTGTAAGATAAAGCTGCCAGTTCTGACACTCTCCTGGCCGAAGCCAGGGCTAGAAGCATGGTCACTTTCCATGTGAGATATTTCAAATCCACCTTTTTTAGTGGTTCAAACCAATGAGATTTTAGAAAGTCCAAAACCACATTGAGATCCCACGGTGCCACTGGAGGTACCACAGGAGGCTGTATATGCAGCACTCCCTTAACAAAGGTCTGGACTTCAGGGACTGAAGCCAATTCTTTTTGAAAGAAAATCGACAGGGCCGAAATTTGAACCTTAATAGATCCCAATTTGAGACCCATAGACAATCCTGATTGCAGGAAATGTAGGAATCGACCCAGTTGAAATTCCTCCGTCGGAGCACTCCGATCTTCGCACCACGCAACATATTTTCGCCAAATTCGGTGATAATGTTGCACGGTTACTTCCTTCCTTGCTTTAATCAAAGTAGGAATGACTTCTTCCGGCATGCCTTTTTCCTTTAGGATCCGGCGTTCAACCGCCATGCCGTCAAACGCAGCCGCGGTAAGTCTTGAAACAGACAGGGACCCTGCTGAAGCAAGTCCCTCCTTAGAGGTAGAGGCCACGGATCTTCCGTGATCATCTCTTGAAGTTCCGGGTACCAAGTCCTTCTTGGCCAATCCGGAACCACTAGTATCGTTCTTACGCCTCTTTGCCGTATAATTCTCAATACTCTTGGTATGAGAGGCAGAGGAGGAAACACATACACCGACTGGTACACCCAAGGCGTTACCAGCGCGTCCACAGCTATTGCCTGCGGATCTCTTGACCTGGCGCAATACCTGTCCAGTTTTTTGTTGAGGCGAGATGCCATCATGTCCACCATTGGTCTTTCCCAACGGGTTACCAGCATGTGGAAGACTTCTGGATGAAGTCCCCACTCTCCCGGGTGAAGATCGTGTCTGCTGAGGAAGTCTGCTTCCCAGTTGTCCACTCCCGGGATGAACACTGCTGACAGTGCTATCACATGATTCTCTGCCCAGCGAAGAATCCTTGCAGCTTCTGCCATTGCACTCCTGCTTCTTGTGCCGCCCTGTCTGTTCACATGGGCGACTGCCGTGATGTTGTCCGACTGGATCAACACCGGTTTTCCCTGAAGCAGAGGGTCTGCCTGGCTTAGAGCATTGTAGATTGCTCTTAGTTCCAGAATGTTTATGTGAAGAGACGTTTCCAGGCTCGTCCATACTCCCTGGAAGTTTCTTCCTTGTGTGACTGCTCCCCAGCCTCTCAGGCTGGCGTCCGTGGTCACCAGGATCCAATCCTGTATGCCGAATCTGCGGCCCTCCAATAGATGAGCACTCTGCAACCACCACAGAAGAGACACCCTTGTCCTTGGAGACAGGGTTATCCGCAGGTGCATCTGAAGATGCGACCCTGACCATTTGTCCAACAGATCCCTTTGGAAAATTCTTGCGTGGAATCTGCCGAATGGAATTGCTTCGTAAGAAGCCACCATTTTTCCCAGGACTCTTGTGCATTGATGTACAGACACCTTTCCTGGTTTTAGGAGGTTCCTGACAAGCTCGGATAACTCCTTGGCTTTTTCCTCCGGGAGAAAAACCTTTTTCTGAACCGTGTCCAGAATCATCCCTAGGAACAGCAGACGAGTTGTCGGCATTAACTGGGATTTTGGAATATTCAGAATCCACCCGTGCTGTTTTAGCACTTCTTGAGACAGTGCTAATCCCATCTCTAGCTGTTCTCTGGACCTTGCTCTTATTAGGAGATCGTCCAAGTATGGGATAATTAATATGCCTTTTCTTCGAAGAAGAATCATCATCTCGGCCATTACCTTTGTAAAGACCCGAGGTGCCGTGGACAATCCGAACGGCAGCGTCTGAAACGGATAGTGACAGTTTTGTACAACGAACCTGAGGTACCCCTGGTGTGAGGGGTAAATTGGAACGTGGAGATACGCATCCTTGATGTCCAAGGATACCATAAAATCCCCCTCTTCCAGGTTCGCTATCACTGCTCTGAGTGACTCCATTTTGAACTTGAACTTCTTTATGTACAGGTTCAAGGACTTCAGATTTAGAATAGGCCTTACCGAGCCATCCGGCTTCGGTACCACAAAAAGAGTGGAATAATACCCCTTCCCTTGTTGTAGAAGAGGTACCTTGACTATCACCTGCTGAGAGTACAGCTTGTGAATGGCTTCCAAAACCGTCTCCCTTTCGGAGGGGGACGTTGGTAAAGCAGACTTCAGGAAACGGCGAGGTGGATCTGTCTCTAATTGCAACCTGTACCCCTGAGATACTATCTGCAGGATCCAGGGATCTACTTGCGAGTGAGCCCACTGCGCGCTGTAATTTTTGAGACGACCGCCCACCGTCCCCGAGTCCGCTTGAGAAGCCCCAGCGTCATGCTGAGGCTTTTGTAGAAGCCGGGGAGGGCTTCTGTTCCTGGGAAGGAGCTGCCTGTTGCTGTCTCTTCCCTCGACCTCTGCCTCGTGGCAGATATGAATAGCCCTTTGCTCTCTTATTTTTAAAGGAACGAAAGGGCTGCGGTTGAAAAGTCGGTGCCTTTTTCTGTTGGGGAGTGACTTGAGGTAGAAAGGTGGATTTCCCGGCTGTAGCCGTGGCCACCAAATCTGATAGACCGACTCCAAATAACTCCTCCCCTTTATACGGCAAAACTTCCATATGCCGTTTTGAATCCGCATCGCCTGTCCACTGTCGCGTCCATAAAGCTCTTCTGGCCGAAATGGACATAGCACTTACCCGTGATGCCAGTGTGCAGATATCCCTCTGTGCATCACGCATATAAAGAAATGCATCCTTTATTTGTTCTAACGACAGTAAAATATTGTCCCTTTCCAGGGTATCAATATTTTCAATCAGGGACTCTGACCAAACTACCCCAGCACTGCACATCCAGGCAGTCGCTATAGCTGGTCGTAGTATAACACCTGCATGTGTGTATATACTTTTTTGGATATTTTCCATCCTCCTATCTGATGGATCTTTAAGTGCGGCCGTCTCAGGAGAGGGTAACGCCACTTGTTTAGATAAGCGTGTTAGCGCCTTGTCCACCCTAGGAGATGTTTCCCAGCGCTCCCTAACCTCTGGCGGGAAAGGGTATAATGCCAATAATTTCTTTGAAATTATCAGCTTTTTATCAGGAGCAACCCACGCTTCATTACACACGTCATTTAATTCTTCTGATTCAGGAAAAACTATAGGTAGTTTTTTCACACCCCACATAATACCCTGTTTAGTGGTACCTGTAGTATCAGCTAAATGTAACGCCTCCTTCATTGCCAAAATCATATAACGTGTGGCCCTACTGGAAAATACGGTTGATTCGTCACCGTCACCACTGGAGTCAGTGCCTGTGTCTGGGTCTGTGTCGACCGACTGAGGCAAAGGGCGTTTTACAGCCCCTGACGGTGTTTGAGTCGCCTGGACAGGCACTAATTGATTGTCCGGCCGTCTCATGTCGTCAAACGACTGCTTTAGCGTGTTGACACTATCCCGTAGTTCCATAAATAAAGGCATCCATTCTGGTGTCGACTCCCTAGGGGGTGACATCCTCATATTTGGCAATTGCTCCGCCTCCACACCAATATCGTCCTCATACATGTCGACACACACGTACCGACACACAGCAGACACACAGGGAATGCTCCTAACGAAGACAGGACCCACTAGCCCTTTGGGGAGACAGAGGGAGAGTTTGCCAGCACACACCAAAAGCGCTATATATATATATAACAGGGATAGCCTTATAATAAGTGCTCCCTTATAGCTGCTTTATATATATATATAAAAATATCGCCATAAATTTGCCCCCCCTCTCTGTTTTACCCTGTTTCTGTAGTGCAGTGCAGGGGAGAGACCTGGGAGCCGTCCTGACCAGCGGAGCTGTGAGAGGAAATGGCGCCGTGTGCTGAGGAGATAGGCCCCGCCCCTTTTTTGGCGGGCTCGTCTCCCGCTATTTAGTGAATCCAGGCAGGGGTTAAATATCTCCATATAGCCTCTGGGGGCTATATGTGAGGTATTTTTAGCCTTTATATAGGTTACATTTGCCTCCCAGGGCGCCCCCCCCCCAGCGCCCTGCACCCTCAGTGACTGCGTGTGAAGTGTGCTGAGAGGAAAATGGCGCACAGCTGCAGTGCTGTGCGCTACCTTTAGAAGACTGCAGGAGTCTTCAGCCGCCGATTTTGGACCTCTTCTTACTTCAGCATCTGCAAGGGGGCCGGCGGCGCGGCTCCGGTGACCATCCAGGCTGTACCTGTGATCGTCCCTCTGGAGCTGATGTCCAGTAGCCAAGAAGCCAATCCATCCTGCACGCAGGTGAGTTCACTTCTTCTCCCCTCAGTCCCTCGTTGCAGTGATCCTGTTGCCAGCAGGACTCACTGTAAAATAAAAAACCTAAGCTAAACTTTTTCTAAGCAGCTCTTTAGGAGAGCCACCTAGATTGCACCCTTCTCGGCCGGGCACAAAAATCTAACTGGAGTCTGGAGGAGGGTCATAGGGGGAGGAGCCAGTGCACACCACCTGATCTGGAAAAGCTTTACTTTTTGTGCCCTGTCTCCTGCGGAGCCGCTATTCCCCATGGTCCTTTCAGGAACCCCAGCATCCACTAGGACGATAGAGAAAATTATATATGTGTATGCATGTATGTATGTATGTATGTATGTATGTATGTATGTATGTATGTATGTATGTATGTATGTATGTAGAAAACTCATGTCGGCCTTTTTCCATGTCGACCAACAGTGGTCAACCTAATGACCGTATCCCATACGTACTAAGACGAGAGAGATAAAGTGGCTGGGACTAAAGTACCAAACAATCAGCTCCTAACTGTCATGTTACCAGCAATGTTTGGAAAAGGTCAGTTAGGAGCGGATTGGTTGGTAGTTTCTCTCTCTCTCTCTACGACATAGTGAATAGACCCCTTAGTGTTTTAACTCCTCTACATCTGATCAGGCAAACGTTAGCTTTATCAACTTCCCCAAAGTTCTACTCTAAGCCCACGCCGGTGACACACCATGTAGTTATACATCAGGAGGGAACACGGACTACAAGGCTGAACTCTATATGCCAGGGTTCAACTTCCCAAGACACCCAGGAACGCCACTCCGGCACTGCAGACCACTAGACGCCCCACCACACTGTCACAGATTAGAACCAAACGCCCTTCCGACTACTAACGGACAGGGGCTCAGCACCAATTTCAGGGTCTCAAGTTAAAGTGTTCAGAACACACGAAACCAACAAACCCCAGACAGGAGTTTCAGTAATAGAGCAATTGTCACAATCTCCAACTGAAGGTGGTGCGCTACAGTTGTTGCCGGTGCACACACATGTAGAGCATGCGCTACAGTTGTCTCTGGTACACTATAGAACAGTTATAGGGCTGCGAAACAAAAAAAAAAAACATATTAGGGGGCGTGGCCTGGATGTCCTGGA
Organism: Pseudophryne corroboree; assembly: GCF_028390025.1. Classification (NCBI taxonomy): domain Eukaryota; kingdom Metazoa; phylum Chordata; class Amphibia; order Anura; family Myobatrachidae; genus Pseudophryne; species Pseudophryne corroboree. The sequence goes on along the minus strand of NC_086444.1, from coordinate 1,201,367,747 downwards.
GAGTGGATGTGAATTCCACAGCTCCTGCTTTCCCGACCCTCATATTGGTCCCCATCCTCTACCGACCACCGCCAGACTGCCCCAGCTCCCTCACGGGGACCCTCTGTACCCACCTGCACCTGCTGTGGGGGACCCGCGGAGTCGGGGAGTGCTTTTAAGCACTCCTGCGGATTGCGGCCTTCCCCCCGGCCTAAAGCCTGGGGCTCGAGTTTGGAGCTGGGCCGGATCGACGAGCCGGGACGGACGTCTCGCAGAAGCTCGTCGCCTCTCTCCCTTCTCCCCCGTGCCCTCCATCAACCCTGAAGTGGATCCGGAGGGCGATCTGACCAGCTGAGGCCTCCTGCGTCCCTGCACGGAAGACGGCGCTAGCTCCGGCGGAGGCGCCCGGAGCTCGGACTGCGGACCCGCTGGCCGGAGGGAGCCGGGATCGAGGTCGGGCGACGGGGTAAGTCGAGAGTATAACTCCCCCTGCGCCCCTTGCCCTGCGACCCGATCCCTGGTGCTGCGGCGAGCTGCGGCCTACTCTGTGAGCCGGAGCCTCAAGTTTGACGCCGGCCCGCCCGCGAGCCTCAGACCCGACCTACCCACGTTGGGATCCCCCACAGGCACCGGAAAGGCCCTTCCCTCCTGCTCTCCACACAACATACCACCCCCAAGCTAGCTCTGCCATTGCTGGTTGCTGGGGACTCTCCAGAGAAGCACTGCAGCTACCCTCCGTCCCCTCTCAGCTACCATCCCCATAGGGGTCAGACGTGCTGCTGGCCTCCGGCCCTGCAAAAGACCCGGCCTACCTCTGCATTGGGGCTCATCACAGCTATTCCGGATCTGGCCGGTGGACTCCCCTTCCGCTACTGGCTGCAGACCTCCCTCCCCGCTGAGTGGTGCTGCCCCGGTCACTGGCTGGTCCGTGCCCGGAGCGCGCCTCCGCGATTCCTGCTCGGTGGAGACCCTACGTGAGTCCCCCTCTCAACCCCGGATATCTACCCTCCGGGCCCTCCACGGGTCACCCCCATGGACCGGACACGGATAACTACAATATAATGCACCCGTAATGCTCTCGGCCTGCCTTCCCCGGTCCTGAGTCTCACCGCTGGAGCGCCGCCCCCAGCATCTCCCCTGCTGTCTATCCCCCCCTCCCTACTCCCACGATGACCAGAGGTAATAAAAAATCCCAGGGGTCCGATCTTACACCATTCCTAACCAAAAAAAACACCCCGGCCATGAACAAGTCTGATACTCCCGGGCCCTCCCAGGCCCCTCCCGAATCGGAAGCCGAGGAAGACGATCTTACGCCCCTTACCCGCAGAGACTTCCTCTCCCTCCTTAAGGAGATGCGGGATATCAAATCCTCAGTCCAAGCTCTACACTCCCTCAAATCAGATATCGCTGACATCGGCTCCAGAACTGACCAACTCGAAAGAAGGGTCGAGGAGGTGGTAACGTTCCAGCAAACGGTTGAAACCGATCTTCACCAAATCCGCCAAGATGTCGCCCACCTTAAGGAGGAGCATGAAGATCAAGACAACAGAGCAAGGAGAAATAATTTGCGGATCCGGGGTATCCCCGAGGAGGTCGAGCCTACTCACCTTGAGCTCTACCTCAAACGCCTCTTTGCACACCTATCGCCTGACACCCCTGAGGAACATCTCCTCCTGGACCGGGCCCACAGGGCCCTGCGGCCCCGCTCCCAGGACTCCTCCCAGCCCAGAGATGTCATCCTCCGACTACATTACTTCACGGCAAAGGAAGCCGTCATGAGGGAGGCCCGACGATTAGGATCTGTGACTTTCCAAAACACCCCGCTTCAAATTTTTCAGGACTTATCCCCGCTCACTCTAGCTAAACGTAGGGACTTTAAACCCATTACCTCCCTACTCTCCCGCCACAACGTGAAGTACCGCTGGGGTTTCCCTTTCCGGATCCTCGTATGGCACCAAGGGAAACTTCTCACAGCCAAAGATCAATCAGAGGCCCAAATGCTCCTCTCCAGGCTGGGCATCTCCACCCCTGACCAAGATGCTCACCCGCCGCGCTTCCCGCCACGGTCACAACGGGACACACCCCAATCTCCTCGCTCAGAATGGATCACGGTCCCATCTTCCGCCACCTCCCAAGCTCCACCTCCAGTTACCTGAGAACTTTTATCCCTCTACACAACCGCTTTTCACACAAAAATGGGGCGACCACCCCTGGTCGCACTCTCCCAATAGAAATGTTACGTTATTTCAGGTTCTCCGTAACCTGATCTCGTTTCCTCAGTTGTTGTTTTACAAATGCTTTATTGTTGCCCCCTGTTGAAACGTTTCAATGTTGCGAATCTTAATGCCTAACTGCCTAAAATTACAAATGTCTCTGTCCTGAAGTGATTCCATCCTATCCTCTGAGTTAAGTCCTTCCATCCTCCCCCCCCCCCCCCCCTCTCCTCTTCTTAGCCCCTTGGGGCTGGCGCTCCAGCTGTCTTCTCTTCCTGTCCTCTCTCTAGCTTTCTCCCTCAGGCTCCCCCCGGGGGAGGCTTGCCTACGATTATTTCCCGAGCGGCTCGTGATCCACGAACTGGGCCCCATGCCGCGCCCCCACAGGGCCACGCGCCCTACCGCTGACCTAGGTGCTCACCCGACGCCTAGTACTCCCTCCCATTGTCAGCTCTACCGGTCCTGGCCCCCAATGCCAGATGACCAACTACCTTCCCACCCCTTCCGGTCTCCTCTCCCCCCCCTCCCTCCGTGGACCACACTCTTTCCCACCTCATATACCTCCAATCTATCTCCCCCTCCCCTTCCTACATCTCTAAACATTTCCGCTCTTTTTAATCTGCCTACTTCGCTGTTGTTTCCCCATGGGTCTCCGGGTACTTTCTCATAATGTGAAGGGTCTGAATAGCCCTCAAAAGAGAGGTAAACTGTTTGCCTCCCTTAAACACCACAGAGGCGACCTGATCTTCCTACAGGAAACTCACTTTCTACACGACTCCCATCCTACCCTCCATTGCAAACCATTCCCTGTCTCCTTTCACGCCTGCGATCACTCAGCCAAAAAACGTGGAGTAGCGATCCTATTTGCCCGTCACCTCACCTTTGAACTCCTAGACTCCCATACCGACAAAGACGGTCGATTCCTTGTCTTGGTGGGGAAACTTAATAATAAATTATGCACCCTGGTCAACGTCTACGCCCCCAACCAACGACAGGAACGATTCTTCACAAGACTGGATACTCTCCTCACGCGAGTCCGACGGGGCGACCTCATACTTGCAGGGGACTTTAACTCCGTCCTCAACCCACAGCTAGATCGTTCTACCGCCTCCGCTGCCCCGTCCCCGTCGGACTCTCTCCGCTCTAGATCCCTCCTCCGTCTCATGCGCTCTCAACTCCTCTATGACTCTTGGAGGATAAAAGATCCCTCTGCCCGCGATTACACCTTCTACTCCGCCCCACATAACTCCTACTCCCGAATTGATATGATCCTGCTCAGCCATGATCTGGCCTTGAATCTCCGGGATGCCCATATTCACCCACTAATTTGGTCCGACCACGCCCCCATATCCTGCGACCTGACAGGCTTGGTTTCTCGTCCTCGCTCTATGACATGGCGTCTCAACGATTCCCTCCTACACAACCCTGAGATAAACTCTCACCTCCAAAACATGATCTCTGATTACTTCGCCTTAAATGACCATCCCGATACCTCTAGGTCCACCCTCTGGCTGGCACACAAGGCTGTCCTTCGGGGGCACCTCATTAGCCTTGCCTCAAAAGCCAAAAAGCAAACCCTCTCCCAATACAATAGACTCTCCATTAAACTCCACGCACTCGAGACCCTACACAAGGCGTCTTCCGACCCGACGGTCTTGTCCGAACTTCGCACCATTAAGGCGGAACTTGATCTCCTTCTCACTACACGGGTGGCCAAGCGTCTTAAGTGGCTTCGCCAGACCTTTTATGAGAAGGGCGACAAGGCGGACAAGATTCTGGCGGCACGACTCCGCTCTACGAGAGCCACAACCAACATTGTCACTATCAGGAACTCTCTCAACCAACTTGTTCAAGACCCCATAGCCATTAGAGCCGCTTTTCAATCCTACTATACTGATTTATACAACCTCCCGCCCCCCCCCCCACCGGGTGCTCCCTCCCAACCCCACGCTGACCTCATTTCCCACTTTCTCTCTGCTTCCAAACTACCCAGACTGCCCCAGGACGCATTGGACTCCCTCAACAGGGAGATCACGGTGGAGGAGATCGCCCAGACTATCCTCATGCAAAAAACTGGCAAATCCCCGGGCCCGGACGGATTTACGGCTCTATACTACAAAAAATTCTCTGCCCTTCTCTCCCCACACCTGCACTCTCTCTTCAATGGGGTTGTCCAGGGCGACCTCTTTCCCCCTGAGATGCTAGAGGCCAGAATCGTGGTGATTCCCAAAGAAGGCAAAGATCCCCTTAACTGCGCCAGCTACCGCCCCATATCCCTCCTGAACCTAGACCTTAAAATTTTTGCCAAGATCCTGGCCACCCGTCTTAACCCATACCTCCCTTCCCTAGTTCACTACGATCAAGTAGGATTTATCCCGGGCCGCCAGGCAAGGGATAACACCAGGCGTGCTATTGACCTCATACATATCTCGAATTCCAGGAGAGCCCCCACTATCATACTCTCCTTAGACGCCGAAAAAGCATTCGACCGAATCTCCTGGGATTTCTTGAGACCCGCCCTAGAGGCCTATGGCCTATCTGGCGGCTTTCTCACAAGCATCCTAGCATTATACTCCACCCCCACCGTCCTTATCAATGGTATCCCATCCGCCCCACTTAGTATTGCCAACGGCACACGTCAGGGCTGCCCTCTCTCCCCTCTAATATTTGCCCTCATTATAGAGCCACTTGCTTCTCAAATTAGAGCACATCCGGACATACACGGTATACAGGTGGGCCCCACAAATCCCAAAATTTCTCTCTTTGCAGACGACATCCTACTCTCCCTGTCCCAGCCCCTCATCTCACTCCCAAATCTATTCTCGCTTCTACAAGCCTACAGTCTTATATCAGGATATAAAATCAACTATTCCAAATCTGAGGCCATGATGCTTCATACCCCCCAGCGTGAGGCCGAGTCCCTCCGTACCAACTTCAATTTTAAATGGCAACCCACGAAGATCAAATACTTAGGGATATACCTAACCCCTCGATACGACTGCCTCTTCCGAGAAAACTTCCCACCCCTTCTTACCAAAACACTAGCTGACTTGACCTCTTGGAACAGTCTTTTCATCTCGTGGCTGGGCAGGATCATAGCGGTTAAAATGACCATTCTCCCCAAATGGCTCTACCTTTTCCAGACCCTTCCCGTGGCAGTCCCGACCACCTTCCTCCGCACTATCCAACGAGCCCTCACACGCTTTATTTGGAACCACAGACCTCCCCGCATAGCCGCCAATACTCTGAAAAGACCAACCTCCGCGGGTGGCAGAGGCCTGCCCGACGTCAAACTATACTACCTTGCTTCCCACCTATCCCACATTGTCACCTCATACGCTCCTCCAGGATCGGTGTCCTGGCTGGACATCGAAGCAGCCTTCATGGGCATGCCAGACCTGTCCCCCCTATGGGGCCTCTCCCCCACCTCTCGATCTTCAGCCTCTAAGCATCTCCCTACCATCAAATTCAATCTCAAAACATGGGATGCTCTCTCTCTGAATTGGGGTCTCACTACCACACCCTCACCCTTGACCCCCATCTGGCAAAACCCCAAGTTTCCCTCCGGACTCTCAGTTACGAGATCCCGAATGTGGATAACACTGGGCCTTAAATTTCCAACGGACTTTGCCGATCGAGGCCAATGGTTGTCCCTGCCCGACCTCCAGCGGAAAACTCCCTCACAACCACTTAACCCCTTCCAATACCTACAAATACGCCACTTTCTGGCCTCCTTCCCCTCTACCGCCTTACTCCGCGCCCTTACTCCCTTTGAATCCCTATGCGTCAACTCCCATTCCTCCAAAGGTATAATCTCCCAACTCTACTCTCTCCTACTAGACTCCTCCCTCCCTTCTTCCCGGCCCCATGAACTCGCATGGGAACAAGACCTCGGGCCTCCTCCAGAAACAGAGGACTGGGAGGACATGAGGCTGGGGATCGCTAAAAGCTCCATTGCCACTGCCTTTAAGGAAACGGCCTACAAAATCTACTACCGCTGGTACTACACCCCCGACCGACTTAACAAAATTTTCCCGTCCTCCTCCCCGTCCTGTTGGAGAAACTGCGGAGCTAGAGGCACTATGCTCCACATATGGTGGACCTGCCCAGTAATTGTGCCCTTCTGGGACTTGGTCTACTCCCTCCTTAACTCACTTATAGACCCTCCTGTCCGGAAAGACCCCTGGACCTCCCTGCTATGTTATCCCCCCCCACTCCTCAATAAATTCTCCCAAAAGCTAACCTCACATATTTTAGCAGCAGCAAAATCATTGATTGCCCTCAGCTGGAAGAACCCCTCCCCACCTTCCCTGCTCTCCCTTAAAGCTAAAATTTGGCACATCGCTTCAATGGAAAAGATCACATACTATCTCCACGACCGGGGCCACGTCTTCGAGCAGGTTTGGGCTCCTTGGCTCGCCGCCGAACGCAGAAACTAGTCTCCCCTCCTTTAGAACATCCCCCTCCCCCCCAGGGACCCATGGGCCCCTACCGCTCCCTCCCTCCGACAATTCTCTCTAACCCACCCCCCGCCCTAACTTCCCTTCCTCTCTGCTGCTCTCTCCGTCCACACCCCCTTTCTGAATTCCCTCCCCCCTCTTAATCTGACTTTACTTGTTCTCATGGTATACATCATGTATAGACACAAATGTGGTCCTCCCCCCTCCCCTCCCAAACCCCATGTTTGAACTTGATTGTCTCTCCCTCACTGATTAATCTTCTTATATGCTTGAAAAATGTGGTCTACCCCGGACACTGGCTATGTTGGCCGCCTGTCCCATGTATTTTCAGTATGCTTTCTGTATCTACCTGACCACGCATAAATAAAGTATTTCAAAAAAAAAAAAAAAAACATATTAATCCAACATATTTAAAGTAATCGAATCACGTATACAGTTGTATGCAACGTCACAGGCACATTCTGGCCAAACAGCAAGTTCTAGATCTGTAAAGGGGAGATGATCTGCAGGGTACTAACTAAGGGCCCAATTCAGACCTGGTCGCTGCAACGGCAGCGATCGCAGGCTGAAGCCCTATATGGTGTGCGCACGCGCAGCTTTCACATCTCACTGGTGCGATCGCCTCTGTCTGATTAACAGGCAGAGGCGGTCGTGGGGCAAGAGGTGGGCGTGCCGGCAGCATTCGAACAGCGTTGGGCTGGGGGGGGGCGGTTTCTGTGTCACTGTTGTTGGGGCGGGTCGCGGTGGCTGCGTTCTGTCACACGCAGCCGCTGCAACCAAAAACATGGCAGGGGTAGGGCCTGGCATGTGGGGCGTACTACCCCTGAGCTGGGTGCCCCCCCCCCCCCTCCCATGTCAGAGTTTTTGATCGCAGATGTGCGGGTTTTACGATCAGGTCTGATTCGGGCCCCAAAGCAGCACAAGATGTGACAAAGTGTGGACAACCATTCCCGTTACTTTACTAAGAACCCACAACATGACAGACTCGTTAGGCCTTAGATGAAGACAGGGGGAAGACTGTTCTAAAGTGGAATTAATAATCGCACCTTCCAACTTTTCAGCTTGTTGTTCTTAGTGTTCACTCTAGGCTGTTTTAGCAGGGCGCCGCGCCCTGCCCGTTTTTTTTAAAAGGCAAAACCCGCCCTGCTAGAACAGCTGCCCGCTTCCTGCCCTCCCAGCGTGTAAAGATGCTGTGCGCATGCGCGCGGTATCCATTCACGCATTGGGAGAGAGCTGGGGGAAGCCCAGCACCGACGGAGGTGCTGGGCACGCCCCCAACAGGGACGTTGACGACCACAGACGCCCTCTATAGCAGCGTCTGTGGGCAGCACCACCCACTAAAATTAGGGGGGGTGGCCACACCCCTAATTTGCATGGTCACACCCCTGTTTCAGGCACACGCGCGGCTTCGCGCCAATGTGCCCCCGAACTCCGGGACCCTTCCCCTTCATCCTTCTAGATGGAACACTAGTTCCTATTCTCGTCCATCATCGGATCCTCTAACCATCTGATGGAAGGCTTGGCTATATAGGGGAGTGTTACAGAGCTGGAGGTTATAGTAGATATTTAATTGCTCACAGCTTGGAACTTTCATGTCTTTTTTTTTTTTTTTAAATAAAGGAGAAAACATTTTTTTTTTTTTTTATACATTAAAGAGAGCTCGCTATCGATGGTACAGCAAAGTGCACACATACATGACCTGCATGTCAGAAGACCAACAACGGCATCCCAACGTTCAAGATCCTGACACTGTAATGGGCCCTACACACTTCCCAATAACGATGATCGATATTAACGTTATCGTTCAAAAACGAACAATAAATCGTTCAAAAATTAACGATAAATCGTTCAAATCACTCATACCCCTTTTCCACTAGCGTAGCACGGGTCGCAGCCGTGTCGCCTGACACGGCTGCGACCCGTGCTACAGCCAGCGCTCACCAACCCAGCAATTGCCGGGTTGGTGACGCGCTAATGACGCGGCAGGGGCGGCACTGGGAGATCACATGATCTCCCAGCGCCGCCCTCCCTATGCACTGTGAACTGGAGCCGTGTCACCTCGACACGGCTCCTGCTCACACTAGACAGCTAGCCGGGTTGAACAAGTGTTCAACCCGGCTAGCTACCAGGGTAGGATTCCTGGATCACTTGATCCGGGAATTTGCCGGGGGACCCGTTTCCACTAGGGAAAAACATGGGTAAATGCGCGCCCCCGCGCATTTACCAGTGTTTAAAGAAGCTAGTGGAAAAGGGGTATCAGTGTGTATGCATCAACGATGAACGATGCACGGCCCCCGTGATCGCTCATCGCTGATCAATCCTCGTTTATACATGCAAGTCAATTTGGTCGATATAGATAGATGTATATACTGTCATATCATCCAAATTAGCCATCGATATCGTCCAGTGTGTAGGCAAAAATCATTGGAGAAAAAAAATCGATAATATCGTTAGTCAATAAAATCGCTAACATCGCCCACTGTGTAGGGTCCATGAGGGTAAGTACTCTAACCGTACCCCTTCCCTCCGCGCAGCCTAACCCCAACCCTCCCTTCCCGCAGTTTGGAATTTAGGAGGAAACGGAGGGGGGGGGGGGGGGGGGGGGTTGGAGAGACAGCTGGACCCCACCGGGGCATGACGGCCAAACCTCTTCATGTTCACACAACTGGACTTCCATCGTGTCTGCAGGGTGGGGAGGACCGAGCTATGTGTGGGAGAGGGGAGACCAGTGATGACCGTCACGGTTCTGAGGTAAAGGAGACGGTCTAAAGTCAAATCATATTGGAATTTCTATGCAAATTCTAGGTTTTAACGGGGATGATGGTTATAGGATGAGGGGAGACCGGTGGCTACATGGGTAACAGACAAAAAAAAAAATACATTTACAGAGGAGCAGGAGCAAATTTTAATTCCTAATCAGGCCTGATAAGTCATTCATATATTTCTAGTAAAATAAGATATAACCCCAAATTTAAGAGACTACGAACTGAGGAAAGTTCCGCAGGCTCCAGGTGAAATCTGTGAATTATACTTTTGTAAGACACACACCACTTCACCGCTGGAGGAAGGAGAGATCAGCTAGCACGCTGCAACGCTGGATGTGTAGGGAGCCCAGGCTGCCATGAATGTGCTGAGGAATGTAAACACACATCAAAGGGAGGATGGTGACATCATGCACGGAGCCCGTCTCCTGCCAACCCATTCACAGGAAGGACACACAGGGACCCCACAGAGCACATGACAAAAGCCTTACTCATACCCTGCAGCCACTGCAGCCCACAGGAGGGGGGAGGGGCTTACCTATACGTCACCTGTACACAATGCAGCCAGCACACGCTATAGCAACCGTGGAACTACAACTCCTAGCATGCCCTGACTGTTCCCACAGAGAATCAAGGGAAATAAATTAATTTGGGATAATTATAAAATCTGGCGCACACCCTACAGAGATAATGCAGTTATGATTATGACACAGTATTTAGGAAGGTCTCAGTGTGCTATGGGTTCTACTGCACAACGGGCGTGGATCATTAGATCGACAGTGTCTAGGTCTACAGTCACTAGGTCGACAGTGTTTGAAGGTAGACAGGGTTTCTAAGTCGACAGGTCAAAAAGTCGACATGAGTTTTTCATGTTTTTTTGGTGTCTTTTTCTCTGTACAGTGACTGGGAAGCCCAATTAGTGCACATTGTCCCCTCGCATGGCTAGCTATGCTTCGGGCAAGGTGCCTCGCTGCACTCAGCACAGGTTACTATTCCCAATTGTAGTCCGCGTGGATCGTTAAGTATGAAAAAGTTAAAAAAAAAAAAAAAAAAAAAGGACAAAAAAAAAAAATAAGAATTTACTCACCGGTAATTCTATTTCTCGTAGTCCGTAGTGGATGCTGGGGACTCCGTAAGGACCATGGGGAATAGACTGCTCCGCAGGAGACTGGGCACATCTAAAGAAAGATTTAGGACTATCTGGTGTGCACTGGCTCCTCCCCCTATGACCCTCCTCCAAGCCTCAGTGAGGAACTGTGCCCAGAAGAGCTGACACAATAAGGAAGGATTTTTGAATCCCGGGTAAGACTCATACCAGCCACACCAATCACACCATATAACACGTGATAGGAACCCCGGTTAACAGTATGATAACAAATGGAGCCTCTGAAGAGATGGCTCACAACAAAACCCGATTTTTGTAACAATAACTATGTACAGGTATTGCAGACAATCCGCACTTGGGATGGGCGCCCAGCATCCACTACGGACTACGAGAAATAGAATTACCGGTGAGTAAATTCTTATTTTCTCTGACGTCCTAGTGGATGCTGGGGACTCCGTAAGGACCATGGGGATTATACCAAAGCTCCCAAACGGGCGGGAGAGTGCGGATGACTCTGCAGCACCGAATGAGAGAATTCCAGGTCCTCCTCAGCCAGGGTATCAAATTTGTAGAATTTTGCAAACGTGTTTGCCCCCGACCAAGTAGCTGCTCGGCAAAGTCGTAAAGCAGAGACCCCTCGGGCAGCCGCCCAAGATGAGCCCACCTTCCGCGTGGAATGGGCTTTTACAGATTTAGGCTGCGGTAAGCCTACCGCAGAATGTGCCAGCTGAATAGTGCTACAAATCCAGCGCGCAATAGACTGCTTAGAAGCAGGAGCACCCAGCTTGGTGGGTGCATACAGGATAAACAGCGAGTCAGTCTTTCTGACTCCAGCCGTCCTGGAAATATAAATTTTTAGGGCCCTGACTACGTCCAGCAACTTGGAATCCTCCAAGTCCCTAGTAGCCGCAGGCACCACAATAGGTTGGTTCAAGTGAAAAGCGGAGACCACCTTTGGGAGAAACGGAGGACGAGTCCTCAATTCTGCCCTATCCATATGGAAAATCAGATAAGGGCTTTTACAAGACAAAGCCGCCAATTCTGAAACCCGCCTGGCCGACGCCAAGGCCAACAGCATGACCACTTTCCACGTGAGATATTTTAAATCCACAGTCTTAAGTGGTTCGAACCAATGTGATTTCAGGAATGCCAAAACCACATTGAGATCCCAAGGTGCCACTGGGGGCACAAAAGGAGGCTGAATATGCAGTACTCCTTAGACAAAAGTCTGAACTTCGGGCAGTGAAGCCAGTTCTTTTTGGAAGAAAATCGACAGAGCCGAAATCTGGACCTTTATGGACCCCAATTTGAGGCCCAACGACACCCCTGCTTGCAGGAAGTGCAGGAATCGACCCAGTTGAAATTCCTCCGTCGGGGCCTTCATGGCCTCACACCAAGCAACATATTTTCGCCAAATGCGGTGATAATGTCTTGCGGTGACATCCTTCCTGGCTTTGATCAGGGTAGGGATGACTTCCTCCGGAATACCCTTTTCCTTCAGGATCCGGTGTTCAACCGCCATGCCGTCAAACGCAGCCGCGGTAAGTCTTGGAACAGACAGGGTCCCTGCTGCAGCAGGTCTTGTCTGAGCGGCAGAGGCCAAGGGTCCTCTGTAAGCATCTCTTGAAGTTCCGGGTACCAAGCCCTTCTTGGCCAATCCGGAACCACGAGTATGGTTTTCACTCCTCGCCTTCTTATTATTCTCAGTACCTTGGGTATGAGAGGTAGAGGAGGAAACACATAAACCGACTGGTACACCCATGGTGTCACTAGAGCGTCCACCGCTATCGCCTGAGGGTCTCTTGACCGGGCGCAATATCTTTTCAACTTCTTGTTGAGGCGGGACGCCATCCTGTCTACCTGTGGTTTTTCCCACCGGTTGACCAGCATTTGGAAGACTTCTGGATGAAGTCCCCATTCTCCCGGGTGGAGGTCGTGCCTGCTGAGGAAGTCTGCTTCCCAGTTGTCCACTCCCGGAATGAACACTGCCGTCAGTGCTAACACATGATTCTCTGCCCCTCTGAGAATCCTTGTGGCTTCTGCCACCGCCATCCTGCTTCTCGTGCCGCCCTGTCTGTTTACATGGGCGACCGCCGTGATGTTGTCTGACTGGATCAGTACCGGCTGGTTTTGAAGCAGGGGTCTTGCCTGGCTTAGGGCATTGTAAATGGCCCTTAGCTCCAGGATATTTATGTGAAGAGAAATCTCCTGATTTGACCACAGTCCTTGGAAATTTCTTTCCTTTGTGACTGCCCCCCAGCCCCGAAGGCTGGCATCTGTGGTCACCAGGACCCAGTCCTGTATTCCGAATCTGCGGCCCTCTAGTAGATGAGCCCTCTGCAGCCACCACAGCAGCGACACCCTGGTTCTGGCCGATAGGGTTATCCGCTGTTGCATCTGGAGATGGGACCCGGACCATTTGTCCAACAGGTCCCACTGGAACATCCTTGCGTGGAACCTTCCGAATGGAATTGCTTCGTACGAAGCTACCATTTTTCCCAGGACTCGTGTGCATTGATGTACCGACACTTTTCCTGGTTTTAGGATGTCTCTGACCAGAGATGACAATTCCTCGGCTTTTTCCAGTGGAAGAAACACTCTTTTCTGGTCTGTGTCCAGAATCATTCCCAGGAACAGAAGACGTGTCGGCGGGACCAGCTGTGACTTTGGAATGTTTAGAATCCAGCCGTGCTGTTGTAGCACTTCCTGAGAAAGTGCCACCCCCACTATCAACTGTTCTTTGGACCTCGCCTTTATCAGGAGATCGTCCAAGTACGGGATAATTAAAACTCCCTTCTTGCGAAGGAGTATCATCATTTCGGCCATTACCTTGGTAAAGACCCTCGGTGCTTTGGATAACCCAAACGGCAGCGTCTGGAACCGATAGTGACAGTCCTGTACCACAAATCTGAGGTACTCCTGGTGCGGAGGGTAAATGGGGACATGCAGGTACGCATCCTTGATGTCCAGGGATACTATGTAATCCCCCTCCTCCAGGCTCGCAATACCCGCCCTGAGCGATTCCATCTTGAACTTGAACCTTTTGATATAAGTGTTCAAGGCTTTTAAATTTAAGATGGGTCTCACCGAACCGTCCGGTTTCGGTACCACAAACATTGTGGAGTAGTAACCCTTTCCTTGCTGAAGGAGGAGTACCTTGACGATCACTTTCTGTGAATACAGTTTTTGAATAGCCACCAACACTGCCTCCCTGGCAGAGGGAGTTGCCGGCAAGGCAGATTTTAGGAAACGGCGGGGGGGAGACGTCTCTAATTCCAGCCTGTACCCCTGAGACACTACTTGAAGGACCCAGGGATCCACCTGTGAGAGAGCCCACTGTGTGCTGAAAAACCTGAGACGTGCCCCCACCGTTCCCGATTCCGCCTGAGCAGGCCCAGCGTCATGCTGTGGACTTACCGGACGCAGGGGAGGACTTCTGCTCCTGGGAACTAGCTGTGTGCTGCAGCTTTTTCCCCCTTCCTCTGCCCCTCGGCAGAAAGGATGAGCCTCTAGCCCGCTTATTTTTCTGGGGCCGAAAGGACTGTACCTGATAATACGGTGCTTTCTTTTGCTGTGGGGTAGCCTGTGGCAAAAAGGTCGATTTCCCAGCAGTAGCTGTGGAAACGAGGTCTGAAAGACCTTCCCCAAAAAGTTCCACCCCTTTATAGGGTAAAACTTCCATGTGCCGCTTGGAGTCGGCATCACCTGACCATTGCCTAGTCCATAACCCCCGTCTGGCGGCAATGGACATAGCGCTTATTTTTGATGCCAGCCGGCAAATATCCCTCTGTGCATCACGCATGTATAAGACCGCGTCTTTTATATGGTCAATCGTTAGCAAAATATTGTCCCTATCCATGGTATCAATGTTTTCCGACAGGGAGTCGGACCACGCCGCAGCAGCACTGCACATCCAAGCTGATGCAATAGCGGGTCTCAATATAATGCCAGTGTGTGTGTATATAGCTTTTAGGGTACTTTCCAGCTTTCTATCAGCAGGTTCTTTTAGGGCGGCCGTATCCGGAGACGGTAGTGCCACCTTCTTTGATAAGCGTGTCAGCGCTTTATCTACCCTAGGGGGTGTTTCCCAGCGTGACCTATCCTCTGGCGGGAAAGGGTACGCAGCCATTAACCGTTTAGAAATGATCAATTTCTTATCTGGGGAAGTCCACGCTTCCTCACACACCTCATTTAATTCGTCAGATGCAGGAAAAACTACTGGTAGTTTCTCACCAAACATAATACCCTTTTTTGTGGTACCTGGGGTATCATCAGAAATGTGTAATACATTTTTCATAGCCTCAATCATATAAAGGGTGGATCTATTGGAGGGTACACTCGTCTCATCATCGTCGACACTGGAGTCGGTATCCGTGTCGACATCTGTATCTGTCATCTGAGGTAGCGGGCGTTTTATAGCCCCTGATGACATTTGAGACGCTTGGACAGGCACAAGCTGAGTAGCCGGCTGTCCTATGTCGTCAAACCTTTTATGTAAGGAGCTGACACTGTCACGTAATTCCTTCCATAAGTCCATCCACACTGGTGTCGACCCCGCAGGGGGTGACATCACATTCACAGGCATTTGCTCCGCCTCCACATCATTATCCTCATCATACATGTCGACACAGCAGTACCGACACACAGCAGACACACAGGGAATGCTCTTACAGAGGACAGGACCCCACAAAGCCCTTTGGGGAGACAGAGGGAGAGTATGCCAGCACACACCAGGGCGCTATATAACACAGGGATATCACTATACAGAGTGTTTTCCCCTATAGCTGCCTATAATATATATATATATTGCGCCTAAATTGTGCCCCCCCTCTCTTTTTTACCCTTTCTGTAGTGCAGGACTGCAGGGGAGAGCCAGGGAGCTTCCTTCCAGCGAAGCTGTGAGGGAATAATGGCGCCAGTGTGCTGAGGGAGTTGGCTCCGCCCCTTTTTCGGCGGGCTTTCTCCCGCTATTTTATCGTTTCTGGCAGGGGTTAATATACACCTATATAGCCTCTGGGGCTATATATGGTGTTAGTTTTGCCAGCCAAGGTGTTATTATTGCTGCTCAGGGCGCCCCCCCCCCCCCCCCCCCAGCGCCCTGCACCCATCAGTGACCGCAGTGTGTGGTGTGCATGAGGAGCAATGGCGCACAGCTGCAGTGCGGTGCGCTACCTTGGAGAAGACAGAAGTCTTCAGCCGCCGATTTTCCGGACCACCTTCTAGTTTCTGGCTCTGTAAGGGGGACGGCGGCGCGGCTCCGGGAACGGACGACGAGGTCGGGTCCTGTGTTCGATCCCTCTGGAGCTAATGGTGTCCAGTAGCCTAAGAAGCCCAAGCTACCACCACTTAGGTAGGTTCGCTTCTTCTCCCCTTAGTCCCTCGTTGCAGTGAGCCTGTTGCCAGCAGGTCTCCCTGAAAATAAAAAACCTAAACTATACTTTCTTCTAGGAGCTCAGGAGAGCCCCTAGTGTGCATCCAGCTCAGCCGGGCACAGAAATCTAACTGAGGCTTGGAGGAGGGTCATAGGGGGAGGAGCCAGTGCACACCAGATAGTCCTAAATCTTTCTTTAGATGTGCCCAGTCTCCTGCGGAGCCGTCTATTCCCCATGGTCCTTACGGAGTCCCCAGCATCCACTAGGACGTCAGAGAAAAAGTGACACTCGTGTCGGCATTTTGGCCTGTCGACCTAGAACATGTCGACCTGGAAACCGTCTGCATAAACATTGTCGATTGAGACACTGTCGATTTTCAGACCGGATCCCCTGCACAACAGTCCCCCTCACTCAATAAACAGGCAGCCAGGAGATGTAATAGCAGACATTATACAGGCTTTTTCTTTGATTTTTCTGTGCATAAATGAAGCAGTTTTAGGTAAACAGGAAATAAAGCCTTGTACTAATGGGATTTATTATTGCTATGTCCCCATGCCAGGCCACGATACATTACACAGTGGCAGCCACTGCATCACAGGTCTGAGGTAAACTTGATGTGCCAAGCGGCAGCCATCTTTGATTTTCTACACAGATGAACATTGTCCTAGTAAAGGATGCAAAAGTCTACAGTTATTTCTGTATAAGGGTTGGAGGACCCTGTTGAGGCTCAAGGTATGGTAGGCCACAATACAGTGACATAACTGCTGTAAATAACAGCCAGCCATTTTGTATTCTCTCAGCTCAGCCTGGACAAATGAAAAGTCACTGAGGACACCGTAAACGGGACCCTGATACACCCCACACACAACCAGATTGCTGGGAGCGCTTCTGGGGGAAGTGCCAGACTGAAGCAATGTTATATGGGAGCGTTACAGCACAAGACGCAGATACAGACGCCAGTCCGTGGTCTTATCTAGCTAGTGTGTGCCAGAGATCAAGATGGCATGGGCAAGGACATTAAAGTACCAACCAATCAGCCGGTGTTTGAAAAATGGCCGTTAGGAGCCGATTGGTTGGTAATTCATCTCTCTGTGGTTTAGTCTATCTATGCTATGCTCATATTTATGTCAAGTTTTCATGGCCTGCTATAAGCTCCTGATCACTGGGCTATGCCTCTATAAATAAGCATTTACTATAATCCACATATCATGTATTTTAGTTACATATATAGTACATATAAAGTAGCACTTTACAGAGCATACGTCAGATATTCACCTCAGTCCCTGCCCCAGTGGAGCTATCAATAGGCCCGGTTCAGATTTGGAAGTAAAGCAAAGAAAAGCAAGTAAACTACACACCTACAAATACCATGCTGGACTGCAGATGGGGCAGAGGTAACATGTGCAGAGTTAGATTTTGGAGGGGTGTCTCCAAACAGAAATCTAAACATCAGTGTAAAAACAAAGCAGTCTAACATTTCTGGGCTATATAGATAGAAAAAACACCAGAAAAGCAGTTGCGCACACACAATTACAATGCAGCCTGAGTGACTCAAATGGCTCACCCAAAAAACCATGAAACATAGACAAAAGTACAAAAAGAGAGAAACCCAGTGGCGCAAATGTAAATCAAACAGAAAAACAAAGGTCTTTCCTGTATAAAGTCCTCGTTGAAGTTCTTCAAAGTTCTGTAGTTTTCTATTATAAAGATCCACTCCGATGAAGTTGTACCTCAGATAAAAGTAATAATATCCTTAGTGCAACAATGTTTTTACATCCAGAGATGGCACACCTTTATGTGTATGATAATGCACTCACATTTAATAATTGATATATTAGCCCATCATTCTTCTGTGGTTTTCTATTATAAAGATCCACTGTGATGGAATTGTACCTCAGAGTCAGACAAAGAAGTAATAATATCCTTAGTGCAACAATGTTTCATATCCAAAATTGGCACACCTTTAAGTGTATGATAATGCACTCACATATAATATATGATATGTTAAAGTCGAAAAATATTGTAATGCATATGCCTTGTACTAACCCCATGCACATGCCCGCTGCTCGTGCACTCAGTCCTCCGTGCGTGCACATATCCGCAATTTGCGTAGGATCGCTCCGGCGATCATGCGCGTGATATGGGTATTTACGGCGGAGTTTGTGAGCGCGTAGAGGGTTATTAGAACATTACATATTTAACCCAAATAGTGTACATTTTAGATATAACTCCCCTACACCACATCAGCGAGTATTAATAGTTTAAACAGTTTCTGGACTAAGAGATTCGCCTTTGCATGATAGGAAGGGTCAGATAAAGGTTAGAAGGTGATGTCTAGTATCCAGCTGTAGGGTATTTTGAGGGTAACATTCCGGTGTTGGTTAGAGAAAGATTGCATGTTCCTGCGTATAGTTATGTGCAAAAGTAGAATATGAACATTAACTGTATTTACTTATGTATTTATTTATGTATGCGGCGGGAATCCAGAGGATACCACCCACAAGAGCAGTTGGGGAAAGACATCGCCCATCTATTCAAATCCACCTATGACCTCTTCTGTAATGTAAAGACACATCCCTGTGTCCAATGGACAATGAGATTACAGTGACCATTGTATTGTGTATGCATGTTGTGTATAAAAAGCCAATTGTTGCCTGGCCGGTCAGAAGACTCTGAACGCTTTCTATCTGACTAGCGGAGGACCGGCCGGGTTGCGGTTGCGAACATTCTCACGTATGTACATTCTCTGTAGCCATTATTCTGTTTAGATTTATCTTGTTAGCCTGTAGTGTATGATTTGTATTGTTTTACCTTTTGGAATAATCCACTGTGGCCTTAGAACCCTGTGGTTGCAACTACAAATCGGTGTTGTGTCTTCACTTTCCTGCAAGGGTTTTAAAGTGTATTTATCTGTATAAGGTGTATAAGTCTTGATAAGGTGTACGCACTGCGGGTACTTAATACCGTCTGCGCTACTTAAGGTTTAAGGTATAACATCGTTGCAGTACTTTGCTGCTAAGGGTTTAAAGTGTAATCATATCATTGCATTGTATCATTAACAAGGTTTAAAGGTTATCAATTGTGTGTGCGTGCGCTGTGTGTACTTTGTACACTCAGCGCGGCGTGTGTACGCCAAGTACGTACCACGTGCAGGACTCTGTATGCAAATAGCGTACAAAGTGCGTAGCACGTGTATTAAGTCTAGCGGCCATAGCGGCTCCACGGTAATAGTGTATCTAGAGGTATAGCTTTTCGGTCTAAGGTAATATCGACATTATCAGATATGATAGCTCACCATTCTTCTGTGGCTTTCTATTATGATCCACTCCAATGGAGTTGTACCTCAAATAAAGAAGTAGAAATATCCTTAGTGCAACACTAATTTTACATCCAAAAATGGCACACCTTTAAGCGCATGATAATGCACTCACATGAATTCAATTATATAAAAGCTCATCATCCTCTCGTTACCCTAAGGTCGCCTTCTCCCGAAGAAAATGGATTCCGCCTTCGTTTTACCATCAGAACGAAGGGAGTTGCTATATGCTTTTGTGGATTTTTAACATTGTGAGTGTAACGATTAAATAAATCTTTTGTTTTTAAAAAACGGTGTTGCACTAAATCCCTTTCCCTCCTTGTCTTTTGAGTCACACTTTGGATGGAGGAAGCTTAAAAGGAATATTATCTATTTGTGGAGGATGACGAGCTTTTATACCCCTTTTCCACTAGCTCAAAAAACACGGGTAAATGGACGGGGGCGCGCATTTACCCGTGTTTTTTGCAAGTGGAAAAGGGTAAACCCGGATCAAGTGACCCGTGAATCCTACCCGGCTATTTACCGGGGTAGGACACGGGACTGATCCGGGTAGGGTTGTAGTGTAAACGGGAGCCGTGTCGATGCGACACGGCTCCCATTTACACTGTATGTAGTGTTCACTCTAGGTGTCTTTCACAGGGCGCTGCGCCCTGCCCCTTTTTTAGACACCTGAATGCCGCCCTGCCCGTTTGTGTGCGCCCTCCCGCCCCGCACTTTGCTGCCCGCCGACACATTAAGCACATTGCAGTGATCGCAAAGAGGGACTCGGATTTTAAAAGTGAGCGGGTCCCGCAGGACGCGCTGTTTTTTGCTGACCGCCGCCTCACAGCCAATAGAAATCCCCAAGCCCTGCCTCACCAGCCAATAGCCGCCGGCAGCTTCTCAACATCCAATCGCTGCCGGCAGCGTCTCCCAATCCAAGCGCCACCTGAGACGTCGGTCCCTCCTCCCTGCGCTGATCTCCAACCCACTGAATGTGCTGGTGGCAACCGGGTGCGGACATCACGATGAGAGGAGAATGGAAGATGCAGGAGGGAGCCGAGGAGAAGGAGAGGAGCGTCTTCACTACGGGCAGCCCAGTGGGTCTGCTGCAGAGAACATGAGCTGGGGCCGAGCGGGACATGTCAGTGCGGTCAGGCACCACGACCGCAAGTACCAAGAGGTCAGAGCGCTGCGACCTGGGGGAATGGTGATAAATCTTTAGTTTCACAAACATGCGGGTGGGCCTTTCCTATATTTATTAAATAACATGGCCATACCTGCACATTATACCTGTGAGGGCGCTTCCTGTTACGCTGCATCTTATTCCCCCAGCGTCCCAACTACTAGTGCACACATCCTGCCCTCTGCTACCACTACTGCACCCATCCTGCCCCCTGCTATCACCACTACTGCACCCATCCTGCCTCCTACCACTGCTGCACCTATCTTACCCCCTGCTACCACTGCTGCACCTATCTTACCCCCTGCTACCACTGCTGCACCTATCCTACCCCCTACCACTACTGCACCCATCCTGCCTCCTACCACTGCTGCACCTATCTTACCCCCTGCTACCACTGCTGCACCTATCCTACCCCCTACCACTACTGCACCCATCCTGCCTCCTACCACTGCTGCACCTATCTTACCCCCTGCTACCACTGCTGCACCTATCCTACCCCCTACCACTACTGCACCCATCCTGCCTCCTACCACTGCTGCACCTATCTTACCCCCTGCTACCACTGCTGCACCTATCCTACCCCCTACCACTACTGCACCCATCCTGCCTCCTACCACTGCTGCACCTATCTTACCCCCTGCTACCACTGCTGCACCTATCCTACCCCCTACCACTACTGCACCCATCCTGCCTCCTACCACTGCTGCACCTATCTTACATCCTGCTACCACTACTGCACCTATCCTACCCCCTACCACTACTGCACCTATCCTACCCCCTGCTACCACTACTGCTCCCATCCTGCCTCCTACCACTCCTGTACCTATCCTACCCCCTACCACTACTGCACCCATCCTGCCTCCTACCACTACTGCACCTATCTTACCCCCTGCTACCACTACTGCACCTATCCTACTCCCTACCACTACTGCACCTATCCTACCCCCTACCACTGCTGCACCTATCTTACCCCCTGCTACCACTACTGCACCTATCCTACCCCCTACCACTACAGCACCCATCCTGCCTCCTACCACTGCTGCACCTATATTACCCCCTGCTACCACTACTGCACCTATCCTACCCCCTACCACTACTGCACCCATCCTGCCTCCTACCACTGCTGCACCTATCTTACCCCCTGCTACCACTACTGCACCTATCCTACCCCCTACCACTACTGCACCCATCCTGCCTCCTACCACTGCTGCACCTATATTACCCCCTGCTACCACTACTGCACCTATCCTACCCCCTACCACTACTGCACCTATCCTACCCCCTGCTACCACTACTGCTCCCATCCTGCCTCCTACCACTGCTGCACCTATATTACCCCCTGCTACCACTACTGCACCTATCCTACCCCCTACCACTACTGCACCTATCCTGCCCCCTGATACCACCACTACTACACCCATCCTGCCCCCTGATACCACCACTACTGCACCTATCCTGTCCCCTGCTACCACCACTGCACCCATTACACCCCACATACCCACACAGTGCCCATTATAAACACCCCCATACCCACACAGTGCTCAGTATTCACACCCCCACAGTGCCCATCATACACACACCCCATGCCCACACAGTGCTCATTATACACCCGCCAGAGCTCATAAAACCCTCTAAAGTCTAAACCCACACAATGTCCTGTATGCACACCCCCATAGTGACAATCATACGCACACCCATACCACACAGCGCCCATCATATGCACACCCCTATACCACACAGTGCCCATTATACACCCCCCACAGCTCTCATAATGCTCTATACCCACACAGTGCTCATTATACACACTTACAATGCTCATAGTACCCTCTATGCCCACACACCCGCACAGTGGCCATCATAAGCACAACCCATAACCACACATTGCTCATTTCCCCCCCCCCCCCCCTTCCCAAAGCGCCTAGCATACGGGTACTCCATACCCACAGTGCCCAGGATACATCCCCCTATACACAGTGACCAGCATACATAAACTCCCATATCCACACACAGTGCTCAGCATAGACACAACTGCCACACCCACACATTGCTCAGCATACACACAAACAATCCCCAAACCAAAGCAGTGCCCAGCATACGCACACACCTCGTCTTATAGCGGTAGGGCTTCAATAAGGACACAGAGAAGCTGATCTTAAAAGTTGACGGGGAGCAGGAAGCACCGAATCCTGGGTACTGATGCCTCCCTACCCCTAACACTGCCTACAGCACTACCTGCACCTAAACCTCTATTTGCCCCCCAATACTGCCATAACTGCCATCTACCATGTGGGGTGGTCTAATGCTATGTGGGGAGGCATAAGGGGAGCTCAAAAGCATATGTTGCTATGGACCTAGAAACTGAAGTAGGACCCACATTTTTAAAACTGAGGGGTCCCTGGGACCCACTTTTTTTTTGGCTCAGCGCGATCACTGTGTCTCCCTGCCTGAGAGACAGAGATCTCCGCGTCCCGCCCGTCCTTAGCTGTCAGCCGTCGCAGCTCCCCTCCTCTGTGAGCAGACTATAGGTCTGCTCATGATCTGATGAGACAGGGGGGCTGGGTTTGCCTCTCCCGCCGAGACAAACCCAGCCCTCCCTCCTCTGTGTACATGGATCAGTGTGGTGGCCATTTTCAACCAGCTCCGCGGTGTGTGAGGGGGGACCCGCAGCATCAGCCCCCAGTATGTAAGATTGGCACACAAAAAGCGGAGATCAAAAATGTGCTCTACCTGGTGCAGTGTGTCTCAGTGCTCTCTACCTGGTGCAGTGTGTCTCAGTGCTCTCTACCTGGTGCAGTGTGTCTCAGTCCTCTCTACCTGGTGCAGTGTGTCTCAGTCCTCTCTACCTGGTGCAATGTGTCTCAGTGCTCTCTACCTGGTGCAATGTGTCTCAGTGCTCTCTACCTGGTGCAATGTGTCTCAGTGCTCTCTACCTGGTGCAATGTGTCTCAGTGCTCTCTACCTGGTGCAATGTGTCTCAGTGCTCTCTACCTGGTGCAATGTGTCTCAGTGCTCTCTACCTGGTGCAATGTGTCTCAGTGCTCTCTACCTGGTGCAATGTGTCTCAGTGCTCTCTACCTGGTGCAATGTGTCTCAGTGCTCTCTACCTGGTGCAATGTGTCTCAGTGCTCTCTACCTGGTGCAATGTGTCTCAGTGCTCTCTACCTGGTGCAATGTGTCTCAGTGCTCTCTACCTGGTGCAATGTGTCTCAGTGCTCTCTACCTGGTGCAATGTGTCTCAGTGCTCTCTACCTGGTGCAATGTGTCTCAGTGCTCTCTACCTGGTGCAATGTGTCTCAGTGCTCTCTACCTGGTGCAATGTGTCTCAGTGCTCTCTACCTGGTGCAATGTGTCTCAGTGCTCTCTACCTGGTGCAATGCGTCTCAGTGCTCTCTACCTGGTGCAATGCGTCTCAGTGCTCTCTACCTGGTGCAATGCGTCTCAGTGCTCTCTACCTGGTGCAATGCGTCTCAGTGCTCTCTACCTGGTGCAATGCGTCTCAGTGCTCTCTACCTGGTGCAATGCGTCTCAGTGCTCTCTACCTGGTGCAATGCGTCTCAGTGCTCTCTACCTGGTGCAGTGCTTCTCAGTGCTCTCTACCTGGTGCAGTGCTTCTCAGTGCTCTCTACCTGGTGCAGTGTTTCTCAGTGCTCTCTACCTGGTGCAGTGTTTCTCAGTGCTCTCTACCTGGTGCAGTGTTTCTCAGTGCTCTCTACCTGGTGCAGTGTTTCTCAGTGCTCTCTACCTGGTGCAATGTGTCTCAGTGCTCTCTACCTGGTGCAATGTGTCTCAGTGCTCTCTACCTGGTGCAATGTGTCTCAGTGCTCTCTACCTGGTGCAATGTGTCTCAGTGCTCTCTACCTGGTGCAATGTGTCTCAGTGCTCTCTCCCTGGTGCAGTGTTTCTCAGTGCTTTCTACCTGGTGCAATGTGTCTCAGTGCTCTCTACCTGGTGCAATGTGTATAACGTGCTCTCTACCTGGTGCATTGTTTCTCAGTGCTCTCTACCTGGTGCAATGTGTCTCAGTGCTCTCTACCTGGTGCAATGTGTATAACGTGCTCTCTACCTGGTGCAATGTTTCTCGGTGCGCTCTACCTGGTGCAATGTTTCTCAGTGCTCTCTACCTGGTGCAGTGTTTCTCAGTGCTTTCTACCTGGTGCAATGTGTCTCAGTGCTCTCTACCTGGTGCAATGTGTATAACGTGCTCTCTACCTGGTGCATTGTTTCTCAGTGCTCTCTACCTGGTGCAATGTGTCTCAGTGCTCTCTACCTGGTGCAATGTGTATAACGTGCTCTCTACCTGGTGCAAGGTGTATAACGTGCTCTCTACCTGGTGCATTGTTTCTCAGTGCTCTCTACCTGGTGCAATGTTTCTCAGTGCTCTCTACCTGGTGCAATGTTTCTCAGTGCTCTCTACCTGGTGCAATGTTTCTCAGTGCTCTCTACCTGGTGCAATGTTTCTCAGTGCTCTCTACCTGGTGCAATGTTTCTTAGTGCTCTCTACCTGGTGCAATGTTTCTCGGTGCTCTCTACCTGGTGCAATGTTTCTCGGTGCTCTCTACCTGGTGCAATATTTCTCAGTGCTCTCTACCTGGTGCAATGTGTCTCAGTGCTCTCTACCTGGTGCAATGTGTCTCAGTGCTCTCTACCTGGTGCAATGTTTCTCGGTGCTCTCTACCTGGTGCAATGTGTCTCAGTGCTCTCTACCTGGTGCAATGTGTCTCAGTGCTCTCTACCTGGTGCAATGTTTCTCGGTGCTCTCTAACTGGTGCAATGTTTCTCAGTGCTCTCTACCTGGTGCAATGTTTCTTAGTGCTCTCTACCTGGTGCAATGTTTCTTAGTGCTCTCTACCTGGTGCAATGTTTCTCAGTGCTCTCTACCTGGTGCAATATTTCTCAGTGCTCTCTACCTGGTGCAATGCGTCTCAGTGCTCTCTACCTGGTGCAGTGTGTCTCAGTGCTCTCTACCTGGTGCAGTGTGTCTCAGTGCTCTCTACCTGGTGCAGTGTGTCTCAGTGCTCTCTACCTGGTGCAGTGTGTCTCAGTGCTCTCTACCTGGTGCAATGTGTATAACGTGCTCTGCCTGGCGCAAAGTGTAGAATGTGCTCTGCCTGGCGCAATATGTATAACGTGCTCTACCTGTCGCAGTGTGTATAGGAGGTTCTACCTGGTGCAGTGTGTATTAGCTGCACTACTGTGTGGTGTAATGTGAATTGCCACTTTTATGTGGCCACGCCTCTTCCCCACGAAAAACAACGCCCCTAAATTTTTGCTGCGCGCCTTTGCCGCGCACTGCCCATTCTTTATCATGTGGGAATGGGAGGACCAAGCATTATAGTATGTACCTAATTTTGCCCTTCTAACTGAAAAATGTGCCCTCCCGAATGAAAAATGTGCCCTACCCGTGATCAGCACCCTGCCCTAAAAAAATCCTAGAGTGAACACTACTGTATGGAAGGGCGGCGCTGGGAGATCATGTGATCTCCCTGCGCCGCCCCTGCCGCGTCACTAGAAGCGTCACCAACCCGGCATATGCCGGGTTGTGACTGCTGATGGGAAAGGGGCCGAGCACGGGTCGCAGCAGGGGGCAGCTCCCGTGTCAGGCTCCCGGCTGCGACCCGTGCTCGTAAGTGGAAAAGGGGTATTAATGTGAGTGCATTATCATACACTTAAAAGGTGTGCCAATTTTGGATGTAAAAACAGTGTTGCACTAAGGATATTACTGCTTCTTTATTTGAGGTACAACTCCATTGGAGTGGATCATAATAGAAAACCACAGAAGGATGATGGGCTAATATATCAATTATTAAATGTGAGTGCATTATCATACACATAAAGGTGTGCCATCTCTGGATGTAAAAACATTGTTGCACTAAGGATATTATTACTTTTTTGTCTGAGGCACAACTCCATCGGAGTGGATCTTTATAATAGAAAACTACAGAACTTTGAAGAACTTCAACGAGGACTTTATACAGGAAAGACCTTTGTTTTTCTGTTTGTGATTTACATTTGCGCCACTGGATTTGTGGGCTATATGCAAAAGCCGCCAGTATTTACCTTGCTCAGAAAACGTGTAGATGCATTTGCTCCCCTTGCATTGCAGAATGGTTTGTTCCAGATAAAGTTACTTGCTCGTTTTGCTTTACTTCCAAAACAAGAATCAGGCCCTATATTTCTTAACCCATGTAACACTAACACTCACATGAACAGAAAAACTCTACACCTTAGCGGGTATCGAACACAAGGCCTCAGTGCTATGAGGCAGCAATGCTAACCACTACAGCAACCATGCTGCGAAGATGCAGACTATTTAGTTAATAAAAGGCATAACCAGGCATTATACACACATGAGCACAACAGCTCCTGTAGAAGCACATGTAGAACAGCAGCCAGCAGGAAGCCGAGCTGTGGGGATGGCACGGAGAGAGGTCATTGTGGTGTGTGCATTTTGCTGGATTAACCGCACAGTAACCAGAAAATTACAGGCTGCCGTCATCAAACGGGATCCCAACAAATGTTTTCATGGCGCTCCCTCTCACGGGCCATTGCCCCCTCATTACACGGTGACCTAATAGCCGGTGTCATCCGTTAGAGACTAAATCGGTTCCAGATAAAAGTTCTTCCCTGGCTGGGCCGCGCAGCGCTGTGTACAAGACAGAAAAACCTCCCTTCCTTCCTACTGCAATTTCCATTCTTCAGAACATCACAAACAGCTTATGTCTGCGCCCCGGCAATGGCGAATCAGTCCCCCAGCAGCGCAGGAGCCATCAACAGAGAGGAGCTGCCATTAGGGGCGCTGTTCCTGTATGACCTCTGCCACAGGCAGGGCATGCTGGAGCTTGTAGTGCAGCGAGTTGAAGGTGTAATACACTCTCTTTACTTGCAGGGTTGCTTCGCTCCAGCCCTACATAGAAAAGTCATTGTGTCAGGGGGAGAACTCTAAACGCAGCCTTTTTGGGGAATTCAGAGAATGTCACCAAAACGCTACATTACATTTAAACTTGTGTTTTATTCAAACATTTAAAATAAAGTTGAGATTTTCAGCAGAGCCAATGACGCTGCCAAATAAAAACCGGGTCAGAGTTGCTCTGTTCAAAGTTATTACACTGAAAATAAATTATAGTTTTTAATAATAATTTGGCCACTAGGGGGTGCTGGTCTATTCTAGAAAAAACTGGGGAGACTAAGTAGGCAGTGAAAAATGAATCCACTATTCCGTCTGCAATTCTGTTCAACAGACAAATATATATTGTTTCTAAGAGGGGTATTCATCAAAGCATTGGTGAGAGATAACGTGGAGAAATATAAAGCACTAACCATTCAGCTTCTTACTCTCATTTTACAGGCTCGGTTTGCAAAATGACAGGAGCTGACTGGTTGGTACTTCCTCTCTCTCCATGCTTTGATAAATACCCCCAAAAGTGGTAGGTGGCAGTAGGGTAAGTGAGAGGGGGCAGTAGTGTGGGTAGGTATGAGGGGGCAGTAGTGTGGGCAGTATAACTAGAAGTAGGGTAGGTGTGAGGGGGCAGTAGTGTGGGTAGTGTAGGTGGCAGTAGGGTAGGTGTGAGGGGGCCATAGTGTGGGTAGTGTGAGTGGAAGTAGGGTAGGTGTGAAGGGGCAGTAGTGTAGGTAGTATAGGTGGCAGTAGGGAAGGTGTGAGGGGGCATTAGTGTGGCAGTGTAGAGGGCAGTAGAGTAGGTAGTATAGGTGGCAGTAGTTTAGGTGTGAAAGGGCAGTATTGTAGGTAGTATAGGTGGCAGTAGGGTAGGTGTGAGGGGGCATTAGTGTGGGAAGTGTAGGGGGCAGTAGAGTGGGCAGTATAACTGGCAGTAGGGTAGGTGTGAGGGGGCCGTAGTGTGGATAGTGTAAGTGGAAGTAGGGTAGGGGGCAGTAGTGTAGGTAGTATAGATGGCAGTAGGGTAGGTGTGAGGGGGCATTAGTGTGGGTAGTATAGGTGGCAGTAGGGTAGGTGTGAAGGAGCAGTAGGGTAGGTGTGAAGGAGCAGTAGGGTAGGTAGTATAGGTGTCAGTAGGGTAGGTGTGAGGGGGCAGTAGTGTGGGTAGTGTAGGTGGCAGTAGGTTAGGAGTGAGGGGGCATCAGTCTGGGCAGTATAAGTGGCAGTAGGTTAGGCGAGAGGGGGCAGTAGTGTAGGTAGTATAGGTGGCAGTAGGGTAGGTGTGAGGGGGCCATAGTGTGGGTAGTGTGAGTGGAAGTAGGGTAGGTGTGAAGGGGCAGTAGTGTAGGTAGTATAGGTGGCAGTAGGGAAGGTGTGAGGGGGCATTAGTGTGGCAGTGTAGAGGGCAGTAGAGTAGGTAGTATAGGTGGCAGTAGTTTAGGTGTGAAAGGGCAGTATTGTAGGTAGTATAGGTGGCAGTAGGGTAGGTGTGAGGGGGCATTAGTGTGGGAAGTGTAGGGGGCAGTAGAGTGGGCAGTATAACTGGCAGTAGGGTAGGTGTGAGGGGGCCGTAGTGTGGATAGTGTAAGTGGAAGTAGGGTAGGGGGCAGTAGTGTAGGTAGTATAGATGGCAGTAGGGTAGGTGTGAGGGGGCATTAGTGTGGGTAGTATAGGTGGCAGTAGGGTAGGTGTGAAGGAGCAGTAGGGTAGGTGTGAAGGAGCAGTAGGGTAGGTAGTATAGGTGTCAGTAGGGTAGGTGTGAGGGGGCAGTAGTGTGGGTAGTGTAGGTGGCAGTAGGTTAGGAGTGAGGGGGCATCAGTCTGGGCAGTATAAGTGGCAGTAGGTTAGGCGAGAGGGGGCAGTAGTGTAGGTAGTATAGGTGGCAGTAGGGTAGGTGTGATGGGGCCGTAGTGTGGGTAGAGTAAGTGGCAGTAGGGTAGGTGTGAGGGGGCAGTATAGGTGGCAGTAGGGTAGGTGTGAGGGGACAGTAGTTTAGGTAGTATAGGTGGCAGTAGGGTAGGTGTGAGGGGACAGTAGTTTGGGTAGTGTAGGTGGTAGTAGGGTAGGTGTGAGTGGGCATTAGTCTGGGCAGTGTAAGTGGCAGTAGGGTAGGTGGGAGTAGTGTGGGTAGTATAGAGTTGGATCAGATATCGGGTGGTGACATAGGAAGATATATAGGAGGAGGCTGCAGTAGCTGAGAGATAAGGAGATGATAAGTTTTGGTCCTGAAATGATCAGTATAAATTCTTCATGAATACAGAGATGCTGAACAGCTCATTCCGAGGCTAGAGAGGCGGTTACTCCATTTCCGTTATGCATTAGTCATTCTTGCTGCAATGTGTATGACAATCTAATTAAAGCAATAGTGTGTTAGTGATTGCTATGCAGCACACCCTGCTGTGACAATCTGCCTGCAATGTGCGAGCTGTACCAGTGAATAGGAGCTGTAAGCGCTGTTACACACTTTCCTTGTAGTAGAACATGGCGCTATTACACAAACGCCAAGCCTGCGCTGCACTACCACAACACCCCTCCCGGCCTGAGCGATATTTATCGGAACCAAAGTAGCGGGCGGGCGTAGACAGAACAGTGACGGTAACTCTGCACATGTAGGAGCATTCCTAGAAGCTAGGTCAAGGGTCTTCAACCTGCGGCCCTCCAGCTGCTGTGGAACTACACATCCCAGCATGCCATGCCCCAGTTTTGCTATTAAGGCAAGCTAAAACGGAGTGAGGGCATCCTGGGATGTGTAGTTCCACAACAGCTGGAGGGCCACAGGTTGAAGACCCCATGAGCTAGGTAATTCCCCCTGACACCAATGGAAAGACTCACCCCCAAAAAAGTTATTAACAGTTTAGTTGCCATATACAATAGAAAATAGGATTTATTAAGTACTGATAAACCTACATATGTCTTTATTAAACCAATATTACAGGGAAATAAACCGGCTCATGTGCTGAGGGACAGGGCCCTGCTGGGCCGAGGCTAGCTGCAAGTACATGGGAGTAGTCCGTTCCCCTCCCTGCATTCTCCAGCTATGGAATAATCCTATCATACCGACTTCAAACACTGGATAAATCCTGTAGGCTGCTCTCTGATCGGTCCAGCGCACTGAGCTCCCCGGGGACCAATATATCAGCGCTGTATACATCTCCTGCAGAATCACTGCCTACACCAGTACCACAGCCTGCTAGGACATTATTATTATCCTTTATTTATATGGCGCCACAAGGGTTCCGCAGCGCCCAGTTACAGAGTACATATGCACATAATCAAAACAGGAAAACAGCGACTTACAGTTGAAGACAATATAGGACAAGTACAGGGTAACTAAGCATAACTACACCAGTACCACAGCCCGCTAGGACACAGCCTAACATAGCCTTACAATCAGAACTGAAACTAATAAAGTACATGGCCCGTTTGCAAACAGCAGACACGGTTTTCCCCCGGCCTAAGAACGATTTAGATCTGTGCGTCCTCCCCTCAGCAGCAAGCCGCCATTTATAACGCACGCCGCGCTCCGTGAATTTTATCTACCAGCGATTAATAGCTCATCTCCGTGTCATGAGCCGCTAGCACAGACCACTAGCCCGGCTGTCAGCCGCCGGTGGCTGGGTAAAACAGATGTGTTGTGTGTGCAAATAGCACAATGCATGAAAATAAACACACTAGAAAAAAAAGGGGAGAGAGAAAACAAAAAACACACAACACAAATTTACAAGCAGAACACTCCCGTGCGATAGTCACCCCCCCCCCCAGGCACTGCCTCGCATGACTGCTGACTGTCAGCTTACATTCAGGGCTGCCCTTCCAGAATCCAGTACAAAATAAATCTGCATTGTCTCCGTGTGTCTGCATGAATCAGGTCACAGAGAAAACCCTCCGACGTAGCGGCAGCAGGTCAACGCATGGACTATATCCAAGCTAGTTACCGCCGAATCAGCCAGCCGAGAGGCGTCTGCGGTGCGAGCCGACATCTGAACCCAGCTTATATTTTACGCTACCGCTATACAAGTCTGCTAATGAACATTGGTGTAACCAACGGTAAAGTTAGTAAGAGCCCTATTAGTAACCTTTATTAATATAGCGCCTACTGTACGTATTGCGCAGTGCTTTACCGTAAGCATCTATTGATGTCACTTGGGCCCTATTCAGAAGTACGTCAGGCCCAATCTTGGGGACTGCATTTAGTCAGAAGCCAATGAAGCTACCAGTAGGTATTTGGAGTATGTGATAAAACCAGAGAAAAACCCAGGTAAAGTGGGGAGAACATACAAACTCCAAACAGATCGGGCCCTGGTTAGATTCAAACCCAGGACCCCCCCGCCCCCATCATATAGGCCAGCCATTCCCAACCGTGGTCCTCACGGTACACCAACAGTGCATGTTTTAGTGATATCCAGGCTTGAACACAGGTCACTTAATTAGTAGCTCAGTTATTTTGATTTAACCATCTGTGCTGAAGCCTGGATACCACTAAAACCTGCACTGTTAGTGTGCCTTGAGGACCGTGGTTGGGAATGCCTGATATAGGCAATAAACAAGTTCCACCTGAAACTGAAGAAGGCCTGAAAATACTGTATTTACCACTGTTTTGTCACAGACAACGAATGCACAGACCTTTCAGGGGATTCCAAACACCCACAGCCGCCTGTATGTCAGACTGAGCAATAGCTGGGTACAAACAAAAACCGGCAGCACAATCTATGAAGTCTCGATTTTTATTCTTGCGTTGCTTATCTGAAAAGGATCCTGAATTGCAAACATCAGCAAGAGGCAGAGATCACAGTCCGTTAATTAGCACTGGCGTAACGTGAAACCATACAATTACATACCACCACCCTTTCTACTCCAGGTCCGCATGGAGAACGCTCTGGCTGTAGGTTACAACAAAGGAGGATCATAAAACCGCCGCATACAGTACAGACCAAAGTCAAAATGAACCTTACAGCGTCGGTTTTTAAATGTACGCCAAGAGATTTGTGTGCAGTGTATTTTATATATTTATCCTATAACTTATGTTGCTTTAACATATTAGGTTATGTCACTTTTTATAGAATAATGTGTCATTCACATCAGTTAGTGCCACAGTGGAGCTTACACTCTATGGAGCAGATTGAATTCAGTGTGATGTGTCGGTAATTTGGCCGCGCAAAACGAAGCAGAGGGTAAAAGTCGTCTCCGTGATTTTTTGCAATTCAGTTACCGACTCTCGACAAGTATCAGAACTGAATGGCGGGTATTTTTTTCTTCGCACCCCCTGCACAGGGAAAAAAAGGTGGGGGGAAAGTCATTATTTTAAAGGTAAATGTCAGGACACTGTATAGAACCTCTGGTGCACCACTCGCAGCGATTAATCACGTACTTGGGACCTTTTTAAATAGTATAATTCGGCCAATAAAAACGCCAGTTTTCAGGTGATTTCTCTCAAAAACAAACTCATAAATTGGCCAAGTGATGAGGGACACAAAGCCGAGGTGTAAAAGGACGCGGCACACGTAAGCCGAGGTGTAAAAGGACGCGGCACACGTAAGCCGAGGCGTAAAAGGACGCGGCACACGTAAGCCGAGGTGTAAAAGGACACGGCACACGCAAGCCGAGGTGTAAAAGGACGCGGCACACGCAAGCCGAGGTGTAAAAGGACGCGGCACACGCAAGCCGAGGTGTAAAGGATGCAGGACATATAAGCTGAGGTGTAAAGGAAGCTGGACACGTAAAATGAGATGCTGGATTGGTGGGAGCTAAGCGCTTGTTTTTGTATTTTATCATTTTACAAACTTGTATGAAAATCACGCTGTTTGGGCCAGTGAAGCCGCCACTGGCAGTGACACAAATCTCGTAATCCAGCATTTAATTTGCTGAAAAACATTCTTCTAACTTTTTAAAAATTTGTAAAAATAATTTAAAAAAATAATCAATCACGCGACACCTTTCCGTCCAATACTTTGCTTCTAGCCACTAATAGCCCTGCGATACTGTTCTGCCATCGTACTGCAATGTTTGGGGGTTTCAGAATGATTTCCCCCACTTTCATGCACCTCTTCCAGGTTGTGCACTGTGGAATTGGCACACTACATCACCACAATCGTGGCGATTTGGAGTATGTAATTAAATTACAAGAATCGTGGGAGAGCGCTTCATAAAAACTAGTCAGAATGGTGGTCATTCAGAGTTGTTCACTCGTTGCCGATTTTCGCTATGCTGCAATTTGTTGCTAAATGCGCAAGGCACGCAGGGTGCATGCGCTTAGTTATTTAACTAAAAACTTGATAGATCTGCTGTGGATACTGCGACGCTTTTCAGTCGCACTGCTGATCGGTGAGTGATTGACAGGAAAGGGGCGTTTCTGGGTGGTAACTGAGCGTTTTCCGGGAGTGTGCTAAAAAACGCAGGCGTGTCAGGGAAAAACGCAGGAGTGTCTGGAGAAACGGGGGAGTGGCTGGCCGAACGCAGGGCGTGTTTGCGACGTCAAACCAGGAACTAAACGGACTGAGGTGATCGCAATCTAGGAGTAGGTCTGGAGCTACTCAGAAACTGCAAAGAATTATTTCGTAGCAGTTCTGCTAATCTTTCGTTCGCAATTCTGCTAAGCTAAGATACACTCCCAGAGGGCGGCGGCCTAGCATGTGCAATGCTGCTAAAAGCAGCTAGCGAGCGAACTCGGAATGAGGGCCAATGTGCGTAATTTTTAAGTTGCAAATTCCACATTCCTGCAGAATCTAATAGAAACTTATATTCCTTATCATAAAACCACACACGCACTAGAGTTAATTTCTGTCAGAAGCACGGTATCCTATTAGTACTGTATGTGGGTTTCTTCCTCTGTGGAGAGAACATAAAAACTACACACCGTTAAAGCCTTGACAGCAACCCAAACACGTTTTGACTTTTGGCAGCACAGATGGCATAGTGATTAGCATTACTGGCTCACAGTGCTGGGGTTATGAGTTTGTATGTTCTCCCCTTGCTGGCATGGGTTTCCTGCAGATGCTTAGATTTCCTCCCCCAATCCAAAAAACACACTTTAAGAAACATGCAATTTGACCACAACACCTGAAAACAAAAATACATGTATTGCAATGCTAAAGTTAAGGGGCCCATACATCTGCAATGAATTTACCGGTGATTGGGTCGGGTCATGGGTAACATCCAACATGTTGGAAACTCTCGATTTCGCCGTTTCTGCCCCAAAAAAAATTATCGGAAACAGCACGTCTGGGATTTTTAACACACAGGGCCAGATGTAATGACTTGCGAGACGGCCGGAGCTCCGAGACTGGCCAAACTCTTATGTTTTTTTTTAAAGCAGCAAACGTTTACAAAGCAAAACCAAAAAGGTTTTGCCTTGCCAACGTTTGCTGCTTTAAAAAAAACAAAAAAAAACAAACACACACACAATGAGGTCGGCCAATCTCGGAGCTCCGGCCGTTTCGCAAGCCATTATATTCGGCTCATAGGGTTTTGCAGATCCTCTGCAGAATCACACATTATCGGAAACCTCCCAATGGATAAGCCTTGAGGAATCGGAGGGGATTACACCAAGGCCCGCATTCCAGTTAAAACACTTTGGCTGAACACCCCAGATTAATAGTATACGTTGACACTATTCACAACAGGAATTAACCACTTATTTAGAAACTATTTTAGGTACGGGGGGCACATAATTGTCAAAGTGGAAATGTATTACCAAATCATGGAAATGTTTGAGAAATGTATAAGGATTCACAAGCCCGGACAAGAATAATTGTGGGTAAAACCACAATTTTCTTATTTTTTTTTTGCAAAAGCCATGATAAGGTCTCAAGAACATAGCGACCTATTATAAATATTTCCATTTTCTAATTTTAATCACATCTAATGTATTGTGGTTATATGACACTTGACTTGCAGGCCAAGCACAAGACTCACGGGTCTGGAACAATCAGAAGCTCGGGGACTGTTTCGGCTGTCACTCAACATAGGGCCGGAAGTAACGGCTTGCGAGACGGCCGGAGCGCCGGGATTCCGGCTGAACTTGTGCGTTTTTTTAAAGCAGCAAACGGTTACCAGGGAAAACCTGGTTGGTTTTGCCTTGTAAACGTTTGCTGCTTAAAAAAATAAAAAATAAAAAGTACAAGTTCGGACGGAGTCTCGGAGTTCCGGCCATCTCGCAAGCCATTACATCCGGCCGATAATGTCCAATAAAAATGGAAAAAGTGTTCCAATTTCCTGTAACAACCATCTGCTCACATCAGAAGAGCACGACGGCTGCATTTGGGGTTCCTGCGGGAATTTAACCTTTATTTAAATTCATTGAACGAGAAAGGTGGATGGACGATGTTCTTGGCCCTTTCCGACGCATTTCGCTCTGCAGGGCACTAAGGGGGTCTCTCCGACCTGATCGCACGCTGACATTTTTCGCAGCGCAGCGATCAGGTCATTACTGCGCAAGTGTATACACCGCAATGCGCAGGTGCGTCGTACAGGTACAAAGCGGATCGTTGCTAGGCGATGGATTTAACGAAGAATCCATTCGCACAGCTGATCACAAGGAGATTGACAGGAAGAAGGCGTTTGTGGGTGTCAACTGACCGTTTTCTGGGAGTGGTTGGAAAAACGCAGACGTGTACAAGCATTTGCAGGGCGGTTGTCTGACGTCAATTCCAGGACCGGACAGGCTGAAGTGATCGCAGCGGCTGAGTAAGTTCAGACCTACTCAGAAACTGCACAAACTGTTTTTGTACCGCTCGGCTGCGCATGCGATCGCACACTTGCACAGCTAAAATACACTCCCCAGTGGGCGGCGACTATGCGTTTTCACGGCTGCAAAAAGTAGCTAGCGAGCGATCAACTCGGAATGACCTCCTAAGTCACTGTATACAGAACATGCTCACTCCCTCAGTGTGTAACTGCCCACCTCATTTTCAGTACCAGCGGTTACTCTGTATGAATGGGGAAATACACAGTACCACTTCTCATGTTCTGGCGTGCTGGATTTAATCTGCATGTATGGAAAAACTGCACATCACCACTCCGAAGGTTTCATTGTCAGAATCTTCTTATTTGGCCTCAACAACTTCTATTAACAGCAATGGAAGGATGTTTCAATTCAGATTACAAAAGAAATCTGACCAGGACCCCAGGCCTTTATACAGCCCAGTAACGCCCCTGTACAACACCATAGGCGATTCAATACCTAACAACCCATACATTGGCAGTCAATTCCCAGCACTTGGAGACATCTCCAGGGGCACGTCCTGCGCATATTAATACCCACTAGGGCGGTCATATATTGTCGGAGGCAGATTGTCTCACTCTGTAGCTGTATAACAAGGTTCCGTGGCCTCTAGCACTTCTCCGCCAGTCTCACGTAACCGTCTTCACATCTGGTACCACGTCCTGTGGATTTAAGTAGTTACTCAGCTAGAACTCGCAGAATAAGACAATTGGTTAATTGTTACAGAACTACAGTGGAGTTTCCAAGTTGTGCAAGCCTGTAGCAGCCAATGTCCCGAACATGCAGCACATTTTCTATAGGTCTACAATTTCATACGGGTAGCACAGTGGTTAGCATAGCTGCCTGGCAGCTCAGTGGCAATGGGCTCGATTCTGACCAGGGCCAGAAGAGAAAGAAATGCCCACATATAATGCACCCCTCCCATCCAGGTATTCGGACAGCAGAACGCCCCAGCGCCTATCGAGAGGCCTCAAGCAGTTCTCTTGCCGCCACAAGCATGAACCAATCATTGTCGTGGACATCCTGGGGTCTCCTGCTAGTCTGATAAATGGAAAATGTGTGTTTGGGCTGATATCTCTGAATAAAAAACACTAAGGGGGAGATTTACAAAACCTTCTAAAAAGTCCAAGTAGAGATGTTGCCCTAGCAACCAATCAGAACCTAGCTATCATTTCATAGAATGTACAAGATAAATGATAGCTAGAATACCATTGGTTGCTCTGGGCAACAGCTACAATTGTCCATTTTAGAAGGCTTGATAAATCTCCCCCTTAAATATCATTTCAATAACAACAGGTAACAGGTATCGGACCTTACAAAGGACATGCAGGTGCAGTAATACCGTAGCCTCTCCCGTTGTAGAACTGCAATGCCCAGAATGTCCAGGCTACCAACTAACAATTCATTACAAGAAGCGTAACCAACCTATTTACAACACCGTAATCGTGAACTTCATAAAAAAAAAAAAATGTAAAAAAAAAAAGAGAACAAGTCAACGCCGAAACTCACCATAAATCTCAGGAACAGAAAACAAGCGAGAAAACCACTAGAAAAATCACTACTTAGCAAAAGGTTACAGCGAGGTCACTGCTAAATAATATTAATTGCCAGGAGTTAAGAGGGGGGATTTCTGAACCTTAGAAGAAACACTGCGCTGTTCATTATTTCTGGTTCCTATTTCATGGAGAGCTTAAGGCAGTTCCTCAGCTTGAGGAGCGATTCTTGCACGCTTCCCACAGAAGGGCTCAAATATCCTCAATGAAAACACAAACGTCAGATTAACTGAAGGTGCTCGCAGACTAGCGGAAGGTTTCTTGCGCTCGTTAGCCTCTCCTTCCACTAAGCATTCCTGCAGCGTGACAACATCCGAAGATGAGGGTCACTTCACCAGGCTGCATAATTCCGGCGGGGATCTCCAAGGCTCCTCTACAACCTCAGGATGGTCAGAGGACTTCCACAGCCTAACCACGAGTCGCCTAATGGGGTCCATTTCTAACAACTGTTGTACAGAAAACTGCGTAGGAGCGGTAGTATTGTCCGTAGCAACCTGTAAATCGTTTCCTTTAATATTAGAAGCTATACACACACAAAACTTATAGGGAGGAATGTGATTGTTTATTCACGCCCTATCTAAAGTGACGGGGGATATTAAATTATTTGTCCCGACAGGTGCAAATTTCTGCGCGCCCATTACTGTATTGCGCCCAAATGCACCGGTTAGACATGTAAAGTGGCTAAACCCATGCATAGTATTGGCCGTCTGGCATTTGCTTGCCCAAAAGCCCAACTTTTTCACAGATCCGTTTACCGCCTCAGGAGGGCACGAGCAGAAATAATGGGTGCCCGCATCTCTCGCACCCATCGGCATAAACATATTAATTGTTCCCGTCACTTTAGATGGGAGCTCTGGGCAGCGCAAAAAAAATGAATTTCCACCCCAGATAGCAACCAATCAGATTCAACACGGGAGACAATGTGCGGCCGAGCATCCCCGCATGGAAGGCTGGCGCATATAATTCGGTAACAGCTAGTTTTCCTGCACACCTCTAAAGGGAAGCACACGATGTGGAAGGACGTGATGCGCCGTTCCGGATCCACTGCGTTGAATTCAATGGCCCCACTAATATCCCACACAGTTATCTGTGCAGCAGGTTTCACTGAAGGCTTCACAGCACGAATGTATCTCTATGTCGTCAGAAGCCCGTGAACATGCCTGTATGTTAATGTGCCGTATGAGGAAACCAAGAAAAACAAATGGAGAACATACAAACTCCACACAGACAAGTCAATCAAGCCAATGGTCCCAACCTGGTGAGGTAGCAACGTTAAGCCCTGTGCCATCAGATCTCAGGAACGACTGTAAAATCTTACATGTGAATGGGCGGCCAATGACAACACAAAACTGGCCTCGTACACAGCGATTATCCGAACAGGATCACCTGAAATTGTGGGTGCACAATGTGACTGGATGAGACCCCTAGCCCCAAGGTTCTGAACAATTAAGATAATAACCAGTACGGTGGGTTAAAGAAACATAGCTAGAAAGCTTCCCTGCTACACGTTTAGATGACACCACGCTCCGGCTCTTCTCCAGGTTACCGAAGGGGATGGAAAACAAATGGCATGGAAGAACAAACAAAAAATGCTTTAGGAATTAACCGATATTACCTATCTCACCATAAGAAATTACTGAATGGAATAAGGAGGAGATGTACCAAACCTTGGAGAGAGGTTGTTTGAAAAATGGCAGAAGCAGATAGGGTGGCACATTATCTCTCTCCAAGGTTTGGCACATAATCCCCTCACTGAGAACAAGACTGATGCAAGCAGAGTCAAAGTACGGCAGGGCTTGTAGACTGGGGTAAGAGATCCCGGGCCAGGAGTCATACAGGAGATACATGAGATTACAGCGTTCCCACGCAGATCCACAAGTGGGTCCTTCCTGCAGACCCACACTAGCAGCGCGTAAAGGCCAGAGTAATGGCCGCCCGCACAGGTATGCAGCATGCGATAGTCCAATAAGTATGCCTATAAATGGACAGATTGCTATGCCATAGGTAGGCAACGGGTGTGGAAGT
This sequence comes from Pseudophryne corroboree, assembly GCF_028390025.1. NCBI lineage: Eukaryota > Metazoa > Chordata > Amphibia > Anura > Myobatrachidae > Pseudophryne > Pseudophryne corroboree. The sequence goes on along the minus strand of NC_086444.1, from coordinate 1,201,328,183 downwards.
ACGTATCCCATCATGCCCTGCCATGGTTTTGCCGATATTGCACGCTGGGATGTGTAGTTCTACAGCAGCCGGATATACATACACATATAGAAATACAAAGAAAAAGTACACCCCCTTCCAAATCTGCATTCTCACAGACCAGGACACAATTAAACGTCCATCAAGTCCTAATATCTGATGACTACTCTCATGAAATATCCCATGGCCATTAATTACTGGACAGAAGATAAGATGAGGAGGCCTGCTGGCAGGAAACGAGGCCTCCATAATAAACAAGGTTAGCCAGGTACTCCGCATTATTACATGCCTAGGACGTGCCGCCGTCCCTGTATACAAGCAGACCCCTTGGCAGCTCAGTCTGGAGCACTGGGTGTACGCAAGCCCCATCACCAGGAGAAGAGCCATCTCCCTGGATTTCACAGGAGAAGTCTCCGCTGCTCCTCAGTCTTGAGAGGGTTCCGAGGCCTATCCCAATGTTCTACAGGGCGGCATGTTATATAAATGGAGAACACGGGCGGTCACTGCCAAATACTCCCAGGAACCAGCGGTCCCAGCAAACAGTACGAGGCACCCAGGAGCCTCAGAGAATAAAGTCTACATCCAGAGGGGGCTACAGGCCTCTGTCACAACGGCAGATGTTGAGGATTCATTACTCCACCAAATGTAATGGACTTTTGACCTATGTATCACCACACCCTCCACTGCACTGGATCTAAGTCACTGCCAGCAGGTTCCAGGATTTAAAGGGACCTGCACCAACACAAAAGGGGAAGCCATACTCCGTCGTACATTTAAATGGCAGCAACTTTGGCGCGGCTGCCCAAATTTACGGTAGCCCAACACTGCACATTTTACTACGGGTGAGACGATGTGGTCCCAATGTGCCGTCATAACAAACGTCCCCACGTCGCGCCAAAATGCACACCGCCAGCATCGCCATGTGGACACATTGCAGACGAAAGGACATACAGGAAAGCAATGTTATACATTACCGGATAACCCGGTTATACACATTGGGGCTCATTTATCAACGAGTAATAAAACTCATTGTGAATGATAAAACTTGTTGCATAGGATATATGGTGCTCCAGCCAATCAGCTCCTGTCATGTGTTTGAAAAATGACAGTTGGAAGCGGATTGCCTGGAGCACCAGTGATAATACGCAACAAGTTTTATCAGTAACAACAAAAGTTTTTATCACTCACTGATAAATGGGTTACTTAGTTCGGGTATGCATTCTTATAAGGCATAACGTACACTATTATCTGACGTCGCTTGCCGTCTTCTTTTGTGATGTCACAAGAAATGGATAATACTCCAACGGACGACAAATATATATAGTATTAGACTAAGCCTGATCATTATCACCTACCCCTGATACACACTAGATAAGCACCTTATATCTACACTTACGCCAGACGGCACCTGTAACTTTCCTAACACTACAGAATAATTAATTTCTGTATACCGGTCATCTAGAACCTGCTATCACCAGTACGGACGACGGAGCTCCCTATAGAACACCAATGCTACTGCCAGCACAAGTAACCAATATACTATGGACCAGATGTACTAAGCCTTGAAAAGCAGTATACTTCACGGTGGTAAAATTACCAACCAATCAGCTCCTAACTGTCACATATCAAACACAGCCTGTAATGGCAGTTAGGAGCTGATTGGCTGGTACTTATCACCGTGAAATGTATCACTTTCCAAGGTTTGGTACACCTCCCCCTATGTGTGGTGCACTGCTTATTTACGGGGGGACACATAACAGTAAGTAGTATACAGAGCCCTCATACAACACCCCCCAACAATACAGAGCGGCACTGTCACATATACTCCAGCCTTGGAAGCGGAAGCTGCAGGTGAGTTTATCAATGAAGCTCGCACAGCCGATGTGGCCTGCACCAGTGTTCCCGCACATCAGTCTTTGCTGAACTCTATGACATCACCGGCCATACACCGAAGGTATAACAAACAACCAGTGTCATTCTGATGAAGTGTCAGCGGGAGAATGACATCACACCAAGGGGACGGCTGCCTTGCAGACAGAGGCTGCTGAAATAGTGTCTCAGGACCAGAGAGAGCATCAGCCATTGCTGCTGTATCCATCCCAGCCGAGCAGGCCCCCGCAGCCTCCTAGGGTCTGATGAGGCTTCTGCTTAGAGGAACAGCACTCTCCTTCCCCACCAGCCACTGCCGTATATACAGTGTCATGAGGCCACCACGCTTCTCTGAGTGCAAGCTCTGCAGGCCAGGGCCATCTTCACTATTTAATTCACATTAACTGTATTAGGTTTGTGTTATGATCCCGTCAATGTAGAGTGCTGTACAATAGGCTGGTGTTTTACTAACAGAGAATAATAATTATTCTATTAATCAAAAACAATCTGTTTACGGACCACATTATCCGGCCATGGAAATAGTTGTGCATTCCCAGATCGGCAGCAATTACAAGAAGGGGAAACAAAGTTTGCATGGCATTTCATGCATACCGTGCACCCATAGCTGCAGGTAAATCCTGTGCGGTGCGGAACACAGAGAACCGGCGTAATACTCCCGGGTCACACTACACTGGAATACAAGCTCTGGCGCTCAGGTACGGGAACATCTGCACTAAAGCAGCATCAGTCCTATATATCAGGAAGATCCCAGTTTGTGTCTCCTAGATGCGACATGTCGGCGACATTAAGGGGCAGAAGCTTTGTGCGTTACCGATTCTGCTCGCAGTCTACTCGAGTGCAACCAGAACCAGAGTAACGGGACCAGCCAAAAACTTGCAACGCGTCAGCAGATAGCATGTCACTGGATCTTCCCCTTAAGGCCATCACATCATCAAGGACTGGCACTGCCACCTCTGGGTACTCTGATGAATGGACCACAGACTGGCAGCCAAGACCCTCTTTGGCCATCTGTGTGGCCTGTTCTAAGCTTGTCTCCGCCACCTAATGTCGCTACTCATTCCAACCGTGCCGCTAGTCTCAAACAGCAATGGCAGCTTTATTATTGGGGGGCTGATAATGCTTCTGTCTTACAGCTTAGATTGCAAGCTCATGGGGCCACGTTTACTGTCTCATGTCATTGGGAGTCATTACTATTCCGATCCCTCAAGTTAATAGCGCTGCACAGTAGGACAGGTCTTTACAGAGGAACAACAGATGAGGAAATACATACATATATATATATATATATATATATATATATATACACATACACACACATGTGCCCAGGCAATAGAAGCATGTATTAGCTGTAGGGTCTGTGGCACTCATCAATATAATATGTAATTCAATAGATAGTAACAACACACACACATATACAGAGATATATACACCCATTTTGCAGGCATGGCTCAGGGGTATGCATACTTTTGCATCCTCATACCATGCAATACCTGTGCAGGAATCTGTTGTGCTCACACCCTGGCACCCTGTAATACACCCCCCCCCCCCCCCCCCGGGGTGTGCCGCCCCCCAATACTGGCAGCAGTTAAAAGCAGGGGCCCCACAGACCCGGGGATGGGCAGCTAGCAACACAGGAAAGCCTGATGCTTACCCTCAGCCCCTGGGCGGGATCCGGTGCAGCGGGGATCCAGCGATCTGGAGGGATCCGGTGCAGAAGAAGGGGGGTTATCCAGTGATCCGGTTCAGCAGGGGGTGATCCGATGCTACAGGGGAGCCAGTGGTCCGGCGGGGAAGGGATGGTGTCTCTCTCCCTCCAGGCTGCTGCTGCCGTGCGATCTCCTCCCAGGGAAGTTGCAGAGCAGCCAGATGGGTGCTGCCAGGCAGATCCCGGGCTGCAGCTCCTCACTGCCGCCTCATGGCTGCCCTCTGCCCCGGGGAGGTAGGCTGGGAAGGTGGGGTCTCTCCGGCTAGAGCCCTGTGCTGCTGTCCGCCATGTTGCTGCTGCCTGGGCACGGAGGACTGGGAGGGCTGCAGATCCCGGGGGCTGGGAGAGCTCTGCCTGTTCCTGAGGGGGGCGGGGCGCGGCTGCCAATCACCGGCCGGACACGCCCCCAGGCGGGAGACAGATTGAGGAGGATCCCTGAGACAGAGCCGGCCATAGGCATAGGCAAACTAGGCAATTGCCTAGGGCATTTGATATGCCTAGGGGCATCAGCAGCTTCTGCTGATTAAAATGATATGTGGCATGCCTATATTCTATGTGTATCATTTCATATGCAGATACAGCCACAGTCTCACACAGTATATAGGCATGATGCATATCATTTTAATCAACAGAAGCTGCTTGTGCATCCTAGCCACATAGCAATGCAAATAAGATGCATTATCAATAAAAAAAAATGTGCCCAACGTTAGCATTGAGGCAAGATTTATGAGGACACATCTGTATCCCAGCAGAGGCAGAGGTCACAGTGTTAGTGGCAGTGTGAGTGTTGTGTGTAAGAAGCATTATGTGTGTCATGTAAAAATGCATTAATAATGTACAACATATGTGTAAGGGGCACTATGTGTGTCATTATGTGTATAAAGGCATTAATAATGTGCAGAATATGTGTAACGGTACTATTGTATCACACATATTATGTGTATAGGGGCACTAATAATGTGCAGCAAATGTGTAGGGGGCACGACAGTATGTGTGTCATTATGTGTATAAGTGCATTAATAATGTAGAGCAATAGGGTATGGTCTGATGTGAATAAGGAGCAATTCAGTGTGATGTAATGTGAATAAGGGGTTCTACTGTGGGATGTATTATGAATTATGGACACTATCGCATGATCAAATGTGAATAAAGTTGCAGTACTGTGTGGCGTAATTGGAATTGGGGTTACTATTGTGTTGCCATGCCCCTTGCCAGCAAAAACACTTTTTGGGATGTGCGCCAAATGTGCGAACTGTTCTTATTTAAAATATAAGGTGTACAAACCCCAAAATAAGGACTGCTATGGATGAGGGGTGATGATGCTGGGAAAGAGGTGCAAGGTCAGAGGCGGAACTAGCGGTGGTGCTAGGGGGCACCAGCCAAAATCTTGCCTAGGGCATCATATTGGTTAGGGCCGGCTCTGCCCTGAGAGATAGTACACAAGTGTCTCAGCTGCATAGAGACATAGGGAAGCGTCTAAACATGAAAAGTGGTGATGTTGCCCATAGCAACCAATCAGATTCTGTCTATCATTTCTGTATTGCATCCTAGATAATGATAGAATCCGATAGGTTGCTACGGGCAACGTCACCGCTTTTCATTTTTAGAAGCTTTAGTAAATTTATTCCTTAGAAACAGAGGGGTCAATCCAATTAGCTGCGAATGGTGCGTCGCGAAGTGCTGTTGCAACGCCGTTTAACTTTAAACACCGGCAAAGACAATCTCGCACCGTTCACGGGCTCGAATCAGGCCCAATTCGCACAAAATTGCTCAGACCTCTATGGGGTGACAACTAGTTTTGTGCGAATTCGGGCCGCTATAAAGTGCGGCCTCTGCCGCGATGATTCGCAGCTGTGACAATATGGCAGCTAATTGGATTGACCCCATAGAATGTGACGACAGATATGAACCACTTGACCCATCTAGTCTGCCCCTTTTTTTAACCCTATTGTTACCTCAAACCCTATTTGATCCAACAGCAGTCACAGTGTGTGTGTGTGTGTGTGTGTGTGTGTGTGTGTGTGTGTGTGTGTGCGCAGCTGCACTTTCGTATGCAGTGGACTTGCGGAAATATGCTAATGACTCATCCGCAGTCTTGTGCGCAGACACACCCACTGCCAGTGTCTCACGTCCGTCGCTCACGTACAAAATCAGGAACATCGGTAGCACCATTCGGGCTCTCAGCAACCGTGTGCTGTCTCAGGCAGAGCGTCTCAGCTGAGGCACCGGGGCCTTCACAGCTGCTGACTAGGGAACGCTCAGAAAATGGTGCCGATGCGCCTGTCTGTACTTTTCTATCCATCCACCCATTACGCAGCAACCACCCCACCCTCCCCTCCCTCCTTTACCTCCTCCATTGTTGACTTCCTGTCTCCCACTTTGCGGAACAGGGACATGTACTAAGCAGTGATAAAAGTGGTGAAGTGAGCCAGAGGAGAAGTTGCTCATGGCAACCAATCAGCTGATCTGTATACTTTTATAGTATGCAAATTATAAATGTTACTTACGTCAATGCTGACTGGTTGCCATGGGCAACTTCTCCACTGGCTCACTTCTCCACTTTTATCACTGCATAGTACATCTCCCCCTAATCCTCCGTGCACACGCCGTCGCTATTCTATTGCCGCGGGCTTATTAATCAGTATGCAGTAGTAGCCAGTATCACACCAGTCACACCAGTATCACACCAGTCACCAGTCACTCCAGTATCACACCTCTGCATCACTCAATGCAGGGAAATAAATGATATATACAGTAAACATAACACATAAGCAGTACTGTATTTTAGGTTTAATGTAAAGCTCCTAGCAGATCACCTGAACCTACACTGCCACAAAATGCCATATATTTAGTAACTATAATATTCATTTATTATCAGCTACTTATATAGCATGCACAAACTCCGCAGCGCCTTACAGAGAGTCAAGGTGTGTACACACGGTGAGATCCTTGCTATGTCCTATTTTTTCTTGAGATTTCCCTTGAACTCCCCGGAGCCCAGATAGGACAGATTTTGACTAACTTTTCTTGAGATCTGTGTTTGTGTGCTTAAGATTTTGGCTTATGTGAGATTTTGGCTTATGTGAGATTTCGGCTTATGTGAGATTTTGACTATCTCATTATAATAGTGGGATGGCATTACAGGGTTGGGGGGAGTGTCTTTTTCGACTGTCAGCCATTTTTAAAACAGTGCATTTCTGCTCTGTGGCTGATTTTTGTTTAAATTTTTTTCCAGTTAACCTATGGATTCTACATGGACAAGAGGACCGAGGGGCTGCGTGGGACACTAGGTAAGTATGTGCGAGTGTGTTGGTGTGTGTGTGTCAATAAACTTTTACCTTCACGGTGTGTGTGTTTTGTCTTTCTTGGGGTATTTCTTTTGTTGTGGAACTATAGGTACCAGCAGGCCTTTTAATTCTCTGCATGCTGGTACTTGTGGTTCTCCAAGTACCAGCATGTGGGGAGGCTTGCTGGGACTTGTAGTTCCACAGCAAAAGACAATATTCTTTTTTGACACAATTTTGACTATCAGCCCGGCACCCACCACCCAGGGGTGCTGGGGACAGCCTCGGGCTTCACCTCTAGCCCTTGGGTGCCTGGAGGTGGGGGGGGCCTTTATTTAATAGGTCCCCAACCCCCCAGGGAACCCTGGCCAGGGGTGACTAGTTGGGGTGTGTGATGCTGCGGCCACAGGGACCTGTATAAAAGTGTCCCCCGGCTGCGGCATCACCTCCCTGGCTAGTGGAGCCCGGTGCTGGTTTTAAAAATACGGGGGACCCCTACATCTTTTGTCCCCCATATTTTTGGAACCAGGACCGGACCAAGAGCCCGCTGCTGGTTGCTTAAATATGGGGGACCCCTACTCTATTTTTCCCTCATATTTTTGAAACCAGGACCGGCTCAAAGAGCCCGAGGCTGGTTCTGTTTTTTGGGGGGACCTGCACATAATTTTTTTTAAATTTTTAACACAACATTTTTAAACAGAAGCATGCACAGATCTTACTGGTCTGTGTATGCTTCTGAGTAAGGGGGTCATTCTGACCTGATTGCTTGCTGCAGTTCATCTCAGCGATCAGGTCAGAAGTACGCAGAATGGCCGACAGCTGTCGTGGCCTTGAGATCACCTCTGCCTGATTGACAGGCTGAGGCGGGAGGGGGCGGCACGGCGGCGTTTGGCTGCCGTTTTGTGGGCGCGGTCCGGCCAACGCAGGCGTGGCCAGACTGTGCGGGGGGGCAGGCCACATTATGGCAGGCAATAGTCCGCATTTTACACATTATGGCAGGCAAGAGTCCACATTTTATACATTACTGCAGGCAAGTGTCCCCCTTTTTACACATTATGGCAGGCACGTGTCCCCATTTTATACATCAGGGCAGAATGCCCATTTTATACATTACTGCAGGCAATTGTCCCCATTTTATACATCACGGCAGGCAAGAGTCCACTTTTTACCAGTGGCGTGCGGTGAGGTCAGTGGCTAGTGAGGCACTACAGCCATAATGTTCACTGAATCCTGCCGAAGACCCCTACCGCTGCCGAGCCAATGCCCACTACTGCCTATGAGCCGATGTGCGCCCACCATCAACTCACCCAGCCCTCCGCCACGAATTTGCATCTCCAGGCCTGCCTGCTCATCATACTAGTAATATATTGTACATTTTTATAGAAAAAATAATAATTACTGATTGGGAAGGGAGTGGGAGGAGGACATGAATGCAATGTTGTTGTCCAGGGCTTCCATTAACTTAATGGAGAAGGGTCTGAATGTGTTAAAAAAGTTAAAAAAAAAATGCGTGGGGTCCCCCCTCCTAAGTATAACCAGCCTCGGGCTCTTTGAGCCAGTCCTGGTTGTTTAAATACTGGGGAAAAATTGGACAGAGGTTCCCCGTATTTTGACAACCAGCGCCGGGCTCTTAGTCCGGTCCTGGTTCCAAAAATATGGGGGACAAAAGATGTAGGGGTCCCCCGTATTTTTAAAACCAGCACCGGGCTCCACTAGCCAGGGACATAATGCCACAGCCGGGGGACACATTTATGGAGGTCCCTGCGGCCGTGGCATTACCCCCCCAACTAGTCACCCCTGGCCGGGGTTCCCTGGAGGAGTGGGGACCCCTTAAATCAAGGGGTCACCCCCCCTCCAGGCACCCAAGGACCAGGGGTGAAGCCCGAGGCTGTCCCCCCCATCCGTGGGCGGTGGATGGGAGGCTGAAAGTCATGTGTGTAGAGAAGAGAATATTGTCTTTTGTTGTGGAACTACTTGGCCCAGCAAGCCTCCCCCGCTTGCTGGTACTTGGAGAACCTCAAGTACCAGCATACAGGGAAATAACGGGGTCGCTGGTACCTGTAGTTCTACAACAACAAAAATACCCAAATAAAAACACAACTCGCACACCGTGACAGTAAAAATTTATTAAAACACACTTGCACACTCACACATACTTACCTACATCCCACGCCGGTCACGTCCACTTGTCCAGTAGAATCCAATAGGGGTACCTGTAAAAATGAGAGAGCGATTACTTACCTACATCCCACGCCGATCACGTCCACTTGTCCAGTAGAATCCAATAGGGTAGGGGTACCTGTAAAAATGAAAATTAAACTTAACACATCCACAGGAGAGAGAGAGAGAGACTAACCTGCTGCTGCTGGGGAGAGCCGCATACACTGCAGGCCCATGCCGCTGCTCCTGTCAGTGGGAGGACAGAGCCGGTGGAGGAGGGGGGAGAGCCGCATGTGGGAGAGCCCCCCAGTGCCAGATACATTGCCCCACAGTGCCAGATACAAATTGCCCCACAGTCCCAGATACATTGCTCCCCTAGTGTCACATACATTGCCCCCCAGTGCCATATACGGTGCCCCCCAGTGCCATATACAGTGCCCCACAGTGCCAGATAAATTGCCCCACAGTGCCAGATACGGTGCCCCCCCTAGTGTCAGATACATTGCCCCCCAGTGCCATATACGGTGCCTCCCAGTGCCATATACAGTGCCCCACAGTGCCAGATAAATTGCCCCACAGTGCCAGATACGGTGCCCCCCCTAGTGTCAGATACATTGCCCCCCAGTGCCATATACGGTGCCCCCCAGTGCCATATACAGTGCCCCACAGTGCCAGATAAATTGCCCCACAGTGCCAGATACGGTGCCCCCCCTAGTGTCAGATACATTGCCCCCCAGTGCCATATACGGTGCCCCTCAGTGCCATATACAGTGCCCCACAGTGCCAGATAAATTGCCCCACAGTGCCAGATACGGTGCCCCCCCTAGTGTCAGATACATTGCCCCCCAGTGCCATATACGGTGCCCCCCAGTGCCATATACAGTGCCCCACAGTGCCAGATAAATTGCCCCACAGTGCCAGATACGGTGCCCCACAGTGCCAGATATGCCCTCCCAGTGCCAGTATACATTGCCCCACAGTGCCAGATATGCCCCCCCCCCAGTGCCAGGTTACATTGCCCCACAGTGCCAGATATGCCCCCCCAGTGCCAGTATACATTGCCCCACAGTGCCAGATATGCCCCCCCAGTGCCAGTATACATTGCCCCACAGTGCCAGATATGCCCCCCCAGTGCCAGTATACATTGCCCCACAGTGCCAGATATGCCCCCCCAGTGCCAGTATACATTGCCCCACAGTGCCAGATATGCCCCCGCAGTGCCAGTATACATTGCCCCACAGTGCCAGAAATGGCCCCCCCAGTGCCAGTATACATTGCCCCACAGTGCCAGATATGCCCCCCCAGTGCCAGTATACATTGCCCCACAGTGCCAGATATGCCCCCCCAGTGCCAGTATACATTGCCCCACAGTGCCAGACATGGCCCCCCAGTGCCAGTATACATTGCCCCACAGTGCCAGACATGGCCCCCCAGTGCCAGTATACATTGCCCCACAGTGCCAGATATGCCCCCCCCTCCCCCAGTCCCAGGTTACATTGCCCCACAGTGCCAGATATGCCCCCCCCAGTGCCAGTATACATTGCCCCACGGTGCCAGATATGCCCCCCCAGTGCCAGTATACATTGCCCCACGGTGCCAGATATGTCCCCCTACGGTGCCAGATATTTCCCCCCACGGTGCCAGATATTTCCCTCCACGGTTCCAGATATGTCCCCCTACGGTGCCCCCCAGTGTAGATACGGTGATCCCCAGTGCTGCCCCCCAACCCCGCTGCTGATATACTTACGTTTCCTTCGATTGCCTTCTCCTCCACGTGCTGCCGATGCTGCTGCTTCTTCCTCCGCGCGTTGAAAATGGACCCGGCGGTGAGTGTCTGGATGACGCTGATCGGCATCGCAAGCTCATATCGCAAGGTGCTAGAAACACTTGCGATATGAACTAGATAGGACACCGATCTAGCAAGGATTGACTTGCCAGCACGGTCTATCTTTTCTTGCGATGCCGACCTGGCGGGGACGCGCATCGGGATAGGATCGGGATCGCAAGGTGACTTTCACCTTGCGATCTGCACTATCTTTTCTTCCGATTCTGACTATATAGTCAGAATCGGAAGAAAAAATCGTACCGTGTGTACACACCTTTACACTCTGTGGGCCTAATTCAGACCTGATCACTCGCTAGCGTTTTTTGCACCGCTGCGATCAGGTCAAAACTGCGTATGCACCGCAATGCGCAGACGCGTCACGCAGTTACAAAGATGTTCGTTGCTCTGTGATGGGTTTGTGCGAAGAATCCATTCACACAGCTGATTGCAAGGAGACTGACAGAAAGAGGGCGTTTGTGGGTGGCAACTGACCGTTTTCTGGGAGTGTTTGGAAAAACGCAGGCGTTCCCAAGCATTTGCAGGGAGGGTGTCTGATGTCAATTCCGGTCCCGGACAGGCTGAAGTGATCGCAGCAGATGAGTAAGTCCTGGGCTACTCAGAAACTGCACAAGATCTTTTTGTACCGCTCGGCTGCACAAGCGATCGCACACTTGCACGGCTAAAATACACTCCCCAGTGGGTGGCGACTATGCAAACGCAGTACTGCAAAAACCAGCTAGCGAGCGATCAGGTCTGTATTACCCCCTATATCCCATATCACATACACATACGCATAGACTAGGGTTACTCTTTGTAAACTTAACTACCAGTATGTTTTTTGGAGTGTGGGAGGAAACCAGAGCACACGGAGGAAGCCCTCGCAAACATGGGGAGAACCTACAAACTCCAAATATGTAGGGCCTTCACCAAGAGTATCTGATCTTAGGGCTGTGAGGCTGCAATGCTTACCACTACACCAACCATGCTGCACGCAAGTCTGTGTTCTGATATCCGATATAACGGAACTGGTTGGGGGGGAACTGCTCAGATGAATGACCAGTGAGCTCACAAAAAAGTCACGCAGGGCCTGAGTCAGTACTGTACGCTAACGCATCCACAGCTGCAATCCCGTACCCAGCCTTTGTGCAAACATGTGCAAATTACACAGACGTCTGATCAGTGGCGTAAGTTCGTCACTGTTGCCCGGAGGCAAGATAAATAGTGTGTGTGTGTGTGTGTGTGTGTGTGTGTGTGTGTGTGTGTGTGTGTGTGTGTGTGTGTGTGTGTGTGTGTGTGTGTGTGTGTGTGTGTGTGTGTGTGTGTGTGTGTGTGTGTTCTGAAAAAAATGTATATACTGTATTTATACATTTAATTGTCTTTTATTTTAAATCACACATTTCTTAGCAGTCATACCCAGGATTAGAACCCATGACCTGTTACACTGACAGCAGACACTTTACTGATGGAGTTATTTGCTCCTGTAGAGGTAGCATGAGAATTCTAACTATATGAAGTTACGTGTCATTGTCAGAGATGTATCTTCATATAGTTAAAATTCTCATATTTCCTATACAGGAGCAAATAGCTTCATCAGTAAGGTGTCTGCTTCCAGTGTAATAGGTTGTGGTTTGTAATCCTGGGTGTGACACTTGTAAAATGTGTATATTCAGTATAATAAAGAGGGTGTGATTTGTAAGGTGCAGGGACCAGTGAGGAAGTCACCCACTGAAAAGATAGTGGCAGCTATCAATTAACTTTAATTCAATGGTGTCACAGAATGGGAGGAGAGGTGCCCCCCTTCAGAGCAGGAGCCCGGCGGCAGATGACTCCTTTGCCTCCCAGAGTTCTGCCTCTGCGTCTGATCCTTCCAGAATGGACTCTTTGAATATCCCTATGTTTGCACAGAATAGCTTTGGAATTTGTTTGTTGTAGGCGCAAGCGCAGTAGCCAAACTGGTCTCCAGGACATGGCGGGCGCCATGTTTCCGGAGACCTGCACATGCGCAGTAGATTCCAGCACAAAGCCGGAGACTACTGCGACGGACAGAGGAGGGGGCCCACCCGGAGGTGAACATGGGCCCCCTCCTCTGTTAAAACGCCTCTGATACAGTGTAATCAAACACTGCTGCTATTGATGGTACAGAATACATATTAATTACCGGCGGGCGGGATGTCGGCTGTCAAGATCCCGCCCACCAGATTGCCGGCAGCGGGGTGAACGTTATGAGTACCCAATTCTCACTCTATGGGTGTCATGGAGAGGGAAGTGCCCCTGTGCGCCGGTATTCCGGCGTCAGTATCCTGATTGCTGGGATCCCGGCAGCCGGCATATTGATTGCATCCCGATGGTACATATATGAGTCAGTACTGTGATTTCTCCCAGAATGCATCTCTTTTCTCACTGGACGCTTTTCATTTAGATTTCAAAGAGTGTTTACTCTGAAGGAATGTACAGTACATTTACTTATCCAGGACTGCACTAGCAACAGAGGCGTAGGGAGGGTGGTTCCGGTGGAGCTCGAGCTCCAGGCGCCCAAGTACAGGGCGCCGCAGCTTGACTCCGCCGGAATCTCCGTCTGGCCGCACGGAGCGGCGTCAGCACTCTACCACCCTCCCCTCCACCCCTCCGTGCTCCGTGATGCACGAGCGGCTGACGTCATGACGCCAGACGGGTGGAGATGTGCCGCAGCCAGACTGCACAGGACTGCAGAGACGGAGCAGCAGCAACGGCAAGCAGGAGCGGGGCAGGTGAGTATTGCTTTTTTGTTGTTTTTCTTTGTGTGTGTATGCGGCACTGCCAGGGGGCACAAACCAGGGGGCACAACTACTGGGGGCAAATATACAGGGGGCACTACTACTGTGGGCAAATCTACAGGTGGCAGAACTACTGTGGGCAAATCTACAAGGGGCACAACTACTGGGGGCAAATCTACAGGGGCACAACTACTGGGGCAAATCTACAGGGGCTCAGCTACAGGGGCACAGCTACAGGGGGCACAACTACAGGGGGCTCAGCTACAGGGGCTCAGCTACAGGGGCACAGCTACAGGGGGCACAACTCCCGGGGCTCAGCTACAGGGTGCACAACTACAGGTGGCAAATCTACTGAGGGCACAACTACAGGGAGCAAATCTACCGCTGGCACAGCTACAGGGTGCACAACTACTGGGGGCACAACTACTCCGGGCACAGCTACAGAGGGCACAACCACTGGGTCCATAACTACAGGCACCATAACTGTGGCCACGCCCCTTCCCTATGAAGCCACGCTCCTTTTTTTGCCCTGGCACTATATTTCCCCTGCGGGTATGTGTGTGTGTGTGGGGGGGGGCACTAAAGGAAACCTTCGCTCTGAGTGCCACAAGATCTAGAACCGGCCCGGGTGGCCACGCCCCCAATTCAGTACAGGGGAGGGGGGCGCCAAAACATACCTTGTTCCTCCAGGCACTATGACACCTTGCTACACCTCTGACTAGCAGACACGGTACAACTGATTGTTAGATGACAGGACTCCATTACAAAGCAGCATAGTGACAAGACCAAATGGGTGTAGTATGTTATGCCAGCGCTGGGATCCCGACCACAGGCATGCTGAGCGCAAATGAGCCCCTTGCGGGCTTGCTGCGCTCGCCACGCTGCGCTCGCCACGCTGCAGGCACGGTGGTGCGATACGCACACCATGATATTTATTCTCCCTTCAGGGGGGGTCGTGGACCCCCAAGAGAGAGAATAGTTGTTGGTATGCCGGGTGTCGGGATTCCGGCGCCGGTATACTGAGCACCGGGATACCAACAGCCGGCATACTGAATACCACCCGACCAAACTATAGGTCGACTAATGTAATGTTCATGCATCCGGGAAAGAATTCCCACTGCTGTGGTTACACGAAGAGATTTTACTTCTTACAGGTTGACTGCTTAAAAAAAAAAAAATGGAGTTGGACGTAGCTTGTTACCATATATGGTGGTTACAGAGGTGCTTTAAGGTGCCCATTCATCAATTAATATTTGCAGCTATGGGGTATATTCAATTGAAGTCGGATCCATCCCGACATTCATTTGTCGGAATGGATCCGACCTGGGTTAGTCAATGCCATCTCAATTCGTCTTTTAAAAAAGTCAAATTGATATGCGGGAGGGGAGACGGGGGAGAGCCGCCGGCAGACGGGGTAGAGCAGCCGCTACAGCAGCAGCTATATAGCCGCTGCTGTAGCACTGCTCTCCCCCTCTGCCCGTGGCTCTCCCCCGTCTCCCCCCCCCCCCCCCGTCTCTCTGCCTCTCCCCGTCCCCGCATCACAGCCGCCACTCATGCAGCGTCCACCCGGCTCCAGCAAGCGAGGTCTCGCTTGCCTGAGCCGGGCGGACGCTGCTGTGAGCGGCGGCTGTGACACATCCTCCAGCGCGTGCTCTCCCCGTCTCTAGCGCTGCTCTCCCCATCTCGCTATGACTTTTTTTAAAGTCGAATTGAGATGGTCGAAAAGGGGGCCTAAACCTGTCGGTTTTGGCCCCGTTTTCGACACAAGCACGCAGATCGGCAGCTATTCCGCCGTTCCACGTGCTTTTCGACAAGTCGAATTCCTCGACTTGTTGAAAAATTCGGGGTTAGATTGAATAAGTCGGAACCCCTTACGACCTAAAAAAGTCGGAAACTGCCATCTTTTCAACAGACGGCAGTTTTCGACTTCAATTGAATATACCCCTATGTCTCCAAAAACATAGGTTTATGGGGGTTAGCTGCAAATATTAAGTATCCTTGGTGGTATGTATAAAGGAGGGATCGCAGCAGATATCTCCGATACCTTCTGTGATCCCTCCCTAGGCTTCTATGGGGGATGTGATGCTGCCCGATGTATCAATATCGGGAATGAGATGCCATTAGAGATACGCCGGTGGGCTGTAAAAGTCAAGTTTTAGCTAACTGCGCGTGCACATAAGCTAATTTATGCATTTTTATCTATCTAAGTCCAATTCTGAGACAGACGGATCTTGGGCGGATCTCACTGCGCACAAAATGGGCGTTTGCAGCCTCCCTCTCACCCCAACCCCTGGACCGCCGGAGGCGTCACCTCTGAGCTACTGCGCATGCGTGCCTCTCCATGTGTTCTTGACCTGTTCAGCGTCTATAGTGGAGGATGTGCCCCTGGGAATCTCCTATATGGAAGACTGTATGCTACAGGCCAACACCTCCCAATATAGCTGCGTCGCCACTACTGCACTCACCACTCCTAGATCTGGGGGGCAGAATGGTATGTGACCACATTGTTTACATAATAATCACAGAGTCTCTGTGCCCCTGATCTAGGAGTGGTGAGTGCAGAGGACTAACGCCTTTTGTTTATTTGATTAGTTTTTGCATGACTCTGATTTGTGTCATCACGTCGTCTCATGCACCCAAATCTAACTCTCTCTGCACATGTTACACCTGCCCCACCTGCACTGCACATGGTTTTGCCCATTAGAAGGAAATATTGTTTTGCATTCAACCTTAAATTAGGCCCAATGTACCGTGAGCTTTAAACCAGCTATTAGGTGTAATGTGATAGCAGTTGCCATGTGTATAATTATGACTGATAGAGTAGGAACTTGCAGAAAAATGGGGTCCCTTGACGAGGCCTGCAAGCTTAAATGTATTGCTCAATATATAAACCCCATATAAAACCCCATTGCACACTGCTAACACCAATTACCAACGTAGGATCTGCCAATACTAGTGTCGGCGGTGCCATATACCATGTGATGTTTTTCAGAAAATACACAGAAAATAAAAAAATAAAAAGTGCCAGGGGATGAAGTTAATTTGTCAGAAGTCAGGATCTCGGCGGTCTGGATACCAACGCCGGAATCCCGACTGCTGACCATACCAACAGCCGGAATCCTGGCTCACAGGGTGATCCTCTTATGGAGTCCTCCTATTGTTATTTTTTTGTACCCCTTTTGTAAGTTTAAAGCCGATAATAACCAATCTGAAAACAAGGATGTGATGCATCATGGGAGTTGTAGTTCTGCAACAGCTGGAGCCCCACCCCAGAAGTAGAATGTTGTAGACACAGTATATGCGCATGTTATATGACTGAA
This sequence comes from Pseudophryne corroboree, assembly GCF_028390025.1. Lineage (NCBI taxonomy): Eukaryota > Metazoa > Chordata > Amphibia > Anura > Myobatrachidae > Pseudophryne > Pseudophryne corroboree. The sequence continues at coordinate 1,201,311,228 of NC_086444.1, read as the reverse complement.
TCAACTTGATTCATGAGTCTTGTAATGTCCCCAATTGACGGCGTGTGGAACAAGGGTCGGGACACCAGCCCTCCCATTTAAAGAGGAAGTTTAATTTCCTGCTGAATAAAGCAAGGATGCTCTATTCTTAGGAAACAAGTCATTCAATAGACATTTTGCAGTCATGAGTCGGTGCTTGGGAAGTCACACAGCTAGCGAGTTTGTCATCTCCTACATATTAAAGAATGGGCTTTTTTCCCCCCTGCAATTGAACAATGAAATCATAATCATTGAGTAAGCACTGTAGAAGCAGCCAATTTGAGCTCTAAACAAATAGGACACCCACACATACACAGGGAGAACATATAAACTACACTCATAAAGAGTCCTGACAAGAACTGAATTCATGAGTAAATGTAACCACTACACCACCGCGATCAACATGGTGGCCAATGCATTATTACCCTGGGTCTAGCATGAGTATATGATGGTTAAGTGGCTGGAATTGTACATGATGACCATGGGCTATAATGCGGGTCATGGAAATGTACATGATGGCCATCTGGCTATTATACTAAGCATGGAAATGTACATGGTGGCTATCTGGTTATTATACTAAGCATGGCGATGTAAATGGTGGCTATCTGGCTATTACACTAGGCATGGAACAGTACGTACTGGCCATCTGTCTCTGACTCTAGGCATGGAGCAGTACATGGTGACCATCTGGCTATTACACAATGCATGGAACTGTACATGGTGGCCACACTAAGCAAAGAACTGTACCTGGTGGCTATCTGGCTATTACACTAGGCATGGACCTGTACAGTGCATGGTGGCCATCTGACCATTACACTAAGCATGAAACTGTACATGGTGGCCATCTTCCTATTACACTAGGCATGGAACAGTACATACTGGCCATCTGTCTCTGACACTAGGCATGGAACAGTACAAGTGACCATACTAAGTAAAGAACAGTAGATGGTGACCATCTGGCTATTACACTAGGCATGGAACTGTACAGTACATGGTGACCATCTAAGTATTACACTAGGCATAGAACAGTACATACTGGCCATCTGGCTCATACACTAGGTATGGAACAGTACATGGTGACCATCTGGCTATTACACAGTGCATGGAACTATACATTGTGGCTATCGGGCTATTTACACAATGCATGGAACTGTAAATGGTGGCCGCAATAATCATGTAACTGCACAAGGTGACCATCTGGCTGTCACACTAGGCATGGAACTATACATAGAGGCCATACTAAGCATAGAACTGTACATGGTGGCCATGTGTCTATTACAATAGGCATGGAACGGTACCTGGTGGCCATCTGGCTGTTACACTAGGCATGGAACTATACATAGAGGCCATATGGCTATATACACAATACATGGAACTGTACATGGTGACCATACTAAGCATAGAACTGTACATGGTGGCCATGTGTCTATTACAATAGGCATGGAACAGTACATGGTGGCCATCTGGCTGTTACACTAGGCATGGAACTGTACATGGTGTCCATCTGGCTATTAAACTAGGCATGGAAATGTACATGGTGGCCATCTGGCTATTTCTCTAGGCATGGAAATGTACATGGTGGCCTTGTGTCTATTACACTAGGCATGGAACTGTACATGGTGGCCATCTGGCTATTACACTAGGCATGGAAATGTACATGGTGGCCATGTGTCTATTACACTAGGCATGGAACTGTACATGGTGGCCATCTGGCTATTACACTAGGCATGGAACTGTACATGGTGGCCATGTGTCTATTATACTAGACATGGAACTGTACATGGTGGCCATCTGGCTATTACACTAGGCATGGAACTGTACATGGTGGCCGTCTGGCTGTTACACTAGGCATGGAACTGTACATGGTGGCCATCTGGCTATTACACTAGGCATGGAACAGTACATGGTGGCCATCTGGCTGTTACACTAGGCATGGAACTGTACATGGTGGCCATCTGGCTATTACACTAGGCATGGAACTGTACATGGTGGCCATCTGGCTATTACACTAGGCATGGAAATGTACATGGTGGCCATGTGTCTATTACACTGGGCATGGAACTGTACATGGTGGCCATCTGGCTATTACACTAGGCATGGAACAGTACATGGTGGCCTTCTTGCTGTTACACTAGGCATGGAACTGTACATGGTGGTCATCTGGCTATTACACTAGGCATAGAAATGTGCATTGTAGCCATGTGTCTATTACACTAGGCATGGAACTGTACATGGTGGCTGTCTTGCTATTACACTAGGCATGAAACTGTACGTGGTGGCCGTCTGGCTATTACACTAGGCATGAAACTGTACATGGTGGCCGTCTGGCTATTACACTAGGCATTAAACTGTATAGTGGGGGTGATTCAGACCTGATCATAGATGTGCTAAATTTAGCACATCTACGATCAGCTTCCCTGACATGCAGGGGGACGCCCAGCACAGGGCTAGTCTGCCCCGCATATCAGGCCCTTCTCTGCCGCACAAGTACAAAAGCATCGCACGGCGGCGATGCTTTTGTATTTTAGGAGTAGCTACCTACCAGCGCAGCTCCTGCGCGCTGGCAGGGAGATACCCTTGATATCACGCAGCCGCCGCGGGCCGTCCCCCCAATGGTCCGGGCACGCCTGCGTTGCCCGGACCGTGCCCCCTAAACGGAGGCCAAACGCCGCCAGCCCACCCCCTCCCACCCAGCGACCGCCTCTGCCTGTCAAGCAGGCAGAGGCGATCGCTAGCCTAAGACAGCCGACGGGTGTCTGGCATGCGCAGTTCAGACCAGCTCAATGCTGTGCGAAAACGCACATCAGCGATCGGATCTGAATGACCCCCTATATGCGGTGAACCATTGGCTCTGCAAAGCACAGTACTTGTTTTTCGTCATACCAATCTCTTTTGATGGTCTAGTCATCCCAAACACTACTGCCAGTGAATTGCTCTCTTTATACCAAGCTTGTCCAGCGCAGAAGGTCAGGAGTAATGTATTCTAATAGTCTCACATTGTGAACATGATAATACCACCGGGGCCTCCTTCTCCATTTACGACAAGCTGCTGTGTGTAGCTGCTGCAGCACCTCTTTTTGCTGACTGCTTACTCTGGATCATGACTGTAGGGGAGCAGGCAGGGGTGGACAGGTTACAAAGGTGGGTCCCCTCTGTGAAGGCTGCCAGTAATTGTGGTTCCCGGTACACATGAAACAGGCCCGTGAATTCAGCATTAGAGTTGTGCTTATTGTTCAATAGAAGCTCCTTAAATAGCTGTCAGACATAACTGCGAGGCTGTGATGAGTCACATAGAGATGAAACACAGAACACACTCAGACTTGCGTGATCCTGGCACTGGTCTTGCACACTCGCTCACTAATCTCTTAACCCCCCCTTCATTAGTTTCAAGCTTTTCCTATTTTCCTCTAAAACACTTACCAGCATTAGAGGCAAAATAAAATCTCATTTCTGCATTATTGCTTAGAATCAGGCTGCGGGCACACTGTGATACCATGTATTCTGCTTGTCGTGCCACCATCTGCCAAGGCTTGGCATGCGCCGCATCTGAGAGGGAAGGGAAAAATAATCAACAACGCTTTGGCAATCTAGCCAGCGAATGTGTCTGTTAATTGCCATAATGCGGGAATTAGCCGATTATTAATAAATTATTCTCGTACAGGTCAGCCTGCTCAACATAGGAAGTATTACCTAGTTCCCATGTTAAATGAAACGAAGTGGCTGAGTCAGAGATGTATGCAGTGGATGTACGGAAATACGCATATGTCGCAGCTGCCGGGATTTGTATTTAAATGCCTATTGGAGGCATCTCTGATCCACTGCTTGCAAAGACACAACCATCAGAAACACACATCGGTCAAACATTGACCTCCTAAGTAACCCTGCGGACTGGATTGCCATCGCAAGCTGTAATATTCCCCCGAGTATGCCTGTGTTTCATTCGCCACTACCCTGTTACCACCCACAAATGCTTGCTGTCTAACAATCACTTTGCGAATAAATCCACACCGGCATTGCAGGACCACCGTGACACATGCGCATTGAGACTTAAGGCCCAGACACACTTGACGATGCACACGTCGTTAACGACTTCCCTTGAACTTCCCTTGAACAGCTGAGCAAACGACATGAGCATACACACTACCAACGACCAAAGACCATTCATCGTTGAAGCATCCAAGCTGAACAGTTTATTAAACTAATGAGCTGGGAACAGGGCTGGTGAACAGTGGCTTGGTCGTTGGTCGTTCACACCATACACATTCAACGACGTCTCTGGTCGGTAACGACCATAGTGGAAATTGAGCATACATGCTCCACAGATAAGCAAGGGTCGTTAACGTCCCGCGGGGCCGCGCATCGGTGGTCGTCGGATGCATACACACTTGACGATATAATGAGCGACGTCGTTGATGAGGGCTGAAATGAACGACGTCGCTCATTTTATCGTCAAGTGTGTATGGGCCTTTAGAGGCATGTGTAATAGCAAAAACTCACTCCACTGTGTCCAACACCAACACTGAGCCTATCTCTGAATTAGTTACGCTAATTAGTTTTTTCTTTGTTGAACGTTGACTTTTACAATGCAGGTAATTTGTATTACTACTACAAATGTTTCAAATTGTGTATTAATTTACTGGAATTATATGTCAGTTGTATACAAGTCACTAGTATGGTCTCTGTATTGTATATGAATCACTAGAAGGGTCTCTGTATTGTGTATGAGTCACTATAAGGGTATATGTATTGTATATGAGTCACTAGAATGGTCTCTGTATTGTATATGAGTCACTAGAATGGTCTCTGTATTGTATATGAGTCACTAGAAGGGTCTCTGTATTGTATATGAGTCACTAGAATGGTGTCTGTATTGTATATTAGTCACTAGAATGGTATCCGTATTGTATATGAGTCACTAAAATGGTCTCTGTATTGTATATGAGTCACTAGAATGGTCTCTGTATTGTATATGAGTCACTAGAATGGTCTCTGTATTGTATATTAGTCACTAGAATGGTCTCTGTATTGTGTATGAGTCACTAGAATGGTATCTGTATTGTATGTGAGTCACTAGAATGGTATCTGTATTGTATGTGAGTCACTAGAATGGTCTCTGTATTGTATGGTAGTGACTAGAATGGTCTCTGTATTGTATATGAATCACTAGAATGGTCTCTGTATTGTATATGAGTCACTAGAATGGTATCTGTATTGTGTATGAGTCACTAGAATGGTCTCTGTATTGTATGTGAGTCACTAGAATGGTCTCTGTATTGTATGTGAGTCACTAGAATGGTCTCTGTATTGTATATGAGTCACTAGAATGGTATCTGTATTTTATATTAGTCACTAGAATGGTCTCTGTATTGTGTATGAGTCACTAGAATGGTATCTGTATTGTGTATGAGTCACTAGAATGGTCTCTGTATTGTATATGAGTCACTAGAATGGTATCTGTATTGTATATTAGTCACTAGAATGGTCTCTGTATTGTGTATGAGTCACTAGAATGGTATCTGTATTGTATATGAGTCACTAGAATGGTCTCTGTATTGTATATGAGTCACTAGAATGGTCTCTGTATTGATTGCTCTCTATATTACATATGAGTCACTAGCTTGCTCTCTACATTGCGTATGAGTTTCGCCGTTTCTCCCTGCAGCAACTGCACATGAGTCACTAGATTGCTGTGTTCAGTCTGCGCATGCATCCGATGGTTAATGCTCAAAGATGCAGATCGATATTGCATTCAGAGAGATGCAATTTCAGTGGCACTTCTGGGTGGCAGCAGGGGAATGGCTAGCCAGACATGGAGGTGTCGCAGTCAGTGACTGAGTCTACAGAAGCGGTTGCGTTGACACAGACGGCCGTGTTCAGACGTAGAAGCTGCGCCTCCACAGGGATCCACGGAGATCCTGGCCTCAGACAGAGATTTTCTAGTCTCTTTGTTGCACTGGGGCCCCTACACATCTATTCCCGGGAATAAATGCAAGAAAAAGATGACTTACCCCTCCTGGGGTTCCGCGCCGTCTCTCCCCATGCTTCTATACAGTGATTGGCTCTCAGCACTCTGATTGGCGAATAGCTCCAGGCAATCCACCAATCAGCATACTGACAGCCCTTCACTGTCTGGTTGCAGGCTGGGAGGCAGGTAGAGAATACTGTACTCTGATTGATGAATAGCTCCAGCCTTCCACCAATTATCATACTGACAGCCCTTCACTGTCTGGCTGTAGGCTGGGAGGCAGGTAGAGAATACAGCACTCTGATTGATGGATAGCCCCAGCCTTCCACCAATCAGCATACTGACAGCCCTTCACTGTCTGGCTGCAGGCTGGGAGGCAGGTAAAGAATTGTTAGGATGGCCTTGTATGAGTGCTGCATGTGTCCCCAGCTGTACGCTAATAGTATACAGTAGGTCTCTTCTATAATTACTGTTCTCATCGTCTGTCTCTCACAGCTATATTAAAAGGGGAGGTATTTTATAGATCATCGACAGTAGAGAGTTAAAATAAAACCACAACTTCTCTGTTTAGCGGTTGGTGTGGTTAAGTCTCAAGAGTTCTTCCTTTACCACTAACTGTAGTACTGTAGTTGTGTCCGCTCTCTAAATAAATCATATAATAAATTATTTGGAAAATAGACATTCGCTCAAGAAGAAAGAAAATTTATCTCAAGTAACAGGAAAGCTTACAAAATACAAAGGCGGATTAAACTTTAACTTGCGTGCGTCTCTGAAACAGGCCCCTAGTGCAAAAAGCATGCAATGACAAGCACAGAGTATGCAGTGACAAGCACAGAGCATGCAATGACAAGCACAGAGTATGCAGTGACAAGCACAGAGTATGCAGTGACAAGCACAGAGTATGCAATGAAAAGCACAGAGCATGCAATGACAAGCACAGAGCATGCAATGACAAGCACAGAGTATGCAGTGACAAGCACAGAGTATGCAGTGACAAGCACAGAGTATGCAGTGACAAGCACAGAGTATGCAGTGACAAGCACAGAGCATGTAATGACAAGCACAGAGTATGCACTGACAAGCACAGAGCATGCAATGACAAGCACAGAGTATGCAGTGACAAGCACAGAGTATGCACTGACAAGCACAGAGCATGCAATGACAAGCACAGAGCATGCAGTGACAAGCACAGAGTATGCAGTGACAAGCACAGAGTATGCACTGACAAGCACAGAGTATGCAATGACAAGCACAGAGTATGCACTGACAAGCACAGAGCATGCACTGACAAGCACAGAGCATGCACTGACAAGCACAGAGTATGCACTGACAAGCACAGAGTATGCAGTGACAAGCACAGAGTATGCACTGACAAGCACAGAGCATGCAATGACAAGCACAGAGTATGCACTGACAAGCACAGAGCATGCACTGACAAGCACAGAGTATGCACTGACAAGCACAGAGCATGCAATGACAAGCACAGAGTATGCAGTGACAAGCACAGAGTATGCAGTGACAAGCACAGAGTATGCAGTGACAAGCACAGAGTATGCAGTGACAAGCACAGAGTATGCACTGACAAGCACAGAGTATGCAGTGACAAGCACAGAGTATGCACTGACAAGCACAGAGCATGCACTGACAAGCACAGAGCATGCAATGACAAGCACAGAGTATGCAGTGACAAGCACAGAGCATGCAATGACAAGCACAGAGTATGCAGTGACAAGCACAGAGTATGCAGTGACAAGCACAGAGTATGCAGTGACAAGCACAGAGTATGCAGTGACAAGCACAGAGTATGCAGTGACAAGCACAGAGTATGCAATGAAAACCACAGAGTATGCAGTGACAAGCACAGAGTATGCAATGAAAAGCACAGAGCATGCAATGACAAGCACAGAGTATGCAATGAAAAGCACAGAGCATGCAATGACAAGCACAGAGTATGCAGTGACAAGCACAGAGCATGCAATGACAAGCACAGAGTATGCAGTGACAAGCACAGAGTATGCAGTGACAAGCACAGAGTATGCAATGAAAAGCACAGAGCATGCAATGACAAGCACAGAGTATGCAATGACAAGCACAGAGTATGCAGTGACAAGCACAGAGTATGCAATGGTGACCTTCTGAAAAGAAAATGGGAAGATTGTAAGGAAGTAATATAATGTAATACCCCTTTCACATCAGACAAATAACCCGGTATCGACCCGAAATATTGCCGGGTCGACACGGGTCAGTGTGCCTGGCCTGGTAATTCAACCCGGGTTATAAGAAGGGTTATTCCCCGGTTGAATACCGGGTCAGTGCCAAAGTAAACGGATTCCCGGGACCCGTTTACTAGATTGGGAGAGGTGGCGCGGAGATAAGCTCATCTCCCAGCGCCGCCTCCACCTCAGCCCCCACTGCCGGCTCCAACCCCATCCCCGCCTCGCCGCTATGGCAACCGGCCCGGCAGTTTGCTGGGTCGAGAAGCCAGCACTTAGTCTCCAATACCTGATTCCACCCGGGAAGGATCCATTTCCAATTCCCGAGTAGGATCTGGCATTGGAGATGTGAAAGGGGTATATCATCCTGGGTAGATCACACAGTTCAGGTAGCTGGATATTGCAGCATAAACACACTGACAGTCTAGGCCCATAACCACAGTGGAACCAGAAGGAACTCTTCCTCAAGTACAGCAGAATGATCTTGCTAAGGGGGTGTCAGGCCCAGTCAGGATATATGGAGACTGAAGCATACCTCCCAACTTACATCTCTTCTGAATAGGGACATGTCGTGCCAGAGGTGCGGGCGTGGCTTGAAAGGGGGTGGGGCCTTATAAGGAGGGGGCGTGGCCTAGCGCCACAACCCCCGTTTTCGTCATTTTGGGGCGTGCCCAGAGCTCATGAGCGGCTGGACAGCCCCTGGCTCCCCTCCTTGTACTGATAGATGGCGTGTGCATTTTGAAGAGTAGAGCAGTGGTGATCACTGGCTCTCCCAACTGTGTCCCCCTCCCCCCCGCCTGCGGGACACTGCGGCCCACGGGTGGGACAATGTTCTATTAGCGGGACTGTCCCGCTAAATTTGGGACAGGTGGGAGGTATGCTGAAGACTGGAAGCTGGGCATTACAATTACTGAAGACTGGAAGCTGGGCATTGCTGTACTGAAGACTGGAAGCTGGGCATTGTAGTTACTGAAGACTGGAAGCTGGGCATTGCTGTACTGAAGACTGGAAGCTGGGCATTGTAGTTACTGAAGACTGGAAGCTGGGCATTACAGTTACTGAAGACTGGAAGCTGGGCATTGCTGTACTGAAGACTGGAAGCTGGGCATTGTAGTTACTGAAGACTGGAAGCTGGGCATTGCTGTACTGAAGACTGGAAGCTGGGCATTACAGTTACTGAAGACTGGAAGCTGGGCATTACTGTACTGAAGACTGGAAGCTGGGCATTGCTGTACTGAAGACTGGAAGCTGGGCATTACAGTTACTGAAGACTGGAAGCTGGGCATTGCAGTTACTGAAGACTGGAAGCTGGGCATTGTACTTACTGAAGACTGGAAGCTGGGCATTACAGTTACTGAAGACTGGAAGCTGGGCATTGCAGTTACTGAAGACTGGAAGCTGGGCATTGTAGTTACTGAAGACTGGAAGCTGGGCATTGCAGTTACTGAAGACTGGAAGCTGGGCATTGTACTTACTGAAGACTGGAAGCTGGGCATTGCAGTTACTGAAGACTGGAAGCTGGGCATTGCAGTTACTGAAGACTGGAAGCTGGGCATTGTAGTTACTGAAGACTGGAAGCTGGGCATTACAGTTACTGAAGACTGGAAGCTGGGCATTGTAGTTACTGAAGACTGGAAGCTGGGCATTGCAGTTACTGAAGACTGGAAGCTGGGCATTACAGTTACTGAAGACTGGAAGCTGGGCATTACAATTACTGAAGACTGGAAGCTGGGCATTGCAGTTACTGAAGACTGGAAGCTGGGCATTACAGTTACTGAAGACTGGAAGCTGGGCATTACAGTTACTGAAGACTGGAAGCTGGGCATTACAATTACTGAAGACTGGAAGCTGGGCATTGCAGTTACTGAAGACTGGAAGCTGGGCATTACAATTACTGAAGACTGGAAGCTGGGCATTGTAGTTACTGAAGACTGGAAGCTGGGCATTACAGTTACTGAAGACTGGAAGCTGGGCATTACAGTTACTGAAGACTGGAAGCTGGGCATTACAGTTACTGAAGACTGGAAGCTGGGCATTACAATTACTGAAGACTGGAAGCTGGGCATTATAGTTACTGAAGACTGGAAGCTGGGCATTGCAGTTACTGAAGACTGGAAGCTGGGCATTATAGTTACTGAAGACTGGAAGCTGGGCATTGCAGTTACTGAAGACTGGAAGCTGGGCATTATAGTTGCTGAAGACTGGAAGCTGGGCATTGCAGTTACTGAAGACTGGAAGCTGGGCATTGCAGTTACTGAAGACTGGAAGCTGGGCATTGTACTTACTGAAGACTGGAAGCTGGGCATTGCAGTTACTGAAGACTGGAAGCTGGGCATTGTAGTTACTGAAGACTGGAAGCTGGGCATTACAGTTACTGAAGACTGGAAGCTGGGCATCACAATTACTGAAGACTGGAAGCTGGGCATTACAGTTACTGAAGACTGGAAGCTGGGCATTGCAGTTACTGAAGACTGGAAGCTGGGCATTGCAGTTACTGAAGACTGGAAGCTGGGCATTACAGTTACTGAAGACTGGAAGCTGGGCATTGCAGTTACTGAAGACTGGAAGCTGGGCATTACAATTACTGAAGACTGGAAGCTGGGCATTACAGTTACTGAAGACTGGAAGCTGGGCATTACAGTTACTGAAGATTGGAAGCTGGGCATTACAGTTACTGAAGACTGGAAGCTGGGCATTGCTGTACTGAAGACTGGAAGCTGGGCATTACAGTTACTGAAGACTGGAAGCTGGGCATTACAGTTACTGAAGACTGGAAGCTGGGCATTACAGTTACTGAAGACTGGAAGCTGGGCATTGCAGTTACTGAAGACTGGAAGCTGGGCATTGCAGTTACTGAAGACTGGAAGCTGGGCATTACAATTACTGAAGACTGGAAGCTGGGCATTACAGTTACTGAAGACTGGAAGCTGGGCATTGCTGTACTGAAGACTGGAAGCTGGGCATTGTAGTTACTGAAGACTGGAAACTGGGCATTACAGTTACTGAAGACTGGAAGCTGGGCATTGTAGTTACTGAAGACTGGAAGCTGGGCATTACAGTTACTGAAGACTGGAAGCTGGGCATTGCAGTTACTGAAGACTGGAAGCTGGGCATTACAATTACTGAAGACTGGAAGCTGGGCATTACAGTTACTGAAGACTGGAAGCTGGGCATTGCTGTACTGAAGACTGGAAGCTGGGCATTGTAGTTACTGAAGACTGGAAGCTGGGCATTGCAGTTACTGAAGACTGGAAGCTGGGCATTACAGTTACTGAAGACTGGAAGCTGGGCATTGCAGTTACTGAAGACTGGAAGCTGGGCATTACAATTACTGAAGACTGGAAGCTGGGCATTACAATTACTGAAGACTGGAAGCTGTGCATTACAATTACTGAAGACTGGAAGCTGGGCATTACAGTTACTGAAGACTGGAAGCTGGGCATTACAGTTACTGAAGACTGGAAGCTGGGCATTACAGTTACTGAAGACTGGAAGCTGGGCATTGTAGTTACTGAAGACTGGAAGCTGGGCATTACAGTTACTGAAGACTGGAAGCTGGGCATTACAGTTACTGAAGACTGGAAGCTGGGCATTACAGTTACTGAAGACTGGAAGCTGGGCATTGCAGTTACTGAAGACTGGAAGCTGGGCATTACAGTTACTGAAGACTGGAAGCTGGGCATTGCTGTACTGAAGACTGGAAGCTGGGCATTACAGTTACTGAAGACTGGAAGCTGGGCATTACAGTTACTGAAGACTGGAAGCTGGGCATTGCAGTTACTGAAGACTGGAAGCTGGGCATTACAATTACTGAAGACTGGAAGCTGGGCATTACAGTTACTGAAGACTGGAAGCTGGGCATTGCTGTACTGAAGACTGGAAGCTGGGCATTGTAGTTACTGAAGACTGGAAGCTGGGCATTACAGTTACTGAAGACTGGAAGCTGGGCATTACAATTACTGAAGACTGGAAGCTGGGCATTGTAGTTACTGAAGACTGGAAGCTGGGCATTACAGTTACTGAAGACTGGAAGCTGGGCATTACAGTTACTGAAGACTGGAAGCTGGGCATTGTAGTTACTGAAGACTGGAAGCTGGGCATTGCTGTACTGAAGACTGGAAGCTGGGCATTACAGTTACTGAAGACTGGAAGCTGGGCATTGTAGTTACTGAAGACTGGAAGCTGGGCATTACAGTTACTGAAGACTGGAAGCTGGGTATTACAGTTACTGAAGACTGGAAGCTGGGCATTACAGTTACTGAAGACTGGAAGCTGGGCATTGCTGTACTGAAGACTGGAAGCTGGGCATTACAGTTACTGAAGACTGGAAGCTGGGCATTACAGTTACTGAAGACTGGAAGCTGGGCATTACAGTTACTGAAGACTGGAAGCTGGGCATTGCAGTTACTGAAGACTGGAAGCTGGGCATTGTAGTTACTGAAGACTGGAAGCTGGGCATTGCAGTTACTGAAGACTGGAAGCTGGGCATTGTAGTTACTGAAGACTGGAAGCTGGGCATTACAGTTACTGAAGACTGGAAGCTGGGCATTGCTGTACTGAAGACTGGAAGCTGGGCATTGTACTTACTGAAGACTGGAAGCTGGGCATTGCTGTACTGAAGACTGGAAGCTGGGCATTACAATTACTGAAGACTGGAAGCTGGGCATTGTACTTACTGAAGACTGGAAGCTGGGCATTGCTGTACTGAAGACTGGAAGCTGGGCATTACAATTACTGAAGACTGGAAGCTGGGCATTACAGTTACTGAAGACTGGAAGCTGGGCATTACAGTTACTGAAGACTGGAAGCTGGGCATTACAGTTACTGAAGACTGGAAGCTGGGCATTACAGTTACTGAAGACTGGAAGCTGGGTATTACAGTTACTGAAGACTGGAAGCTGGGCATTGCAGTTACTGAAGACTGGAAGCTGGGCATTGTACTTACTGAAGACTGGAAGCTGGGCATTACAGTTACTGAAGACTGGAAGCTGGGCATTGCAGTTACTGAAGACTGGAAGCTGGGCATTGTAGTTACTGAAGACTGGAAGCTGGGCATTGCAGTTACTGAAGACTGGAAGCTGGGCATTGTACTTACTGAAGACTGGAAGCTGGGCATTGCAGTTACTGAAGACTGGAAGCTGGGCATTGCAGTTACTGAAGACTGGAAGCTGGGCATTGTAGTTACTGAAGACTGGAAGCTGGGCATTACAGTTACTGAAGACTGGAAGCTGGGCATTACAGTTACTGAAGACTGGAAGCTGGGCATTACAGTTACTGAAGACTGGAAGCTGGGCATTACAGTTACTGAAGACTGGAAGCTGGGCATTACAGTTACTGAAGACTGGAAGCTGGGCATTGTAGTTACTGAAGACTGGAAGCTGGGCATTGTAGTTACTGAAGACTGGAAGCTGGGCATTACAATTACTGAAGACTGGAAGCTGGGCATTACAGTTACTGAAGACTGGAAGCTGGGCATTGTAGTTACTGAAGACTGGAAGCTGGGCATTACAATTACTGAAGACTGGAAGCTGGGCATTGCAGTTACTGAAGACTGGAAGCTGGGCATTGCAGTTACTGAAGACTGGAAGCTGGGCATTGCAGTTACTGAAGACTGGAAGCTGGGCATTACAGTTACTGAAGACTGGAAGCTGGGCATTGTAGTTACTGAAGACTGGAAGCTGGGCATTACAGTTACTGAAGACTGGAAGCTGGGCATTACAGTTACTGAAGACTGGAAGCTGGGCATTGTAGTTACTGAAGACTGGAAGCTGGGCATTACAATTACTGAAGACTGGAAGCTGGGCATTGCAGTTACTGAAGACTGGAAGCTGGGCATTGCAGTTACTGAAGACTGGAAGCTGGGCATTGCAGTTACTGAAGACTGGAAGCTGGGCATTACAGTTACTGAAGACTGGAAGCTGGGCATTACAGTTACTGAAGACTGGAAGCTGGGCATTACAGTTGCTGAAGACTGGAAGCTGGGCATTACAGTTACTGAAGACTGGAAGCTGGGCATTGCAGTTACTTGATAGCTGGAAGATGGGCATTACAGTTACTGATGGATGGTTGTTGGGCATTGGTTGCCATTGGCAACTATTTCACTGACTCACTTCTCAACTCTTTTCATTGCATCCTACATCTCCCCCACAGTTACTTATGGCTGGTTGCAGGGTATTACAATTACTGAAGGCTGGTTGCATGGCATTATTATTACTGGTGGTTGGTTGTTGGGCATTGTAGTTACTGATGGCTGGTTGTTCGGCTTTGCAGTTACTGGTGGCTCGTTGTTCAGCATTACAGTTACGGGTGGCTGGTTGTTGGGCATTGCAGTTACTAGTGGTTGGTTGTTGGAATTGCAGATGTGGATGGCTGGTTGCTGGGCATTGCAGGTACAGGTGGTTGGTTGCTGGGCATTGCAGTTACTGGTTGCTGGGCATTGCAGTTACTGGTGGCTGGTTGTTGGGCATTGCAGTTACTAGTGGTTGGCTGTTGGGCATTGCAGTTACTAGTGGTTGGCTGTTGGGCATTGCAGTTACTGGTTGCTGAGCATTGCAGTTACGGATGGCTGGTTGTTGGGCATTGCAGTTACTGGTGGCTCGTTGTTGGGCATTGCAGTTACTAGTGGTTGGTTGTTGAGCATTGCAGATGTGGATGGCTGGTTGCTGGGCACTGCAGTTACTGGTGGCTGGTTGTTGGGCATTGCAGTTACAGGTGGCTGGTTGCTGGGCATTGCAGTTACTGGTTGCTGGGCATTGCAGTTACTGGTGGCTGGTTGTTGGGCATTGAAGTTATGGATGGCTGGTTGTTGGCATTGCAGTTACTAGTGGTTGGCTGTTGGACATTGCAGTTACTGGTTGCTGAGCATTGCAGTTACGGATGGCTGGTTGTTGGGCATTGCAGTTACTGGTGGCTCGTTGTTGGGCACTGCAGTTACTGGTGACTGGTTGCTGGGCACTGCAGTTACTGGTGGCTGGTTGTTGGGCATTGCAGTTACTGGTGGCTGGTTGTTGGGCATTGCAGCTACTGGTGGCTGGTTGCTGGGCATTGCAGTTACTGGTGGCTGGTTGTTGGGCATTGCAGTTACTGGTGGCTGGTTGCTGGGCATTGCAGTTACTGGTGGCTGGTTGTTGGGCATTGAAGTTACTGGTGGCTGGTTGCTAGGCATTGCAGTTACTGGTGGCTGGTTGTTGGGCATTGCAGTTACTGGTGGCTGGTTGTTGGGCATTGCAGTTACTGGTGGCTGGTTGCTAGGCATTGCAGTTACTGGTGGCTGGTTGTTGGGCATTGCAGTTACTGGTGGCTGGTTGCTGGGCATTGCAGTTACGGGTGGCTGGTTGTTGGGCATTGCAGTTACTGGTGGCTGGTTGCTGGGCATTGCAGTTACTGGTGGCTGGTTGTTGGGCATTGCAGTTACTGGTGGCTGGTTGCTAGGCATTGCAGTTACTGGTGGCTGGTTGTTGGGCATTGCAGTTACTGGTGGCTGGTTGCTGGGCATTGCAGTTACGGGTGGCTGGTTGTTGGGCATTGCAGTTACTGGTGGCTCGTTGTTGGGCATTGCAGTTACTAGTGGTTGGTTGTTGAGCATTGCAGATGTGGATGGCTGGTTGCTGGGCACTGCAGTTACTGGTGGCTGGTTGTTGGGCATTGCAGTTACAGGTGGCTGGTTGCTGGGCATTGCAGTTACTGGTTGCTGGGCATTGCAGTTACTGGTGGCTGGTGGGCATTGAAGTTATGGATGGCTGGTTGTTGGCATTGCAGTTACTAGTGGTTGGCTGTTGGGCATTGCAGTTACTGGTTGCTGAGCATTGCAGTTACGGATGGCTGGTTGTTGGGCATTGCAGTTACTGGTGGCTCGTTGTTGGGCACTGCAGTTACTGGTGACTGGTTGCTGGGCACTGCAGTTACTGGTGGCTGGTTGTTGGGCATTGCAGTTACTGGTGGCTGGTTGTTGGGCATTGCAGCTACTGGTGGCTGGTTGCTGGGCATTGCAGTTACTGGTGGCTGGTTGTTGGGCATTGCAGTTACTGGTGGCTGGTTGCTGGGCATTGCAGTTACTGGTGGCTGGTTGTTGGGCATTGCAGTTACTGGTGGCTGGTTGCTAGGCATTGCAGTTACTGGTGGCTGGTTGTTGGGCATTGCAGTTACTGGTGGCTGGTTGTTGGGCATTGCAGTTACTGGTGGCTGGTTGCTAGGCATTGCAGTTACTGGTGGCTGGTTGCTGGGCATTGCAGTTACGGGTGGCTAGTTGTTGGGCATTGCAGTTACTGGTGGCTGGTTGCTGGGCATTGCAGTTACTGGTGGCTGGTTGTTTGGCATTGCAGTTACTGGTGGCTGGTTGCTAGGCATTGCAGTTACTGGTGGCTGGGCATTGCAGTTACTGGTGGCTGGTTGCTGGGCATTGCAGTTACGGGTGGCTGGTTGTTGGGCATTGCAGTTACTGGTGGCTGGTTGCTGGGCATTGCAGTTACTGGTGGCTGGTTGTTGGGCATTGCAGTTACTGGTGGCTGGTTGCTAGGCATTGCAGTTACTGGTGGCTGGTTGTTGGGCATTGCAGTTACTGGTGGCTGGTTGCTGGGCATTGCAGTTACGGGTGGCTGGTTGTTGGGCATTGCAGTTACTGGTGGCTGGTTGCTGGGTATTACTATTACTATGGGGCTCATTCCTGGGCATTAGTATTACTGATGTTTGATTGCTGGACACAGGGGTGTATCTACCCATTGGCCAGGATGGCACTCGCCAGGGGCGCCAGGCAAGGAGGGGGCGCTGCCTGGCTGTGCCACCCGCGGCCAAAGGGTAGAAAAGCAGTACTGTCAGACTGTACCTGGTGAGAGTCTGTTACTGCTGGAGTGGCACCGGTGTCCGGCAGCACCGCAGTTGTAATCAGACTCAAAATAAACTACAGCTCCCAGCAGCCCTTGTTGCTGGGAGCTCCCGGCAGCAAGGGCTGCTGGGAACTGTAGTTTATTTTGAGTCTGATTACAAGTGCGGTGCTGCCGGACACTGGAGCCGCGCCGGCAGTAACAGACTCTCACCAGGTACACAGCAATTGTTATATAGCACAGTGCTATAGATCTATTTGTTGTTGAAGATAATAAAAAAAGTGTCAGTGTTTGGGAGAAGGGACTGTAGTACCTGGAAAATGACACGATTTTCATGCATGTTAGATGTAAGTAAATAGTAAGTAAGTAAGTAGTAAGTAAGAGAAAACTTTAACTTGTTACGTGTAATAAAGAAAATACATATCTTACCTATTTCAAGGCCAAGTTCAAGGAAATGTATATCAGTTAATTGTATAATTGATCATTTTATCTTGGAAGTTAAGACACCCTGATGTTTCTTCTAACAGGAAGCACTTCTACTATCCGACTGATGGTGTTTGGTTAATGGCTGTGTCCATTTAAGCATTTCATTCAGGATGTAGTCAAGATGTCGGCGTTTGTCATCCCGGCGGTCGGAAAGCTGACGCCAGCATCCCAAAACTGCTCGGAATGCTGATGCTTTCATCCCAACATAGATAGCGATGCAGAATGCCAAAATCCGGATCGAGTTGGTGCCAAAGTCTCCACTGACAAGCCACGTGGGAGGGTTAGGGTTAGGCTGCGATGGTGGGAGGGTTAGGCTGCAGGGAGGGAGATTAGGAAGGGTGGGTTAGGGTTAGGCACCACTGAAGAGGCTTTTGGGGAGGCAGGTTAAGGTCAGGCTGTGGGAAAGGTGGGTTAGGGGGAGGGATGGTATAACGTGAATACGAGACACTACTGTGCGGTGTAATGCGAATAAGGGACACTACTGTGCGGTGTAATGCGAATAAGGGACACTACTGTGTCGCATAATTTGAATTGGAAGTACTATTGTGTCCACGCCCTTCCCCCAAAAGTCCATGCCCCATTTCCAATACTCAGACTTTATTCCAAATGTTTGTAGGGGGGTGCCAGCCCCTTACTTTGCCAGGGGCACTCGGACACCTAGATACACCCCTGGCTGGACATTACTATTACTGTTCCTTGTTGCCCAGTGGCTGCTGAGAATTAACATTACTGGCTTCTCTTTAGATATTACAACAGCTGATGACATTATTGGACATTGTGATTATTAATGCTGGTATTATGACTGGGCCCCAGTGGCACATTATACCTATAGGCTGAAGGACTGCAGGTCCCCCAGTAAAATCCACCACTGCAGTGAGCCAGTTGCAGTCTGTAACTGCACTGGCTTCACTGTGACTGGCAGCGATTTCCTATTGGAAGTCCTACCTGCTAGTCACCCGCAGGACAGGCAGTCCCATTGGGAGGTGTTTCCTACCTCTGGGACTGCCAGACATCTCTCCGAATAGCAGAGAGCTGGCTTCCTGTAGGAAGCCACCCCCTGTCTGATCGTTAGCCCAATCCAGCTTCTATGGGCTGCAGCCAATGCAGTCCATAGAAGCCGGGGGGTTGCGCATGCACAGTCTAGCAATCTTGCCGCCTATCAGCTCCATTATGCAGGTGCCAGGACCCAGCCGGGTGTAGGGGCACTCCTCCTCCACACCAAGCAGCATGGCCAGCGGTAGCCCTCCTCCTCTACAAAGGTAGGAGCCATCGCTACTGGGCACATATGATATTTTGGATCGGATTTGGTTTTGGATTTGGATTTCTTGAAAATTGATTAAAAAAAAACAGCTATTATCATGTCATTTTTACCTATTTTTGTTCCTACAGTATTATTACCATCAATAACACTCAATTCCAGTAATTTCCAGTCAATTTTCACCACACTCTCCTGTGTGAATGGCACCTGAAATCCTGAATAATAAATAAATAATAATGAGTGGGGGGACTTACAAGCAAACCAAAACTCGGATTTTACATTTGAGTTCCGACACGAGGGACGCTGCAAATCGGGACTTGGTTTGGCTCGGATCCCCTAAATGCGGTGACTTCGGATTTATAAAAAAACGAAGCGCACATCTCTAGATATTATTGGGTATTACTAATTCCAAGTACAAATGGAATCATTTTGGGCACCACTTGAAGTTTTGATTAGCCTCGTGGTTGCTCAGCTGTATACGGGATTGCAGTGGCAGCCTCAAAAACGCCCCTCAAACATCTGCATTTTTCCCTTCATTCTCCGTTACCTCCCCCAAACAGCCCCTGACTGTCAATCACTTTGCCAATAAATCCTCCTTGCGACCGCAGTCGCAAAACCATTGCGGCACATACGCCGTGGGACTTAGATGTACTAAATTGACACTGCGTGGACATCTACTGTAGCTACTGCTGGTATACCCAACTGCTGCTGTAAGCCCCAATGGTGATCCCAAATCTATTACCTGTGCAATACTAATACAAATATGCAGTCATTTTCCTTTACCTGGCACCCCTCTACTCTCAAATACCTTTGGGTTACAGCGCATACTGACTTTTCCCATCTCGTTGACGACAATTTTAAACGCTTTTTCCACACACTTCGCCCTGAACTCAGAGAATGCCAAACGTCTCTTGTGGCTCAGCAGGCTTAGCGTGGTGAAAATGAACATCCTCCCTAGGGTCAGAGCCGGCCATAGCTATAGGCAAACTAGGCAATTGCCTAGGGCATTTGATATGCCCAGGGGCATCAGCAGCTTCTGCTGATTAAAATGATATGCGGCATGCCTATATTCTGTGTGTAGCATTTCATATGCAGATACAGCCACAGTCTCACACAGTATAAAGGCATGCTGTATATCATTTTAATCAGCAGAAGCTGCTTGTGCATCCTAGCCACATAACAATGCAAATAAGATGCATTTTCATTAAAAAAAATGTGCCCGACGTTAGCACTGAGGCAAGATTTATGAGGACACATCTGTATCCAAGCAGAGGCAGGGGTCACAGTGTTAGTGGAAGTGTGAGTGCTGTGTGCATGTGAGTGGGTTGATTGTGCAGTAGTGTTTGGAATATGTGTAAGGAGCATTATGTGTGTCATGTAAAAATGCATTAATGTGCAACATATGTATAAGGGGCACTATGTGTGTCATTATGTGTATAAGGGCATTAATAATGTGTGGCATACAGTATGTGTAACAGGGTACTACTGTATTTGTCATTATGTGTATAGGGGCACTAACAATGTGCAGCAAATGTGTAGGGGGCACTATGTGTGTCATTATGTGTATTAGGGCATTAATAATGTGCGGCATATGTGTAAGGGACATTATGTGTAAAAGGGCATTAATAAAGGTCGTCATAATGTGTAAGCACATTGGGGGTAATTCCAAGTTGATCGCAGCAGGAAATTTTTTAGCAGTTGGGCAAAACCATGTGCACTGCAGGGGAGGCAAATATAACATGTGCAGAGAGAGTTAGATTTGGGTGGGTAATTTTGTTTCTGTGCAGGGTAAATACTGTCTGCTTTACTTTTACACTGCAATTTAGATTGCAGATTGAACTCACCACACCCAAATCTAACTCTCCCTGCACATGTTATATCTGCCTCCCCTGCAGTGCACATGGTTTTGCCCAACTGCTAAAAAATTTCCTGCTGCGATCAACTTGGAATTACCCCCATTATGTTTAGAAGGACATTAATAATGTGTCTCATATGTGTTAGGGGCATTACTGTGTGGCATTATGTGTTTAAGGTGCTCTTCTATGTGGTGTTGCGTATAGAAAGGGCACTACTGTGTCGTCTAATGTGAATAAAGAGCAATAGGGTGTAGTGTAATGTGAATAAGGAGCAATTCAGTGTGATGTAATGTGAATAAGGGGCTCTACTGTGAGGAGTAACGTTTATAAGGTAAAGTGATACTACTGTGGGATGTAATATTAATTATGGAAACTATCGCATGATCAAATGTAAATAAAGTGCAGTACTGTGTGGCGTATTTGGAATTGGGGTTACTATTGTGTGGCCATGCCCCTTGCCAGCAAAAACACACCCCTTTTTGGGCTGTGCGCCAAATGTGCGAACTGTTCCTATTTAAAATATAGGGGGTACAAACACCAAAATAAGGACTGTTATGGCTGAGGGGTGATGGTTCTGGGAAAGAAGTGCAAGGTCAGAGGCGGAACCAGGGGTGGTGCTAGGGGGCACCAGCCAAAATCTTGCCTAGGGCATCATATTGGTTATGGCCGGCTCTGCCTAGGGTTCTATATCTCTTAAGGAGATATGGGTTCCTGATCGAGCATATGTTCCCTGCTCTTCCCAAATATGCTAGAGACTGGGTGGGTGACTTGCAACTTGCGTTGGATGACGATGAGTGGACTAGGATTTTCCAGAACACGTTTGCTAGCTCTGTGAGTTATTCTGTGATTGAGACTCAATTTAAGGTTCTCTCACGCTGGTGCAGATGTCCTCAAATGCTGGCAAAGATGTTCCCTGGGGTGCCTGAAACATGTCGGCGTTGTAATACAGATGTTGGCTCCCCTCTTCATATTTGGTGGGATTGTCGCCTCCTGCGGCCTTTTTGGGAACAAGTGATATTAAATACTAGGTTGCTAACAGATGTAGAGATCCCTTCCACTCCCCCTTTCTTTCTTAATTCGTACTCCGGCTCTCCGACCTTATATAAAAATTATTTATTGAAATTCCTCAACAGTGCTGTATAGGGATGCAGTTAATTTGCCGGCTGTCAGGATCCCGGTTGTCGGAATACTAAAGCCAGAATCCCGACACCTCTCACAATGCCGGAGCCAGAATCATGGAATGGGCAGGAGACAGTCGTCGGAATCCCGATAGTCAGCATCCCGACCTATGTAAGTATAGCGCCTGGGTTAGGTTTAGGGACGGGTTTTATTTTTAGTTTAGCCACCCACGGGGAGGTTAGGCTGGGAGAGGGAGGGATAAGTTTAGGTGCAGGGAGGGTGGTTTAGGTTTAGGCACCACCGCAGGGAGGTTAGGGTTATGCACCATAGAGGGAGGTTAGGGTTAGGCACTATAGAGGGAGGTTAGGGTTAGGCACTATAGAGGGAGGTTAGGGTTAGGCACTATAGAGGGAGGTTAGGGTTAGGCACCATAGAGGGAGGTTAGGGTTAGGCACTATAGAGGGAGGTTAGGGTTAGGCACTATAGAGGGAGGTTAGGGTTATGCACCATAGAGGGAGGTTAGGGTTAGGCACCATAGCGGGAGGTTAGTGTTAGGCACCATAGAGGGAGGTTAGGGTTAGGCACTATAGAGGGAGGTTAGGGTTAGGCACCATAGAGGGAGGTTAGGGTTAGGCACTATAGAGGGAGGTTAGGGTTAGGCTCTATAGAGGGAGGTTAGGGTTATGCACCATAGAGGGAGGTTAGGGTTAGGCACCATAGCGGGAGGTTAGTGTTAGGCACCATAGAGGGAGGTTAGGGTTAGGCACTATAGAGGGAGGTTAGGGTTAGGCACCATAGAGGGAGGTTAGGGTTAGGCACTATAGAGAAAGGTTAGGGTTAGGCACCATAGCGGGAGGTTAGGGTTAGGCACTATAGAGGGAGGTTAGGGTTAGGCACCATAGAGGGAGGTTAGGGTTAGGCACTATAGAGGGAGATTAGGGTTAGGCACTATAGAGGGAGGTTAGGGTTAGGCACTATAGAGGGAGGTTAGGGTTAGGCACTATAGAGGGAGGTTAGGGTTAGGTACTATAGAGGGAGGTTAGGGTTAGGCACTATAGAGGGAGGTTAGGGTTAGGCACCATAGAGGGAGGTTAGGGTTAGGCACCATAGCGGGAGGTTAGGGTTAGGCACTATAGAGGGAGGTTAGGGTTAGGCACCATAGAGGGAGGTTAGGGTTATGCACCATTTAGGGAGGTTAGGGTTAGGCACTATAGAGGGAGGTTAGGGTTAGGCACTATAGAGGGAGGTTAGGGTTAGGCACCATAGCGGGAGGTTAGGGTTAGGCACTATAGAGGGAGGTTAGGGTTAGGCACCATAGAGGGAGGTTAGGGTTATGCACCATTTAGGGAGGTTAGGGTTAGGCACTATAGAGGGAGGTTAGGGTTAGGCACTATAGAGGGAGGTTAGGGTTAGGCACCATAGCGGGAGGTTAGGGTTAGGCACTATAGAGGGAGGTTAGGGTTAGGCACCATAGAGGGAGGTTAGGGTTATGCACCATTTAGGGAGGTTAGGTTTAGGCACTATAGAGGGAGGTTAGGGTTAGGCACCATAGAGGGAGAAGGTTAGGGTTAGGCACTATAGAGGGAGGTTAGGGTTAGGCACCATAGAGGGAGGTTAGGGTTAGGCACTATAGAGGGAGGTTAGGGTTAGGCACCATAGAGGGAGGAGGTTAGGGTTAGGCACTATAGAGGGAGGTTAGGGTTAGGCACCACAGAGGGAGGTTAGGGTTAGGCACTATAGAGGGAGGTTAGGGTTAAGTTGCGGGAAGGTAGGGTTAGTGGGTAGAGGAGAACAGCTCCAACTCACCCTTATCGGCATTGCAGCCTTCGGTATCCTAGCATTGGTCTTCTGACCGCCGGAATCCCAAACGCCAACATATACTGAATCCGCGGTGAAAGCCATGATACCAGTGTGCTGGCATTCTACATCTCCTCCTACCATTAAGGAATGGTTCACTAGTATTGACATTACATGGCAATGGAGGACATTCCGGTGACTTCACGGTCACCCGGCTCCCTTGGCTGGAATTCAAATCCTCACAAACTTACCTTATTTCTGTTGCATGCGCTTGGGTTGTCTTCTCGTAGTTTTATAGCCTCGTGGTAGAATGATATGCTTATAGCAATTCTTTCCATATGTACTATTAGGCCTCCAACTCTTTCTACCTGTCACCCTTTTTCCTCCCTTTGACCCAGCGCCCCCCACACCCCCTTCCATCCCTTTTATCTTCTTTCTTTTGGTGTGTTGTTACTGTTTCTCTTTCATTGTTTGACTTGTCTTATGTGTTTTATTGTCATGTTTTGATTGAATTGTCACGGATATTTTTTTGGACACTTGATACATTTTCTGCATCATCTTTTGAAGTGTCCGTACCATGTACAGTTTTTTCCTGGCCAAAGTGTCCGTTTTGTGTCCTTTTTTTTTTTAAAGAACAAACATACATAAAAAAATAAATAAAAATGTAAAAAAAAAAAGGTATATATATATATACACACACACACACACACACACACACACACACACACACAGTGTATTCTTGTTTTTCATATCAAATTTAATTATAGCATTGTTGTTGTTTTTTTAAACTGAATATATAGGACCTGATTTGGCAAATTTGGAGGAAAGCTGTCCTAGTATACAGCAGTTGCACGGCCGGTGACGGCCTACTGTCCTTCTCGTGACCATTCTTGGACCGATTGGTTTTTGTGTCACAGCAATCAGCGACTTGTTATCTTTCCTGGTAAGGATCACTTGCTGTGTCATCACGGCCACCACGAGAATGGTGCGGGCAACAAAGAAACATTGTGTGTACATAACAAAGGACAGTAACACAACGTCATGCAACATTTCTAGAAATCAGATAAATCCAGATAAAACAACACGCAGCGTAAAGGCTTCTCAGGCTGCCAGGTCCAGGCCCGTTAAGCTTTGGTCAATCTCACCATTATCATTCTTATTATGTAATATTTCCCATAGGATAAATAAGTGCAGCACTTTCACCATTATTTATTGTATAAATGTGCGGCGCAGTTGGGTTTGGAACCCTTCAGAGCCACGACAATCCCCAGGAAGATATATTTACTGACCTACGCTATGCCATCATATCATTTTCTTACACTATAACTACTCAGTGCTGGAAAAATCCTATATAATAAAAGGCTAACGCTGCTCCTCACCTCTATGGCGGAAATTCAAGTGTTTTGTGCGATGGCGGCCACTAGATGGCACCCAACGGAACAATTCAAGTGTTGCTACGTTCAGAGGTGCACAGCCGGCGGCACTGACATTACTGTTAGCTTGTTTCGTTTTTTTCTGATGGGCTGGTAACTAGGTGCACCAAGGTTTATTAGCATAAACTCATCTATTGTTCTCAGCTTCAATACAATACAGCGAGAACAATACATCAGGGGATTAAGTCCAACTGCCCTGGCTCACTTAATCCTATTAAAGGCCAAGATGAAGATGGCTCCATCTGTTTACCCAGGGTCGGACTGGCCCACAGGGGTACCAGGGAAACCACCGGTAGGCCCCACTGCCTGAGTGCCCACTCCTTCCTCTAGGGATCAGGTTCCAGACTGTGCACTTGTATTATACATGGTAGATATGTTGCATTACACTGCACAAGACTATTGTGTATTTCAAGCCTCTGTGGAGGCCGGCCACACCCCCTTTGGAGGCTGGCCACACCCTTAAGTATGGGCCCCTATCACTGCAACCCCCCGGTGGGCCCTTCATGCCCCAGTCCGACACTGTGTATACCTAATGGTCAATTAAGCGAAACATAACTATGGGGCTGATTTGGTCCCAGACGAAGTCCCGATTCAGGGACATCAGTAGAGATCAGAGGCGTAACTAGACTTTGTGGTGCCCTGTGCCACCAGAGAGAATTGGCGCCTATCCCCTCCCCCCATTTTTTCAGTAGGGACATAAGGCGCATTCCTCATGGGGAAGAGGCATGACAAGATTGATCCCGGAGAAAGCCCATGCTATGATACCCCTTCCCACATTTTATATTAAATATATATATGTATATTTATAGACCACTACAAGAAAATGGATTTGGACACAGATCCTCTTTATACCACATTCAGGCACTTAACTTGAGAGCTCGTTGTTATTCAATTACATTACCCTTTATTAAATAACACATTTCACTATACTGCCATACCCAGGATTCAAACTGTAACCTTTTGAATTCAAATCAAACACCCTACTCACTGAGCTATTTGATCCTGCATAAGGACTATGAACACTATATGAAGCTACTGGTACTTTGTAAAGAAAATAATCAGCATTGCAATTGAGCAGATCTATGTAGTGTGCAGCCACACATCCAATCTCTTATACCGCATTCAGACCGCAAATGCCGGATCCTACCCGGTAAGACAAACGTGTACTTACCGGGTGGGATCCGGCATTTGCGCTCCGCTGCTGGCTTTACGACCCGGCAATATACCGGGTCCCGGCAATATACCGGGTCGGTTGCCATAGCAGCGGAGGGAGCAGCAGCAGCATGGGCGGGGGTTGAGGCGGCGCCGGGAGATGAGCTCATCTCCTGCGCCGCCTCTCCATATGCTGTGAATGGGAACCGTGTCGCATCGACACGGCTCCCATTCACACCGCACCTGACCCGGTAATCAACCCGGGTAAAACCCTTCTTTTTTACCGGGTTGAATTACCGGGTCAGGCGACCCGCTAAATCGTCAAAGGACCTTTCACATCGCACACTGACCCGGTTCGACACGGCAATATGCCGTGTCGATACCGGGTTATTTGTGCGATGTGAAAGGGGTATTACAGTCATACACTACATAGATCTGCTCAGCCGCAATGCTGATCACTTTTTCACAAAGTACAAGGTAAGCTTCAAATAGAATTCTCTAGCTTAGAATTATCTACCTTTCTATGCAAGGGCAGATATCTCAATGTATAGAGTGTCTGACTGCAATGCCACAGGCAATGGGTTAGAATCCCGGGTATGTTAGCATCTTGAAATGTAACAAAGGACAGTGTGACTGAATAACAAAGAATCTCAAGTTGAGTTGATGAACATTGCGTAGGAATTAGCAACAGAAGGGATCAGGGTACGAGACAGCGGTGGTCGGGAGATGCTGGGCTTCAAAAAGGGAGAAGCTGCAAGTGAAAGTAATAATTGACAAGAGCCGCCAAGAGCGTCCCCTACCTAGCAGAGCTGTATGCAGTTCCCCCTCCGCACACACCTAATTACGGCCCTGGTAGAGATATCCCTGGGAACAATGTCAGTACAGTATATTTTGTATTTAACATTGGAAACAATAAGATACTGTAAACGCCCTGCCTGCTTCACTGTATATTTTGCATGCACATAGGGGGACATGTACTAAGCAGTGATAAAAGTGTAGAAGTGAGCAAGTGGAGAAGTTGCCGATGGCAACCAATCAGCATTGATGTAACATTTAGAATTTGCATACTTTAAAAATATACAGAGCAGCTGATTGGTTGCCACTGGCTCACTTCTCTACTTTTATCACTGCTTAGTACATGTCCCCCTAACCAGGGGCGGATTGGGAACAAAAAGCGGCCCTGGAAAAATTTGTACTAGTGGCCCCACATGGGCAGCACCAGAGGTGTAAGGTCTAGCCATGGGCCATGGCAGCAGCACCCTCCCCCCAAGACTTTCCAGATAGTGGGCATGTCCAGCATCAAGGGGGAAGTTAAAAGGAAATAAAATTAAATATTATGAGCACATTATATGATACACCTTCAGAATTTAGGAAACTATATAATTCTTTAGAAAGATATATTTTCTTGCTTATTACACCAACCGTATCCCAATCACTATTCACTCAATCTTATATGTCAGCCAAGCAGGCAGACAAAGTATACACTAGATCATCTGCAATCACAGGCTAAGTGGCAAAGTCATTTTCATATATGCAAATTGTTTAGCATCTTATTCATTATGTCTATAAATAGGACCACATGTCCTCAAACAAAACAGGCCCCACGGGTGCGTCAGCCCACCGGGAATCTTCCCTGTGAACCCTATGACCAATCCGCCTCTGCCCCTAACTGACATATAGAATGGACCCAATACTCACATAGTGGCTGAACTGAAAAGCCGCCAACTCAGAGTTTACAAGGTCAACTCCAGACGATTTTACACTCAAGATATACAGGACCTGAAGATTGCCAAAGGAGACGGGTGGAGGTCTCAGCTCAATTCATAACCCGGAACCTTGTTCAGCAGAACAAATGATCAGGTCACCACCAAAACCGTATAACTGGATATTGGAGAAGAAAGGATATTGAAGGAAACATTGTCGAAATTATTTTATTATCCTTAATATATATGGCGCCACAAGGGTTCTGCAGCGGCTAACACAATACATAAACATATGAGCACAACTCCCTTGCAGCTAGCTCATCTGTACAGTATGTGACATGTCTGTCCTACAGGTTTATTCGTAGGGTCATCCACAGTGGTTCTGCCAGCCTTAGCTGCGCCAGAGAATGTTCGCGCACATCCAGGCCAGAACCCAGCAACCCAGACAGTAACCTGCCCTGCCTGACCCCACCTTTCCAAAACAAGGTGGTTTGGCGTACTGGAGGAGATAGCTTCAGCTGGAGGAGGCTGGGAACCTGATACGACTTGTCACGAGGAATATGCAAGGCATATTTACATATTCAGACATAAGTCTGTTGTTTGCACAGCACTCTCCCTGTCTGCCAGCTCCCAGGTGTTGTCCTCACCTCAGACACTCAGGAGGGAGCAACCAGAGTTTCCCCTGAAACCTGGCCTCAAAGTTTCTGAGCGGAGAAGCAGGAGCGCAACCTGCTCTGAGACGGCTGTCTTTGTGATCACATTGGTCGGAAGTTCAATTTTTTTACTCAGGTTATATTTTCAGATAACATTCATTTATTGACTTGTACAAGCGCCATAATGCCACTTTTACTGGATATCCTTCTTTACCTTTCCTGTGCTTTTCATCCATTTGTCACTATCATCAGGGGGATTTATATTTGTTGTTTTGTGATATGACATGAAGCTGCAGTTTTGCGCTGAACGACCAGGGGAGATGTGTCTTATCCCAGGGCAACCAAATGAAACATACCTGATGATATAAATACAAGACTGAAAAATCCAGAAGGTACCCAGAAAGATGACGAACAGTAATTCATCACAGTTGCAAGATATATTAATAAATTATAGTATCAAGAGGTAGAAAGTTCCTTTTATAGAAAAAATGTACCATAGTGTACAAACAGAAAGCAGATATAAGCAGCAGTCTGTACCAACTGTTGTGCAACTACATATCCCAGCATGTCCTATAACATCATTTTTAGGATACATAATTTATACACTAAATGCACAATACTATACAAATAATACAACATTTAGAACAGTAATTAGCAACGTTTGGCTCTCCAGCTGTCAAGGCATGCTGTGGCTTGTAGTTCCCCAACAGCTAGTCAGTCACATGCTTTACCATCATGTTTAAAGTCATAATGTCAACACAGTTCAAATGCTTTATCTAGCATTACAACTGCGTTGGCTTTTGACACTTTCACTATTGACATACTGAGTCTGTAGTGATCGTCCTTGTAACTCACACATTGGGGGTAATTCTGAGTTGATCGCAGCAGGAAATTTTTTAGCAGTTGGGTAAAACCATGTGCACTGCAGGGGGGGGCAGATATAACATGTGCAGAGAGAGTTAGATTTGGGTGGGTTATTTTGTTTCTGTGCAGGGTAAATACTGGCTGCTTTATTTTTACACTGCAAATTAGATTGCAGATTGAACACACCACACCCAAATCTAACTCTCTCGGCACATGTTATATCTGCCTCCCCTGCAGTGCACATGGTTTTGCCCAATTGCTAACAGAATTCCTGCTGCGATCAACTTGGAATTACCCCCATTGTACATGAATCCCATCGATACTGTTTTGAACATGTTACACTGTATTCCTTGGTAGATGGTGAGGTTCTGCTGAAAGGGCTCCCCCTGGTGGTTGCTCTCCTGTTTTACATAATTACACAATAATGGTGAAAACAGACAGACAAAGGTTAATCAAGTAACACTTTTCCCAAATTCTGTGTTCTTCCAGAGGAATTCAAATCCCTCTCTCCAGTATGGGAGGCAGACACATCGCCTCAGGTTCTTGACCATATTGGGGCATATTTTAAAATTTTCCGCTTTTATACCCGATAATTATAATTTCTTACAGGCACTGTTCGTTGCAATAGAAAAATGAACATTCGCCTGGATGTATTAATAATCACATTCAGGGCCAGGGCCC
This sequence comes from Pseudophryne corroboree, assembly GCF_028390025.1. Lineage (NCBI taxonomy): Eukaryota > Metazoa > Chordata > Amphibia > Anura > Myobatrachidae > Pseudophryne > Pseudophryne corroboree. The sequence continues at coordinate 1,201,281,211 of NC_086444.1, read as the reverse complement.
AGAAAGGGGCGCGTCCCAGCGATGTGCTAGGAGTGATAGCAGTCACTTAACTTCTCTATTGGGACCCTCATTGTTCTATTGCGCAGATCACGAATGCGCAGCTGCCATTTCCAGGGAGGGTTCCTGGAAGAACCCTCTCCAGGAACGTTTTGCAAAATGTAGCCCATAGACTACCGCCATCATGAGATGGTAAATCTGACAGCTTTGCAACCCCCGTAGAAATTGAGGGACATTAGCAGTTATGGAGATATGTGTTGCGCTCCCTAATTCATACTCTGGGGTGATAACATTTTGCAGGTGATACCAGTTTTCAGGGCATATGCAGCAAATATTGAATGAAAAATAGACCCCTCAGTGAGGTAAAAGTCCTTAATGAATCAGCCCAGCAGCTACTATTGCAGTAGAAAAGAGCACCCCCTGGTGGCAGAAATCACTTTGTGCAATTGCAATGGGTGACCCTCGTCTTTTGCACAGTGCAGAGATCAGGAGACAAATCATTTTATTGACTTAAATCAAATGTACTAGTTAATGTTACCTAGCGCTTAGAGATTTCTCTGTAGTGCGCCTATGTAGCACTGCTTACCGCCATCCCCATAGACCTCTATCTGAACTGTGTAATAATGCAATTTATCAGACTTCCAGTTGTTGGAACGCTGCAAACACCTGTTTGACAGTGACACCACTGCCATAGGCAAATGCGGGGGGGGGGGGGGGATGCCCAGAAACCCCCCCTCCTCCCAGCCAGTGGCTCTAATTATGACCACAATAGCAATAGTATATAATAATAATAATAATAATAATAGTAATATTATTATTATTAGAGCTAGAGCCATAATATGCAGTATAATGGAGTGTGGATCTGAGCATTCAATCAGTGCACTTGACCAGAGAGACCAGAGAGCAGCTGCCAGATGGAAGAGACAGGAGACTTACCATGAAGAGGGAGAATGTGTGCTTAGAAAGCTCAGTTTTGTCTCCTATTTTATTTATGTATATTTATTATATGAAGTTTAACCTTTTCCTGACCAGTTATTTACATGAATTAAATGTTTGATACAGCCTTTACTTTAGACAGGAGGCAATCAATTTGATGGCTGTCGGGATCCCAGCGGCCAGGATAACGATGCCGGAATACGCCGACTGATGAAAAGCAGGTGGTCGGCATCTCGAGCGATGTCCGGAATCCCACCCGACGGGGAATAGATTAGTGTGGCGACCTAAGGTCGCCACCAGGCCTGAAGCGTGGTGAGCACAGCGAGCACGCAAGGGGACACACTGCGCTCACCGTCGGTATTCCAGCGTCACTCTGCTGATTCCCTTTAGACCATCTATAGTTTTAATTATTAATAATGTATTCCATACACTGTCTAGTGTATACAGGACTAATATGTGTATATAGGTCCAGGGTTAGGTTCATCTGCCGCTCCCCTAGACTCCCAAGTTTGCTCCGGTGCTCTGCACAGCAGGAGATTGTGGATTGCATTTGGAAACCCCCCCTTCCTGTACACATCCTGCATTTTCCCCTGACTGCTATATAAGTGTGAACTGAGTGTCGCTTCCAACTTTTGTGGCTCACCTGTTCCTAGAAAACTATGGCGGCGTATGCATCAACGCTTGGAGAGAGATAACGTGGAGAGAGATAAAGTACCAACCAATCAGCTCCTAGCTGACAGTTAGGAGCTGATTGGTACTTTATTTCTCTCTAAGCTTTGATACATACACCCCCCTATGAGCAGGTGAGAGTCTTGATTATCTCTCTGAACATTTGTGTATTTAGGCTTCTCTGCACAATAGAATCCTGTTCTTAAAATGAAATAATTATTTCTAGTATCCACATGTACTACGCATTGCATCTGTGATGCGATACATCACACCACTTTGAGGTACATACCAAAGTTAATAACGCCGCAAATGATCCGTTTGTGGGCCTAATTCAGATCTGATCGCAGCAGCAAATTTGTTAGCTAATGGGCAAAACCATGTGCACTGCAGGGGGGGGGGGCAGATGTAACATGTGCATAGAGAGTTAGATTTGGGAGGATTATGTTGTTTCTGTGCAGGGTAAATACTGGCTGCTTTATTTTTACACTGCAATTTAGATTTCAGATTGAACACACCCCACCCAAATCTAACTCTCCCTGCACATGTTATATCTATTGGGTAATGCCATTGGGTACAAGCTCCGGAATGTATCACATTTGGGAATGCAGCCAAAACTCTGATGGCATAGGCACCATCCAATCCCACAGTACGTCTAGTTGCTTTTCTCTGCTGTAATTCCACATTGGACGATGACCTCACACATGCGGAGAGGAAGGTTATAGGCCAACACAGTTCAAAGATATGTGAAAGAGCTTGAGCTGCAGGCCACATTTCCTGAGGAAGAGGTAAATTGAGAAACGCGTAGAAGTGGCAGCTGCAATATCCACTTCTGCTGATAAATGCTATCTTATATGGGGACTCCTGCAAATGAGCAGGTAGCATAACAATCCTTACCTCAATTTATCAACACAGAGAACACCAGTGTGTTTGTTAGCACTTGTGGAACTGATATTCTGTCAGCATACTGGAAAACATGGAGATTATTTAAAATCTTGAAAACACCTCGTTTAGGTGAATTTTATTCTTTTTGGCACGCTTATCACAATTCACTGGACCAGGGTTTTAAATCTCCAGTATCCCCAATAGGTTGTTTTGATGACTGGAGTTGACAATCGCTTCCCTGGACGATGCAAATTGGGTTACAATTTAAAAAAGTGCAGACAGAGTGGGACAATTTTCACCCATATGCTGAATTCTAGCTGCCGAGGTGATTTTGCTTTGTGGCTACAGCATACGCACTTGTTCTAGTTCATAGTTCCTGGCCTCACAAGCTGCCAGGAACTGGCCAGGCTGAGCAAGGCTTAGCTTACGCAGCCTGGCCAAACTTGCAACCATCGCAACCGATGGTAGAGATGGTGATCCAAGGCAGCGTCTACGGACGTTGCACTCGGATCGCAAATGCAATGCAGCATTTTGATGGACAGAATTGCAAAGCCGCTTGTGTGTGGCTCTGCAATTCCGTCCATCTCTGAACCAGGCCCTTCATTCGGTCATTAAACCCGTGCCCATTGGTTAGACCGGGCATTAAGTCTGTGCCCATTTGTTAGGACAGGTGCTAGGCCGTGATCTACAGCTAATTCAGCTCCCATACTTTGTGTTTTCCCACCAAAAGTGCACCAGGGTTTTCCCTCTGAAAATTGAGTGTTTTTATTTCTGTCCACGTTCTTTCCAGGCGCCAGTGGACCTTGCACTCTGGTGAAAAATCTCAGTCTCCACCTAGTGAGCAAGCACCCATAGGTGAAACTCGGGATCTAAGACCAAAAGTGCCAATGATGATCTACCACTACGTTCCCACTGTATCAAGCAGGGACCTTACAGATCACTTGTCTTGTCCTTTTCTTTTGAGATCCATTTCATGGTCCATATCATGCTGAACTGAAGGATCATCCTAGCAAGTCATTTTGGTATGGTGAACACCCTGCAAGGAATTGCATCTTAAATTTTGTGTAGTCGGCCGCAGGATCTGGACGATGGACAAGATGTGGAACAAGATGTGGAACACCTATTAGAACCCCTCCTGATGACAGCTCCAGTACAGACTCATCCCCAGATGTGTAAGGACATAGGTAGTGTATCAAGTTGTCTGGAGAAGACGTCATCAGGGTTACGCAGCAGGTGATACAGCACAGCAAGGAAATGTGCCAGGAAAGCTAGCTCAAGAAAACCTCTGTAAACTCCTGAAGGACAGGCCAGCAGCTTGGACATTATGCCAGAGAAAGTCCATGGAGTGACCAGAAGAAGATTTCCCCAGAAGCAGCCACTTCAATGATGCAGCAGGTGGAACATAGTTTGAAGCTCTGGCTCAAGGTGGTCGAAGAACTCTTGTGTTGAGCTCTGTGAGGAGATTTTCCATGGAAAGAAGACCAGATGATCGTGGGTGGCTGAGCCCAGTAATGGGCTGAGGAAATCAGGGAAAGGAGCAAAAGTGCCTGCTGGGATCTAGATCGCAGGTTTCCATTTTATTTGGGCAGGGGTCAAATGGAAGAGATCCCTGTGTGCAGAAGTACCCAAGTGATGGAAGTGCCAGCAGCAGGGACAAGTGTTGGATGGCTATGTGATGGACCTTTCTAGGTCCAGCTTTACCATTAGGCAGCTGCCTAGGTTGCCAGTATCTGAAGGGGGGGGGGGGGGGGGGGGGGCAGTCCTGAATTTTCTTATAACACAATTAAGGATAACTCTGAGAGATGAATCCGTGTTAAACTTAACGCAGATGTTGTCTGTTGAACTTCTAAGATGCTACCTCAAGCATATCTTGGTACATTTTCTACTTTAGCAGCCCTTTTTTAAATCTGTGGTGTAGGGATTGCCATTTGTTGGCTGCCCATCGATGGTTGCCATTGGTTATAACCATCGATGACACTTAAACCATCTATGGTGAACCATCGATGGTTTGCATCACTAGATCGCCACCGCTGGTAGGGGCTAGCCGGGCCGCAGGCCAATAACAAACACAGAGGCAGGGCTTAGAAGGTACCTGGGGGTGAGGCTAAGCTCCATGGTTCTACTCAGCCATCCCTACTATGGTGGCTGCTCATGGTAACGAAAATGGAGGGACCATAGCAGACCACCACTTTTTTAGCACTCACGATGGGATCTTACTCATAATGTTTTCTCATTGCTCTTGGTTCCCCCGTACATAATATACTCTAACTAACAGTGCTAAGTGCAAGTTATGGCACCATGTAAATCACCTCATAAATATATGTTTTGTATGCCTTTTATTTATTAAACAAGGGTACCCCAATGTCTGCCCAACGTCTTCTTGAAATTCATTGTGAGTTACATGATGCTTCTGTTGCAGTATGTCTGACAGGCAAAAGAATGATATGTATATACTAGAGATGTGCACCGGCCACTTTTTGTGGTTTGTGTTTTGGTTTTGGATTCGGACGCGTTTTGGCAAAACCTCCCTTAAGAATTTTTGTCGGATTCGGGTGTGTTTTGGATTCAGGTTTTTTTTTTTTTTTAAAAACCCTCAAAAACAGCTTGAATCATAGAATTTGGGGGTAATTTTGATCCCATAGTATTATTAACCTCAATAACCATAATTTCCACTCATTTCCAGTCTATTCTGAACACCTCACAATATTATTTTTAGTCCTAAAATTTGCACCAAGGTCGATGAATGACTACGCTAAGTGACCCAAGTGGGCGGCACAAACACCTGGCCCATCTAGGAGTGGCACTGCAGTGTCAGACAGGATGGCACCAGGGTCGGACTGGCCCATCGGGGTACAGGGGAAACCACCGGTGGGCCCCACTGCCTGGGGGCCCACTCCTTTCTCTACGGATCAGGTGCCAGACTGTGCCCTTGTATTATACATGGTAGATATGTTGCATTACACTGCACAAGTCTATTGTGCATTTCAAGCCTCTGTGGGGGTTGACCACACCCCCTTTGTAGGCTGACCACGCCCCTAAGTATAGGCCGCTACCACTGCATTTCCCCGGTGGGCCCTTCATGCCCCAGTCCGACACTGGATGGCACTATAAAAAAATAGTCCCCAAACAGCACATGATGCAGATAATAAATAAAAAAAGAGGTGCAAGATGGAATTGTCCTTGGGCCCTCCCACCCACCCTTATGTTGTATAAACAGGACATGCACACTTTAACAAACCCATAATTTCAGCGACAGGGTTTGCCACACGACTGTGGCTGAAATGATTGGTTGGTTTGGGCCCCCACCAAAAAAGAAGCAATCAATCTCTCCTTGCACAAACTGGCTCTACAAAGGCAAGATGTCCACCTCCTCCTCATCCTCCGATTCCTCACCCCTTTTACTGTGTACATTCCCCTCCTCACAGAGCATTAATTTGTCCCCACTGGAATCCACCATCACAGGTCCCTGTGTACTTTCTGGAGGCAATTGCTGGTAAATGTCTCCACGGAGGAATGTATTATAATTCATTTTGATGAACATCATCTTCTCCACATTTTCTGGAAGTAAACTCCTACGCCGATCGCTGACAAGGTGACCGGCTGCACTAAACACTCTTTCGGAGTACACACTGGAGGGGGGGCAACTTAGGTAAAATAAAGCCAGTTTGTGCAAGGGCCTCCAAATTGCCTCTTTTTCCTGCTAGTATACGTACGGACTGTCTGACATGCCTACAGTGATGCTGTCACTCATATAATCCTCCACCATTCTTTCAATGGGGAGAGAATCATATGCCGTGACAGTAGACGACATGTCAGTAATCGTTGGCAGGTCCTTCAGTCCGGACCAGATGTCAGCACTTGCTCCTGACTGCCCTGCATCACCGCGAGCGGGTGGGCTCGGAATTCTTAGCCTTTTCCTCGCTCCCCCAGTTGCGGGAGAATGTGAAGGAGGAGCTGTTGACGGGTCACGTTCCGCTTGACTTGACAATTTTCTCACCAGCAGGTCTTTGAACCTCTGCAGACTTGTGTCTGCCGGAAAGAGAGATCCAACGTAGGTTTTAAATCTAGGATCGAGCACGGTGGCCAAAATGTAGTGCTCTGATTTCAACAGATTGAACACCCGTGAATCCTGGTTAAGCGAATGAAGGGCTCCATCCACAAGTCCCACATGCCTAGCGGAATCGCTCCGTTTTAGCTCCTCCTTCAATCTCTCCAGCTGCTTCTGCAAAAGCCTGTTGAGGGGAATGACCTGACTTAGGCTGGCAGTGTCTGAACTGACTTCACGTGTGGCAAGTTCAAAGGGTCGGAGAACCTTGCACAACATTGAAATAATTCTCCACTGCGCTTGAGTCAGGTGCATTCCCCCTCCTTTGCCTATATTGTATGCAGATGTATAGGCTTGAATGGCCTTTTGCTGCTCCTCCATCCTCTGAAGCATATAGAGGGTTGAATTCCACCTCATTACCACCTCTTGCTTCAGCTGATGGCGGGGCATGTTCAGGAGTGTTTGCTGGGGCTCCAGTCTTCGACACGCGGTGGCTGAATGCCGAAAGTGGCACGCAATTCTTCGGGCCACTGACAGCATCTCCTGCACGCCCCTGTCATTTTTTAAATAATTCTGCACCACCAAATTCATTGTATGTGCAAAACATGGGACATGCTGGAATTTGCCCAGATGTAATGCACGCACAATACTGGTGGCGTTGTCCGATGTCACAAATCCCCAGGAGAGTCCAATTGGGGTAAGCCAATCTGCGATGATGTTCCTCAGTTTCCATAAGAGGTTGTCAGCTGTGTGCCTCTTATGGAAAGCGGTGATATAAAGCGTAGCCTGCCTAGGAACGAGTTGGCATTTGCGAGATGCTGCTACTGGTGCCGCCGCTGCTGTTCTTGCTGCGGGAAGCAATATTTCAACCCAGTGGGCTGTCACAGTCATATAGTCCTTAGTCTGCCCTGCTCCACTTGTCCACGTGTCCGTGGTTAAGTGGACACTGGGTACAACTGCATTTTTTAGGACACTGGTGACTCTTTTTTCTGGCGTCTGTGTACATTCTCGGTATCGCCTGCCTAGAGAAGTGGAACCTTGATGGTATTTGGTACCGGGGACACACTAACTCAATAAATTCTCTAATTCCCTGTGAACTAACGGTGGATACCGGACGCACGTCTAACACCAACATAGTTGTCAAGGCCTGAGTTATCCGCTTTGCAACAGGATGACTGCTGTGATATTTCATCTTCCTCACAAAGGACTGTTGGACAGTCAATTGCTTACTGGAAGTAGTACAAGTGGGCTTACGACTTCCCCTCTGGGATGACGATCGACTCCCAGCAACAACAACAGCAGCGCCAGAAGTAACAACAGCAGCAGTAGGCGTTACACTCAAGGATCCATTGGAGGAATAAGTTTTAAAGGGAAGGAAAGAGATTGGGCTTTTGGGTGGCGCACAAAGAATGAATAATCATACAATAAAATATAACTTTTATTTCATTAAATTAAAAGAGCCAATAACTGTGAAATATTAAAATTACTAAAGACAGGTGCAAGACACAGTGTAACATGTATTGTTAAAAAACCACACTCCCTTAGTCCACTGTGCTGTGCAATGTCCAATGTAATCAGTGAAATATTTTCAGGTTCTATGACCTTATACTTAAATTAAGTCAGTGCTGTCAGACTATAATTCCAATAATCAATTGGGTTTATTAAATGCGAACACTAGTATGGTAATCACATATGTGTTGTCTGAGGTTTTTTAAGATCTCAGGTAACTGTCCTCTGATGCATTAAATGATCCACAATGGGAAAAATTAGCGAACAACTAGTATTGTCACATATACGTTTTTAATATAGATGCTCTATATTCCTTTATGAAAGATATTCCCCAGTTATGAAACAATTAAGGGATTTCCAGACATCACATGCATTAGTGGGTATAATATAGATGGTGCCTTTATATGCCCAGCTGATTGGCGCTCTCAGTCTTTGCTGTCAGCGCTTATAAAAGAGCATATATTGATAACATGTACGTGTGAAATCAGCTGGTTAATGGCAATATTCAGACCATAATATACATTAGGGTATTGGTAGGCTATTTTGCATATAGTATTGCTCAAAGTTCTCAGTCTATGCTGTCAACGTATGCAGAACCACCCTTTTGGACAATAACCAACTGTATGTGTAGAGCTGGTTAATAGGTCTCCTATTTTACTACATTAATACATGCTGTGTGTAGACTATAATAGAAAGGCGCTGACAGCAGTGACTGAGAACGCCAGTTAACCAGCTCTACACATACAGTTGGTTATTGTCCAAAAGGGTGGTTCTGCATACGTTGACAGCATAGACTGAGAACTTTGAGCAATACTATATGCAAAATAGCCTACCAATACCCTACCTTTACCCTCACAAATAAGTAAAGCTCTGTCTCTGGTGCTCATCCCTACCTTAACTAACATCTGTAATCTCTCTCTCTCTAATGGTATTTTTCCTTCACTCTTCAAGCATGCAGTGATTACTCCCATTTTAAAACAACAAAATTCTGACCCTAATGCTCTCTCAAACTACCGCCCTATCTCTCAGCTCCCTTGTCTCTCTAAGCTACTTGAGAGACTTGCCTACACTCGACTCACACACTTTCTTAACTCATACACTTTGTTGGACCCACTTCAGTCAGGCTTCCGTTCCCATCACTCCACAGAGACGGCACTGACTAAAGTGGTTAATGATTTGGTCACTACGAAGTCTAAAGGCCACTACTCACTACTTATTCTTCTAGATCTATCTGCTGCATTTGACACTGTAGACCACTCTCTTCTCATACAGACACTACAATCCCTAGGTCTTAAAGACACAGCCCTTTCTTGGTTCCTATCGTACCTATCTAATCGCTCCTTCAGTGTTCGCTTCTCTGAATCTACCTCCTCTTCGCTACCTCTTTCAGTTGGAGTACCGCAAGGCTCAGTCTTGGGTCCTCTGCTTTTCTCTATCTATACCTCATCTCTTGGTAAACTAATCAGCTCTTTTGGTTTTCAGTATCATCTGTACGCAGATGATACTCAAATCTACCTATCCTCCCCTGACTTGTCCTATCTGTACTGGACCGTGTCACTGAATGCCTTTCTGCCATTTCATCCTGGATGACATCTCGCCACCTCAAACTGAATATTTCAAAGACAGAGTTAATTATATTTCCACCGGCCAATAGTAGGTACCAACCTGATATCTCTATCACTGTTGAAAACTCGACTATCTACCCTACCCCAGAAGCTCGCTGCCTAGGTGTCATCCTTGACTCTGATCTGTCCTTTGTTCCCCACATTCAATCTGTCTCAAGATCATGTTACATGCATCTAAAAAACATATCCAAAATACGACCATACCTTACACAAGACACTGCTAAAACTCTAATCCACGCTCTCATTATCTCCCGCATTGATTATTGCAATAGTCTCCTAACTGGTCTTCCCAAAACAAGACTCTCACCACTACAATCCATTCTGAATGCAGCGGCGAGGCTTATCTTCCTCGCTAGACGTTCATCGTCTGCAGATCCACTCTGTCAGTCCCTCCATTGGTTACCTGTACTCTACCGCATTCAATATAAAATACTTTTACTCACACACAAGGCCATTAACCAAACTACACCAATGTACATCACTTCGCTTATCACAAAATATCTCCCAACCCGACCTCTGCGCTCTTCACAAGACCTGCGTCTCTCATCCACACTCATTACTCGCTCCCACTCACGACTGCAGGACTTTCATCGGGCTGCACCCACCCTGTGGAATGCCCTACCACGCACAATAAGACTCTCCTCTAGTCTCCAAACCTTCAAGCGTTCCCTCAAAACTCACCTCTTTAGGCAAGCGTATCAAATTCCTGAACCGCCCACATAACTTTCATAAACCTTCCTATCAAATTACATCCACTCTGTACAGTCCACACATATCCTCACATGTCTTCTCAATCTATGCAATAGATAGCACCTTCCCTTGTGTACATATGCCTATTTCCCTATAGATTGTAAGCTTGCGAGCAGGGCCTTCCTACCTCTATGACTGTTATCACCCAGTTTGTTATTGTTATTTCAAATTGTAAAGCGCAACGGAATTTGCTGCGCTATATAAGAAACTGTTAATAAATAATAATGTATATTATGGTCTGAATATTGCCATTAACCAGCTGATTTCACACGTACATGTTATCAATATATGCTCTTTTATAAGCGCTGACAGCAAAGACTGAGAGCGCCAATCAGCTGGGCATATAAAGGCACCATCTATATTATACCCACTAATGCATGTGATGTCTGGAAATCCCTTAATTGTTTCATAACTGGGGAATATCTTTCATAAAGGAATATAGAGCATCTATATTAAAAACGTATATGTGACAATACTAGTTGTTCGCTAATTTTTCCCATTGTGGATCATTTAATGCATCAGAGGACAGTTACCTGAGATCTTAAAAAACCTCAGACAACACATATGTGATTACCATACTAGTGTTCGCATTTAATAAACCCAATTGATTATTGGAATTATAGTCTGACAGCACTGACTTAATTTAAGTATAAGGTCATAGAACCTGAAAATATTTCACTGATTACATTGGACATTGCACAGCACAGTGGACTAAGGGAGTGTGGTTTTTTAACAATACATGTTACACTGTGTCTTGCACCTGTCTTTAGTAATTTTAATATTTCACAGTTATTGGCTCTTTTAATTTAATGAAATAAAAGTTATATTTTATTGTATGATTATTCATTCTTTGTGCGCCACCCAAAAGCCCAATCTCTTTCCTTCCCTTTAAAACTTGTTTCATATATTGGCAACAATATATGGTGTGGCAGCACCCCCACAAATTGTGACCAGATAATAGATGGCATGATATAATTTTGGGGCATTTTGTATGCAATTGTTATAAATTTCAATACTAGTGCAGTGGACTTCCCACCTCCCCTTTTCCCTGTGATCAATACTCCATTGGAGGAATACCAGTTAGGAGAGGACTCGTCAGTCTTGCCAGTGACATGGTCTGCAGGACTATTGGCGTTCCTGTCTAAAGAGGAAATTGACACTGAGGGAGTCGGTGGTTTGCAGGAGCTTGGGTACAAAAGGAAGAAGGGATTTAGTTGTCAGTGGACTGCTTCCGCTGTCACCCAAAGTTTTTGAACTTGTCAATGAGTTCTGATGAATGCGCTCCAGGTGACGTATAAGGGAGGATGTTCCTAGGTGGTTAACGTCCTTACCCCTACTTATTACAGCTTGGCAAAGGCAACACACGGCTTGACACCTGTTGTCCGCATTTGTGTTAAAATAATTCCACACCGAAGAGGTGATTTTGACCAGGCATGTCAATGGCCATATTCCTCCCACGGACAACAGGTGTCTCCCCGGGTGCCTGACTTAAACAAACCACCTCACCATCAGAATTCTCCTTGTCAATTTCCTCCTCAGCGCCAGCAACACCCATATCCCCATCCTGGTGTACTTCAACAGTGACATCTTCAATTTGACTATCAGGAACTGGACTGTGGGTGCTCCTTCCAGCACTTGCAGGGGGCGTGCAAATGGTGGAACGAGCCACCTCTTCCCGTCCAGTGTTGGGAAGGTCAGGCATCGCAAACCAACACAATTGAACGCTTTTAATTTTGATTTTTGGGTAATTTGCTGAACTTTTGTTTTTTTGGATTTTACATGCTCTCTACTATGACATTGGGCATCGGCCTTGGCAGACGACGTTGATGGCATTTCATCGTCTCGGCCATGACTAGTGGCAGCAGCTTCAGCACTAGGTGGAAGTGGATCTTGATCTTTCCCTATTTTACCCTCCAAATTTTTGTTCTCCATTTGTTAATGTGTGGAATTATATGCCAGTAATATATCTGGAATTAGACGGCAGTAATGTCTGGAATTAGATACCACTAGATAGATACCAAATACCACTGTGACTAGAATGATGATGACCTATGCACAGTGACAGGACACTACCACAGCACCCTACAGCAGCAAGATGCAGCACAAGACACTGGACTTTTAGTCACCACAATGCAGCACTGATACTGAGCACATATATTGAGCACTGTTCAGGATACTAGAAGTGACACGGAGCAGCAAGATACAGCAATGGGCTACTGTACTGTACTACTATATACTGGTCACCACAATGCAGCACTGACACGGAGCACAGATATTGAGCGAGCACTGATGAGGATACTGGAACTGACATGGAGCAGCAAGATACAGCAATGGACTACTGTACTGTACTACTACTATATACTGGTCACCACAATGCAGCACTGACACGGAGCACAGATATTGAGCACTGTTCAGGATACTAGAAGTGACATGGAGCAGCAAGATACAGCAATGGGCTACTGTACTGTACTACTATATACTGGTCACCACAATGCAGCACTGACACTGAGCACAGATATTGAGCACTGTTCAGGATACTAGAAGTGACACGGAGCAGCAAGATACAGCAATGGGCTACTGTACTGTACTACTATATACTGGTCACTACAATGCAGCACTGACACTGAGCACAGATATTGAGCACTGTTCAGGATACTAGAAGTGACACGGAGCAGCAAGATACAGCAATGGGCTACTGTACTGTACTACTTTATACTGGTCACCACAATGCAGCACTGACACGGAGCACAGATATTGAGCGAGCACTGATGAGGATACTGGAACTGACATGGAGCATCAAGATACAGCAATGGACTACTGTACTGTACTACTACTATATACTGGTCACCACAATGCAGCACTCACACTGAGCACAGATATTGAGCACTGTTCAGGATACTAGAAGTGACACGGAGCAGCAAGATACAGCAATGGGCTACTGTACTGTACTACTATATACTGGTCACCACAATGCAGCACTGACACTGAGCACAGATATTGAGCACTGTTCAGGATACTAGAAGTGACACGGAGCAGCAAGATACAGCAATGGGCTACTGTACTGTACTACTATATACTGGTCACCACAATGCAGCACTCACACTGAGCACAGATATTGAGCACTGTTCAGGATACTAGAAGTGACACGGAGCAGCAAGATACAGCAATGGGCTACTGTACTGTACTACTATATACTGGTCACCAAATGCAGCACTGACACTGAGCACAGATATTGAGCGAGCACTGATGAGGATACTGGAACGGACACGGAGCAGCAAGATACAGCAATGGGCTACTGTACTGTACTACTATATACTGGTCACCACAATGCAGCACTCACACTGAGCACAGATATTGAGCACTGTTCAGGATACTAGAAGTGACACGGAGCAGCAAGATATAGCAATGGGCTACTGTACTGTACTACTATATTCTGGTCACCACAATGCAGCACTGACACTGAGCACAGATATTGAGCACTGTTCAGGATACTGGAACTGACACAGAGCAGCAAGATACAGCAATGGGCTACTGTACTGTACTACTATATACTGGTCACCACAATGCAGCACTGACACGGAGCACAGATATTGAGCACTGTTCAGGATACTAGAAGTGACACGGAGCAGCAAGATACCGCAATGGGCTACTGTACTGTACTACTATATACTGGTCACCACAATGCAGCACTGACACGGAGCACAGATATTGAGCACTGTTCAGGATACTAGAAGTGACACGGAGCAGCAAGATACAGCAATGGGCTACTGTACTGTACTACTATATACTGGTCACCACAATGCAGCACTGACACTGAGCACAGATATTGAGCACTGTTCAGGATACTAGAAGTGACACGGAGCAGCAAGATACAGCAATGGGCTACTGTACTGTACTACTATATACTGGTCACTACAATGCAGCACTGACACTGAGCACAGATATTGAGCACTGTTCAGGATACTAGAAGTGACACGGAGCAGCAAGATACAGCAATGGGCTACTGTACTGTACTACTATATACTGGTCACCACAATGCAGCACTGACACGGAGCACAGATATTGAGCGAGCACTGATGAGGATACTGGAACTGACATGGAGCATCAAGATACAGCAATGGACTACTGTACTGTACTACTACTATATACTGGTCACCACAATGCAGCACTCACACTGAGCACAGATATTGAGCACTGTTCAGGATACTAGAAGTGACACGGAGCAGCAAGATACAGCAATGGGCTACTGTACTGTACTACTATATACTGGTCACCACAATGCAGCACTGACACGGAGCACAGATATTGAGCACTGTTCAGGATAATAGAAGTGAAACGGAGCAGCAAGATACAGCAATGGGCTACTGTACTGTACTACTATATACTGGTCACCACAATGCAGCACTCACACTGAGCACAGATATTGAGCACTGTTCAGGATACTAGAAGTGACACGGAGCAGCAAGATACAGCAATGGGCTACTGTACTGTACTACTATATACTGGTCACCACAATGCAGCACTGACACGGAGCACAGATATTGAGCACTGTTCAGGATAATAGAAGTGAAACGGAGCAGCAAGATACAGCAATGGGCTACTGTACTGTACTACTATATACTGGTCACCACAATGCAGCACTCACACTGAGCACAGATATTGAGCACTGTTCAGGATACTAGAAGTGACACGGAGCAGCAAGATATAGCAATGGGCTACTGTACTGTACTACTATATTCTGGTCACCACGATGCAGCACTGACACTGAGCACAGATATTGAGCACTGTTCAGGATACTGGAACTGACACAGAGCAGCAAGATACAGCAATGGGCTACTGTACTGTACTACTATATACTGGTCACCACAATGCAGCACTGACACGGAGCACAGATATTGAGCACTGTTCAGGATACTAGAAGTGACACGGAGCAGCAAGATACCGCAATGGGCTACTGTACTGTACTACTATATACTGGTCACCACAATGCAGCACTGACACGGAGCACAGATATTGAGCACTGTTCAGGATACTAGAAGTGACACGGAGCAGCAAGATACAGCAATGGGCTACTGTACTGTACTACTATATACTGGTCACCACAATGCAGCACTGACACTGAGCACAGATATTGAGCACTGTTCAGGATACTAGAAGTGACACGGAGCAGCAAGATACAGCAATGGGCTACTGTACTGTACTACTATATACTGGTCACTACAATGCAGCACTGACACTGAGCACAGATATTGAGCACTGTTCAGGATACTAGAAGTGACACGGAGCAGCAAGATACAGCAATGGGCTACTGTACTGTACTACTATATACTGGTCACCACAATGCAGCACTGACACGGAGCACAGATATTGAGCGAGCACTGATGAGGATACTGGAACTGACATGGAGCATCAAGATACAGCAATGGACTACTGTACTGTACTACTACTATATACTGGTCACCACAATGCAGCACTCACACTGAGCACAGATATTGAGCACTGTTCAGGATACTAGAAGTGACACGGAGCAGCAAGATACAGCAATGGGCTACTGTACTGTACTACTATATACTGGTCACCACAATGCAGCACTCACACTGAGCACAGATATTGAGCACTGTTCAGGATACTAGAAGTGACACGGAGCAGCAAGATACAGCAATGGGCTACTGTACTGTACTACTATATACTGGTCACCACAATGCAGCACTGACACGGAGCACAGATATTGAGCACTGTTCAGGATAATAGAAGTGAAACGGAGCAGCAAGATACAGCAATGGGCTACTGTACTGTACTACTATATACTGGTCACCACAATGCAGCACTCACACTGAGCACAGATATTGAGCACTGTTCAGGATACTAGAAGTGACACGGAGCAGCAAGATACAGCAATGGGCTACTGTACTGTACTACTATATACTGGTCACCAAATGCAGCACTGACACGGAGCACAGATATTGAGCGAGCACTGATGAGGATACTGGAACGGACACGGAGCAGCAAGATACAGCAATGGGCTACTGTACTGTACTACTATATACTGGTCACCACAATGCAGCACTCACACTGAGCACAGATATTGAGCACTGTTCAGGATACTAGAAGTGACACGGAGCAGCAAGATATAGCAATGGGCTACTGTACTGTACTACTATATTCTGGTCACCACAATGCAGCACTGACACGGAGCACAGATATTGAGCACTGTTCAGGATACTGGAACTGACACAGAGCAGCAAGATACAGCAATGGGCTACTGTACTGTACTACTATATACTGGTCACCACAATGCAGCACTGACACGGAGCACAGATATTGAGCACTGTTCAGGATACTAGAAGTGACACGGAGCAGCAAGATACCGCAATGGGCTACTGTACTGTACTACTATATACTGGTCACCACAATGCAGCACTGACACGGAGCACAGATATTGAGCACTGTTCAGGATACTAGAAGTGACACGGAGCAGCAAGATACAGCAATGGGCTACTGTACTGTACTACTATATACTGGTCACCACAATGCAGCACTCACACTGAGCACATATATTGAGCACTGTTCAGGATACTAGAAGTGACACGGAGCAGCAAGATACAGCAATGGGCTACTGTACTGTACTACTATATACTGGTCACCACAATGCAGCACTGACACGGAGCACAGATATTGAGCGAGCACTGATGAGGATACTGGAACTGACATGGAGCAGCAAGATACAGCAATGGACTACTGTACTGTACTACTACTATATACTGGTCACCACAATGCAGCACTGACACTGAGCACAGATATTGAGCACTGTTCAGGATACTAGAAGTGACACGGAGCAGCAAGATACAGCAATGGGCTATTGTACTGTAGTACTATATACTGGTGGTCACCACAATGCAGCACTGACACTGAGCACAGATATTGAGCTTTTCAGGCAGAGAATGTAGCCACGTCCTCTCCGCTCAATCTACAATGCACGAGTGAAAATGGCGGCAACGCGCGGTTCTTTATATGGAATCCAAATATTGCGAGAATCCGACAGCGGGATGATGACGGTTAACCTAGCAAGGCGGGAAGAACCGAGGCTGGCTCGGACCTGTGTAAACCACGTGAAGTTGAGGGGGGATTCGGATCTCGACGAACCGAACCCGCTCATCTCTAGTATATACTGGGGCATTTTACTAAACACAGAATCTTATTATATTACAGTATGTCACAGTGCACTGTACAGGTCTAAGGGGCTCAATCACAGTTCTACGATTACATTCCTGTTGGATATAAGCACCATTTTTTCTTTAACATTTATTTCTATAGCACAAAAATATTCTGTTACTCTTTATAACTGTAAGCAAAAATGTAGAGCAAAAGACCCAGACTGGGTAATAACAGACAAAAAGGCAGGCCCTGCCCGCAAGCTTACAGGCTATCTCTGGGTGATAATACAGTATGGGTTGTGTCTATGTTACCTTCGTGCTCAGGACCTGGAAGTGACAAAACGAGAGGGCAGGAGAGAACTTCCGCCCTTACAGCACCTAAATGTTTTCTTCGTTCTCCGTTCGTTTGGGGTAATTATTTTTTTCTATGCAGCATTGGAACCTCGCCACGCTTTACTATTCCAAATAGATTGTGACATGGACCCAGGGGGTTATGAGAAAGGTCCTCTCCACGAAGGTAAACTAGACGCTACCATACAGTATGTGACTACACAACCTTGAAGACAAGAGCTATTGCACAGAACACACAAAGCATACCTCCCAACTGTCCCGCTTTTAGCAGGACAGTCCCGCTATTCGGACCCTGTCCCGCTGTCCCACCCGCGAGCAGCAGTGTCCCGCGGGTGGGGGGGCAGTTGGGGGAGGCTTTGATCACCCGCTGCTCTGCTCTGCAAAGCAGGCGGTGATCACTGAATACATGCTGTGCGCACGGCATGTATTCAGAGCTAGGAGGGGAGCGGGGGCTGCCCAGCTGCTGGGGGAGCGCTGGGCACGCCCCCAAAAGGAAAAAACCGAGCCATTTGGTGAGACCACGCCCACTCGAGCGAGGACACGCCCATCACGGGCGAGGCCACGCCCCCAGTTTGGGTCGGCCCGCTATCTACAACCCAAAAGTTGGGAGGTATGCACAAAGGGGTAAAGTTACTAAGATTTGAGATCTATTTAAGATGGGATGTTGCCCATAGCAACTACTCAGATTCCAGGTATTATCTTCTAGAAGATGCTAGATAAATGAGAAGAATAATCTGATTGGTTGCTATGAGCAACATCCCATCTTAAATAGAACTCCCGTCTTAGTAAATTCACCTCAAAGGCTCCAATTTATCTAACATGCCACTGTTTGGGCCTCAAGGTAGCAGTTCTTATCATTGCTACCGCTGATCAAGTTATGGTCCTAGCATACCTCCCAACTCTCCCTGTTTTTTCGGGACAGACCCGTTTTTCAGGTCACTGGGAGAGAGCGACAGGGGTCATGCCAGCTGCACACAGAGCGCTGGGCATGACCCCACAGCGGCAAAAACACCCCCTAATTTTGGGCACGCGTCCATGTCCCTCCTCCCAACTTTCTAAAGTTGGAAGGTATGTCCTAGTCATGCTGGGACATAGGCTCCAATAAGACCATTCAAATGAGATCGCTTTTACTGCAGTCTAATCGACGATTCCGGGTTCTATTCTCAATAGACGTAATCAGACAAGATGTCCCAGAGTCCGGGGATGCGCCAATAACATGACTGGGGAAGGACTGGAAAAAAAATCCCGGCCTATACCCATTGCAGATGGTTAGGTGGCCATAGACTTCAGCTGCTAATGTCATCCTCAGAAAAGGTAAGCTTCTAAGAGATTAGTAAATAGACTTTAGAAAATTAAGGAAACAGCGCTACTGAGTTATTAGTTTGATTAAAGCATGAGATATCTACATTATTCATGCTTTACCTTATTGTTAAATAGCCGTTATTCTACGATTTGTCAGAATACAGCTGTTTCCACATACATCCATGCAATAAATGCTTGATAAACAGGCCCCTAAGACAGAGGTTCCCAAACTGTGTGCCGTGGCTCCCTGGGGTGCCTCGGGACACTTGCAGGGGTGCCCTGGGTTGGTGGTCCAGGACCAATTCAAATTATTCATGGTCAATATAATAGGCAAAACCAGTGCTGGTGGCTGCCAGTCATAAAATATGTGGCCAAACAGAAGCAAATCTTGTCCCTCACCACACAACTGACCCTAAGGATGACATATAAACGTGATCTACTTAATGTAATATTTCTTTCTAAATTTCTCAATCAGAAATTTTTGGCCTAGGGGTGCCGTGAAAAAAATTCTGATATTCTAGGGCGCCGTGATTCAAAAAAGTTTGGAAACCACTGCCCTAAGAAATAAATAAAAAACACAACTGTAGTACTAGTTATGGCCATCAGGTGGTGATGTGGAGCAGATCATGCACTTTTTTGTACAATTTATTATTTTCCTTTATTTATATGGCGCCACAAGGGTTCCGATGCGCCCATTTACAGAGTACATAAATAATCAAAACAGGAATACAGCGACTTACAGTTGATGACAATATAGGACAAGTACAGGGTAAATAAACATAGCTACATCAGCAGATGACACTGAGATAAGTATCAGGTGGCAGAAAACCACAGATTTTGTGCTGTTGAAGACTATTAAGATAAAAAAAAGGATAAGCACATGAGGGAAGAGGGCCCTACTCGTAAGAGTTAACATTCTAAAGGGGAGGGTCAGACAGACAGGGCCCAGGGGTGAGACAGATGGGGTACATAGAGAGCGTGGAACAGAGGGTTAGGAGGAGAGTTGGCTGGGTTTGGTGAAGAAGTAGGACTTGAGAGCTCGTTTGAAGTTTTGTAGAGAGGTGGAGAGTCTGAGGGGGAGAGGTAGAGAATTCCAGAGAAATGGAGCAGCACATGAGAAATCTTGGAGGTAAGAAGTAATCAGTAGGCAGGAGAGGCCGCGTGCATTAGCAGAGCGAAGAGGACGGGTGGGAGTGTAAAGGGAGATGAGGTCAGAGATGTAGATGGGAGAGGAGTGGGTGAGGGCTTTGTAAGTGAGGGTGAGAAGTTTGAATTGGATTCTGAAGGGAAGGGAAGCCAGTGAAGGACTAGTAGGAGAGGGGAGGTGGACGTAGTGCGTTTGGTGAGGAAGATGAGCCGGGCTGCAGCATTGAGGATAGATTGGAGTGGAGAGAGGCATTTGTCAGAGATGCCAGTCAGGAGGAGATTACAGTAGTCTAGGGCCTCACTCAGTAAGGATAGCAAATTCTGCTAATCAGCAGAATTTATTATCCTTTGGATCACATGCTGGGGGTCACCCATCGCTGGGCAAGGCCACCCAGCATGCTAAGCGGAGCCTCCCCCAGTTCAACAAGCAGAAATTGCGAACGCTTCACAATTTCTACTAGTCAGCAGAAACTGTGGGAGCCTCCTGCTGGCGCAGCTTAGCCATCGTGGCAGCTGCGTGTGATGTCATGCAGCCACAGCGATCACACCCCCATTCACGCTGCACCACCCACCATTCGTCCGGTCCCGCCCTCCCAATGCTCCGTCTCCTCCCTGGAAACGCAGCGTTGCCCGCCCCGTGACCGCCTCTGCCTGATTGACAGGCAGAGTCGATCGCATTTTCTGTGGCCCCACCGCAGAAAAAGCAGGCGCATGCGCAGGTCGGGCTCTGCTCATGCGCCCGCATCTTTTCATCAGAAATTCTGGTTGGATTGTACACTGCGATCCAACCTCAATGAGGCCCCTGGTCTGGAGATGACTAGTGAGTGGATAATGGTCTTGGGGCCTAATTCAGATCTGATCGCAGCAGCAAATTTGTTATCTAATGGGCAAAACCATGTGCACTGCAGGTGAGGCAGATGTAACATGTGCAGAGAGAGTTAGATTTGGGTGGGTTATTTTGTTTCTGTGCAGGGTAAATACTGGCTGCTTAAATTTTTTATTTTTTTTTACAATACTTTTTATTTGATTTATAAGCAGAAGCAAAAAAAGGGCATAGAAACAAGAGAGGTGGGTAACATTCAGGGTACAGGTTTGGTACACATAATAAATAATCACTCTTCATGAACGTATTCCACACTGTGAACCAAAATATCTCAGGACCACAGGAGAGCAGAAAGCCAAAAATTAAATGCAGAATAAAGATAAACACTCTCAAAACCACGACCCCAGATCAATACACAATATAGCAAACGGTATAACAACCAAATCCAGAAAAGGAAAGAAATAGAGCAAGAGAAACAGAAGGAGAATGTGGGGGTGGGGGGGGGGGGGGGGGGGTGAATCAGGTGCATGGCCTTAACAAACACGAATACTGTTGTGTCAATAAATGCGTTGCTAGTGAGTGTGGGATCCTGCCGCTGCACGTACAGAGTCCATTTGGACTATTTCCTCAAAGAGGTTGAAACCGACGGGGAATGTTTGATAGATAGATGTTTCAAATAGGTAGTGTTTGTGAACTTTATTAATAATGAGGCTAAGGGAAGGGATCGTATCCAATTTCCACTGTTGGGCGATGGCTGTTTTGTGGCGATTAAAACATGGCCCAACAGATATGAGTCGCCATTTGTAAGTAAACTTGGATGGTAATGGAAAAGAGCATTTACCGGCTGCTTTATTTTTACACTGCAATTTAGATTTCAGTTTGAACACACCCCACCCAAACCTAACTCTCTCTGCACATGTTATATCTGCCCCACCTGCAGTGGACATGAGCCCTCATTCCGAGTTGATCGCTCGCTAGCTGTTTTTAGCAGCAGTGCAAACGCTAAGCCGCCGCCCTCTGGGAGTGTATCTTAGCTTAGCAGAAGTGCGAACGAAAGGATCGCAGCATTGCTACAAAAAAAATTGTGCAGTTTCTGAGCAGCTCCAGACTTACTCCTAGCTTGCGATCACTTCAGGCTGTTTAGTTCCTGTTTTGACGTCACGAACACGCCCTGCGTTCGGCCAGCCACGCCTATGTTTCCCCCGGCACGCCTGCGTTTTTATCTGGCACGCCTGCGTTTTTACACACACTCCCCGAAAACGGTCAGTTACCACCCAGAAACACCCACTTCCTGTCAATCACTCTGCGGCCAACAGTGCGAATGAAAAGCGTCGCTAGACCTTGTGTGAAACTGCATCGGCTTTTGTGAAAGTACGTCGCGCGTGCGCAGTGTGCACCATACGCATGCGCAGAAGTGCCGAATTTTAGCCTGATCGCTGCGCTGCGAACAACGGTAGCTAGCGATCAACTCGGAATGAGGGCCATGGTTTTGCCCATTAGCTAACAAATTTCCTGTTGCAATCAGATCTGAATTAGGCCCTTAGCAGCATTCTGGGTGATAAAGAATATGATTCTGGAAATATTTTTTAGATGGTTATGGGCCTAATTCAGACCTAATTGCTCGCTAGGGTTTTTTTTGCACTGCTGCGAACAGATAGTCGCCGCCCATAGGGGAGTGTATTTTCGCTTTGCAAGTGTGCGATCACATGTGTAGCAGAGCTGTACAAACAGATTTTGTGCAGTCTCTGCACAGCCCAGGACTTACTCAGCCGCTGCGATCACTTCAGCCTGTCCGGGACCGGAATTGATGTCAGGAACCCTCCCTGCAAACACTTGGAGACGCCTGCATTTTTCCAACCACTTCCTAATAATGGTCAGTTACCACCCGCAAACGCCTTCTTCCTGTCAATCTCTTTGCGATAGCCCGTGCGAATGGATTCTTCGCACATACATATCACTGAGCAGCGATCCACCTTGTACCTGTGCAATGCACCTGCGCATTGCGGTGCATACGCAGTTCTGACCTGATCGCAGCGCTGCAAAAAATACTAGCGAACGATCAGGTCTGAATAACCCCCTATGACAGGTTTGTGAGAGGTGCTGAATGTGTGGTTTGAAGGGGAGGGAGGAGTCAAGGATTACTCCAAGACAGCGCACTTGGGGCTAGAGGAGATAGTTGTGCCATAAATAGATAATGATATTGTGGGAGAGTGGGAAGATGATCAGCTCAGTCTTAGACATGTTAAGTTTAAGAAAGCGCTGGGACATCCAAGAAGAGATAGCAGAGTGACAGTTGGAGATACGAGTGAGGAGAGCAGGGGAGAGGTCAGGGGAGGAAAGGTAGATTTGAGTATCATCAGCATAGACATGATATTGTAAATCAAAAGAACTAATGAGTTCACCAAAAGGGGACATAAAGAGAGAGAAAAAGAACAGAACCTTGGGGGACACCTACAGTTTGTGGAAATGTGGGGAGGTGGAGTAATGAGAGCAGACAGAGACGGAACGGTCAGAGGATAGCTAGGAGAGGGCAGTATCACACAGACCAATGGAGTGGAGGATTTGCAGAAGGAGAGGATGGTCCACAGTGTCAAAAGCAGCAGAGTTGTCAAGAAGAATAAGTAGAGAGTAGTGGCCCTTAGCTTTGACAGCATGGAGGTCATTGCAGACTTTCGTGACGGCAGTGTCAGTGGAGTGGAGAGGACGGAAGCCAGACTGGAATGGGTCAAGCAGTGAGTGTGAGGAAACAAAGGAAGTAAGGCGGTTGTAGACAATTTGCTCAAGGAGTTTGGTGGCAGGAACAGATGAGGGCCATGACTTTCTCACCAGATACATGGGCGGAAGATGTCTGAGTTTGTGAGAGGGGTGGTAAGGGGGAAGGTGTATGGTTGCTGTTGGTCTGGTGTGATGTCCTGATGTATGGAGTCAATTTTGGATGTGAAGTAAGTGGCAAAGTCAAGAGCAGAGAGTGAGGAGGGGAGATGAGGTGGGAGTGGGCAGAGGAGCAAGTTGAGATTGGCAAAGAGACGCCAGGGGTTGGAAGACTGGGAGGAGATGAGGTTCCTGAAGTATGACTGTTTAGCAAGGGAAAGGACAGCACTGAAGAACAAGAACATAAGTTTGAAATGGAGGAAGTCTGCCTTAGAGCGTGATTTCCTCCACTGTCGCTCAGTAGTACGTGAGCATTTTTGCAGATTTCTTGTACATTTGATGTGCCAGGGTTGATGTGTTAATTTGCAAGGGTGAACAGTGGTTGGTGCGGTGGGGCGACAGAGTCAAGAGCAGAAGTAAGGGATGCATTGTATATGGAAGTGGCTTGTTCAGGACATAAGAGAGAGAGAGAATAGGAGAGAGGTAAGTCAAACAGGGAGGATAGGAATGTGGTGTCAATAGCTTCAATGTTACGCTTAGTGATGGTAGCCTTAGGAGGTAGAGATGGGGAAGCAGAGAGAGATACATTAAAGGAAAGCAGGTGATGGTCAGTGAGGGGAAATGGGGAGTTGGAGAAATTGGAAATATCACAATGGTGAGTGAAGACCAGATCCAGTGAGCTCCCATTCACATAAGAGGGGGAGGAGGTCCACTGGGAGAGTAGTCTTCCTGAAGTTTCAGCTCCTAAAAAAATAGAATCAATCTTTGGATGGGACTCAGATTCTGATTCTGATTTTAAAGCTAATGAAATACCATTCATTGCAGGGCCTATGTTCTTAGAGGAAGTTTTTTCCAAGCAGGAAATTCCAACTGTTCCAAAGGTATCAGTATGAAATACCTACAATCAAAATCCAGACGGTCAAAATCCCGACAACAATTGACCGACGGTCAAAATCCCGACAAAGTCACAATACCGACATTTAAAATACAGACAAGGTCAAAATACTGACATTTAAAATGTCGACAGGTCAAAAAATCGACACAAGTTTTTCATTGTTTTTTGTGTGTATGTCGACATAGGTTGACATGGACACTGTATAAGTGTACCGCATCCCCTCGCATGGCTCCCTGCGCTTGCCATGTTTCGGTCACAGTGCTTCACTGTGCTCGGCACACTATTATATTCCCCCTCCAGGTCCACTGGGATGGTAAAGTATGAACAAGTTGGTTTCAATAAAAGAATCAGGAAAAACTCATGTCGATTTTTTTGACCTGTTGACATTTTAAATGTCGGGATTTTGACCATAGGTCAATGGTTGTCAGGATTTTGGAAAGAACAAAATGCTTGAAGTTAGGTTTTACTTCTGAGAGGCTTTTTGTGCTGTTTGTGTGGGGTGTGGGGTGTAGTGCGCCTATTCATATATCATCAGCCACTGTTTCTATTGTCAGGATTTTGACCATTGGGATTTTGGTTGTAGGTAAATTGACCACATCCAGTTCCAAATGTTTTCCAAATATCTTCGCTGATTATAGTCTGACCTTGCCTTGTTTTTGTTTAGATTTTTTTTTTTTTGTCTGAGTCAGGTCTTCAGAAATTCTTCATGTCCAGTTGGTGCCCAGTGTCCGCCTTTGGGGGGGCACTGTTATGAGCTGCAGCCGCAGACTGTGGTCTGTTCATGTTATGATGCTATAATCTGTTTCTGTTGGATCAGCTTGCCATGTTTTCCTGCATTCTCAGTGCATTTCATATCCCTGCAGGTTCCCTGTGTGTTCAGCTTCAGCTGCAGTATAATGAGGAGTTTTGTCTGGGTGTGTATAGCTGAACAGATGCACTGAGTCTCCTCATCAGAGGGCAAAGTTTCCCTGGCTGCTCTGACTGGGAATTGCTCCTAATATTACCCAGCCTGCCCTGTATCTTATGCTGGTTATAGCTTCTGCCTTGTGTACGAAACCTGGTCCAGCCGTGTTCTTGTCTTGAAACCTGAGGATACCTTGTCTATTAGTTTACTCCAAGCTTCCCTGAGTTTTATCCTGTCATTACCTGCAGTATCCAGAGCTTCCCCGCTTAACAGCTACCTGCAAAATACCACCAAGCAGTGTGTTCGGGTGGTCTTCAGTATGCCGACTGACGGGGTCCCAGTGCACAGTATACCGGCGCCGGAATCCTGACAGCCGGCATACCGACACTTATTCTCCCTCGTGGGGGTCCACGAACCCCCTGGAGGGAGAATAAAATAGCGTGGCGCGCGTAGCGTGGTGAGCGCAGCGAGCCCGCAAGGGGCTCATTTGCGCTCGCCATACTGTCGGTAAGCCGGCGGTCGGGCTCCCGGCACCGGTATGCTGGTCGCCGGGAGCCCGGCCGCCGGCATGCCATACTGAACCCGTGTGCAGCCTGTCAGCCTGTAGTATCAGCTGCTTCCATAGCAGCACCTGGAGCTTCTCCTCTAAACAGCAGTGACGAGCGGTGGGGTGAGGCAGAGCCTTTTCTGTCACACTAACATTTGTGCCAGAGTTTTGACTGCATAAAGTATATGAAAAATACAAAGGATATGTTTAAAATATATTCTTTGCATTATTCTTTTTTTTTTTCAATATTAATTTTTATTATTTTGCGGGTAAACAAAGCATTTGGGAATGGGGTACAGAAAAGAAACAAGGGGGGGAGGGGTAGGGGGGGTACACACAACAGTCTGCAGTTTACAATGAAACAGAGAGAGTATTATACACAACACTGTACAAAATTCCATGAGTAATGTAAGTGTATATCATGTCATCCTAGCATTCATACTAATCCAATAGCTGGCCTATCTAAACGTCAGGAGGGGGCTTGGGGTTCGGTGTTCGGCTATGCCAATAGGTGGACCATGAATACCATCTGAGCAGTGGGGAAGTTGGGGAAGAGGTATAGGCCACTCCCGCGGTCTCGAATTCGTAGTGCGACTGTACGGCCATTTCTATTGCAGAGATATGGGGGGCCTTGGTGGAACGCCAAAGGCGAGCGATTAGGAGTTTTGTTGAAATGAGGATATGGCCTAGAATATAGCGGTCTGGTGGCGGTAGGTCCCCATAGTATAGATGTAGAAGGGCCAGTCGTGGGTGAGGGGAAATATGGCGGCCGAGCACTGATTCTATGAGGTGGAAGACCGATGTCCACAACGGGGTGAGTACCGGGCAATCCCAGAAAACATGTATTAGAGTACCGACCATACCGCAGTTCCGCCAGCACATTTTGGATGTGGTGGATTGCATCGCGTGGAGGCGGGATGGGGTGAAATACAGGCGGTGAAGGAGTTTATATGATAGTTCGATATGTGATATACATTTAGAGACTGTGTAGCAGGATTTATATATCATATCCCACTCCTCCTCCGAGATTGAGCATCGAAGATCTATCTCCCATTTCATCTGAAATGGGGCTTTCTGTAATGGTTGGGGAGTATTAATGTAATCATACCATTTGGTGATACCACCTCTACCTCCTCCAGTTTCCAGGAACCTTTGAACTAGTTTAGGCAAGGAGGGAGGGGGGGTAGTGGGTATCGAGACTCCCTGAAGCCAGTGTCTAAACTGCAAATATTTATAAAATTCCCCATGTGGTAGCAAGAAATTTTCCTGGATCTGGGTAAAAGAAAGAAGGGCGTCATGCGCCATCATATCCTGTAAAGACCGGATTCCCTGCGATATCCAGTAGTCAAGTCTCAAGTCGGGGATCAAGGAGGCTACTCCCGTCAAAGATATGGCCGTCGTAGGGAGAATTATGTCATTCCCACTTCGCACTATCTCTAGCCAAGCTTTCCTAGTAGATTGGACAGAGAGGGACTTATTGGTTAGTACTGTGCCCTCCATTTTAGGGAGTAACAATACATCAGTCAGGGGTAGTGGGGCTATAAGATCTTGTTCAAGATGTACCCACGATTTGTCCGTAGGTTGGGTATACCATGCCCCTATCTGAGCTAGTCGGCATGCCAGTTGGTATGAGTGCAAATCTGGATAAGCCAAGCCCCCGTCCCGCTTGGATCGGGTCATTGTTTTCCTTGCTAACCTTGGTTTCTTGCCCTTCCAGACATAAGAGTTAAATATCGCGTTAAATTTGGATAGTAGGGAGTTGGGTACGATGAGGGGAATGGCCCGGAACAGGTACATAAGTCTGGGAAGGATCGTCATTTTCAGTGCAGCTATTCTCCCCAGCCATGATACATGTTGCATCATCCAGTCTGAGATTAGAGTTGTGGATTTGCGTAAAAGAGGGGGGAAGTTAGCGGATATCAAATCATCTAGTTTCTTTGTGATATGGATTCCCAGATATTTGAGGCTTCTATCCTGCCAGGAATACGAGTAGGTAGCCTTCAGATCGGACAAGAGAGAAGGCGGAAAGTTAATGGGGAGTGCTTCTGTCTTCGTGTTATTAAGTTTATAGTAGGATACTGCTGAATATTCGGACAAAAGTGTGTGTAACGCTCTCAGGGAGGAGGAAGGCTAGTGAGTGTCAATAGGACATCGTCTGCGAAAAGACATAACTTATGAGAGTGTCCCGAGAATTCCACACCTCTTATCGTGGGTGAGGAGCGTATTTTCTCGGCCAATGGTTCCATTGCCATCGCAAAGACTAATGGGGATAGGGGGCACCCTTGGCGAGTGCCGTTTGTAATGGGGAATGGAGATGAGAGCAGACCGTTCACACACACCCTCGCCGAAGGGAGAGAGTATAAAGCCATAATGGATGATAGAACTCTACCAGTAAGGCCAAACTTTCTAAGAACCACTTGCAGGTACCCCCAGTGAAGGCGGTCGAACGCCTTCTCCGCGTCTAGCGAGAGCAATAATAGAGGAGATTCTGATTTAGAGAGGGCGTCCAGTATATTAACCACTCGCCTAGTGTTGTCAGGGGATTGTCTGCCGGGGACGAAGCCCACCTGATCCCCGTGGATGATAGAGGGAAGCAGAGGGTTAAGCCTGTTAGCCACCAACTTAGCATAGATTTTCAAATCGGTATTTAATGAGGCTATGGGGCGGTAGTTGGACATCATGGCAGAGCTCTTCCCCGGTTTAGGAAAGGCTACTACTCGGGCTTCTAGCATCTCCCCTGGGAAATTCCCTACGAAGGAGGCGTGATTAAAAACTCCCTCTAGGACCGGGACCAGAGTGTCTTTGAAACATTTGTAAACATTGTTTATAAACCCATCAGGGCCTGGAGCTTTGTCTAATGGGAGTGAGTCTATGGCTTGAGTGATTTCCTTCTGGGACCATGGTAGGTTTAAAGTCTGCAAAGTGTCTAAATTAATAGAGGGGAGATTAACATTGTTCAAAAAGGCTGCTATATTAGCTGGTGTAGGTTGTGGGGTAGAGATATCGTCTTTTAGGTTATATAGGGCGGAGTAATATGAAGCAAAGGAGTTAGCTATATCTGATGGGTCGGTTATTTTGATATTATTTGAGTTGATGATATATTTCACCCTCTCTTTAGCTGTTTTCCCCCGCAATTTGCGAGCTAGCTACCCGCCCTGTCTCCTTGCATATAGAACTTTTGCCGCAATCGGAAAAGATTTTTACGAACCTCCGTTAAGTCTAATTTATTCAGCTCATCTCTGACCCGGGTCAACTCTCGATATATCGTCTTATTAGATGGATGCAGCTTAAGTGAAGCATCTAGTTCTTTAAGACGGGCTTCGAGTTCTGCCTGTTTTTCCCGGGAGGTCCTGCGTATGTAAGCAGCCGCTTGAATGGACGCTCCCCTAACCACCGCCTTAAGGGCACACCAATGTGTAAACACCGAAGTTTCAGCTGGGGTGTTAGTCTCAATATATAAGGAAAGGGCCTGTGCGATGGACCGCTGGGCGTCTGTGTTCAAAAGGAGGTAGTCCCCAAGGCGCCATAGGGTAGGCGAGGACCTGACTTTGCGGGGGTTCCAACGGATAAAAAGGGCAGAGTGGTCGGACCACGATACCGGCAGGATAGAAGCCTTTGAAACCTGTTGGAGTGTCCACTTATCTGATATCGCTAT
Organism: Pseudophryne corroboree; assembly: GCF_028390025.1. Taxonomy (NCBI): domain Eukaryota; kingdom Metazoa; phylum Chordata; class Amphibia; order Anura; family Myobatrachidae; genus Pseudophryne; species Pseudophryne corroboree. The sequence goes on along the minus strand of NC_086444.1, from coordinate 1,201,251,150 downwards.
TTCTATCCTAGAATACGAGCCGTGTACTGGGGAGAAGAACGAAAAATCTCTACAAGTCGGGTTCTTAGCCCTCCAAACATCATAGAGATCATATTCATGTAGTATATTTCTAAAGGCGTGGGAACTATCACGTTGCGAGCCACCCTTGGGAGAAGTGCGGGCTTGGGATCTATCAACCGTTGGGTCAAGGACCATGTTAAAATCCCCCAGGAGTAATAAGGCACCCGATAGGTGCTTCTGGAGGGTTGTAAAAAATTTCCAAAGGAAAGGTAGTTGTTTGGTATTGGGAGCATAAAGCGTGGCTATGGTGACCGGTCTGTCTTCCAATTTACCCGTCAGTATGAGATACCTGCCATCTTGGTCTGAGATCTGGCATTCTAGGGAGAATTCACAAGAATTTGAGAATAATATTGCCACTCCGGCTCTTTTTTTCAGGCCATTGGACATATAGCCAATGGGGTATTTATTATCCCTAAAGGAGGGGGGTGATGAAAGCATGAAATGGGTTTCCTGTAAGGCCACTATATGCGCCTTACATTTAGCAAAGTGACGTAGGGCCAATCGTCGTTTATTCAGTGAATTCAACCCTTTTACATTTAAGGATAGTACATTAACCATTAGGCTTGTTTGGGAGCCGTGCTAATGTCAGGTTGCATATAGAAATTATGTAACGGGATCTGCCGGAGTGTGTGTGTGTTAAAACTTGGGGAGATGGGAAGAACAGAAGGGGTGGAAGAAACAGTAAGAAGAGGGCATAGAGCGGGCACCTCAGGGATGCCAAATAGGGTTGCCTAGCAGGGCAACACATGGGGTCGTGGCGAGGTGTGGGGAGTAGTCTCCCCCTCGCTCCTAGAACTTTCAACTTAAAAAATACAAAACTGCGTGGGGTCAAAGGGCACATGCCTCTTCTCGGGAAACTCAACAAATAACAAAAATAACATCATAGCATCAAGGGGAGTAGTATTGTCCCGTTTAGGGGTGTATGGCTATGCATGGTCGGCCTAGTCACAGTGAATACCGTATACAATAAACAACCCAAGTTAAACTGGTGTCGTCCATATAGATAAGGAAAATCGACTACTTCATGCTCCCCCGGGGTATTGACCGGGGGGGCAGAGCATTGGTACCAGTGACATAGGAGAATACAGGAAAAGCGAGAACATTCTCGACAATGACATACAACCTGATTGGGAAAATCAGTCTCTAACGATCATTGTCTGCCATCGTCCACTCCTGAGTCAGCTTGAGAGTTGCCGGTGCCTTTGCAGTTGTGTCTTCTCCCCTCCAGGAGTCCAGTAATTTCAGACCCGCTTCTGGAGAGATTATCGCGTGCATAACGCCGTTACGTCTAACCAGCAATTTCGTCGGAAACCCCCACCTGTACAGGATATCGGCTTTCCGGAGAGCAGAGGTCGCCGTGTGGAACGAACGTCTCAAGGCCAGGGTGGCCGCTGAGAGATCTCCGTAAACTTGTATTTCTCCCAGGGTCTTGGCTGACAGGTCCGGGCGCATAGCCGCCCGTAGGATTTGTTCCTTGATATGGAAGTAATGCATCCTCATTAGAGTGTCTCTTGGAGCATCCTTTGGGGCATTTCTAGCCTTCGGTAGGCGATGGATGCGGTCGATGAGAAAGTCATCAATAGAGTTGGATGGAAGAAGCTCCATGAAGAGATCCGTCGCAAATTGGGTAAGTTCCGTGGTGGTGACGGTTTCTGGGATGCCCCGGAGCTTGATATTATTACGGCGTGACCTGTCCTCAAGGTCACAGGTCTTCCGCCGTAGGTCCGCTACTTCGGCCTGTAGGACTTCAAGTTGGGTAATCACCTCATTATGTGACTTCACCACCTCCTCACATTTTTTTTCAAGATGATCCGTGCGTTGGCCTATAGCGTCGACCGACTGTTGGCAGCTTTGAAGCGCCGTCTTAACTTCCATCGTGATATAATCTTTAAAGGAAACCAGAAGTTGCCGCATAGTGCCTAATGTGAGGGGTGCGTCATCATCGAGTTGAGAGAGTTTTGTTTGGGTCACCCGAGGGGTCACGGATATGTAATCACCACTCCGGGGCTGTTTAGGCAAGGAATCCTGTATGGTAGAGTGTTTCTGGCTTTGGGAAGACGGGGACTGTTTAAAAAAGGCGACCTGGCGGGTTGGAGTCGGGTCTTTTGGGCATTTCGGCGCCATAGTCCCGATACACGGATCCTCTCACGGTTGTCGTAGATATAGAAATCGGACCCAAGGGGAGGGGAAATAAGGCTATGTCGGCTCAATATGCATGCCCATGCAGCTTTACTTCTTCAGGAGCGGGGGGGGGGGGGAGTTCCTCACATCACGTTAAAGATCACATCAGAACGGTCTGGCGAGATTCAAAACTCCCCACGACGTCCAGTTACCTGGAGTCATCGGGGGTGGATTGTCCTTATAAGTATGTCTGGCTTTTCTCTGTAAAAGCAGATTTGTGTAACAGGGAATGTGCATATATTGGGTCCTCCTCACATGCAGAGGTACAGAGATGTCGGCGTATTTCGTAGAAAAGGTGTGGGATAAGGGTAGGGACGTAGTACTGGCTGCTTGCCAGCAGTCAAGATGGCGCCTCCAGCTTCCAGTCACAGGTCTCTGTGGTGTATGTGCCACACGTACCTTGAAATCGTTGGTGGTGTCAGTGGGTGTAGGTCCAGAGCTTCTGGGCCCCTGTCTCCCCCACCCGATCCGGGCTCCCAGCAGGGTCTCCGGCAGTTCCCCGGGAGGGCCCCGGGTATTACAGGCCGAAATTCCAAGATGGCCGCCGGCGTGTGTACAGGCCGGGGAGACGTCAGGTGAGAGCGGCTCCCGTAGCCCGTGGACAGCTGCCCTTTGTTTTACCAGTGCCCGGGGGTCTAAGGAAGGCTGGAGGGCGGTGTGAGGAGAAACAGGAGGAGGTGGGCGGTGCCGCGGGTCCCGTTCCTACCACGGTCCGGGCCCGGAGCTCAGAGTCGGGAGAGTGAGAGTCTCGAGGTCCCGGCTGCTGGTGCTGGTGCGGGTGTCCACGGCCGTGTCCACAGCCGAGGATAGCGTCAGGCAGGGAGGTGATAGCGAGTCAGCCGGCCTCTTACGCTCGGGGGCCGTCGGGCGTCTCCCCCGTGCCGCCGTCCCGTCTCTCTGCAGTCTTCAGCTCCCAAGATGGCTGCCGCCCGTTCTCCGGAGTGCACTTCACGGCCCCAAACAGGTCTCGGATCACCCCCAACTGGCAGGTACGAGCACCGGGTGTTATACAGTGGTGTCCCAGCCAGGGACAGGATTCAGGAAGGCTCCACAGGCGACCCGGGCGGGCCAGTAGCACGGCCGTGGGTGAGGTATAAATTGAGGGGCAGCGAGTAGTCCGCAGGAGCCAGGAAACCGGCTCCCCGACTCCGCAGCACCGTCTCGCTGCCTGCTCCACTAATAGTAGGTGCTAATAAGAACACTTAGGGCGGGTGGGAGGTTTAAAGAGGTCGAATTATTGCCCAAAACTGCCAAGTCTCTGGGAGCTTACACAAAATGCAGCCTGCTCAGACAACCTCCAGGCCACGCCCCCTCTTTGCATTATTCTAATCATTTTTATAGCCAAAACTCTGGAGTAAAAAGTCTATGGCAGGTGAGGCCGTGCCTCCCCTGACTATCTTTTCTGATCAAAACTCACCAAATTTCCAGGAGTTTATACTGCTGCACCTGTGTATAATGCCCAGATGTACCCTTTGGCTCATATATTGCATGTAAATCTGGCTCTGGGGTTAGCCAGTGCCTCCTGAGCCATTTAGCTCACCGCACGTCCCTGCTGAACAGCTACCTGCAAATCCCATACCTCCCAACATGACCCTTTTCTCTTAATGTATGATTGCTGGCACCTGTTTTGAACAGGTGAATGGATAAGAAAGGTGTTTCACCACAGGTGTCTGCAATCATAAATTAAGAGAGAAGTCCAGGAGCAGAGCATTCTGTCCCTCCTGGAGAGGGTCATGTTGGGAGGTATGAAATCCTACCTGCAGTGTTTCCACAAGCTCCAGGTTATCTATCTGTATGTGAGCTGCTCCCATATACAGCGTCTGTGCTAAGTACAAACTCTGTCCCTCAGTCTTTTCTATGCTTGGCCTGCGTGTGTTTGTCCATAGCATCACTTCCAGTCCCTTCAGTTATTGCTCACCAGCTTCCAGAAGTAGTCCCTGGATTTTGTGTTATTACCCTTGTCAGTGCTACCTTATCCAGTCCTGGATCTGTTATTCACCGGTGCCTGCCAGTCCAGTCTTACCTTATCCAGTCCTGGTTCTGTTATGTGTTCATACTTCTGTTATTCACCAGTACCTGCCAGTCCAGTCTTACCTTATCCAGTCCTGGTTCTGTTATTTACCAGTACCTGCCAGTCCAGTCTTACCTTATCCAGTCCTGGTTCTGTGACTTACCAGTACCTGCCAGTCCAGTCTTACCTTATCTAGTCCTGGTTCTGTTGTGTATTCATACTTGTCTTATACCTCTTTCTGTGTGAAAGGGTCGACCCAGGTTGAAATTCCCGGGACTTCGACCCTGGAATCTACCAGGGTCGGAGACACAGGAACTTCAACACGGGTTGACCCTTTCACACAGACAAAATACCCGTGTTGATCTGCAAATTACCGAGTCGACATTCTCGCCCCAGTAATTTGCATGTCTGTGTGAAAGGGGGGTTCAGGAAGGTCCTGGCAAAATGACCTGGCATTGAAATGCCGAGTAATTGCCGGGACTTTCAGACTTTTCTGTCTGAAAGTGGTATTATTTACCAGTACCTGCCAGTTCAGTCTTACCATATCCAGTCTTGGTTCTGTTGTGTGTTCATACTTCTGTTATTCACCAGTACCTGCCAGTCCAGTCTTACCTTATCCAGTCCTGGTTCTGTAGTGTGTTCATACTTCTGTTATTCACCAGTACCTGCCAGTCCAGGTTTGTCTAGTCCTTGTCCAGTGTGTGCCCATTTGTTTAGCCTCAACCCACTCCGTGCCAGGAGGGTGTCTACTCCTGCATATTTTCTTTGCACTTTCCCAGTCTCCAATAGTTTCCTTGTCCACATTAAGACCTGAGGCATCTGAGTACTGGGTGGACCTAATTCACCTGGGAAAGGCGGCTGCTAAAGGCGAAGCTTTAGTACTGAGGAGACCAAAGGATTGCTGGGCTTGCGTAACAGCCAGAAGACTATGCAGACCTGTGAAGCCATAATATTAGCCACTGTGCCACCATGCTGTCTGTATAATATACATTTACAGTGAAACCTTTATTTTACATTCCCTTATCTTAATGGTTTTGTGGTATTTTATGTTTTTAACGGTCCTCTCATTCACTAAAGCATGGGTCTTCAACCTGCGGCCCTCCAGCTGCTGTGAAACTACACATCCCAGCATGCCCTGCCACAGTTTTGCTATTAAGGTATGCTAAAACTGAGGCAGTGCATGCTGGGATGTCTAGTTCCATAGCAGCTGGAGGGCCGCAGGTTGAAGACCCATGCACTAAAGCATTTAGATCAGCCCATTTCCCTGATTATATTCTCCACTTTCATACATTTTAAGCTACTCAGTTTACACAGACATAGTATTTTGTGGCGCAGTGACATGGTGTTCAGCAGTACTGCCTCACAGCTTTGGGTTTCGATCCCAATCGGGGCCATATCTGTGCAGAGTTTATATGTTCTACCTCTGTCTTCAGCGCATACCTCCATTCAAAGATATACTGGTAGATCAATTGGCTCCTGGCAAAATTAAGCCTGTGACCATGTGGTAGGAAATCACCCACCCTCCATCCAGGGGCATATTAACCACTTAAGTGACAGAAAAAAATCTAAAAACTGCTCAGAAATTGTCGTGTTTTTATTTTTTTATGAGTGAATTAGGTGAAGAACATGTATTTAAACTTATACTAAATGATTTAACAAAAAAACATTTTTCAAAGTATTTGTAAACAAAATTGTTGTTTTTTTGGAACATCACGATGTTGATTTTCTCTCACCAGGTACACAAAGGTAGGGGCTGGGGGTGTTTTTAATTTACATTTCCCCAGCTGCTGCTAATGTCTGCAGCGGCCAGGGGTCCTGCTGTGCTGAAGGATCAGTAGTGATTGGCTGCACGGCAGACACTGAGGGATGGTACAGGGAAGCAGAGGAACCTGGAGGTGCGTCTGAGAGCAGCAGCTGTGGGAAGAGTCTCTTCTTGCAGCCATCCACACTGTATATCTGACTGGTCGCGTCGTTTGCGACCAATTCAGATTACGCACCGCCTGCAGTGGTCACAAATGGTGTGGCCAGGAAAGGAGTTAAGAGAGGAAGGGGTCTGCGTGTATAGTCTCCGTTCGAGCCCCCTGCTCTCTAGCCGGCAGCGCAATTATGAGCGCTATTAGAGTATTGTTAGGATGTGGTGTACTCTGTGCCTGTCTCCTTCTACACAGCCGTCTATGAGCGCATACCCTAGTGTTAATACCCTAGTGCCAAGAGTCACTCGGAGGTGGAGCTATGTGATGTAATCCCTGCTCATCCATCTTAGAGTGAGAGAGAAAGAGAGACTGAGTCCTGGTGTGTGCAAGCATGCAGAGCTGAGACCGGGAGCAGATCTCAGCTACAGAGACTCACAGTGTTTTATTGCATGTATCATGGCTCCGGAGCGGACGCTGAGCCGCTGGAGTCTATGTACTACGCCTTGTAGAGAGATTAAATGGGTCGAGATAAAGTACCAGCCAATCAGCTCCTTACTGCCGTGTTACAGGCTGTGTTTGAAAAATGACAGGAGCTGATTGGTTAGTACTTTATCTCTCTCCACTTTATCTCAAGGCTTAGTACATAGAACCCTCTGTCACCAGTGTACACACATGCAACTTCACTACTGCGCGAAATGTTGGGAAATTGTCCACCGCACCATTTTCCAGGTTTTTTTTTGCAGAGCTGCCGCTGTTGACGTGAGACTCCGGAGAGGCTTATATTGAGGAAATGGGTGCAGGGTGTGTGGCCCTCTTGACCCAGGGGCCCATGTGCACAGTACACTCTGCAATCACTATAGATAAGCCACTGCCTACACCTCCCTGGGTAGAAGGCGGAGCACCCAGTCTGTGTGACCCACCGGGAATTTCCACATCCTGCTACTCCGCCAGTCCAGTTCTGTATAAATATACAACAGTATAAACACTGTGTAGTATAGCTTGTGTTGCGTGTTGCTGAAAGTGAAAGGTAACAGTTCATAATTTACACACCGTATATACAGTATATACAGTAGGACTTAATGTGTGTGTGCGGAAGCTTAACTGTAATTAAAGATATGTGTTTACTGTACGGGTGGAATTTTCCACATCACAATGAAACCAGTAAGTCAGTTACAACTTGCCTTGTATACAGTATATTCACCTTTATTTTACTTTCACTTGCGAGTTCTTGCAATCTTCTGGAATCCTACTAGGTGTAGTTTATATATAGCAAATGTGATTGTGAGAAATAAATGGAGGTTTACTAGTACCGGAGAGTTCCGGCATAACACACTGTGGCAGGAGAGGCACTCTGCCACTTGGAAATAACCCTAGGGAATTAATAAAGGCTTGTGCCGCTGATAGAGTGGCTGCTGGAAGCCACTTACAGGGTCCTGGGAATGGATGTGAAGAGTGGAAGGACCGGGTTCCCATCCATTGGGCCCAGACCAGGTCTTATGGGCTTCTCAGCACAGGAAGCTGTTTCATCAGTCAGCACCTGGCTGCTGGGTTTAAAGCTTAGTCTCTCCCACAAGTCATGGCTCCTGACGGTAGTTAGTGCCCAGGCGATAGGCCTGCTAGTGACAGTGGGATCCGTTAGACTGGACGTTAGTGTCAGGACGCTGGGACCTGAAGGGTTCTTTATTAAGTGAAAGGGAGTGAGGCCTAACCTCCCTAGTTGTTTTGCTGGAGACAGTGATCTTTGATTTATGTTTAACCTTGTACTTGAGCAACCTGAATAAAAGGTATTTGTCGTTTTTGAACAAGCCTGGAGACGGTCGCTGGTGGAATTTTTGTATCAGAACGCATTTTAGCCACCCTCCTGTTACAACATATCTACAGTCCCCGAAACACTTCTGTTATTTCCCATACTTACTTATCCCAAACCACCTCTTGATGGTAACACAGACACTCCTGATAATCTCAACCAAACAAGTAAAACAATATAGAAGGAAGGGAAAAGGCACTGTCAAAGTCAGAAAAATATCTCTATACACACTGCCATATTTGCACCTCATATACGTCCGCGCTGCGCATGCGTACGCTCTCCCGTGCGTGCGCATACTCACAGTCGCGGGCACCCGCAGGCGCGCGGTATGCGTATTTACGGTAGAGTTTATGTGATCGTAGCGTGCGACTCAATCGTTACATATTTTAACTATATAATGTATTTTGTAGATCATGGTCCCTTTGATAGATTCTGAAAGTTTAGTTAATATAGCATGTTCCTGGACAGAGGGATCCCTCTTTGTATTGTACGAAGGGTCTAACAGGAGTCATACAGTGGTGTTTAGTACCCATCGGAAGAGTATTTAATTAGCAATATTCCGGTGTTGGTTTGGAGCGGATTAATCGCTTGTGCGAATAGTTATGGACATAAGAAGTTTATGTCCATTTACTATTATTTGCTCTTACTTAGCCATGCGGCGGGAAACCCAGTATCCCACCCACCTGAGCTGTTGGAAATCGTCACAGCCCACCTGTATGAATCAACCTATGACCTTTTGTTATAATGCGAAGCCGAATTCCTGTGTCCAATGAACAATGAGATTGTAGGGACCATTGAATTGTATTGTGTGTGGGGCATAAATAGACAAGCCGATCACATCCAGCTCACTCTTCAACGGTTATCATTGCTGAAAATCGGGAGCTGGATGTCCAGAGGCGCATGCGATCGTTTCCCCTTGTGCGTAAGTGTTTCTCCGCAACCATATTGTTCTTACTGTTATTGTGAGCCATTTCTCTCTCTCTCTCTTCTCCTCTTTCTCTCTTATTTTCCCTTAAAACATAATTGTATTGTATTGTATTTCCTGTGTAGTTATCTGGTTAGGTAGTCTATGTTATATTGTAGTGTATGACTTGTATTGTGTTAATTCTTTTGCAAGTATATCATTCATAATATATATATATTAGGCGTTGGACCCTAAGCCCAGGTATCTGTGTATTTCTTGTAGTGTTAAGTATTCACAGAGCGTCGGTGACGCTCAAACAGCTTTTGAGTTAATAAGGTTACACTAGGTTGCATCTACACCCTATTTCTACACTAAGGTTTTACTGCATAATATACTGTTTATGGTTTAGATATAAAGGTTTAACATTGTGAGCGTCAGCGCCGCTGGTGATCTCCTCGTGGTCCCGAGCGTCCGCTACGCTATAGCGAATCATTACGTTAGACGGCAGCCAATAGCGTGCCTGCCTGTGATCTCTTGGCTGTGAGCGAACGTGACGCTTGAGCGTCTCGACTACGGCTAAGCGATTGCTACGCAACGAGCGTACCCTTACGGTACTCCATACGTGAATAGCGTACAGTGTTCTTAGACCTCATAAAGGGTTTTATATAAGATAAATATTTAGCTTTATCAATTTAGCTTTATCAATTGGCGGCTCGCCCGTCCTTCACATATCTGCGCTAGGTAATTTCAGCAGACATTATCCAGCAGCAAAGGGCGGGAGGTCATATTCCTCGTAGTGCTGTTTGGATAAGCGTCTGCTTCGCTTAGTAAAGGGTGCTGAAGGAATCCGGGACCGGAGGTAAGAACAAAACGATAGTGTCTTTTTAAAACTGTTTATTTCTGTCTTGCGTACACACGCACGCATATCTGCATTTCTTTTCATTCGTGTATTTTCATATATCACTCTCCTGTTTGCCATTGTATAATTGATAAACGTACTAAGAGAGATTTGCCGCTATTTCATAGTTAAAGAGTAAAGGTAATACAGTTAAGGTATAGAAATACACACAGCTCTACCTAAAGGAAAAAGGAGAGATTGGTGTGGTGTGCGGTAGATGATCGAGGATCATCTACATTGATAAACGTGTTAGGTGTGTTGCGGTGGACATTGGTTTTGTGTACACGTGTCTCTAACAAAGGGCTGAGACTCGCGTACGCAAAGGCCGACGCACGCAGCGTAAATTACGCAACGGAGCGTCTGGGTACGCCCACGTAACTCAGGTCACACGATAGTGTTGATTTTTAAATAGCGCAACAAGCGATAAATAGCGCAACAGGCGATAAGTAGCGCAAATCTATTTTAAATTCGAAATTTAAATTAACAGATCCTTCTCCTAATTTGTAACACATCTGGTCTAAAGAGAAATTTCTGCGCAGAAATAGAAATAGAAGCAAAAGTGTACGTGTGGTGAGTGAGTGTTTTGTATATATAAGTTTATACAATTTTACAGGTTGAACCACAAGAAGTCGAGTTCTCGCAGAGGTACATACGTGTAAGTGACATACATGGTGGCTAGGGAGGCATCCTTGGTTAAACATAAAATTTGAGCATTAGAGTGTAGCAGACCAGGAGGTCATACTGTAACAGACCAGGAGGTCAGACCAGGAGGTCGCATAACAGACCAGGAGGTCTAGGTACAGCAGACAAGGAAGTCCGCTATAGAGTCCACAGGCACAACACCAAAGAAAAGGGTTGGTGCAACACCCATATAGGCCATACAAGCTCTTGCTGAAGGAATTCGCAGCCGCAATTTTCGATTCCGCTGGTCGCTCCGTACATAAGATTAGTTGCTTATGTGCTGAACGATTGTACCGCACGTAATTGTGTGCATTAGTAAACCTGACCGGTACTATTTGTGTACGAAGGTCATAAACGCTATTTGTACATTCTAACGTGATTTGTGTAATTTTTTATTTTTTCAAAAAGGGAAGTTCGCTGGTCACTCAGGAACTATCTGACAACCACACCTTTACTGGAAAGGGTTAATGCTCTGCGGATCACACTCACATGTTCCAGTAAACAAAGGTTAATAGGGGCCCTGGGTGGAGTACGCCAGCACTATATCAGTGTGATCAGGTCGTATTGGTCGGCGTGGGCGAGTGAGTGAGGTGCTCGGTAAACTTCACCGCCAACCTATCGTGAATATCTTGGTTTTTTGTAAGGTTCCGTAACACCTGCAAATTATGGGGGCCAGTTGTTCAGGAAGGGGGCGATCAACCTCGGTTCGGGTTGATTCTATAAACCGACCAGTCGGGTCGGCAAGGTACGTAATGTGTGAAAAGTACGGAAGTCACACAGAAGCTTTATGTGATGAATGGGAGAGAACGACAGTACATGACGGGGAGAAATTCCCAAGAGTAGGTAGCTTCAGCACAGAAGTGTTAACGAATTTAAGGAGAAGGATATGTCTCATTAAATCAGCAAAGAGACGAATCAAGCATTATGATTATTTGCAGTTGTGGCAACAGGAGGGTGACATACAGAGAGGATTGGCTCAGGCGGCGGGATCTGGCTCTCTATCAAGAAACTGATAGCCACGGCCCCACCGCCACCATACATATCAGGAGAGAAATTGGTTGCGGAGAATGACGCACTAAGGTGTAACAAACAAACACTTAGCAACTGTGTAAATGTCAAAGATAATGTTAACCAATTAACCAATGCAAGTATTAACCCGTGCAAGTTGTACCCTGTTTTGAACTTTCCCCAGGAGTGTGATCAAGAGGACGAATCGGCAACAATATCAACGCTCTCTCTAGCAGCCACCATATCAGAAACAACAGTAGGCACGGCCCAACCCATAAGATTAGTAACAAAGCCCCCTAGCGGAGGGACAGGTGAGGTCGTATCAACGGGTAAGTACGGCACCATACACTATGCTGAAACTATTTCACCACAAACTGCAGAATCTACACAGAATGATGTTGTTAGAATTAATCCTGTTAAGGTAATAGTAGTGCCAAATGGGAAAACGGACACTTCAGGAGTCACTCCTGTTAGGAACATCGCCATGTATAGCCCGTTTACCCGAATGGAATTAAGAACCATAGTGTCTGAATTCCCTGACCCTAGAAAAGATTTAGTTGCTAGCCAAAAATACATCAGAGACCTAGGAAACACTTTAGAGCCCAATAATAAAGATTGGCAAGTACTGCTAAGAGCTTGTTTACCCTCCAATGTCGACGCAGCTCAATTTTTAGCTGACTGTGGATTAGATCAGGATGTACCTCTTACAGATGTGTACAACAAAGATAATGCAAAAAGAATAAGTTTACAGTTAAAGGAATATTTCCCAGCGGTAGTTAAATGGAACAAGATATTCTCCATTAAACAAAAGGAGTCAGAAACAGCTGCAGAGTATTTTCACAGAGCATTATCAGAGATGGCAAAATACACAGGCATAGAGGACATTAAAACAAACATAAACCATCGAGAAGTAGCAGTATCGGTACTGATGGATGGTTTAAAAGAGTCATTAAAGACTAGGGTACAGACCACACAACCATGTTGGCGAGGTCTGTCTGTGGCTACTTTGAGAGAGGCTGCTATTGATCACGACCGGAATATCACCAGACACAGGGAGTCACAAGGTGATAAGTTAATGTCAGTAAGTATACAGGCCCTGACCACAAAACAGCCTGTGTTAATATCACCAAACCCTGTGGGTAAGTCAAATGTGGTAACATGTTATTTTTGTCACAAACAGGGACACTTTGCACGAGACTGTAGATCGAGAAATGTACAAAAATCTTATCAACCCCCTAGACAACGACACGACACACGACATTGGGATCAGGGTCCACAGAGACGGAGTTATGAGCCACATACAGGGGAAACAAAAAGATACCCCCCGAACAGAGACTGGCACGCCTCTGGTAGTTCCCAGCTAACTCCCCCACAAGTAGTTGCTGCCAGCGGGATTCAGGGAGGTCACCATACCCAATAGGGGTGTGGCCATACCTGTAATCTGCAGCCAGTAAAATTGATTGCAAGCCTTGGAAGTGAACCCGAAGTTGCAATTAATGTAGCTGGTAAATCATTAAACTTTCTTGTAGATACGGGGGCGGCCAAATCAGTGATAAATTCGACAGTGGGCATGAGAACCACTGGTAGGACAATTCCAGCCATGGGAGTAACAGGAGTAGTCCAGCATTACCCTGTTAGCAAGCCAGCCGAGATTACAAATTAGTGATGAGCGGGTTCGGTTTTACTCGGTTTTACTCGGTTTTACTCGGTTCTCAAAACGGCATCTTATTGGCTCACGGATGTCACGTGTTTTGGATAGCCAATAAGATGCCGTTTTGAGAACCGAGTAAAACCGAGTAAAACCGAGTAAAACCGAACCTCGCTCATCACTAATTACAATAGGGCCTTTACATACCAAGCATTCCTTTTTGCTGGCTGCATCGGCACCGACCAATCTCCTGGGAAGAGACTTACTGTGTAAAATGGGGTGCGTCATTTATTGTACTCCTGAAGGTGTATTCTTGGACATACCTGAGAATCACGCTCAGGAAGTGCGAGACATGTTAGACTCCCCATCAAAATTAATGTCACATACCATTATGACAAATAGGACTCCCTCCCAAGTAGAAGAAATGACATCTCAGATACCAGAGTCACTTTGGACTAAAGATGGACAGGACACTGGATTAATGGCAAACGTAGCTCCGGTAGTTGTACAAGTAAAAGATGGTAGGATAGCTCCAAAAATCCCACAGTACCCTCTGAAGCCAGAGGTGGAGTTAGGAGTTTACCCAGTAATAGAGCGCTTGCTACAACAGGGCATTCTGGTAAGAACGTCCAGCACTGCCAATAGTCCCATCTTCCCTGTGAAAAAGAGTGGGGGGAGGGGTTACCGGCTAGTGCAGGATCTAAGGGGGATTAACAAAATAGTTGAGAGTCAGTTCCCCGTAGTGCCAAATCCAGCTGTCATCCTAATGCAAATCCCTCCCACTGCGAAATTTTTCACTGTTATTGACCTCTGCTCCGCTTTCTTTTCGGTACCTCTGCACCCTGACAGCCAATATTTGTTCGCATTTACATACAGAGGAGTCCAATACACATGGACTCGATTACCACAAGGATTCATAGATAGTCCAAGTATATTTTCCCAGGCTTTGCATGATTGTTTACAGTCTTTCCAACCAGAGAGTGGATCAGTATTAATACAGTACGTGGATGATCTACTACTGTGTTCTGATTCATTGGAAGCATCCCTGAAGGATACGAAACAGCTCCTGTTTCATCTTTCAGACACAGGACACAAGGTTTCCAAAGACAAGTTGCAATTATGCCAAACTAGGGTAAAATATTTGGGACACTGTCTAACACAAGGACTGAGACACCTGACCGCTGATAGAATTCAAGCAATTAGAGACATGACTCTGCCACAAACCCAGCAACAGATCAGAACGTTTTTAGGAATGTGTGGGTATTGCCGTAACTGGATCCCAGGGTTTTCCATTCTAGCGTTACCCTTGCAGGAGATGGTCTCCTCAAACAAACCTGATCGGATTTCGCATACAGACGAGTCTGAGACGGCATTTGAGAGACTTAAACAGTGCCTAACGCAGGCACCAGCATTAGGTATGCCAGACTATGGGAAACCCTTTGAGCTGTACGGAACAGAAAGTGCTGGTTGCGCGGCAGGCGTACTAACCCAAAAGCACGGTGATGCCAGCAGGCCAGTAGCATATTACAGCGCTCAGCTAGACACGGTAGCGCGATCCCTCCCCACATGCTTGCGAAGCGTTGCTGCGATAGCATTGCTAGTAACAAAAAGCGAAGATGTAGTGCTAGGTCACAACCTCACAATTCATACACCACATGCAGTGTCAGCCTTGCTGAATTCTGCCCAAACCAGGCACGTCTCATCAGCGCGGTTTACAAGATGGGAATTGGCACTAATGGCCCCCGTAAACATCACCATAAGGAGATGCAGTGCATTAAATCCTGCAACATATCTCCCAGGTGTGCCTGGATAGGCACAAGGGGTGGAGGATGAGAGTGGTGGGGAAGGAGGATTTAATACAAAGGAAGACACACATGATTGTATGGAATATTTGACCCAAAATTTTACCGCAAGGCCTGACATCAGTGACAACCCACTGGAAGATGTAGAACTTACGTTCTACACGGACGGTAGTTGTCATAGACAGTCAGACTCGGGAGACTTATGTACTGGATACGCAGTCGTAGATGACCAAGGCACCATAGAAGCGGAACCGCTAGACCCACCTCACTCAGCCCAGGTTGCTGAACTGGTCGCCCTAACCAGAGCATGTGAATTGGCTAAGGGCAAATCAGCCAATATCTACACCGACTCTAGATACGCATTCGGGGTAGTCCATGATTTCGGAGCCCTATGGCGCCACAGAAATTTCATGACGGCAGCTGGTACACCGATAGCGCATGCAGCTCACATAAAAAGGCTTCTAACAGCGATACAGGAACCCGACAGAGTGGCTGTTATCAAATGTAAAGCACACACATATAGCCAAGACCCAGTATCACTTGGTAACAGCCGAGCAGACGAAGCTGCTAAGTTAGCAGCTGGTACCCCCAGACAGACAGACACCACACAACTGATGGTATTTAATACCATCAACACACAGAAGTTGTGTGAGATGCAAAATTTGTGTTCCACACAGGAAAAGGCAGTCTGGAAGGCAAAAGGATATGGCCAGGAGTCCTCAGGACTCTGGACGGATGGACACGGTAAACCAGTGGCCCCCAGAGCATACCTTCCATGTTTAGCTGAGGCAGCTCACGGGCTGACTCATCTGGGCAAGGAAGGGATGTGCAAGTTGGTAAGAGCATATTGGTGTGCCCCAGGATTTTCATCTCATGCGAGTAAAAGAGCAATGTCATGCCTTACCTGTTTGAGAAAGAACATCGGAAAGGCAATACCTACAGAACCATCTCATATCCCACCTGCAGGCGGCCCTTTCCAGGTAATACAGATTGACTTTATACAATTACCCCCTTGTCGGAATTTGAAATATGTACTTGTTTGTATAGATGTTTTCTCAAATTGGGTTGAAGCATTTCCTGCGGCCACAAATACCGCTATGTTTACTGCTAAGAAAATTGTGCAGGAATTTGTATGTAGATATGGTATCCCTAGAATTATCGAAAGTGATAGGGGTACCCATTTTACAGGTGATGTCTTTCAAGGAATGTGTAAATTGATGGGAATTGATAGCAAGCTGCACACTCCATACCGTCCACAGGCGAGTGCGAAAGTGGAAAGAGTGAACAGCACTATTAAAAATAAACTGAGTAAAGTGATGGCAGAGACAGGATTGACATGACCAGAAGCTTTACCCATTGTACTGTACAGCATCAGAACCACTCCCAGGTCCCCTCTTAATCTGTCTCCCTTTGAAATCTTGTTTGGTCGACAACCGCATGTTATGATTAACCCTCAGGATGATTTGAAGTGTAACAATGAAGTGACTGTAAAATACTTGATTAACATGAGTAAACAGTTAAGGAATCAAAATGATAATCTGAAGTTAGTGATTCCTGATTTACCAGATAGTAATTGTCATGACATTGAACCTGGGGATTATGTAATGATACGGAATTTTCTACGCTCAGGTTGCCTTATTGACAGATGGGAAGGACCATACCAGGTCTTATTGACTAGCACTACAGCATTGAAGGTTGCTGAGAGAGAGACTTGGGTTCATTCGTCCCACTGTAAGAAGGTTGCTGATCCAGAGAGGTCCCGTGATAAGGAACAGACGGTAGAGGTTGTATCACTGGAGTGTCTGTTCCAGGAGGATTGAGGCGGCACCTGAGCATTGAAAATCACAAGACCAAAAGCAGTTGTCGATCCCCTGTTCCCTTTTATTGTTTTTCTCCAACTTCCCATCCCCTCTCCCTCAAATTATTTTTTTTCCCCCTTCTCATTCTTCTCCGTTTCCTCCTACAAGATGGACTTGCCCCAAGAGACTGTGATCCGGATTTTCCTGTTGACCATGATGTTGACCAGAGCAGTCTGTTCCGGCGAGAGTACCATGGAGGTCGAGAGAGGTTCTGGAATGGGTTCTGATGATAAAGATGGAGGCGTAGTTTTCCAAGAACAACTTAACCAACAAGTAAAGGCGAGTATCAGAAAACGATCCGATAGCATTGACAATAGAAGGAATTGTGAAGGATTGTTAGCTGAAGAAAACTGTATCTGTAGGCTCTGTAACAACGTAGTGGAGGATGGGTGCATTAAGAAATGCCAATCCAGTTTTAATATCCACATGGACCGGCATCCATTGAGTGACTATCACTCCTTAGTGGGTAGTGTGTTAAATAAAACAGATTGTTGGGTATGCTCTCAAGTACCTCAAGGTCATAGCAAATCAGGGCTAGTACCATTTCCTTTAACGTTAGGGGAGGTACTTGAGTTAAGCGGTGGGAGACCGGTGGACAGGAGGTTTAATATCTCCAGCCCTCCTAGTTTGAAGCTCCACCAATACCATGTGGATAGGTCCCTATTATGTTTTAACATCTCCAATCCCCGAAAGCCGGGAAATTGGGAAGTGTCATGGAGTAACCAAACCATGACCTTTTCGCATAGAGCAGATAGAATGCCTACAGATACAGAGCTTATACGCCACATAGCCAGTAGAGGAAAATCTTTCCGATATAGGTATACCTTAGGAAATAGGATTACGAGAGTTGTAGAGGTATCACCAGGATACTGTGCACATATCGTACAACCTGATACGTGTACTAAGCAGATGGAAGAATTAGGGTTAGGAGATTTCACATGGAAGGTGTGTAATATGGTTATGTCCTACTCCGTCCCATATGTTCTCCCCGATGATGCATATTTCATATGCGGGAGAAAGGCGTATAAGTGGCTTGCCCCAAACTCTGAAGGATTGTGTTATATTGGAAAAGTACTGCCTGAAGTAATGACTGTATCACATGACAAAATGAAAGACATACACCGTGGTGCCCAAGCTCCTTACACTCATACCCATTACGAGCACGTAGTTAAAAGGCAACTGACAGAGAGGACAGAGCATTTGGCCTCGGATATGATCCATGAATCCACCGGGATTCAGGTTCTACTTGCGTTAGACTTCACTCGCACCGCTCGAGGAGTGATGAACTATAGATACATCTCTGCGCTTGCAAATTTGTTAGATAATATCACTGAAATGTATGATGACACGTTTAGGTATACTGGAAGAGAACTTCAAGCTTATAAAACAGAACTAGTACAGCATAGAATGGTTCTTAATTACCTCACAGCAGTGACAGGCGGATATTGTGTCACACTGGCAACACAATACGGCGTGAAATGTTGCACATATATTACGAATAGCACCGAGGACCCGGTCGAGGTCATAGACCAAAAGATGGACGATATTCTCCAACTGAAGTGGGAATTTCGCAGGAGACACAATCTCACTCTTGCTGCTGTAGGTAATGAGCTGACTGGTTGGGTGTCATGGTTGAACCCGCGAAATTGGTTCTCTGGTTTAGGAGACTGGGCTCAAGGAGTCATAATGGATGTTGGGAAGTTTCTCCTATGTATCTTAGGTGTTATCATAACGATTGGCTTGATATTTAGATGCGGTCAGGCTTTAACGAAGTGTAAACGAAGTACCAGGGTGATGAGTTTAAGGAGTGAGGAAACTGTAATTCCAATGGATTTGATTTATGACCCAAATGTAGAAACAATGATGTGATGAAAATGCGATTTCTACGGTCCGTTTCTTTCACCTGTTTTTCCGTTTCCTCCAAGGTAAAAAGACCCACTTGGACGAGGAATTTGATGAGCCGATATACAGACAACAGATGGATTAAAGAAGAAGCTTTGACAACCTGATACACAGATTTTTGATGAACTTTGCCATAGATCCCCAGTTTCCCTAGAAATTTTAAAATTACGCTAGCCCAACACTTTTGTAAATCTATGGACATTGACAAAGCTTTTGCTCGCACCTTATGGGCAAAAGCACAAAGAAGACTGCATTCAACAGACACCGAACAAGACTTCAACCGACAAATGTTCATTTACCTGACATAGAATACCACTGCATTTACCGTAATTATGTCTTTTCTTCATCTCTACAACCTTCAGGTAATTACACACATAGTATAGGGAATACAGGCACAGATATCAGCAATCACATATTCCCCCATTCATGTATCATCAACTAAAATGTGCTCCCCCATTTTGTTACAACCAAAAGCCGAAAAGAGCTCGGTAAAGTTTGACAGCCCATCCACAGACCCGTACCACGGGATAAGAAGGAATTCAAATGTATACTTCGCAATGCCTCGAAGCTTGATGTACAACACGTACGGCACGATGATACATGGCCCCCCCAAACATGGATTCATACACACATGCTTCTACTATCTCACTAGGTCATACCCTCTTCACACCTTCTCCTCTCTCCTCCCTTACCCAACCATGGAAATGTATTAACCCCTGACATATATTTTTCTCTTTTTGAAATGTTTTAGAAGGTGGCAGTTATTATTGACTGCCAAAGGGTGGACTGTCAAAGTCAGAAAAATATCTCTATACACACTGCCATATTTGCACCTCATATACGTCCGCGCTGCGCATGCGTACGCTCTCCCGTGCGTGCGCATACTCACAGTCGCGGGCACCCGCAGGCGCACGGTATGCGTATTTACGGTAGAGTTTATGTGATCGTAGCGTGCGACTCAATCGTTACATATTTTAACTATATAATGTATTTTGTAGATCATGGTCCCTTTGATAGATTCTGAAAGTTTAGTTAATATAGCATGTTCCTGGACAGAGGGATCCCTCTTTGTATTGTACGAAGGGTCTAACAGGAGTCATACAGTGGTGTTTAGTACCCATCGGAAGAGTATTTAATTAGCAATATTCCGGTGTTGGTTTGGAGCGGATTAATCGCTCGTGCGAATAGTTATGGACATAAGAAGTTTATGTCCATTTACTATTATTTGCTCTTACTTAGCCATGCGGCGGGAAACCCAGTATCCCACCCACCTGAGCTGTTGGAAATCGTCACAGCCCACCTGTATGAATCAACCTATGACCTTTTGTTATAATGCGAAGCCGAATTCCTGTGTCCAATGAACAATGAGATTGTAGGGACCATTGAATTGTATTGTGTGTGGGGCATAAATAGACAAGCCGATCACATCCAGCTCACTCTTCAACGGTTATCATTGCTGAAAATCGGGAGCTGGATGTCCAGAGGCGCATGCGATCGTTTCCCCTTGTGCGTAAGTGTTTCTCCGCAACCATATTGTTCTTACTGTTATTGTGAGCCATTTCTCTCTCTCTCTCTTCTCCTCTTTCTCTCTTATTTTCCCTTAAAACATAATTGTATTGTATTGTATTTCCTGTGTAGTTATCTGGTTAGGTAGTCTATGTTATATTGTAGTGTATGACTTGTATTGTGTTAATTCTTTTGCAAGTATATCATTCATAATATATATATATTAGGCGTTGGACCCTAAGCCCAGGTATCTGTGTATTTCTTGTAGTGTTAAGTATTCACAGAGCGTCGGTGACGCTCAAACAGCTTTTGAGTTAATAAGGTTACACTAGGTTGCATCTACACCCTATTTCTACACTAAGGTTTTACTGCATAATATACTGTTTATGGTTTAGATATAAAGGTTTAACATTGTGAGCGTCAGCGCCGCTGGTGATCTCCTCGTGGTCCCGAGCGTCCGCTACGCTATAGCGAATCATTACGTTAGACGGCAGCCAATAGCGTGCCTGCCTGTGATCTCTTGGCTGTGAGCGAACGTGACGCTTGAGCGTCTCGACTACGGCTAAGCGATTGCTACGCAACGAGCGTACCCTTACGGTACTCCATACGTGAATAGCGTACAGTGTTCTTAGACCTCATAAAGGGTTTTATATAAGATAAATATTTAGCTTTATCAATTTAGCTTTATCAATTGGCGGCTCGCCCGTCCTTCACATATCTGCACTAGGTAATTTCAGCAGACATTATCCAGCAGCAAAGGGCGGGAGGTCATATTCCTCGTAGTGCTGTTTGGATAAGCGTCTGCTTCGCTTAGTAAAGGGTGCTGAAGGAATCCGGGACCGGAGGTAAGAACAAAACGATAGTGTCTTTTTAAAACTGTTTATTTCTGTCTTGCGTACACACGCACGCATATCTGCATTTCTTTTCATTCGTGTATTTTCATATATCACTCTCCTGTTTGCCATTGTATAATTGATAAACGTACTAAGAGAGATTTGCCGCTATTTCATAGTTAAAGAGTAAAGGTAATACAGTTAAGGTATAGAAATACACACAGCTCTACCTAAAGGAAAAAGGAGAGATTGGTGTGGTGTGCGGTAGATGATCGAGGATCATCTACATTGATAAACGTGTTAGGTGTGTTGCGGTGGACATTGGTTTTGTGTACACGTGTCTCTAACAAAGGGCTGAGACTCGCGTACGCAAAGGCCGACGCACGCAGCGTAAATTACGCAACGGAGCGTCTGGGTACGCCCACGTAACTCAGGTCACACGATAGTGTTGATTTTTAAATAGCGCAACAAGCGATAAATAGCGCAACAGGCGATAAGTAGCGCAAATCTATTTTAAATTCGAAATTTAAATTAACAGATCCTTCTCCTAATTTGTAACACATCTGGTCTAAAGAGAAATTTCTGCGCAGAAATAGAAATAGAAGCAAAAGTGTACGTGTGGTGAGTGAGTGTTTTGTATATATAAGTTTATACAATTTTACAGGTTGAACCACAAGAAGTCGAGTTCTCGCAGAGGTACATACGTGTAAGTGACATACATGGTGGCTAGGGAGGCATCCTTGGTTAAACATAAAATTTGAGCATTAGAGTGTAGCAGACCAGGAGGTCATACTGTAACAGACCAGGAGGTCAGACCAGGAGGTCGCATAACAGACCAGGAGGTCTAGGTACAGCAGACAAGGAAGTCCGCTATAGAGTCCACAGGCACAACACCAAAGAAAAGGGTTGGTGCAACACCCATATAGGCCATACAAGCTCTTGCTGAAGGAATTCGCAGCCGCAATTTTCGATTCCGCTGGTCGCTCCGTACATAAGATTAGTTGCTTATGTGCTGAACGATTGTACCGCACGTAATTGTGTGCATTAGTAAACCTGACCGGTACTATTTGTGTACGAAGGTCATAAACGCTATTTGTACATTCTAACGTGATTTGTGTAATTTTTTATTTTTTCAAAAAGGGAAGTTCGCTGGTCACTCAGGAACTATCTGACAACCACACCTTAACTGGAAGGGGTTAATGCTCTGCGGATCACACTCACATGTTCCAGTAAACAAAGGTTAATAGGGGCCCTGGGTGGAGTACGCCAGCACTATATCAGTGTGATCAGGTCGTATTGGTCAGCGTGGGCGAGTGAGTGAGGTGCTCGGTAAACTTCACCGCCAACCTATCGTGAATATCTTGGTTTTTTGTAAGGTTCCGTAACACCTGCAAATTATGGGGGCCAGTTGTTCAGGAAGGGGGCGATCAACCTCGGTTCGGGTTGATTCTATAAACCGACCAGTCGGGTCGGCAAGGTACGTAATGTGTGAAAAGTACGGAAGTCACACAGAAGCTTTATGTGATGAATGGGAGAGAACGACAGTACATGACGGGGAGAAATTCCCAAGAGTAGGTAGCTTCTGCACAGAAGTGTTAACGAATTTAAGGAGAAGGATATGTCTCATTAAATCAGCAAAGAGACGAATCAAGCATTATGATTATTTGCAGTTGTGGCAACAGGAGGGTGACATACAGAGAGGATTGGCTCAGGCGGCGGGATCTGGCTCTATCAAGAAACTGATAGCCACGGCCCCACCGCCACCATACATATCAGGAGAGAAATTGGTTGCGGAGAATGACGCACTAAGGTGTAACAAACAAACACTTAGCAACTGTGTAAATGTCAAAGATAATGTTAACCAATTAACCAATGCAAGTATTAACCCGTGCAAGTTGTACCCTGTTTTGAACTTTCCCCAGGAGTGTGATCAAGAGGACGAATCGGCAACAATATCAGCGCTCTCTCTAGCAGCCACCATATCAGAAACAACAGTAGGCACGGCCCAACCCATAAGATTAGTAACAAAGCCCCCTAGCGGAGGGACAGGTGAGGTCGTATCAACGGGTAAGTACGGCACCATACACTATGCTGAAACTATTTCACCACAAACTGCAGAATCTACACAGAATGATGTTGTTAGAATTAATCCTGTTAAGGTAATAGTAGTGCCAAATGGGAAAACGGACACTTCAGGAGTCACTCCTGTTAGGAACATCGCCATGTATAGCCCGTTTACCCGAATGGAATTAAGAACCATAGTGTCTGAATTCCCTGACCCTAGAAAAGATTTAGTTGCTAGCCAAAAATACATCAGAGACCTAGGAAACACTTTAGAGCCCAATAATAAAGATTGGCAAGTACTGCTAAGAGCTTGTTTACCCTCCAATGTCGACGCAGCTCAATTTTTAGCTGACTGTGGATTAGATCAGGATGTACCTCTTACAGATGTGTACAACAAAGATAATGCAAAAAGAATAAGTTTACAGTTAAAGGAATATTTCCCAGCGGTAGTTAAATGGAACAAGATATTCTCCATTAAACAAAAGGAGTCAGAAACAGCTGCAGAGTATTTTCACAGAGCATTATCAGAGATGGCAAAATACACAGGCATAGAGGACATTAAAACAAACATAAACCATCGAGAAGTAGCAGTATCGGTACTGATGGATGGTTTAAAAGAGTCATTAAAGACTAGGGTACAGACCACACAACCATGTTGGCGAGGTCTGTCTGTGGCTACTTTGAGAGAGGCTGCTATTGATCACGACCGGAATATCACCAGACACAGGGAGTCACAAGGTGATAAGTTAATGTCAGTAAGTATACAGGCCCTGACCACAAAACAGCCTGTGTTAATATCACCAAACCCTGTGGGTAAGTCAAATGTGGTAACATGTTATTTTTGTCACAAACAGGGACACTTTGCACGAGACTGTAGATCGAGAAATGTACAAAAATCTTATCAACCCCCTAGACAACGACACGACACACGACATTGGGATCAGGGTCCACAGAGACGGAGTTATGAGCCACATACAGGGGAAACAAAAAGATACCCCCCGAACAGAGACTGGCACGCCTCTGGTAGTTCCCAGCTAACTCCCCCACAAGTAGTTGCTGCCAGCGGGATTCAGGGAGGTCACCATACCCAATAGGGGTGTGGCCATACCTGTAATCTGCAGCCAGTAAAATTGATTGCAAGCCTTGGAAGTGAACCCGAAGTTGCAATTAATGTAGCTGGTAAATCATTAAACTTTCTTGTAGATACGGGGGCGGCCAAATCAGTGATAAATTCGACAGTGGGCATGAGAACCACTGGTAGGACAATTCCAGCCATGGGAGTAACAGGAGTAGTCCAGCATTACCCTGTTAGCAAGCCAGCCGAGATTACAAATTAGTGATGAGCGGGTTCGGTTTTACTCGGTTTTACTCGGTTTTACTCGGTTCTCAAAACGGCATCTTATTGGCTCACGGATGTCACGTGTTTTGGATAGCCAATAAGATGCCGTTTTGAGAACCGAGTAAAACCGAGTAAAACCGAACCTCGCTCATCACTAATTACAATAGGGCCTTTACATACCAAGCATTCCTTTTTGCTGGCTGCATCGGCACCGACCAATCTCCTGGGAAGAGACTTACTGTGTAAAATGGGGTGCGTCATTTATTGTACTCCTGAAGGTGTATTCTTGGACATACCTGAGAATCACGCTCAGGAAGTGCGAGACATGTTAGACTCCCCATCAAAATTAATGTCACATACCATTATGACAAATAGGACTCCCTCCCAAGTAGAAGAAATGACATCTCAGATACCAGAGTCACTTTGGACTAAAGATGGACAGGACACTGGATTAATGGCAAACGTAGCTCCGGTAGTTGTACAAGTAAAAGATGGTAGGATAGCTCCAAAAATCCCACAGTACCCTCTGAAGCCAGAGGTGGAGTTAGGAGTTTACCCAGTAATAGAGCGCTTGCTACAACAGGGCATTCTGGTAAGAACGTCCAGCACTGCCAATAGTCCCATCTTCCCTGTGAAAAAGAGTGGGGGGAGGGGTTACCGGCTAGTGCAGGATCTAAGGGGGATTAACAAAATAGTTGAGAGTCAGTTCCCCGTAGTGCCAAATCCAGCTGTCATCCTAATGCAAATCCCTCCCACTGCAAAATTTTTCACTGTTATTGACCTCTGCTCCGCTTTCTTTTCGGTACCTCTGCACCCTGACAGCCAATATTTGTTCGCATTTACATACAGAGGAGTCCAATACACATGGACTTGATTACCACAAGGATTCATAGATAGTCCAAGTATATTTTCCCAGGCTTTGCATGATTGTTTACAGTCTTTCCAACCAGAGAGTGGATCAGTATTAATACAGTACGTGGATGATCTACTACTGTGTTCTGATTCATTGGAAGCATCCCTGAAGGATACGAAACAGCTCCTGTTTCATCTTTCAGACACAGGACACAAGGTTTCCAAAGACAAGTTGCAATTATGCCAAACTAGGGTAAAATATTTGGGACACTGTCTAACACAAGGACTGAGACACCTGACCGCTGATAGAATTCAAGCAATTAGAGACATGACTCTGCCACAAACCCAGCAACAGATCAGAACGTTTTTAGGAATGTGTGGGTATTGCCGTAACTGGATCCCAGGGTTTTCCATTCTAGCGTTACCCTTGCAGGAGATGGTCTCCTCAAACAAACCTGATCGGATTTCGCATACAGACGAGTCTGAGACGGCATTTGAGAGACTTAAACAGTGCCTAACGCAGGCACCAGCATTAGGTATGCCAGACTATGGGAAACCCTTTGAGCTGTACGGAACAGAAAGTGCTGGTTGCGCGGCAGGCGTACTAACCCAAAAGCACGGTGATGCCAGCAGGCCAGTAGCATATTACAGCGCTCAGCTAGACACGGTAGCGCGATCCCTCCCCACATGCTTGCGAAGCGTTGCTGCGATAGCATTGCTAGTAACAAAAAGCGAAGATGTAGTGCTAGGTCACAACCTCACAATTCATACACCACATGCAGTGTCAGCCTTGCTGAATTCTGCCCAAACCAGGCACGTCTCATCAGCGCGGTTTACAAGATGGGAATTGGCACTAATGGCCCCCGTAAACATCACCATAAGGAGATGCAGTGCATTAAATCCTGCAACATATCTCCCAGGTGTGCCTGGACAGGCACAAGGGGTGGAGGATGAGAGTGGTGGGGAAGGAGGATTTAATACAAAGGAAGACACACATGATTGTATGGAATATTTGACCCAAAATTTTACCGCAAGGCCTGACATCAGTGACAACCCACTGGAAGATGTAGAACTTACGTTCTACACGGACGGTAGTTGTCATAGACAGTCAGACTCGGGAGACTTATGTACTGGATACGCAGTCGTAGATGACCAAGGCACCATAGAAGCGGAACCGCTAGGCCCACCTCACTCAGCCCAGGTTGCTGAACTGGTCGCCCTAACCAGAGCATGTGAATTGGCTAAGGGCAAATCAGCCAATATCTACACCGACTCTAGATACGCATTCGGGGTAGTCCATGATTTCGGAGCCCTATGGCGCCTCAGAAATTTAATGACGGCAGCTGGTACACCGATAGCGCATGCAGCTCACATAAAAAGGCTTCTAACAGCGATACAGGAACCCGACAGAGTGGCTGTTATCAAATGTAAAGCACACACATATAGCCAAGACCCAGTATCACTTGGTAACAGCCGAGCAGACGAAGCTGCTAAGTTAGCAGCTGGTACCCCCAGACAGACAGACACCACACAACTGATGGTATTTAATACCATCAACACACAGAAGTTGTGTGAGATGCAAAATTTGTGTTCCACACAGGAAAAGGCAGTCTGGAAGGCAAAAGGATATGGCCAGGAGTCCTCAGGACTCTGGACGGATGGACACGGTAAACCAGTGGCCCCCAGAGCATACCTTCCATGTTTAGCTGAGGCAGCTCACGGGCTGACTCATCTGGGCAAGGAAGGGATGTGCAAGTTGGTAAGAGCATATTGGTGTGCCCCAGGATTTTCATCTCATGCGAGTAAAAGAGCAATGTCATGCCTTACCTGTTTGAGAAAGAACATCGGAAAGGCAATACCTACAGAACCATCTCATATCCCACCTGCAGGCGGCCCTTTCCAGGTAATACAGATTGACTTTATACAATTACCCCCTTGTCGGAATTTGAAATATGTACTTGTTTGTATAGATGTTTTCTCAAATTGGGTTGAAGCATTTCCTGCGGCCACAAATACCGCTATGTTTACTGCTAAGAAAATTGTGCAGGAATTTGTATGTAGATATGGTATCCCTAGAATTATCGAAAGTGATAGGGGTACCCATTTTACAGGTGATGTCTTTCAAGGAATGTGTAAATTGATGGGAATTGATAGCAAGCTGCACACTCCATACCGTCCACAGGCGAGTGCGAAAGTGGAAAGAGTGAACAGCACTATTAAAAATAAACTGAGTAAAGTGATGGCAGAGACAGGATTGACATGACCAGAAGCTTTACCCATTGTACTGTACAGCATCAGAACCACTCCCAGGTCCCCTCTTAATCTGTCTCCCTTTGAAATCTTGTTTGGTCGACAACCGCATGTTATGATTAACCCTCAGGATGATTTGAAGTGTAACAATGAAGTGACTGTAAAATACTTGATTAACATGAGTAAACAGTTAAGGAATCAAAATGATAATCTGAAGTTAGTGATTCCTGATTTACCAGATAGTAATTGTCATGACATTGAACCTGGGGATTATGTAATGATACGGAATTTTCTACGCTCAGGTTGCCTTATTGACAGATGGGAAGGACCATACCAGGTCTTATTGACTAGCACTACAGCATTGAAGGTTGCTGAGAGAGAGACTTGGGTTCATTCGTCCCACTGTAAGAAGGTTGCTGATCCAGAGAGGTCCCGTGATAAGGAACAGACGGTAGAGGTTGTATCACTGGAGTGTCTGTTCCAGGAGGATTGAGGCGGCACCTGAGCATTGAAAATCACAAGACCAAAAGCAGTTGTCGATCCCCTGTTCCCTTTTATTGTTTTTCTCCAACTTCCCATCCCCTCTCCCTCAAATTATTTTTTTTCCCCCTTCTCATTCTTCTCCGTTTCCTCCTACAAGATGGACTTGCCCCAAGAGACTGTGATCCGGATTTTCCTGTTGACCATGATGTTGACCAGAGCAGTCTGTTCCGGCGAGAGTACCATGGAGGTCGAGAGAGGTTCTGGAATGGGTTCTGATGATAAAGATGGAGGCGTAGTTTTCCAAGAACAACTTAACCAACAAGTAAAGGCGAGTATCAGAAAACGATCCGATAGCATTGACAATAGAAGGAATTGTGAAGGATTGTTAGCTGAAGAAAACTGTATCTGTAGGCTCTGTAACAACGTAGTGGAGGATGGGTGCATTAAGAAATGCCAATCCAGTTTTAATATCCACATGGACCGGCATCCATTGAGTGACTATCACTCCTTAGTGGGTAGTGTGTTAAATAAAACAGATTGTTGGGTATGCTCTCAAGTACCTCAAGGTCATAGCAAATCAGGGCTAGTACCATTTCCTTTAACGTTAGGGGAGGTACTTGAGTTAAGCGGTGGGAGACCGGTGGACAGGAGGTTTAATATCTCCAGCCCTCCTAGTTTGAAGCTCCACCAATACCATGTGGATAGGTCCCTATTATGTTTTAACATCTCCAATCCCCGAAAGCCGGGAAATTGGGAAGTGTCATGGAGTAACCAAACCATGACCTTTTCGCATAGAGCAGATAGAATGCCTACAGATACAGAGCTTATACGCCACATAGCCAGTAGAGGAAAATCTTTCCGATATAGGTATACCTTAGGAAATAGGATTACGAGAGTTGTAGAGGTATCACCAGGATACTGTGCACATATCGTACAACCTGATACGTGTACTAAGCAGATGGAAGAATTAGGGTTAGGAGATTTCACATGGAAGGTGTGTAATATGGTTATGTCCTACTCCGTCCCATATGTTCTCCCCGATGATGCATATTTCATATGCGGGAGAAAGGCGTATAAGTGGCTTGCCCCAAACTCTGAAGGATTGTGTTATATTGGAAAAGTACTGCCTGAAGTAATGACTGTATCACATGACAAAATGAAAGACATACACCGTGGTGCCCAAGCTCCTTACACTCATACCCATTACGAGCACGTAGTTAAAAGGCAACTGACAGAGAGGACAGAGCATTTGGCCTCGGATATGATCCATGAATCCACCGGGATTCAGGTTCTACTTGCGTTAGACTTCACTCGCACCGCTCGAGGAGTGATGAACTATAGATACATCTCTGCGCTTGCAAATTTGTTAGATAATATCACTGAAATGTATGATGACACGTTTAGGTATACTGGAAGAGAACTTCAAGCTTATAAAACAGAACTAGTACAGCATAGAATGGTTCTTAATTACCTCACAGCAGTGACAGGCGGATATTGTGTCACACTGGCAACACAATACGGCGTGAAATGTTGCACATATATTACGAATAGCACCGAGGACCCGGTCGAGGTCATAGACCAAAAGATGGACGATATTCTCCAACTGAAGTGGGAATTTCGCAGGAGACACAATCTCACTCTTGCTGCTGTAGGTAATGAGCTGACTGGTTGGGTGTCATGGTTGAACCCGCGAAATTGGTTCTCTGGTTTAGGAGACTGGGCTCAAGGAGTCATAATGGATGTTGGGAAGTTTCTCCTATGTATCTTAGGTGTTATCATAACGATTGGCTTGATATTTAGATGCGGTCAGGCTTTAACGAAGTGTAAACGAAGTACCAGGGTGATGAGTTTAAGGAGTGAGGAAACTGTAATTCCAATGGATTTGATTTATGACCCAAATGTAGAAACAATGATGTGATGAAAATGCGATTTCTACGGTCCGTTTCTTTCACCTGTTTTTCCGTTTCCTCCAAGGTAAAAAGACCCACTTGGACGAGGAATTTGATGAGCCGATATACAGACAACAGATGGATTAAAGAAGAAGCTTTGACAACCTGATACACAGATTTTTGATGAACTTTGCCATAGATCCCCAGTTTCCCTAGAAATTTTAAAATTACGCTAGCCCAACACTTTTGTAAATCTATGGACATTGACAAAGCTTTTGCTCGCACCTTATGGGCAAAAGCACAAAGAAGACTGCATTCAACAGACACCGAACAAGACTTCAACCGACAAATGTTCATTTACCTAACATAGAATACCACTGCATTTACCGTAATTATGTCTTTTCTTCATCTCTACAACCTTCAGGTAATTACACACATAGTATAGGGAATACAGGCACAGATATCAGCAATCACATATTCCCCCATTCATGTATCATCAACTAAAATGTGCTCCCCCATTTTGTTACAACCAAAAGCCGAAAAGAGCTCGGTAAAGTTTGACAGCCCATCCACAGACCCGTACCACGGATTAGAAGGAATTCAAATGTATACTTCGCAATGCCTCGAAGCTTGATGTACAACACGTACGGCACGATGATACATGGCCCCCCCAAACATGGATTCATACACACATGCTTCTACTATCTCACTAGGTCATACCCTCTTCACACCTTCTCCTCTCTCCTCCCTTACCCAACCATGGAAATGTATTAACCCCTGACATATATTTTTCTCTTTTTGAAATGTTTTAGAAGGTGGCAGTTATTATTGACTGCCAAAGGGTGGACTGTCAAAGTCAGAAAAATATCTCTATACACACTGCCATATTTGCACCTCATATACGTCCGCGCTGCGCATGCGTACGCTCTCCCGTGCGTGCGCATACTCACAGTCGCGGGCACCCGCAGGCGCACGGTATGCGTATTTACGGTAGAGTTTATGTGATCGTAGCGTGCGACTCAATCGTTACATATTTTAACTATATAATGTATTTTGTAGATCATGGTCCCTTTGATAGATTCTGAAAGTTTAGTTAATATAGCATGTTCCTGGACAGAGGGATCCCTCTTTGTATTGTACGAAGGGTCTAACAGGAGTCATACAGTGGTGTTTAGTACCCATCGGAAGAGTATTTAATTAGCAATATTCCGGTGTTGGTTTGGAGCGGATTAATCGCTCGTGCGAATAGTTATGGACATAAGAAGTTTATGTCCATTTACTATTATTTGCTCTTACTTAGCCATGCGGCGGGAAACCCAGTATCCCACCCACCTGAGCTGTTGGAAATCGTCACAGCCCACCTGTATGAATCAACCTATGACCTTTTGTTATAATGCGAAGCCGAATTCCTGTGTCCAATGAACAATGAGATTGTAGGGACCATTGAATTGTATTGTGTGTGGGGCATAAATAGACAAGCCGATCACATCCAGCTCACTCTTCAACGGTTATCATTGCTGAAAATCGGGAGCTGGATGTCCAGAGGCGCATGCGATCATTTCCCCTTGTGCGTAAGTGTTTCTCCGCAACCATATTGTTCTTACTGTTATTGTGAGCCATTTCTCTCTCTCTCTCTTCTCCTCTTTCTCTCTTATTTTCCCTTAAAACATAATTGTATTGTATTGTATTTCCTGTGTAGTTATCTGGTTAGGTAGTCTATGTTATATTGTAGTGTATGACTTGTATTGTGTTAATTCTTTTGCAAGTATATCATTCATAATATATATATATTAGGCGTTGGACCCTAAGCCCAGGTATCTGTGTATTTCTTGTAGTGTTAAGTATTCACAGAGCGTCGGTGACGCTCAAACAGCTTTTGAGTTAATAAGGTTACACTAGGTTGCATCTACACCCTATTTCTACACTAAGGTTTTACTGCATAATATACTGTTTATGGTTTAGATATAAAGGTTTAACATTGTGAGCGTCAGCGCCGCTGGTGATCTCCTCGTGGTCCCGAGCGTCCGCTACGCTATAGCGAATCATTACGTTAGACGGCAGCCAATAGCGTGCCTGCCTGTGATCTCTTGGCTGTGAGCGAACGTGACGCTTGAGCGTCTCGACTACGGCTAAGCGATTGCTACGCAACGAGCGTACCCTTACGGTACTCCATACGTGAATAGCGTACAGTGTTCTTAGACCTCATAAAGGGTTTTATATAAGATAAATATTTAGCTTTATCAGCACACAGGGGTGCATGTTTTGTAGATGGGTCAAGGTGAGATCATCCCAAAATGTACAACAGTGAAGATGAAAAGTAATGCTAAGGATTAACAATAAAATAAAATGAAGTGCTGATAAGAGAGAGAGACGTATGAGGAAGAAGAGAGACACTGCGTAAGAGGGGGAGAGAGAGGAGGAGAACCCTTTCAACGCCGTGGCCCGTGGGACATCTACAGTAGTGTGTGTGTGTTCACCACAATCTTCCTACACTGTGCTGTTGGGAATCTCTGTTCCTTTCACTATATAATGCTCATTCTGGGCATATTTATCAACATTCTGTTCATAAAAGAAAAAAAAGAAAAACATTTCACATTTTAAAATTTGCGCAGATATGTATGTAGAGGTAACGCAAAAGAGCCTAGGGTTGGATATCGATCATTGCCTTTTACTAACTATTGATGGCTGCAAACCATCGATGGTTAACCACCAATGTTAGATGGTGTTGCCATTGATGGCGAAGATCCAATTGTTCTTCACAATCAATGGCTTAGAGCCCCCTGTTTTTTTTTTTTTTATTAGTGCTGGGACACGGAGCCATGATCAACCCCTGATGCTCCTGCGAAGTCTAATCCCAGGCTCCGATTGGCACGCAGATCTTTTCAAATCCCTCCCGTTTTCCTTCCAAACACGCCCTGCAGCAGCCCCCTCTCACCTCCTTTCTCCCGCCTGTATAGTCCTTTTATTTAATATTTAGTTTTTGGGGGAGGTTTGCAATATGTGCCCTTATTTTTTATTATGATTATTAGAATATTACTTTTATAAGCATTGGTAAGCTGAAGTATTAAATGAAACTTTTATTTTAGGATGTGTTCCAGAGCCTTCCAGCAAAGAGGATGCAGCCAGCGTTGGTTGGTAACTGCATGTGATTAGCAGAGTGTAGTCATGCACACTACAGTCCTCCATCACATATGTGATATATTCTGACACATATTTTACGTTATCGGCGTGAAGGTCAGCAAAGTAAGGTCGTAGCATTAGTGCAAACTAGTGATGAGCGGGTTCGGTTTTTTGGAAACCGAACCCCCCCAAACTTCACCCTTTTTACACGGGTCCGAGCCATACTCGGATTCTCCCGTATGGCTCGGGTAACCCGAGCGCGCCCGAACGTCATCATCCCGCTGTCGGATTCTCGCGAGATTCGGATTCTATATAAGCAGCCGTGCGTCGCCGCCATTTTCACTCGTGCATTGGAAATGTTAGGGAGAGGACGTGGCTGGCGTCCTCTCCGTTATTGTTGAACTTGATTGTGCTGTGCACTATTGCTTAATTGTGGGGAGGGCTGGGGAGCAGCTGTATATAGGAGGAGTACAGTGCAGAGTTTTGCTGATCAGTGACCACCAGTTATCCGTTCTCTGACTGAAAAAAAACGCTCCATATCTGTGCTCAGTGTGCTGCATATATCTGTGCTCACACTGCTTAATTGTGGGGAGGGCTGGGGAGCAGCTGTATATAGGAGGAGTACAATGCAGAGTTTTGCTGATCAGTGACCACCAGTTATCCGTTCTCTGACTGAAAAAAAACGCTCCATATCTGTGCTCAGTGTGCTGCATATATCTGTGCTCACACTGCTTAATTGTGGGGAGGGCTGGGGAGCAGCTGTATATAGGAGGAGTACAATGCAGAGTTTTGCTGATCAGTGACCACCAGTTATCCGTTCTCTGACTGAAAAAAAACGCTCCATATCTGTGCTCAGTGTGCTGCATATATCTGTGCTCACACTGCTTAATTGTGGGGAGGGCTGGGGAGCAGCTGTATATAGGAGGAGTACAATGCAGAGTTTTGCTGATCAGTGACCACCAGTTTTATCCGTTCTCTGCCTGAAAAAAAACGCTCCTTATCTGTGCTCAGTGTGCTGCATATATCTGTGCTCACACTGCTTAATTGTGGGGACTGGGGAGCAGCTGTATAATATAGCAGGAGTACAGTGCAGAGTTTTGCTGACAGTGACCACCAGTATACGTTGTCTGCCTGAAAAACACTCCATATCTGTGCTCAGTGTGCTGCTTTATTGTGGGGACTGGGGACCACCAGTATAATATTATATAGGAGGAGTACAGTGCAGAGTTTTGCTGACCAGTGACCACCAGTATATAATATATAGCATTACGGTACAGTAGGCCACTGCTGTACCTACCTCTGTGTCGTCATTCATTAAGTATACTATCCATCTACATTCTATACCTGTGGTGCATTTTAGTTTTGCAGTTTGCTGACACAGTGACCACCAGTATACTATATATAGCAGTACTGAAGGCCACTGCTGTACCTACCTCTGTGTCATAATTCATTAAGTATACTATCCATCTACATTCTATACCTGTGGTGCATTTTAGTTTTGCAGTTTGCTGACACAGTGACCACCAGTATACTATATATAGCAGTACGGAAGGCCACTGCTGTACCTACCTCTGTGTCGTCATTCATTAAGTATACTATCCATCTACATTCTATACCTGTGGTGCATTTTAGTTTTGCAGTTTGCTGACACAGTGACCACCAGTATACTATATATAGCAGTACGGAAGGCCACTGCTGTACCTACCTCTGTGTCGTCATTCATTAAGTATACTATCCATCTACATTTTATACCTGTGGTGCATTTTAGTTTTGCAGTTTGCTGACACAGTGACCACCAGTATACTATATATAGCAGTACGGAAGGTCACTGCTGTACCTACCTCTGTGTCGTCATTCATTAAGTATACTATCCATCTACATTCTATACCTGTGGTGCATTTTAGTTTTGCAGTTTGCTGACACAGTGACCACCAGTATACTATATATAGCAGTACGGTACGGAAGGTCACTGCTGTACCTACCTCTGTGTCATCATTCATTAAGTATACTATCCATCTACATTCTATACCTGTGGTGCATTTTAGTTTTGCAGTTTGCTGACACAGTGACCACCAGTATACTATATATAGCAGTACGGAAGGCCACTGCTGTACCTACCTCTGTGTCGTCATTCATTAAGTATACTATCCATCTACATTCTATACCTGTGGTGCATTTTAGTTTTGCAGTTTGCTGACACAGTGACCACCAGTATACTATATATAGCAGTACGGAAGGCCACTGCTGTACCTACCTCTGTGTCGTCAATCATTAAGTATACTATCCATCTACATTCTATACCTGTGGTGCATTTTAGTTTTGCAGTTTGCTGACACAGTGACCACCAGTATACTATATATAGCAGTACGGAAGGCCACTGCTGTACCTACCTCTGTGTCGTCATTCATTAAGTATACTATCCATCTACATTCTATACCTGTGGTGCATTTTAGTTTTGCAGTTTGCTGACACAGTGACCACCAGTATACTATATATAGCAGTACGGAAGGCCACTGCTGTACCTACCTCTGTGTCGTCATTCATTAAGTATACTATCCATCTACATTCTATACCTGTGGTGCATTTTAGTTTTGCAGTTTGCTGACACAGTGACCACCAGTATACTATATATAGCAGTACGGAAGGCCACTGCTGTACCTACCTCTGTGTCGTCATTCATTAAGTATACTATCCATCTACATTCTATACCTGTGGTGCATTTTAGTTTTGCAGTTTGCTGACACAGTGACCACCAGTATACTATATATAGCAGTACGGAAGGCCACTGCTGTACCTACCTCTGTGTCGTCATTCATTAAGTATACTATCCATCTACATTCTATACCTGTGGTGCATTTCAGTTTAGCAGTTTGCTGACACAGTGACCACCAGTATACTATATATAGCAGTACGGTACGGAAGGCCACTGCTGTACCTACCTCTGTGTCGTCATTCATTAAGTATACTATCTATTTACAATCTATACCTGTGGTGCATTTTAGTTTTGCAGTTTGCTGACACAGTGACCACCAGTATACTATATATAGCAGTACGGTACGGAAGGCCACTGCTGTACCTACCTCTGTGTCGTCATTCATTAAGTATACTATCCATCTACATTCTATACCTGTGGTGCATTTTAGTTTTGCAGTTTGCTGACACAGTGACCACCAGTATACTATATATAGCAGTACGGAAGGCCACTGCTGTACCTACCTCTGTGTCGTCATTCATTAAGTATACTATCCATCTACATTCTATACCTGTGGTGCATTTTAGTTTTGCAGTTTGCTAACACAGTGACCACCAGTATACTATATATAGCAGTACGGAAGGCCACTGCTGTACCTACCTCTGTGTCGTCATTCATTAAGTATACTCATCTACATTCTATATCTGTGGTGCATTTTAGTTTTGCAGTTTGCTGACACAGTGACCACCAGTATACTATATATAGCAGTACGGTACGGAAGGCCACTGCTGTACCTACGTCTGTGTCGTCAAGTATACTATCCATCCATACATGTGGTGCATTTCAGTTGTGCGCAGTAAATATAGTAGTAGGCCATTGCTATTGATATTGGCATATAATTCCACACATTAAAAAATGGAGAACAAAAATGTGGAGGTTAAAATAGGGAAAGATCAAGATCCACTTCCACCTCGTGCTGAAGCTGCTGCCACTAGTCATGGCCGAGATGATGAAATGCCATCAACGTCGTCTGCCAAGGCCGATGCCCAATGTCATAGTAGAGAGCATGTAAAATCCAAAAAACAAAAGTTCAGTAAAATGACCCAAAAATCAAAATTAAAAGCGTCTGAGGAGAAGCGTAAACTTGCCAATATGCCATTTACGACACGGAGTGGCAAGGAACGGCTGAGGCCCTGGCCTATGTTCATGGCTAGTGGTTCAGCTTCACATGAGGATGGAAGCACTCATCCTCTCGCTAGAAAAATGAAAAGACTTAAGCTGGCAAAAGCACAGCAAAGAACTGTGCGTTCTTCTAAATCACAAATACCCAAGGAGAGTCCAATTGTGTCGGTTGCGATGCCTGACCTTCCCAACACTGGACGGGAAGAGCTTGCGCCTTCCACCATTTGCACGCCCCCTGCAAGTGCTGGAAGGAGCACCCGCAGTCCGGTTCCTGATAGTCAAATTGAAGATGTCACTGTTGAAGTACACCAGGATGAGGATATGGGTGTTGCTGGCGCTGGGGAGGAAATTGACAAGGAGGATTCTGATGGTGAGGTGGTTTGTTTAAGTCAGGCACCCGGGGAGACACCTGTTGTCCGTGGGACGAATATGGCCATTGACATGCCTGGTCAAAATACAAAAAAAATCACCTCTTCGGTGTGGAATTATTTCAACACAAATGCGGACAACAGGTGTCAAGCCGTGTGTTGCCTTTGTCAAGCTGTAAGGACGTTAACCACCTCGGAACATCCTCCCTTATACGTCACCTGCAGCGCATTCATCATAAGTCAGTGACAAGTTCAAAAACTTTGGGTGACAGCGGAAGCAGTCCACTGACCACTAAATCCCTTCCTCTTGTAACCAAGCTCCTGCAAACCACACCACCAACTCCCTCAGTGTCAATTTCCTCCTTACCCAGGAAAGCCAAAAGTCCTGCAGGCCATGTCACTGGCAAGTCTGACGAGTCCTCTCCTGCCTGGGATTCCTCCGATGCATCCTTGAGTGTAACGCCTACTGCTGCTGGCGCTGCTGTTGTTGCTGCTGGGAGTCTATCGTCATCCCAGAGGGGAAGTCGGAAGACCACTTGTACTACTTCCAGTAAGCAATTGACTGTCCAACAGTCCTTTGCGAGGAAGATGAAATATCACAGCAGTCATCCTGCTGCAAAGCAGATAACTCAGGCCTTGTCAGCCTGGGCGGTGAGAAACGTGGTTCCGGTATCCACCGTTAATTCAGAGCCAACTAGAGACTTGATTGAGGTACTGTGTCCCCGGTACCAAATACCATCTAGGTTCCATTTCTCTAGGCAGGCGATACCGAAAATGTACACAGACCTCAGAAAAAGACTCACCAGTGTCCTAAAAAATGCAGTTGTACCCAATGTCCACTTAACCACGGACATGTGGACAAGTGGAGCAGGGCAGACTCAAGACTATATGACTGTGACAGCCCACTGGGTAGATGTATTGCCTCCCGCAGCAAGAACAGCAGCGGCGGCACCAGTAGCAGCATCTCGCAAACGCCAACTCGTTCCTAGGTAGGCTACGCTTTGTATCACCGCTTTCCAGAATAGGCACACAGCTGACAACCTCTTACGGCAACTGAGGAAGATCATCGCAGAATGGCTTACCCCAATTGGACTCTCCTGGGGATTTGTGACATCGGACAACGCCAGCAATATTGTGCGTGCATTACATCTGGGCAAATTCCAGCACGTCCCATGTTTTGCACATACATTGAATTTGGTGGTGCAGAATTATTTAAAAAGACGACAGGGACGTGCAAGAGATGCTGTTGGTGGCCCGAAGAATTGCGGGCCACTTTCGGCATTCAGCCACCGCATACAGAAGACTGGACTACCACCAAACATTCCTGAACCTGCCCTGCCATCATCTGAAGCAAGAGGTGGTAACGAGGTGGAATTCAACCCTCTATATGCTTCAGAGGATGGAGGAGCAGCAAAAGGCCATTCAAGCCTATACATCTGCCCACGATATAGGCAAAGGAGGGGGAATGCACCTGCTCAAGCGCAGTGGAGAATGATTTTAACGTTGTGCAAGGTTCTGCAACCCTTTGAACTTGCCACACGTGAAGTCAGTTCAGACACTGCCAGCTTGAGTCAGGTCATTCCCCTCATCAGGCTTTTGCAGAAGAAGCTGGAGACATTGAAGGAGGAGCTAAAACAGAGCGATTCCGCTAGGCATGTGGGGCTTGTGGATGGAGCCCTTCATTCGCTTAACCAGGATTCACGGGTGGTCAATCTGTTGAAATCAGAGCACTACATTTTGGCCACCGTGCTCGATCCTAGATTTAAAACCTACATTGTATCTCTCTTTCCGGCAGACACAAGTCTGCAGAGGTTCAAAGACCTGCTGGTGAGAAAATTGTCAAGTCAAGCAGAACGTGACCCGTCAACATCTCCTCCTTCACATTCTCCCGCAACTGGGGGTGCGAGGAAAAGGCTAAGAATTCCGAGCCTACCCGCTGGCGGTGATGCAGGGCAGTCTGGAGCGAGTGCTGACATCTGGTCCGGACTGAAGGACCTGCCAACGATTACTGACATGTCGTCTAATGTCACTGCATATTATTCTCTCACCATTGAAAGAATGGTGGAGGATTATATGAGTGACCGCATCCAAGTAGGCACGTCAGACAGTCCGTACGTATACTGGCAGGAAAAAGAGGCAATTTGGAGGCCCTTGCACAAACTGGCTTTATTCTACCTAAGTTGCCCTCCCTCCAGTGTGTACTCCGAAAGAGTGTTTAGTGCAGCCGCTCACCTTGTCAGCAATCGGCGTACGAGGTTACTTCCAGAAAATGTGGAGAAGATGATGTTCATCAAAATGAATTATAATCAATTCCTCCGTGGAGACATTCACCAGCAGCAATTGCCTCCACAAAGTACACAGGGACCTGAGATGGTGGATTCCAGTGGGGACGAATTAATAATCTATGAGGAGGGGGATGTACACAGTGAAAGGGGTGAGGAATCGGAGGATGATGATGAGGTGGACATCTTGCCTCTGTAGAGCCAGTTTGTGCAAGGAGAGATTGATTGCTTCTTTTTTTGGTGGGGGCCCAAACCAACCAGTCATTTCAGTCACAGTCGTGTGGCAGACCCTGTCGCTGAAATAATGGGTTCGTTAAAGTGTGCATGTCCTGTTTATACAACATAAGGGTGGGTGGGAGGGCCCAAGGACAATTCCATCTTGCACCTCTTTTTTCTTTAATTTTTCTTTGCATCATGTGCTGTTTGGGGACAATTTTTTTGAAGTGCCATCCTGCCTGACACTGCAGTGCCACTCCTAGATGGGCCAGGTGTTTGAGTCGGCCACTTGTGTCGCTTAGCTTAGTCACACAGCGACCTTGGTGCGCCTCTTTTTTTCTTTGCATCATGTGCTGTTTGGGGACAATTTGTTTGAAGTGCCATCCTGCCTGACACTGCAGTGCCACTCCTAGATGGGCCAGGTGTTTGTGTCGGCTACTTGTGTCGCTTAGCATAGTCACACAGCGACCTTGGTGCGCCTCTTTTTTCTTTGCATCATGTGCTGTTTGGGGACAATTTTTTTGAAGTGCCATCCTGCCTGACACTGCAGTGCCACTCCTAGATGGGCCAGGTGTTTGTGTCGGCCACTTGTGTCGCTTAGCTTAGCCATCCAGCGACCTCGGTGCAAATTTTAGGACTAAAAATAATATTGTGAGGTGTGAGGTGTTCAGAATAGACTGGAAATGAGTGGAAATTATGGTTATTGAGGTTAATAAAACTATGGGATCAAAATGACCCCCAAATTCTATGATTTAAGCTGTTTTTTAGGGTTTTTTGTAAAAAACACCCGAATCCAAAACACACCCGAATCCGACAAAAAAATTTCGGTGAGGTTTTGCCAAAACGCGTCCGAATCCAAAACACGGCCGCGGAACCAAATCCAAAACCAAAACACAAAACCCGAAAAATTTCCGGTGCACATCACTAGTGCAAACACAGATAACTATGACTCTTTGGGCATCCCTCCCAATAGTCCTAATTTCAATGGGTCATTTATTTGGGCACTGCAGTACCACAGTGTTCTGCAGGCGGGATGCACTCTGTAACCTACAAGCCACGGTGTCTCACGGGGCAGTGTGCCCTGCGGGACACTGGAGTCTGCACTATTATTTAGATTACCGGATTGTCAAGACTAATGCTGGATAGATGATAACTCTAGGGTGTGCACACCAAGGTGCACATGGGTGAATGGGTCCAGGGGGGCCCAACCTGCACACCTTGACTATACTTACCTCTCTGCCACCGCTGCAGTAAAGATATCACCGGGATAATGGTGCTGGCAGAGCCGGTTTAAAAGCATTGTAGACAGGGGCGTATGCACCCATTATAGATACTGATTGTAGGGAAATACATATAAAAAAATAACCCATAACTTAGACATGTTTCCATACAGTGAATGGCTGTCAGCACTCTGATTGGTGGATAGCTCTAGCCATCCCCCATCAGCGTGCTGACAGCCATTCAATGTCTGGCTGCAGGCTGGGAGGCAGGTAGAGAATGCTGCACTCTGATTGGTGGATAAGTCCAGCCATCCACCAATCGGCATTCTTGCAGCCATTCACTGTCTGGCAGCAGGCTAGGAGGCAGGTAGAGAATGATGCACCCTGATTGGTGGATGTCTGTAGGTTGAGAAGTGTTTACACTATGGGGTCTATTTACTAAGCCTTGGATGGAGATAAAGTTGCTGGAGATAAAGTACCATCCAATCGGCTCCTGTCATGTTACAGGCTGTGTTTGAAAAATGACAGTTAGGAGCTGATTGGCTGATACTTTAGCTCCAGCGACTTTATCTCCATCCAAGGCTTAATAAATAGACTATATACGTGTGTTTTCCACCCTTTATCACAGTGTTGTGCACACAGTGGGTACTGCCGGCCTGTGTCCAGCCTCACGCCCCCACAGTGATTACTTGCAAGAGAATCAGCATTTTCCCACTTTTTAACATTTGT
Source organism: Pseudophryne corroboree (assembly GCF_028390025.1). Classification (NCBI taxonomy): domain Eukaryota; kingdom Metazoa; phylum Chordata; class Amphibia; order Anura; family Myobatrachidae; genus Pseudophryne; species Pseudophryne corroboree. The sequence continues at coordinate 1,201,209,451 of NC_086444.1, read as the reverse complement.
GCTCCCTCCTCAGGGGGGGTGATGCTTCAAACTATTGGACAAGTGCAGTAGCTGCCCGTCGGAACCAATCAACTTTTAGCTGTCTTTTATCTGGTACATTCTATAAACTGATAGCTAGAATCTGATTGGTTGCTATGAGCAACTTCACCTGTTCTCTTTAAAAGGTTTGATACATCTCACCCTAAATCTGCCTCAATTACGTCCAGGACGACATATGTTTCATGGTGTATCTCTGCCCCTTCTGGGCCCAGTGTTGGACTTCTAGGAGGTAATGCATCTCCTGAATTAATTTCAATCTAAAACTGGCAGTCAGAAACCCCTCTGGAGTTCAGGATCTTTACACCTCCGGAGCCACAGCATCAGACAGCAACTACACATGCCTGGAAGCATGTGTGGGGAGTGGGCAAAGGGGAAACCAGGTCACAGGTAGCATAGGCCAGTGGTGTGATTGCCATCACTGGTTACCATCCATAGTGATATGGCAAGTGGCCATCAATGCTAGCCAACTATGTAATGGATGACCATCGATGGCTTCACCAACCAACGGTCATCTCTGTTCTTTGACTGACTGACCCATGAGCCAATCAGAACCTGAGGATAGGTTTTTTTTTGTCAAAAAAAATCATTGATGGTCATCCCTAGTCACAGGCACAAATTCAATGCACAACTAGTCAAGGGGTACGTCTTCTAGAGCCAGTGTTTGAAATGATATAGCCACTGATTGGGCATATTAAGAGTTACCTGTAGATATATAACTTAATGACATAGTTAATCCGAGACTGTTATGTGCTTATCATTTGCACTCCAGATGACACAGGCATTTCAGGTTGTTTGCAGCTATTTCCATGCAAAACAGCCTCGCTCACAGGTGTGTAACTCACGCATTTCACTCCCTTTTTCTTGGCTTCTTTGAAAGTATTTGTCAGAATTTCAAGGACAAGAAGCCTTATGCGTGTGATTTATCTGCCCAGGAATTTGTGTTCTCATTAACTCATTGATGACACTCTGTAATACGTTACATGCGGAGCAGCTGCAATCTACTACTTTTATCTAGTAACAAAGACAAATGCTATTCAGAATCTGGCCAGGTTCTCCGTGAAAATGATGTGATGTCCACATTATGATGTCAACACTATGGGGGTTATTTTACTACAGCTTCTAAAAATTAAAAGTGGTGATGTTGCTTATAGCAACTAATGATTCCGTCTATCATTTTCTAGGATGCAATAGAGAAATGATAGACATAATCTGGTGGCTACGGGCAACATCACCAGTGTTCATTTTTAGAAGCTTTAGTAAATCTACTCCTATGACTAAATCCCCTGCAAAATAATTTTCCTTCTCTTATCACCTCCCCTTACAAAGAGCAGACTCCACCCCCCTCGCTCCCCACCCCCCCAGAATACTGTCTTGATGTGGCCTGAGAAAGCTGTTAGGGTTGTTATTGATGTTCACCTTATCATTAGGGCCTTAACCTCCCTTGAAAACCTATGTCTCCATAACCTTGTTCAGAAGCATATTGTTCCTGTTCTTTATTTACCTCTGATCAAACAGACAGCTATCCCTTTGAACAGACCACCATCTAATCCAGCGGTGGCCAACCTGTGGCTCTTGAGCCGTATGTGGCTCTTTCTTTCTTTAAATGTGGCTCCAACACTTGAAGTCACATTACCACAACAGATTTGGTAACCACTGCACTCCAGAAAGACACGCGGCAGCACTATGGGGGCTGTGGACTGAGGGAGCCAGATACTAGAGGTGAAACACCGCATTGGACCCTAACAGGTTGCCATAGCAGCGGGGGGGGGGGGGGTAGAGGTGGCGCTGGGAGATGAGCCATCTCCGCGCCACCTCTCCCTATGTAGTAAACGGGTCCCAGGTCGCATCGACCCAGGAACCCGTTTACGCTGACACGGTATTCAACCCGGGAATAACACTGCTTACAACTCGGGTTGAATTACTGGGTCAGGCAACCCGGGAATTCGACCATGGCTCTTTCACACCGCACACCAAGCCGTGTTGACACAGCAATATGCCAGGTCGGTACTGTGATATTTGTGCGGTGTGAAAGGGGTAATAAGGATCTGCTGCAATGGCATGAGATGGGGGGGGGGGGGGGGGGTGAAGTGACACATGAGGGTGCTAGCTGGAGTGACACGTGGGGTAGCTGAGTGGAGTGACAGGAGAATGCCAGCAGGAGTGACACATGGGAGAGCTGGCTGAAGTGACACATGAGGGTTCTAGCAGGAGTGACACATGGGAGAGCTGACTGAAGTGACATAGGAGGGTGCTAGCAGGAGTGACACGTGGGGGAGCTGAGTGGAGTGACAGGAGGATGCTGGCAGGAGTGACACATGGGAGAGCTGGCTGAAGTGACATAGGAGGGTGCTAGCAGGAGTGACACGTGGGAGAGCTGGCTGAAGTGACATAGGAGGGTGCTAGCAGGAGTGACACGTGGGAGAGCTGGCTGAAGTGACATAGGAGGGTGCTAGCAGGAGTGACACGTGGGGGAGCTGAGTGGAGTGACAGGAGGACGCTGGCTGGAGTGACACATGGGAGAGCTGAAGTGTACTATGTGAATCATCTTTCATTATATTTTATGTGGTTCTGGCTTTTTCAATTATTTTATGCGGAAGTGACTTCTTCAATGTATTTTATGTTGGATCTGGATTTAAAATTTTATTTATGTGGATCTGGCTTTTTCAATGTATTCTACACCAGGGGCGTGTCCTAGCAGGCACAAGGCCACACCCCATTTTTGCATGCTCACCTTCGGCTCTTTGACGTACCTAACAAGATTTTTTGGCTCTTTGTCTCTGACTGGTTGGCCACCCCTGATCTAATCAAACAGGCCGCCATCCCATCAAACAGACCTCCATCCCATCAAACAGACCGCCATCCCATCAACCAAACCACCATCCCATCAAATAGACCGCCATCCCATCAAACAGACCGCCATCCCATCAAGCAGAACGCGTTTCCATCAAACAGACCACATCTTATCAAACAGAGCGCCCTGCCATCAAACAGAGCGCCCTGCCATCAAACAGAGTGCCCTGCCATCAAACAGACCACCTTGCCATCAAACAGGACACCATCCCATCAAACAGACCGCCTTGCCATCAAACAGGCCGCCATCCCATCAAACAGACTGCCACACCATCAAATTTGAGCTAAAGCAGGAGGCTGATGTAGGGAGAATGCCAGATGAGGACAACTCCCAACTCCCTCCTCCGCCCACCCCCACCTCGACTCCCTTTTTCATTCTCTGCCCTTGACTGTGCCATCTACATCACATCCAAAATTGACTGCGTACACCAGGATATCACAACCCAACAGACCCTCAACAACCCGACCCCCCCTTTCACTGACCACTCCTCCCCATCCATCACACCAACCCTGACTTCTCTTTTCTCTCTTCCCTGTGTCTAGAGATGAAGTAATGGCCCTCATCCGGTCTTCAACTGCCAAATCCAAGGGCCACTACTCACTGCTTATTCTCCTTGACCTCTATGCTGCTTTTGACACTGTGGACCACCCTCTCCTCCTGCAAATCCTTCACTCCTTTGGTCTGCATGATACTGTCCTCTCCTGGCTGTCCTCCTACCTCTCTGACTGCTCCTTCTCTGTCTTCTCTCATGACTCCACCTCTCCCCCAAGGTTCTTTTCTTGGTCCTCTCCTTTCCTCTCCTTTCCTTAAACCACCCATGACTTTATTCCGACGAACTTAACATTTATATTAGCTAGCTTATCACTAAGAAATAACCACACGGACACCAACTGCTAGATTTAAAGGTCAAACAGATATTTATTGTTTGGTGACCTGTCGTTTAAACTAAGAATATTGGAGGATGGCGAGAAAAGGCGCTACCAACTCACCAGCACCAGTCAACTATAATAAACAATAAAATAGGAGGGGCCTCACAACCACCTCCTTAACATAACCCGCACTGCGCAGGACTCACCCCCCTTACTTTAGCAGAGCCGTGGACGAACCCGCACGGGAACATCCGTAGTCCACCCGCAAGGGGAGGGCATACTCGCTGTTCAATCAAAAGGGGGTGCCCCACAGTGACCACTTATGTAACTTTTTGACCGCTGGCTGGTAGCGACTTTCCGCCACAACGAGGATTTTAACAAAAACCGCAGACCGCCATCCAACCAACAACAGAAGAAGAGACTCAACCAGACAGCACTCTGAAAATACTTTCCAAGAACACACCAATACCCACAGGGGAAAGGTGAACACCGTCTTCCCTATAAAACTGAACATTGTGCAGAACCAAAAGCGGATGCCTAACTACCAAACCCCCTATCGCCTGTACGTATACTGACACCGCGGAATTAACTTTCTTGCTCGCTTTCTCAATAGCAGAAAAACGAACGGCACCCCGCCAATGGAAGCGGGGCACCATGTCAGACCACACAACTATCACCCGGGGCCAGGAAGCCCGCAACACCACTAAATCCGCTTTGATACTCAAAATGAGATCGATGCCTTTGACCCGCCCCATATCATTCCCCCCCCGAGGTGAATGACAACCCAGCCGGGCCACCCCCACCTTCGCTCATGGCGAAACAGCAAGCGAAGTAAACCCATCCACCGCAAGCCTCTAACGCCCAACCATCTGACTACCTTGTCCCCAAACAATTCCCCTGTTCGTCCTGCCATCGGATGCCTCTCCGCCCAAAAAATAAAAGAATGGCCAATGAGCCAAATCTGATCCGAGACGTCCAAAGTAGCTGCAAAATAAAATTTCCTACCGTCAGACACTATAACATACCGAAAAACAATAACTTAAAACATGCAATTAAGAACCCGAGTGAAGGAGAAAACTCAAAAAACCTCCCGTGAACCGTGTGTGATGCCAATTGTAATTCGGTCCCCTCGGAGAAAAATTTAAAAATTCACTTCACACCCTCCATTTCTGAACGCTAGCCGTTCAAAAACCGACGAGTAAAACACGTTTCCGGGTTCGCGCAACAGGCGCAATAATAAAATACTTATCATATTCCTTAGACCAGGCGCAAGCCTAGCCAACCGATAACGGGCTGCCATCCCCAAACGGTATCCAGCCCGCATAGGCAATACCCACTCACCGGGGAGGGCCTTAGTCAATGATTCTCCACAGGAAGGGCGGCACCAATAGACCCCCAATCGCAGCATCAGGAACCAGCTCCCTAAACTTATCAAACTCAAAACGCGACAGTGCGTCAGCAATTCTATTGTCAACCCCCGGGACATGCGTAGCCGTGAAATGAATGTTATGCCTCAAGCATTTAAGCACTAGATAACACAACAAGCGCAGAGCCTCAGGAGAGGATGAGCGCTGGTTATTAACGGCGTGCACGACGCCCAGATTGTCGCAGCGGAATACAATACTCCGATCCGACAAGCTGGGTGCCCACAATTCGACAGCCACTATCAAGGGGAACAACTCTAGAAGCAGCAAGTTCTTTGTAAAACCTCGGGTCACCCATGCTGCAGGCCAAGGCGCGGCGCACCACTCTGTCCTGAAAAAAGCCCCAAAGCCCGAACCCCCAGCGGCGTCGTTAAACAGTTGTAACGCGGCGTTGGAACACCGCTTCGCTGGCCACAACACCTCCCGGTTAAAAGAGACCAGAAACGTGGACCAGATTCTCAAATCTTCCCTGACCTCGCGAGAAATGTACACCGTATGATGAGGTTTCCGCACCCCCGCCATGGATCTCTCAAGCTTACGGCAGAAAACCCGACCCATGGGTATGATCCTGCACGCAAAATTAAAAGACCCAAGCAACGACTGGACCCGATGTAATCTGACCCTGCACGTGAGGAGGCATTGCTCTATGAGACCCAGCAACTTGTGCACCTTATCGGCCGGAAGCGGCAGCAACCGGCTTACAAATCAATTTCAATGCCCAAATAACTGAGACACACCGTGGGCCCCTCGGTCTTATCCGAGGCCACGGGCACTCCTAGGCGACCGAACAAACTCTGGGCTAAACCCAGTACATCCCCGCAAACCGACCCCTCCCTTGGACCCACAAAGAGAAAATCGTCTAGGTAGTGGGCAACCCCCTGGTGGCCGGAAGCTGACACTACGCACCAATGTAAAAACGAACTGAATTTCTCGAAGTAGGCACAAGAAATGGAACACCCCATAGGCAAGCACCTGTCTACATAAAACCCACCCCCTAACCTGAACCCAAGGAAACGCAGGGAATCGGGGTGGATGGGCAGGAGGCGGAAAGCGGACTCAATGTCCAGCTTGGCCATGCGGGCGCCGGGACCCGCCCTTTGGACTAACCGCAGGGCCTCGTCAAACGATTTATATCGCACCCTGCAAGCTTCCTCCGGGATGGCGTCGTTGACCGAGCCGCCACGGGGGTGTGACAAATGCTGAATGAGGCGGAATTGACCCTGGGCTTTCTTGGGGACCACCCCTAATGGTGAGACGCACAGACGGGGCAGTGGTGGGGACGGGAAAGGGCCGCACATGCGCCCCAAATCGATTTCCGCCTGGACCTTACGGGCGACCACGGAGGAGAAATCGCGTGCGGATTTTAAATTGCGCCTGGAAACCACGAGGACCGAATCCGGGATGGGAAGCCTGAAACCGCTACGGAAACCTTCCAACTAAAACAACCCCGAAGTGACGTCGGGGTAAATGCCCAACCATTTAGTCAATTCGGGGACGTTGATGGGGGAAAAAGCCTTACTTTCCACTTCCGGGCACCTCGGCAGCATCAGAGGGCCTGGGCCCGGAAGGGGACTGGCAATCCTTGGCCGGGTGCCCCCCGCCGCACACCTTGCAGGAGTGGCGAAAACGGCAGTTAGCCCCCCGGGAACACTTGCCCTCGTTGAAAGCGAAGCATTTCCCTTTATTCCCCATAGGCGGGCTCGGCCGGACACATAAACCCGGCTTGCCGCCTTGGGCTTCATAAAGGGGCTTATTATGTTGCGTGACCTCTAACCAAACTTCAACGTCCTTGAACCCCAAGGGCAGTGTCGGGTTACCGTCTTGGTTACGACGGAATTTCTCATCGTAATCCCGCCACGCGTAACCCTTGGAGGTCAAGTACATTTCGTGCACCAGGTACAAATACTTGACCGTGTTGTGATATTCCGTAGGCCTCGTCTCGGCGTAGCACGCTGTGAACACTAAAAACCCTCGGAGTCACTGGTGAAAATTGCGAAATGCATTCTCGCCAATGCCCCCGACCTTCTTGGCCTTATGGAACGCCTTCCGCATGTCATCCGTAAGGGTGAACATGTCGACATATTTACCCTTCTTAATCTTCTCCCTCATCCGTTTACGTAAACCCCTGGTGATCGCAGTGTTTGCGCAGTGCACCATTTCCGTAAAACGCGGAGGGTCCTGTGTGACTGCCGCAACTGCGCCTTTGGCCTTCCTATCTTTCTTGTGCAAGCGATGCGCAATGAGCCTGGCTAATTTACGCGGGCGCCTGGGGGACCCGGAAGACCTAGTATCTGAAGAGGAGCTGGAAGAAGAACTATCAGAAGAAGGATTAACCGTCTCACCCGTTCCAGAAGGACCGCCCGCTTCTTCTGCCGCGGTGGCGGGGCCGGATGGAACCTCTTCAGGGACCCGAGATCCCCCCGCTCCCACTCGTTCAGCCTGCTTCTCCGCTCCTGGCTGTGCTTCGCCGGATGTTGCTGCTGCCGTGGCTCCCGACGATCCACCCGGGGGAGAGACCCCCCTCAACGTACCGGCACCTGATGGGGAAACAGAAGGGGGGGGGGGGGAGGCACAAAAGCGGCCGCCTCCGGCGGGGGAACCGGAGGTAGCGGAGGGGGGGAAGCAGCAAGAGGGGGCCGTGACCCGAGGGTGGGCATGCCCAGTGACGCATCGCCAGCCAATTCGACGGCTGCGCCAGACGCTGGAGGCCATGTGGCCGGGGAGGTAAAACCAGCGTACCAATTGGGCAGAGCCTGAGAAAACGGCGCCGCCCAGTAAGGCGTCTGCGCGAGAGCCCCGGGGGTAAAACCGCCGGCGTAAGAACCCCGCCATGGAGCAAACCCCGGACCACTCGGCGTGGGCCAGGAGGTCACTGATCCCTGCGCGTGCGTAAACGCTGCCGGCAAATAAGGGGACGAAAAGGGGGCCCGACCCCCTCGGAAATCGGGTGCCGCCCCGGAAGTAATGACCGGGATTTGCAGTGCCCCAGACCAGGCCACCGCCACGGAAGCCGCCGGTAGGAAACCCGTGTGCGTAGCTTGATATGTGCCGCCTCGGTACGCAAATGAAGCGGCCACGGAAGTGTGTCCTGACCCCATCTGCTGTACCATGAGCTGGCCAGCAGATGGCGTCGCTTCACCGGGCCACAGGCCACTCACTGGCGGCAGCAGGATCTGGGATACCGGGAGCGCCCCCGGGTAAATCCCAGATGCCTGCCCCCGACGCCCGACACCCCACTGCCCCCCACTGCATTGGAAACCATGGGAACCGCGGGGGGAAACATGGTTTGCGACTGTGCAAATGAAGGCCCCGCCCCTCGACTTGTCCCTGTGAGAGATGGCAGGGACACTATGTCCTGCACCAGCCAGGCACCCGCAGGGGAGCTGGCTGGTGATAGACCCCTCATCCCATTCCCATGTGCGGCGCCGCGGGACCCGCCCGATGGGTCACCTGACCCGCTAACTGAGGCCGTGGGGAGGAGAACACGACTGACCCTGGAGGCCGGAGCCCGGGCGTGCGCGGCTCTACCGCTGCGCCGGGCTCCCAGAGCGGCCGTCGCGGGAGAGACACCACCGCCCGAGGAGAGCAGGACACTGTCTCCGGCGGGCGGCGAATCGGAGGGGGGAACCACCCGCACACGTGGCCGGCGATAGCCAGCCGCTGTGAGCGGACGGGCGGCCTCCGCCAGGCGGCGGGGAGGGGGCGCAGCTCTCTTGGGACGAGGCATAGTGCCGGGCCGAACCTGATAAAAGCTGGTACAGCTTGCGCACGTGCAGCAAGGGGAATTAAAGAGCAGTAGGAGCACTAGTATCAGGAGGGGAAGTAGCAGTAGGAGCAGTATATATAGGAGGAGGATAAATCGGCAAGTGACAGTAATACTCTTACCCCATCCAAGAAAAACTGGCAAGAGGAAGATGGCTGCCAAATCTCAGGACTATATACCCCTGTGTACACTCCTCCTACATATCCCCAATAGGCACCCATCTGTCACCTGACCACAACTGTCAATCACTAAGGCTAGCCCTGCCTATCCTCAACACATGTCAGAAAAATTCAGGGTGTTTATGTGGCTTCGAGCCTATGCGGATCTCTGCCTGCTTTCTCTATACATCCTCTTTAGGTGAGCTCATTTGCTTTTTCAACTTACAATATCAACTCTATGCTGATGACACTCATATCTACCTATCCTCCCCTGACCTCTCCCCTTCTTTCCTCACTCGTTTCTCCAACTATCTTCTTGGATGTCACAGCGCTTTCTTAAACTTAACATGTCTAAGACTGAGCTGATCATCTTCCCAACTTCCCACAAAACCTCACCTCCCATTGATGGCACATCTATCTCCTCTAGTACTCAAGTACGCTGTCTTGGAGTTCTCTTTGATTCCTCCTTCACAGAAAGTATCTCTCATAGTCCTGCTGCTTCCATCTCAAAAATATTTCCGGGATAAGACCCTTTCTCACCATGGATGCTACTAAAATCCTCATCCACTCATTGGTCATTTCCAGATTGGACTACTGTAATCTTTTCCTATCTGGCCTTCCTGACAAATACCTCTCTCCACTCCAATCTATCCTCAATGCTGCTGCCCGGCTCATCTTCCTTTCCAAACGCATTACGCCCACCTCCCTTCTCTTACAAGCCCTACACTGGCTCCCTTTCCGAGTACAATTCGAACTTCTTACACTCATTTATAAAGCTCTTACTGATACCTCTCCCATTTACATATCTGATCTTCCTCTACACTCCAACCCACCCTCTTCGCTCCACAAATACATGACGTCTCTCCTGCCAGCTGATTACTTCCTCCCATTGCTGCCTCCAAGATTTTTGCTGTGGTACTCCATACCCCTGGAATTCTCTACCTCTCCCTATCAGGTTCTCCACCTCTCTACAAAACTTTAAACAGGTTCTCAAGACCCACTTCTTCATCAAACCCAGTCATCTCTCATCGTAACCCTCTGTTTCATGCTCACTGTTTTCCCCATCTGTGCCACCCCTGTCTGTCTGAGGATGGTCCTATCCCCTCATGTGCTTTCCTTCTCTTACTGTACCTAGACTACTGCATACTCCCTACAATGGCACCTACTGTAATTCTCAGTTCTGCCTTCCTGATGCTTATCTTGGTTTCATGTCCGCTGGTGCAGCATTGTCTATATACCATACCATGGGCCTAATTCAGACCTGACCGCTGTTCGATGCGCACGCAAGCAGCATTCGCAAGCGAGCGACCGCGATGCAAGAGTGCAAATTCACGTCCACCATGCAAGAGTGCACACAAATGTGTACCAGTGCAAAAAAGAGGCATATGCCATTCTGCTTCACACCGGAGCGATGTGTTTGCAAGGCTGCAAATTGTGCGTTGCATTCGCTAGCTTGCAAATAATCGCACAATGAGTTCCCCCCCACACACATTTGAAAAAACAATTACCATAAGGAATTGTAATGTGATTAATCAATTAAGTGATCAAACACTGCAAAATTAAGAGTTTGTCAACCTAATTGTTCAATAACATTCAGCAATTAAGACACCAAACATACTGTTTCCACAAAATATGTTTGTTGTCCTATTTGCATCATACACTTAATACTATTTTTAAAAGCTGCATTTTAAAAAAAAATAGTGATGTACTTAACCCCCCCCCCCCCAAAAAAAAAAAAAAAAAAAAAAGAAATGTAGGAGAAAGATAAATACACATATTGAAGAATCAGAGGACAGATGAAATAGAGAAAAAAACAGATAAAAAGGTCTAAAATTCAGTATAATAAAAACGCAACACAATAGCATAGTTTTTAAAGTTTACTAAAAATAAAATGTCAACAAATGTTTGTTTTTTTAAACGTAGAAACAAAAATGAAAACAAATTCAATAAATTGACAGCAGGACCCGGAGGTTCCATGGCCACCAGCTCCCTCCTTGTGGTCTGGTCACGATCTCCAACCTCAGGATCTGTAAGAAGTAGGGAAGAATGTGAAAATGAATAAATTAACAAATAAATACATATTCCAAAAATCCACATAACTACAGCATATTAAGAATGCCACTGTAAAGATGATTATGGTCTTCACATATGCTACTGATTAATGACGTAAAATCACATCTCCAAACAATTATTAGCCTACATATTTCATAATTAAATATATATTTCTGCCCTTATCTAGTCAAAGCACACAGATCCCATCTACACTATGCATCTGTCATGTTAACGGCTCATTTCTTCCAAAACACAATTTCTGGAGTTTGTTGGGCCACTACCGATCTTATGTAATGGTCTCACACACATCTTAAGATGGTCCGGTATACTTAGCTCTTCAGACAAGCCTTTTAGATGCACCTACACAAGGGTATAGCGAGGGTGACTCCGGTAGAGCACGAGCTCCGGGCGCCAAAAAAGTTAGAGGGCACGCTGTCATCCGCCACACCCCCTTCCAGCTGACCACTGTACTGGCACTGCTGCAGAGCAGGAGGAGGAGAAGCAGAGGGAGCGAACACTCACTCTGAGACTAGGTAGGGAACACGGTAGTCCGGAAGCAACAGCAGGAGACACTGACAGCCGGCACATGCCAGAGCTCTGCCCGCCATCTTTATATGTCTCACTGTCTGCTTGTAGCTGCGTAACAGGGTTATTTCTGTCCTGCAATACCACTCTCTGCCCCTGCTGCAGCTACTCTATCTTCTGGAAGCTGCAGCATATGTCTCTACTTCAGATGCTGCAGCGCACTCTCTTCCCTAGCTTCTGCAGAACCTCTATCTGCCCCAGCTGCTACTGCAGCACCTCACTCTATAACTCAGGCTGCTGCAGCCCCTCTCTTTGCCCCTCAGGCTGCTGCAGCACAGCTCTCTCTGCCCCTCAGGCAATTCTGGGACATTATTTTTATTGACGCATAGTGGGATTATTAGGTCTGGGATGGCAGTTCTAGGGTATTATTTTCATTGAGGCATTGGGGGATTATCTGATCTGGGGGGCAGTTTTGGTGCATTATTTTCATTCAGAGATTAGGGGTTATCAGGTCTGTGGGAGTCACATTTGGGGCTTTATTTACAGTAAGGAATTGGGGGGGATGGGAGGTCAGGTCAGTCGGTGCATAAAAGTGTTTTTCATTTTGTTTGAATTAAAAAAAATATATAGTTAAATACAGCTACTTCCATAGCGACTCTACCATGTAATGTATATAAGAGGCTCAACCATAGTGCAACGTGTATAATAGTCTCTACTGTGTGGCTTAACATGTATAAGGGGTTTTACTGTGTGGTGTAATGTGTATAAGGGGCTCTACTGTGTGGTGTAATGTGTATAAGGGTCTCTACTGTGTGGTGTGATGTGTATAATGGGCTCTACTGTGTAGCATAATGTGTATGAGGGGTTCTACTGTGTGGTGTAATGTGTATAATGGGCTCTACTGTGTAGCATAATGTGTATGAGGGGTTCTACTGTGTGGTGTAATGTGAATAACGGACACTACTGTACAGTGTAATGTGAATTAGTACTATTCTGTGACCACACCCCTTCCCAGTGAAGCCATTATTTATTTATTATTACCGGTTATTTATATAGCGCACACATATCCCACGGCATTTGACAGAGAATATTTCGCCATTCACATCAGTCTCTGCCCCATGGGAGCTTACAATCTATATTACATCATATCAATCATACACATGCACACACAACAGGGTTAATTTTTGTTGTGAGCCAATTAACCTACCAGTATAGTTTTGGATTGTGGAAGAAAATCGGAGTACCCGGGGAGAATGTACAAACTCCACACAGTTAGGGCCATGGTGGGAATTGAACCCACGAGCTCAGTGCTGTGAGGTAGTAATGCTAACCATTACACCATCCGTACTGCCATGCCTCTTTATTGTTGTTGCAAGCCTTTGGCATGAACTGACCCTATTTTAAACATGGACACCCAAAGGAAACTTCCGCCCTGAGCTCCACCAAGTCTAGAACAGCCCCTGTGATCAAATTAGGAATTTTAAATAATGTTTATTTTGAAATGTAACATGCCACCATATGTTGGCTAGGCTCCTAATTCAGTACAGGGTAGGGGGCCGCCAAAACATACCCTTGCCAGGGCACCACGGCACCTAGTTACACCTCTGCACCTACAACACATTACTTTCTTAATCCTTTTTTAAATCATTACAAAATACATAATGAAAGTTGGCTCACTATGATAGTGCTAGAATTTCTTCCTAGTATTGTTTGAAATTCAGAAATATATTTTATTTGTTTTGTAAGAATCTGTGCCTACCTACCTCTATGTCTGTTATGACCAACTTTGCTAAACAATGAATGTTTTACTGTAATCTGTTGCAGTACATGTGTACTGAACTTGTGTGCCTCCAGCTGCTGTGGAACTACACATCCAAGCATGGCCTGCCTCAGTGATAGCATGCCTTAATAGGCAAACTGTGGCAGGGAATGGTGGGATGTGGATTTCCACAGCAGCTGCAGGGACACAGGTTGAAGACACATGTTGTATCCAATTATAAGAATGAAGAAAAAAGTTAGGAAAAATAAATATGATTACTATCCTCCATATCCGCCAATCATCCTCCTCTTGATGTGAGGCCATAGCCGTCCACTCTGCCTCCTCTTCATTTAGCAAAGAAGGGGATGGAGGTTGGATGGGGGAAGGGTCTTGACCCACTTCTTCACCAAACCCAGCCAAATCTCATCCTAACCCTCTGTTCCACGTTCTCTATGTACCCCGTCTGTGTCACCCATGTCTGTCTACCCCTCCCCTTTAGAATGTAAGATCTCACGAGCAGGGCCCTCTTCCCTCATGTGCTTATCCTTTTTCTTACTTTAATAGTCTTCAACTGCATCAAATCCTGCAGTCTTCTGCCACCTGATACTTATTCCAGTGTCATCTTCTGATGTAACTATGTTTATTTACCCTGTACTTGTCCTATACTGTCATCAACTGTAAGTTGCTGTTATCCTGTTTGATTAATTATGTACTCTGTAATTGGGCGCTGTGGAACCCTTGTGGCGCCATATAAATAAAGGATAATAATAATAATAAAAAGGGGGTGGGAGGTTAAATAGGGAAGGAGGATCAGATTGTGAGGGGGTGGGAAGGTCAAGGGTGGTTAGATTTTGATTGGGCGATGGAGGATGGGGGGGCAGATTGAGGGGGGGTTGAGAGGGGGAGGAAGATTGAGAGGGGAAGGAAGATTGAGGGTGGAGGGTGGTTGAGAGGGGAGGAAGATTGAGAGGGGGCGGGTGGTTGAGAAGCGACGGAAGATTGAGGGGGCAGGGTGGTTGAGAGGAGGAGGAAGATTGATGGCGGCGGAGGTCTGAACACCACCGCTCAAGTTGGACAATAGTCTGCCGGGTACGGACCCTCTGTCACAGTTTTCTGCGGACCTCCGCGTAGGCTGCACACTTTCGCCCATTGGACACATATGGGCCCGTGCAGCCTACACAGCTTTCCATCACCACAGTGAGGAGCTGCAGCTCCCTCAGGCTGAACGTGGCAGCTCCCATGGTGCCAATGGTGTATTAATCACAGATGCTAATATTTATACTGTCTACTTACTGTTGATTGGACGTCACCTATGGTGCAGACATGTATTGATAAACTTTATTTATTTTACTGTACGTTAACAGTGTGATCCGTGTGCCTAGTTGCGTACGCATTTGCGACTGTATGCTACTGTTAATGGAGCTTTCGCAAACAAACTTACCATAATTATCTGCTCATTACTCAGCTAAACATTGCAGAATTGTTGTATTAGTGTGTATATTTTTATACGTGGAGGGAAAAAGAAACCAAATAAGGCAGATGAATGAATGTTAACAAAAACAGATATGTACCATTTATAAAGAAAAACACATAAAATAAAATGTGTAAAAAAAACCAACACATTTCCAGATTGCTGATATATACAATATATATGTTGACACCACAACACTACTGGGGTTAATTATCTACATGCTTTAAAAAAAATGTCAAAACCATAATTTTTTTTTGTTTTTTTTAAGCCTAAAACAATTACATATTTATATTTTCCACCAAAAACAAAAACAGTAATAATATTTAAACAATAAACAACAACAAAACACATTGGCCCTCATTCCGAGTTGTTTGCTCGCTAGCTGCTTTTAGCAGCTTTGCACACGCTAAACCGCCGCCTACTGGGAGTGAATCTTAGCATAGCAGAATTGCGCGCGCAAGATTAGCAGAATTGCGATTAGAAATTTCTTTGCAGTTTCTGAGTAGCTCGAGACTTACTCTGCCACTGCGATCAGTTCAGTCAGTTTCGTTCCTGGTTTGACATCACAAACACACCCAGCGTTCGCCCAGACACTCCCCCGTTTCTCCAAACACTCCCGCGTTTTTCCCAGAAACGGCTGCGTTTTTCCGCACACACCCATAAAACGGCTAGTTTCCGCCCAGAAACACCCACTTCCTGTCAATCACACTCCGATCACCAGAACGAAGAAATTTATTCGTTAAGCCGTGAGTAAAATACCAAACTTCTTAGCAAATTTACTTGGCGCAGGCGCGGTGCGAACATTGCGCATGCGCAGTTTGCGGAAAATCGCTGCGATGCGAAGAAAAATAACGAGCGAACAACTCGGAATGAGGGCCATTGTTTGATTTAAATCAGTAACTACATATGTTATACCTTGCTGAAATATCTGTATAAATACACCCATGAACACTTTTCTGATGTGATGTCAACCGCAACATACTGCACCTGAAATATTCATTGACTATTCGTGCCCTAAGGGCATGTCCCCGCTGGGAATCGGAGCCCCGCCTCCATGTCTGGCCAACCACTGACTCCTCATCCTCTGAGGCCAATACCTCATTTTGAGGCAGCTCCACATGCCTCCTTACAGCAATATTGTGCAGGATTGCACACAGGACCACAATTTTACTTACCATTTCCGGTGAATACATGAGGTCTCCACCAGTGCGGTGAAGCACACGGAAGCCTCCTTTCAGGATGCCAATTGTGCGCTCCGCCAGCTGCCTAGTGGCTGTAAGCGCGGAATTAAATGTCGTTTGTGGCCCTGGTGTGGGTGTGCTGTAAGGAGTCAAAGCACAATACAATATGACCTCAAAAATAAGAACAGCAAGTACAAACCAACAGCACTTAACCTTTACTACATGATGTGGATCAAACTGGTATCCGTTTGGATGGTCGACCATGTTATGGTCGACATTCATTAGGTCGACCACTATTGGTCGACATTGATATGGACGACATGGAAGACACGTGAAAATTGTCGACACATGAAAAGGTCGACATGAGCTTTTCACATTTTTTTTTCTTTCGGGGAACTTTTCCATACTTTACGATCCCCGTGGACTACGATCGGGAACGGAAATCTGTGCCGAGCGCAGCGGTAGCGGAGCGAAGCACCTTGCCCGAAGCATGGCAAGCGAAGCGAGCCATGCGAGGGGACGCAGTGCACTAATTGGGGTTCCCCGTCACTTTAGGCAGGACACGACACCAAAAAAGTAAAAAAACTCATGTCGACCTTTTCATGTGTTGACCTTTCACACGTCGACCATTTTCATGTGTCGACCTTTTGTCCATGTCGACCATGCCAATGTCGCCCAATAGTGGTCGACCTAATGACTGTCAACCATAACATGGTCGACCATTCATACCAGAACCGATCAAACTCACCCAATATCCACGCATCTTGGCCTTCCAACATCCTTAATCTTTGCCATATCCCTGATTGCCGAATCACGTGGGAATCATGGGCATTTCCTGTGTACTGGGCGTTCAGGGACAGGATCTGGAGGGATGGGCCACAAACAACCATCACATTCAAAGAGTGCAACATTTTTCGGTTCCTATATATTTCTTTATGTGTTGGTGCCACAAGTGGAACATGTGTCCCATCCACTACCCCAATAACGTGTGAGAAGCGACTCCCCCCTTTCATGGAATTGATGCTTTAACACAGCTAGGGACCCCACATCCAATGGCATAGAAATGAACTGCTTCATTCTTTTCAGGAAGGCAGCAATTATGCACCTCAGGATCCTTGAAAATGCTGCCTGGGAGACGCCTACCAGCAGAGCCGACCTTAGGCATAGGCATACTAGGCAAATGCCTAGGGCATTTGTTATGCTTAGGGGCACCAGCAGCTTCTGCTGATTAACATGATTTGTGGCATGCCTATATTCTGTGTGTGACTGCGGCTGTATCTGCATACGAAATGCTATGTTGCAGTGCATTCCTGGAAATCAATGTAATGTAGCATTTCATATGCAGATACAGCCGCAGTTGCACATAGAATATAGGCATACTGCATATCATTTTAATCAGCAGAAGCTGCTTGTGCATCCTAGCCACATAGTAATGCAAATAAGATGCATTTTCACAAACAAAAGGCTCCCAACGTTAGCAGAGCTGCCAGCTGACTCATGCCAGGCATCTCCTGCAGAACTAGCGGCGGTGCTAGGGGGCACCAGCCAAAATCTTGCCTAGGGCATCATATTGGTTAGGGCCAGCTCTGCCTACCAGGACACCAACTACATGCTGGTAGGACCCTGAGACGCAGAAATGTAAGACAGCAAGAAATTGTGTCAGTGGTGGAATTGATGTAGGATGCCGAATTGAACTCTCTAGGTCACTCTCTATTATTGAGAGAGTTTGTAGGATGACATGAGGGGGCAGCCTATAGCGGTGCAACACCTCATCATCTGGCATTCCAAAAAGGGTGACAGTGGTACGGAAGATACTAGGCCTTGCACATCTCCGTTGCCTTCGAGGATGAGGGTCAGAATGGGATTGGCCAGATAAGGCATTCAGGTGTGCTGCCATCACCATCTGAAAGACAGATTTAACAGAGTATAAAGGCAAAATCCAAAGATATTACCAAAACATTTGTCACAATCTATTAAAGAATACAATAACCACTTGCAGCTGTGGGGAAATCCATAAATTGGGAACACCAGGAGAAAAGAAACCTTGTTAACTTTAAGAATAATTTCATAAACCATTATTAGTCATAAAAACACAACACAGCAGAACAACACAATGAGCATGCATATACTAAATAAAACAACAACAATAAGTAAAACACAAAAACAAGGATGTTTAGGGCATACAGGGGGCCATTCAGAGTTGATCGTAGCTGTGCTAAATTTGGCACAGCTACGATCAGGCACTCAGACATGCGGGGGGATGCCCAGCACAGGGCTAGTCCGCCCCGCATGTCAGTGCCCCCCATACCCCCCCCCCCCCCGCCGCAGAAATGCAAAAGCATCGCACAGCGGCGATGCTTTCGCATTCGAGGAGTAACTCCCGGCCAACACAGCTCCTGCGGATGGCCGAGAGAAACTCTTCGCTGCCCGGGTCTCAGCGGCTGCGTGTGACCAGGCCCGGCGCTACCCGCTCAGCGAAGGGATGCAGTGCAGGGAGGCGCTGGGAGGGAGAGGCGCTCACCCTGCTTTGCATCCCTTCCCTGCTGCGCCGTCCTGACCCCACTGCTGCTGCTGCTGCCAGCGGCTGTGCGGCGCTGGCAGCATGAAAAACCCACTCCCCCTCCCCTCCTCCCCTCCCCTCCCCTCCCCTCCTCTCCCCTCACCTCCTCCCCTCACCTGTGTGTCTGTGTCAGTGGCTCGGTACATATCAAAGGAGGGGGCGGAGCTACACTGGCCGGAATGGGCGGAGCTAAACGGGACAGAAGGGGCAGAGCTACACGGACCAGGCTGCTGCAGTGCTGTACTGAGGGAGACAGTGGGGTAAATTTACTAAGATTCGTATTTTCCCGTTTGAGGTCAAAGTTCAATCACGAATGACATCGAAAGTGTAAATATGCAACTTTTTGAATTGATTACGACTAATTTACTAAGCTGCCGTATTCTGCATTTTCGGGTTTTCCAATGTCGATGTCATTCGTTTTTTTTGGCAGTGTTTTACGTGAGTGACTTGTAAAACACTGCCGACTTTAATACAATGAATCTCGGCCGGATCTGAGAGATCCGTGCTGGGCTTCATTGTGCACCTTGTAAATAAAATAAAAAAATGTTTAAATGTAAAAAAAAAATTGCGTGGGGTCCCCCCTCCTAAGGCAAACCAGCCTCGGGCTCTTTGAGCCGATCCTGGTTGCAGAAATATGGGGAAAAAATGGACAGGGGTTCCCCCATATTTAAACAACCAGCATCGGGCTCTGCGCCTGGTCCTGGTTCCAAAAATACGGGGGACAAAAAGAGTAGGGGTCCCCCGTATTTTTGAAACCAGCACCGGGCTCCACTAGCTGGACAGATAATGCCACAGCCGGGGGTCACTTTTATACAGTGCCTTGCGGCCGTGGCATCAAATATCCAACTAGTCACCCCTGGCCGGGGTACCCTGGGGGAGTGTGGACCCCTTCAATCAAGGGGTCCCCCCCCCAGCCACCCAAGGGCCAGGGGTGAAGCCCGAGGCTGTCCCCCCCATCCAATGGGCTGCGGATGGGGGGCTGATAGCCTTTGTTCAAAGTGAATGATATTGTTTTTAGTAGCAGTACTACAAGGCCCAGCAAGCCTCCCCCGCAAGCTGGTACTTGGAGAACCACAAGTACCAGCATGCGGCGGAAAAATGGGCCCGCTGGTACCTGTAGTACTACTACTAAAAAAATACCCCAAAAAAGACAACACACACACACCTTGAAAGTATAACTTTAATACATCCATCCACACCTCCATATACACATACTTACCTTTGTCAAAGTCAGAAAAATATCTCTATGCACACTGCCATATTTGCACCTCATTCAGGTCCGCGCTGCGCATGCGTGCGCTCTCCCGTGAGTGCGCATACCCGCTGTTGCGTGCACCCGCTGGTGCTCGGTATGCGTATTTACGGTAAAGTTTGTGTAGTCGTAGCGTGCGACTCAATCGTTACATATTTTCACTAATAAGGTATTTTATAGATCATGGTCCCTTTGATAGATTCTGAAAGTTTGGTTAACATAGCATGTTCCTGAACGGAGAGATTCCTCTTTGTATTGTACGAAGGGTCTAACAGGGGTCATACAGTAGTGTTTGGTACCCATCGGAAGAGTATTTAAATAGCAATATTCCGGTGTTGGTTTGGAGCGGATTAATCGCTCGTGCGAATAGTTATGGACATAAGAAGTTTATGTCCATTTACTATTATTTGTTCTTACTTAGTCATGCGGCGGGAATCCCGGACGAGCCCCCAATTGATAAAGCTAAATATTTATCGTATATAAAACACTTTAAGAGGTCTAAGAACACTGTACGCTATCTACGTAAGAAGTACCGTAAGGGTACGCAAGTTGTGTAGCGATCGCTCAACCGTAGTCGAGACGCTCAAGCGTCACGTTCGCTTACGGCCCAGTGATCACAGGCAGGCACGCTATTGGCTGCCGACTAACGTAATGATTCGCTATAGCGTAGCGTACGCTCGGGACCACGAGGAGATCACCAGCGGTGCAGACGCTTACAACGTTTAAACCTTTATATCTATACCTTTAACAATGAGATACACAGTATACCTTAGTGTAGAGACAGAGTGTAAGTGCAACCTGGTGTAACCTGATTAGCTACAAAGCTGCTTGAGCGTCACCGATGCTCAGAGAATACTTAACACTATAAAGAATACACAGATACCTGGGCTTAGGGTCCAAAACCTATTATATGTATTTTAACTATTATACTTGCAAAAGGAATCACAGTACAAATGATACACTACAATATAACATAAACCAACTAACCAGATAACTACACTGGAAATACCATACAATACAATTAAAGGAAAATACGAGAGAAAGAGTAGAGAGAGAGAGAGATGGCTCACAGTAAGACAATATGATTACGGAGAAAACTTACGCACAAGGGGAACGATCGCATGCGCCTCGATATCCAGCTCCCGATTATCAGCAATGAGAACCGTTGATGAGAGACTTGGGTCCATTCATCCCACTGCAAGAAGGTTGCTGATCCAGAGAAGTCCCGTGATAAGGAACAGACGGTAGAGGTTGTATCACTGGAGTGTCTGTTCCAGGAGGACTGAGGCGGCACCTGAGCCTTGAAGACCGAGAGCTGTTGTCGACTCCCCACTCCCTTTTATTATTTTCCTCCACTTCCCATCCCCTCTCCCTCAAATTTCTTTTTCCTCCTTCTCATTCTTCTCCGTTTCCTCCTATAAGATGGACTTGCCCCAAGAGACTGTGATCCGGATTTTCCTGTTGACCATGATGTTGACCAGAGCAGTCTGTTCCGGCGAGAGTACCATGGAGGTCGATAGAGGTTCTGGAATGGGTTCTGATGATAAAGATGGAGGCGTAGTTTTCCAAGATCAACCTAACCAACAAGCAAAGGCGAGTATCAGAAAACGATCCGATAGCATTGACCATAGAAGGAATTGTGACGGATTGTTAGCTGAGGAAAACTGTATCTGTAGGCTCTGTAACAATGTCATTGAAGATGGGTGCATTAAGAAATGCCAATCCAGTTTTAATATCCATATGGACCGGCATCCATTGAGTGACTATCACTCCTTAGTGGGTAATGTGTTAAACAAAACAGATTGTTGGGTATGCTCTCAAGTACCTCAAGGTCATAGCAAATCAGGGCTAGTGCCATTTCCTTTAACGATAGAGGAGGTACTTGAGTTAAATGGTGGGAGACCGGTGGACAGGAGGTTTAATATCTCCAGCCCTCCTAGTTTGAAGCTCCACCAATACCATGTGGATAGGTCCCTATTATGTTTCAACATCTCCAATCCCAGAAAGCCGGGAAATTGGGAAGTGTCATGGAGTAACCACACCATGACCTTTTCGCATAGAGCAGATAGAATGCCTACAGATACAGAGCTTGTACGCCACATAGCCAGTAGAGGAAAATCTTTCCGGTATAGGTACACCTTAGGAAATAGGATTACGAGAGTTGGAGAAGTATCACCAGGATACTGTGCACATATCGTACAACCTGATACGTGTACTAAGCAGATGGAAGAATTAGGGTTAGGAGATTTCACATGGAAGGTGTGTAATATGGTTATGTCCTACTCCGTCCCATATGTTCTCCCCGATGATGCATATTTCATATGCGGGAGAAAGGCGTACAAGTGGCTTGCCCCAAACTCTGAAGGATTGTGTTATATTGGAAAAGTATTGCCTGAAGTAATGACTATAACACATGATAAAATGAAAGACATACATCGTGGTGCCCAAGCTCCTTATACTCACACCCATTACGAGCACGTTGTTAAAAGGCACCTGATAGAGAAGACAGAGCATCCGGCCTCTGATCTGATAAGTGAATCCACCGGGATTCAATTCTTAATCGCGTTAGATTTCACCCGCACCGCCAGAGGAGTGCTGAATTATAAATACATATCGGCGCTCGCAAATTTGTTAGATAATATCACTGAAATGTATGATGACACGTTTAGATATACTGGAAGGGAACTTCAAGCTTATAAAACAGAACTGGTGCAGCATAGAATGGTTCTTAATTACCTCACAGCAGTGACAGGCGGATATTGTGTTACATTAGCAACACAGTACGGCGTGAAGTGTTGCACGTATATCACGAATAGCACCGAGGATCCGGTCGAGGTCATAGACCAAAAGATGGACGATATTCTCCAATTGAAGTGGGAATTTCGCCGAAAACACAATCTCACTCTTGCTGCTGTAGGTAATGAGCTGACTGGTTGGGTGTCATGGTTGAACCCGCGAAATTGGTTCTTCGGTTTGGGAGACTGGGCTCAAGGAGTCATAATGGATGTTGGGAAGTTTCTCCTATGTATCTTAGGTGTTGTCATATCGATTGGATTGATATTTAGATGCGGTCAGGCTTTAATGAAGTGCAAACATCGTACCAGGGTAATGAGTTTGAGGAGTGAGGAAACTGTAATTAACCTGGATTTGATTTATGACCCAATGATAGAAACAATGATGTAATGAAAATGCGATTATACGGTCCGTTTCTTTCACCTGTTTTTCTGCTTTTCTCCAAGATAAAAAGACCCCCTTGGACGAGGAAGTTGACGAGACGCTATACAGACAACGGATTGACCAAAGAAGAAGTTTTGACCACTGTAGATACGGACATTTGATGAACTTTGCCATGGATCCCCAGTTTCCCTAGAATTCTTAAACTTACGCTAGCCCAACATTTTTTGTAAATCTAATGGCATTGACAAAGCTTTTTGCTCACACCTAATGGGCAACACAGCGCAAAGAAGACGACTTTCAACTGATACCGAACAAAACTTCAACCGACAGATGTACATTAACCTGACATAGAATACCACCGCATTTACCGTAATTATGTCTTTTCTTCATTTCTACAACCCTCAGGTAATGACACACATAGTATAGGGAATACAGGCACAGATATCAGCAATCACATATTCCCCCATTCATGTATCATCAACTAAAATGTGCTCCCCATTTTGTTCAAAATCCGAAAAGAGCTCGGTAAAGTTTGACAGCCCATCCACAGACCCGTACCACGGGATAAGAAGGAATTCAAATGTATACTTCGCAATACCTCGAAGCTTGATTTACAACACGTACGGCACGATGATACATGACCCCCCAAACATGGACTCATACACACATGCTTCTGCTATCTCACTAGGTCATACCCTCTTCACACCTACTCCTCTCTCCTCCCTTACCCAACCATGGAAATGAATTAACCCCTGACATATATTTTTCTCCTTTTGAAATGTTTTAGAAGGTGGCAGTTATTATTGACTGCCAAAGGGTGGACTGTCAAAGTCAGAAAAATATCTCTATGCACACTGCCATATTTGCACCTCATTCAGGTCCGCGCTGCGCATGCGTGCGCTCTCCCGTGAGTGCGCATACCCGCTGTTGCGTGCACCCGCTGGTGCTCGGTATGCGTATTTACGGTAAAGTTTGTGTAGTCGTAGCGTGCGACTCAATCGTTACATATTTTCACTAATAAGGTATTTTATAGATCATGGTCCCTTTGATAGATTCTGAAAGTTTGGTTAACATAGCATGTTCCTGAACGGAGAGATTCCTCTTTGTATTGTACGAAGGGTCTAACAGGGGTCATACAGTAGTGTTTGGTACCCATCGGAAGAGTATTTAAATAGCAATATTCCGGTGTTGGTTTGGAGCGGATTAATCGCTCGTGCGAATAGTTATGGACATAAGAAGTTTATGTCCATTTACTATTATTTGTTCTTACTTAGTCATGCGGCGGGAAACCCAGTATCCCACCCACCTGAACAGTTGGAAACAGTCACAGCCCACCTGTATGAATCAACCTATGACCTTTTGTTATAATGCGAAGCCGAATTCCTGTGTCCAATGGACAATGAGATTGTAGGGACCATTGAATTGTATTGTGTGTGGGGCATAAATAGGCAGGCCGACCATATCCAGATTCACTCTCATCAACGGTTCTCATTGCTGATAATCGGGAGCTGGATATCGAGGCGCATGCGATCGTTCCCCTTGTGCGTAAGTTTTCTCCGTAATCATATTGTCTTACTGTGAGCCATCTCTCTCTCTCTCTACTCTTTCTCTCGTATTTTCCTTTAATTGTATTGTATGGTATTTCCAGTGTAGTTATCTGGTTAGTTGGTTTATGTTATATTGTAGTGTATCATTTGTACTGTGATTCCTTTTGCAAGTATAATAGTTAAAATACATATAATAGGTTTTGGACCCTAAGCCCAGGTATCTGTGTATTCTTTATAGTGTTAAGTATTCTCTGAGCATCGGTGACGCTCAATCAGCTTTGTAGCTAATCAGGTTACACCAGGTTGCACTTACACTCTGTCTCTACACTAAGGTATACTGTGTATCTCATTGTTAAAGGTATAGATATAAAGGTTTAAACGTTGTAAGCGTCTGCACCGCTGGTGATCTCCTCGTGGTCCCGAGCGTACGCTACGCTATAGCGAATCATTACGTTAGTCGGCAGCCAATAGCGTGCCTGCCTGTGATCACTGGGCCGTAAGCGAACGTGACGCTTGAGCGTCTCGACTACGGTTGAGCGATCGCTACACAACTTGCGTACCCTTACGGTACTTCTTACGTAGATAGCGTACAGTGTTCTTAGACCTCTTAAAGTGTTTTATATACGATAAATATTTAGCTTTATCACCTTATGTTCCCACGCAGGTCGGTCCTCTTCTCCAGTAGAATCCATGGTGTACCTGTAGAAAAAATTATACTCACATAATCCAGTGTTTTCGGCTCCTCGGTAAATCCTTTTGTAATCCACGTACTTGTAAAAATAAAAAAACGGATACCCGACCTCGCACTGAAAGGGGACCCATGTTTTCACATGGGTCCCCTTTCCCCGAATGCCTGGAACCCCCTCTGACTTAAGTCCAAGAAGGTTCCATCAGCCAATCAGGGAGCGCCACGTTTGGCACCCTCCTGATTGGCTGTGTGCTCCTGTACTGTATGACAGGCGGCACACGGCAGTGTTACAATGTAGCGCCTATGCGCTCCATTGTAACCAATGGTGGGAACTTTTTGCTCAGCGGTGAGGTTACTCTCGGTCTTTGGTAAGTGGAGGGTGACTGAGAAATGTGTGTGTGTGTGTGTGTGTGTGTGTGTGTGTGTGTGTGTGTGTGTGTGTGTGTGTGTATATATATGGTGGCTGTGTATGTGTGCGTCTATATGTGTGAATTGTGTGTGTGCGCACGTGCTTTATGGACGCTACTACTGGGGGGGTGCATTACGTGTAAGGGCGCTACTACTGGGGGGGCATTACATATAATGACGCTACTACTACAGGGGGGGCATTACGTATAAGGACGCCACTACAGGGGGGGCATTACGTATAACGACGCTACTACTACTGGGGGGGCATTACGTATAAGGACGCCACTACAGGGGGGGCATTACGTATAACGACGCTACTACTACTGGGGGGGCATCACATGTAAGGACGCTATTACTACTGGGGGGGCCATTACGTGTAAGGACGCTACTACTACTGGGGGGGCCATTACGTGTAAGGACGCTACTACTACTGGGGGGGCCATTACGTGTAAGGTTGCTACTACTACTGGGGGGGCATTATGTATAACGCTACTACTATGGGGGGAAGTTACATGTAAGGACGCTACTACTACTTGGTGTGCACTACGTATAAGGCCGATACTACTACTGGGGGGGCATTATGTATAAGGACGCTACTACTGGGGGGTGCATTACATGTAAGGACGCTACTACAGGGGGGGTATTACGTATAAGAACGCAACTACAGGGGGGGCATTCCGTATAACGACGCTACTACTACTGGGGGGCATTACGTATAAGGACGCAACTACAGGGGGGCATTACGTATAACAACGCTACTACTACTGGGGGGGCATTACGTATAACGACGCTACTACTACTAGGGGGCATTACGTATAAGAACGCAACTACAGGGGGGGCATTACGTATAACAACGCTACTACTACTGGGGGGGCATTACGTATAACGACGCTACTACTACTAGGGGGCATTACGTATAAGAACGCAACTACAGGGGGGGCATTACGTAAAACAACGCTACTACTACTGGGGGGCATTACGTATAAGGACGCAACTACAGGGGGGGCATTACGTATAACAACGCTACTACTACTGGGGGGGCATTACGTATAACAACGCTACTACTACTAGGGGGCATTACGTATAAGAACGCAACTACAGGGGGGGCATTACGTATAACAACGCTACTACTACAGGGGGGGCATTACGTATAAGGACGCTACTACTACTGGGGGGGCATTACGTATAACGACGCTACTACTACTGGGGGGCATTACGTATAAGGACGCAACTACAGGGGGGCATTACGTATAACAACGCTACTACTACTGGGGGGGCACTACGTATAACAACGCTACTACTACTGGGGGGGCATCACTTGTAAGGATGCTACTACTACTGGGGGGCATTATGTATAAGGACGCTACTACTACTGGGGGGGCATTACGTATAACGACGCTACTACTACTGGGGGGCATTACGTATAAGGACGCAACTACAGGGGGGCATTACGTATAACAACGCTACTACTACTGGGGGGGCACTACGTATAACAACGCTACTACTACTGGGGGGGCATCACTTGTAAGGATGCTACTACTACTGGGGGGCATTATGTATAAGGATGTTACTACTACTGGGGAAGCCATTACGTGTAAGGACGCTACTACTACTACTGGGGGGGGGGGGCATTACGTATAAGGACGCTACTACTACTGGGGGTGGACTACGTATAAGCACGCTACTACTACTTGGAGTGCACTACGTATAAGAACGCTACTACTACTGGGGGGCATTACGTATAAGGATGCTACTACTACTGGGGGGGCCATTATGTATAAGGACGCTACTACTACTGGAAGGGGCATTATGTATAAGGATGCTACTACTACTTGGAGTGCACTACGTATAAGGACGCTACTACTACTGGTGGAGGCATTACGTATAAGGACGCTACTACTACTGGAGAGGCATTATGTATAAGGACGCTAATACTACTGGAGAGGCATTATGTATAAGGACGCTACTACTACTGGAAGGGGCATTATGCATAAGGACGCTACTACTACTGGGGAGGCATTATGTATAAGGACGCTAATACTACTGGGGGGGGCATTATGCATAAGGACACTACTACTACGGGGGAGGCATTATGTATAAGGACGCTAATACTACTGGGGGGGGGCATTATGCATAAGGACGCTACTACTACGGGTGGGGCATTACGTATAAGATAAATAAGATTGTGCTACATTTTGGCGTAATTTTAAATGGGGGTACTATTGTGTTGCCATGCCCCTTGTGAGACCACACCCCTTTTCCTGGCGCGTGCCAAAGGAATATGGGAGGGCGCAAATTTATAGTTTGCAGGGGGGCGCCGAACACCCTAGCACCGGCCCTGCATGTGACGTCACGCAGCCGCCGCGGCCCGCCCCCCAACGATCCGGCCACGCCTGCGTTGGCCGGACCGCAACCCCTAAATGGCAGCTCAACGCCTCCCGGCCAGCAACCGCCTCTGGCTGTCAATCAGGCAGAGGCGATCGCTAGGCAATGACGGTCTTCAGTACCGGCGCATGCACAGTTCCGACCCGATCGCTGCGCTGCGATAAACTGCAGCGAGCGATCGGGTCGGAATTACCCCACAAATAACAACAATTAACACTGCCTTGAGAGGATAAACTTTAAAAAAAAAAGAAAGAAAACACAATAACAGAACACCACACCACACCACACCACACAACACACACCTATGAGCATGCACATACCTGCAGATGAGCTTCTATCCCCCCAAAAATAGCCAAAAGGTCAAATAACTGAAAGAAAAAGCTACTACAGCCAAAAACAAAAAAAAATATATTCTGCCTTCAGAAGGTGGAGAAAATACAAAAACATGGAATTAGCACACTAAGAGAACCCCATACCCCACAACACACACCTATGAGCATGCAGATACCAACCCACAGATGAGCTTCAAAAATGGATATAAAAGGCAAAAGACCAAAGAACAAAATAAATGGGCTCCTTTGGCAACAAAACAAAAAACAAAAAATATGCTTCCTTCAGAAGGGAACAAACAAAACACAGAATAAGCACACTAAGAGAACCCAACACCACACCCCACAACACACACCTATGAGCATGCACATACTTACCCGCAGATGAACTTGAGTCCAAAAAAAGGCAAGAGGCCACAACAAAATAAAAGGGCTACTCTGCCAAAAAAATTATAAATCAAAAAATATGCTTCCTTCAGAAGAAAAAGAAAAAAGCATAATAAACACACACATAGATACAAAAAAAAACCACACCACACACACCTGTGAACATGCATATACTTACTCTCAGATAAATATACTGTTGTTCATTTGTGAAAAATTGAGATTTTTTTTTTTTAAATCAGGTTTCCAGTACACTACAATACATGCCAACACAAAAACAAGAGACCCAAAATAAAATAAAAATATGTTTGTGCATCACGCTGTGCATTAGTACAAAAAAAAAAAAATGCACCGGAACGTGGTGCATACACATCAGCAAACAACATACTTCACACAATTGGTCACAAAATTACACACACCTACACATCTACATTACTTCATACAAATTTGCATGGATACAATGCATATGAAAACATCAAAACACAAACATCTCTTACCTTAAATAAACAATCACCACCTCGACAAAACACCAACTCCACGCCTGCATACGGGTGTGGTTCATCAAATCAACAGTATCTAGGTCGACAATGTTTAGGTCGACCACTATAGGTCGACAGTCACTAGGTCGACATGGATGGAAGGTCGACAGGGTTTCTAGGTCGACATGTGCTAGGTCGACAGGTCTAAAGGTCGACATGGGGATTTTTTTTGTGTGTGTCGTTTTCTTCGTAGAGTGACCGGGATCCCAAATTAGTGCACCGCGTCCCCTCGCATGGCTTGCTTTGCTCGCCATGCTCGGGCATGGTGCCTTCGCTCCGCTACCGCTTCGCTCGGCACAGATTACAGTTCCAATCGTAGTCCACGTGGATCGTTAAGTATGAAAAAATTCAAAAAAAGAAAAAAAATGTGAAAAACTCATGTCGACCTTTAGACCTGTCGACCTAGCACATGTTGACCTAGAAACCCTGTCGACCTTCCATCCATGTCGACCTAGTGACTGTCGACCTATAGTGGTCGACCTAAACATTGTCGACCTAGATACTGTCGATCTTCAGACCGGATCCCCCTGCATACACCCACAAACCACAGGTGGGTAGAACATGCTTAAATAGTGTTTACAATCACATTGCGTATGCATCACCTGTGCTAATTACGATTACGCATGCATATGCAGGTATAAAAAAACAACAACCCCAGAGCCCTATGCGGAAAATCAGAGAGGAGTATGCAGCAGTCAGGAGGAGACAGTAGCGAGTAGAAGCTAGGCTCCAGCAATTGGTTGAACAGCAAGAAAGAGGCTTTGAGGAGCCAGCAGAAGAACCCAGTAGTGAAGTAGCTCCATCTACTGGAGAAGAAACACAACAAGAGGCTGGTGTGAGTTCCCTGGCTGAGGAAGATGTGGGTCAAAACTGAGGAAGACTCTGGGCCAACTACGCAAACTCAAGAATCAGCCCCACACAGTGAAGAGGAAGCTGAAAATAGTTCTCAGGCTACTGCATCACAGACAAGGACCCAAAAGAGAAGACGCCAACCACCATTTACCAAGAGGGAGTTGATCATTCTGGTCCCACAATCCATTAAGAAAATTCATTTTGGCAGTAAAAATATGGGCGCTGGGACCAAGGACCGTCTCTGGAGGGAGATCAACAATGCAGTTAATGTGGTGGGAACAAGTGTCCGCACACCACAAGAAGTCAGGAGACGGTGAGTACATACTGAGACACACTCAAACACACTATTGTCTGCATTCACTAAGATGGGAGGTTGGTTTTGAAGTAATGTTGCCTATAGCAACTAAGAATATTACATATGTACACTTGTAGAAGGTGCTACATAAATGAACAGCTTAGTCTTTGTTTGCTATGTTTCTATATGGATCTTTAAGTTAAATTTCCATATTACAAGATTTAGGGGTTTATTTATTAACATTATTTTTACTAAAATAATGTGAAAAAGGGGGTTTTCTGTTTTCACACCCTTTTCACATTATTTTAGTATCACTTGAATGTATTAAAGGGCATTTGGAGCCGTTTTCATAAAAAAACTGCTCCAAACCCTTTAATTCACTTTTTTTTTTTTTTGGTAACCCATATCGCATTCCCCCTTTTTATAATGGGAAATGTGATGGGGCCAAATTTACTAAAAAAAAAATAAAAAAAATATCGCAATGTATCCTGTGATAATCTCGCCAGCTCAGGCTGGCGAGTTCACAGGGCAGCACTGCGATAATGTGGCATTTGCCCAGTTTTTGCTCCTAGCAGAGAAAGCTGAGTGGGAACCCGGCAGAGTCAGTGCCAGATTAAGGTCCACATGGGCCTGGAGCTGAAATTTAGGAAAGGCCTATTATGTGCCGTCGCAGGTAGTGTGATCAGCACCATAGAGAAATTCTTCCAGGTGGGTAGGAGGCTGTGGTGACATACTATTGATTGCACTACCTCCCCACACTACACCACTATATTACTCCCCACACTGCATTACCTCACTATATCTACTTCCCCAAACTACTCCCCACACTACATCCCTAGGCTACCTACTTACACTACATCTCTACACTATACCTTCCACACGACATCACTAAGCTACCTCCCCACACTACATCCCTGCAGTATATCACTATGCTACCTCACCACTAGTTCACTGCTCCCCAGACTATATTCCCGCACTATGGGGGTCATTCTGAGTTGTTCGCTCGTTATTTTTTTCTCGCAACGGAGCGATTAGTCGCTAATGCGCATGCGCAATGTCCGCAGTGCGACTGCGCCAAGTAAATTTGCTATGCAGTTAGGTTTTTTACTCACGGCATTACGAGGTTTTTTCTTCGTTCTGGTGATCGTAATGTGATTGACAGGAAGTGGGTGTTTCTGGGCGGAAACTGGCCGTTTTATGGGTGTGTGCGAAAAAACGCTACCGTTTCTGGGAAAACTGCGGGAGTGGCTGGAGAAACGGAGGAATGTCTGGGCGAACGCTGGGTGTGTTTGTGACGTCAAACCAGGAACGACAAGCACTGAACTGATCGCAGATGCCGAGTAAGTCTGGAGCTACTCAGAAACTGCTAAGAAGTGTCTATTCGCAATTCTGCTAATCTTTCGTTCGCAATTTTGATAAGCTAAGAGTCACTCCCAGTAGGCGGCGGCTTAGCGTGCGCAATGCTGCTAAAAGCAGCTTGCGAGCGAACAACTCGGAATGACCCCCCATATCTACTTTCCCACACCACATTACTGCGCTACCTTCAGGACCAGATTAAGGTTTGTGGGGGCCTCTGGGCAACAAACCTGTGGGCCCTTATCAATAATAAGAAGAGGGGGAGGATGCCAGGCTGCAATGCTTGCCTCCAGTGCGGGGTTGGCTGGGATCACGGTGGAGGAGTGCCAGCATCCTCCTTCTGGCAGGAGACGGCTCCAACAGGGTGTGCCATGGTCGAGGGAGCGACTGACAACCTCCTTCCGGCGGCAGGGGCGACCCCGAGCAGTAAGCTGCACTGTAAAGTGGCCACTGCTAAGTGTAGTTGGCCAGAGGTTACCTCTGGGGGGAGTCAGCCGGGTATCGCAGGACTACACTGTAGTGTCAGTGGTCACTGCTGGGAGCTGTCTGAGTTCACCGCACAGGTGCCAGTGGCCTTCTCTGGGCTCAGGTAATGTCACTGTAGCAGCAGTGAGCATACGGCTGCTCGCTGCTGTGGAGAATCAGCGGTCACAGTCTGGAGCCATGGGAGACCCACACACAGAGTGTAAGCGTACAAGCAAGTGGTTATACAGATTTGCTGGAAACAGTACTGCGAGGCGTCAGCAGCTCTATGGGGCCCATTACCGTGACAGTCTCTGAGACACACACAGCCTTGCTAAGATATCATCATGTCAAGAGAGTAGCAGGGTACTGACCCCCACACCACATTACGGTGCTACCTCCCTACACATTATTGCACTACGGGGGTCATTCAGATCTGATCGCTGCTGTGCGTTTTTGCACATTGGGCGATCAGATCCGAACTGCGCATGCGTCTGAGCCGCACTGCGCCGGTGCATCACACAGCTACAATGGGCATCGGCGTCCTGCAACGGGATGGTGCGAAGGATCCATTCCCACGGGCGTTCGCAAGGAGATTGACAGGAAGAGGCTGTTTGTGGGTGGCAACTGACCGTTTACAGGGAGTGTACGGAAAAACACAGGCGGGTTCAAGTGTTTTCAGGGAGGGTGTGTGACGTCAGCTCTGGTCCCGATCAGCCTGTACTCATCGCGCTGGAAGAGTAAGTCCTGGGCTGCGCACAGACTGCACAAAATCAGTTTGTGCGGCTCTGCTACACATGCGATCGCACACCTGCACAGCGAAAAACCACTCCACCTGTAAGCGGCGACTATCTGATCGAAGGGCTGCAAAAAACGCAGCCCAGCGATCAGATCTGAATGACCCCCATGTCTCCACACAATGGCCCTCATTCCGAGTTGTTAGCTCGCTAGCTGCTTTTAGCAGCATTGCACACGCTAGGCCGCCGTCCTCTGGGAGTGAATCTTAGCTTAGCAGAATAGCGAACGAAAGATTAGCAGAATTGCTACTAAATAATTCTTTGCAGTTTCTGAGTAGCTCCAGACCTACTCCTAGATTGCGATCAGCTTAGTCCGTTTAGTTCCTGCTTTGACGTCACAAACACGCCCTGCGTTCGGCCAGCCACTCCCCCATTTCTCCAGACACTCCCACGTTTTTCCCTGACACGCCTGCGTTTTTTAGCACACTCCCGGAAAACGCTCAGTTACCTCCCAGAAACGCCCCTTTATGTCAATCACTCACCGATCAGTAGTGCGACTGAAAAGCGCCGCAGGATCCACAGCAAATCTGCTAAGTTTTTAGTTAAATAACTAAGCGCATGCGCACTGCGTGCTTTGCGCATGCGCAATTAGCAACAAATCGCAGCATGGCGAAAATCGGCAACGAGCGAACAACTCGGAATGACCCCCAATATCACTACACTAACTCCCCATACTATACTACTTCACTGCACTGTCTCCCCACATTACAAACATGGTTGGCAACAGAAATCTCAGGGCCCGGTACACTTATGTCGTCGGGGTCTCCTGTCCCTCCGTCCCCCTTGACCTTACATTAGAATGTGGAGGGGATCGTTTGAGGGGGTGGGGGTTTACCCTGGCAGGCTTTATTGTGTGTGTGTTAGGTGCTATTGTATGGCACCAGATGGATAGCTGGTGCAGTCTGCATATGATTCAAACTTAGGTGCCCCTCTGAACCTTGGGGCCTGGGAAGAGTATTCCCTTAGTACACCCTTGTCGCCAGCCATGACCCCTACACCTAAAAGCTGCATACCTCTGGAGATATAGAGCATTTGTTCAGGAGCGCAGTCTATTACCCCCAACGTTTACACACACACACACACACACACACACACACACACACACACACACATTGTTCAGGAGCGCAGTCTATTACCCCCAACCTTTTCCACACACACACACACACACACACACACACACACACACACACACACACACACACACACACACACACACTGTTCAGGAGCGCAGTCTATTACCCCCAACCTTTTCCCACACACACACACACACACACACACACTGTTCAGGAGCGCAGTCTATTACCCCCAACCTTTACACACACACACACACACACACACACACACACACACACACACACGTGACACACTTACCAATACAGTGTCACTGCCACTATCCAGGCTCCCTATGCTGACGCTGCCTGGCTGAGCCTGTTAGGCTGTTTCTCTGAGTCCTGCTGCAGTCAGTCAGTGACAGGACAATGATGCCAGCCCACTGGCCGCAGTACCGCTCCAGCGCTCCTCCTAGGTGGAGACCGTCCCCAATCCCATCTGCAGAGTGCAGACATAACATAGAAGTGTTTGAAGGGGGGCGCAGTGTCGAACATCGTGACACCATGCCCACACTCGATGGGATATTGACAGATGACCTCGGGGAAGCCAGTGGTGGGTTACCAGAGGTGGGCCGAGTCGGACTCGGAGTGATCATGGTAGCCACCGCACTGGCAAAGGGGACTGCCATGTTTAATACATACAGTACGAATACTGCCTATAATAACCAAACCTTGGGGCCCCTCACAATGTCGGGGCCCTGTACGGGAGTCCCCTTTGACCCCCCCTGTCACTGGGCCTGACTACAAAGCTGCGCTATACTACCTCCCCACTTTGCACCACCTACCCACAATACAACACTGCACTACTTCACTACACTTCTGAATTATCTACTCATAGCTCATACTATATCCCCACACCTCATTAGTGACAGGGTTAATGGTCACAATGCAACTGCAGGCACTACCCCAGTATTAACTGAAATTATCTTGCATTGGTGACAGTGGTGTGCAGAGCTGGCGCGTGTTGTTCCTGGAGCTATGCTGTGCGCTGGCTGAGGAGCAGCATGCGGGAAGAATACGGGCAGGGGACACTAGAGGAGGCTTTAAAAAGGGGAACTCACCGATGGTTGAAGATTTCTGAAAGAATCGTTAGTACTGGAGAGCAGAGCTGCGCTTCCCTGGTCTCCTCCTGACAGCGTTCAGAACGCTGAGGCAGCCCTGTGAGGAGGGGTTGGGCCAGCAGAGGACAGCCCGCCCCGGGCCCAGTGCTGAAGGAGTGGCATATGTCCCGGCCAGAGAGTGAGGCAGTTGGGACTCGGGAAGCGGCACCGCCTGTTGAGGAGGACGAAGCAGGGAAGCGCAGGGCTGCGCGGGTGACCTCCGGGAGAGGCGGCAGTGGGGTGAATCAGGCTGCAGTAGCAGGAATTTTTTTTTCTCCTATCTACAGCACACCAAGATCTGTAAGATGCTGTGGGCCTATTTGGGAGAGTGGGCCTGGAGCTGCACAAGCTGATCACAGTGTAAAAATAAAAAAAACGTTCAAAAACAAAACATTCTCACCTGTCCAGGGAGCCGGTGTCCGCTGTTTCAGTGAGCGCTGCCGGGCGCCGGGTCTCCCATATGCTGCGCTGTGACCCCGGTGCAGTAAAGTGATTCTGCAAAACGGCAGCGCACTTTTACAGCACCGGGGGTCACAGCGTAGGAGAAGGTAGCGGCGGTGGTAGCGGCATTGTCAGCGCATACGCTACAGGACATCGGGGTATTTTTTCCAAAAAATACCCCGATGATGCTGCGAAGAGGCATCGCAGGGACAGAGCTTGACCGCAAGCTCTGTTCCTGCACGCGATAATTGATACATCCCTGCAATGTAATCAATTATCGCATTGCGAGTTGGGGCGATTTTATCATCCTGGATGCGGATGGTGATAAATAGGCCCCTTAGTGCTATGTATGTGTACAAGTAGAAGTGAACCAAAGGAATGTAGGATGTGATATTTCTGAATGCTTTATGTATACAATTGATCATTAAAACAAAAAAAGTAAATAAAATGTAATAATGTTTTGTTTCTTCTCATTTCCTCCAAACACAAATACAACTGTAGTTGGGCTGACTTCAAGTCCCACCTGAAGCAAAAAAAAGTCTGCACACTGGAATGCTTCGAGGGCAACAGGTGGAGGGCCACTCCCTGAGACTGTAGAATTCACCGAGTTGGCGGAGCAGGCGATGGTCTGTGTGTCTTATGAGGAGGTAGCAGGTGTGTCCAAAACGGACACCGACCAGGGCCGGTTCAAGGGCGCTCTGCGCCCCGGGCAGGAAACGGGGCGTGGCCTAATACAGGGGGCGTGGCCAGTTACGCCCCCTGTACATTGCTAGCGCCGCTTGAATGCTGAGCGGTGCGCGATGACGTCATCGCGCACCGCACAGCAAAAGGTCCTCTCCACGAAGGGAAACTAGACGCTATGCGTCTAGTTCCCTTCGTGGAGAGGACCTTTGCTGTGCGGTGCGCGATGACGTCATCGCGCACCGCTCAGCAAAGTTACTCTCCACGAAGGGAAACTAGTTCCCTTCACAGGAGGCGGACGTGGACGGCAGCGGGCAGCGGAGGCGGACGGGGGACACAGCGGGCAGCAGTGGCGGATCTTGCCACGATGCAGCGCCCTCCGGATGGCGCCAGCGCCCTCCGGAAGGCGGCGCCCCGGGCAAAAGTCCTGCTTGCCCGTGGCAAGATCCGCTACTGACACCGACACACCTGCCATGGAAGGTTCACATGCCTTGGAAAGTAAATTCATATTGTTAAAAATGTATTTAGTTAAAATTTGTAAAATGTAGGGTCCTTTTATCTCCTTTTCCAATCACAGAAAAGGAGGGGGGATTGAGTGACAGCTCCAGTGTGGGGCAGGAAGGGCCACCATCACAACCACACACTGCCACCATAAGCAAACGCGGGGGGGGGGGGGGGGGGGTTCTGGTTGCCTGGAAACCCCCCTCCTCTTGGCAAGTTTCTCAAACTATGACAATAATAGCAATAGTATACAGTATAATACGATTACTAGAGCTGCTGCCACATCATGCAGGTTATGGAACAGAGCAGAGCTGCTGCACATGCCCAGTGGTAGCATCTTCTTCTACCAAATTTGCTCTATGTGAGGATCTGAGTCCTCAGTCAGTGCTCTGGACTAGAGAGTAGTTACCAGGAAGAAGAGACAGGAGCTTACCATGAGGTGGGAGAATGTGTGCTTAGAAAGTGCAGTACTGGTTCTACTATAGTTGTGTACTTATTTATAGTTTGTTTAACCTTTTATAGTTTGTTTAACCTTTTCCTGACCACTTCTTCATATAATTTAAATGTTTGATACAGCCCATACTATAGACCATCTAAAGTTTTAAATATTAATAATGTATTCCAGTATCCAATGTATAAAAAGACGAATGTGTACATTAATGTCCAGGGTCGTTACTAGGTTCTTCCACCGCTCCCCCAGACTCCTGCACTTACTCCAGTGTTCTGCAGATTCGGAGATTGTGGACTACATTTGGAAACCCCTCTCTAGAAATCCTGCGTTTGCCACTGGCCACACTGCCCCAACCCACTCTCCCAGAGCTTCTGGATGAGATTGTGACCCATGGGAAAATCAACACCAACTTCCATGACCAGATGCTCCGGGAGGTCCGTGACCTGTCCTCTTCAGTCCGTGCCCTGACCTCCATGGTCCGTGACCTGTCCTCCAATATGCAACAAGGCATATGTGACATCTCCGCCAGTATTCGACAAGGCATACAGGCCATCGCAGACCTCCCTGGCCACAGTCTCAGGGTGGCTCCTACACCTGGCCCATCCCCTAGCCCTGCCCAGGAACAAGATCCCACTGGGCAGGCCCCTTGAAGATCCATGCGCAGGCCTCAGGCGGAACAACCCCAACATCCGGAGAAAAAAAGGAGAAAATGGTGATTTCTCTTACATCCTTGGGAATACTGGGAATCCATTTAGTACCATGGGGTATAGACAGGTCCACTATGAGCCTTGGGCACTTTAAGAATTTGATAGTGTGTGCTGGCTCCTCCCTCTATGCCTCTCCTACCAGACTCAGTTTAGAAAATGTGCCCGGAGGAGCCGGTCACGTCGCTGGAAGCTCCTGAAGAGTTTTCTGCATTTATTTTATCTGTTTATTATTTTCAGGCAGGACTGGATGGCACCAGCCTGCCTGCTTCATGGGACTTAGGGTGGGGAATGGCCCAATCTCTTGAAGGGTTAATGGTCCCGTTCCCCACTGACTGGACATTAGCTCCTGAGGGAACTATTCGCAAGCCCCACCACGGCGAGCGTACATTCCCGCAGCACGCCAACACCCCTAAAAGAGCCAGAAGAAAGAAGAGTGGTGAGTACTAAGCCAGCGTCCCGGTTAGCGGGTCGCCGGCCATTATGGCGGCATGAGGGTACGGAGATGCACGGCTTCTAAATGGGGTGGCTGGGTCTCCAGACTCAGTACACAGTGCAGATGCACAGCTTCTGAGGTGGCAAACTAAGTCTGTGTACACAGTGGGCGAAGTATATGTGTACACAGTACCCAGACTGGCATTACAGACTTAAAAGGGGGCTGATTTCAGTTTAGGCACAAAATTACCTCAGACAGTATAAAAAAAGAGCAGAAAGACTGCGCGCCATTGAAGGGGCGGGGCTTCACTATGAGCAGCTCACCAGCACCATTTTCCCTCTGCAGTGGACACAGATGCTGACTGACAGGGGCGCGCAGCTCCTCCGGAGAGACTCCAGATTAGCTCAGCGGTACCAGGGCATCATAGCAGGGGGGTAGCGATTATTAGTGTATTGAGTCCCTAATCTAGGTACTTAGTCTGTGACCCGGCTAAGCTTGGCATTAGCAGTAAGGGCACCATGTGCTGGCTCCATACTATCTCTGTGTCTCCCTGGAAGGGCTCTTTGTGGGTTAATTGTGCATTTAACCTTTTCCTGGTGTGTGTGTGTGTGTGTGTGTGTGTGTGTGTGTGCTGTCACTGTCACAGTATGTCAGGCAAAGAGTGTGTTTCATGTAAGGCATAGTGTTCCTCTTCTCCAGGGGGTTTACTACTGTGTACTCAGTGCAATGTACCTTCCCAGGCTAGCGGGGCAGAGTCAGCTTGGCTGGACTCCATTAAGGGAATTATTTCCAATATTTCTACTTAATTGTCCCGCAATGAGAAAGAGACGCAATACTTAAGACAATCGATGACTGAGTTTCTGAAAAGGGACTCAGTACCCAAACCAGCGTCTCAGTCCCCTGCCATTTGTCCGCAAAAACATACTTTGGCCCATATCCTGCAGTCTGACTCTGATGATGAAGGGTCAGACATGGAGGAGGGGGAGGTAGACTCAGAGGTGGGGGAGGCTACTCTGTCACAAGGAATAGAGGCTCTCATAGAGGCTATCAGAGAAGTTCTGCATATCCCTGATAAGGGGGGTACTCACGGAGCAATCGCTGCTTAAAATCTAAGCAATCTGACTAGATTGCTTAGATTTTAAGTAGCGATCACTCGGTGTGTACCCCTCACAGCGATAGCGATGCGCAGCCCCACGCATCGCTATCGCTGGTGCTAGATTGCAGGCCAATCTAGCAGGTCGCTCACTTCACCCGCTGGGTGAAATGAGCGTCTCCTCCCGCACGCTCAGCACACATCACGATGTGCTGAGCGGGGGGGAGAGATGTGTGCTGAGCGGTTCGCTCAGCATACATCTCTCCCCTGATCTGCCATGAGTACTGGCCTATAAGGTGACAGAGGAGATTGAGGAATCTTATTTTAGTGTAAAAAATAAATCCTCAGCCACTTTTCCTGTGTCAAAGGAACTAAATACCCCGTTTGAAGAACTGTGGGCTAATCCTGATAGGAAATTTAAAATCCCTAAAAGGTTGCTCTCATCTTTTCCTTTTCCTCCTGAGGATAGGAAAAAATGGGAAAATCCACCGATAGTGGATGCATCAGTATCCAGGCTGTCACGAAAAATTGTACTGCCTGTTCCGAGTGCAGCCACCCTAGAAGACACGCTGATCGTAGAATTGAGACTACACTCATATCCTTGTATACAGCTGCTGGGGTGGCCCAGAGACCCACTATAGCATGTGGGTGGATTACCAAGACCATCGCCAAATGGTTGAGTAACCTAATTGAGGGGTTAGATACCTTGCCTCAGGGGGTGATTATTTTACTCCTGCAACATATACAGGACTCTGCGAACTTTATGGTGGAAGCCATAAAAGAAATAGGCTTGCTTAATACACGCACCACTGCTATGGCAGTGTCAGCATGCAGTGGCTTATGGCTACACCAGTGGACTGCTGACGCGGACTCCAGGAAAGGCGTGGAAGGTGTACCCTTCACAGGTGAGGCCTTATTTGGAGATGAACTAGACAAATGGATCTTCAAAGCTTCTGTGGGTATGTCCACATATCTTCCTTCTGCAGCTCCCCCAGCCCGGAAGGCCTACTCAGGACCTAATCTACAGTCCTTTCGTACTGCCAAGTTTAAGGGCAAGACCAGAGGTTCTTCTACAGCCACCAGAGGCGCTAGAGGTAAACTACGCAAACCAGCAACTGCCTGTTCTCAGGAACAGAGCTCAAGCTCTGCTTCCTCAAAGCCTTCAGCATGACGGTGGACGGCGATACCTGGAAGACTGGCGGGTGGGAGCCAGACTAAGACTTTTCAGTCACATCTGGACAGGTTCGTGCCAGTATTCCT
Organism: Pseudophryne corroboree; assembly: GCF_028390025.1. Taxonomy (NCBI): domain Eukaryota; kingdom Metazoa; phylum Chordata; class Amphibia; order Anura; family Myobatrachidae; genus Pseudophryne; species Pseudophryne corroboree. The sequence continues at coordinate 1,201,168,552 of NC_086444.1, read as the reverse complement.
GGGTCATAGATCTTATGTCCCAGGGCTAAAGACTGGAGTTTCAGGAGCTCCCACCTCACAGATTCTTCAAATCAGGCTTACCAGTTTCGCAATAGGCAAGTATAACCTTACAGGACGCCATTTAAAAACTGGTACAGACTCGGGTCATTGTTCCAGTTCCACCTCATCTGCAAAACAAGGGGTATTATTCCAACTTGTTTGTAGTACCGAAACCGGACGGTTCGGTAAGACCGATTTTGAACCTCAAGTCGTTGAACCCGTACTTACAAGTGTTCAAATTCAAGATGGAGTCTTTGAGAGTGGTGACCTCAGGTCTGGAGGAGGGGGAATTCCTAGTGTCTCTGGATATCAAGGATGAATACCTCCACATTCTGATCTGGCTGCCTCATCAGAATTATCTACGGTTTGCACTGCAGGACTGTCGCTACCAGTTCCAGGCCCTGCCATTTGGTCTCTCCATGGCACTGAGGGTGTTCACCAAAGTGATAGAAGAGATGATGTTTCTACTCTGCAAACAGGGAGTGAACATAATTCTGTACCTGGACGATCTTCTGATAAAGGCACCTTCCAGGGAGCGGTTGTTGGATAGCACTGGCCTCTCAACCAGACGACTCCTGGAACACGGGTGGATTCTAAACTTTAAAAAAAAATCTCACCTTGAACCGACGCAGAGGCTTCCTTTCCAGGGAATGATACTGGAAACAGAGTCTCAGAGAGTGTTCCTTCCTTTGGAGAAGGCTATGGTAATCCAGTCGATGGTTCAGGCTGTCCTGAAGCCAACCTGGATCTCAGTGCATCTGTGCATTCGCCTTCTGGGTAAAACGGTGGCCTCTTACAAGGTGCTTCATTATGGAAGGTTTCATATGAGGCCCTTCCAGCTGGATCTGTAGGATAAATGGTCCAGATCGCATCTTCACATGCACCAGAGGATCTGTCTGTCACCAAGAGCCAGAATCTCCCTTCTGTGGTGGCTACAGACTTCTCACCTTGTCGAGGGTCAGAGGTTCGGGATTCAGAATTGGATTCTGCTAACCACAGACGCAAGCCTCAGAGGTTGGGAAGCAGTCACCCAAAGGGTGCAGTTTCAAGGAAGATGGTCAAGTTGGGAAGTCGTCCTTCCAATAAACATCTTGGAACTCAGGGCAATCTACAATGCCCTTCTGCAGGCCTCATCTCTACTTCGGAATAAGGCCATTCAAGTCCAGTCGGACAATATAACGGCAGTAACGTACATAAACCGACAGGGCAGAACGAAAAGCAGAGCAGCAATGTCGGAGGTATCAGGAATTCTCCTCTGGGCGGAAAAACATGCTGAGGCATTCACGTCAGTCTTCATTCCAGGAGTAGACAACTGGGAAGCAGACTTCCTCGGCAGACACGACCTGCACCCAGGGGGAGTGGGGCCTCCACCCGGAGGTGTTCCGGTGGTTGACACGTCGGTGGGGATATCCACAGATCGACATGATGGCTTCTCTACTCAACAAGAAGCTTAAGCTGTCAGCGTCCGGAGTCTTACCGGTACGCTGGGGCCGCAGGGCTGGCTTCCTTGGCGTTGTGCGGGCAGCGGCGGAGGTGGGCTGCTGCGCCGGATCCGTGGGCAGCAGTAGCGGAGGTGAGGGGGTCTGCTCGTGGCGGCGGGACGCCGCTACAGCAGGTCGCTCTTGCTGAACCGTTGCTTGGAGACCAGGGGCAGTGAGCAATGTGGCTTTGCAAAAAGGTCTGCATTACTGGACGCCGCCATGTTGGAGACCAAGTTTTAAGCATAGTTCCTGTTTCCTGTTTCTTCCAGCCAATCCAGGGGAAGCTCTCCCTATAAAAGGGGGCTGGTTTAGGACAGGGATGCCAGTGCTTCAAGTTACAACCCTGTTGTAGGTGCTTTAGCCTGTGCTCCCAGGATTCCTGCTGTATCTTGGTTCCTCCTGATCCTGCTTGGTCGGCTCTCTGTTGCTGCTGCAGCCCTGCCGTTTCTTGCCTGCTACTGCCTGTGGAAGCGCTCCTGGAAAACCCGGTCCAGTAAGACTCTTTGGGCACAGTCGGCCCCGGGTCTTCTGCCTCGTCTTTCAAGCCACACTCCACAGATTTCCTTCACCAGCCACGCCTTTGTACCACTGACCACAGCCTGCAGATTATCTTTAAGCCTCGTTTTCCAAACCACAGCCCACAGTCCTTGTTTCCAGCCACGTTTTCAACTACCATCCACAGTTCCACAGTTCATCATCTACAGTCTCGTCTTTCAAATCAGTTCTTCACCTCCAGCCACGTCTTTAACCATTGTGCTTCAGCCTCAGTTCCCTACCTCAGCTCTGTACATAATAAATACTTTCCATTGACTCTCAAACCCCGTCTACGTTCTTCATTGCTCCGTGTCCCATGCGAAGGAACTATATCCAGCCCCCTCATCTGGTTCATTCACAGCCTGCTACCTCCTCGGGCAAATCTCAGCTGCCGGATCCTCAAACCCTGCCAGACGTGACAGTAAGCACTGGCCCAATGGATTCGACGGGTGATCAGGCCTCAGGAGGGGATTCAACTGCAGATATTTGGCCTCGCTTAAGTAAGCAGGAGGCCACACAATCTCAAATCGTGCAGTTCATGCAGAGTATGTCCGAACGTCTCGATTCTCTCTGTGTTGCCATGACGGCACCTCAAGTATCTACAGCTGCTCCCACATTGGCACCTCCGGTCCTGCTTCCTCCTGTACCAGTACCACTTCCACGTTTGCATTTGCCACCTCCCAGTAAATTTGATGGGAATCCAAAACAATGCCGTGGGTTTCTTAACCAGTGCGAAATCCAGTTCGAACTACAGTCGGCCAACTTCCCATCAGCACGAACCAAAGTAGCCTATATAATTTCTTTACTTACCGGGCAAGCATTGGAATGGGCTTCACCTTTGTGGGAGAGGATGGATCCCATCTTATCTAACTATCCAGAATTCATGGCCACCTTTCGAAGAATCTTCGACGAACCGGGCAGGACTTCTGCCGCCTCATTGGAGATCCTGCGCCTGCGTCAGGGCACGCGTACGGTCAGTCAGTATGTGATCCAGTTTCGCACCCTTTCCTCAGAACTAAACTGGAACGAGGAGGCTCTCATTGCAGCTTTCTGGAGCGGTCTCTCCGAAAAGATCAAAGTTGACCTTGCAACTCAGGACGTACCTGATAAGTTGGATAAACTAATTTCTTTATGCAATAAGTTAGATCTGAGGTACAGAGAATGCTGTATGGAGAGGTTGCGGTCAGATCGCCCTAAGCCTAAAGTTGTTCTTCTACCAACACCATCATCACCAACTGTGGAAGAACCCATGCAGATTAATCGCTCCCACCTCTCCAATGAAGAACGTCAGAGACGGCGACAAGGGAACCTCTGCCTGTATTGTGGTGCATCTGATCACTTTGTTAAAACTTGCAGTCTACGTCCGGGAAACGCCCGCTCCTAGATTGTGCTGGAGAGGTCAAGCTAGGAGAATTCTCAGAATTACATACCAAGAAAGAGTCTGTCCTGTTAACCCAATTGGAGCTCCCTTCTTCTTCTCTTCTCATCCCTGCACTACTCGACTCCGGATCCGCCGAAAGCTTCATTACGTCAGCTCTGGTCAAACGATCTGGAATACAAACGGTTCCTTTGGATCGTACCATTTCTGTTACCGCAGTGGATGGAAGTTATATCCCAGAGGGTATTATATCCTTTCGTACTATTCCTCTCAAGATGAAGGTCGGAGTTCTCCATTCAGAAAAAATCTCTTTCCTTGTAATTCCTAAAGCCTCTCATGAACTAATCCTAGGGTTTCCATGGTTAATCAGACACAATCCCCACATAGATTGGCAAACTATGGATGTTCTCTCTTGGGGACAAGACTGCTTTCAGAACTGTTTACCTTCAGTTAGACCTCTCTGTTCTTCCAACCCTTCCAGCCTTCCTGTGGAGTACCAATCTTTTCAAGATGTTTTCAGTACGCATGGGGCGGACACCTTGCCTCCGCATCGTACTTGGGATTGTCCCATTGAGCTGGTACCCGGTAAGACTCCTCCCCGAGGTCGAATTTACCCTCTCTCACTTCCCGAGACACAGGCCATGTCGGAGTATATACGGGAGAACTTGGAGAAAGGGTTCATCAGATCTTCTACATCTCCGGCCGGAGCAGGGTTTTTCTTCGTCAAAAAGAAGGATGGGGGGTTGCGGCCCTGTATTGACTATAGAGGCCTCAATGACATAACAATTAAGAACAGATATCCGTTACCTCTGATTCCAGAACTGTTCGACCGTGTTAAAGGAGCTACTGTATTTACTAAGTTGGACTTACGGGGGGCCTACAATCTTATACGTATTCGCCCAGGGGACGAATGGAAGACGGCATTTAATACCCGCGACGGCCATTACGAATACCTGGTGATGCCTTTTGGCCTATGCAACGCCCCAGCCGTCTTTCAAGAGTTTGTTAACAAAATCTTCAGAGATCTCCTCTATGACTGCTTGGTAGTGTATCTGGATGACATCCTCATTTTTTCTAGGGATCTGAAGACCCACCGGGAACAAGTCAAAGAAGTGTTAACTCGTTTACGAAGGAATCAGTTATTCTGTAAGTTAGAGAAGTGCACCTTTGAAGTACCCACGATTCCATTCCTCGGTTACATTCTTTCAGGGCAGAGGTTACAGATGGACCCCGCTAAAGTCCAGGCGATTCAGGATTGGGCACTTCCAGCTACCCTTAAAGGAATTCAACGTTTCCTGGGGTTTGCTAACTTCTACCGAAGATTCATTCAAAATGATTCTTCTGTCATAGCTCCTATAACCGCATTAACTAGGAAGGGAGCTGATCCTGCCAAGTGGTCTCCGGAGGCTATGGAAGCTTTTTCATCTTTAAAGGAGGCCTTCACGACTGCTCCAGTTCTTCGACAACCCGATCTCAGCCGTCCGTTCTTGGTGGAGGTTGATGCCTCTACTGAAGGAGTAGGAGCAGTATTATCCCAGCTTTTCGAGGACAAGAAGGTCTATCCTTGTGCATTCTTCTCGCGAAGATTCTCCCCCGCTGAACAGAATTACGCTATTGGGGAACAGGAATTACTGGCAATTAAGTTGGCCTTTGAGGAGTGGAGGTATTTGTTGGAGGGAGCTCAGCATCCAATTTCGGTGACCACGGATCACAAGAACCTCCTGTATCTAGAGTCAACCCGATGTCTGAACCCACGCCAAGCAAGATGGGCACTCTTCTTTACCCGTTTTAATTTTAAACTCAGTTACAGACCAGGTTCCCTCAACAAAAAGGCAGATGCATTATCTCGCTCCCTAAGTTCAGAAGAACCCTCTGACCGTTCAAAAGAGCAATTTATCCTGGAATCCACCTCTTTTTCTGCAACTAATACCTCTCCAGGGAAGATCTTCGTTGCACCAAATCTTCGCAAAAAACTTCTTACATGGGCTCACTCCTCCTCCTTCATGGGCCATGCAAGCGGTCATAAGACACTTAAATTCATTCAACGCTCCTACTGGTGGCCTCATCTCAGGACTGACGTTCAGGAATTCGTAGCTGCCTGTCCAAAATGTGCCCAGCATAAAAGTCCCAAAGGTCCACCAGCCGGGTTACTCCATCCTTTGCCGGTACCACTAAGACCATGGACTCATATTTATATGGACTTTATTACAAATTTACCTATGTCTGGTGGGCGGAACACCGTATGGGTCATAGTTGACCGATTCTCTAAAATGGCACACTTTGTTCCTCTGGCTAATCTTCCATCTGCATCCCAGTTGGCAAAATTGTTTATAGCAGAGATCTTTCGACTCCATGGTCTACCCCAGGAGATCGTGTCTGATAGAGGTCCTCAATTTGTGGCCAGGTTTTGGAGATCCCTATGTTCTGCTCTTGGCGTGAAATTAAACTTCTCCTCAGGATATCATCCTCAAACGGATGGTCAAACAGAGAGAGTGAACTAGGATCTGGAGACTTTTCTGCGTTTATTCATGTCCTCCTCACAGGACGACTGGCTGGACTTCCTCCTGTTCGCAGAATTTGCCCATAACAATCTTTATCACTCTGCCACAAAATCTTCTCCATTCTTCATTAATTATGGTTACCATCCAAGAGTTCCTGACTTCCAACTTCTGCCTATGCTCGAGGTTCCGGCCGCAGAGTCATCACTTCGTCAATTTACTGAAGCCTAGAAACAAGTTCACAAGACTTTGCTCAAGACATCCAAGAGATATAAGACCTATGCAGATCTGAAACGAAAAGCTGTACCAAGCCTTAAGGTAGGAGATCGGGTTTGGGTTTCCACACGTAACCTAAGATTAAAGGTTCCAACAAAAAAAGTTTGCTCCCAAATTTATTGGGCCTTACCCAATCGAAAGAGTGTTGAATCCTGTGGCTTACAAAGTGAAATTACCTCCGCAGTTAAGAATTCCTAATGCATTTCATATTTCTCTCTTAAAACCACTGGTACTTAATCGGTTCAGAGCCGCTCTGCCTAAATCACCCAAGATCCAATCAGCACATGGAGATGAATTTGAGATTCACAAGATCCTCGATTCTCGCAGACGTTATGGTCGCATCCAGTACCTTGTCGATTGGAAAGGGTATGGGCCAGAGGAGAGATCTTGGGTAGATGCAGAGGATGTCCATGCTCCAAGACTTCTTCGGACATTTCATGCCAAGTTTCCAACTAAACCACATAGGTGTCCGGAGTCTACCCGCAAAAGGGGGGGTACTGTCAGCGTCCGGAGTATTACCGGTATGCTGGGGCCGCGGGGCTGGCTTCCTTGGCGTTGTGCGGGCAGCGGCGGAGGTGGGCTGCTGCGCCGGATCCGTGGGCAGCAGTAGCGGAGGTGAGGGGGTCCGCTCGTGGCGGCGGGACGCCGCTACAGCGGGTCGCTCTTGCTGAACCGTTGCTTGGAGACCAGGGGCAGTGAGCAATGTGGCTTTGCAAAAAGGTCTGCATTACTGGACGCCGCCATGTTGGAGACCAAGTTTTAAGCATAGTTCCTGTTTCCTGTTTCTTCCAGCCAATCCAGGGGAAGCTCTCCCTATAAAAGGGGGCTGGTTTAGGACAATGATGCCAGTGCTTCAAGTTACAACCCTGGTGTAGGTGCTTTAGCCTGTGCTCCCAGGATTCCTGCTGTATCTTGGTTCCTCCTGATCCTGCTTGGTCGGCTCTCTGTTGCTGCTGCAGCCCTGCCGTTTCTTGCCTGCTACTGCCTGTGGAAGCGCTCCTGGAAAACCCGGTCCAGTAAGACTCTTTGGGCACAGTCGGCCCCGGGTCTTCTGCCTCGTCTTTCAAGCCACACTCCACAGATCTCCTTCACCAGCCACGCCTTTGTACCACTGACCACAGCCTGCAGATTATTATCTTCAAGCCTCGTTTTCCAAACCACAGTCCACAGTCCTTGTTTCCAGCCACGTTTTCAACTACCATCCACAGTTCATCATCTACAGTCTCGTCTTTCAAATCACAGTCCGCAGTTCTTCACCTCCAGCCACGTCTTTAACCATTGTGCTTCAGCCTCAGTTCCCTACCTCAGCTCTGTACATAATAAATACTTTCCATTGACTCTCAAACCCCATCTATGTTCTTCATTGCTCCGTGTCCCATGCGAAGGATCTATATCCAGCCCCCTCATCTGGTTCATTCACAGCCTGCTACCTCCTCGGGCAAATCTCAGCTGCCGGATCCTCAAACCCTGCCAGACGTGACATAAGCGGTATTGTTCCAGGTCAAGAGATCCGCAAGCAGTGGCGGTAGACGCTCTGACAGCTCCGTGGGTCTACCACCTGGTGTATGTGTTTCCTCCACTTCCTCTGATCCCAAGAATTCTAAAGAGAATAGAAAGGGAAAAGGTTCAAGCAATCCTCATTGCTCCGGACTGGCCTCGAAGGGCCTGGTACACGGATCTTCTCGAGATGCTGATCGAAAGATCCATGGCCTCTACCTCTTCACGAGATTCTTCTGCAACAGGGCCTGTTCATCTATCAAGACTTACCGCGACTATGTTTAACGACATGGAAGATGAATGGCTGATTCTAGCCAGGAGAGGGATTCCTGACAGGGTCATCCCGACTATGATCCAAGCCAGAAAGGGGGTAACATCTAAACATTACCACCGTATATGGAAGAAGTATGTCTCTTGGTGTGAGAGCAAATGATATTCTGCAGTGGAATTTCATCTGGGATGTCTCCTGCTTTTTCTGCAGTCAGGAGGGGATGTGGGCCTATGCCTAGGTTCCATTAAAGTCCAGATTTTGGCCTTGTCTATTTACTTTCAGAAACAATTGGCTTCTCTTCCTGAGGTCCAGATGTTCCTGAAAGGTGTTCTGCACATCCAGCCTCCTTTTGTGCCTCCCATGGCACCTTGGGATCTCAATTTGGTGCTGCAGCTCCTCCAATCGGACTGGTTTGAACCATTACAGGAGGTTGACGTAAAGTAACTTACGCGGAAGACCGTCACACTGTTGGCCTTGGCTTCAGCAAGACGTGTGTCGGAGCTAGGGGCTTTGTCTCACAAGAGTCCCTACTTAATTTTCCATGAGGACAGAGCTGAACTCAGAACTCGTCAACAATTTCTTCCTAAGGTGGTGTCCGCGTTTCACATCAATCAACCTATTGTGGTTCCGGCTGTTATGGACACCTCTACGGGTGTCTTTGGATGTTGTGAGGGCTTTGAAGGTGTATGCAAAGAGAACAGCTCATCCAGGAAATCCGATTCTGTTCGTTCTCTATGATCCTAATAAAATTGGGTGTCCTGCTTCAAGCAGTCTATTGCACGCTGGATTAGGCTCACTATCCAGCATGCTTATTCCACGGCAGGATTGCCGGTTCCAAAATCTGTACAGGCCCACTCTACTAGGTCGGTGGGTTCTTCTTGGGCGGCTGCCTGTGGGGTGTCTCGGCTTTACAGCTTTGCCGAGCAGCTACTTGGTCAGGTTCGAACACGTTTGCCAAGTTTTACAAGTTCGATACTTTGGCCTCTGAGGGCCTTTAGTTTGGTCAATCAGTTCTGCAGGAACCTCAGCACTCTCCCACCCGGTTTGGGAGCTTTGGTACTTCCCCATGGTACTAAATGGATTCCCAGTATCCCCAAGGACATAAGAGAAAATATGATTTGAATTACCTACCGGTAAATCCTTTTCTCGTAGTCCGTAGGGGATACTGGGCACCTGCCCGGTGCTTCGTTCTTCCTGCACTGTTACATAGTTAAGTATTCTGGTTGGTTCAGCTGTTGCTGTTCCTGTTTCAAGTTTTGGTTAGCATGACTTTCCTCTTGTTCTGTGTGTGCTGGTTCGTAATCTCACCACTTTCTTTTTTTTTTTTTTTTAAACACGATTTATTGGGTGGATCAAAATAAGATTACATTGGTAACAGAGCACCCGGACAATTTGGGTGTTTAAAGAACAAATATAGTTACAATGAATTGTTACAACAATAGAATAATTGATCCTTTTTTTTTTTTTTTGTTTTCCCCTTATTTTAAGAGAGTAAAGTTAAGATGTATGCGGTGGGGCACTCTCGGCGACGGATTGGCCTTCCGTCATAGAGAGTCAGCGGAGTCAATGAGAAGAAACGAGTACTCAGAAATCGAGTAAAAAAGGGGATAGAAAAGCAGGTGAGGCTGAGAGCCTCCAGTCGGAGAGAGAAGGAGGGGGAGTAGAGAGGGGGGGAGGGGTGGCCCTCCAGGGCAGGAGGCGGGTCGAACCGCGAGGTACGCGTCAGGCCACAAATGGGGAGGAGGCTTGCTGTAGGTTTAGCCACGGGGACCATACTTTGTCAAATTGTTTCGAGGTGTTACGTATGACTGCGGTCATATATTCCATTTTGTGGACATACCATATTCGGGAGATTATCACCGGCATTGGTGAAGGGGTCAGGCTCTTCCAGTCTGTAGCAATTTGGCATGTCATTGCCGAAACTACATGTCGAAATAGTTTGTTTTGGTGTCTATTGAGGATTGGGAGGGACATGGGGAGCAAGAAGTATTGGGGGTCTGGGGGGATAGAGATATCAAATAAGCGCGAAAGCAATATAATGAGTTCACCCCATATTTTGTGAATTTTGGGGCAGGCCCACCATATGTGTAAGAAAGAGCCACTGTCCATGCACCCCCTCCAGCAACCATCTGGGGTGTTGGGGAACATAGTGTGTAGGCGGGCTGGGACATAGTACCAGTGGTAGAGTAGTTTATATGTGTTTTCTTTAATTTTCACACAGATAGAGCTGGAGGCAGCATTGTCCCAAATATCTACCCAGTCTTCATTGTCTATAGTTACTCCCAGTTCCTTTTCCCATGCCGCTTCGTGGGGGGCTTGGGATGTGTTGGGGTAGTCGTCAAGTAAGATGTGAATATCTGATATGAGGCCCTTGGTGTTGGTGCGTTTCCAGCAAATGTATTCGAAGGGAGATAAGTGTCTGTGGAGGAGGGTGGTGGTAGTGGTGGAGTGGAAGTGTCTGATTTGTAGGTAGCGGAAGAAATCCGAAGAGGGGATTGCTGTTCCTTCACGGATATCCGCGAATTGTGGGAAAGTGGCATTGGAGGTAATATCGTTAACATATAATATACCACTCGAGCGCCAACATGTATGCGAGGCTTTACCTATGCCCGGAGGAAAGGCTGGGTTGTGAAATAATGGAATTAGCGGAGATGGGTATGGGGCTAAATTGAACCGTCTATTTGTTAGATCCCATGTCGCTAATGAACGGCTTACTACAGGGTGCGAGAGGGCCGCGCGTGGACGCTGGTTTCGGTGAAGCCAAAGTAGGGAGGATAATGTAGCTAGGCCCGTTTCCTCTGCTTCGATTCCCACCCAGACCTTTCGTGACCCTCCCTCGTTGCACCATTGTGCGCACTGAGCAAGTTGTGCAGCATAGAAATATTTCTTAAAGTCCGGGATACCCAGGCCTCCGCCTCTGGAGGGGCGTTGAAGCAATTTAAGTCTAACGCGGGGGCGCTTATGGTTCCAGATAAAAAGGGAGGATTGGCGTTGCAGGGTCTTGAACACGTAGGTAGGGACGTAAATTGGGAGGGTCTGAAATAAATACAAAAGCCGGGGGAGTACGCTCATCTTGACGGAGTTAATTCTGCCTATCCATGATATAAAATAGCTGGACCATTCCACCAAGTCTTCCTTGATTGCCTGCAATAGACGGGGATAATTTGCTTGGAAAAGTTGGTGGTGATGGTGGGTCAGGTACACACCGAGGTATTTGATTTTCTTTGTGTACCAGTTACATGGAAGGATGTTCTGGAGGTCCTGTTTGAGATCTGCTGGGATATAAAAGTTTAGGACCTCTATTTTATTAACGTTTATTTTATATCCAGAGAACTGGGAGTATGAGGTGATCTCGGATAAGAGGGCGGGGAGGGATTGGGCTGGGTCTGTGAGGGAGATCAGGACATCGTCGGCATATAACGCTATCTTATGTTCGGATAGGCCTGTGGATATTCCACGAATAGAATTGTTGTTGCGAATTCTTGCTGCTAGGGGCTCCATGACTAGTGCGAAAATTAACGGGGAAAGGGGGCAACCCTGTCTGGTGCCGTTGGCAATCTCAAAACTGGAGGAGGAGACACCATTAACCATAACTTGGGCCGATGGGGAGCGGTAAAGTGCTTTGATCCCTTCCAAAAATTCTCCGGAGAATCCCAGTTTGCCAAGGACTGCAAAGGCAAAAGACCACGATATACGGTCGAAGGCCTGTTCCGCATCGAGGGCCAGGATGAGGGAGGGAGATTTCCTTTTTTGGATCGAATATATTAGGTCTATGGCCCTTCTGGTGTTATCAGGTGCCTGACGTCCAGGGATGAAGCCGACCTGGTCCGGGTGGACCAGACCGGGCATCAAAGGCCCCAGGCGATTAGCTAATATTTTCGCGTATATCTTCAGGTCGACATTCAATAGTGAAATCGGTCTGTAGTTCAGGCAGCTAGTCGGGTCTTTGTCGGGCTTTGGGATTACCACTATATCGGCTCGGGTGGACTCTGGTAGGAAGGGGGCTCCCTTAAAAACACCGTTAAATAGGGAGGTTAGGTGTGGGGTCAGCTCCTTCGCGAAGAGTTTATAATATTGGGCTGTGAAACCATCCGGGCCTGGGGCGGCCGACGAGCGCATTGATCGTATGGCGGCTAATGTCTCCTCCTCCGTGATTCGACAATTAAGGGCTTCCGACTGAGAATCCGACAGGGTTGGGATTGGAGTATCAGACAAGTATGAGCGCACTCCCCCCGTCTCTTCTGGAGACTGCTGGGGTGGGTCGGGTAGGTTATAAAGGGAGCTATAAAACAAACGGAATTCTTCGGCCATCACTTCAGGGTCATATGTATAGGTTCCCCTTCGTGACGAATACAATTTATCTATTGCACCCAACGCTTGCTTGCGGCGTAGTTTGTTGGCCAGTAGGGAATCTATTTTATCCATTTTATCATAGAAGCGTTGTTGCAGCTTCCGGAGGATCAATGCCGCGCGGTTGGAGAGGAGGGTATTAAGTTGTCCCCGGAGGGAATCTATCTGAGTGAGCAGGGAAGGATTGGGGGATGCTTTATGTTTGGATAGAAGGGTGGCTATTTCTGTTTCAAGGGAGGATATCTCTTGCGCGGCTTTTTTCTTAAGAGCTGACGATTTTGCTAATAAGGCTCCGCGAATCGTAGCTTTGTGGGCTTCCCAGAGAACATTGAGCGAGATATCGGGAGATGTGTTTTCGGTGAAGTAGTGTGTGATTGCTAGTCTGGTTTCCTCTAATGCTGAGGGGTGTTGTAAAAGCGAGTCGTCCAGACGCTATTTGTATCTCTTACGCGGCACGCGGTATATATCTATGAGGAGATAGACCCCAGCGTGGTCCGTCCATGACAGAGGTGTAATGCCCGTGTCCGAGATCAGTGGCATGAGAGCAGAGGAGATGTGGATCATATCGATCCTGGAGTAGTGTTGGTGTGGGGCTGAAAAATGTGTGAAATCTTTGATGTGAGGGTGTTGAGAACGCCAAGTGTCACAGAGGCCGTGATGTTTCATGATGGCGGTAAGTGTGCGGGAGGCCCGAGGGAGGGTTGATATAGAAGCATGCGGGGGGGGGGGGGGGCAGATCTGTCTAGTAAGGGGTCGATTATGGTGTTGAAGTCGCCACCCATAATAATGCTTCCTTGTGCTTCCCGTGATAAGCGTTTAGAAAGAGAGTCGAAAAACAGAGACTGGTCTTGGTTGGGGGCATAGGTGGAGACCAGTGTGAGAGCCGTTGAGCGGAGGGTGCCCATTACCATGAGGAAGCGTCCTTCTGGGTCTGTCACTGTCCTAGAGTGGATAAACGGGATGTTACGGTGAACTAATATGGCCACACCCCGTTTTTTACAGTCTGCCGAAGCAAAGTAGGACTGGGAGAACCATTTGCCCTTAAGCTGGGTATGGGGACCGGTGAGATGTGTTTCCTGGAGAAATGCTATGTCGATTTTCTCACGTCTGCAGGCGCTCAGGAACACAGTGCGTTTCCTAGGGGAGTTTAGGCCATTTACATTGGCCGAGAATATTTTAAGGGACATGGCTGTTTGCATGGGGGAGTATGACATATTGCCCTAAAGGTCCAGTAACGTACCGCTCGCGCCAGGAGAGGGCCACCCCTCCGGGCCTAGCTAGGAAAGGAACGGGGAGGTCAGGCAGAGGTCGCCAGAAGAGGGAAAGAAAGAGGAAAATAGAGAAGAGAAAGAAACACCCCAAACGGGGAAACATCCCTAAAGTTGTGGGTCCCATTCGGGGACCGCCAGGGAGAAAGCATTGCATCAATAACATTGTAAGCATCAGTGAGGGATTATGGGGGGGTAACCAGGGTACCATGTGGGAGGGCCTAGGGTGCCCGGGCCACAAGGGTCGGGGTCAGCCTTTTTAACTATATCGGACATATTACAGTATAGGACAGTGAGAACTGTGTCCAGACAACAAGAAATTTAAACGTAAATTCGAAATGGGGAGGGGGAAGGGGGGAGAAGGAGGGGATTGGGGAAGGGGGAGAAAGGAGGGAGGGGGGGGGAGACTCACACAAAAAAAAAAAGGGATATAAACAGGGGTGGGGGGGGGGGAGGATAAACCACAGGGGTACAGGCAAGTATGGTTTAGTTATAACAGCAATAACAGAAAATAATTACGATACTGGCAGAAGGATGGAGGTCGGATCATCCACGACTTTGGCTCAGTTCAATGCGCGCAAGTGTTGCGCCAGCATGACGTGTATGATCTACAGTGGGGGGATCCCCAAGTCAGGGAGGGTCTTTGTCCGTGTTACGCTGTCGGGTCACCCTTGTCCAGTCGGGAAGGGGTGGCGGAGGGTGCGGTGTTTTCGATGAGGAAGTCGCCGACTCTGCTACGGGTGATGCTGGGAGGAGATCTAACTTTGCCAGTAGTTCCTGTCCCTGGTTTAGGGTCTTGACTGAGTGGACAAGGTTGTTGACCGAGACATGGAGTTGAAAGGGGAATCCCCATCTGTATCTGATCTGATGCTGACGCAGGATCCGGGCGACCGGCTGGAGGTCCCGCCGTTTCTGGATCGTGGAGGGGGCTAGGTCCTGATAAATCTGTAGTTGCATACCCTTAAAAAGAGTCTCCGGTGAGTCTCGAACGGAGGACAAGATTTTCTCTTTCGAACGGAAATAATGGAAACGGATAATAACATCCCTGGGTGGTTGGGCAGGAGACGGTTTTGGACGGAGTGCTCTGTGTGCCCTGTCGCAGAGGCATTCTTCGTCTGTGAGGTCTGGTGTTATGTGCGTGAAGAAATCTCTCAGAAATGCCGGCAGCGATGTTCCGAGGACCGATTCCGGGATGCCGCGTATGCGTAGGTTGTTTCTACGCGAGCGATTTTCTTGGTCCTCTTGTCGCTCTTTGAGGGTCTCCATTTCTTCGTGCAATCTAGTGATCTCACTGTCAAGTCGGTGTTGGGAGCGACAGAGATCGTCTGTCTTGGTTTCCAGTGTGTCCGTTCGATTGCCAAGGGCTGTAAGGTCTGATTTAAAGTCGGCTATGGCGTTCGAGAGTTCCTGTTTGAACGCAGATTGTACCCCCTCCAGTAGGCTCGACATGACCGCCTGTATCTGAGGGTCGATACCTGTTTCCAATGAGCACGGAGAGGGGGGGGGGAGCCTGCGGACATGTTGGGGTTCTGTGGGCCCTTAGGTTTTGAGCCAAAGAAGTTAGTCGGGACTTGTGTTGCTTTTTTATTTTTAGACATAGTGGCATGTATGTACCAAAAAAAAAAAAGGGGGGAGGGGGGGTGAAGGTGGAGGTGAAAAAAAAAAAGGGAATGAAAAAATTGTTAACGGGGGGACACAGTTCAGGGTCCGTATATTAGTCCGGGGAGGTCGGACTGCTTTCCGTTTTAGGTTTGCACCGGTCTCCTTTGCAGCTGGTGGAATGAATGGTGGAAGCCCCAGGAGGGTCGGGGGGCGGAGGAGGGTGTCTTGTCAGGTTCGTAGGAGTTGGTCGGTGTTCAAAATTATTTTGTGTTCCTGATTTCTGTTATTGTAGATCAAGTAGCTCACCCGAGGGGGATAAATTTGTCTTCTTCAGGTGTCCTAACCTTTGAGTTGGGGATAGTGTGCCTGAACGTTATAGATAGATTTGTATTACTTAGTTATGGCACTTTATTATCCTGCGTTAACTCATCTTAAGAGTGGGTCGGGAACATTTAGATCCGAGTGTCATGACGTCGGGGGCTGGGCTTTCCCAGGCGTCAGCTCCGGTGTCGAGGTAGGTTGCGGCTTAACCCTTCATCCCGTGGCCCCGGTTTACCCCGTGGATATTAAAGCTCTTTCATGGTTGTCGCCACTGCGGGCGGTAGTGCGGGCAGAATCTGTGGGCCTGCACGGGTGAGAGGTGTGTGGTATAATGCAATTTATCTTCACCCTGGCTAAATGCCAGAAAGCAAAATGGAGGTTCCGGGTTCGTGTCACAGGATTCTATGGGGCAGGGGTGCAGATCGGGGATGATTGCTGTGGCAACAGCAGGTACTCACCACCCTCCAAGTGGACCAGGCATTGAAGGTAAATCAGCCCGCTGAATGTGTTTTACAGCTTTTCAGGGCTTCCCTTAGGTGTGCACAGCTCTCTCCAGCTTATGGCCCGGGAATCCAAGATGGCCGCCGCAGCTCACACAGGGCAGTCCACCCTCCTCAGAAATCTCCTGTGGGGCTGGTGGAGGTGCTGAGGCTCTCTCCGGGTGCCAGGGGGTGCTCAGCCAAGCCAGGGGGGGAAGGTCCGATGTCCTGGGGGTTCCGGTGCGGCCGCGCTCCGGTCCCGGAGCTCCCGGCCGGGGTATCCCCAAACTCCAGGCCCCGGCTGCAGGTCGCGTAGTAGGCCTCGGCGGCCGGAGGTAGCCGGAGGACGCAGGCCCGGTTCGTCGGCCACACAACTCCGCTGTGCAGGACCACGGGGGGTAGACGAGGTCACCACAGCCCAGCGCAGTACATCTAGGAGGGCTGGAGGAGGTTTCTCGGCTCCCGCTGAGGGCTCCGGAGCCCGGCCCCGTTAGGCGCCAAAATCGAGGCCCCGGCTTCACCAGGAGGGGAAGGCCGCAGTCCGCAGAGACAGCCAAGGCCGCCTCCCGACTCCGCAGCTCGCTTCCCTGTTGGGGGCTACTGAGGGCAGAGGCAATAAGGTATGTGGAGGTGGGAGCAGGGTACTTTTATGGGGGTAAATTTGGATTTTGAGCCCTTAGGTAGCAGGAGCTCATGAGAGGTGCTTCTGTCCTCACTGCTAGCCAGGCCACGCCCCCCAATCTCACCACTTTCTTTATCTATCCTTCTCTCAAAGTATGTCAGTCTCCTCGGGCACAGTTTCCTAGA
Source organism: Pseudophryne corroboree (assembly GCF_028390025.1). Lineage (NCBI taxonomy): Eukaryota > Metazoa > Chordata > Amphibia > Anura > Myobatrachidae > Pseudophryne > Pseudophryne corroboree. The sequence goes on along the minus strand of NC_086444.1, from coordinate 1,201,151,751 downwards.
CTGAGTCTGGTAGGAGGGTCATAGAGGGAGGAGCCAACACACACTATCAAATTCTTAAAGTGCCCAAGGCTCCTAGTGGACCCATCTATACCCCATGGTACTAAATGGATCCCCAGTATCCCCTATTGACTACGAGAAAATAATTTACCGGTAGGTAATTAAAATCCTATTTTCACTCCAGATGCGGCCCTTGTGCCCTGCGCCCATGTTCTGTTTTAAAAAATGTTTGATCTCAATGGTTCGTGGGTCAAGAATGTCCAACTCTCTCCTGCAGAATGGGGTTAGGTGTATTCGCTTTTCTTTCTCTGCCTGTGATGCATTAGTCTGAGAACTCGTCCCACCTTCCTCTTCATTTTGTGGTGCGGATTGTTGCGTTTGGGTATTGGGCCCAGAAACATCCCCAATTTGGCCCACATCTTCCTCACCCAGGGTACTGATAGCAGTCTTTTATGTTTGTTGCCAGAGCCGGCCCTAACCAATATGATGCCCTAGGCAAGATTTTGGCTGGTGCCCCCTAGCACCGCCGCTAGTTCTGCAGGAGATGCCTGGCATGAGTCAGCTGGTAGCTCTGCTAATGTCGGGCGCCTTTTGTTTATAAAAATGCATCTTATTTGCATTACTATGTGGCTAGGATGCACATGCAGCTTCTGCTGATTAAAATGATATGCAGCATGCCTATATTCTGTGTGTGACTGCGGCTGTAACTGCATATGAAATGCTACATTACAGTGGTTTCCAGGACTACACTGCAACGTAGCATTTTGTATGCAGATACAGCCCCAGTCACACACAGAATATAGGCATGCCGCATATCATTTTAATTAGCAGAAGCTGCTGGTGCCCCTAAGCATACCAAATGCCCCAGGCAACTGCCTAGTTTGCCTATGCCTAAGGCCGGCTCTGTTTGTTGCCCAGTAGATGGGGGTACTTCACTACTGGGTACTGTCATCCTGTTTCTGCACATCCAAGTGCTTGTCACTGTGCCATTTGATGTACAGTTTTTATCATTTCTCTTTGTCTTTGTGTATTGTTTTTGTAATATCAGATTTATGAGTATAAATATTTTAAACCCTTAAGGGACCCATACACTACAACGATATGTCCTAAGCTGAAGTAGTAGGCGATTTCCCGGGAGCTTCCTGGGAGTGGTTCCATACGATTTTTTAATGCAATCCCAACCATGCATGCGGGAACCGACATATCACTAACGATCTAGGGGAGCTGATCCGACCCTCACGGGAACGCGCATCAGATCGGAAACACCTCCAAAATGCCCGATTTCACCCGATATATCGGCCCGAATGCCCGAAATTGGATGAAATCGGGCATTATCGTTGTAGTGCATGGGGCCCTTCACACTTTGTCCTAAATTTGTGTTTTTATTATTGTGATGCATAGGAATTTTTATATTTATAAAACAATAAAAAAAAAGAGTATTTTTTGGGGGTTTAAAAAAAAACCGTACTAGGGGGATACATTACTAAAATGGATGTTCTAGTTAAGATGGGTTTTGCCCATAGCAACCAAAAACATTTCAGGATTTTTGTTGGAGAAGGTGGTAGATAGAGGACAAGTAGAATGTGCTAGGTTGCTATGGGCAACATCCCATCTTAAATAGAGGTCCCATCTGTGCAAATTAACCCAAATGAATGTAGTATCTGAAGCATTATTACAGAACATTATAGGTAAAGTAGGTTTACCATATTACCCTCTTTACCTGGAACACTGATGGATTACACAGGTTCTGTGGCTGATTAAAATCAGCTGAAATGTAGGCTTGAAATCAGCCAGCCATGGAACCTGTGTAATCCATGTGTGAGGCAGGAAAAAGGGATAATATGGTCACCGTAAAGGAGCATTATGGTGGGAATGTTGTTATATAAAACACACAACAAATGTATTAATCAATAAAACATGGCATGTATGTGGGATCAGTGGCGGAACTGTTGGAGGCAGTGGAGTCGGCTGCTGCCGGGCTCCTGACCTGCAGGGGGCACTTCTCCATTGCCTCCCACTGCCAGGCAATCCATCGCCGCATCTGACTGGAATGGTGGAGGAGCTGTGTCAGTGTCATGACATGGCAGCAGCAGCTGCCTCCTCGTATCCACAGAGACGAGCTGACAGCTGGCTGCAGCTAGGGGGAGCTCCAGCACACAGCTGCTCACAGGACTTCCAACAGAGCTGGCCGGCTGAAGCTCTCTCCTCCTCCATCCCAGGGATAGCAACAGGTAGGCACTGGCACCACCTGCCTCAAGCTGCTGCACTCTGTGTGTGGTGTAGAGAGGGGGATGGGGATAATGATTACTGGGACTGTGGATGAAGGAGGGGGTATGGAGGTGACGTGTGTGTGTGGGAGGGGCGATGTAGGGGTGTGCGTTTGGAGGTGCAGAGGGGGTGAGCTTAGGTGATGTGTTTCAGAAGCATACCTCCCAACTGTCCCGATTTTCGCGGGACAGTACCGTTTTTTGGGGACTGTCCCGCTGTCCCACCCGCGGGCCGCAGTGTCCCGCGGTGGGGGGGGTCAGTTGGGAGGCTCTGTCAATCGCTGCTCTGCTTAGCAGAGCAGCGGTGAATAGACGCTGTGCGCATGCGCACAGCGTCTATTCAGTGGAGTCAGAGGGAGAGGGAGCATGCCAGCGGCTCACAGAGCGCTGGGCATGCCCCCTCAGTGACGAAAACGGGGGCGTGGCTCGCGATCGCGGGTCCTCCCGCGAAGCCACGCCCCTTTTCATAAGCCACGCCCCTTTTGCAGGATCGCGTGTCTGTAGATAATGCGGGTGGGTAGGTGCTGTGGTTGGGGGAGTGGCCGGTGCGGGGGGGGGGGGCTGCGGGTGGGGTAGGTGATCTGGATGGGGTAGGTGATCAGGATGTGCGGTAGCCAAGGGAGGGGCGGGTGCGGGGATGGCATGGATGGGGGAGGGGGTCCGTGGGCGCTGTGGATGAGTGAGGGGTGCGTGCGGGGTTACGGCAGTTGTGGCGGGCCGGGTGTGCTGCTGCGGTGGGTGGGGGAGGGTGCCGGTGCGGGGATACCGCGGTCGGGGGAGGACCGGGGGTGCTGCTGCGGTGGGTGGGGGAGGGTGCCGGTGCGGGGATACCGCGGTCAGGGGAGGGCCGGGGGTGCTGCTGTGGCGGGTGGGGGAGGGGCAGGTGCGGGGGTGCTGCAGGGGGCGGGTGTGGGGATGCTGCGGGTGGGGGCGGGGTGCCAGGGGTGAGGGCGGGGGCGTTGGGGGGTGCGGATGGGGTCTGTAGAGGGAGGTGGGGTTGCAGGGGGGGAGGTTGGGTGATGGGTTGGAGAAGTGCTGCGGGTGGGGGAGGTGTGGGTGCGGGATGGGGTATGTAGATGCTGCGGCTGGCTGCAGGGGAGCCATGGATGGGGGAGGGGGTCCTGAGGTGCTGTGGGTGGTGGTCCAGAGGTGCTGGGGGTGGTGGAGGGGAAGGTGTGGTAGGTCCGTGAATGGGGAAAGGTGTCTATAGATGATGGGGGTGGGGGATGGGTCGGAGGTGCTGTGGGTGGGGTAGTGGCGGCTGCGGGGTTGTGGTGGGGGTCCGGATGCGCCGCGGGCAGGGGAGGGGCAGGTGCGGGGATGGGGCGGATGGGGGAGGGGATCCGAGGGCGCTGTGGGTGGGTGAGGGGCGGGTGTGGGGTTACCGCAGTTAGGGAGGGCCGCTGTGGTGGTGTTGCGGGTGGTGTAGGGGCAGGTGCGTGGGTGTTGGGGGGGAGGGGTGGGTGCGGGGGTCCTGCGGGTGGGGGAGGGGGCCGGTTGGTGGGGTGGTGCAGTTGGGTTGGGAGGTGGGTGCGAGGGTGCCACGGTTGCGGGTGTGGGGGTGCTGCAGGTAGGGGAGGGGTGGGGGTGCGGGAGCAGGGGTGCTGTGCATAGGGGAGGGGCGGGGGTGCCATGGGTGGGGGGTTAGGAACAGGGGTGATGCAGCTGTGGGAGGGGTGGGGGGCTGGGGCAGAAGCTGGTGTGGGAGTGCCGTGGGTGGGGTGCTGCGGGTGGGGGCGTGGTGCCATGGGTGGGGGGACAGGTACGGGGGGGCAGTGGCGGGTGCAGTGGTGCTGCGGTTGGGGGGTGGGAGGCGGCTGCGGGGGTTCCGAGGGTTGGGGGGGTGCCGTAGCTTGGTGGGCGGGAGCAGGGGTGCTGCGGATGGGGGAGGGGCAGGTGCAGGAGGTGCAGATGTGGTGATGGTGCCGGTGGGGTGGAGGGTGCAGGGATGTAGCGGGGGGAGTGGTGGGTATGGGGGTGGGGGAGGGGTGCGGGTGCCGCGGGTGGAGGAGGGGCAGTGGGTGCTGCAGATGTGGGAGCTACGGGTGGGGGCGGGAGTGGCACGGGTGGGGGGGCTGCGGGTGTCGGTGCTACGGGTGAAGGAGGGGGCGGGAGTGCCGCGGGCGTTAGTGCTATTGGTGGGGGAGCGGCGGGAGTGCCGCGGGTTGGGGATGGGCGCAGGTGTCGGTGCTACAGGTGGGGGAGGGGGCGGGAGTGCCGCAGGTGGGGGAAGGATGCGGTGGGTGCCGCAGGTGGGGGGCCGCGGGTGTTAGTGCTACTGGGGGGGGAGCAGGCGTGAGTGCCGCGGGTGGGGGGCTGCGGGTGTTGGTGCTACGGGTGGGAGTGCAGCGGGTGTAGGGGGGGGGGGCATTTTATCATGCTTCCGGGTGACTGGGGAGAACTTACGCCACTGTGTGTGATATATAAATACAGTATGTGTAGTTTGGCTGTACAATTCAGCTTGATAGACAACTCAAAGCAATGTGTCATCACAAAGCAATGTGAACACAGAAAGAGGACCTACCAAATAAAATACAGTTGTGTGTTATGTGTACAATTGCTTGTCATACAACACATGTTGTACATGTGTAGTACACATAGTTGTAACCAAATGTGTGTAGATTGTGTGTTAAACATATGCAGGGTGTGATAAACTACATACCATTTCAGAGAGAGAGCTAGAGGTGCAGTGAGCTGTGGAGGCGGCTGCATTGCGTACAGGTGTGTTTGATTTGCACCTAATCGCTGGGAGATGGCGGACAGGACACCTGCGCTGAGTGTTTGCAAGTCGTGCACAGCCCAAGACTTACTCGTCACCTGCGAACGCTCAGTGTGCACTAACAGCGATGTCCTTTATAGCTGTGCAAAAACCACGCCTGCAGCCCTTAGCACACTCCCCCGCAAGACACCCACCTACACACCCCTTTTCGCTAGTCTGAGAAGCCATGCCCCCGCACCGCCTTCAACACGCCTCTTTTACGTTGCCTGACAGCGAACATAAATTCCATGTGTATAGCTGCACATTCGCCGCACGGCGAGCCCGGCACATGCACACTTGTGGCTTTGCGCGTGCGCATTTGGCTTGCGATGTGAATTCTAGCAGCGATCAGGTCTGAATTACCCCCTATGTACTTGGCCTATATTGTACTATAAGTCACTGTTTTCTTGATTTGCTCCTTTGTGTATGTACTTTGTTAGGCGGTGCGGAACCCTTGCGGCGCCATATAAATAAGTAAATAAATAATAATATCTGATCTCTGCTCATCAAGTTCCAGTGTCCCATACCACCTCCCGTATTTGCCCTGCTGGGCCTATGTTCTGCCTCCAACAATGCCATTCAGTCAGGATATCCTGGTGCATCCTGGTAAGATTCCATCCAGCTTCTTCGGTTAATTCCTGCAGTCTTCTGTACTGTGGGCCTTATTCCGGTTTGTTAGCAAACCATAAAAGTTAGCAATTGGGCAATACCATGCTGCCCTGCAGGTGGGGCAGATGTAACATGTGCAGAGAGAGTTAGATTTGGTTGGGGTGTGTTCAAACTGAAATCTAAATTGCAGTGTAAAAATAAAGCAGCCAGTATTTACTCTGCACAGAAACAAAATAACCCACCCAAATCTAACTCTCTCTGCACATGTTACATCTGCCCCACCTGCAGTGCACATGGTTTTGACCAGTTGCTGACTTTTTTGGTTTGTTAACAATTCTAAATAACCCACAGCTATCGCTACATTCTGTTCAGTTAAGATTCCTGGTTCTGGGCCTCATTCAGTAATAGGCCCTACACACATGCCGATTTTTTGAAAGATATGAACGATCTCGTTCATAAATGAACGAGAACTCATTCATATCTTTCAGTGTGGAGACTCCAGCGATGAACGATGCGCGGCCCCGCGCTCGTTCATCGCTGGTCCCCCGTCGGCTGTGCATGCAGGCCAATATGGACGATCTCGTCCATATTTGCCTGCACGTCTATGGAGCCGGGTGACGGGGGGAGTGAAGAAACTTCACTCCCCCGTCACTGCCCCCCCGCCGCCGGGTCGCCCGTCGGCCGTATCGGCCGTCGGGCACCTCGGCGGCACATCGCCATATGTGTAGGGCCCTTAAGAATGGCAGTTTCTGCTAAAAAGCAGTTAGTGTGATCAAATAGTTGTCGCCCAGAAATAGAGAAAAAACGCCCATCATAAAAATTGCGAATGCATCGCAATATGCGGGCTGATCACAAAACCATACGCAATTACCGGAACATCGAAGATTTTTCCTATCTGCGCCAGGCAAGGTCGTCCTCAATTGTTGCTGAACAAGAGGCTGGAAGTGGTCCTCACTGACGTCAGAGGCCCTCCTCAAAACCGCCTGGGCACGCCTGCGTTTTTTCAGACACTCCCAGAAATGCCGGCTTCCTGTCACTCAAACAGCGACTCCATTGTGATCACAATGTGTAGTTTTTTTTGCTAGCGCGTGCGCAATGTGAACGCTCCGCATGCGCAGTTGTTCGATAATCGGCCAGATTGCGATTCACAAATTTTGCGATCCAACCTGAATTAGGCCCTCTATCATATATTTGCTATTTTCTCCTGACTTCTGTTATCTTATTAACCAGTGCACCCCTGGAAGAGATCAGAACTGCATTGTTATTTGCATTAACCAGTGCACCCCTGGATGTGATAGGAACTGCATTATTATTACCTGTCTACTGTGATTCCATTATCCCGTGTCTTTAGCCTGCTGTGCCTATCTTGCCTGCCCTGTTTGCTGTGTGTGTCAAATAAATCTGAACATTTGCTTGTATTACATCATTCTGATCATCACAAACAGGGGAATTCCTAGTGAACTGTGACAGACTGGCATTAATACTTGAGTGGAGGGCAGGGGGACTGGCGGTAATACTGGAGTGGAGGGCAGGGGGACTGGCGGTAATACTGGAGTGGAGGGCAGGGGGACTGGCGGTAATACTGGAGTGGAGGGCAGGGGGACTGGCGGTAATACTGGAGTGGAGGGCAGGGGGACGGGCGGTAATACTGGAGTGGAGGGCAGGGGGACTGGCGGTAATACTGGAGTGGAGGGCAGGGGGACTGGCGGTAATACTGGAGTGGAGGGCAGGGGGACTGGCGGTAATACTGGAGTGGAGGGCAGGGGGACGGGCGGTAATACTGGAGTGGAGGGCAGGGGGACTGGCGGTAATACTGGAGTGGAGGGCAGGGGGACTGGCGGTAATACTGGAGGGGAGGGCAGGGGGACTGGCGGTAATACTGGAGGGGAGGGCAGGGGGACTGGCGGTAATACTGGAGGGGAGGGCAGGGGGACTGTCCAGTCCCATATTGCGAAGGCCGTAGCAGGGCTGCGATCGCCTATGCCTGATTGACAGGCAGAGGCGGTCGCTGGGCGGGAGGGGGGGGGAACGGCGGCGTTTGGCTGCCGTTTCGTGGACACAGTCCGGCCAACGCAGACATGACTGGACCAAAGGGGGGGGGGGGGGCGGGCTGCAGCGGCTGCGTGACGTCACACGCAGCTGCTACGGGTCGGGGAATGATAAGTAGCTCCCGGCCAGCACGCTAAAGCTGCGCTGGTCGGGAGCTACTCTTGAAGTGCAAAGACATCGCCGCTATGCGATGCCTTTGCACTTCTGCGGGGAAGGCCGGCACTGACATGCGGGGGGGGGGGGCGGCACTGACATGTGGGGCGGGATAGCCCTGTGCTGGGCGTCCCCCCACATGTCAATGTGACTGATCGTAGCTGTGCTAAATTTAGCACAGCTACGATCATCTCGGAATTACCCCCTAAATTCCAGTATAAAAATAAAGTTGTCTAATATGTGTGGGCTGCATGCAAAAGCAGCCAGTATATACCCTGCACAGAAACAATATAAATATATTAGCTCCCCTTGCATGGTAACATGGTTTGTTGCAGCGTTACTTGCTCTTTTTTTTTTTTTTTTTGCTTTACTTCCAAATAAGAATCAGGGACATTGGCTGTTGATCACAGCTGATTACCTGAATACTGTACAAGCACTGAGGGGTTCCAGCGTTTGAAAGAGGTGACCTTCCTCTTTTAAATGTGAGTGCCCTGACGGAGTATATTGGGGGAATCCCAGAATTATAAATATTTTCTGTAGTGTTAGGGTTATGATAGTCTGGTCAATTATTATTTAAGATGACAGAATGTCGACGCCAGAATCCCAACAGTCGGCAGAATGCTGATGCTGGAATACCCAACTGGGTATGGAGAATGAATCTCGACCATAAGGGCCGGGTGGATGGGTTAGGTTTAGGCGCCACCCTAGGTCGAACACTATTGGTCGACAGCAACTAAGTCAACACCTAAAATATAGGTCAATACAAGCATTAGGTCGACATGAGTTTTTTTATTTATTTTTTTGTGTCGTTTTCTTTGTAGAGTGACGGGGAACCCCAATTAGTGCACCGTGTCCCCCTCAGACAAGGTGCCTCGCTCCACTACTCGGCACAGGTTACCATTTCCAATTGTAATCCACGTGGATCATAAAGTATGAAAAAGTTCAAAAAAATGGAGGAAAAAAATGTGAAAAACCCATGTCGACCTTTTGTCGACCTAGAACAGTAATGGCTAACCTTGACACTCCAGCTGTTGTTGAACTACATATCCCAGCATGCCCTTCTACAGTTTTTTTTATTTGGCCCTGCTAAAACTGATGCAGGGCATGCTGGGATGTGTAGTTCAACAACAGCTGGAGTGTCAAGGTTAGCCATCACTGACCTAGAACATGTCGACCTAGTGACCATGTCTACCTAGAATCTCTGTCGACCTAATGCATGTAGACCAATAGTGGTCGACTTAATGACTGTCGACCTAGAGACCGGATACCCAATGCACATCGCCCGAACATGGCGCAGGAACTGGCGATCTTACATCTCGCATCAAGCTGAACTGACCCCTAAATAACTTCATCAGCACGTTGCCTCACTCAGGGCAGAACGGGTGTGGTTCGTTTTATCGACAGTATCTAGGTCGACAATGTTTAGGTCGACCACTATAGGTCGACAGTCACTAGGTCGACATGGATGGAAGGTCGACAGGGTTTCTAGGTCGACATGTGCTAGGTCGACAGGTCTAAAGGTCGACATGAGGAATTTTTTTTTTTTGGGTGTCGTTTTCTTCGTAAAGTGACCGGGATCCCAAATTAGTGCACCGCGTCCCCTCGCATGGCTCGCTTCGCTCGCCATGCTTCGGGCATGGTGCCTTTGCTCCACTACCGCTTCGCTCGGCACACTTTACCGTTCCAATCGTAGTCCACGTGGATCGTTAAGTATGAAAAAATATTTTATTTTTTTTAAAAACTCATGTCGACCTTTAGACCTGTCGACCTAGCACATGTCGACCTAGAAACCCTGTCGACCTTCCATCCATGTCGACCTAGTGACTGTCGACCTATAGTGGTCGACCTAAACATTGTCGACCTAGACACTATCGATCTTCAGACCGGATCCCGGGCAGAACGGCAGGCAGAGCATGGAATGGAGAAAGGGGAGTGCGGTGAAATTAAGCAGCGACATAAACACATGTGCAAACAAGAAAACATCCCTGTAACGCACCGATAAGCCCTGTGTACTTTAAAGCAGCGGCTACAATAGAGTTAAACACCAACACTGCTGGCAACCAATGCATTCTAGAGGGAGGGCCCCGTACGGCAGACAGTCCAATCCATTTCCACCGTGTCAGTGTTACAAGCAGCGTCCTTCCCCAGGATTCCTGCAGGAAGTATCTGACACAAACGTTGCAAGAACAGAATATTTTTGTTACAACTTCGCTGGCTACCAAAGCTGCCCCTTATTTGCAAGAAAGAGAGATAGAGAGAGAGAGAGAGAGAGCGCCCAGGAACAAGTAGGTGCATGAACCCATTTGCTGCAAGTCCCACTTACACTAAAATAGCCCCATTGCCTTATATTACTTGCACAGTCCCCCCTCCAGGCCATGCAGGCTGCATCGGAGATTATTCATAGCACACAGGCCTCCTGAGGTGCAGAAATATCAGCTTTCTATGCAATTTCATTCTGAGACTTTATTCTGTCTCCAGACATTTCATATACTCAAAACTGGGCCCCCGATTTGTTGTCTGACCTTTGCATCACGAACGTCTCTACCTTGCCCCAGCGTCTGATGTAAATGGCTATAAAAAATACAGTGGCTGCGTTACCCAAAACATTCTGTAATGTTGCTAGAAATGGTAGAGCCAGTCAGACTTGTTTGTCCGTAAAGGTTCACGAAGAGACAGAACACATTATGCAGGAAGTTCCGAAGACAAACTACCTAGTAATGAATGGAATTTAGTAAACTGTAGTCATTAATGTTTTTTGGGCGTATTAATGGTAAAACTGAAGCTGAACGCAGTCTCCCACATCTGGAATGCTTGGGATCAGAAGGATTTTGGATTTTTCTGTACTGTGGAATATGTGCATACCATAAGGAGATCTCTTGGGGATGGGCCCAAGTCTAAACACGGAACGCATTTATGTGTCATATACTGTACACACAGCCTGAAGGTCTTTGTATACAATATTTGTAATACATTTAGTGCATGAAGCAAGCATCAGGAAGCAGAGGTGTCACTCTCACGCTCTAAAAGAGGTGGGATTTGGGAGTATTCTAGGTCGACCACTATTGGTCAACAGTAACTAGGTCGACAGGGTCTCTAGGTCGACAGGTCAAAAGGTCGACATGAGTTTTTAAATTTTTTCTGGTGTCGTTTTCGCCGTACAGTGACGGGGAACCCCAATTAGTGCACGGTGTCCCCTCGCTGCGCTCGGCACAGTCATACTCCACGTGGATCATAAAGCATGAAAAAGTTTTTTTTTTAAAGTGAAAAACTCATGTCGACCTTTTGACCTGTCAACCTAGAACATGTCGACCTAGAGGCCCTGTCGAACTAGAAACCCTGTCGACCTAGTTACTGTCGACCAATAGTGGTCGACCTAGACAGTGTCAACTTAAGTCTTGTCAACCTAGAGACCGGATCCCCTCGCTATTACCGATCTACTATATAAAAGCAAAAATTTGTCCTTCTGTCTTTCTATACAAATCCACAGTTTACAAGTGAAGAGCCTGAAATTTCACATACAAGAGTATTAAAACATGGCGGAGGCAACTAAAACAATTAGAAATCCCTAGCACCCCTAGGGGGGGAGACAGCAGCACAGAGTATATCAGGAGACAGCATAACTCTGGAATGCCTGGAGCAATTTACACCAAACTTGCTACACATACGACTTAAGCTCTGGGAACAAACACTATGGGGGTAACACACCACTAGCACCCCTGACAGAGTGGAGAGGGCCCAGGCCGCTCATGCCACCGTTGCAATGCTCCGCCCCCTTTTCATTACCACATACCCTCCAACTGTACCTTTTTGGCAGGTACAGTACATTTTTTTATGGTCTGTACAGATTTCTGGCTCTCCAAACTTCCATTGAAAGTATGGGAAAAGGGCCGTGGCCACACCCCTTTACCAATGACCACGCCCCTTTTCGAATTTGTACCAATTTTTATGTGTAAAATGTTGGAGGGTATGTTACCGAGTTCTGGCACTGTCAAAGGAGGGGGAGAAGACCATAGGTGCAGGAAGTGCAGCTGCTATGGGGCCCAGAGCTGAGAGGGGCCCACCTTCTCTGTCACAGTTACATGTGTTATATACAGGGGCGTAGCTACTATAGGTGCAGCATACCTCCCAACTTTTGGGTGTAAGCAGGCGGGACCCAAAAAGGGGGCATGGCCTCGCTCGTGATGGGCGTGGCCTCGCTCGAATAGGCGTAGCCTCACCAAACGGCCCGTTTTTTTGCCATTTGGGGGCGTGCCCAGCGCTCGCCGAGCAGCCCCCGCTCCCCTCCTAGCTCTGAATACATGCCGTGCGCGTGCGCACAGCATGTATTCAGTGATCACCGGCTGCTTTGCAGAGCAGAGCAGCGGGTAATCAAAGCCTCCCCCCAACTGCCCCCCCCCCCACCCGCGGGACACTGCTACCCGCGGGTGGGACAGCGGGACAGGGTCCGAATATCGGGACTGTCCCGCTGAAAGCGGGACAGTTGGGAGCTATGGGCGCAGGCAGTGCAGCTGCTATGGGGCCCAGAGCTGAGAGGGGCCCACCTTCCCTGTCACAGTTACATGTGTTATATACAGGGTGTAGCTACCATAGGTGCAGTCAGTGCAGCTGCTATGGGGCACAGAGCTGAGAAGGGCCACCTTCCCTGTCACAGTTACATGTGTTATATACAGGGGTGTAGCTACTATAGGTGCAGGGAGTGCAGCTGCTATGGGGCCTAGAGCTGAGAGGGGCCACCTTCCCTGTCACAGTTACATGTGTTATATACAGGGTGTAGCTACCATAGGTGCAGGGAGTGCAGCTGCTATGGGGCCTAGAGCTGAGAGGGGCCACCTTCCCTGTCACAGTTACATGTGTTATATACATTTGTTACCATTAGATGGTACGTGGGGGTCCTTTCAAACTTTTTCCTCGGGACCTGCATTATATCTAGGTATGCCCCTGGACCTGCTCATTGTAGTGTGGTATAAAATGAACTGGAGGGCATTTTAATGTTATATAATATGAAGCCGGGCACTGTAATGAGGCACAATATAAACAGGGAGCACTGTATATCATAATGTGAATTGGGGGTACTGTGCGGCATAATGTGTACTGGCAGCTCTGAAATGTGACATAGGGTGAACTTAAGCACTACTACGATTCATAAAAGAAACTAGAGCACTACTATGGGGCATACCATTAAATAAGGCTCTACTATGGTTCAGAAAATGAACTAGGGAACTATTATAGGGCATAAAATTAACAACTGCTGCAGAGAAGTGTCTCTCTAGAAGCATTAGGATGGGACCCCCTTCATAATATTGCTATGGGGCCCAGAAAGTTCTAGCTACGCCCCTGGGAGAGGATGCTGCAAGCTTCTATTGTAAATGTCCCTCAAAAGTGTCCGCTGCCTCAGAGGAGACAGTTATTAAAGATACTAGAGGAGGTTCCACTAGTAATTTTAATAACTGTCTCCTCTGAGGAGGCAGCCATTTTGGCAGAGACTCTCCCCTCTCCTGTGACAGTGCCAGATCGTGGTCATGAAAAGGGGGCGGAGCTACACGGGACCAGGCTGTTACAGCTTTGGCCAGCCTGCAATAGGTAAGTTGAGGGAGTGTTTTGTGGGAGAGGGAAAGTGTGTGTGTGTGTGTGTGTGTGGGTGTGTGTGTGTGTGTGTATATATAATTACTTTGTATGTTTTTTTTAAATATTTTTTATATATATAAAATGTTTTTTTTTTTTTTTTTGGGGGGTGGGGGGGGGGTGGGGGGGGGGCTGCCTATTTTGCGAGTCCCTGGCCCCAGAATTTCTGATGGCTGCCCTGGTGATGACAGGCTGCATGTGACAGGGCCAGTGATGTGAGGAGGGAACAAATAGGATGCCACAGCCTGAAAGTTGTATAATGAAAAGTAGTAGTAGCACATAATGATAATCTGATCGTGACCATGCTTTTATATTGTTCCCGATGAATTTACATCATTTGCAGAATGCAGTTGCTCAGAATGCTTCCTTATAGCAAGGTGGAGTAACATACCCATACTTATTGCAGTTTATTAGGACATTTCCAGTAATTGGAATGGTTTCACTTCTTACACTTGATGTATTTAGAGAACTCTGTATGTTTCAGAGAGTTTGAGCTTTTGTCAAAAAATGTCTGTTTTGGAGGGTTCCAGCCAAACGGGCAAAAAGGGAACGTCAGAAATAAGTTTCTGATTGTTTGGAACATTTTCTGTAATGTGGAACAGAAAATGATGAGTTGATAGAAGACGTTGTGTCACAAGATCTGAGACAATGGTGCTGGTCAGTATACAGCTCTGGGACAACAAGCAACCCTCCGAGCCTCCAGCGGGCCCCAGGTCCACCCTGTCTTGTTGTGCAATTAGTTTGTTGGAGCGTGTAGCTCATGCCAGTGCCATAACTAGACATTTTAGCGCTGTGTGCAAGAATTGGCATTGGCGCCCCCACCCCCTCCCGTAAAATAGGGGCGGCGCGCGCCAAAAATATAGGGCCGTGGCTTTATGGGGAAGGGGTGTGGCCAGAAAATAATACCAGTTCATATTACGGTGCACAGTAGTCTCCATTATTCAAATTACGCCACACAGTAGCGCCACTACACCAGGTAGATCCCCTTTTCTCTGACGTCCTAGTGGATGCTGGGAACTCCGTAAGGACCATGGGGAATAGCGGCTCCGCAGGAGACTGGGCACAAAAGTAAAGCTTTAGGACTACCTGGTGTGCACTGGCTCCTCCCCCTATGACCCTCCTCCAAGCCTCAGTTAGATTTTTGTGCCCGGCCGAGAAGGGTGCACACTAGGGGCTCTCCTGAGCTTCTTAGTGAAAGTTTAGTTTTAGGTTTTTTATTTTCAGTGAGACTTGCTGGCAACAGGCTCACTGCATCGAGGGACTAAGGGGAGAAGAAGCGAACTCACCTGCGTGCAGAGTGGATTGGGCTTCTTAGGCTACTGGACACCATTAGCTCCAGAGGGACCGAACACAGGCCCAGCCTCGGAGCTCGGTCCCAGAGCCGCGCCGCCGGCCCCCTTACAGAGCCAGAAGCAAGAAGAGGTCCGGAAAAATCGTCGGCAGAAGACATCCTGTCTTCACCAAGGTAGCGCACAGCACTGCAGCTGTGCGCCATTGCTCCTCAGCACACTTCACACTTCGGTCACTGAGGGTGCAGGGCGCTAGGGGGGGGCGCCCTGAGCAGCAATAAAAACACCTTGGCTGGCGAAAATACATCACATATAGCCCCCAGGGCTATATGGATGAATTTTAACCCCTGCCAGACTCCACAGAAAAACGGGAGAAAAGGCCGCCGAGAAAGGGGCGGAGCCTATCTCCTCAGCACACTGGCGCCATTTTCTCTCACAGCTCCGTTGGAGGGAAGCTCCCTGGCTCTCCCCTGCAGTTACTACACTACAGAAAGGGGTTAAAAAAGAGAGGGGGGCACTAATTAGGCGCAGTATAACAATACAGCAGCTATAAGGGGAAAAACACTTATATAAGGTTATCCCTGTATATATATATAGCGCTCTGGTGTGTGCTGGCATACTCTCCCTCTGTCTCCCCAAAGGGCTAGTGGGGTCCTGTCCTCTATCAGAGCATTCCCTGTGTGTGTGCTGGGTGTCGGTACGTTGTGTCGACATGTATGAGGAGGTAAATGAGGTGGAGGTGGAGCAATTGCCTGTAACAGAGATGTCACCCCCTAGGGAGTCGACACCAGAGTGGATGAGCTTATGGAAGGAATTATGTGACAGTGTCAGCTCTTTACAAAAGATTGATGACATGAGACAGCCGGCGACTCAGCCTGTGCCTGTCCAGGTGTCTCAAAAGCCATCTGGGGCTCTAAAACGCCCGTTACCGCAGATGGCAGATACAGACGCCGACACGGATACTGACTCCAGTGTCGACGATTAAGAGACGAATGTGACATCCAGTAGGGCCACACGTTACATGATTGAGGCTATGGAAAATGTTTTTACACATTTCTGATAATACCAGTACCACTAAAAAGGGTATTATGTTGGGTGAGAAAAAACTGCCTGTAGTTTTTCCTGCATCTGAGGAATTAAATGAAGTGTGTGATGATGCGTGGGTTTCCCCCGATAAAAACTGTTAATTCCTAAAAAGTTATTAGCATCATACCCCTTCCCGCCAGAGGATAGGGCACGTTGGGAAACACCCCTTAGGGTGAATAAAGCGCTCACACGCTTGTCTAAACAGGTGGCACTACCGTCCCCGGATACGGCCGCCCTTAAGGAACCTGCTGACAGAAAGCAGTAAAATATCCTAAAATGTATATACACTCACACGGGTGTGATACTGCGACCAGCAATCGCCTCAGCCTGGATGTGCAGTGCTGGGGTGGCTTGGTCGGATTCCCTGACTGACAATATTGATACCCTAGATAGGGACAGTATATTACTAACTATAGAGCATTTTAAAGGATGCATTTCTATATATGCGTGATGCACAGAGGGATATTTGCCGACTGGCATCAAGAGTAAGTGCGCTGTCCATTTCTGCCAGAAGAGGGTTATGGACAAGACAGTGGTCAGGTGATGCTGATTCCAAAAGGCATATGGAAGTATCGCCTTATAAAAAGGAGGAGTTATTTGGGGTAGGTCTAACAGACCTGGTGGCCACGGCAACGGCTGGAAAATCCAAATTTTTACCCCAGGTAGCTTCTCAACCTAAGAAGACGCCATATTATCAGGCGCAGTCCTTTCGGCCCCATAAGGGCAAGCGGGCAAAAGGCGCCTCATTTCTGCCCCGTGGCAGAGGGAGAGGAAAAAGGCTGCAGCAAACAGCCAATTCCCAGGAACAAAAGCCCTCTCCCGCCTCCGCAAAGTCCTCAGCATGACGCTGGGGCTTTACAAGCGGTCTCAGGCACGGTGGGGGCCCGTCTCAAGAAATTCGAGACGTCTCCCCCTCGCCGTTTCATAGAGTCTGCTTTACCGACGTCTCCCTCAGACAGGGAGACAGTATTGCAAGCCATTCACAGGCTGTATTCCCAGCAGGTGATAATCAAGGTACCCCTCCTGCAACAGGGAAAGGGGTACTATTCCACACTATTGTGGTACCGAAGCCGGACGGCTCGGTGAGACCAATTTTAAATCTAAAATCCTTGAACACTTACATACAAAGGTTCAAATTCAAGATGGAGTCACTCAGAGCAGTGATTGCAAACCTGGAAGAAGGGACCTATATGGTCTCTCTGGACATCAAAGATGCTTACCTACATGTCCCAATTTACCCTTCTCACCAAGGGTACCTCAGGTTTGTGGTACGGAACTGTCACTATCAGTTTCAGACGCTGCCGTTTGGATTGTCCACGGCACCCCGGGTCTTTACCAAGGTAATGGGCGAAATGATGATACTCCTTCGAAAGAAGGGAGTTTTAGTTATCCCTTACTTGGACGATCTCCTGATAAGGGCAAGATCCAGGGAACAGTTGGAAGTCGGGGTAGCACTATCTCAGATAGTGCTGCGGCAGCACGGTTGGATTCTCAATATTCCAAAATCGTAGCTGATCCCGACGACACGTCTTCTATTCCTAGGGATGATCCTGGACACAGTCCAGAAAAAGGTGTTTTCTCCCGGAGGAGAAAGCCAGGGAGTTATCCGAACTAGTCAGAAACCTCCTAAAACCAGGCCAAGTGTCAGTGCATCAGTGCACAAGGGTCCTGGGAAAAATGGTGGCTTCCTACGAAGCAATTCCATTCGGCAGATTCCACGCAAGAACTTTCCAGTGGGACCTGCTGGACAAATGGTCCGGATCGCATCTTCAGATGCATCAGCGGATAACCCTGTCACCAAAGACAAGGGTGTCTCTCCTGTGTTGGTTGCAGAGTGCTCATCTTCTAGAGGGCCGCAGATTCGGCATTCAGGACTGGGTCCTGGTGACCACGGATGCCAGCCTGCGAGGCTGGGGAGCAGTCACACAGGGAAGAAATTTCCAGGGCTTGTGGTCAAGCCTGGAGACATCACTTCACATAAATATTTTGGAGCTAAGGGCCATTTACAATGCCCTAAGCCAAGCAAGACCTCTGCTTCAAGGTCAGCCGGTGCTGATCCAGTCGGACAACATCACGGCAGTCGCCCACGTAAACAGACAGGGCGGCACAAGAAGCAGGAGGGCAATGGCAGAAGCTGCAAGGATTTTTCGCTGGGCGGAAAATCATGTGATAGCACTGTCAGCAGTGTTCATTCTGGGAGTGGACAACTGGGAAGCAGACTTCCTCAGCAGGCACGACCTCCACCCGGGAGAGTGGGGACTTCACCCAGAAGTCTTCCACATGATTGTAAACCATTGGGAAAAACCAAAGGTGGACATGATGGCGTCCCGCCTAAACAAAAAATTGGACAGGTATTGCGCCAGGTCAAGGGACCCTCAGGCAATAGCTGTGGACGCTCTGGTAACACCGTGGGTGTACCAGTCAGTGTATGTGTTCCCTCCTCTTCCTCTCATACCAAAAGTACTGAGAATTATAAGACGGAGGGGAGTAAGAACTATACTAGTGGCTCCGGATTGGCCAAGAAGGACTTGGTACCCGGAACTTCAAGAGATGCTCACGGAGGACCCGTGGCCTCTACCTCTAAGAAGGGACCTGCTCCAGCAAGGACCCTGTCTATTCCAAGACTTACCGCGGCTGCGTTTGACGGCAGGGCGGTTGAACGCCGGATCCTGAAGGAAAAAGGCATTCCGGATGAAGTCATCCCTACCCTGGTCAAGCCAGGAAGGATGTAACCGCAAAGCATTATCACCGCATTTGGCGAAAATATGTTGCGTGGTGCGAGGCCAGTAAGGCCCCGATGGAGGAATTTCAACTATGTCGATTCCTGCATTTCCTGTAAACAGGAGTGTCTATGGGCCTAAAATTGGGGTCCATTAAGGTTCAAATTTCGGCCCTGTCAATTTTCTTCCAGAAAGAACTAGCTTCACTACCTGAAGTTCAGACGTCTGTAAAAGGGGTACTGCATATACAGCCTCCTTTTGTGCCTCCAGTGGCACCTTGGGATCTCAATGTAGTTTTGGGGTTCCTAAAGTCACATTGGTTTGAACCACTTGAATCTGTGGAGTTAAAATATCTCACATGGAAAGTGGTCATGTTGTTGACCCTGGCCTCGGCCAGGCACGTGTCAGAATTGGCGGGCTTTATCCTGTAAAAGCCCTTATCTGATCTTCCATTCAGACAGGGCGGAATTGAGGACTCGTCCTCATTTTCTCCCTAAGGTGGCTTCAGTGTTTCATCTGAACCAACCTATTGTGGTACCTGCGGCTACTAGTGACTCGGAGGACTCCAAGTTGTGGGACGTAGCCAGGGCCTTGAAAATATATGTTTCCAGGACGGCTGGAGTCAGGAAATCTGACTCGCTGTTTATCCTGTATGCACCCAACAAGCTGGGTGCTCCTGCTTCTAAGCAGACTATTGCTCGTTGGATTTGTAGTACAATTCAGCTTGCACATTCTGTGGCAGGCCTGCCACAGCCAAAATCTGTAAAAGCCCATTCCACAAGGAAGGTGGGCTCATCTTGGGCGGCTGCCCGAGGGGTCTCGGCGTTACAACTTTGCCGAGCAGCTACTTGGTCAGGGGCAAACACGTTTGCTAAATTCTACAAATTTGATACCCTGGCTGAGGAGGACCTGGAGTTCTCTCATTCGGTGCTGCAGAGTCATCCGCACTCTCCCGCCCGTTTGGGAGCTTTGGTATAATCCCCATGGTCCTTACGGAGTTCCCAGCATCCACTAGGACGTCAGAGAAAATAAGAATTTACTTACCGATAATTCTATTTCTCGTAGTCCGTAGTGGATGCTGGGCGCCCATCCCAAGTGCGGATTGTCTGCAATACTTGTACATAGTTATTGTTACAAAAATCGGGTTATTATTGTTGTGAGCCATCTTTTCAGAGGCTCCTCTGTTATCATGCTGTTAACTGGGTTCAGATCACAGGTTGTACGGTGTGATTGGTGTGGCTGGTATGAGTCTTACCCGGGATTCAAAATCCTTCCTTATTGTGTACGCTCGTCCGGGCACAGTATCCTAACTGAGGCTTGGAGGAGGGTCATAGGGGGAGGAGCCAGTGCACACCAGGTAGTCCTAAAGCTTTACTTTTGTGCCCAGTCTCCTGCGGAGCCGCTATTCCCCATGGTCCTTACGGAGTTCCCAGCATCCACTGCGGACTACGAGAAATAGAATTATCGGTAAGTAAATTCTTATTATTACACATTACAGCAGACAGCGTCCCCTTATTACACATTACGGCAGACAGCGTCCCCTTATTACACATTACGGCAGACAGCGTCCCCTTTTTTACACATTGCGGCAGAGTCCCCTTATTACACATTACGGCAGACAGCGTCCCCTTTTCTCTGATGTCCTAGTGGATGCTGGGAACTCCGTAAGGACCATGGGGAATAGACGGGCTCCGCAGGAGACTGGGCACTCTAAAAGAAAGATTAGGTACTATCTGGTGTGCACTGGCTCCTCCCTCTATGCCCCTCCTCCAGACCTCAGTTAGAATCTGTGCCCGGCCAGAGCTGGGTGCTCCTAGTGAGCTCTCCTGAGCTTGCTAGAAAGAAAGTGTTTGTTAGGTTTTTTGTTTTCAGTGAGATCTGCTGGCAACAGACTCACTGCTACGAGGGACTGAGGGGAGAGAAGCAAACCTACCTGCGTGCAGCTAGCTTGTGCTTCTTAGGCTACTGGACACCATTAGCTCCAGAGGGTTCGAACACAGGGCCTGACCTCGATCGTCCGTTCCTGGAGCCGCGCCGCCGTCCCCCTTGCAGAGCCAGAAGACAGAAGAGAAGGAGATGAAATCGGCGGCAGAAGACTCCGGTCTTCATTAAGGTAGCGCACAGCACTGCAGCTGTGCGCCATTGCTCCCACTGCACACCACACACTCCGGTCACTGTAGGGTGCAGGGCGCTGGGGGGGGGGGGCGCCCTGGCCAGCAATAATATACCTTTTGGCATAAAAATACACATAATACAGTCTGTGACTGTATATGTGTAAAACCCCCGCCATTTTTCAGTCAGAAACTGCAGGGAGAAGCCCGCCGCTGAGGGGGCGGGGCCTTCTTCCTCAGCACACCAGCGCCATTTTTCCTTCACAGTTCCGCTGGAAGCAGCTCCCCAGGCTCTCCCCTGCAGTATTCCTGATACAAGAAGGGTAAAAAAGAGAGGGGGGGGCACATAAATTTAGGCGCAAATAATATATATTAAGCAGCTATTGGGAAAAATCACTCATTATAGTGTAAATCCCTGTGTTATATAGCGCTGTGGTGTGTGCTGGCATACTCTCTCTCTGTCTCCCCAAAGGACTTTGTGGGGTCCTGTCCTCAGTCAGAGCATTCCCTGTGTGTGTGCGGTGTGTCGGTACGGCTGTGTCGACATGTTTGATGAGGAGGGTTACGTGGAGGCGGAGCAAGGGCAGATAAGTGTGGTGTCGCCCCCGACGGGGCCGACACCGGATTGGATGGATATGTGGAAGGTCTTAACAGACAGTGTCAACTCCTTACATAAAAGGTTCGATGACGCAGCAGCCTTGGGACAGCCGGGATCTCAACCCGCGCCTGCCCAGGCGTCTCAGAGGCCATCAGGGGCTCATAAACGCCCGCTAGCTCAGATGGTAGACACAGATGTCGACACGGAGTCTGACTCCAGTGTAGATGAGGATGAGACAAATGCACAGTCTACTAAAGCCATCCGATGCATGATTACTGCAATGAAAAATGTATTGCACATTTCTGATATTAACCCGGTTACTACCAAGAAGGGTATTATGTTTGGGGAGAAAAAGCAGCCAGTGACTTTTCCCCCATCTGATGAATTAAATGAATTGTGTGAGGAAGCGTGGAGTTCCCCCGATAAGAAACTAGTGATTTCTAAGAGGTTACTGATGGCGTACCCTTTCCCGCCAACGGATAGGTTACGTTGGTAAACATCCCCTAGGGTGGACAAGGCGCTCACACGCTTATCAAAAAAGGTGGCACTGCCGTCTCAGGATACGGCCGCCTTAAAGGAGCCTGCGGATAGAAAGCAGGAAGCTATCCTGAAGTCTGTGTATACACACTCAGGTACTATACTGAGACCTGCTATTGCTTCAGCATGGATGTGTAGTGCTGCAGCCGCATGGTCTGATACCCTGTCAGACAACATTGATTCCCTCGACAGGGATACTATTTTGCTAACCATAGAACATATAAAAGACGTTGTCTTATATATGCGGGATGCACAGAGGGACATTTGCCTGCTGGCATCTAGAATTAATGCAATGTCCATTTCTGCCAGGAGAGTATTATGGACTCGGCAGTGGACAGGTGATGCTGATTCTAAAAGACACATGGAGGTTTTGCCTTATAAGGGTGAGGAATTGTTTGGGGACGGTCTCTCGGACCTCGTATCCACGGCAACAGCCGGGAAGTCAACTTTTTTACCTCAGGTTCCCTCACAGCCTAAGAAAGCACCGTATTATCATGTACAGTCCTTTCGGCCTCAGAAAGGCAAGCGGATCAGAGGCGCATCCTTTCTGCCCAGAGGCAGGGGTAGAGGAAAGAAGCTGCACCAGGCAGCCAGTTCCCAGGAACAAAAATCCTCCCCCGCTTCCTCTAAGTCCACTGCATGACGCTGGGGCTCCACAGGCGGAGCCGGGTGCGGTGGGGGCGCGTCTCCGAAACTTCAGCAACCAGTGGGTTCGCTCACAAGTGGATCTCTGGGCTGTACAAATTGTATCTCAGGGATACAAGCTGGAGTTCGAGGCGACTCCTCCTCGCCGTTACCTCAAATCAGCCTTGCCAGCTGCTCCCAGGGAAAGGGAGGTAGTACTGGCAGCAATTCACAAGCTGTACCTCCAGCAGGTGATAATCAAGGTTCCCCTCCTTCAACAGGGACGGGGTTACTATTCCACAATGTTTGTAGTACCGAAACCAGACGGTTCGGTGAGACCCATTCTGAATTTAAAATCCTTGAACACTTATATAAGGAAGTTCAAGTTCAAAATGGAATCGCTCAGGGCGGTTATTGCAAGCCTGGAGGTGTCGCTGGACATCAAGGATGCTTACTTGCATGTCCCCGTTTACCCACCTCACCAGGAGTACCTCAGGTTTGTGGTACAGGATTGTCATTACCAATTACAGACGTTGCCGTTTGGTCTATCCACGGCACCGAGAGTATTTACCAAGGTAATGGCCGAAATGATGATACTCCTTCGGAAGAAGGGAGTTATAATTATCCCGTACTTGGACGATCTCCTTATAAAGGCGAGGTCCAGAGAGCAGTTGTTAGTCAGCGTAGCACTTTCTCGGGAAGTGTTGATACAGCACGGCTGGATTCTGAATATCCCAAAGTCGCAGCTGATTCCTGTGACGCGTCTGCTCTTCCTGGGCATGATTCTGGACACAGAACAGAAGAAGGTGTTTCTCCCGGTGGAGAAGGCCCATGAATTGTCATTTCTGGTCAGGGACCTCCTGAAACCAAAACAGGTGTCGGTGCATCACTGCACGCGAGTCCTGGGAAAGATGGTGGCTTCTTACGAAGCAATTCCCTTCGGCAGATTCCATGCAAGGATCTTTCAGTGGGATCTGTTAGACAAATGGTCCGGATTGCATCTTCAGATGCATCGGTTGATCACCCTGTCCCCAAGGGCCAGGGTGTCTCTGCTGTGGTGGCTGCAGAGTGCTCATCTTCTCGAGGGCCGCAGATTCGGCATACAGGACTGGGTCCTGGTGACCACGGACGCAAGCCTCCGAGGTTGGGGGGCAGTCACTCGGGGAAGGAACTTCCAGGGACTGTGGTCAAGTCAGGAGACTTCACTACACATAAATATACTGGAACTAAGGGCCATTTACAACGCCCTGAGTCAAGCAGAGCCCCTGCTTCAGAACCAACCAGTGCTGATTCAATCAGACAACATCACGGCGGTCGCCCATGTAAACCGACAGGGCGGCACAAGAAGCAGGATGGCGATGGCAGAAGCCACAAGGATTCTCCGATGGGCGGAAAATCACGTGCTAGCACTGTCAGCAGTGTTCATTCCGGGAGTGGACAACTGGGAAGCAGACTTCCTCAGCAGGCACGACCTACACCCGGGAGAGTGGGGACTTCATCCAGAAGTCTTCACGCAGATTGTAAACCGTTGGGAACGGCCACAGGTGGACATGATGGCGTCCCGCTTCAACAAAAAGCTAAAAAAATATTGCGCCAGGTGAAGGGACCCTCAGGCGATAGCTGTGGACGCACTAGTGATACCGTGGGTGTACCAGTCGGTTTATGTGTTCCCTCCTCTTCCTCTCATACCCAAGGTACTGAGGATAGTAAGAAAGAGAGGAGTAAGAACTATACTCATCGTTCCGGATTGGCCAAGAAGAACTTGGTACCCAGAACTACAAGAAATTATCTCAGAGGAACCATGGCCTCTGCCTCTCAGACAGGACCTGTTACAGCAGGGGCCCTGTCTGTTCCAAGACTTACCGCGGCTGCGTTTGACGGCATGGCGGTTGTACGCCGGATCCTAGCGGAAAAGGGCATTCCAGATGAAGTGATTCCTACGCTGATAAAGGCTAGGAAAGACATGACAGCACAACATTATCACCGTATATGGCGAAAATATGTTGCTTGGTGTGAGGCCAGGAAGGCCCCTACAGAGGAATTCCAGCGGGGTCGATTCCTGCACTTCCTACAGTCAGGAGTGACTATGGGCCTAAAATTAGGATCCATAAAGGTCCAGATTTCGGCCCTATCTATTTTCTTTCAAAAAGAACTGGCTTCACTGCCTGAAGTTCAGACGTTTGGTAAGGGAGTGCTGCATATTCAGCCCCCTTTTGTGCCTCCAGTGGCACCTTGGGATCTTAACGTTGTGTTGGGTTTCCTGAAATCCCACTGGTTTGAGCCACTTAAGACCGTGGAGCTAAAATATCTCACGTGGAAAGTGGTCATGCTATTGGCCTTAGCTTCGGCTAGGCGTGTGTCAGAATTGGCGGCTTTGTCTTGTAAAAGCCCTTATCTGATCTTCCATATGGACAGGGCAGAATTGAGGACTCGTCCCCAATTTCTCCCTAAGGTGGTATCAGCGTTTCATTTGAACCAATCTATTGTGGTGCCTGCGGCTACTCGGGACTTGGAGGACTCCAAGTTACTAGATGTAGTCAGGGCTTTGAAAATCTATGTAGCCAGGACGGCTGGAGTCAGGAAAACTGACTCGCTGTTTATCCTGTATGCACCCAACAAGCTGGGTGCTCCTGCTTCAAAGCAAACTATTGCGCGCTGGATCTGTAACACGATTCAGCAAGCTAATTCTGCGGCAGGATTGCCGCATCCTAAATCAGTGAAAGCCCATTCCACAAGGAAGGTGGGCTCTTCTTGGGCGGCTGCCCGAGGGGTCTCGGCTTTACAGCTTTGCCGAGCTGCTACTTGGTTGGGTTCAAACACATTTGCTAAGTTCTACAAGTTTGATACCCTGGCTGAGGAGGACCTTGCCTTTGCTCATTCGGTGCTGCAGAGTCATCCGCACTCTCCCGCCAGTTTGGGAGCTTTGGTATAATCCCCATGGTCCTTACGGAGTTCCCAGCATCCACTAGGACGTCAGAGAAAATAAGAATTTACTCACCGGTAATTCTATTTCTCGTAGTCCGTAGTGGATGCTGGGCGCCCGTCCCAAGTGCGGACTCTCTGCAATACATGTATATAGTTATTGCTTAACTAAAGGGTTATTGTTATGAGCCATCTGCTACTGAGGCTCATTTGTTGTTCATACTGTTAACTGGGTATGGTTATCACGAGTTGTACGGTGTGATTGGTGTGGCTGGTATGAGTCTTACCCTGGATTCCAAATCCTTTCCTTGTTGTGTCAGCTCTTCCGGGCACAGTTTCCTTAACTGAGGTCTGGAGGAGGGGCATAGAGGGAGGAGCCAGTGCACACCAGATAGTACCTAATCTTTCTTTTAGAGTGCCCAGTCTCCTGCGGAGCCCGTCTATTCCCCATGGTCCTTACGGAGTTCCCAGCATCCACTACGGACTACGAGAAATAGAATTACCGGTGAGTAAATTCTTATTTTTTTACACATTACGGCAGACAGCGTCCCCTATTTTACACATTACGACAGACAGCGTCCCCATTTTTTACACATTATGGCAGGCAGCGTCCCCATTGTTTACACATTACGGCAGACAGCGTCCCCTTATTACACATTACGGCAGGCAGCGTCCCCTTTAACACATTTCGGCAGACAGAGTCCCCTTATTACACATTACGGCAGACAGCATTCCCTTTTTCTCTATCGTCCTAAGTGGATGCTGGGGTTCCTGAAAGGACCATGGGGAATAGCGGCTCCGCAGGAGACAGGGCACAAAAAAGTAAAGCTTTACTAGGTCAGGTGGTGTGCACTGGCTCCTCCCCCTATGACCCTCCTCCAGACTCCAGTTAGATTTTGTGCCCGAACGAGAAGGGTGCAATCTAGGTGGCTCTCCTAAAGAGCTGCTTAGAGAAAGTTTAGTTTAGGTTTTTTTCTTTACAGTGAGTCCTGCTGGCAACAGGATCACTGCAACGTGGGACTTAGGGGGAAAGTAGTAAACTCACCTGCATGCAGAGTGGATTTGCTGCTTGGCTACTGGACACCATTAGCTCCAGAGGGATCGAACACAGGCCCAGCCGTGGAGTCCGGTCCCGGAGCCGCGCCGCCGACCCCCTTGCAGATGCTGAAGCGTGAAGAGGTCCGGAAACCGGCGGCTGAAGACTCCTCAGTCTTCATAAGGTAGCGCACAGCACTGCAGCTGTGCGCCATTTTCCTCTCAGCACACTTCACTGGGCAGTCACTGAGGGTGCAGAGCGCTGGGGGGGGGCGCTCTGAGAGGCAAATATAAACCTTATACAAGGCTAAAAATACCTCACATATAGCCCATAGGGGCTATATGGAGATATTTAACCCCTGCCTGACTGGAAAAATAGCGGGAGAAGAACCCGCCGAAAAAGGGGCGGGGCCTATCTCCTCAGCACACGGCGCCATTTTCTGTCACAGCTCCGCTGGTCAGAACGGCTCCCAGGTCTCTCCCCTGCACTGCACTACAGAAACAGGGTAAAACAGAGAGGGGGGGCACATTAATGGCTATATATATATATATTAAAGCAGCTATAAGGGAGCACTTAATATAAGGATATCCCTTGTATATATAGCGCTTTGTGGTGTGTGCTGGCAGACTCTCCCTCTGTCTCCCCAAAAGGGCTAGTGGGTCCTGTCTTCATTAGAGCATTCCCTGTGAGTTTGCGGTGTGTGTCGGTACGTGGTGTCGACATGTATGAGGACGATATTGGTGTGGAGGCGGAGCAATTGCCAAATATGCAGATGTCACCCCCCAGGGGGTCGACACCAGAATGGATGCCTTTATTTGTGGAATTACGTGATGGTTTATCTTCCCTTAAACAGTCAGTTGAGGACATGAGGCGGCCGGACAATCAATTAATGCCTGTCCAGGCGCCTCAAACACCGTCAGGGGCTGTAAAACGCCCTTTGCCTCAGTCGGTCGACACAGACCCAGACACGGGCACTGATTCCAGTGACGACGGTAGAAATTCAAACGTATTTTCCAGTAGGGCCACACGTTATATGATTTTGGCAATGAAGGAGACGTTACATTTAGCTGATACTACAGATACCGTAAAACAGGGTATTATGTATGGTGTGAAAAAACTACAAACAGTTTTTCCTGAATCAGAAGAATTAAATGACGTGTGTGATGAAGCGTGGGTTGCTCCTGATAAAAAGTTGATAATTTCAAAAAAGTTATTGGCATTATACCCTTTCCCGCCAGAGGTTAGGGCGCGCTGGGAAACACCCCCTAAGGTGGACAAGGCGCTCACACGCTTATCCAAACAAGTGGCGTTACCCTCTCCTGAGACGGCCGCACTTAAGGATCCATCAGATAGAAAGATGGAAGTTATTCAAAAGAATATATACACACATGCAGGTGTTATACTACGACCAGCTATAGCAACTGCCTGGATGTGCAGTGCTGGAGTAGTTTGGTCAGAATCCCTGATTGAAAATATTGATACCCTAGATAGGGACAATGTTTTACTGTCGTTAGAACAAATAAAGGATGCATTTATCTATATGCGTGATGCACAGAGGGATATTTGCACACTGGCATCTCGGGTGAGTGCTATGTCCATTTCAGCCAGAAGAGCCTTATGGACACGACAGTGGACAGGCGATGCGGATTCAAAACGTCACATGGAGGTTTTGCCGTATAAAGGGGAGGAGTTATTTGGAGTTGGTCTATCAGACTTGGTGGCCACGGCTACTGCCGGGAAATCCACTTTTTTACCTCAAGTCACTCCCCAACAGAGAAAGGCACCGACCTTTCAACCGCAGCCTTTTCGCTCCTACAAAAATAAGAGAGCAAAGGGCTTGTCGTACCTGCCACGAGGCAGAGGAAGAGGGAAGAGACACCAACAGGCAGCTCCTTCCCAGGAACAGAAGCCCTCCCCGGCTCCTGCAAAAACCTCAGCATGACGCTGGGGCCTCTCAAGCGGACTCGGGGACAGTGGGGGGCCGTCTCAAAAATTACAGCGCGCAGTGGGCTCACTCGCAGGTAGACCCCTGGATCCTGCAGATAATATCTCAGGGGTACAGGTTGGAATTAGAGACGGATCCTCCTCATCGTTTCCTGAAGTCTGCCTTACCAACCGTCTCTTCCGAAAGGGAGAGGGTGTTGGAAGCCATTCACAAGCTGTACGCTCAGCAGGTGATAGTCAAAGTACCCCTATTACAACAAGGAAAGGGGTATTATTCCACTCTATTTGTGGTACCGAAGCCGGATGGCTCGGTAAGGCCTATTCTAAATCTGAAGTCCTTGAACCTCTACATAAAAAAGTTCAAGTTCAAGATGGAGTCACTCAGAGCAGTGATAGCGAACCTGGAAGAAGGGGACTTTATGGTATCCTTGGACATCAAGGATGCGTATCTACACGTTCCGATTTACCCCGCACACCAGGGGTACCTCAGGTTCATTGTTCAAAACTGTCACTATCAGTTTCAGACGCTGCCGTTCGGATTGTCCACGGCGCCTCGGGTCTTTACCAAGGTAATGGCCGAGATGATGATTCTTCTTCGAAGAAAAGGCGTATTAGTTATCCCATACTTGGACGATCTCCTAATAAGGGCAAGGTCCAGAGAACAGCTGGAGACAGCTTTAGCACTATCTCAAGAGGTGCTAAGACAACACGGGTGGATTCTGAATATTCCAAAATCCCATTTAATCCCGACAACTCGTCTGCTGTTCCTAGGAATGATTCTGGACACGGTTCAGAAAAAGGTTTTCCTTCCAGAGGAAAAAGCCAAGGAGTTATCCGATCTGGTCAGGAACCTCCTAAAACCAGGAAAAGTGTCAGTACATCAATGCACAAGAGTCCTGGGAAAAATGGTGGCTTCTTACGAAGCAATTCCATTCGGCAGATTCCATGCAAGAATATTCCAAAGGGATCTGTTGGACAAATGGTCAGGGTCGCATCTGCAGATGCACCTGCGAATAACCCTGTCACCAAAGACAAGGGTGTCACTTCTGTGGTGGTTGCAGAAGGCTCACCTATTAGAAGGCCGCAGATTCGGCATTCAGGATTGGATCCTGGTGACCACGGACGCCAGCCTGAGAGGCTGGGGAGCAGTCACACAAGGAAGAAACTTCCAGGGAGTATGGACGAGTCTGGAAAAGTCTCTTCACATAAACATTCTGGAACTAAGAGCAATCTACAATGCTCTAAGCCAGGCGGAACTTCTCCTGCAAGGAAAGCCGGTGTTGATTCAGTCGGACAACATCACGGCGGTCGCCCATGTAAACAGGAAGGGCGGCACAAGAAGCAGGAGTGCAATGGCAGAAGCTGCCAAGATTCTTCGCTGGGCGGAGAATCACGTGATAGCACTGTCAGCAGTGTTCATCCCGGGCGTGGACAACTGGGAAGCAGACTTCCTCAGCAGACACGATCTTCATCCGGGAGAGTGGGGTCTACATCCAGAAGTCTTCAACATGTTAATAGACCGTTGGGAAAGACCAATTGTAGACATGATGGCGTCTCGCCTCAACAAGAAACTGGACAAATATTGCGCCAGGTCAAGAGATCCACAGGCAATAGCTGTGGACGCACTGGTAACTCCTTGGGTGTACCAGTCAGTGTATGTGTTTCCTCCTCTGCCGCTCATACCAAAGGTATTGAAGATCATACGGCAAAGAAGAGTAAGAACAATACTAGTGGTTCCGGATTGGCCGAGAAGGACTTGGTATCCGGAACTTCAAGAGATGCTCACGGACGAACCGTGGCCTCTACCTCTGAGAAGGGACCTGCTACAGCAGGGTCCCTGTCTTTTTCAAGACTTACCGCGGCTGCGTTTGACGGCATGGCGGTTGAACGCCAGATCCTAAAAGGGAAAGGCATTCCAGAAGAAGTCATTCCTACCTTGATTAAGGCACGGAAGGAAGTCACCGTGAAACATTATCACCGCATTTGGCGAAAATATGTAGCGTGGTGCGAGGACATTTCCTGCAATCAGGATTATCTATGGGTCTCAAATTGGGATCCATTAAGGTTCAAATTTCGGCCCTGTCAATATTCTTCCAAAAAGAATTGGCCTCTGTCCCTGAGGTCCAGACTTTTGTCAAGGGAGTACTGCATATACAGCCTCCTGTGGTGCCTCCGGTGGCACCGTGGGATCTAAATGTAGTTTTAGATTTCCTCAAATCCCATTGGTTTGAACCATTGAAAAAGGTGGATTTGAAATATCTCACATTGAAAGTGACTATGTTACTAGCCCTGGCCTCTGCCAGGAGAGTATCTGAATTGGCGGCTTTATCTTATAAAAGTCCTTATCTAATCTTCCATTCGGATAGGGCAGAACTGCGGACTCGTCCGCATTTTCTCCCTAAAGTGGTATCAGCATTTCATCTGAACCAACCTATTGTGGTGCCTGCGGCCACTAGCGACTTGGAGGACTCCAAGTTGTTGGACGTTGTCAGAGCCTTAAAAATATACATTGCAAGGACGGCTGGAGTCAGAAAATCTGACTCGCTGTTTATATTGTATGCACCCAACAAGTTGGGCGCACCTGCTTCTAAGCAGTCGATTGCTCGTTGGATTTGTAACACAATTCAACTTGCACATTCTGTGGCAGGCCTGCCACAGCCTAAAACTGTAAAAGCCCACTCCACAAGGAAGGTGGGCTCATCTTGGGCGGCTGCCCGAGGGGTCTCGGCATTACAACTCTGCCGAGCAGCTACGTGGTCGGGGGAGAACACGTTTGTAAAATTTTACAAATTTGATACCCTGGCAAAGGAGGACCTGGAGTTCTCTCATTCGGTGCTGCAGAGTCATCCGCACTCTCCCGCCCGTTTGGGAGCTTTGGTATAATCCCCATGGTCCTTTCAGGAACCCCAGCATCCACTTAGGACGATAGAGAAAATAAGAATTTACTTACCGATAATTCTATTTCTCGGAGTCCGTAGTGGATGCTGGGCGCCCATCCCAAGTGCGGATTATCTGCAATACTTGTACATAGTTATTGTTAACTAATTCGGGTTATTGTTAAGGAGCCATCTTTAAGAGGCCCTTTCTGTTGTCATACTGTTAACTGGGTTTAGATCACAAGTTGTACGGTGTGATTGGTGTGGCTGGTATGAGTCTTACCCGGGATTCAAAATGCCTCCCTTATTGTGTATGCTCGTCCGGGCACAGTACCTAACTGGAGTCTGGAGGAGGGTCATAGGGGGAGGAGCCAGTGCACACCACCTGACCTAGTAAAGCTTTACTTTTTTGTGCCCTGTCTCCTGCGGAGCCGCTATTCCCCATGGTCCTTTCAGGAACCCCAGCATCCACTACGGACTCCGAGAAATAGAATTATCGGTAAGTAAATTCTTATTTTTACACATTACGGCAGACAACGTCCCCTATTTTACACATTACGGCAGACAGCGTCCCCTATATTACACATTACGGCAGACAGCGTCCCCATTTTTTTACACATTACGGCAGGCAGCGTCCCCATTTCTCTGACGTCCTAAGTGGATGCTGGGACTCCGTAAGGACCATGGGGATTAGCGGCTCCGCAGGAGACTGGGCACAACTAAAGAAAGCTTTAGGACTACCTGGTGTGCACTGGCTCCTCCCACTAAGACTCTCCTCCAGACCTCAGTTAGATTCTTGTGCCCGGCTGAGCCGGATGCACACTAGGGGCTCTCCTGAGCTCCTAGAAAGAAAGTATATTTTAGGTTTTTTATTTTACAGTGAGATCTGCTGGCAACAGACTCACTGCAGCGAGGGACTAAGGGGAGAAGACGCGAACCTACCTAACTGGTGGTAGCTTGGGCTTCTTAGGCTACTGGACACCATTAGCTCCAGAGGGATCGACCGCATGGAACCGGCCATTAATGTTCGGTCCCGGAGCCGCGCCGCCGGCCCCCTTACAGAGCCAGAAGCAAGAAGTGTTCCGGAAAATCGGCGGCAGAAGACTTCAGTCTTCACCAAGGTAGCGCACAGCACTGCAGCTGTGCGCCATTGCTCCTCATGCACACCTCACACTCCGGTCACTGATGGGTGCAGGGCGCTGGGGGGGGGGGGGAGCGCCCTGAGCAGCAATATAAACACCTTGCCTGGCAAAATCATCACAATATATAGCCCCAGAGGCTATATATGTGATAAATACCCCTGCCAGAAGCCATAAAAAAGCGGGAGAAAAGTCTGCGAAAAAGGGGTGGAGCTATCTCCCTCAGCACACTGGCGCCATTTTCTCTTAACAGTGCAGCTGGAAGACAGCTCCCCAGGCTCTCCCCAGTAGTTTTCAGGCTCAAAGGGTTAAAAAGAGAGGGGGGGCACTAAATTTAGGCACAATATTGTTTATACAAGCAGCTATTGGGGGAAAAAATCACTCAGTTATAGTGTTAATCCCTGCATTATATAGCGCTCTGGTGTGTGCTGGCATACTCTCTCTCTGTCTCCCCAAAGGACTTTGTGGGGTCCTGTCCTCAGTCAGAGCATTCCCTGTGTGTGTGCTGTGTGTCGGTACGGCTGTGTCGACATGTGGGATGAGGAAGGTTACGTGGAGGTGGAACAGAGGCCGATAAATGGGATGTCGCCCCCTGTGGGGCCGACACCAGAGTGGATGGATAGGTGGAAGGTATTAACCGACAATGTCAACTCCTTACATAGAAGGCTGGATGACGTAAAACAGCTGTGGGACAGCCTGCCCAGGCGTCTCAAAGGCCATCAGGGGCTCAAAAAAGCGCCCGTTACCTCAGATGGCAGACACAGATGTCGACACGGAGTCTGACTCCAGTGTCGACGAGGTTGAGACATATACACAATCCACTAGGAACATCCGTTACATGATCTCGGCAATGAAAAATGTGTTACGCATTTCTGACATGAACCCAAGTACCACATAAAAGGGGTTTTATTTTTGGGGAGAAAAAGCAGCCAGTGTTTTGTTCCCCCATCAGATGAATGAATGAAGTGTGTAAAGTAGCGTGGGTTCCCCCGATAAGAAACTGGTAATTTCTAAAAAGTTACTGATGGCGTACCCTTTCCCGCCAGAGGATAGGTCACGTTGGGAGATATCCCTTAGGGTGGATAAGGCGCTCACACGTTTGTCAAAAAAGGTGGCACTGCCGTCTTAGGATACGGCCACCTTGAAGGAGCCTGCTGATAAAAAGCAGGAGGCTATCCTGAAGTCTGTATATACACACTCAGGTTATATACTGAGACCTGCAATTGCCTCAGCATAAATAGTGCTGCTGCAGCGTGGTCTGATACCCAGTCAGATAATATTAATACTCTAAGACAGGGATAATAGTTTGCTAATATAGAGCATATTAAAGACGTCGTCTTAGATATAAAGGATGCACAGAGGGATATTTGCCGGCTGGCATCCAGAATTAATGCAATGTCCATTCTGCCAGGAGGGTATTAGAAACCCTGCAGTGGACAGGTGATGCTGCCTATAAAAGGCACATGGAGATTCTGCCTTATAAGAGTGAGGAATTGTTTGGGGATGGTCTCTGGGACCTCGTATCCACAGCAACAGCTGGGAAGAATTTTTTTTACCTCAGGTTTCCTCACAGCCTAAGAAAGCACTGTATTTTCAGGTACAGTCCTTTCGGCTTCAGAAAAGCAAGCGGGTCAAAGGCGCTTCCTTTCTGCACAGAGACAAGGGAAGAAGGAAAAAGCTGCACCAGCAGCCAGTTCCCAGGATCAAAAATCTTCCCCCGCTTCCTCTGAGTCCACCGCATGACGTTGGGGCTCCACAGGTGGAGACAGGTGCGGTAGGGGCGCATCTCGGGAACTTCAGGGACCAGTGAGCTTGCCCACAGGTGGATCCCTAGGTTCTGCAAATAGTATCACAGGGATACAGGCTGGAGTTCGAGGCGACTCCCCCTCGCCGTTACCTCACATCAGCCTTGCCTGCTGCCCTCGGAGAAAGGTAGTACTGGCGGCAATTCACAAGCTGTACTTCCAGCAGGTGAAATCAAGGTACCCCTCCTTCAACAAGGCCGGGGTTACTATTCCAAAATGTTGTGGTACCGAAACCAGACGGTTCGGTGAGACCCATTCTAAAATTGAAAGCCTTGAACACTTATATACGAAGGTTCAAGTTCAAAATGGAATCGCTCAGGGCGATTATTGCAAGCCTGGAGAATTTCATGGTATCACTGGACATCAAGGATGCTTACCTGCATGTCCCTATTTACCCTCTTCACCAGGAGTACCTCAAAATTGTGGTACAGGATTGTCATTACCAATTCCAGACGTTGCCGTTGGTCTGTCCCCGGCACAGAGGTATTTACCAAGGTAATGGCCGAAATAATTATCCCGTACTTGGACAATCTCCTTATAAAGGCGAGGTCCAGGGAGCAGTTGTTCGGCGGAGTAGCACTATCTCGGGAAGTGCTACAACAGCACGGCTGGATTCTGAATATTCCAAAGTCGCAGCTGGTTCCTACGACGCGTCTACTGTTCCTGGGTATGGTTCTGGACACAGAACAGGATAAAAAGGGTTTCTCCCGGAGGAGAAGTCCAAGGAGTTGTCGTCTCTAGACAGAGACCTCCTAATACGTATACAGGTGTCGGTGCATCAATGCACGCGAGCCCTGGGAAGGATGGTAGCTTCTTACGAAGAAATTCCATTCGCCAGGTCCCATGCAAGGATTTTCCAGTGGGATCTGTTGGACAAGTGGTCCGGGTCGCATCTTCAGATGCATCGGCGGATAACCCTGTCTCCAAGGGCCAGGGTGTCGCTGTTGTGGTGGCTGCAGAGTGCTCATCTTCTAGGGGGCCGCAGATTCGGCATACAGGACTGGGTCCTGGTGACCACGGATGCCAGCCTTCGAGGCTGGGGGGCAGTCACACAGGGAAGAAACTTCCAAGGCTATGGAAAAGTCAGGAGACTTCCCTACACATAAATATTCTGGAACTAAGGGCCATTTACAATGCCCTAAGTCAGGCTAGACCCCTGCTTCAACACCGGCCGGTGCTGATCCAGTCAGACAACATCACGGCGGTCACTCATGTAAACCGACAGGGCGGCACAAGAAGCAGGATGGCGATGGCAGAAGCCACAAGGATTCTCCGATGGGTGGAAAATCATGTGTTAGCACTGTCAGCAGTGTTCATTCCCGGAGTGGACAACTGAGAAGCAGACTTTCTCAGAAGACACGACCTCCACCCGGGAGAGTGGGGACTTCATCCAGAAGTTTTCCAAATGATTGTACACCGTTGGGAAAGGCCACAGGTGGACATGATGGCGTCCCTCCTCAACAAAAAGCTACAAAGATATTGCGCCAGGTCAAGGGACCCTCAGGCGATAGCTGTGGACGCTCTGGTAACACCGTGGGTGTACCAGTCGGTATATGTGTTCCCTTCTCTGCCTCTCTTACCCAGGGTAATGAGAATAATAAGAAGGAGAGGAGTAAGAACTATACTCATTGTTCCGGGTTGGCCAAGAAGAGCTTGGTAACCAGAACTCCAAGAAATGATCTCAGAGGACCCATGGCCTCTGCCGCTCAGACAGGACCTGCTGCAGCAGGGGGCCTGTCTATTCCAAGACGTACCGCGGCTGCGTTTGACGGCATGGCGGTTGAACGCCGGATCCTGAAGGAAAAGGGCATTCCGGAGGAAGTTATCCCTACGCTATTTAAAGCTAGGAAAGAAGTGAACGCAAACCATTATCACCGCATATGGTGGAAATATGTTGCGTGGTGTGAGGCCAGGAAGGCCCCAAAGGAGAAATTTCAGCTAGGTCGATTTCTGCACTTCCTACAGTCAGAGGTGACTATGGGCCTAAAATTGGGTTCCATGAAGGTCCAGATTTCGGCTCTATCGATTTTCTTCCAAAATAGAACTGGCTTCACTGCCTGAAGTTCGGACTTTTGTTAAGGGAGTGCTGCATAGTCAGCCCCCGTTTGTGCCTCAAGTGGCACCGTGGGATCTCAACGTGGTGTTGGATTTCCTGAAGTCGCATTGGGTTGAGCCACTTAAATCCGTGGAGCTACAATACCTCACGTGGAAAGTGGTCATGCTGTGGGCCGTGGCGTCGGCCAGGCGTGTATCAGAATTGGCGGCTTTGTCATACAAAAGCCCTTATCTGTATTTTATATGGATAAGGCGGAATTGAGGACTCGTTCCCAATTCCTTCCTAAGGTGGTATCAGTTTTTCATGTGAACCAACCTATTGTGGTGCCTGCGGCTACTTGGGACTTGGAGGATTCCAAGTTACTGGACGTAGTCAGGGCCCTGAAAAGTATATGTTTCCAGGACGGCTGGAGTCAGGAAAACTGACTCGCTATTTATCCTGTATGCACCCAACAAGCTGGGTGCTCCTACTTCTAAGCAGACTATTGCTCGCTGGATCTGTAGCACGATTCAACTTGCACATGCTGCGGCTGGACTGCCGCACCCTAAATCTGTAAAAGCCCATTCCACGAGAAAAGTGGGCTTTACAACTTTGCCGAGCTGTTACTTGGTCGGGTTCAAACATTTTTGCAACAGTCTACAAGTTTGATACCCTGGCTGAGGAGGACCTAGAGTTTGCTCATTCGGTGCTGCAGAGTCATCCGCACTCTCCCGCCCGTTTGGGAGCTTTGGTATAATCCCCATGGTCCTTACGGAGTCCCAGCATCCACTTAGGACGTCAGAGAAAATAAGATTTTACTCACCGGTAAATCTATTTCTCGTAGTCCGTAGTGGATGCTGGGCGCCCATCCCAAGTGCGGATTGTCTGCAATACTTGTTTATAGTTATTGCCTAACTAAAAGGTTATTGTTGAGCCATCTGTTGAGAGGCTCAGTTATATTTCATACTGTTAACTGGGTATAGTATCACGAGTTATACGGTGTGATTGGTGTGGCTGGTATGAGTCTTACCCGGGATTCAAAATCCTTCCTATTTGTGTCAGCTCTTCCGGGCACAGTATCCTAACTGAGGTCTGGAGGAGGGTCTTAGTGGGAGGAGCCAGTGCACACCAGGTAGTCCTAAAGCTTTCTTTAGTTGTGCCCAGTCTCCTGCGGAGCCGCTAATCCCCATGGTCCTTACGGAGTCCCAGCATCCACTACGGACTACGAGAAATAGATTTACCGGTGAGTAAAATCTTATTTTTTTTACACATTTCGGCAGACAGCGTCCCCTTATTACACACTACGGCAGACAGCGTCCCCTTATTACACATTACGGCAGACAGCGTCCCCTTTTTTACACATTACGGCAGGCAGCGTCCCTATTTTTTACACATTACGGCAGACAGTATCCCCTTTTTACACATTACGGCAGATAGCGTCCCCTTATTTACACATCACGGCAGGCAGCGTCCCCATTTTTTACACATTCGGCAGACAGTGTCCCCTTTTTACACATTACGACAGACAGTGTTCCCTTTTTACACATTAAGGCAGACAGCGTCCCCACTTTTTACACGTTACGGTAGGCAGCGTCCCCATTTTTTACACATTTCGGCAGAGTCCCCTTATTACACACTACGGCAGACAGCGTCCCCTTATTACACATTACGGCAGACAGCGTCCCCTTTTTTACACATTATGGCAGGCAGCGTCCCCATTTCTCTAACGTCCTAGAGGATGCTGGGGACTCCGTAAGGACCATGGGGAATAGACGGGTTCCGCAGGAGTTAGGGCACTTTAAGAAAGCTTTGGATTCTGGGTGTGCACTGGCTCCTCCCTCTATGTCCCTCCTCCAGACCTCAGTTTTACACTGTGCCCAGAGGATGAAGGGCGCACTGCAGGGAGCTCTCTTGGGTTCTTTGCTACAGATAGCATTTTTGTTTGGATTTTTACTTTTTCACAGGGAGCACTGCTGGCAACACGCTCCCTGCATCGAGGGACTGAGGAGAGAGGGGCAGACCTACTTAACTGATAGGATCTGCTGCCTCGGCTACTGAACACCATTAGCTTCAGAGGGGGTGAACACAGGTTCGTCCTGGGCGTCCACCCCCGGAGCCGCGCCGCCGTTCTCCTCACAGAGCCAGAAGAGAAGAAGCAAGAAGACGTCTCAGGCGGCAGAAGCCTTCAGCTTCACAGAGGTAACGCACAGCACTGCAGCTGTGCGTCATTGCTCCACATCACCTCACACACTCCGGTCACTGTATGGGTGCAGGGCGCAGGGGGGGGGGGGTGCCCTGGGCAGCAATAGTAACACCTCTTGGATGGCAAATAGGTATATACATGTACAGCTGGGCACTGTGCATGTATATAATTGATCCCCCGCCATTTTTCACGATTTTGAGCGGGATAGAAGC
The DNA here is from genome assembly GCF_028390025.1 of Pseudophryne corroboree. Taxonomy (NCBI): domain Eukaryota; kingdom Metazoa; phylum Chordata; class Amphibia; order Anura; family Myobatrachidae; genus Pseudophryne; species Pseudophryne corroboree. The sequence continues at coordinate 1,201,113,159 of NC_086444.1, read as the reverse complement.
CCGCCGCCGAGGGGGCGGGGCTTCTCCCTCAGCACTCACCAGCGCCATTTCTCTCTCCACAGAACGCTGAGAGGAAGCTCCCCGGTCTCTCCCCTGCTTACACACGGTGAAGGGGGTTTAAAAAGATAGGGGGGGGGCACATAATTGGCGGATACAGTATAATACAGCGCTGCTGGGGAAAAGCATTCCGTGTTGGTCTCCAGGTTGTTGCGCTGGGGTGTGTGCTGGCATACTCTCTCTCTGTCTCTCCTAAGGGCCCTTTCAGGGGATACTGTCTTCAGAAAAGTTTCCCTGGGTGTGTGCGGTGTGTCGGTACGTGTGTGTCGACATGAGGAAGGCTCGCTTAATGTGGTGGGGGAGTGCTTGAATGTCAGGTCGCCGTCGGCATCGCCGACACCGGAATGGGTGGATATGCTAAATGTCTTGAATGCAAATGTAAATCTTCTGCATAAAAGGTTAGACAAGGCTGAAGCTAGGGATCAGTCAGGTAGCCAGTCCATGCCTGTCCCTGTGGTGTCAGGACCTTCAGGGTCTCAAAAGCGCCCCATATCCCAGGTCGCTGACACAGATACCGACACAGATACTGACTCTAGTGTCGACTATGAGGATGCAAAATTACAGTCGAAGGTGGCAAAAGGTATTAGGTACATGATTATTGCCATAAAAGAGGTTTTGCATATCACGGAGGAACCCCCTGTCACTGACACGAGAGTTCACATGTATAAAGGGAAAAAGCCTGAGGTCACGTTTCCGTCCTCATTTGAGCTAAGCGAATTGTGCGAAAAGGCTTGGGAATCTCCGGATCGGAGACTACATGTTCCCAAAAGGTTTCTCATGGCGTATCCTTTTCCACGGAAGGATCGGATACGATGGGAATCTGCGCCTAAAGTAGACAAGGCGCTGACACGCTTATCCAAGAAGGTAGCACTGCCTTCTCCGGATACTGCTTCCCTCAAGGATCCTGCTGATCGCAAGCAGGAAATTACCCTGCAGCACATTTACACACATTCAGGAACTATAGTTAGGCCGGCCATGGCGTCGGCCTGGGTTTGTAGTGCTGTCGTGGCATGGGCGGACTCCTTATCTTCGGAGATTGACACCTTAGATAGGGATATCATCCTAATGACAATGGAGCATATCAGAGATGCTGCCTTGTATATGAGGGATGCTCAGAGAGACATTTGTTTACTAAGCTCTAGAATAAACGCTATGTCTATTTCTGCTAGGCGGCTCTTGTGGACCCGACAGTGGACGGGAGACGCCGACTCGAAGCGGCATATGGAGTCATTGCCGTACAAGGGGGAGAAGTTGTTTGGAGAAGACCTCTCGGACCTAGTCTCTACTGCTACGGCCGGTAAATCGAATTTCTCTGACGTCCTAGTGGATGCTGGGAACTCCGTAAGGACCATGGGGAATAGCGGCTCCGCAGGAGACTGGGCACAACTAAAAGAAAGCTTTTAGACTACCTGGTGTGCACTGGCTCCTCCCACTATGACCCTCCTCCAAGCCTCAGTTAGATTTCTGTGCCCGGCCGAGCTGGATGCACACTAGGGGCTCTCCTGAGCTCCTAGAAAGAAAGTTTATTTTAGGTTTTTTATTTTACAGTGAGACCTGCTGGCAACAGGCTCACTGCATCGAGGGACTAAGGGGAGAAGAAGCGAACCTACGTGCTTGCAGCTAGCTTGGGCTTCTTAGGCTACTGGACACCATTAGCTCCAGAGGGATCGACCGCATGGAACTGGCCTTGGTGTTCGTTCCCGGAGCCGCGCCGCCGTCCCCCTTACAGAGCCAGAAGCAAGAAGAGGTCCGGAAAATCGGCGGCAGAAGACATCCGTCTTCACCAAGGTAGCACACAGCACTGCAGCTGTGCGCCATTGCTCCTCATGCACACTTCACACTCCGGTCACTGAGGGTGCAGGGCGCTGGGGGGGGTGGGGGGCGCCCTGAGCAGCAATAAAAACACCTTGGCTGGCAAATATATCACAATATATAGCCCCAGAGGCTATATATGTGATAAATACCCCTGCCAGAATCCATAAAAAAGTGGGAGAAAAATATGCGAAAAAGGGGCGGAGCTATCTCTCTCAGCACACTGGCGCCATTTTCTCTTCACAGTGCAGCTGGAAGACAGCTCCCCAGGCTCTCCCCTGTAGTTTGCAGGCTCAAAGGGTTAAAAAGAGAGGGGGGGCACTAAATTTAGGCGCAATATTGTATATACAAGTAGCTATTGGGAAAAATTCACTCAATATAGTGTTAATCCCTAAATTATATAGCGCTCTGGTGTGTGCTGGCATACTCTCTCTCTGTCTCCCCAAAGGGCTGTGTGGTGTCCTGTCCTCAGTCAGAGCATTCCCTGTGTGTGTGCGGTGTGTCGGTACGGCTGTGTCGACACGTTTGATGAGGAGGCTTATGTGATGGCAGAGCAGATGCCGATAAATGTGATGTCGCCCCCTGTGGGGCCGACACCAGAGTGGATGGATAGGTGGAAGGTATAAACCGACAGTGTCAACTCCTTACATAAAAGGCTGGATGACGTAACAGCTATGGGACAGCCGGCTTCTCAGCCCGCGCCTGCCCAGGCGTCTCAAAGGCCATCAGGGGCTCAAAAACGCCCGCTCCCTCAGATGGCAGACACAGATGTCGACACGGAGTCTGACTCCAGTGTCGACGAGGTTGAGACATATACACAATCCACTAGGAACATCCGTTACATGATCCCGGCAATAAAAAATGTGTTACACATTTCTGACATTAACCCAAGTACCACTAAAAAAGGGTTTTATGTTTGGGGAGAAAAAGCAGGCAGTGTTTTGTTCCCCCATCAAATGAGTGAATGAAGTGTGAAAAAGCGTGGGTTCCCCCGATAAGAAACTGGTAATTTCTAAAAAGTTACTGATGGCGTACCCTTTCCCGCCAGAGGATAAGTTACGCTGGGAGATATCCCCTAGGGTGGATAAGGCGCTCACACGTTTGTCAAAAAAGGTGGCACTGCCGTCTTAGGATACGGCCACTTTGAAGGTACCTGCTGATAAAAAGCAGGAGGCTATCCTGAAGTCTGTATTTACACACTCAGGTACTAGACTGAGACCTGCAGATAGTGCTGCTGCAGCGTGGTCTGTAACCCTGTCAAACAGGGATACTATTTTGCGAACATAAGACGTCGTCTTATATATGAGGGATGCACAGAGGGATATTTTGCCGGCTGGCATCCAGAATTAATGCAATGTCCATTCTGTCAGGAGGGTATTAGAGACCCTACACTGGACAGGTGATGCTGACTTTAAAAGGCACATAGAGCCTTATAAGGGTGAGGAATTGTTTGGGGATGGTCTCTGGGACCTCGTATCCACAGCAACAGCTGGGAAGAAATTTTTTTACCTCAGGTTTCCTCACAGCCTAAGAAAGCACTGTATTATCAGGTACAGCCCTTTCGGCTTCAGAAAAGCAAGCGGGTCAAAGGCGCTGTCTTTCTGCACAGAGACGAGGGAAGAGGGAAAAAGCTGCACCAGTCAGCCAGTTCCCAGAATAAAAATTCTTCCCCCGCTTCCTCTGAGTCCACCGCATGACGCGGGGGCTCCACAGGCGTAGCCAGGTACGGTGGGGGGCCGCCTCAAAAATTTCAGCGATCAGTGGGCTCGCTCACAGGTGGATCCCTGGATCCTTCAAGTAGTATCTCAGGGGTACAAGCTGGAATTCGAGGCGTCTCTCCCCCGCCGTTTCCTCAAATCTGCCTTGCCGACAACTCCCTCAGGCAGGGAGGCTGTGCTAGAGGCAATTCACAAGCTGTATTCCCAGCAGGTGATAGTCAAGGTGCCCCTACTTCAACAAGGACGGGGTTACTATTCCACACTGTTTGTGGTACCGAAACCGGACGGTTCGGTGAGACCCATTTTAAATTTGAAATCCTTGAACACATACATAAAAAAATTCAAGTTCAAGATGGAATCGCTCAGGGCGGTTATTGCAAGCCTGGAGGGAGGGGGATTACATGGTATCCCTGGACATCATGGATGCTTACCTACATGTCCCCATTTACCATCCTCACCAGGAGTACCTCAGATTTGGGGTACAGGATTGCCATTACCAATTCCAAACACTGCCGTTTGGACTGTCAACGGCACCGAGGGTCTTTACCAAGGTAATGGCAGAAATGATGATACTCCTTCGAATAAAGGGAGTTTTAATTATCCCGTACTTGGACGATCTCCTTATAAAGGCGAGGTCCAAGGAGCAGTTGTTGGTCGGAGTAGCACTATCTCGGGAAGTGCTACAACAGCACGGATGGATTCTATACATTCCAAAGTCACAGCTGGTTCCTACCACACGCCTACTGTTCCTGGGGATGGTTCTGGACACAGAACAGAAAAAAGTGTTTCTCCCGCAGGAGAAAGCCAAGGAGCTGTCATCTCTAGTCAGAGACCTCCTGAAACCAAAACAGGTATCGGTGCATCACTGCACACGAGTCCTGGGAAAAATGGTAGCTTCTTACGAAGCAAAATTCCATTCGGCAGGTTCCATGCAATAACCTTTCAGTGGGACCTCTTGGACAAGTGGTCGGGATCGCATCTTCAGATGCATCGGCTGATAACCCTGTCTCCAAGGACCAAGGTATCTCTACTGTGGTGGCTGCAGAGTACTCATCTTCAAGAGGGCCGCAGATTCGGCATACAGGACTGGGTCCTGGTAACCACGGATGCCAGCCTTCGAGGCTGGGGGGCAGTCACACAGGGAAGAAATTTCCAAGGACTTTGGTCAAGTCAGGAGTCGTCCCTACACATAAATATTCTGGAACTGAGGGCCATTTACAATGCCCTAAGTCTGGCAAGGCCTCTGCTTCAAAACCAGCCGGTACTGATCCAATCAGACAACATCACGGCAGTTGCCCTTGTAAACCGACAGGGCGGCACAAGAAGCAGGATGGCGATGGCAGAAGCCACAAGGATTCTCCGATGGGCGGAGAATCACGTCTTAGCACTGTCAGCAGTGTTCATTCCGGGAGTGGACAACTGGGAAGCAGACTTCCTCAGCAGACACGACCTACACCCGGGAGAGTGGGGACTTCATCCAGAAGTCTTCCAACTGTTGGTAAACCGTTGGGAAAGGCCACAGGTGGACATGATGGCGTCCCGCCTCAACAAAAAACTAGATATTGCGCCAGGTCAAGGGACCCTCAGGCAATAGCTGTGGACGCTCTAGTGACACCGTGGGTGTACCAGTCGGTTTATGTATTCCCTCCTCTGCCTCTCATACCAAAGGTACTGAGAATAATAAGAAAACGAGGAGTAAGAACGATACTCGTGGTTCCGGATGGGCCAAGAAGAGCTTGGTACCCAGAACTTCAAGAAATGATATCAGAGGACCCATGGCCTCTACCGCTCAGACAGGATCTGCTACAGCAGGGGCCCTGTCTGTTCCAAGACTTACCGCGGCTGCGTTTGACGGCATGGCGGTTGAATTCCGGATCCTAAAGGAAAAAGGCATTCCGGAGGAAGTCATTCCTACGCTGATAAAAGCCAGGAAAGAAGTAACCGCAAACCATTATCACCGTATTTGGCGAAAATATGTTGCGTGGTGTGAGGCCAGGAAGGCCCCAACAGAGGAATTTCAGCTGGGTCGTCTTCTGTACTTCCTACAGTCAGGAGTGACTATGGGCCTAAACTTGGGTTCCATTAAGGTCCAGATTTCGGCTCTGTCGATTTTCTTCCAGAAAGAACTGGCTTCACTGCCTGGAGTTCAGACATTTGTAAAGGGAGTGCTACATATTCAGCCCCCTTTTGTGCCTCCTGTGGCACCTTGGGATCTCAACGTGGTGTTGAGTTTCCTAAAATCACATTGGTTTGAGCCACTAAAAACTGTGGATTTGAAATATCTCACGTGGAAAGTGGTCATGTTATTGGCCTTGGCTTCGGCCAGGCGTGTGTCAGAATTTGCGGCTTTGTCATGTAAAAGCCCTTATCTGATTTTCCATATGGATAGGGCAGAATTGAGGACTCGTCCCCAGTTTCTCCCTAAGGTGGTATCAGTTTTTCACTTAAACCAACCTATTGTAGTGCCTGCGGCTACTAGGGACTTGGAAGATTCCAAGTTACTGGACGTAGTCAGGGCCTTAAAAAATTTATATTTCCAGGACGGCTGGAGTCAGGAAAACTGACTCGCTTTTTATCCTGTAGGCACCCAACAAAATAGGTGCTCCTGCTTCTAAGCAGACTATTGCTCGCTGAATTTGTAGCACAATTCAGCTGGAGCATTCTGCGGCTGGATTGCCGCATCCTTAATCAGTAAAAGCCCATTCCACGAGGAAAGTGGGCTCATCTTGGGCGGCTGCCCGAGGGGTCTCGGCTTTATAACTTTGCCGAGCTGCAACTTGGTCAGTGGCAGACACGTTTGCAAAATTCTACAAATTTGATACCCTGGCTGAGGAGGACCTTGAGTTCTCTCATTCGGTGCTGCAGAGTCATCCGCACTCTCCCGCCCGTTTGGGAGCTTTGGTATAATCCCCATGGTCCCACTAGGACGTCAGAGAAAATAAGATTTTACTCACCGGTTAATCTATTTCTCGTAGTCCGTAGTGGATGCTGGGCTCCCATCCCAAGTGCGGATTGTCTGCAATACTTGTATGTAGTTATTGCCTAACTAAGGGTTATTGTTGAGCCATCTGTTGAGAGGCTCAGTTATATTTCATACTGTTAACTGGGTATAGTATCACAAGTTATACGGTGTGATTGGTGTGGCTGGTATGAGTCTTACCCGGGATTCAAAATCCTTCCTTATTGTGTCAGCTCTTCCGGGCACAGTATCCTAACTGAGGCTTGGAGGAGGGTCATAGTGGGAGGAGCCAGTGCACACCAGGTAGTCTAAAAGCTTTCTTTTAGTTGTGCCCAGTCTCCTGCGGAGCCGCTATTCCCCATGGTCCTTACGGAGTTCCCAGCATCCACTACGGACTACGAGAAATAGATTTACCGGTGAGTAAAATCTTATTTTTTTACCTTATGTTCCCACGCAGCATTCTAAGAAGGTACCACATTATCAAATGCAGTCCTTTCGTTCCAATAAAAACAAGAAGGTACGAGGATCGTCCTTCGTTGCCAGAGGTAAAGGCAGGGGAAAAAGGTTGCACTCAGCTAGTTCCCAGGAGCAGAAGTCCTCCCCTACTTCCGCAAAGTCCGCAGCATGACGCTGGGGCTTTCCGGGGGGGGGGGGTCCAGATCAAGTGGGGGCACGTCTTCGTCTCTTCAGCCACGTCTGGGTACAATCACAGGTGGATCCCTGGGCAATAGAGATTGTTTCCCAGGGATACAGACTGGAATTCGAAGACATGCCCCCTCGCCGGTTTTTCAAATCGCAATTCACAAATTGTACATTCAACAGGTGATAATCAAGGTTCCTCATCTCCAGCAAGGAGAGGGTTATTATTCATCCCTGTTTGTGGTACCGAAACCGGACGGTTTGGTCAGACCCATTCTAATTCTAAAATCCCTGAACCTGTACTTGAAGAGGTTCAAGTTCAAGATGGAATCGCTCAGAATGGTCATCGCCAGCCTGGAGGGAGGGGATTGGATGGTATCCCTGGACATGAAGGATGCGTACCTTCATGTTCCGATTTTCCCCCCTCACCAGGCGTTTCTGAGATTTGCAGTACAGGATTGTCACTACCAATTTCAGACGTTGCCGTTGGGTCTTTCCACGGCCCCGAGAATTTTCACCAAGGTAATGGTGGAGATGATGGTGCTCCTGCGCAAGCAGGGAGTCACAATTATCCCGTACTTGGACGATCTCCTTATAAAGGCGAGATCTCGGGAGAAGTTGCTGGTCAGCGTGTCTCTGTCCGTGAAGACGTTGCAGAGGCACGGCTGGATTCTCAATTTACCGAAATCCCAGCTAGTACCTGCAACGCGTCTGACCTTTTTTGGGCCTGATTCTAGACACAGACCAAAAAAAGAGTTTTTCTTCCGGTGGAGAAGGCTCAGGAGCTCATAGCCCTGGTCAGGAACCTTTTAAAGCCAAAAAAGTTTTCTGTGCATCATTGCACAAAAGTTCTGGGGAAGATGGTGGCTTCATACGAGGCCATCCCCTTCGGCAGGTTCCATGCGAGGACCTTCCAATGGGACCTATTGGACAAATGGTCCGGGTCCCATCTACATTTGCAGAAACAGATCACCCTGTCTCCCAGGGCCAGGGTATCTCTCCTGTGGTGGCTGCACTGTGCTCACCTCCTAGAGGGTCGCAGGTTCGGCATTCAGGACTGGATCCTGGTGACCACGGACGCGAGCCTCTGAGGTTGGGGAGCTGTCGCACTGGGAAGAAATTTCCAAGGTCTCTGGTCAAGCCTAGAGACTTGTCTCCACATCAATGTCCTGGAGTTAAGGGCCATTTACAACGCCCTACGCCTGGCGGAGGAATGGCTTCAGAACAAACCGGTTCTGATTCAGTCGGACAATGTCACGGCAGTGGCTCATGTAAACCGCCAAGGCGGCACAAGGAGCAGAGTGGCCATGGCAGAGTGGGGACTGCCTCAAATAGTCATGATGGCGTCCCGTCTCAACAAAAAGCTAAAGAGGTATTGCGCCAGGTCAAGAGACCCTCAGGCGGTAGCGGTAGACGCTCTGGTGACACCATGGGTGTTCAAGTCGGTCTATGTGTTTCCTCCTCTGCCTCTCATACCCAAGGTGTTGAGATTAAAAAGACTAAGAAGGGTCAGAACAATTCTCATTGTTCCAGATTGGCCAAGGAGGACTTGGTATCCGGATCTGCAAGAGTTGATCACAGAAGATCCGTGGCCTCTTCCTCTAAGGCAGGACCTGCTGCAGCAGGGGCCCTGTCTGTTCCAAGACTTACCGCGGCTGCGTTTGACGGCATGGCGGTTGAACGCCGGATCCTAGCTGAAAAAGGGATTCCGGAGGAGGTCATTCCTACCCTGATCAAGGCTAGGAAGGAGGTGACATCGACACATTATCACCGTATATGGCGGAAATATGTTTCTTGGTGTGAGGCCAGAGCTGCTCCTACGGAGGAGTTCCATTTGGGCCGTCTGCTTCACTTCCTTCAAACGGGAGTGAATTTGGGCCTAAAATTAGGGTCCATAAAGGTGCAAATTTTGGCCTTATCCATTTTCTTTCAAAGAGAATTGTCTTCTCTTCCTGAAGTACAGACTTTTGTGAAGGGCGTGCTGCATATTCAGCCTCCCTTTGTACCTCCGGTGGCGCCTTGGGATCTTAACGTGGTATTAAGTTTCCTCAAGTCACCTTGGTTTGTACCACTCAAAACAGTGGAGTTGAAATACCTAACTTGGAAAGTGGTCATGTTGTTGGCCTTAGCTTCTGCAAGGCGTGTTTCGGAATTAGCGGCTTTATCATATAAAAGCCCATACCTGATTTTTCACGTGGATAGGGCAGAGTTGAGGACTCGTCCTCAATTTCTGCCCAAGGTGGTCTCATCTTTTCATATGAACCAACCTATTGTCGTGCCTGTGGCTACGTGGGACTTGGAGGATTCCGAGTCCCTGGATGTGGTCAGGGCTTTGAAGATTTATGTGACCAGAACAGCTAGGATCAGAAAGACTGAAGCTCTGTTTGTTCTGTATGCGGCCAACAAGGTTGGCGCTCCTGCTTCAAAGCAGACAATTGCTCGCTGGATCTGTAACACGATTCAGCAGGCGCAGTCTACGGCAGGATTGCCGTTGCCTAAATCGGTTAAGGCCCATTCCACTAGGAAGGTGGGCTCTTCTTGGGCGGCTGCCCGAGGGGTCTCGGCATTACAACTGTGCTGAGCTGCTACTTGGTCGGGTTCAAACACCTTTGCAAAGTTCTACAAGTTTGATACCCTGGCTGAGGAGGACCTCCTGTTTGCTCAATCGGTGCTGCAGAGTCATCCGCACTCTCCCGCCCGTTTGGGAGCTTTGGTATAATCCCCATGGTCCTTACGGAGTCCCCAGCATCCTCTAGGACGTTAGAGAAAATAAGATTTTACTTACCGGTTAATCTATTTCTCGTAGTCCGTAGAGGATGCTGGGCGCCCGTCCCAAGTGCGGACTTCTTCTGCAAGACTTGTATATAGTTATTGCTTACATAAGGGTTATGTTATAGTTGGTCGGTCTTGAACCGAGGCTATGTTAATTGTTCATACTGTTAACTGGGTAGTTTATCACAAGTTATACGGTGTGATTGGTGTGGCTGGTACGAATCTCGCCCTTAGATTACAAAAATCCTTTCCTCGTACTGTTCATATCCTCTGGGCACAGTTTCTCTAACTGAGGTCTGGAGGAGGGACATAGAGGGAGGAGCCAGTGCACACCCAGAATCCAAAGCTTTCTTAAAGCGCCCTATCTCCTGCGGAGCCCGTCTATTCCCCATGGTCCTTACGGAGTCCCCAGCATCCTCTACGGACTACGAGAAATAGATTTACCGGTGAGTAAATTCTTATTTTTTTTACACATTACGGCAGACAGTGTCCCCTTTTTACACATTACGACAGATAGAATAGACAGACAGACAGACAGAAAGAATAGATGATACTTACTCTCTCCCCGCTGGCTCAGGCAGTCAGGCTCCTCGGCGCTTCCCTCATCCCAGCATTCACAGCGGCGGCGGCCAGCCAATGTGGAAGGAGAGGGACAGCTGCAGCAGCGCCGCCACCAATTACACTGCACTGCTGCGGCTCCCGAGTCCCCCTCGCTCCTCCTCCTTCTCCCCTGCTCCCGCAGCTGCTGCTCCTCACCTGGCACACAAAGGCGGCTTGTAATGAGTCAGTTTGACTCATTACAATGCGGCCAGTTGTGCCCTCAGGGCGACTGCGCTGTGTGCCAGGCACACTTGGCACACACGTAGTTACAGCACTGCTTGTAGCCCATCAATTGTCAGGTGGTGGAGACAGAGGCTGAATTGAGCAAGAGAGACATAATAGCCAGTACACTAGGTTGCATTGAAGGGACAATAAACAGGTGGTTCTGTATCTGCCCTCTCATTATATAGTCAGTACATACATCTGCAACACGAGCAGGAACCTCTTTCTACACCAGAGTGCTGCAGTATTCACTGCCCAAATAGAACAAGAGGGATCAGTACCTGACAGGGACTAATGGGTCCTACACACTGACAGATATCACTGAACGATATGAACGTTCTCGTTCATTAATGAACGAGAACTCATTCATATCTGGCAGTGTGGAGGCAGCATCAATGAACGATGCGTGGCCCCGCGCTCGTTCATTGCTGGTGCCCCGTCGCTTGTGCATGCAGGCCAATATGGACGATCTCGTTCATATTTGCTTGCACTGCTATGGAGCCGGGTGACGGGGGCAGTGAAGAAACTTATCGGCCGTCGGGGACCTCGGCGGCACATCGCCATATGTGTAGGGCACTTAACTTTTAGAGTGAGCAAAGCACATATACTGCTCCAGATTACCATCTGCTAACTTTCTAGCCAACGACATTGTGACCACTCACACACACACTCAGCCTGTCCCCTACACACATAGCCTATCCCCCACACACACACACAGCCTGTCCCCTACACACACACAGCCTGTACCTCCCCCCCACACACACAGCCTGTCCCCTACACACACACAGCCTGTCCCCCCTCCCCCCCCCACACACACCGACTGCCCCCCCAACACACAGACACAGCCTCCCCCCCTCCCCCCCCCCCCCACACGCACAGCCTGTCCCCCCCCACACACACAGCCTGTCCCCTACACACACAGCCTATCCCCCCCCCACACACACACACACACACACACACACACACACACACACACACACACACACACACACACACACACAGCCTGTCCCCTACACACACACGGCCTGTCCCCCCCTCCCCCCCCACACACACAGCCTGTCCCCCACACACCCACACACACAGGCTGTCCCCTACACACACACAGCCTGTACCTCCCCCCCACACACACAGCCTGTCCCCTACACACACACAGCCTCCCCCCCCTCCCCCCCCCCACACACAGCCTGTCCCCTACACACACAGCCTATCCCCCCCACACACACACAGCCTGTCCCCTACACACACACAGCATGTCCCCCCCCCCCCCCACACACACACAGCCTGCCCCCCAACACACAGACACAGCCTTTCCCCCCCTCACCCACACACACACAGCCTGTCCCCCCCCACACACAAAGCCTGTCCCCCCTCCCCCCCCACACACCCAGCCTGTCCCCTACACACACAGCCTATCCCCCACACACACACACAGCCTGTCCCCTACACACACACAGCCTGTACCTCCCCCCCCCCACACACAGCCTGTCCCCTACACACACACAGCCTGTCCCCCCTCCCCCCTCACACACACACAGCCTGCCCCCCAACACACAGACACAGCCTCCCCCCCCTCCCCCCCACACACACAGCCTGCCCCCCCCACACACACAGCCTGTCCCCTACACACACACACACAGCCTGTCCCCCCCCCCACACACACAGCCTGTCCCCTACACACACACAGCCTGTCCCCCCCTCCCCCCACACACAGCCTGTCCCCTACACACACACAGCCTATCCCCCCTCCCCCCCCACACACACAGCCTGTCCCCCCAAAACACAGACACACAGCCTACCTGCCACCCACACACACACACAGCCTGTCCCCTACACACACAGCCTGTCCCCCCTCGCTCCCACACACACAGCCTGCCCCCCCAACACACAGACACAACCTGTCCCCCCTCCCCCCCACACACACAGCCTGTCCCCCCAAAACACAGACACACAGCCTACCCCCCTGCCACACACAGCCTGTCCCCTACACACACAGCCTGCCCCCCACCCACACACAGCCTGTCCCCTACACACACAGCCTGTCCCCCCCACACACACACAGCCTGTCCCCTACACACACAGCCTGTCCCCCTCCCCCCACACACACACAGCCTGTCCCCTACACACACAGCCTGTCCCCCTCCCCCCCACACACACAGCCTGCCCCCCAACACACAGACACAACCTGTCCCCCCTCTCCCCCCACACACAGTCTATCCCCCCAAAACACAGACACACAGCCTACCCCCCACCCACACACAGCCTGTCCCCTACACACACAGCCTGTCCCCCACCCACACACAGCCTGTCCCCTACACACACAGCCTGCCCCCCCTCACACAGCCTCCCCCCCCTCCCCCGCCCCCACACACACACAGCCTGTCCCCTACACACACAGCCTGTCTCCTACACACACAGCCTGCTCCCCCCCACACACAGCCTGCCCCCCCCCCCCCCCCCCACACACAGCCTGTCCCCTACACACACAGCCTGCCCCCCCCATATACACAGCCTGTCCCCCCCTCCCCCACACACGCACAGCCTGTCCCCTACACACACAGCCTGCCCCCCCCCCCCCACACACACACAGCCTGTCCCCCCTTTACCCCCCCCCACCCACACACACACACACACACACACACACACACACACACACACACACACACAGGCTGTCCCCTACACACACAGCCTGTCCCCCCTCCCCCCCCACACACACAATTTCTGTCCCCTACACACACAGCCCCCCCCCCCCCCCCCACACACACATAGTCTGTCCCCTACACACACAGCCTGTCCCCCCTCCCCCCCACCACACACACACAGCCTGTGCCCTACACACACAGCCTCCCCCCTCCCCCCCACATACACACACAGCCTGTCCCCTACACACACAGCCTGTCCCCCCTCACCCCCCACATACACACACAGCCTGTCCCCTACACACACAGCCTGTCCCTCCCCCCCCCCACATACACACACAGCCTGTCCCCTACACACACAGCCTGTCCCTCCTCCCCCCCACATACACACACAGCCTGTCCCCTACACACACACAGCCTGTCCCCCCTCACCCCCCACACACACAGCCTGTCCCCTACACACACAGCCTGTCCCTCCTCCCCCCCACACACACAGCCTGTCCCCTACACACACAGCCTGTCCCTCCTCCCCCCCACATACACACACAGCCTGTCCCCTACACACACAGCCTGTCCCTCCTCCCCCCCACATACACACACAGCCTGTCCCCTACACACACAGCCTGTCCCTCCTCCCCCCCACATACACACACAGCCTGTCCCCTACACACACAGCCTGTCCCTCCTCCCCCCCACACACACAGCCTGTCCCCTACACACACAGCCTGTCCCTCCTCCCCCCCACATACACACACAGCCTGTCCCCTACACACACAGCCTGTCCCCTACACACACAGCCTGTCCACACACACACACACACACACACACACACACACACACACACACACACACACACACACACAGCCTGTCCCCTACACACAGACACACACAGCCTGTCCTCCCTTCCCCCCACAGTCTGTCCCCCCAACACACAGACACACAGCCTGCCCCCCACCCACACACAGCCTGCCCCCCATCCACACACAGCCTGTCCTATACACACAGCCTGTCCCCTACACACACACAGCCTGTCCCCTACACACACACACATAGCCTGTCCCCTACACACACACAGCCTGTCCCCCCCACACACTAAGCCTGTCCCATACACGCACAGTCTGTTCCTCAAATCCACACATGCACTCACTCACTCTCCCCACCCTCCCCTGTTCCCGCTGTGTTACCTCCGACAGAAGAGCAGAGGCCAGAGACGCGCAGACAGTCACTAGAGACCACAGGCAAAGTCGTTCCACAGAAACACCAAGCAGCGTGGACCTCCTGCAGGTGTGTGCCGGCGGTCCTGCGCCCTCAGTGCACATGCGCTGTGTGCCAGGCACCGCCGGCACACACCTACTTACGGCTCTGGCTCATATAGCGTCTGCTGATGTGGTTTTACATACTCCGATCATCCTTTGATTTTTTTCTTTCCTCTATTGCTGAGATGAAGGCCAGTTTGTTCTGAAGGTAAAAGGGCCGTTCACGTGGCCCATGTAGTGTATCAGGCTGCCCATTATCAGACCAACTGTTTGAAACGGGATATAGTCAGGATCCCAGCGGTCAAAATCCCGACGCCGGAGTCTCAACCGCCAGAATGCCGGCAGCGGCACCACAGCCGTTCCCTCTCCTGGGTGTCCACAACACCCATGGAAGGGGAATAGAACCTGTGGCGAGCCACCGAGCCTGCAAGGGGCTTTGTTGCGCTCGCCCCTCTGTCGGCATTCTGGCGGTCGGGATTCTGGCATCAGGATTTTGACCGCCTGGATCCCGTACCCAACCCGTTTGAAACAGCGTGTTTTTTTCTGATGCCTTTGAATTCAATGGGGGAGATTCAAATCTAATACACAGGAAAAAACAGACACCCAACCGACTTTTCAAACATTTGAATCTCCCGCGATAATTGGTTCATGAAGACAACAATCACTGGGAATACACGGTGTTTCTTAGCAGTTCCGGTTATAGGAACTGAGGGCCTGATTCAGAGATGTATGTAGACCCATTGGTTTATGTGCATCTCCGATGTTTGACGATATGCATCTGCGTAGTATCTGTGTCTGCAGCAACGGTTGCAGCGTGATTGGCAGATGACACTCTTATGGATATGGCTGCACTACACTCCATCCTTGTTTTCTAGCACCTGCAGCTCCCATGTAAAGTGATGGGCTAAGGGGGTCATTCTGACCCATTCGCTCACTGCTTTTTGTCGCAGCCGAGCGAACGGGTCCCTACTGCGCATGTGCCGTAGTGCACCGGCGCATGCCAGACGGCAGAGGGCCGTAGCAGGGCTGCGATCGCCTCTGACTGATTGACAGGCAGAGGCGGTCGCTGGGCGGGAGGGGGCGGAACGGCGGCGTTTGGCCGCTGTTTCGTGGAAGCGGTCTGGCCAACGCAGGTGTGGCCGGACCAAACGGGGGGCGGGCTGCAGCGGCTGCGTGATGTCACACGCAGCCGCTGCGGGCCAGGGAGCGATGAGTAGCTCCCGGCCAGCACGCTAAAGCTGCGCTGGCCAGGAGCTACTCATAAAGTGCAAAGGCATCGCCACTGTGCGATGCCTTTGCACTTCTGCCTGGGGGTCGGGGGGGTGGGGGCGGCACTGACATGCGGGTCGGGATAGCCCTGTGCTGGGCGTCCCCCCGCATGTCAGTGTGAATGATCGTAGCTGTGCTAAATTTAGCACAGCTACGATCAACTCGGAATGACCCGCTATATACAATAGTTTGTGCAGCTGGGCGCAAGTGCCATGGGCGCCCATTACTTATCACATATAACGCGCCTAAATGTGCCGGGATTAGCTGCGTAAAAGGCTAAACCTGTGCAAACTACCTGCCGAGCTGCTGAAAAAGTAGTTTGTGCACCCAAAAGCCCAACTTTGGGCGGATTCCTGCTAGCAACCTTAAGCAGGGTGCTAGCAGGAATCATAGACACGTAGTAATAATAGACACGTTGCGGAACTTGCGCTCAGCGGTACAAACGTACACTCGCTCTCAGCTGCAGTCCTTCTCTCTCCTACAGGAATGGCTCCTATAGCCACACTTGGGGTAATCCAGATCTGATGGCAGCAACAAATTTGTTAGCAGTTGGGCAAAACCATGTGCACTGCAGGGGGGTCAGATGTAACATGTGCAGAGAGAGTTAGATTTGGGTGGGTTATATTGTTTCTGTGCAGGGTATATACTGGATGCTTTATTATTACACTGCAATGTAGATTTCAGTTTGAACTCACCCCACCCAAATCTAACTCTCTCTGCACATGTTACAGTATATCTGCCCCTACCCCCCTGCAGGGCACATGGTTTTGCCCATTGGCTAACAAATCTGCTGCTGCGATCAGATCTGCACTGCTCTAGCAGTGACCCCCCCAATGGCTGTAAGGGGCTTATATGCATAGGGAACTCTCCCCCCCCCCCCCCCCCCCTTACCCCCCCCCCCACCCCTTAGCGAGACCTATGCAGCTCTTACCCTCACCTAGGTGCTGTAGGATGACACTGTGCTGCTCACATTGCAGGCTTCTGGCTGCAGACGCTCTCTTTCTCCAGGTCTCTCTCCAGAGACCGCTCTTTAGGTCTATTTCCAGACTCCAGACCTCTCTACTTGTTTATATCCTAGGCCTCTCCTCTATTGATGGTGCTTGCAGCTTGGTCAGGGATGCCAGAATCTGAATCCCGGCTGTCAGGATCCCAACAGTTAGAAGACTGACAGCAGAATCCCGACAGATAGGGTTAAGCTGGGTACACACTACTCGATGTGCAGGCGTAGTGTGTACCTAGCCGGGCCAACATATCAGATCCTGGGTACACACCAGAACGAGTAATGAAGAACGGAAGTGACATATCGCTCCATCCTTCATTTACATATAAGTAGGTCACTAGCGCTATCGTTCGGTTGGCCGTGCAGCAGGGTTAACCGGGCTAGCGTCAGCAGCCAACTGCACGTTGGCCAGAAACAATATGTCGGGCCTGTATTGTCTCAGTGTGTACCTGACGTTAGGCTGCAGGGGTGGGGGAAGTTAGGTTTAGGCTGCAGGAGGGAGAGTTTAGGCTGTGTGTGAGTAGTAAGTTGGTGTTAGGTATAGGTGCAGTGGCAGATTTCCCACATATGCCACCCATCCTCTCACTCCCCACAGGGCCGAATCCAGGGAAAGGGATCACGCCCCCAAAACACCATCACAGCGACATCCACTTATGCTTCTGGCCATGGGGGTGGGCAGGGGCTAGCCAGTCAGCTGTCACTATGATTCAGCTCCGCCCACCCACTGTGCTAGTATCTCTGGGGAGCAGAGGGGGACCCATGTTTCCAGCGATGGCCTGGGAGAGTCACATGATCTCAGTGTGAAACAGAGCATGTTGGGAAATGTAGTTTCATTGTTCACAATCTGTAATTAAATGCAGGTTTAACCCAAGATTCAGAGTCTGTACTGTACTTTCACAGGCTTTTTAAGCGGGCATAGATACTGTACCTGGGAACAAAGTCTGATCACCTGCAATTATTCGTGGGGCACAGTAAAGTTTAACCTGTAGAATTTCAATTTACCTACAGCAACCGAACAGAAAAGTATAGATATCTACACTTTAAATTGTTAGGGCCGGGATGGGAATTGAACCCATGACCTCAGTGCGCCTTAATGCTGACCACTACACCATCCATACTGTTATTCAATTCACTTTTACCTTATTATTGATTTTCCCACTAGTCCCTGCACCTTATAAGTCACACCCTCCTTATTATAGATGCACATTTTAAAAGTGTCATACCCAGGATTAGAACCCACGACCTTTTGCACTGGAAGCAGACACCTTACTGATGGAGTTATGTGCTCCTCTATAGAAACATGAGAATTCTAACTATATGAAGTTACTTCTTTGACAATAACACGTGACTTCATATAGTTAGAATTTTCATGCTTCCTATACAGGAGCAAATAGCTCCATCAGTAAGGTTCCTGGGTCCAGTGTAATAGGTTGTGGGTTCTAATCCTGGGTATGACACTTGTAAAATGATTGTATGACTGCTAAGAAATGTCTGATTTAAAATAGATGACAATGAAATGTAACTATAGAAAATAGGATATTAATTACCTACCGGTAAATCCTTTTCTTGTAGTCCGTAGGTGATACTGGGAATCCATTTAGTACCATGGGGTATAGACGGGTCCACTAGGAGCCATGGGCACTATAGATTTGATTACATGTGCTGGCTCCTCCCTCTATACCCCTCCTACCAGACTCAGTCTAGGAAACTGTACGCGAGGAGACGGACAGACTTTGAGAGAACGATATAGAAAAGGAAAGTGGTGAGATTTCGAACCAGCACAACCATAACAACAGGAAAGCCATGCTAACCAAACATGTAAACAGAAACAGCAACAGCTGAATCAAACAAGAATACTTAACCTAGTAACAGGGCAGGAAGAATGAATCACCGGGCGCTCAGTATCCCCTACGTACTACGAGAAAAGTATTTACCGGTAGGTAATTGAAATCCTATTTTCTCTTACGTCTTAGGGGATACTGGGAATCCATTTAGTACCATGGGGAAGTACCAAAGCTCCCAAACAGGGTGGTAGAGTGCTAAGGTTCCTGCAGAACCGATTGATCAAACTGAAGGTTCTCAGAGGCCAAAGTATCGAACTTGTAGAACTTAGCAAACGTGTTCGAACCTGACCAAGTAGCTGCTCGGCAGAGCTGTAAAGCTGAGACACCCCGGGCAGCCACCCAAGAAGAACCCACCGACCTAGTAGAGTGGGCCTGTACAGATTTTGGAACTGGCAAACCTGCCGTGGAATAAGCATGCTGGATAGTGAGCCTAATCTAGCGTGCAATTGACTGCTTTGAAGCAGGACACTCAATTTTATTGGGATCATAGAGAATGAACATCGAGTCCGATTTCCTGTGACGAGCTGTTGTCTTTACATAGACCTTCAAAGCCCTCGTAACATCCAAAGACTTTGAAGTAACAGAGGTGTCCATAACAACCGGAACCAAAATAGGTTGGTTTATGTGAAACGCGGACTCCACTTCAGGAAGAAATTGCTGATGAGTCCCAAGTTCAGCTCTGTCCTCATGGAAACTTAGATAGGGGCTCTTGTAAGACAACGCCTCCAACTCCGACACACGCCTTGCTGAAGCCAAGGCCAACAGTGTGACGGTCTGTAAGGTACTCTAGGACTACCTCCTGTAACGGTTCAAACCAGTCCGATTGGAGGAACTGCAGCACCAAATTGAGATTCCAAGGTGCTGTGGGAGGCACAAAGGGAGGTTGGATGTTCAGAACACCTTTCACGAATGTCTGGACCTCAGGGAGAGAAGCCAATTGTTTCTGAAAGTAGATAGACAAGGCTGAAATCTGGACTTTTATGGAGCCTAGACGTAGGCCCACATCCACTCCCGACTGCAGAAATAGCAGGAAACGTCCCAGATGAAATTCCACCGCAGAATATTGTCTGCTCTCACACCAAGAGACATATTTCCACCAGATACGGCGGTAATGTTTAGCCCTTACCCCCTTCCTGGCTTGGATCATAGTCGGGATGACCTTGTCAGGAATCCCTCTCCTGGCTAGAATCAGCCGTTCAACTTCCATGCCGTTAAACGTAACCGCGGTAAGTCTTGAGAGACAAACAGTCCCTGTTGCAAAAGATCCTCGTGAAGAGGTAGAGGCGACAGATCTTCGAGCAGCATCTTGAGAAGATCAGCATACCAGGCCCTTCGTGGCCAGTCCGGAGCAATGAGGATTGCTTGATCATTTTCCCTTTAGAGTTGTTAGAGCATCTACCACCACTGCTTGTGGGTCTCTCAACCTGGAACAATACCGCTTGAGCTTCTTTTTGAGTCGAGAGGCCATCATGTCGATTTATGGATATCCCCATGGATGTGTCAACCACCGGAACAGCTCCGGGTGAAGGCCCCATTCCCCCGGGTGCAGGTCGTGTCTGCTGAGGAAGTCTGCTTCCCAGTTGTCTACTCACAGGATGAAAACCGCCGACAATGCCACTGCGTGTTTTTCTGCCCAGAGGAGAATTCTTGACACCTCTGACATTGCTGCTCTGCTTTTCATTCCGCCCTGTCGGTTTATGTACGTCACAACCGTCACATTGTCTGACTGGACTTGAATAGCCTGATTCTGAAGAAGAAATACGGCCTGCTGAAGGGCGTTGTAGATAGCCCTGAGTTCCAGGATGTTTATTGGAAGGACAACTTCCTGACTTGACCATCTTCCTTGAAACTGCACCCCCTGGGTGATTGCGTCCCAAACTCTGAGGCTTGCGTCCGTGCTTAGCAGAATCCAATTCTGAATCCCGAACCTCCGACCCTCGACGAGGTGAGAAGTGTGTAACTACCACAGGAGGGAGATCCTGGCTTTTCAAGACAGACGAATCCTCTGGTGCATGTGAACATGCGATCCGGACCATTTGTCCAACAGATCCAGCTGGAAGGGCCTCGCATGAAACCATCCGAACTGAATCGCCTCGTAAGAGGCCACCATTTTCCCCAGAAGGCGTATGCAGAGATGCACCGAGATCCGGGTTGGTTTCAGGACAGCCCAAACCATTGACTGGATTACCATTGCCTTTTCCAAGGGAAGGAATACTTTCTGAGACTCTGTGTCCAGTATCATTCCCAGGAAAGGAAGCCTCTGTTTTGGTTCTAGGTGAGATTTTGGTAGGTTCAGAATCCACCCGTGATCCAGGAGTAGTCTGGTTGAGAGACCAATGTTGTCTAACAACCGCTCCCTGGACGGTTGTCAGGTCTCTGGTTTTATCTGTCCCCCGAGGAGGCACTAGTGGGTCAGTGCAGGTGTGGTGTATAAAACGAGGAGGCCGAAGAAAAGTCCTGCGCATATGCGCTGATATTTGTTGTGTCACAGAGGTCACAGAGTAGTTGGATAACAGATGGGATGAAATGCAATAGATGATAATTCGGAAGCCAATAATAACAGAAACTGAAGTAGGGATAATAACTGGTACAGCTGATAATAAGAATAATGAACGGTAACTTAATCCAGTGGCATGAATATTCAAAAGTCACTGGTAACAGAAATAGGAAATAACGATAACTTGAAAACTGGATGCAAACGGTACTGGTAATTATGACTGAAGCAGACAGAACTCCGGTAATTGTAAAAAGCACACAGTCTCTGTATCATACAAGTTCTTTAGCCAAGCAAGGCCCAGGCAGGAGACAGTCCTAACACAGCAAGCTTGTTAAATGCTGGATGCAATGCACAGAATGGAATGCTGGTAATTAGGTGCACAGGTTTAGCAATGAGTAAACACCTGAGGAGAGTCTCTTACTGCAGATGGATGTAGCGGACTGTGGCTGGAGTCTGAAGCACACAGGAGGAATGAAGGCTGGAGAATGAGACGATGAGAATAACAACAGGGAATCCACTTGGAGACAGGAACACGGGAACCAGGAGAACTAGCACACCGAATGTGACTCGTTGTCCGAGGCGATGAGACTGAGCCATGGACTGAAACTTATACCCCTTGCTCTGTGATGATTGGATGTTGAACTCTGTGAGAACACACCCCGCTGGATTGGGTGTCCGGATCAGCTGAGCGCAGGTGCCCATACCCGACAGACGCCGGCACACAGCAGGGCACACACTGGATGCGGTTCAGGGGTACGACATTAATTATGGCGCTCGCGGACAGTGCATTCATGCAGCTGCGACTGGGGCCATGACCTCCGGAGGCCTGCACACCAGCGCGCTGGTAAGTGAGATGCTGCTGAATGCCGATTCCTGACAACTGTGCCTTTATCGGAAGATCGTCCAGGTACGGAATTATGGGGGTTATTCCGAGTTGATCGCTCGCTAGCTGTTTTTAGCAGCAGTGCAAACGCTAAGCCGCCGCCCTCTAGGAGTGTATCTTAGCTTAGCAGAAGTGCGAACGAAAGGATCGCAGAGCGACTACAAAAAAAATTGTGCAGTTTCAGAGTAGCTCCAGACCTACTCCTAGCTTGCGATCACTTCAGACTGTTTAGTTCCGGATTTGACGTCACAAACACGCCCTGCGGTCGCCCAGCCACGCCTGCGTTTTTTCAATCACTCCCTGAAAACGGTCAGTTGACACCCAGAAACGCCCACTTCCTGTCAATCACTCTGCGGCCAGCACTGCAACTGAAAAGCTTTGCTAGACCTTGTGTGAAACTACTTCGGCCATTGTGAAAGTACGTCGCGCGTGCGCATTGCGCCGCATACACATGCGCAGAAGTGCCTTTTTTTTGCATCATCGCTGCGCAGCAAACATTTTCAGCTAGCGATCAACTCGGAATAACCCCTTATGTTCACTCCTTGTTTGCGGAGTAGTAACATAATCTCTGCCATCACTTTGGTGAACACCCTTGGTGCCCTGGAGAGACCAAATGGCAGGGCCTGGAACTGGTAGAGACAGTCCTGCAGTGTAAACCGTAGATAAGCCTGATGAGGCTGCCAGATAGGAATATGAAGGTATGCATCCTTGATATCCAGAAACACAGGGAATTCCCTCTCCTTCAGACCTGAGATCACCGCTCTCAGAGACTCCAAATTGAATTTGAACACTCGTAAATACGGGTTCAACATCTTGAGGTTCAGAATCGGTCTTACCGAACCATTCAGCTTTGGTACTACAAACAAGCTGGAATAGTAACCCTTGTTTTGTAGATGAGGTGGAACTGGAACAATGACCTGGGTCTGTAACAGTTTTTGAATGGCGTCCTGTAAGGTTATTCTTGCCTCTTGTGAAACTGGTAAGCCTGATTTGAAGAATCTGTGAGGTGGGAGCTCCTGGAACTCCAGTCTTTAGCCCTGGGATATAAGGTCTATGACCCAGGGATCCTGGCACGATCTTGTCCAGATGTGACTGAAAAATTTTAGCCAGGCTCCCACTTGACAGTCTGCAGAGGAACCTCTGGCCTTGCCCCTAAACTTGGCCATCCGAAAGGACTGTAAGTTGGATCCTGAATAGGCCCTCCTAGCTGGGGGAGCTGCAGAAGGTAGGTATGTGGACTTACCCGCAGTAGCTTTGGAGATCCATTTGTCTAGTTCATCTCCAAATAAGGCCTCGCCTGTGAAAGGTAGGCCTTCCACACCTTTCCTGGAGTCCGCATCCGCAGTCCACTGGTGTAGCCATAAACCCATGCGTGCAGACATTACCATAGCTGTAGTGCGTGCATTAAGCAAGCCTATCTCTTTTATGGCTTCCACCATAAAGTTCGCAGAGTACTGCATAACATATACAGGAGCAAAATAATCTCCCCTTGAGACAAGGTATCTAACCCCTCAATTAGGTTACCCGACCATTTAGCAATGGCTAGCGTAATCCACCCACATGCTATAGTGGGTCTCTGGGCAACCTCCGCAGCTATATACAAAGATTTGAGCGTAGTCTCAATTTTGCGATCAGCCGCATCTTTTAGGGAGGCTGCACCCAGGACAGGCAATACAATCTTTTGTGAGAGCCTGGAGACCGATGCATTCACTACCGGTGGATTCTCCCATTTTTTCCTATCCTCAGGAGGAAAAGGAAAAGATGAGAGCAACCTTTTAGGGATTTGAAATTTCTTATATATTAAAATAAGATTCCTCACTCTCCTCTGTCACCTTATCAGGGATATTCAGAACTTCTCTGACAGCTTCTATGAGAGCCTCTATTCCCTGCGACAGAGTACCCTTCCCCACCTCTGAGTGCACCATACCCTCCTCCATTTCTGACCCTCATCATCAGAGGCAGACTGCAGGATATGGGCAAAGTAGCTTTTTGCGGACATATGGCAGGGGATTGAGACTCTGGTTTGGGTACTGAGTCATAGACTGTCTTAAGTATTGTGTCTCTTTCTCATTCCGAGATAACTTAGTAGAAATGGAAGAAATCATTCCCCTAATGGAGTCCAGCCATGCTGGTTCTGCCCCACTTGCCTGGGAAGGGATACTACACTGAGTACACTCTAGTGAACCCCCTGGAGAAGAGGAACACTGTGCCTTACATGAAACACACTCTTTGCCTGACATACTGTAACAGTGACAGCACACACACACAGGAAAAGGTTAAATGCACAATTAACCCCCAAAGAGCCCTTCCAGGGAGACACAGAGAGAGTGTGGATCCAGCACACGGCGCCCTTATCGCTAATGCCAAGCTTATCCGGGTCGCACTAATAATCACTCCCCCCTTTCCCCCCTGCTATGACTCCCTGGTACCGCTGACGTAATCTGGAGTCTCTCCGGAGGAGCTGTGCATCCCTGACAGTCAGCGTCCGTGTCAGCTGCAGTAGGGAAAATGGCGCTGGTGAGCTGCTGGATCCGCTCATAGTGAATCCCCGCCCCTTCAATGGCACGCAGTCTTCCCGCTCTTCTTTATACTGGCTGTATGTGTCTGTGCATAAAATGGAGACAGACTCCTTTTATGGCGGCTTTCTTGCCAGTCTGGGTACTGTGTACGCTGTTAATGTACACAGTCAGGAGACGCAGTCTGCCCCGTTTAGAAGCCGTGCGTCTCCGTACTCTCATGCCGCCATAATGGCCGGATACCCCCTAACCGGGACGCCGGCTTTGTACTCCCCACTCTCCATTCTTCTGGCTCTGTTAGGGGTGGCGGCGTGCTGGGGGAATGTTCGCTCGCCGTGGTGGGGCTTGCGAATAGTTCCCTCAGGAGCTAGCGTCCTGTCAGCGGAGAACGGGACCATTAACCCTGAGAGAGGTTGGGCCGCCCCCCTCCCAAGTCCCACGGAGCAGGCAGGCTGGTGCCATCCAGTCCTGCCTGAAAATAACAAACATATAAAGTAAATGCAGAAAACTCTTCAGGAGCTTTCAGAGATGTGACCGCCTCCTCTGGGCAGCAGAGACATGGGGGAATGATGCTGGAGAAACAAAAGGGGTCTGGAGCTGCAGAGGCACGGGAGAATGAGGCTGGAGTAGGTATGGCGAAAGTGTGAGTGGCCATCAATGGTCACCAACTATGCTATGGGAGACCATCGATGGTTTCACTTATCGATGGTCATCCCTGCTAGTTCAGAAAATGACCCGCGGGCTAATCACAGCCTGGGGGCGAGGGTTCGTGGGTGTCAGGGGCAGAGCTATGCTCAGAGTACTGATACCTTGCAAAAAAAAAAAATATATATATTAGTTTATGCTGTGCCATCGATGGAGGGAAATCATCTCGATGGCAAAAGCATTCAACATCGGCCATAAACCATTGATGATTAGGCTGGAGATACAAAAGGGGGCAGGAGGTGCAGAGGAACGGGGGAATGGGGCTGAGAGACAAAAAGGGTCTGGAGCTGCAGAGTCATGTATTTTATGCTGTAAGTGCAAATGGAAAACCCTCTGAGTCCTATTGTGTGAAAAGTGCTATATAAATAACATTATTATTATTATTATTATTATTATTATTGCTATTACTATGTATTATCTGGTTGTACCTCTGCTGTATGATCCTGACACTACTTCTGTTCCTACACAGACAGACATCTTCCGGACCATGTGAATAGTGAACACCGAGTGAAGTCACCTTCTGCCCAGGGACGGGCAATTATTCAGAGATTCCACATTGTAAAGAACCCACCATATAGGTAAGGAAGACTCTCAAGCGACTGGCTGGTACCATGTTCAGAGAGGTAGGAGAGATTGATACGAATCGTCAATTCCAACAGGAAGGCTTTTTATGAATCTGCAATGAACTCTGGATTTAGGATGAATGATGGATTTAGAAAAGTTACTTGGGAAATTAATTACATGAGAAAATCAGGGTTATGCAAATCTCTCTACAGTTACACCACAAAAAGTATTTCACTCTATCTTAAGGAACTTACTAAATCCATGCATCTGAAAACTCCCAATTAATATTTAGATTTTAGGCCACACCTCCAGTCTACCCAGGCCATGCCACAATCCACCCAACCATTCTCCCAAGTAGAGAAGCCTTTGCCGGTGCTAAGTTACAGTTATTGGAATAACTTATATTTACAGCCCTCCTCGGTTTGGAGTTGGTCACGTTGAGCAGAACGGACTGACGTACTTATCATAAAGGTTAACATCTTTATGTTTAACTATAGCCAATTTACAGTTGGATATCTGTACAAATAAAATCAAGCACATACACTATTCTATGCTACACATTGGGGGGTATTCAATTGTTTGAAGTCTGTTTTTTCCCTTTCTATTAGATAGGAAAAAACAGACACCCAACTGACTTTTCAAACAACTGAATACCCCCCAAGGTGTTCCAGTACATTAACATAAAGTATCAAGGGTACTATAATGGAAACTACTGAGGAGGAAATGGATCTAGGAGTCACCATTTCAAGTGACTTAAAGGTAGGTAAGCAATGTAACAAAGCAATGAGGAAGGCTAGTCAGAAGCTTGGCTGCATAGGGAGAGGAATCAGTAGCAGGAAAAAAGAAGTAATAAAACCACTGTATAGGTCATTGGTACGGCCTCATCTAGAATACTGTGTCCAGTTCTGAAGACCATATCTCCAGAAGGATATAAATACATTAGAGAGTGTACAAAGAAGGGCAACTAAAATGGTGCATGGCCTACATCACAAAACTTACCCGGAAAGGCTAAAAGATCTTTACATGTATAGTATGGAGGAGAGAAGGGAAAGGGGAGACATGATAGAAACTTTCAAATATACCAAAGGTTTTAACAAAGTTCAGGAGGGAAACATTCTTCAAAGGAAGAGAAGTATTAGAACTCGAGCACATACAATGAAACTGGAGGGAAGCAGGTTCAGGGGAAATTTAAGGAAAAAATACTTCACAGAAAGCGTAGTGGATAAGTGGAATAGCCTCCCGTCAGAGGTGGTAGAGGCTAAGACTGTAGAGCAATTTAAACATGCTTGGGATAGGCATATGAATATCCTTACAAAGAATCTCCACAGAAGCTGCAGAGAAGCTGGCTCCCCGGACTCTTCCCTGCTGAACTCGGTGACAGAGGGCTGGAAAAGAGGGGGGGGGGCACAATTATTGGCGCAGTGAGTGTATAACATTGAGATATATATACATAAAAGCGCTATCTGGTTTTATTCCAGTGTCAGTTGGCGCTGGGTGTGTGCTGGCATACTCTCTCTCTGTCTCTCCAAAGGGCCTTGTTGGGGAATTGTCCCCTTATAGTTATATCCCGGTGTGTGTGGGGGTGTCGGTACGTGCATGTCGGCATGTCTGAAGCGGAAGGCTCGTCCAAGGAGGAGGTGGAGCAGATGTGTGGTGTGTCTCCGTCGGCAATGCCGACTCATGAGTGGATGGACATGTGGCATATGTTAAATGCAAGTGTGGCCTCATTACATAAGAGACTGGACAAAGCAGAGTCCAGGGAGAAAACAGGGAGTCAATCCACGGATTGGACCGAGTCACAAGGCCCTTCTGGGTCTCAAAAACGTCCCTTATCCCAAATAGTAGATACGAGCACCGACACAGAGTCTGACTCCAGTGTCGACTACGATGATGCAAGATTACACCCAAGGGTGGCAAAAAGTATTCAGTGTATGATTATTGCAATAAAAGATATTTTGCATATCACTGATGACTCCTATGTCCCCGACACGAGGGTACACATGTTTAAGGAAAAGAAACCTGAGGTAACCTTTCCCCCATCTCATGAGCTTAACGAGTTATTTGAAAAAGCTTGGGAAACTCCAGATAAGAAACTGCAGATTCCCAAAAGGGTTCTTATGGCGTACCCTTTCCCTGCACAGGACAGGGTACGGTGGGAATCCTCGCCCAGGGTGGACAAGGCTTTAACACGAAGAGGAAAAAATGGAGGGTGGAGGAACTTGTTGGGCGCTGGAAAGAAAATGGGCTGCCTTGGATGCACCTAGGGGTTTTCCTAATTACCCCAAAATGACATATGTAATACAAGAAAAATGGTGTGGCCTGGGCGCCCTCTTTCCGTGGTTTATACCAACTCAATGGATTTAAAATACACAAAATTAAAACAGGTGAACATGAATCACCTTTTGAATGACAATGTTATGAATGTAGCAAATGTTTAAAATCAAACTGAAGATTTAATATAATAACAAATGCAAAAAAACAATATTAACAATGTATAAAAACAATAGGATAAAACAAGAGCGTACCGCATGGGTAGCTAAGGAGCCGCAGGTGGTATAATGTGGCAGGGTGGTCCGGACTTCACCCTGCTCTGGCTCCCAAGCTTACCAACGATAGTCCTAGTCCCAATACGCCAGTATCCAGTAGCCAACGCGTTTCGAGATGTAAAATCTCTTCCTCAGGGCTTGGTGATCTTGCTGGTTTGCTTGAACTGGCTTTTAAAGATGGTGGAGAACTGTTTCCGGTTCAGGGGTCGCAGAGACCGGAAGTACAAGTCCGTGATCAATAAATGACTCTTTAGACTCTTTGAGCAAATAAAATAAATTTAACAACCTTAAAAATAGATAGTACTATGTTTGAGGTGGTATTTTGAAGGTATAAGGTCGGTGATTTTAGTGCCAGGACGTGTATCCGGCCGGAAGTGACGTTTGTTTATACCGGAAGTGCTTATGCCGGAAGTTGGTATACATATTAAATATAAGTGTCAATTTCTAACACTTAAAAGATTTGTGCAGAGAGGATCTTGACATATTAATGATGGTGATAAGAGAATAAAAAGGTCGGTAGTTTAGAAGCCAGGACGTATTTATCGACCGGAAGTGACGTTTGTTTATATCGGAAGTGCTTATGCCGGAAGTTGGTGCAAACAATAGTAATTGATTGTATAAGTCTACAAGATTAATAGAAACTAATTAGGTGTGTAGAGGGGTGTTACCCAAATGTATGTATGTATGTATGATGGAGACGCGGAGGTACCGCTGCAGCGGATGTCCCGTGTACCGGAAGTGACGAAAACCGGAAGTGGGGCATATGCCGTCGTGAAGCGGAAGTGGGGCGTCCGCTAATGATAAGCATGCATAGTGATAGAAAATGAAGGCTAATGTGGTGAGCTCTAGAAAGGCTGTAAAACCACAGATGTAAATTAGATTTCTCTAACGTCCTAGTGGATGCTGGGAACTCCGTAAGGACCATGGGGAATAGCGGGCTCCGAAGGAGGCTGGGCACTCTAGAAAGATTTATGACTACCTGGTGTGCACTGGCTCCTCCCACTATGACCCTCCTCCAAGCCTCAGTTAGATCTTGTGCCCGGCCGAGGTTGGATGCACACTAGGGGCTCTCCTGAGCCCTTAGAAAGAAAGTATAGATTTAGGTTTTTTATTTTCAGTGAGACCTGCTGGCAACAGGCTCACTGCAGCGAGGGACTAAGGGGAGAAGAAGCGAACTCGCCTGCTTGCAGCCGGATTGGGCTTCTTAGGCTACTGGACACCATTAGCTCCAGAGGGATCGACCGCAGGCCCAGTCCTTGGTGTTCGGTCCCGGAGCCGCACCGCCGTCCCCCTTACAGAGCCAGAAGCAAGAAGAGGTCCGGAAAAACGGCGGCAGAAGACATCAGTCTTCACCAAGGTAGCGCACAGCACTGCAGCTGTGCGCCATTGCTCCTCATGCACACCACACACTCCGGTCACTGAGGGTGCAGGGCGCTGGGGGGGGCGCCCTGAGCAGCAATATAAACACCTTGGCTGGCAAAAATACATCACATATAACCCCCAGGGCTATATGGATGTATATTAACCCCTGCCAGATTCCATAAAAATGCGGGAGAAAAGGCAGCGAAAAAGGGGCGGAGCCTATCTCCTCAGCACACTGGCGCCATTTTTCCCTCACAGCTCCGTTGGAGGGAAGCTCCCTGGCTCTCCCCTGCAGTCTACACTACAGAACAGGGTTAAAACAGAGAGGGGGGGGCACTAAATTTAGGCGCAGTATAAATTATATAAAAGCAGCTATAGGGGACATAACTCAGTTAGTCCCTGCATTATATAGCGCTCTGGTGTGTGCTGGCATACTCTCACTCTGTCCCCCCAAAGGGCTTTTGTGGGTCCTGTCCTCATTGGAGCATTCCTTGTGTGTGTGCGGTGTGTCGGTACGGCTGTGTCGACAGGTTTGATGAGGAGACTTATGTGGAGGCGGAGCAGATGCCGATAAATGAGATGTCGCCCCTGTGGGCCGACACCAGAGTGGATGGATAGGTGGAAGGTATTAACCGACAGTGTCAACTCCTTACATAAAAGGCTGGATGACGTAACAGCTATGGGACAGCCGGCTTCTCAGCCCGCGCCTGCCCAGACGTCTCAAAGGCCATCAACACTCCCTCAGATGGCAGACACAGATGTCGACACGAAGTCTGACTCCAGTGTCGACGAGGTTGAGACATATACACAATCCACTAGGAACATCCGTTACATGATCCCGGCAATATAAAATGTGTTACACATTTCTGACATTAACCCAAGTACCACTAAAAACAAAGGGTTTTATGTGTGGGGAGAAAAAGCAGGCAGTGTTTTGTTCCCCCATCAAATGAGTGAATGAAGTGTGAAAAAGCGTGGGTTTCCCCGATAAGAAACTGGTAATTTCTAACAAGTTACTGATGGCGTACCCTTTCCCGCCAGAGGATAAGTTACGCTGGGAGATATCCCCTAGGGTGGATAAGGCGCTCACACGTTTGTCAAGGTGGCACTGCCGTCTTAGGATACGGCCACTTTGAAG
The DNA here is from genome assembly GCF_028390025.1 of Pseudophryne corroboree. Taxonomy (NCBI): domain Eukaryota; kingdom Metazoa; phylum Chordata; class Amphibia; order Anura; family Myobatrachidae; genus Pseudophryne; species Pseudophryne corroboree. The sequence continues at coordinate 1,201,082,164 of NC_086444.1, read as the reverse complement.
GTACCTGCTGATAAATAGCAGGAGGCTATCCTGAAGTCTGTAATTACACACTCAGGTACTAGACTGAGACCTGCAGACTGCTGCAGCGTGGTCTGTACCCCTTTCAAACAGGGATACTATTTTGCGAACATAAGACGTCGTCTTATATATGAGGGATGCACAGAGGAATATTTTGCCGGCTGGCATCCTGAATTATTGCAATGTCCATTCTGTCAGGAGGGTATTGGAGACCCGACACTGGACAGGTGATGCTGACTTTAAAAGGCACATAGAGCCTTATAAGGGTGAGGAATTGGTTGGGGATGGTCTCTGGGACCTCGTATCCACAGCAACAGCTGGGTTGAAAATATTTTACCTCAGGTTTCCTCACAGCCTAAGAAACGCACTGTATTATCAGGTACAGTCCTTTCGGCTTCAAAAAAGCAGGCGGGTCAAACGAGGGGAGAGGGAAAAAGCTGCACCAGCAGCCAGTCCCCAGAATCAAAATTCTTCCCCTGCTTCTCTGAGTCCACCGCATGACGCGGGGGCTCCACAGGCGTAGCCAGGTACGGTGGGGGGCCGTTTCAAAAATTTCAGCGATCAGTGGGCTCACTCACAGGTGGATCCCTGGATCCTTCAAGTAGTATCTCAGGGGTACAAGCTGGAAGTCGAGGCGTCTCCCCCCTGCCGTTTACTCAAATGTGCCTTGCCGACAACTCCCTCAGGCAGGGAGGCTGTGCTAGAGGCAATTCACAAGCTGTATTCCCAGCAGGTGATAGTCAAGGTGCCCCTACTTCAACAAGGACGGGGTTACTATTCCACACTGTTTGTGGTACCGAAACCAGCCGGTTCGGTGAGACCCATTTTAAAATGGAAATCCTTGAACACTTACATAACAAAGTTCAAGATGGAATCGCTCAGGGCGGTTATTGCAAGCCTGGACGAGGGGGATTACATGGTATCCCTGGACATCAAGGATGCTTACCTGCATGTCCCTATTTACCTTCCTCACCAGGAGTACCTCAGATTGTGGTACAGGATTGCCATTACCAATTCCAGACACTACTGTTTGGACTGTCCACGGCACCGAGGGTGTTTACCAAGGTAATGGCAGAAATGATGATACTCCTTCAAAAAAAAAAAAAAGGGAGTTTTTATTTATCCCATACTTGGACGATCTCCTTATAAAGGCAAGGTCCAGGGAGCAGTTACTGGTCGGAGTAGCACTATCTCAGGAGGTGCTACAACAGCATGGCTGGATTCTGAACATTCCAAAGTCACAGCTGGTTCCTTCCACTCGCTTACTGTTCCTGGGGATGATTTTGGACACAGAACAGAAAAAAGTGTTTCTCCCGCAGGAGAAAGCCAAGGAGCTGTCATCTCTAGTCAGAGACCTCCTAAAACCAAAAGGGTATCGGTGCATCGTTGCACACGAGTCCTGAGAAAAATGGTGGCTTCATACGAAGCAATTCCATTCGGCAGGTTCCATGCGAGGACCTTCCAGTGAGACCTCTTAGATAAGTGGTCGGGATCGCATCTTCAAATGCATCAAATGATAACCCTGTCTCCAAGGACCAGGGTGTCTCTACTGTGGTGGATGCAGGGTGCTCATCTTCTAGAGGGCCGCAGTTTCGGCATACAGGACTGGGTCCTGGTGACCACGGATGCCAGCCTTCAAGGCTGGGGAGCAGTCACACAGGGAAGAAACTTCCAGGGCCTATGGTCAAGTCAGGAGACTTCCCTACATATAAATTCTGGAACTGAGGGCCATTTACAATGCCCTAAGTCAGGCAAGACCCCTGCTTCAAAACCAGCCGGTACTGATACAGTCAGACAACATCACGGCAGTCGCCCATGTGACCCGACAGGGCGGCACAAGAAGCAGGATGGCAATGACAGAAGCCACAAGGATTCTCCGATGGGCGGAAAATCACGTACTAGCACTGTCAGCAGTGTTCATTCCGGGAGTGGACAACTGGGAAGCAGACTTCCTCAGCAGACACGACCTACACCCGGTAGAGTGGGGACTTCATCCAGAAGTCTTCCTGCTGTTGGTAAACTGTTGGGAAAGGCCACAGGTGGACATGATGGTGTCCCGCCTCAACAAAAAGCTAAAGAGATATTGCGCCAGGTCGAGGGACCCTCAGGCGATAGCTGTGGACGCTCTAGTGACACCGTGGGTGTACCAGTCGGTTTATGTGTTCCCTACTCTGCCTCTCATACCAAAGGTACTGAGAATAATAAGATGGCGAGGAGTAAGAACGATACTCGTGGTTCCGGATTGGCCAAGAAGGGCTTGGTACCCGGAACTTCAGGAAATGATATCAGAGGACCCATGGCCTCTGCCGCTCAGACAGGACCTGCTTCAGCAGGGGCCCTGTCTGTTCCAAGACTTACTGCGGCTGCGTTTGACGGCATGGCGATTGAGCGCCGGATCCTGAAGGAAAAGGGTATTCCGGAAGAAGTCATTCCTGCGCTTATTAAAGCCAGGAAAGATGTTACGGCAAAGCATTATCACCGCATGTGGCGGAAATATGTTGCATGGTGCGAGGCCAAAAAGGCCCCAACAGAGGAATTTCCACTAGGTCGATTTCTACATTTCCTGCAAGCAGGAGTGAATATGGGCCTAAGTCTAGGCTCCATTAAAGTACAGATCTCGGCTCTGTCGATTTTCTTTCAAAAAGAATTAGCTTCAGTACCTGAAGTTCAGGCATTGTGAAAGGAGTGCTGCATATTCAGCCCCCGTTTGTGCCCCCTGTGGCACCTTGGGATCTCAACGTGGTGTTGAGTTTTCTTAAAATCACATTGGTTTGAGCCACTAAAAACCGTGGATCTAAAATATCTCACGTGGAAAGTGGTCATGTTATTGGCCTTGGCTTCAGCCAGGCGAGTGTCAGAATTGGCGGCTTTATCATGTAAAAGCCCTTATCTGATTTTCCATATGGATAGGGCAGAATTGAGGACTCGTCCCCAATTTCTTCCTAAGGTGGTGTCAGCGTTTCACCTGAACCAGCCTATTGTGGTGCCGGCGGCTACTAGTGAATTGGAGGACTCCAAGTTGCTAGACGTTGTCAGGGCCCTGAAAATATATGTTTCCAGGACGGCTGGAGTCAGAAACTCTGACTCGCTGTTTATCCTGTATGCACCCAACAAGCTGGGTGCTCCTGCTTCTAAGCAGTCTATTGTTCGCTGGATTTGTAGTACAATTCAGCTTGCACATTCTGTGGCAGGCATACCACAGCCAAAATCTGTAAATGCCCATTCCACAAGGAAGGTGGGCTCATCTTGGGCGGCTGCCCGAGGGGTCTCGGCTTTACAACTTTGCCGAGCAGCTACTTGGTCAGGGGCAAACACGTTTGCAAAATTCTACAAATTTGATACCCTGGCTGAGGAGGACCTGGAGTTCTCTCATTCGGTGCTACAGAGTCATCCGCACTCTCCCGCCCGTTTGGGAGCTTTGGTATAATCCCCATGGTCCTTACGGAGTTCCCAGCATCCACTAGGACGTTAGAGAAAATAAGAATTTACTCACCGGTAATTCTATTTCTCGTAGTCCGTAGTGGATGCTGGGCGCCCATCCCAAGTGCGGATTGTCTGCAATACTTGTAAATAGTTATTGTTAACTAAAGGGTTATTGTTGAGCCATCTGTTGAGAGGCTCAGTTGTTTTCATACTGTCAAACTGGATATAGTATCACGTGTTGTACGGTGTGATTGGTGTGGCTGGTAAGAGTCTTACCCGGGATTCTAAATCCTTCCTTATTATGTCTGCTCGTCCGGGCACAGTGTCCTAACTGAGGCTTGGAGGAGGGTCATAGTGGGAGGAGCCAGTGCACACCAGGTAGTCATAAATCTTTCTAGAGTGCCCAGCCTCCTTCGGAGCCCGCTATTCCCCATGGTCCTTACGGAGTTCCCAGCATCCACTACGGACTACGAGAAATAGAATTACCGGTGAGTAAATTCTTATTAAATCCCTTATGTAGGGATTGACCAGATAGTCCAAAAACACAAATTAAAATTCTCAGTCCAATGTCCCTTTTTGGTGGTGCTTTTACAGTTCATTTACAGGATCCCAGATGGAAAAATTTGTCTTCATGTACTCCAAAAGAGACAAAAGGGGAGAAGTAAAAGAAATCAATTGGTTAGACAGGAGGGATAAGAAGTTAATTTTGATAAATATTAAATAGCAGAGATAGTAAAATAATGTGATTAAATGGAGGGGTGGAGGAAATGAGTAAATTATAGGAACCACTTCAGTTCAAAGTCTTTGTTCAGACCGTTTGGGCATAAAGATTGAAGTCTATAAATGAGTTTCATTTCCGCCCTTGCTAGGTTCTTTTCAATATTTCTGTCTCGCCAAGTTGATTTGATGTGTTGGAGTCCGACAAATTTCCTTATGGATGCAGGGGAACAGTTGTGTTCTATTTTGAAGTGTTCCGAGAGGTTGTGGGTTGTAAGACCCTTTTTGATATTCCGTAAGTGCTCCCCCAATCTAGTTTTGAGAGCTCTTGATGTGCGTCCAATGTAAATCTTGCTACATGTGCATTCCACCAGATATACAACATTACTGGTGTGGCATGTGATGAAGTCTTTGATTTTGAACGTGATCCCATTAGCAGTGATTTCTGAGTACTTAGATGTTTCAGTCTTAATTTGCCTGCAGGCTGGGCACACACCACATCTATGGAATCCACTGGTTCTAACGGGGTTGATGTTGCTTTGTGGTAATGCGCTCCGTACTAGCTTATTCTTTAAGTTTGATGCCTTTCTGTATATGAATGATGGTTTCTTGGGAATAATGTGCTTTAACGTGTTGTCCGTGCACAGTAAGTGCCGATGTTTTTTAATCACAGATTCAATTCTTTTGTGTTGGTGGTCGTAACCGGTAATGAAGGACCATTGTGAGTGATTTGGGAGATTGGTCATGATGCCATTTTGTTTCTTTGGATGTATGAGGGATGTCCTGTCTATCTTAATCACGTCAGTTTTTGTGGCTTCCAGACTCTCCGGATGGTATCCCTTTTCCATGAAGGATTTCTTCAGTTTGTCAATTTGAGAAAGACAGATAGTGTTATCACTGCAGTTCCTTCTCATTCTTAAAAATTGGCTCTTTGGTATGCCGTTGAGCCAATTTTTATGGTGTTCACTTTCTTTTGAGATGTAATTGTTAGAGTCTGTAGGTTTATTGTACGTCTTTGTGTGGATCTTGTTGTCTTGAATGTAGATTGATAAATCCAGAAAGTTGATTTCAACTTTGCTTCTTTCAAATGTGAAGATAATGTTCCTATTATTCCGATTTAAGTGCTCACAGAATTGGATCAAACTGTCCATGTTTCCTTTCCAGAAAAAAATGACGTCATCGATGTAACGGTTCCACATAATTAATTCTTCTTTCCTAGAATGGTGGGTATAGATGTTCTCCCTCTCCCAGTGCGCCATAAACAGATTCGCGAAACTGGGGGCGAACCGCGTCCCCATTGCGGTTCCTCTTTTCTGGAGGTAATAATTACCTTCAAAGAAGAAAAAAATATTCTTTAGAATAAAATCGATGGACTCCGTGATAAAGGACTTCCTTGCTTCAGGGAGTTCTGTTTGATCAAGAAAATGTGATGTTGCCTCTATACCTTGCTGATGTTCAATGATAGTATATAACGATGTGACGTCTGCTGTGACCATGATGATTTCTGGATTCCATGTGACTCCTTCTAACTTCTTGATGGTGTCGCCTGTGTCTTTCAGGTAGGATGGATTTTTTGTCACCAGGGGTTGGAGCTCATGATCAATCAAGGCTGAAAGGTTGGATGTCAGGCACCCAGTCCCCGCCACTATGGGTCTGCCTGGTGGAGATGTTGTGCTTTTATGTATTTTAGGCAATACGTAGATAGTCGGGGTGATGGGATCATCTATATTCAAAAACGAGTACTCAGACGCTGAGATGCCTCCTTTCTCTAAATGTGTTTGTAACAATTTCTGAAAATTGTTCTTAATCCTCGTGGATGGATCAGTCTTCTATTTTTGATAAGTGCCATTTTCTGATAATTGGCGATGGATTTCATTTATGTAATCCAATTTATTCAGAATAGCTATGCCTCCCCCTTTGTCACATGGTTTTATGACGATGTCCTTGTCTTCTTGTAGGGATTTGATTGCTTCTCTTTCTTTTCTTGTAAGGTTGGATCTATTGTTGTTTTTCTTCTTTTCATCAATTTTTGCAATGTCCTCTATGACTAATTTCTGAAAAGTCTCTATGAAATTGCCTTTTATATGAGTTGGTTTAAAATTTTGATGGCTTTTTGTGTGTTATTCCGGTCGTAGGTTCTTCTGTGGTCTGAGTTGAGGAGGTTTCTTCTGTTCATTTAATTTCAAAGAATTTCTTTAAAGAAATTTTTCTAATGAATTTGTGGATATCCACGAACCTGTCAAAATCATTAGTGATGGTGGTCGGTGCAAACTTCAAACCTTTTTTCAGGACTCGTTCTTCTATGTCGGTCAGAGTTCTTGAACTCAGGTTGTATATGACTTTATTTTCTTTTTCTTCAATAGCATTCAATGTGGTGGGGTTTTTGTTGATTTTTTTCTTCCGTAGGTGTTTACCTGCTCTTTTTCCTCTTTCTTTTCTTCATCAATTGGTTCTTTATTTCTATTGTTGTCGTCTCTGACTCCTCCTTTCTTCTAAAAAAGGGCTTTGTCTCGATGTTCTCTCTCTTGGCCGGTTCCTATGTGTGGGTTTATGAACCCACATATAGGAACCGGCCAAGAGAGAGAACATCGAGACAAAGCCCTTTTTTAGAAGAAAGGAGGAGTCAGAGACGACAACATTAGAAAATAAAGAACCAATTGATGAAGAAAAGAAGAAAAAAATCAACAAAAACCCCACCACATTGAATGCTATTGAAGAAAAAGAAAATAAAGTCATATACAACCTGAGAATTAAACGAACAGAAGAAACCTCCTCAACTCAGACCACAGAAGAACCTACGACCGGAATAACACACAAAAAGCCATCAAAATGTTACCCCACTCATATAAAAGGCAATTTCATAGAGACTTTTCAGAAATTAGTCATAGAGGACATTGCAAAAATTGATGAAATGAAGAAAAACAACAATAGATCCAACCTTACAAGAAAAGAAAGAGAAGCAATCAAATCCCTACAAGAAGACAAGGACATCGTCATAAAACCATGTGACAAAGGGGGAGGCATAGCTATTCTGAATAAATTGGATTACATAAATGAAATCCTTTGCCAATTATCAGATAATGGCACTTATCAAAAATAGAAGACTGATCCGTCCACGAGGATTAAGAACAATTTTCAGAAATTGTTACAAACACATTTAGAGAAAGGAGGCATCTCAGCATCTGAGTACTCGTTTTTGAATATAGATGATCCCATCACCCCGACTATCTACTTATTGCCTAAAATACATAAAAGCACAACATCTCCACCAGGCAGGCCCATAGTGGCGGGGACTGGGTGCCTGACATCCAACCTTTCAGCCTTGATTGATCATGAGCTCCAACCCCTGGTGACAAAAAATCCATCCTACCTGAAAGACACAGGCGACACCATCAAGAAGTTAGAAGGAGTCACATGGGATCCAGAAATCATCATGGTCACAGCAGACGTCACATCGTTATATACTATCATTGAACATCAGCAAGGTATAGAGGCAACATCACATTTTCTTGATCAAACAGAACTCCCTGAAGCAAGGAAGTCCTTTATCACGGAGTCCATCGATTTTATTCTAAAGAATATTTTTTTCTTCTTTGAAGGTAATTATTACCTCCAGAAAAGAGGAACCGCAATGGGGACGCGGTTCACTGTTTATGGCGCACTGGGAGAGGGAGAACATCTATACCCACGATTCTAGGAAAGAAGAATTAATTATGTGGAACCGTTACATCGATGACGTCATTTTTTTCTGGAAAGGAAACATGGACAGTTTGATCCAATTCTGTGAGCACTTAAATCGGAATAATAGGAACATTGTCTTCACATTTGAAAGAAGCAAAGTTGAAATTAACTTTCTGGATTTATCATTCTACATTCAAGACAACAAGATCCACACAAAGACGTACAATAAACCTACAGACTCTAACAATTACATCTCAAAAGAAAGTGAACACCATAAAAATTGGCTCAACGACATACCAAAGAGCCAATTTTTAAGAATAAGAAGGAACTGCAGTGATAACACTATCTGTCTTTCTCAAATTGACAAACTGAAGAAATCCTTCATGGAAAAGGGATACCATCCGGAGAGTCTGGAAGCCACAAAAACTGACGTGATTAAGATAGACAGGACATCCCTCATACATCCAAAGAAACAAAATGGCATCATGACCAATCTCCCAAATCACACACAATGGTCCTTCATTACCGGTTACGACCACCAACACAAAAGAATTGAATCTGTGATTAAAAAACATTGGCACTTACTGTGCACGGACAACACGTTAAAGCACATTATTCCCAAGAAACCATCATTCATATACAGAAAGGCATCAAACTTAAAGAATAAGCTAGTACGGAGCGCATTACCACAAAGCAACATCAACCCCGTTAGAACCAGTGGATTCCATAGATGTGGTGTGTGCCCAGCCTGCAGGCAAATTAAGACTGAAACATCTAAGTACTCAGAAATCACTGCTAATGGGATCACGTTCAAAATCAAAGACTTCATCACATGCCACACCAGTAATGTTGTATATCTGGTGGAATGCACATGTAGCAAGATTTACATTGGACGCACATCAAGAGCTCTCAAAACTAGATTGGGGGAGCACTTACGGAATATCAAAAAGGGTCTTACAACCCACAACCTCTCGGAACACTTCAAAATAGAACACAACTGTTCCTCTGCATCCATAAGGAAATTTGTCGGACTCCAACACATCAAATCAACTTGGCGAGACAGAAATATTGAAAAGAACCTAGCAAGGGCGGAAATGAAACTCATTTATAGACTTCAATCTTTATGCCCAAACGGTCTGAACAAAGACTTTGAACTGAAGTGGTTCCTATAATTTACTCATTTCCTCCACCCCTCCATTTAATCACATTATTTTACTATCTATGCTATTTAATATCTATCAAAATTAACTTCTTATCCCTCCTGTCTAACCAATTGATTTCTTTTACTTCTCCCCTTTTGTCTCTTTTGGAGTACATGAAGAAATTTTTTTCCATCTGGGATCCTGTAAATGAACTGTAAAAGCACCACCAAAAAGGGACATTGGACTGAGAATTGTAATTTGTGTTTTTGGACTATGTGGTGAATCCCTTCATAAGGGATTTAGCTAATTTACATCTGTGGTTTTACAGCCTTTCTAGAGCTCACCACATTAGCCTTCATTTTCTATCACTATGCATGCTTATCATTAGCGGACGCCCCACTTCCGCTTCACGACGGCATATGCCCCACTTCCGGTTTTCGTCACTTCCGGTACACGGGACATCCGCCGCAGCGGTACCTCCGTGTCTCCATCATACACACATACATTTGGGTAACACCCCTCTACACACCTAATTAGTTTCTATTAATGTTGTAGACTTATACAATCAATAACTATTGTGGGCATCAACTTCCGGCATAAGCACTTCCGATATAAACAAACGTCACTTCCGGTCGATAAATACGTCCTGGCTTCTAAACTACCGACCTTTTAAATCTCTTATCACCATCATTAATATGTCAAGATCCTCTCTGCACACATCTTTTAAGTGTTAGAAATTGATACTTATATTTAATATGTATACCAACTTCCGGCATAAGCACTTCCGGTATAAACAAACGTCACTTCCGGCCGGATACACGTCCTGGCACTAAAATCACCGACCTTATACCTTCAAAATACCACCTCAAACATAGTACTATCTATTTTTAAGGTTGTTAAATTTATTTTATTTGCTCAAAGAGTCTAAAGAGTCATTTATTGATCACGGACTTGTACTTCCGGTCTCTGCGACCCCTGAACCGGAAACAGTTCTCCACCATCTTTAAAAGCCAGTTCAAGCAAACCAGCAAGATCACCAAGCCCTGAGGAAGAGATTTTACATCTCGAAACGCGTTGGCTACTGGATACTGGCGTATTGGGACCAGGACTATCGTTGGTAAGCTTGGGAGCCAGAGCAGGGTGAAGTCCGGACCACCCTGCCACATTATACCACCTGCGGCTCCTTAGCTACCCATGCGGTACGCTCTTGTTTTATCCTATTGTTTTGATACATTGTTAATATTGTTTTTTTTGCATTTGTTATTATATTAAATCTTCAGTTTGATTTTAAACATTTGCTACATTCATAACATTGTCATTCAAAAGGTGATTCATGTTCACCTGTTTTAATTTTGTGTATTTTAAATCCATTGAGTTGGTATAAACCACGGAAAGAGGGCGCCCAGGCCACACCATTTTTCTTGTATTACATAAGGCTTTAACACGCCTGTCCAAGAAGGTGGCGCTACCGTCTCCCGACACGGCAGCCCTCAAGGATCCTGCTGACCGCAGGCAGGAGACTACCTTAAAGTCTATTTATGCGCATACAGGTGCTTTGCTCAGACCGGCAATAGCGTCGGCATGGGTATGTAGCGCAGTGGCAGTATGGACAGATACCTTGTCAGCTGACCTTGATACCCTAGACAGGGATACCATTTTATTAACTTTAACCCATATTAAGGACGCAGTCTTATATATGAGGGACGCTCAAAGAGACGTTGGACTGCTGGGTTCCAGAGCCAATGCCATGGCTATTTCTGCTAGACGAGCTCTATGGACCCGCCAATGGACGGGTGATGTGGACTCAAAAAAGCATATGGAGGTTTTACCTTACAAGGGTGAAGTGTTGTTTGGGGAGGGGCTCGCGGACCTGGTTTCCACAGCTACCGCGGGTAAATCTACCTTTTTACCTTTTCTTCCCCAACAGCAAAAGAAAACTCCATAGTATCAGATGCAGTCCTTTCGGTTGCAGAAGTCCAGAAGAGGTCGGGGTTCCTCCTTCCTTGCCAGAGGTAAGGGTAGAGGAAAAAGAACACCTGCTTCGGCTAGTTCCCAGAAGCAGAAGTCCTCCCCGGCTTCTACAAAATCCACCGCATGATGCTGGGGCTCCCCTAAGGGAGTCCGCACCAGTGGTGGCACGCCTTCGACTTTTCAGCCAGATCTGGGGTCTTTCAGACGTGGATCCTTGGGCGATGGAAATTGTTTCCCAAAGCTACAAGCTGGAATTCGAAGAGGTGCCCCCTCGCCGATTTTTCAAGTCGGCCTTACCAGCTTCACCCCCAGAAAGGGCAGTAGTGTTAGCCGCAATTCAAAAGCTGTGTCAACAGCAAGTGGTTGTCAAGGTTCCCCTGGTCCAACAGGGAAAAGGGTATTATTCAACCCTGTTTGTTGTCCCGAAGCCGGATGGTTCGGTCAGACCCATTTTAAATCTAAAATTCCTAAACCTGTACTTGAAAAAGTTCAAATTCAAGATGGAATCGCTCCGAGCTATAATATCCAGGCTGGAAGGGGGGGGATTTTATGGTGTCACTAGACATAAAGGATGCTTACCTTCATGTCCCCATATAGCCCTCTCATCAGGAGTACCTGAGATTCGCTGTACAGGACTGTCATTACCAGTTTCAGACGTTGCCGTTTGGGTATCCACGGCCCCGAGGATTTTCACCAAGGTGATGGCAGAAATGATGGTGCTCCTGCGCAAACAATTGGTTCCAACGACTCGACTATCATTCCTAGGCATGATTCTGGACACGGAACAAAAGAAGGTTTTTCTCCCATCGGAAAAAGCCCAGGACCTCCAGAACATGGTCAGAGACCTGCTAAAGCCAAAAAGAGTGTCAGTTCATCAATGCACTCGAGTTCTGGGAAAAATGGTGGCAGCCTACGAGGCCATCCCCTTCGGCAGGTTTCATGCGAGGACTTTTCAGTGGGACCTTCTGGACAAGTGGTCTGGGTCCCATCTACAAATACATCAGAAAATAACACTGTCCCCCAGGGCCAGGGTGTTTTTCCTATGGTGGCTGCAGAGTGCTCACCTTCTAGAGGGTCGCAGGTTCAGCATTCAGGACTGGGTTCTGGTGACCACGGACGCGAGCCTCCGAGGATGGGGAGCAGTCACACAAGGAAGAAATTTTCAGGGACTATGGTCAAGCCAGGAGGCTTGTCTACACATCAATATACTGGAATTAAGGGCCATATACAACGGCCTACGACAAGCGGAGAATCTTCTTCGCGACCTACCGGTTCTGATTCAATCAGACAACGTCACAGCCGTGGCTCATGTAAACCGCCAAGGCGGGACAAGGAGCAGAGTCGCGATGGCGGAAGCCACCAGGATTCTGTGCTGGGCGGAAAATCACTTAAGCGCTCTGTCAGCTGTCTTCATTCCGAGAGTGGACAACTGGGAAGCAGACTTTCTCAGCAGACACGATCTCCATCCAGGAGAGTGGGGACTTCATCAAGAAGTTTTTGAGGAGATAACAAGTCTCTGGGGAATTCCTCAAATAGACATGATGTCGTCACGCCTCAACAAGAAGCTTCGGAGGTATTGTGCCAGGTCCCGGGAATCTCAGGCAGTAGCAGTAGACGCACTGGTGACACCATGGGTTTTTCAGTCGGTCTAGGTGTTTCCTCCTCTTCCTCTCATCACAAAAATTTTGAGGATCATAAGACGAAAAAGAGTACAGACAATACTCATTGTTCCAGACTGGCCTCGAAGGGCCTGGTACTCAGATCTTCAGGAAATGCTCACAGAAGATCCGTGGCCTCTTCCTCTCAGGGAGGACCTGTTGCAGCAGGGGCCCTGCGTATTCCAAGACTTACCGCGGTTACGTTTGACGGCTTGGCGGTTGAACACCGAATCCTAGCTGGGAAAGGTATTCCGGATTAAGTCATCCCTACTCTGATAAAGGCTAGAAAGGAGGTGACGGCGAAGCATTATCACCGTATATGGAGGAAGTATGTATCTTGGTGTGAAGCCAAGAATGCTTCTACGGAAGATTTCCATCTGGGCCGGTTTCTCCACTTTCAACAGACAGGAGTGGATATGGGCCTGAAGTTAGGCTCCATTAAGGTACAGATTTTGGCACTATCTATATTCTTTCAGAGGGAATTGGCTTCTCTCCCAGAAGTCCAGACTTTTGTGAAGGGAGTGCTGCACATCCAGCCCCCCTTTGTGCCCCCAGTGGCACCGTGGGACCTTAACGTGGTGTTAAGTTTCCTGAAATCTCACTGGTTTGAGCCTCTTCAAACGGTTGAATTAAAATTTCTCATGTGGAAGGTGGTCATGTTATTGGCCTTGGCATCGGCAAGGCGGGTGTCCGAATTGGCAGCCTTGTCCCACAAGAGCCCCTATTTGATTTTCCATGTGGATAGAGCTGAGTTGAGGACTCGTCCTCAAATTTTACCTAAGGTGGTTTCTTCATTTCATATGAACCAACCTATTGTGGTGACTGTGGCTACGGGGGACTGGGAGGATTCCAAGTCCCTGGATGTGGTCAGGGCCTTAAAGATTTATGTAGCAAGGACGGCTAGGGTTAGGAAAACAGAGGCTCTGTTTGTCCTGTATGCAGCCAACAAGGTTGGCGCTCCTGCGTCTAAGCAGACTATTGCTCGCTGGATCTGTAACACGATTCAGCAGGCTCATTCTACGGCAGGATTGCCGTTACCTAATTCAGTAAAGGCCCATTCCACTAGGAAGGTGGGCTCTTCTTGGGTGGCTGCCCGAGGCGTCTCGGCATTACAGGTTTGCCAAGCAGCTACTTGGTCGGGTTCAAACACTTTTGCAAAATTCTACAAGTTTGATACCCCGGCTGATGAGGACCTCGCATTTGCTCAGCCGGTGCTGCAGAGTCATCCGCACTCTCCCGCCCGATTGGGAGCTTTGGTATAAACCCCATGGTCCTTACGGAGTCCCCAGCATCCTCTATGACGTAAGAGAAAATAAGATTTTAAACCTACCGGTGCATCTTTTTCTCCTAGTCCGTAGAGGATGCTGGGCGCCCGTCCCAGTGCGGTCTAAATCTGCAAGACTTGTATATAGTTATTGCATACATAAGGGTTATGTTACAGTTGGAATTGGTCTTTGATACTGTTTGTTGTTCATACTGTTAACTGGTTGCGTATATTCCAGGTTATATGGTATGATTGGTGTGGGCTGGTATGAATCTTGCCCTTAGATTAACAAAAACCTTTCCTTGTATTGTCCATCTCCTCTGGGCACAGTTCTCTAACTGAGATCTGGAGGAGGGGCATAGAGGGAGGAGCCAGTGCACACCCATACTAAAAGTTCTTTATAGTGCCCTTGTCTCCTGCGGAGCCCGTCTATACCCCATGGTCCTTACTGAGTCCCCAGCATCCTCTACGGACTAGGAGAAAAAGATTTACCGGTAGGTTTAAAATCTTATTTGACCTCTAAAGAGTTTCTGGTTCATAGGGTGAATAACATACTGTATATGGCTCTGTATAATTTACTGGAAAGGGCTCTGTATTGTATACTGCACATCAGAGAGGACAGTGTATTGTTTAGTGTATATTAGGTGGGACCAATGGTGGCTCCAGAGGAGGGGCTGCAGGTCAGTTAAAAATTCAAATAGGGGAGTCACACCAACTGTCACCAACTGTCATTTCAAACTGACTCACTGGCAGTTGCTGTGGCTCCCCTATTTGAATTTTGAACCTAGCTGCAGCCCCACCTCTGAAGCCGCCCCTGGATTGGACTCTGGCATTGCTCAGTGTACATTAGAGCAATGCTCTGGATTGTATATTAGCCATCTAAACAGGTTCTAGTTCATTGTGTGTATAACAGATAGGATTCTGTGTAATGTACTGGAAAGGGCTCTGTATTGTATACTGTGGTTCAGCATTGAATTGGACAATCTCATGTCATGGGAGTCATTCAGACCCGATCGCACGCTAGCTTTTTTTGCAGCGGTGCGATCGGGTCTGAACTGCGCATGCCGATGCTCCGCAATGCGCAGGCACGCCGGCCGCTGGTGATGGGGATCGCCGGACAGCGACGGATTTAACGAAGAAAGCCATCGCACCAGCGATCGCAAGAAGATTGACAGGAAGAGGCCATTTGTGGGTGTCAACTGACCGTTTCTAGGAAGTGTCCGGAAAAACGCAGGCGTGCCCAGGCGTTTGGAGGGAGGGATTCTGACGTCAGTTCCTGGCAGGATCATCGCAGCGGCTGAGTAAGTACTGGCCTATGCAGAGACTGCACAAACTTTTGTTTGTGCAGCTCTCCTACACAAGCGATCGCATTTACCTCCTCCCCCTGTAGGCAGTGACTACCTGATCGCAGCACTACAAAAAAATGCCTGCATGCGATCTGAATCACCCCCTATGTGTTTTATACAGGACAGCGGAAGATGCCTCTGTACTGTATTGCACATCTCCGATTTATATTGTGTTTTAGAAGCCACGGAACAGAGTTCATTTATTAATATTCCACAAATCTGCCACTTTGGGGTAACACATTGTTTCATGGTTGTTTCCCAAAGCATAACATAAAAATTTCCTGAAATACATTCCTTTTATTAACTGTCAGTGACTTGCAGAAAAAGCAATATTAGATTAATATCTGAGAACTGCAAGTGATTGACAGTTACCCCCACTCAGACTACAGATGCTGCACCATTGGCGGGCAAGAGGCTGCCCTGGAAACCTTCACTTGCAGCCCCTAGCTCCTTCCTGCTAGTATGAAATAGGTTATTACAGATAAGTGTCTCATTCAGTGATTCAATTTATTCAGTTACTGTATATTACTACAGAAATAATGATTAATGTGTGGCCCTTGTGAAGGTTAGAGGGCCGTCCAGTGATACAAACAAGGGCATTCATTAGGTTGACAGGTTCAAAAAGTCAAAATGGCAGTGGTTGACACACAAATAGTCGACATAGTTTTTTCATGTTTTCCTAATTTTTGCTTGACTTACTATCCACGTGGACTACCATTGGGAATAGTTGCCTTGTCCAAAATGACACAGAAAAAACTTGTGCTGACCATTGTTGTGTCGACCTTTTCACCCTGCCGACCTTTTGTACCTATTGACCTTTCTAATGGTACCTGTTGACCTTTTGATCCTGGCGACCTTTTAACCTGTCGACCTAATGCATGTCAACCATATGGGACTGACCTAATGATTGTCTGTCTAGACTCTGTAGATCTTCTATACCGCACACACTTATCCTTGTGGCTTCAGAAACACAAAACATTGACCATGTGTGGAATCTTGGTGGTGGTCTGGATTGTGGCTTGGCATGATCAATGTGTTGGACATCATCAAATCCTCATTATTTAATCTTTTTTACTGTCCCTCTCGCTTACTTCGCTCTGTAGCTGAAGAACTATTAGGTGTACCTAGAATCTCCCTTACTTCATCTGGGGGTCCAGCTTTTAGCATTGTGGCTCTGACTCTATATAACTCTCTTCCCCACACAGTAAGAGAAGCCCCCACTCTAAAATCCTTCAAAAACAGACTGAAGACTTTCCTGTTTACTCACGCGTTTCACTAATGTCCCTTTAGTCTTTTTTTGTAATAAAGGAGACGCTTGGCTCTCTTTTCTGTAGGTAGTTAATACTTATGTTGATTTTGTATTATGTGTTTTTTCATCTGTATTTGTAAAGCACCTCGAGTCCTACGGGACGAGTGTAGCAGGATTGAGTCTAATTTGTGCTGTACTCCCCAAGAAATGTATGCAGAGCAGCCATCAGGGGGGGACAATGGGGACTGGAGTCCTGGGCCCTTAGAGAGAGGGGTCCACCCCTGACTCCTACCGCCAATACTTTGAGAGCTGCACGGGCTGATGCTTAGGGAGGTCTTAAAACAAGCCTTCCCCTGTGCATCAGCTCTTTGAATTGTTCCTGCAGGTTCGCAATGCTCCACCTATATGTAACGTCATGATGTTTGACACCACATAGGGGTGGAGCGGTGTGGCAGAATCTTTTTTTTTTTTTTTTGTGGGGGCCCTGTCTATTTTGTCAGTCCCGGCCCCACAATTTCTGATGGCAGCCCTGAATAAATGTGTGTGTGTGTGTGTGTGTGTGTGTGTGAGGGGGGGGGGGGGGGTGTCAAAAGGGTATTGTCACCCCAAGAGTGACTGTATGTCACTCTCCTGAGTAAAGGGGAGCAAGGGCTTACAGGGAGGGCTGACCTTACTAGGCCTAGAGTGGTCAGGCTTAGCCGAGGTGAATTATGGAGGATGTGGCAGATAAACTGCAGGTAGAGGAAGGGCAGAGCATCTGCGAAGCCCACCACGAGGCTGCATTGCTGGAGACTGCAGGCTCCAACCATGCAGGAAACTCATCCCTGATTTGTGCCCTCAGCTAATTAGAGAGTTGTAAACCAGGAAATGAATAAGATCTTTGTAGATATGATGCCGTTCTGGAGATAAAATATGTGTTTGACGTGCATAGTAAGTTGTGTAGTGAGAAATCAAAGTACATTTACCTACACTATAGAGAACGGAATGCAGATCTCTAAAGCCAGTGACAGTTCTTGTCACTTCTATACGCGCAGATGTCATTCTGGTGTCTGCTTGTGCAGCTTTTGCCATGGCAGCTTGTGAAACAGGACATTGCTATCATTATTTCTGCTTTATCAGTGCCCAGAGTCATTCATTCATCCTCCACAACCTCTATGGATGTGCTTGTGTTCCTGACATGTTCAATGGCGGACGCCCTGATGTACCCAGGCCATGTTCCTATTCTGCTGGCCATACTCTTAGGGCAGAGGTTCTCGACGCAGTCCTCAAGGCACCCCAACGGTCCAGGTTTTAAGTATATTGATGCTTGGCCACAGGTGACTTAATTAGCACCTCAGTCAATTTGATTTAACCATCTGTGCTGAGCCATGAATATACCTAAAACCTGGACCGTTGGGGTGCCTTGAGGACCGCGCTTGAGAAGCTCTGCCTTAGGGTCTGAGTCGGACGTAGTTGTGGGAGTCTTTGTGTCTTTTGTCACAGTTGCGTCTGCGACTTTAGGCCATACTTGGCTACTTTTGAAAAGAAGTTTCAGAGAGACTACAGTTGGTAGCACACATGCCGTTGAGGGGTGTGTCATGCTCCACCCAAAGGCTGTGTCTAGCTCCACCTATGGGCATGACTATTGCCACTCAGGAGTGCGTCCTGCAGTGGAAGGTGAAAACTAAAGCACTAAGTGTAGCATGCCGCCAGAGGGGGTTTGTCTGTGGGTGGCATGTGCGGTCACAAATAAAAGCACTTATTTACGTGATTATTGATATTGTGTACAAGTGAGAATCAGCCCCAGTAGGTGACACTGATTGACTCAACCAAAATGAGTCCTCTGACAAAGTATTTATAAAACCTCCACTGTTTGTTAACTCAGGCGGCAGTGCCAGCCTACACACACTGGGGTGGGTAAGAAGCTCCGGGGGAAGTGGGGTTTCTGGTGGTGGGGAGATGACCGCTGACCAATGTGTGAAAGGTAAGTGGGGACATACACCCCATGTCCTTTATTGTCAGTGTGCACAGCTTGTCACAACTTCCTCCTGTTACAAGCTGCAAATGCAGCTTGCATTCTGTTTGTTTTTATGTTGTGAGTCTGTTGTATTTCTGTTAACATTCCAGGTTTTCTCATGTACTTGTTTGGGGTACTGTGGCGGGCCGCCTTTGGTGAGTCTGTGTAACTGCAGTCTGTCTCCTGTATGTGTGGCCTGTGCAGTTTCTCCTGTCAGATAATTAGGCCATTACCTTGTGTCTGGTTTTCCAGCTAGAGTTCATTTGTGTTTCAGGAGGCTTGTCCTTTTTCCAGCCATCCTGATTGGGGCTTGCTCTCTTTATTACCCAGCTTGCCCTTCACCTGATGCCGGTTATAGCTTCTAGTTCCTGTTTGTACCTGGTCCCGGTTCTCGTCCTGTGGTTGTGAATTGAGTCTGTGCATTTAGTGCTGTCTGTTCCAGTTGCCAAGCCTGCTATCACTGCACATAGTGAAATCCTGCTCTGAAGCCAGTCTCAGTGTCTGTAGATCTCTGCTCCCCTTAAGGGGGTTCTGTTCCAGTACCAATTTTCAGGCTTCTTCAGAATCCGCATCAGACAGTTTAAGCTAAGTCCAGGGATTTTGCATTGGTTATTTTCAGAGTCTGAGTTACCTCTTGTATTTGATTATTTATATCATCCTATGCATTGTTGCATTTATTATCCATTGATATTTAGTTGCTTATATCATCATGTGCATTGTTGCATTTACCAACCATCTGTGTTTAATTATTATACCACCCTGTGCATTGTTGCATTTCATATACATTCAGTGTTTATTATTATTTCACTCTGTGCATTGTTGCATTCACGTGCATTCTGTTAATATCTCCGTCTGTGCGTTTAGCAGCGTTACTAAGGTTGTGTCCAGTGAACGTCTCACTGTACTGCATTTACTCTTGTCCAGACTCCAATAGTCGCCTTGTCCTTACATAATACCTGGTGGCATCTGAGTACGGGGTGGACCTAATTCACCCTGGAAAGATGGCTGCAAAAGGTGAAGCCTAGCATCGCAGGAGGCTAAAAGACTGCTGGGCAAGGGTAATTGCGTGAGCGTCACCAAGTACCACCTGGTAACCCTCTTAACTGAGTAGTCCACATAACATTTCGTGGAGGCTGGAACACCCTCCTGCCTTCCTCTGCATGCTGGCTGCTATTCTGCACCAGGCCCCACCCCAGTCCATACCGGATGGAGCAATGTGAAATCTAGGGATTTATTTAACTTTGCGGGGACAGAGGGAGACTGCACAGTGAACTGCGTGTCTCCTGCAAGATGCGGAAGGATAGGCAACTATGCTTTATGCTAATGCAACTACAAAGCCCTTCCCTGGTGTACATCCTGACGTCCGGTACACAACTGAGCTGCTTACTGCCTACTTACGGAGCCCATTTAGTTTTCCTCAACAGTGATTGGAAAATGCTTATCATGTAGTGTTTTTTTTTTTTTGGTATGGTAAGTTATGTCCTAATTGTGTTTTCAGCCTTGCGCCATCCCAATGGCCTGTCAGGCCCTCGCTCACTTATATAGGGTAAATATTTCTGAATGTATCTGTACATCCTTCCTTACACCTTGCTAGAATCTGTGCTCCACTCCGCACTGCTGTGACACTGTCAGCACAGCGCCCTCTGTGGTCAGAGAAACAGATGACGTCGCACAAAACACCTTTATGTCTTCTTTCTTAGGGGTCTATGTACTAAGCCTTGGAGAAAGAAAAGGTACTTTACCAGCCAATCGGCTCCTAACTGTGCTAGATAAATTGCAGTTAAAACTTCTCCACTTTTACTCTCTCCGAGGCTTCATACATCTGCCCCCTGCATGAGATCAACATTTCTAATGATGAGCAACATTGTCATATTGTCTCCAGGCTTCACTACTTAACCACAACCTTCTGGTCTTCTCCAGTCACCAGCTCCCCATCCCTCATGAAGAGGCTCACTCTAATGGTCATCTTCCAGACATCATCATCCTCTATCCTCGCAGTATCTCATCATCATCCATTAACCATTCATTCTTTCTACCACCTTACCTGGCCATTGTATTCCACAGCAATACACTTACACCTCTCCTGGCCCCTGCCGTGCACAGAAAAGATATAGTCTAGTACCCACACCAATGCCCCAAGCCTGATAGACATGTCTGGAGTTAGTCACAATGGTATAGTCCACCTAAACATTCTCCAATGTTATAATACAGTTCTTATCTTTCTGTCCCGTGATGGTTTGAGGTAATAGGGGCTACTATCCTCCTCCTTCCTCTGAAAAAGAAGCCCTCTCACCCAAATCACCCGATAAAGGCAATGAGCTTCTCCGTCTTAAATAGTCATTTGATACAGTTATTACGAAAGTTTAGTAAAATCAGCAAGTAAGTAAAATCTGATCTTACATGACACATAGAATCAAGATGGTGGGAACCCACTTTGGGGTAGTAGCTTTCCCTTCAGCTACCGCAACCTACTGCTAAATGAGCTGCCACCCAAATTGGGTTGTGGACCACAACCCAATTTGGATGGGAGCTTCTTTGGCAGTAAGGACCCCTGTTATGGGAGGTGACTACAAATGTGATACTCGACGCATTTCGTCAAATGTTGACTTCTTCAGGGATTTGTCTTAAGGGAAACATTTAATACAATTCTTAAAACTTTTAAAGTATTATATGTGTTCAGGGGGTTTCACCTATCAGTTGTATATAGCTTGCTTGTATATACAGTACTTAAATAGAATAAATACTTTTGAAGATAAGCAGTTTATATATTGTTCTCTACATATATTAACACATACTGGCCCTCATTCCGAGTTGTTCGCTCGGTAAAAATCTTCGCATCGCAGCGATTTTCCGCTTAATGCGCATGCGCAATGTTCGCACTGCGACTGCGCCAAGTAAATTTGCTATGCAGTTAGGAATTTTACTCACGGCTTTTTCATCGTTCTGGAGATCGTAATGTGATTGACAGGAAATGGGTGTTACTGGGCGGAAACAGGCCGTTTTATGGCCGTGTGGGAAAAAACGCTACCGTTTCCGGAAAAAACGCAGGAGTGGCCGGAGAAACGGAGGAGTGTCTGGGCGAACGCTGGGTGTGTTTGTGACGTCAAACCAGGAACGACAAGCACTGAACTGATCGCAGATGCCGAGTAAGTCTGAAGCTACTCAGAAACTGCTACGAGGTGTGTAATCGCAATATTGCGAATACATCGTTCGCAATTTTAAGATGCTAAGATTCACTCCCAGTAGGCGGCGGCTTAGCATGAGCAAATCTGCTAAAATCCGCTTGCGAGCAAACAACTCGGAATGAGGGCCACTGTACTATATAGATTAATAACATTTACCAATATGAAGGGCTCTTTTTTGCTATTAGTATAACTTTCATTTTTAAATGTCTGCTTCTAAGAAGTTTCCTGATTATTTATAAAACACTGGAAAATGGACAAAACCTGTCATTCAGACAAATTGGTTAACTCACAGATAATATACATTATAGTGCACATCACTAAAGTAAAGTAAATTTATTGTGGTGCTTAAAGGACAGAGGAGTAGCACCTACTACAGCCATAGCGTGTCCTATTCGTATATGACTGCAGGACACTAACCTATTTATGTGCACACACAGGGGTGTATCTACCCATTGGCCAGGATGGCACTCGCCAGGGAAGAAGGGGGCGCCGCCTGGCGGTGCCACCCGCAGCCAAAGGGTAGAAGAGAAGTACTGTCATACTGTACCTGGTCGCTGCACGCACTGCACTGCTGGGAGCTGTAGTTTATTTTGAGTCTGATTATAAGTGCGGTGTTGCCGGACACTAGTCTGATCACTAGTGCAGTGCGGTGCTGGCGTACACCGGCAGTAACAGACTCTCACCCAGTGCCAGCCCT
This sequence comes from Pseudophryne corroboree, assembly GCF_028390025.1. NCBI lineage: Eukaryota > Metazoa > Chordata > Amphibia > Anura > Myobatrachidae > Pseudophryne > Pseudophryne corroboree. Next base: position 1,201,059,817 of record NC_086444.1, on the reverse strand, counting down.
AGCCAATAGGCATTATAGGCAAATGCCTAGGGCATCTAGAATGCCCAGGGGCATCCATTCCCAAGGCTAGGGTCAGCTCTGTTATCGCAGCAAGGGGAGAGAGGAGAGTTAGGACAGAGGCTGCAGCAGCACACAGAGCCGAATCTCTGCTCACACAGGCAGGAAGTGACTTTACTTTCACTTTCTGCCTGCCCTGTGGCTGAGCACAGACGGCAGCTGCAGAGAAAGCCAGGCACTGTGACTGCGGAGCCAGAACCCTGCCCCAGCACTGCAGCATCAGCATCACAGCACAAAGGTAAGATATGGATGGGGTAACGGGGGACTTACTGTATGGCATACCTCCCAACTGTCCCGATTTTCGCGGGACAGTCACGGTTTTTGGGGACTGTCCCGCTGTCCCACCCGCGGGCCGCAGTGTCCCGTGGGGGGGGGGGGGCAGCTTAGCAGAGCAGCAGTGAATAAGCGTCTATTCACTGGAGACAGGAGGAGAGGGGGCATGCCAGCAGCTCACGGAGCGCTGGGCATGCCCCCTCAGTGACCAAAACGGGGCATGGCTCACGATTGCGGGTCCTCCGTGAAGCCACGCCCCTTTCCAATAAGCCACGCCCTCGTCCCGCTTTTCATATTTAGAAAGTTGGGAGGTATGGTATGGGGAGAGGAAGGTGGCTAATAACACTGCTATGGTGGGGGGGAGACCTATGAGGAGTGGGGGAAGGGGGGTAGTGATACTGCTATGTGGGAGTGGGAGACCTATGGGGAGTAGGGGGAAGGGGGGTAGTGATACTGCTATGTGGGAGTGGGAGACCTATGGGGAGTGGGGGAAGGGGAGTATTGACACTGCTATGTGGGAGTGGGAGACCTATGGGGAGTAGGGGGAAGGGGAGTAATGACACTGCTATGTGGGAGTGGGAGACCTATGGGGAGTAGGGGGAAGGGGGGTAATGACACGGCTATGTGGGAGTGGGAGACCTATGGGGAGTAGGGGGAAGGGGGGTAATGACACTGCTATGTGGGAGTGGGAGACGTATGGGGAGTGGGGGAAGGGGGGTAATGACACTGCTATGTGAGAGTGGGAGACCTATGAGGAGTGGGGGAAGGGGGGTAATGACACTGCTATGTGAGAGTGGGAGACCTATGAGGAGTGGGGGAAGGGGGTAATGACACTGCTATGTGGGAGTGGGAGACCTATGGGGAGTGGGGGAAGAGGGGTAATGACTCTGCTATGTGGGAGTGGGAGACCTATGGGGAGTGGGGGAAGGGAGTAATGACACTGCTATGTGGGAGTGGGAGACCTATGGGGAGTGGGGGAAGAGGGGTAATGACACTGCTATGTGGGAGTGGGAGACCTATGGGGAGTGGGGGAAGGGGGTAATGACACTGCTATGTGGGAGTGGGAGACCTATGGGGAGTAGGGGGAAGGTGGCTAATAACACTGCTATGTGAGAGTGGGAGACCTATGGGGAGTGGGGGAAGGGAGTAATGACACGGCTATGTGGGAGTGGGAGACCTATGGGGAGTGGGGGAAGAGGGGTAATGACACTGCTATGTGGGAGTGGGAGACCTATGGGGAGTGGGGGAAGAGGGGTAATGATGCTGCTATGTGGGAGTGGGAGACCTATGGGGAGTGGGGGAAGGGGGGTAATGACACTGCTATGTGGGAGACCTATGGGGAGTGGGGGAAGGGGGGTAATGACACTGCTATGTGGGAGTGGGAGACCTATGGGGAGTGGGGGAAGGGAGTAATGACACGGCTATGAGGGGGAGAACTATGGAAAGTGGGGGCACAGGGGAATATGACACTGGGGGGGAGACATGAGGGTGTAGGAGCAGCTGATAACACTGCTATTAGGGGTAGGGCATGAGGCAGAGACACATGGGGAGCGGGGGCTCAGGGGGCTAATTGCACTGCTATGGGGGAGGGGGCGTAAGCATGCACACGGTGGGTGGCATGTGTGCACAGGCACACCCTGATGTTGGGCACACCCCACATGCCTAGTCAGACACTGCACAGATATTTAATATAGAACCAGCCCTGGCCAGCACTTGCTGAGTAATTACACATAATACACACTATGCAGTCACAATGTGCAGGTACCATCTCTTCCCGGCTCCCATTGTGACACTGACCGCCGTGATTCCTAACCTGCCAATGTAGCGGACACCGCATACCAGGAGAAGGTTCAGTGTGTGAGCTGTACTGGCTGATAGGGGGAGATCTGTCTCAGGGGGATGGGGGAATCTTCTATATTAGGAGGAAGGGGCTATTCTGTGCTAAGGGAGATAATGTGTCTGAGAGGAAGGGGATCCCTGGACTAGGGGGAAATAATCTGAGGGAGCAAGGTGCAGGTGTGAGAGATGGAAAGTGGGAGTGAGGTGCAGGGGAGATGGAAGGTGGGAGCGAGGTGCAGGGGAGATGGAAGGTGGGAGCGAGGTGCAGGGGAGATGGAAGGTGGGAGCGAGGTGCAGGGGAGATGGAAGGTGGGAGCGAGGTGCAGGGGAGATGGAAGGTGGGAGCGAGGTGCAGGGGAGATGGAAGGTGGGAGCGAGGTGCAGGGGAGATGGAAGGTGGGAGCGAGGTGTAGGGGAGATAGAAGGTGGGAGTGAGGTGCAGGGGAGATGGAAGGTGGGAGCGAGGTGCAGGGGAGAAAGAAGGTGGGAGCGAGGTGCAGAGGAGATGGAAGGTGTGAGTGAGGTGCAGGGGAGATGGAAGGTGGGAGTGAGGTGCAGGGGAGATGGAAGGTGGGAGCGAGGTGCAGGGGAGATGGAAGGTGGGAGTGAGGTGTAGGGGAGACGGAAGGCGGGAGCGAGGTGCAGGGGAGATGGAAGGTGGGAGCGAGGTGCAGGGGAGATAGAAGGTGGGAGCGAGGTGTAGAGGAGACGGAAGGCGGGAGCGAGGTGCAGGGGAGATGGAAGGTGGGAGCGAGGTGTAGAGGAGACGGAAGGCGGGAGCGAGGTGCAGGGGAGATAGAAGGTGGGAGCGAGGTGTAGAGGAGACGGAAGGTGGGAGCGAGGTGCAGGGGAGATGGAAGGTGGGAGCGAGGTGTAGAGGAGACGGAAGGCGGGAGCGAGGTGCAGGGGAGATGGAAGGTGGGAGTGAGGTGCAGGGGAGATGGAAGGTGGGAGCGAGGTGTAGAGGAGACGGAAGGCGGGAGCGAGGTGCAGGGGAGACGGAAGGTGGGAGCGAGGTGCAGGGGAGACGGAAGGTGGGAGCGAGGTGTAGGGGAGATGGAAGGTCGGAGCGAGGTGTAGGGGAGATAGAAGGTGGGAGCGAGGTGCAGGGGAGATGGAAGGTGGGAGCGAGGTGCAGGGGAGATAGAAGGTGGGAGCGAGGTGCAGGGGAGATGGAAGGTGGGAGCGAGGTGCAGGGGAGATGGAAGGTGGGAGCGAGGTGTAGAGGAGACGGAAGGCGGGAGCGAGGTGCAGGGGAGATGGAAGGTGGGAGCGAGGTGCAGGGGAGATGGAAGGTGGGAGCGAGGTGTAGAGGCGATAGAAGGTGGGAGCGAGGTGTAGGGGAGATAGAAGGTGGGACCAAGGTACAGGCGTGGGGGGTGGGAGGGAGATGCAGGGGAGATGGAAGGTGTGAGTGAAGAAGAGGTGTGGGGGATAGAAGGTGGGAGCGAGGTACAGGTGTGAGAGATGGAAGGTGGGAGCGAGGTGCAGGGGAGACGGAAGGTGGGAGTGAAGAGGTATGAGAGATGGAAGGTGGGAGTGAAGAGGTATGAGAGATGGAAGGTGGGAGTGAGGTACAGGTGTGATGTGAGAGATGGAAGGTGGGAGTGAGGTACAGGTGTGATGTGAGAGATGGAAGGAGGCAGTGAGGTACATGGGTGATAGAGGGAGAGAGTGAGAGGTGCAGGGGTGAGACTGAGAGATGGAATGAGGGAGTGAAAACTACAGGGCTAAAGAGGAACAGGGGGCATGAGAGGTGCAAGGGGGTAAGTAAGGGAAGGAGGAAGTTCAGGCAGGGGTGACTTATGAGACAATAAGGCGTTTGGTATCCCGGCGGTCGGAAAAAGCTGACGCCAGCATCTCGAAACTGCTCGGAATGCTGATGCTGGCATCCCAACATAGATAGCGATGCAGAATAATAAAATCCGGATTGAGTTAGTGCCAAAGTCTCCACTGGAAAGCCGTGTGGGAGGGTTAGGCTGCGAGGGTGGAGGGTTAGGGTTAGGCTGCAGGGAGGGAGATTAGGAAGGGGGGACGGGGGTTAGAGTCAGGCTATGGGAAAGGTGGGTTAGGGGGGAGGGATGGTGTAACGTGAATACGAGACACTACTGTGCAGTGTAATGTGAATAAGGGACACTATTGTGTGGCATAATTTGATTTGGAAGTACTATTGTGTTCACACCCTTCCCCAACAAGACAATGCCCCATTTCCAATACTCACACCTTATTTCAAATGTGTGGGGGGTGGGCGCGCCGGCCCCTTACTTTGTTAGGGGCGCTCGGACCCCTGGATACACCCATGTGCACACACAAAACGCAGACCCAAACTGGGCAAACAATTCAGACACTGTATACACTTTGTGAAACCAGACTACACGCAGTGATTGCTCTTCTGCAGGTATGTAGAGGAGAATATACAGGAGAGTAAGTGCAGCTGGCTAATAACACCCATGCCTGTCCTGACACTTGGGCGACTTAAGGGGCCTACACACTGGACGATATCTTGAAAGATATGAACGATATCGTTCATAAATAAACGATAAATCCTACATATCTTTCAGTGTGGATGCATCAGTGATGAACGATGCGCGTGCCCACAATCGTTCATCGTTGAGTGGTCATCGTTGACACATGCCGGTCAATTTGGGCAATATAGATGTATGTACTCTCATATTGACCAAATTGATCATCGATATCGTTCAGTGTGTAGGTAAAATCGACCATAGACCATAGAATCACACTCGCCAGTTATTCTAACCAAGAGTCCACCACTTACTAGACTCCTGTCTCTGCTGCTTCCCACCTCCCCTGTACTCTGACAGGGAGCCCGGCACACCCCATCACCCCTGCAGCTCACCCTTGCACCGCAGTTACCTGTGCAGCACTTCCTAGCCGACTGTACACTACAGAAGCCGCCATGTTACTATTGAGCTTATTGCACCATGCTAGTGGTGAATTTGTTTTAACAGTGTGACACTCTACACCTCTGTGTAGGTAGAAGATCACACTCTATGGTGGTGGGGCCAGGATCTCGGCTGTAGCCTGGAGCAGCAGGCAGGGGTGGTGAGTGGGCGGCTCTGGCTGGTGGGCCCCTGAGAGAGGGGGGCCCAGGGTAAGGTGTCACCTGTGCCCCCACTTAATCCAACTCTGCTTGACCCTGATAGTTGGAGCTGTCTCCGGATGACCTTAGCTCCATTTTTCAATGGAAAGCGGCTCTTGGGTGCCAGGAGGGATTCATGTAGAGCCACCTGCCTCTCACGGTCATGCATGCGACATAACGCAGCTCTTACAGAACCCAACAGTGTAATCTTTCATTGCTGCCACTGTTGGTGAAAGTGTTGCTTTTAGGATTCACCGGGACATCTGATTATTGAGCAGATTCTCGGGGTCATTGATAGATAGCTCCGAAACGCTCTTCCAAATTACCACAAGGAAGGTTTTTGTGCAATTTTTCTCTATTTCATAAATAAGCCCCACAATTACAAATGTTCTGGGAAAAATCAAATACTTATGATAAAATACTGTGCGCCAATAATGATGAAGACACTGCTTGTGTCGAAAAGCGTCGGCCGGAGGATTTGTCGATTGTGAGGGAGACGGTTGGGACATCACCTGTGGAGTTGAACGGCTGGTTCCGGGGACGCCCAAATTCAATCATCTTTAAAACCTGCTATTATTGTCTACTTTGTAGACCACTTCATATGGTGAGAGACCACCCCTATCCCCGTCTTATATGTTTTAGTACAGTAAATAATAGGTATTGCACCATTGGAGGTTTTTTATCTTTTCTTCTTGGGCACTGATTGTGGAGAGGAAGACCAGAGGCACATAGAATCCTGACTGGTAGAATTCCAACTCCCCCCAAAAGCGTGATTGTCTACTCCTAAAAAAGTAGACTCATCTTTAGGTACAAGACCAACCAAAAGAATTTAATTAATTGAATTTGCCATACACATACATAATGCACTATGAATGTTTGTTTATGTGTTTTTTTTGAGCGCCTCTGGATTCTAATGGCATTCTTTTGACCAAAATGTTATGGGAAGCTGAGTAGTTGCAGAGCCGGATTAAGGGGGTCATTCCGAGTTGATCGCACGAAGCTACTTTATTCAGCCCTTGCGATCAACTAGACGCCGCCTATGGGGGAGTGTATTTTTGCTTAGCAAGGCTGCGAATGCTTGTGCAGCACTGCTATGCAAAAAAAGGTTTTGAGCAAAAGAAGACCAGGGTCAGACTTACTTACCCCGTGTAACGGATCCAGCGATGAAGGTTCCGGAATTGACGACAGACATCCGCCCTCCAAACCCCTGGACACGCCGGCGTTCGCCTCAACACGCCTTGAAAGCGCTCAGTTGACGCCCCGGAATGCCTCCCGCCTATCAGTCTTCTTGCGATCTCCACTGCGATCACTTATTCTGCTGGCGGCGTCGCTGCCCGGACACGCGTGCGCAATGCGGCCACCGTGCATGCGCAGTTCCGACCCGTTCGCACCGCTGCGACAAACTGCAGCGCGCGAACGGGTCAGAATGACCCCCTAAGAGTCAATCTGCTGGTTTGGGGCTAAATTTCCTCTCTACATTTGTCCTAATTGGTTACCATAATTTGCGCCCCTCAGTTGCCATTAGACCGTAGATAGGAGTCTGGGTTGCCTGCTGTAGGATCTGTCTCTGAGTGGTGGGAACATTACAGTGGGTGGAGGTGATTTTGTGTCAGTAAATGCAATGTTTTATACAACGTGGATTTTTTCCCCCTCTTAGAGTGAAGAATGGGTTTTGCTGAGGATAAGTTCTTGGAGTACCTGAGACATAACATGATACTTCTGGAGGCTATAAATATCAATGAGATGTTATTCCACCTGTCTGGATGCCTAACCAAACCTACTGAGGTAATGCAAAGCAATATAAAGCCTATAATAAAGTAATCAGGGGTGACTTTATAATTCACTTGTGTACAGGTGAGACCCGGCCCATTTAACAAAAGCCTATGAATAACTGTGCTGCAATTCTGAATCATTTTTGCGTTGCGTGTCGGAACTGGCCAAACGTGAAAGACTTTGGTGCAGATTGGACAGTTTATCAAGTATTGCAATGGAAAGCTGTTACTCCATATGGTTCCAAAAAGTCCTTTATGTACAGATGCGGCGAATACGAGTCACATGGGACTTGGTGCACCAAGAAGGGCTATTTGGATATTAAATAATGGCCTCACCTAATGGTAAAAATTAGATAAATTAAATCAGACTGGCCGATAGTTCAGGACTCTACACAAGTGCGGAATTATGTGGGGAAAAGGAGGCGATCACGGTCGCAGGAACATTCCGACTGATAAATTGGGGGCACAATACTACTGTTAGTAGCAATAAAGCATGAAACATAGGATTACAAAACATTATTTCTCTGACGTCCTAAGTGGATGCTGGGGACTCCGTCAGGACCATGGGGAATAGCGGCTCCGCAGGAGACAGGGCACAAAATTAAAAGTTTGACCACTAGGTGGTGTGCACTGGCTCCTCCCCCTATGACCCTCCTCCAAGCCTCAGTTAGGTTTTTGTGCCCGGCCGAGAAGGGTGCAATCTAGGTGGCTCTCCTAAAGAGCTGCTTAGAATAAAAGTTTGTTAGGTTTTTTATTTTCAGTGAGTCCTGCTGGCAACAGGCTCACTGCAACGCGGGACTAAGGGGAGAAGAAGCGAACTCACCTGCGTGCAGGATGGATTGGCTTCTTAGGCTACTGGACACTAGCTCCAGAGGGACGATCACAGGTACAGCCTGGATGGGTCACCGGAGCCGCGCCGCCGGCCCCCTTACAGATGCTGAAGAGAGAAGAGGTCCAGAAATCGGCGGCTGAAGACTTCCCAGTCTTCTTAAGGTAGCGCACAGCACTGCAGCTGTGCGCCATTGCTCTCAGCACACTTCACACCGCGGTCACTGAGGGTGCAGGGCGCTGGGGGGGGGGCGCCCTGGGCAGCAATGTAATTACCTTTACTGGCTAAAAATACATCACATATAGCCCCTGGGCTATATGGATGTATTTAACCCCTGCCAGGATTACAGAAAAAACCGGGAGAAGAGCCCGCCGTGAAGGGGGCGGGGCCTATCTCCTCAGCACACAGCGCCATTTTTCCCACACAGATCCGCTGGTGGGAAGGCTCCCAGGCTCTCCCCTGCACTGCACTACAGAAACAGGGTTAAAACAGAGAGGGGGGGCATTTTTTGGCGATATTATTATATATTAAGCTGCTATAAGGGAAAACACTTACTATAAGGTTGTCCCTGTATAATTATAGCGCTTTGGTGTGTGCTGGCAAACTCTCCCTCTGTCTCCCCAAAGGGCTAGTGGGGTCCTGTCCTCTATCAGAGCATTCCCTGTGTGTGTGCTGTGTGTCGGTACGTGTGTGTCGACAGGTATGAGGACGATGTTGGTGTGGAGGCGGAGCAATTGCCTGTAATGGGATGTCACCCCCTAGGGAGTCGACACCGGAATGGATGGCTTTATTTATGGAATTACGTGATAGTGTCAACACGCTACAAGGTCGGTTGACGATATGAGACGGCCGGCAAACCAATTAGTACCTGTCCAGGCGTCTCAAACACCGTCAGGGGCTTTAAAACGCCCATTACCTCAGTCGGTCGACAGACACGGACACTGACTCCAGTGTCGACGGTGAAGAAACAAACGTATTTTCCAGTAGGGCCACACGTTACATAATCACGGCAATGAAGGAGGCGTTACATATTTCTGATACTACAAGTACCACAAAAATGGGTATTATGTGGGGTGTGAAAAAACTACCTGTAGTTTTTCCTGAATCAGATGAATTGATTGAAGTGTGTGATGAAGCGTGGGTTACCCCCGATAGGAAGTTGCTAATTTCAGAGAAGTTATTGGCATTATACCCTTTCCCGCCAGAGGTTAGGGCGCGCTGGGAAACACCCTCTAGGGTAGATAAAGCGCTCACACGCTTATCAAAACAAGTGGCGTTACCGTCTCCTGATACGGCCGCCCTCAAAGATCCAGCTGATAGGAGGCTGGAAAATACTCTAAAAAGTATATACACACATACTGATGTTATACTGCGACCAGCAATCGCCCCAGCATGGATGTGCAGTGCTGGGGGGGTTTGGTCGGAATCTCTGACTGGAAATATTGATACCCTGAATAGCGACAATATTTTATTGACTATAGAGCATTTAAAGGATGCATTTTCTTTATATGCGAGATGCACAGAGGGATATTTGCACTCTGGCATCAAGGGTAAGTGCGCTGTCCATTTCTGCCAGAAGAAGTTTATGGACGCGACAGTGGTCAGGTGATGCGGATTCCAAGCGGCATATGGAAGTTTGCCGTATAAAGGGGAGGAATTATTTGGGGTCGGTCTATCGGACTTGGTGGCCACGGCAACAGCCGGAAAATCCACCTTTTTTACCTCAGGTCACCTCCCAACAGAAAAAGACACCGTCTTTTCAGCCTCAGTCCTTTCGTTCTCATAAGAACAAGCGGGCAAAAGGCCATTCATATCTGCCCGAGGCAAAGGAAAGGGTAAGAGACTGCAGCAAGCAGCTCCTTCCCAGGAGCAGAAGCACTCCCCCGCTTCTGAAAAGTCCTCAGGATGTCGCTGGGGCCTTACAAGCGGACTCAGGTCCGGTGGGGGGGTCGTCTCAAGAATTTCAGCGCGCAGTGGGCTCACTCGCAAGTCGACCCCTGGATCCTGCAGGTAGTATCACAGGGGTACAGATTGGAATTCGAGACGTCTCTTCCTCGCAGATTCCTGAAGTCTGCTTTACCAACATCTCCCTCCGACAGGGAGACGGTGTTGGAAGCTATTCACAAGCTGTATTCCCAGCAAGTAATAGTCAAGGTACCCCTACTACAACAAGGAAAGGGGTATTATTCCACGCTATTTGTGGTACCGAAGCCGGACGGCTCGGTGAGAACTATTCTAAGTCTGAAATCTTTTGAACACTTACATACAAAGGTTCAAGTTCAAGATGAAATCACTCAGAGCAGTGATAGCGAATCTGGAAGAAGGGGACTTTATGGTGTCCTTGGACATCAAGGATGCTTACCTCCATGTCCCAATTTGCCCTTCAAACCAAGGGTACCTCAGGTTCGTGGTACAAAACTGTCACTATCCGTTTCAGACGTTGCCGTTTGGATTGTCCACGGCACCCCGGGTCTTTACCAAGGTAATGGCCGAAATGATGATTCTTCTTCGAAGAAAAGGCGTATTAATTATCCCTTACTTGGACGATCTCCTGATAAGGGCAAGATCCAGAGAACAGTTAGAGGCCGGTGTAGCACTAACCCAAGTAGTGCTGCAACAGCACGGGTGGATTCTAAATTTTCCAAAATCCCAGCTGAGCCCGACGACACGTCTGCTGTTCCTAGGGATGATTCTGGACACAGTTCAGAAAAAGGTTTTTCTCCCGGAGGAGAAAGCCAGGGAGTTATCCGAGCTAGTCAGGAACCTCCTAAAACCAGGAAAAGTGTCAGTGCATCAATGCACAAGAGTCCTGGGTAAATGATGGCTTCTTACGAAGCGATTCCATTCGGCAGATTCCACGCAAGAACCTTTCAGTGGGATCTGCTGGACAAATGGTCCGGATCGCATCTTCAGATGCATCAGCGGATAGCCCCGTCTCCATGGACAAGGGGGTCTCTTCTGTGGTGGTTGCAGAGTGCTCACCTTTTTGGAGGGCCGCAGATTCGGCATTCAGGACTGGGTCCTGGTGACCACGGATGCCAGCCTGAGAGGCTGGGGAGCAGTCACACAGGGAAGAAATTTCCAGGGAGTGTGGTCAAGCCTGGAGACTTCACTTCACATAAATATACTGGAGCTAAGGGCAATTTACAATGCTCTAAGCCTGGCAAGACCTCTGCTTCAGGGTCAGCCGGTGTTGATCCAGTAGGGCAACACCACGGCAGTCGCCCACGTAAACAGACAGGGCGACACAAGAAGCAGGAGGGCAATGGCAGAAGCTGCAAGGATTTTTCACTGGGCAGAAAATCATGTGATAGCACTGTCAGCAGTGTTCATTCCGGGAGTGGACAACTGGGAAGCAGACTTCCTCAGCAGACACGATCACCACCCGGGAGAGTGGGGACTTTATCCAGAAGTCTTCCACACGATTGTGAACCGTTGGGAAAAACCAAAGGTGGACATGATGGCGTCCCGCCTCAACAAAAAACTGGACAGGTATTGCGCCAGGTCAAGAGACCCTCAGGCAATAGCTGTGGACACGTTGGTAACACCATGGGTGTACCAGTCAATGTATGTGTTCCCCCCTCTGCCTCTCATACCCAAGGTACTGAGAATTATAAGGCGAAGGGGAGTAAGAACGATACTCGTGGCTCCGGATTTGCCAAGAAAGACTTGGTACCCGGAACTTCAAGAGATGCGCACGGAGGATCCGTGCACTCTACCTCTAGACTTACCGCGGCTGCGTTTGACGGCATGGCGGTTGAACGCCGGATCCTGAAGGAGAGGGCTCCGACGGAGGAATTTCAACTGGGTCGATTCCTACATTTCCTGCAAACAGGATTGTCTATGGGCCTCAAATTGGGGTCCATTAAGGTTCAAATTTCGGCCCTTTCGATTTTCTTCCAGAAAGAATTGGCTTCAGTTCCTGAAGTCCAAGCTTTTGTCAAAGGAGTACTACATATACAGCCCCCGTTGTGCCTCCAGTGGCACCGTGGGATCTCAATGTAGTTTTGGGATTCCTCAAATCCCATTGGTTTGAGCCACTCAAATCGGTGGATTTGAAATATCTTACATGGAAAGTGACCATGCTACTGGCCCTGGCTTCGGCCAGGAGAGTGTCAGAATTGGCGGCTTTTTCGTACAAAAGCCATATCTGATTTTCCATTGGGACAGGGCAGAACTGCGGACGCGTCCTCAGTTTCTCCCTAAGGTGGTATCAGCGTTTCACCTGAACCAACCTATTGGGTGCCTGCGGCTTCTAGCGACTTGGAGGACTCCAAGTTGTTCGACGTTGTCAGAGCCTTAAAAATATATATATATATATTTCAAGGACGGCTGGAGTCAGAAAGTCTGACTCGCTGTTTATACTGTATGCACCCAACAAGCTGGGTGTTCCTGCGTCTAAGCAGACGATTGCTCGTTGGATTTGTAGCACAATTCAAGTTGCGCATTCTGTGGCAGGGCCTGCCACAGCCAAAATCTGTAAATGCCCACTCCACAAGGAAGGTGGGCTCACCTTGGGCGGCTGCCCGAGGGGTCTCGGCATTACAACGCTGCCGAGCAGCTACGTGGTCAGGGGAGAACACGTTTGTAAAATTCTATAAATTTGATACCCTGGCTAAGGAGGACCTGGAGTTCTCTCATTCGGTGCTGCAGAGTCATCCGCACTCTCCCGCCCGTTTGGGAGCTTTGGTATAATCCCCATGGTCCTGACGGAGTCCCCAGCATCCACTTAGGACGTCAGAGAAAATAAGAATTTACTTACCGATAATTCTATTTCTCGTAGTCCGTAGTGGATGCTGGGCGCCCATCCCAAGTGCGGATTGTCTGCAATACTTGTACATAGTTATTGTTACAAAAATCGGGTTATTATTGTTGGAAGCCATCTTTTCAGAGGCTCCTCTGTTATCATGCTGTTAACTGGGTTCAGATCTCAAGTTGTACAGTGTGATTGGTGTGGCTGGTATGAGTCTTACCCGGGATTCAAAATCCTTCCTTATTGTGTACGCTCGTCCGGGCACAGTATCCTAACTGAGGCTTGGAGGAGGGTCATAGGGGGAGGAGCCAGTGCACACCACCTGATCCTAAAGCTTTTATTATTGTGCCCTGTCTCCTGCGGAGCCGCTATTCCCCATGGTCCTGACGGAGTCCCCAGCATCCACTACGGACTACGAGAAATAGAATTATCGGTAAGTAAATTCTTATTTTCTATGAAAGAGAGGAACTGACGATATTTACATTTCCAGAGACCCCACTTTGTACATTTTGTTCTCTGTTCCTTTAAGATAGTGTTTGGAGGCCACAATGGTGGAAAACCTCATTCTGTTACATTCTTTAATGAAGAATGTGTCATACGTTGTAACATGTAATTTACATGTTTTACAGGAGAAACTAAAGAGGATTGTGAATAACGAAGGTAATAGCAACACATTGCTTGAGTTTGTCAATGACCTGAGGAAGAGAGATGACTGGGTAAATCACTTAATACGCGCTCTGCGAAGATGCGAGCTCTATGACCTAGCCCATCGCTTTCAGGAGATATATAACTCATATCGTAAGTATATGTATATTTTAATGTTCTAGTGCAAGTTCTGTTCTCCTCTGTATACAGACTTAGGAGGTCATTCCGAGTTGATGGCTCGCTAGCTACTTTTTGCAGCCGTGCAAACGCATAGTCACTGCCCACTGTTGAGTGTATATTTGCTGTGCAAGCGTGCGATCGCATGTGCAGTTTCTGAGTTGCTCAGAACTTACTCAGCCCTTGCGATCACTTCAGCCTGTCCGGGCCCGGAATTGACGACACACCCGCCCTGCAAACGCTTGGACACGCCTGCGTTTTTCCAAACGCTCCCAGAAAACGGTCAGTTGACACCCATAAACGCCCTCTTCCTGTCAATCTCCTTGCGATCGGCTGTGCGAATGGATTCTTCATACAATCCATCGCCCAGCAACGATCCGCTTTGTACCCGTACGACGCACCTGCGCATTGCGGTGACCTGATCGTTGCGCTGCGAAAAACGGCAGCGTGCGAACGGGTCGGAATGACCCCCTTAGTCACATACAGTATACAAGTGTCATATATCAAATTACTCAGCACGGTCTTCCTGTGCATCCTAAACACATCGCGTTGCGACTAAGATACCTTTTCAGCAAAAAAAGGCGCCTGACATTAGCAAAGTTGCATGGGACCTGGCGGCTTCCTCGCTTTGTGGCGTATTGAGGCTGGATGTATGGGGACACATCTGTAAAGGATAAATTGCACTAAAACCACATTTCCGAAACCACCACAAATAGTGCTGATAAGGAAAGACAGGTTGATGTTTGGTTTCAGAGGTTGAAACACACATTTGCTAACCGGTGATTTAGGGTTTTTTTCATATTAATTTTCAAATATTGATAAATGTGCGTTTTGGCCCTAGATTTACAAAATCGATATTGAGCAATTTTCATCTATTTTAAAACAAACAGAATCGACTTTTAGTAAATTCCCCCCATCCTGAGATTCGATCATGAAACCAGAAGGTTTTACCTCAGAGCGGGGGGGAGGAAGGGGATTTGGTGTGGGGCAATTCTGAATCAATCAGATATGTAATACTTGGACTGGGATGCCGCTGGATCCCCACCACACATCTCTACTGTAATCTCACAGGTTTTACACACTGAGAACAGGTAGAGATTATGGGGGGGATAGCCAATTATCCCCGGTAAAACATCGAGTTCGGACTTTTTTCCGATGTTTCACCGAGATTTTTTTTTTTTTTTACAGGCTATCCAGATGGATCACCTGTAAAAAAAATACCCTTCTCCCGAAAACACACAGGTTCAGTGATACCTGTGTGTTTTCGTGTGAAACCGTGAAAACGGGGATGTTTCCGGGGATTCTGTTTCGCCTGCCGAAAACAAAATCCCTGATAAGCCGGCGCGTGCCACGGCTTATCTGCGCTAATTAGCTAGCCCCCGGCGGAACATTTAGCCCCGGTAAATTACCGGGGCTAATTGGATATCCCCTTATGTGCTGTAGCCTCAATAGACGTCGTTTCATTGCTGTTCAGTTGAGTTTTAGATTCAGTATGTGAAAGCTCCACCTTAAAGCATTTAAAAGGGCAATAAACTGAAAAACTACCAATTTAAAAAGTTATTTAACAATCACAAAATATCGTTCTCTTTTCAGGACCCCTTCCTTCTCCTTCCTCTCTTCCATCCCGTTCCCATCAACAGCCACCACCCTATCAACCAGAAGCTTCGCAGCGTAACCTCAGTCTCCCACCTCAGTTACAGCCGATACCCCCGGTCCCACAACCTGGGCCTTCTCGGAGTCTCAATCCGATCCAGACTAGGCAAGAGACAGCACGGAGCCGCCCATCACCAGACCAGCCACAGGAGTCACCAGTCATACCTGGGGCATCTCATGAGTCCTTTCCACCATCACAGAGCAGGATTCCCCTCAGTGACTCCCCATCCACTCCACTCAGCAGGAAGATGACAGAAGATAATACAGCTAGAGTGCCAGTTCCTGAGACGGAACCTTTTCAGGCTGCACCCCCGGAGGACAGTGATGAGCCTTTAAGTGGGGTATGTTGTTTGGCCTCTTAAAAATATCCATTTGCGTCATTTTTGCCCTGACTATGGGCCTAATTCAGACCCGAACGCTGTTGTGCAAAAACGCACAGCGGCCGATTATCGAACGACTGCACATGCATACGGATCGTAATGCGTAGGCGCGAGGCCAAACTGCAAAAAAATACTGCGTTTTTTTATCGCTAGGCTAACGCAGGCTGACTGACAGGAAGCGGACGTTTGGGGGTGGTAACTGCCCATTTTCTGGGAGTGTCAGGAAAAACGCAGGCATTCCCAAGCGTTTTCAGGGAGGGTGTACGACGTCCGCTCCGGCCCTGATCAGCCTGTTTCTTTCACACTGTAGGAGTAGGTCCTGGGCTGTGCACAGACTGGAAGAATCATTTGATGGTGAGTGAGTTGCGAACGGATTTGCAGCTGACTGACATTTGCAAAGCTTTTTGCACGGCGTACGCAGACTTGCACGGGGCGGGTAGTCACTCTGGCTGGGCCGCGACTATCCAATCGCAAACCTCTGCAATTTCACAGAGGTGCGATCAGGTCTGAATTAGACCTATGGATCGTTAGATATTTTCCCATTCACCAGTCAAGAACATTTTTATATTAATGCCGTCGATGACATCATTAAATCTGGTTCTGCTTCTCTCCCAACAATTCTGTATTTCTCATTACATCCTCTGTAGATGGCGACTCGGGAAGTGCCGGCTTCCAGAAATCCTCCTCAGGGTAATCATAGTTTGTCACCGAACTTGGCAGACATTATTCCGCAACAGACATCTAGACAAGAGACCTCTGAGGATTCATCTGCGGCGCAGGTTATATTCCATTATTCACTGGATGTCACAGACGTTGTGCCTCAGCTAGACTTCAGCCTAATTACCAAACATCTGGCTAATTCCCAAACACCTGCTGTATCAGCTCATATAGGAGAGATATATAGTACCAATTACTCTTTGTTGGTGCGGGGACTAGCAAACATTTATACCAATAAAACACAACACAACTCCTCCCACCATGTGACACAGTAATCTGGGCAGGTCTAGGGACTCACAAAATATGCTTCTTAGTAAATACTAGTGAAACTTGCCCCCAAACATTTCTACAAGCTAAATCGGGACAATATATGCCCCACCTTCATCCAGATAAACCGCCTCCCCGATCCGCCCCCCAAATGCTCACTTTTGGTGAAACTCCTCCCACTTTAGTGTAAGATCCATCCTTTTTTTATTTCTGCGACTTGGGACCGCCCGTGCCGAAGTTGAGATACTGTAGTTGGGAGATATGCATACAGCTTTCCTTGCCCCCACCTATTACTATTACATTTCCTTGATTTAAAATTTCAATGATCTTAAAATGGTTGGAAAAGAGACAACAGATACTGTATATTCTAGATTACACGGATGTTAGACATTAAATTGGAGTCATGTGACTCTCGACATACGACCATGCACTTTTTTATAATGTCGCAGACAATGTTCCCTTTAAGGGAGTAATTCAGATCCGATCGCAGCAGCAAATTTGTTAGCTAATGGGCAGAACCATGGGGGTCATTCCGAGTTGATCGCTAGCTGCCGTTGTTCGCTGCGTAGCGATCAGTTAAAAAACTGCAAAACTGCGCATGCGTATGCACCGCAATGCACACGCGCGGTGTACTGGTACAAAGAGCATCGTGGTTTTGCGCAGGTTCTAGCGATGCTTTCAGTCGCACAGCCGATCGCAAGGAGATTGACTGGAAGTGGTAGTTTCTGGATGTCAACTGACCGTTTTCTGGGAGTGTTTGGAAAAACGCAGGCGTGGCCGGGCGTTTGCTGGGTGGGTATCTGATGTCATTACCGTGTCACTCGTCGCAGCAATCATCGCACAGGATAAGTAACTACAGGTCTGGTCTTGTTCTGCACAAAATGTGTTTGCAGCCGCTCGGCTGCACAGGCGTTCGCACTCCTGCAAAACGAAAATACACTCCCCCGTGGGCGGCGACTATGCGTTTGCACGGCTGCTAAAAGTAGCTAGCGAGCGATCAACTCGGAATGAGGGCCCATGTGCACTGCAGGTGGGGCAGATATAACGTGCAGAGAGAGTTAGATTTGGGTGGGTTATATTGTTTCTGTGCAGGGTAAATACTGGCTGCTTTATTTTTACACTGCAATTTAGATTTCAGTTTGAACACACCTTACCCAAATCTAATGGGGGGGTACACACGGAGAGATCCGTGTTTAAAATCTAAGCAATCTGACTAGATTGCTTAGACTTTAAGCACGGATCTGCCGTGTGTATGCCCCCCAGCGATAGCGATGCACAGCCCCGTGCATGCAGGCTCAATCTAGCGGGTCGCTTACTTCACCGCTGTGTGAAGTAAGCGGCCCACCGTCCGTCTTCCCCCTCGCTCAGCACATCGCGCTGTGCTGAGCTGGGGGAGAGATGTGTGCTGAGCGGTCTGTGTTAAGATCGCTCAGCACACATCTCCCCCGTCAGTACCCCCCTTAACTCTCTCTGCACATGTTATATCTGCCCCACCTGCAGTGCACATGGTTTTGCCCATTAGCTAACAAATTTGCTGCTGAAATCAGATCTGAATTAGGCCCTGAGCTCCGGGATTCTGGAAGAGATAAAACAAACCTGGACATTAGGACAAACAATCCTTATTGCAGAGTTGCACTGAACAGCAGTTGTTTTTTCAATGCGGTCCTTTTAGTATGGAGTTGTCACTAAACGGATATACGTTAATATTTTCCTGAGCACACAACTTCCAGGGGTCACAGAACTACTCTACAAGGCAGATTACATTACCCCACTGTCTAGTTTTATTTTGGAAGAATCACAATAATGCTTTGGGGTGACATTGTAGAAGTTTATACCCATATATAAAATGATCACTTACTGTCTGGTGGAGATACTGTAGGTGAACTTTTCTTTCTTTCTCCTTATTGAGGTGCTAAAAATACTACTTAGCAAGGCACTTAAACATTATATATTATAGGATCCAGTCTTTAGGTCGACAGTAAGTAGCTTGACACTGTCTAGGTCGACCACTATTAGTCGACAGAAAGTAGGTCGACATGAGTTTTTCCCTTCCCCCCCCCCCTTTTTTTTTACTTTATCATACTTACCGATCCACGTGATCTGCAATGGTGAATAAGTAACCTGTTCCGAGCGGAGCGAGAGACTCTGCCCGAAGCATGCCAGGGGACACAGTGCACTAATTGGGGTTCCCGGTCACTGTACGGAGAAAACAATACCAAAAAAAGTTTAAAAAACTTATGTCGACCTTTTCTCATGTCGACCTAGAGTCCCTGTCGACCTAGAAACCATGTCGACCTTACTGTCGACCAATAGTGGTCGACCTAGACACTGTCGACCTAAGTCTAATCTACCTAACATACCACACCCATATATTATCACCATGGCAGCTGAGCGACACTGTCTATTATAATCATTGTTACTTATTGCTCTGGGTACCTGACACTGGGCGCCTGAGTGTGCGTGAAGACTTGACGTGTACATATATAAAAGCTTTTTTTAATTTAATATACAGGATAATTAATGTAAATAATACCAACACTGATGTTTTCGTCAAGGTGACTCCGGCTCAGCAATCACCTAGTCTTCATGCAAGTAATGAGGAAGGGGCTGCGGACTTCGGGGGGCAACCTGCGTATCACAAGGTGAGGGAAGAGAGCATTACACTGCAGTCACACACCCAAAATTCTGGGCTGAAGATAACCTTCTCTTATTCACTGGTGAAATACAAAACTTATAATTGTCAGGTTGTGTCTGATTATGCATGTCAGCACTATTGGCTATAACTTCATCTGTAAAAGGGTCATTAAAAGATGTGACAATAAGTAATAAGAGGAACAGGAGGGGCAGATTGAATTGCAGTATACAGGGTGTAAGTGATCTTATACCAGATCACGGATAAGGTTACTTGTGAATAATTCAGCATATATTTCAGTAAATTGCCAACAAACATTCTATGCCATGGCGTAACATCTGCTGCAGTACATTCTGCTCTATCTGTATCCTCTCATCAGTACATTGAATATGTATGGGTGCACAGTACACAATAAGAGGGATGCAATTGTGAATTATCTATACCACATTAATGCACTGTACATATGATAGTGCACCCACGGTACTGACTGGCCAGTGTCTAAAACCCAGTGAGAACTGCATTAGGTTTAGTAAAGGTGAAATACATGACATTGTAAAAAAGATTCAACTATCTAAGGGGGTCATTCCGACCCATTTGCACGCAGCGGTTCTTCGCTGCGGTGTGAACAGGTCAGAAATGCGCATGCGCGTCGTTGCCTGGCAACAATCTTCGCCGGGCAACGAAGCCGCCAGCAACGAATGTGATCGCAGCGGCAATCGCAAGCAGACGGACAGGCAGGAGGCGTTCTGGGGCGGATACTCACCATTTCTCTAGCGTCCTAGTGGATGCTGGGGACTCCGTAAGGACCATGGGGAATAGACGGGCTCCGCAGGAGACTGGGCACTCTAAAGAAAGATTTAGTACTACCTGGTGTGCACTGGCTCCTCCCTCTATGCCCCTCCTCCAGACCTCAGTTAGAATCTGTGCCCGGCCAGAGCTGGGTGCTTTTACTGGGCTCTCCTGAGCTTGCTAAGAAGAAAGTATTTTAGTTTAGGTTTTTTTATTTTCAGAGAGCTTCTGCTGGCAACAGACTCTCTGCTACGTGGGACTGAGGGGAGAGAAGCAAACCTACTAACTGCGGCTAGGTTGCGCTTCTTAGGCTACTGGACACCATTAGCTCCAGAGGGATCGAACACAGGTACCTAACCTTGATCGTCCGTTCCCGGAGCCGCGCCGCCGTCCCCCTCGCAGAGCCAGAAGTACAGAAGCAGCAGAAGCATGAAGACATCGAAATCGGCGGCAGAAGACTCCTGTCTTCACTTAAGGTAGCGCACAGCACTGCAGCTGTGCGCCATTGCTCCCGCAGCACACCCGCACACTCCGGTCACTGTAGGGCGCAGGGGGGGGGCGCCCTGGGCAGCAATTAAGGTACCTTTTGGCAAAATAACACATATATCCAGTCAGGCACTGGATATATGTTCGAGCCCCCGCCATTTTTTACACATAGAAGCAGGACAGAAGCCCGCCGCTGAGGGGGCGGGGCCTTCTTCTTCAGCACACCGGCGCCATTTTCTCTTCACAGCTCCGCTGGAAAGACGCTCCCCAGGCTCTCCCCTGCAGTATCCAGGTGCAAAAAGGGTAAAAAGAGAGGGGGGGCACATAAATTTAGGCGCAAAACGATCACAAACAGCAGCTACTGGGTAATCACTAAGGTACAGTGTAATCCCTGGGTTATATAGCGCTGGGGTGTGTGCTGGCATACTCTCTCTCTGTCTCCCCAAAAGCCTTTGTGGGGTCCTGTCCTCAGTCAGAGCATTCCC
The DNA here is from genome assembly GCF_028390025.1 of Pseudophryne corroboree. Taxonomy (NCBI): domain Eukaryota; kingdom Metazoa; phylum Chordata; class Amphibia; order Anura; family Myobatrachidae; genus Pseudophryne; species Pseudophryne corroboree. The sequence goes on along the minus strand of NC_086444.1, from coordinate 1,201,038,963 downwards.
TGTGTGTGTGCGGTGTGTCGGTACGTCAGTGTCGACATGTTTGATGAGGAAGGATATGTGGAGGCAGAACAAGTGCAGGTGAATGAGGTGTCGCCGCCGACGGTGCCGACACCTGATTGGATGGATATGTGGAAGGTGTTAAATGATAATGTAAGCTCCTTGCATCACAGGTTGGATAAAGCTGTAGCCTTGGGACAGTCAGGGTCTCAACCCATGCCTGATCCTACAATGCAGAGGCCGTCAGGGTCTCACAAGCGCCCACTATCCCAGATGGTTGACACAGATGCCGAAACGGAGTCTGACTCCAGTGTCGATGACGATGATGCAAAGTTGCAGCCTAAAATGACTAAAGCCATCCGCTACATGATTATAGCAATGAAGGATATGTTGCACATATCAGAGGAAAACCCTGTCCCTGACAAGAGGGTTTATAATATGTATGGGGAGAAAAAGCAAGAAGTGACTTTTCCCCCTTCACATGAATTAAATGAATTATGTGTAAAAGCGTGGGATTCCCCTGATAGGAAAGTAGTAATTTCCAAGAGATTACTGATGGCGTATCCTTTCCCGCCAACGGACAGGTTACGCTGGGAATCCTCCCCGAGGGTAGACAAGGCGTTGACACGCTTATCTAAGAGGGTGGCCCTGCAGTCTCAGGATACGGCCGCCCTAAAGGATCCTGCGGATAGAAAGCAGGAAGCTATCCTGAAGTCTGTTTATACACATTCTGGTACTCTACTGAGGCCAGCAATTTCTTCGGCCTGGATGTGTAGTGCTGTAGCAGCTTGGACTGATAATCTCTCAGAGGAGATAGATACCCTGGACAGGGACACTGTTCTACTGACCCTGGGACATATCAAGGACGCTGTCCTATATATGCGCGATGCCCAGAGGGACATTTGCCTGCTGGGCTCTAGAATAAACGCAATGTCCATTTCTGCCAGAAGGGTCTTATGGACTCGGCAATGGACAGGGGATGCCGACTCTAAAAAACACATGGAGGTTTTGCCTTATAAGGGTGAGGAATTATTTGGGGACGGTCTCTCGGACCTAGTTTCCACTGCTACGGCAGGGAAGTCAAATTTCTTGCCATATGTTCCCTCACAGCCGAAGAAAGCACCGTGTTACCAAATGCAGTCCTTTCGTTCGCAAAAGAGCAAGAAAGTCAGAGGGGCATCTTTTCTTGCCAGAGGCAGGGGTAGAGGAAAAAAACTGCACCATGCAGCCAGTTCCCAGGAACAAAAGTCCTCCCCGGCTTCCACTAAGTCCACCGCATGACGCTGGGGCTCCACAGGCGGAGCCAGGAGCCGTGGGGGCGCGTCTCCGAAATTTCAGCCACCAGTGGGTTCGCTCACGGGTGGATCATTGGGTTATACAAAATGTGTCTCAGGGATACAAGCTGGAGTTCGAAGTGACGCCCCCTCACCGTTACCTAAAATCGGCCTTGCCAGCTTCCCCCATGGAAAGGGAGGTAGTGCTGGCGGCAATTCACAAGCTATACCTCCAGCAGGTGTTAGTAAAGGTTCCCCTCCTTCAACAGGGAAGGGGTTACTATTCCACTATGTTTGTGGTACCGAAACCGGACGGTTCGGTCAGGCCCATCTTGAATTTAAAATCCCTGAATATTTATCTGAGGAAATTCAAGTTCAAAATGGAATCGCTCAGAGCGGTCATTGCAAGTCTGGAAGAGGGGGATTTCATGGTGTCTCTGGACATCAAGGATGCTTACTTGCATGTCTCCATTTATCCGCCTCATCAAGAGTACTCAGGTTTGTGGTACAGGACTGTCATTATCAATTCCAGACGCTGCCGTTTGGCCTGTCCACGGCACCGAGAATATTTACCAAGGTGATGGCGGAGATGATGGTGCTCCTTCGGAAGCAAGGAGTTACAATTATCCCATACTTGGACGATCTCCTCATAAAGGCGAGGTCCAGCGTAGCACACTTTCAGGAAGTGTTGCGGCAGCACGGCTGGATTCTGAATATTCCAAAGTCGCAGCTGATCTCTACGAAGCGTCTGCCCTTCCTGGGCATGATTCTGGATACAGGCCAGAAGACGGTATTTCTCCCGGAGGAGAAGGCTCAGGAGCTCGTGACTCTGGTCAGGGACCTCCTGAAACCAAAACAGGTGTGGGTGCATCACTGCACGCGAGTCCTGGGAAAGATGGTGGCGTCATACGAAGCCATTCTCTTCGGCAGGTTCCATGCCAGGATTTTTCAGTGGGGTCTGTTGGACAAGTGGTCCGGATCGCATCTTCAGATGCATCGGCTGATCACCCTGGCCCCCAGGGCCAGGGTGTCTCTTCTGGGGTGGCTGCAAAGGGCTCACCTCCTCGAGGGCCGCAGGTTCGGCATACAGGACTGGGTCCTGGTGACCACGGATGCAAGCCTCCGAGGTTGGGGGGCAGTCACTCAGGGAAGAAACTTCCAAGGGCTGTGGTCAAGTCAGGAGACTGGTCTGCACATAAATATCCTAGAACTAAGGGCCATATACAACGCCCTAAGCCAAGCGGAGCCTCTGCTTCGAGACCAACCAGTGCTGATTCAGTCAGACAACATCACTGCAGTGGCCCATGTCAACCGACAGGGCGGCACAAGAAGCAGGGTGGCGATGGCAGAAGCCACCAGGATTCTTTGTTGGGCGGAGAATCACGTGCAGGCACTGTCAGCAGTGTTCATTCCGGGGGTCGACCACTGGGAAGCAGACTTCCTCAGCAGACACGACCTCCACCCAGGAGAGTGGGGACTTTATCAACTTTATCACGCTGATTGCAAATCGATGGGAACTCCCACAGGTGGACATGATGGCGTCCCGCCTCAACAAAAAGCTAAACAGGTATTGCGCCAGGTCAAGGGACCCTCAGGCGATAGCTGTGGGCGCACTAGTAACACCATGGGTGTTCCAGTCGGTCTATGTGTTTCCTCCTCTTCCTCTCATACCCAAGGTGCTGAGAATTGTAAGAAAAAGAGGAGTGAGAACAATATTCATTACTCCGGATTGGCCAAGAAGGACTTGGTACCCGGAACTGCAAGAAATGCTCACAGAGGACCCATGGCCTCTGCCTCTCAGACAGGACCTGTTACAACAAGGGCCCTGTCTGTTCCAAGACTTACCGCGGCTGCGTTTGACGGCATGGCGGTTGAACGCCGGATCCTAGCGGAAAAGGGCATTCCGGATGAAGTTATTCCTACGCTGATAAAGGCTAGGAAAGACGTGACAGCAAAACATTATCACCGTATATGGCGAAAATATGTTGCTTGGTGTGAGGCCAGGAAGGCCCCTACAGAGGAATTCCAGCTGGGTCGATTCCTGCACTTCCTACAGTCAGGAGTGACTATGGGCCTAAAATTAGGGTCCATAAAGGTCCAGATTTCGGCCCTATCCATTTTCTTTCAAAAGGAACTGGCTTCACTGCCTGAGATTCAGACGTTTGTTAAGGGAGTGCTGCATATTCAGCCCCCTTTTGTGCCACCAGTGGCACCTTGGGATCTTAACGTGGTCTTGGGGTTCCTGAAATCCCACTGGTTTGAGCCACTTAAGACCGTGGAGCTAAAGTATCTCACATGGAAAGTGGTCATGCTGTTGGCCTTAGCGTCGGCTAGGAGTGTGTCAGAATTGGCGGCTTTGTCATGTAAAAGCCCCTATCTGGTTTTTCATATGGACAGGGCAGAATTGCGGACTCGTCCGCAATTTCTACCAAAGGTTGTGTCTTCGTTTTATTTGAACTAATATATTGTGGTACCTGCGGCTACTCGTGACTTGGAAGATTCCAAGTTGCTGGACGTGGTCCTGGCTTTGAAGACTTATGTTAACAGAACGGCTGGAGTCAGGAAGACTGACTCGCTGTTTATCCTGTATGCATCCAACAAGCTGGGTGCTCCTGCTTCAAAGCAAACTATTGGGCGCTGGATCTGTAACACGATTCAGCAGGCTCATTCTGCGGCAGGATTGCCGCATCCAAAATCAGTAAAAGCCCACTCCACAAGGAAGGTGGGCTCTTCTTGGGCGGCTGCCCGAGGGGTCTCGGCATTACAGCTTTGCCGAGCTGCTACTTGGTCGGGTTCAAACACTTTTGCAAAATTCTACAAGTTTGATACCCTGGCTGAGGAGGACCTTGTGTTTGCCCATTCGGTGCTGCAGAGTCATCCGCACTCTCCCGCCTGTTTGGAGGCTTTGGTATAATCCCCATGGTCCTTACGGAGTCCCCAGCATCCACTAGGACGTTAGAGAAAATAAGATTTTACTCACCGGTAAATCTTTTTCTCGTAGTCCGTAGTGGATGCTGGGCGCCCGTCCCCAGTGCGGACTTTCTGCAATACGTGTATATAGTTATTGCTTAATAAAGGGTTATGTTATATTGGCATCCTTTGGTTGATGCTCTGTTGTTTGTTCATACTGTTAACTGGGTAAGGTTATCACAAGTTATACGGTGTGATTGGTGTGGCTGGTATGAGTCTTACCCTGGAATCCAAAATCCTTTCCTTGTAATGTCAGCTCTTCCGGGCACAGTTTCCTTAACTGAGGTCTGGAGGAGGGGCATAGAGGGAGGAGCCAGTGCACACCAGGTAGTACTAAATCTTTCTTTAGAGTGCCCAGTCTCCTGCGGAGCCCGTCTATTCCCCATGGTCCTTACCGAGTCCCCAGCATCCACTACGGACTACGAGAAAAAGATTTACCGGTGAGTAAAATCTTATTTTTCCAGGCGTGGTGAGTCCAACGCAGGCACGTCGAGGCGTTTGGAGGGCGGATCTCTGACGTCAGGATCGGGACCTTCATCAGTGGATCAGTCGCACTGGGTGAGTAACTGCAGGGCTGGTCTTGTTTTACGTGAACAAGCGTTCGCAGCCCTGCTATGCTAAAATACACTCCCCCATAGGCGGCGGCAGGTTAATCGTACGAGCAGCAAAAAGTTGCTACGTGCGATCAACTCGGAATGACCCCCTAAGCTCTTACCACTGGGATGACAAATTGTAGGGTAGTGAATTAATGCAGGGCTACAATGTCGTTCCAAACTGAGCTCAGTTTTTTCGAGGATTTTCCCTGTACCCCTGTGGGCCACTCTGAGTCTGGGTTCTTATATTAAATGCTTCACATTTTAATAATAAAAAATACTGCTTTACAATGATATACAGCAGACACAGGCAACATGTAGAACTACACACTCCAGCATGCCCTGCCACAGATTTAGCATACCCTAACAGAAAAAAAATCAGTGGCAGAGCATGCTGGGATGTGTAGTTGTATACTTGTATAGCAGTAGGCGTGCCACACGTTGCATGCCCCTGATATACAGTATGTTGCAATGCCCCCGGTACTTATTGCCATACACTTTAGGGAGCTCAAAATCTGGGATTTGCTATACCTACAGTATGACAATACACAAGAGGAAAATAGATTTATATCATATTTTTTTTTCATAATGATGTCACTTTATACTAGTGGAGTTGTAGCAGGAAAATTAGTCTCATGAAGGAAGCTGCAAAGATTGGGAGCCTGATTCAGAGTCGTAACCTAGACCTATATTCACGCAATTGGTCATTGCTCAGGGGCCACTAATGCCATAAACCAGCCCTGGCCCACACTGTTGTCTATCCAAGGTCACAGGATTCACATGCAGGTCATGCAGTGCTTTTAAAAACAATACTAGTAAGGGGCAAGTCTGAGACTACCATTGGCATATTATCCCTGGCGCATGGGAACGTCAAGATAGGAAAATGAGACGAGCAGTAGGATTGAATATCATTCAGGATGAAGAGGAGAAAGGCAGGAACAGGCAAGGCCAAAGAGTGGGCTGTTACAGTAGCTGAGGTGGGACATGATGAGTGCATTACAGTCTTTGTGATATCAGGGGTGCTGGAGATTTTGCAGAGGTGGAAATGGTAGGAGTGAAAGATATTTAGAATGTAAGAGGGTGAAGGCTAGGTAGGAGCCAAGGGTCAAGGCGGACACCCAGGCTGTGGTCTTGAGAGACAGCAGGGTAGGAGATGTTATCAACAGAGAGAAAGTGGGTGAGACAGATGGGTGAAAACATGGTCATGAAAGTGTTGGGACATCCAGGTCGAGATGGTAAAGCTAGAGACACAGAAGTCAGGTGAGGAGAGGTATGTTTGAGCGTCATCTGCATAGATATAAAAAGAATAGTGTGAGCACTCAAAGGTAGAACATTGATTCAGCTGCTGGTTTGACAATCAAGCATTTTATTGTTCATAAATAATACATATAAACACAAGTGTGATATCACTTTAAAAGCAATGGAATTTATGACATGAGGAACATTAAATATTGGACAATAATGTCTTATCCTGGATATAATCAAAACTGATTAGTATATAAACAGAAGATTAATAGAACATGCGTAAACCAGCTTTTAGTTGCAGCAAATAGGTATAATTATGTAGATGCACAGTTAGTTGTAAATCTGTTTAGTAAAGTGCTTGAGATTTACTATATGGCCATACTTCACCAGATTCCAAATATAGATGGAATGTCCACTTCAATTATGCTGGTGCGGCTCTTGCTAGATATTGAAGCCCATCTGGCTAGTTGTCAGCCGTGCACTTGTTGTATATAGCACAGTACCCACAGTGCTGTCAGTGTATTTAGAGTCCCCGCGCTGCGGTGGTTGGAATTAAGAGACAGTACCTTTTGTGCTATATAGCAAGGTCCAAGATGGAAAGGACACTGTGGGAGGCCGCTGCCTGCAGCTGAAATCTGTGTGTCTGGATCCAGTCAAGCAGGGGATGCTGTTGTCGGTCACGTGCCGCGACTTCCGGTAACGGGGCTTCCGGTTGCGTTCCACAGTCAAAGTTTCGGTCAACTGACACGTTTCTCCGCCTACTAAGACGGTGGCTTCATCAGAGGTATCATCTGCATAAATGTGGCATTGGAGACTGAAGTAATTTATGAGGTATTCAAGGGAAGAGGTGTAAATGGAGAGAAGAGGGTGCCAAATATGACGTGAACATGAGAAGACTGACTCACAGAGACCAACGGAGGGGTTGAAGAAGTAGTTGACACATTAACAGTGTCAAAGATATACAGATCTAAGTGGGATGCCGTCCATCAGTATACCGACAACTGCATTCCGGCCATCAGTATGCTGGCAGCGGGGCAAGCGCAATGAGTCCCCTTGCGGGCTCGCTGCGCACGCCATCATGTGGGCACAGTGGCTCGCTGCACTCGCCACAAGTTCTATTCCCACTTTACGGGTTTCCTGGACACCCATGAGTGAGAGTAGCCCGTTAGCTGGGATTCCGGCTGTCGGCATCGTCAGCAGACGGGATCCCGACCGTTAGCAACTTAACTCAATCCTGGTTGGAGGCATAAGGGAGGAGAGCGATAGGGCTCAAGTTAGAGAAGCAGTTGCGGTCAAGTGTTTTTTTCTTACTGATGAGAGAGCTAAGAAGGGGGGGGGGGGGGGGGGACACTGCCGGAAGAGAGAGACAGACTGAAGAGGTGAGCACGGTGGGAGTAGGATTCAGGAGATAATGAGAATAGAAGATAAGAGGAAATGGGATCCACGGGACAAGTGGTGGGGGAAGATAATGAAAGGAGGACACGAACCTCAACACCAAGGGTGAGGGAGGACAAGTTGGGAAGGGAAGTAGGGGGGAGAGAGAGTAATATATAGTAGGAGATTGGATGGAGAGATGTCATTGTGGATGGTGTCAATCTTTGGTGTGAAGTGGGTGGCAATTTCAAGTGTAGTAAGCAAGGATAGGAAGGGCAAAGAGGGAGTTGAGCTTGTCAAGGATGGGATGATTGTGAGGAGATCAGAGACTGCTTAGTGTGAGTCCCAACCATTCTAGGGGCCCTCGAGCAAGGGAAGGCTGGTGCCTCCAGAGTTTCTTGGGAGGCAAGTTGAAAATGATTGTGAATTGCACCCAATCTGGGTGGCCAGACAGCATTCTCTACCTGCCTCCCCATCCAGATATTGAATGGCTGGATCTATCCACCAATCAGAGTGCAGCCATCCAAAAATATCTCCAAGGCTTTGGTTACAAACGGATATAAAATTGACATACAGATAACTGTGCAAGTGCAGAAGTTGCCCATAGCAACTAATCAGCTTTGAGGTAGCATTTATCAAGTATCACGTGTGTGATGTTCTCCATTTCGCTCTGATTTCCCTCCTGGCCAGAAAAGGTAGACCGCTGCTTCCCCTCACGTCCATTAAGACTGCGCCTCGTATCAGTCACACTGGTGTAAGATAATGGGGCTGGCGGGAACATGGTCAGTATGCCTAGTTGCTCATGACCGTTGTTGTGCACAGTACCCAGTGAGATATTCAGTTCATCAGCGATATCACGAACTCAGATGCGTCTGTCCTCCTGATGCACAAATTATCATCTGTGGTGGACGTGCTTGGTTGGCCGGATCACTGCTCATCTTGGACGTCTGTCCTGCCGTTATCAAACGGCATGCACCAAACCCAAACCTGTTTCCATGATGTTATCACCATACTGCGCGATAAGTTGGCGGAGAATTTTAGCTTCTGATATGCCAGTTCCAAACAGAAATCTGATCATACTACGCACCTCAATGTGTGACCATGTTTCCGCAAGCCCCACCATCTTACTGCTCATATTGGGACAGTATGACTTATGTGAGGCGCAGTCTAATGGTCGTGAGGGGAAGTCGTGATCTACCTGCTCTGGCCTGGTGGCAAATTAGGATGAAATAGACAATATATATACATATGTATATATGTACACGTGTGTGTGTGTGTGTGTGTGTGTGTGTGTGAGTGTGTGTGTGTGTGTGTGTGTGTGTGTAGATGCTATTCTGGAATAATAAATGCAGACAAAATAATTGTTAGGTTTTATTTCAATAAAGGTGGATGATCTCCACATGCGCAGTCTGCCCCGTCCTTCCACAGACCATCGCTCGGGAGTGAATGAACCTATCACAAGCCCACCGAACAGAGAGCATTCCGTACATCAGCCGGTAAGATACTAGCTTACATAGTCCCTGATAGAGAGAGAACTGGGGGACTGTCAGAGACAGCATCAGGAGGACCATATACAATTACGGTCCACCTGCAATCATACCCCAGCAAAGTGCACCTTAGACTTGCTTGGAATGTTGTTTCAACAAATAATTTAGCGTTGATAGTTGGATGGTGGTCACCTATGGTTTCTACATATTTCTATAGCTAACTAATGACGCTGCTATTTCAATAAAGGTGGCTGGATCTTCTGGTTTGTCGAGTCCTTCTGGAGATCATCGCGTTCAAGCAAATGAAGCTGGCGCAGCCTCCCAGCACAGGGAACCGTCTCATCATCAGCAGGAGACGACAAGCAATGTAATTATCGTTACCATATATAGAGGGAGATTTATCAAAACTTGGGGACATATTTATTAACATTATTTTTACAATTTTTTTTTAAAGGTTTTTTTTGCACCCTTTTCAAATTCAAAAAGTTATTAAAAAATTAAGTCAGGTGAGGAGAGGTATATTTGAGTGTTATCGGCATAGATGTGGTATGGGAGACTGAACTAATTGATTAGTTTTCCAAGGGAAGAGGTGTAAATGGAGAAAAGAGGTTGCCAAATATGGACCCTAGAGTGGCAACCACAGGAAGAGGAAGGAGATGAGATGAAAGAATTAATAAGACATGAACATGAGAAGACTGACTCACAGAGACCAATGGAGGGTTTGAAGAAGTAGTTGACACATCAACAGTGTCAAAAGGCAGACAGATCTAAGTGGATGAGAAGTGACCATTGGCTTTGGAGATGAAAAGGTTATTCATTGGTGACCTTGGTGAGGGCAGTTTCTTTGGAGTGAAGGGGACAAACATCAGACAGAAGAGGGTCATGAAGGGAGTTAGAGGAGAGGAGTGTGGTAAGTCAGATAGAGAGATTCCAATCTAGCAGGTTGGAGGCACAAGGGAGGAGAGAGATAGGGCTTAAGTTGAGTAGGAGTTGCGTTCAAGTGTTTTTTTTTTTAGTGATGAGAAGACGAGGAGGGGACACTGCCGGAAGAGTGAGACAGACTGATGATATGGGCATGGTGGGAGTAGGATTCTGGAGATAAGGAGTCGGAGAACAGAAGATTAGGAGGGAATGGGGCAAGTGGTGGGGGAAGGTGATGAATGACCCTCATCACCAAGAGTGAGGGAGGACAAGTTGGGAAGGGAAGTAAGGGGAAGAGAGAGGAAGATATAGTAGGAGATTAGATGGAGAGATGTCCTTGTCCTTCATTATTAACTGTAAACTTTTTAATTCTCCACGGAAATTTGCATTATTTATCCTGGTTGGTGTTTACATTCCTCCCCGGGCTTGTATAAATGAGGCATTGCATTACTTGGCTGCTCATATAATACCCCTTTCAGACTGCCTGAAGCGGGTCGCGCCTCAGGCTCCCGGGTTGGTGACGTCTGTGGTGATGTGGCGGGGGTGGCGCTTAGAGATCACATGATCTCCAAACGCCGCCCGTACACAGAGAGTAAACGGGAAACGGGTCGCATCGACCCGGCTCGCGTTCACACCGCACAGTGAGCCGGGTTGAAGATGTGTTCAACCCTGCTCATGACCATGTTTAGTGTCCAACTAGGGATGCACGTATGTTGGACCATTGTTATACCATCTTAAAATATGTCTATCGGTCTGTTCCTTGGGCAATGGTGGGTCTCTCTGCCCATTGTTGGATACAAATGCTCCCCGCTTACAAGCAAAAGTTAAAATCGGTAAAGCTTGGGGTTAAAGCCGTGAGGTTATGGTTCAACGAGGCGAAGAGGAAACTTCAGGCTTGTTTTGACTGTACCAACTATGGTGTTTTGAGGCTTCAGCCTTGGATTTGGAGAATTTAACAGAAATTGTGACATCATATATTAGCTTCTGTGAGAACATGTATGTACCATCAAAATCTTTTCGCATCTTTGGCAATAATAAACCATGGTTTACTCCCAAGCTTAGGCAGCTGCGTTGTGCCAAGGAGGAGGCTTATGGCAACTAATCAATGCTGAGGTAGTATTTATCAAGCACGCTCTAAAAAATGACAGGTAGATCCTGATTGGTTGCCATGGGCAACTACTCCAGTGGCCCACTTCTCCACTCTTATCACTGCTTCCACACCAACTGCCACCCCAAACACTGCCAGACATTGTGGGACTCGCTGGCAGTTGGTGTGGCTGCACTTTTTGAATATTGGGTGTTCCAGGTGGAAAGACTCCGGCCCTATGGGCTGATAGTGAAGATCTTCCAGCCGCATTTCCTATCAAGCTGGCATACTAGAGGGCATTGGGTTTGTCATAGGAATTGTGCCTGTCACCATCTTTACAGGTTGTAGAACCTGTAGATTTAGGTCCTGATTCATCTGCTGCCGATGTTCTGTATGGCCTCGGCGGCCTGCTCGCTACCTCATGCTAATGTCAGGACCATCCCAGCCTTACTCCTGCTCCCCATAGAACGTCATGATACAGTATATACGGGGGTGGTTTAGTAAGTAAGGTAACAAGACCACTTGCGTGTGTGATGTTCTCTAGTTCACTCTAATTTCTCGCCAGGCCATAGCAGGTAGACCGCTGCTTCCCCTCACGGCCATTAGACTGCGCCTCGTATCAGTCATACTGGTGTAAAATAACGGGGCTGGCGGGAACATGGTCAATATGCCCAGTTGCTCATGACCGTTGTTGTGCACATTACCCACTGAGATATTCAGTTCATCAGCAATATCACTAACTCAGATGCGTCTGTCCTCCTGAATCAGACCTTCAATGCTGCACAAAGTGTCACCTGTGGTGGACGTGCTTGGCCGGCCGGATCGCTGCTCATCTTGAATGTCTGTCCTGCCGTTATCAAACGCCATGTACCAAACCCAAACCTGTTTCCATGACATGATGTTATCACCGTACACCTCAACAAGTTGCCAGAGAATTTTCACTGCTGATATGCCAGTTCCACACAGAAATCCGATCACACTACGCACCTCAATGTGTGACCATGTTTCCGCAAGCCCCACCATCTTACTGCTCATGTTGGGACAGTATGACTTATGTGTGCGCAGTCTAATGGTTGTGAGGGATAGTCGTGGTCTACCTGCTCTGGCCTGGCGGTAAAGTAGGATGAAATAGACAATATATATATATATATATATGTGTATGTATATATATATATATATATATATATATATGTATATATATATATATATATATATGTACACACGTGTGTGTGTATGTAGATTCTATTCTGGAATAATAAATGCAGACAAAATAATTGTTAGGTTTTATTTCAATAAAGGTGGATGATCTCCGCGTGAGCAGTCTGCCCCGTCCTCCCACAGACCATCGCTCGGGAGTTAATGAACCTATCACAAGTCCACCGAGCAGAGAGCATTCCGTACATCAGCCGGTAAGACAGTAGCTTACATAGTCCCTGATAGAGAGAGAACTGGGGGACTGTCAGAGACAGCATCAGGAGGACCATATACAATTACGGTCCTCCTGCAATCATACCCCGGCAAAGTGCACCTTAGACTTGCTTGGAATGTTGTTTCAACAAATAATTTAGCGTTGATAGTTGGATGGTGGTCACCTATGGTTTCTACATATTTCTATAGCTAACTAATGACGCTGCTATTTCAATAAAGGTGGCTGGATCTTCTGGTTTGTCGAGACCTTCTGGAGATCATCGCGTTCAAGCAAATGAAGCTGGCGCAGCCTCCCAGCACAGGGAACGGTCTCTTCATCAGCGGGAGACGACAAGCAATGTAATTATCGTTACCATATATAGAGGGAGATTTATCAAAGCTTGGAGAGGGATAAAGTACGTGCCAATCAGCTCCTGTCATGGCAGTTAGTACTTTATCTCCGTCCAATTTATCTCTATCCAAGCTTTGATAACTCTCCCCCATTGTCTAAAACAAGAGGTTGTAATTACTGCCGAAGCAGCCCACGCATGTTATCGGACCGAGTGGGGAGGGGGCCCGGTGATACTGGTCTGGCCGCTCCTGAGGGCCCCCACCTGGGAAAGCCTGTATTATTATTTCCTCTACATTTCTATCAATTTAATTATGAAAAGTTACGGTGAATACAACCTAACGTTCTGATAACTGAATCCCCCCTTAGTGATGTGATTGGTGTGATCAGTAAGTACATTCCATCAGATTACTATAATGCCACATTAATATCCATTGTGTCAGTATTATGTTGTTCTAACATAAGGGGTTGGCATCCAATTGCAGGTTGTCCCTTTTTCGTCCCAGGACAATGATGAGGATGGTGAGGAAATGTCTTTAAGCAAACCGGGCGTGCTGCTGTCCACCTGCAGAATGCGAGAGGTCACTGAAGACGAAAGGCAGGTGTCTGATTTGCTTTGGTCACCGGATTTACAGATTAGTGATAGTGATGGTGAAGAGGGAAGCGTTTCAAGAGGTGTCAGCGATCGGGCCGGGTCTTCGCCTACATCTAACGCGGATACAAACACTACAGTAACCACACAGACCGTAACGCTGCAAACCAGCACTCCAAACCACCACAGCACGTGGAGAAATGCTAGGAAAAGCCCAGAAGAAAACGACTTCACATACGCTCCACCAGATGATAACCTAACACAGCAGCCTGAAGAAAACAGCTTTGAATTGTCCCAGGACAACAGAAGTCATAGGATTCAGTTCAATGAAGAGCCACCAGTGGACCTTAATGAAGGAAACATCTCAATCCTACGGCACAGACAACCGACTACACCGGATAACCGCGAGCTGAATGAACGGAACCAGTATCAAAAAATGCCAGACACACCGATGGGAAATAAACTTGAAGGCCCAGTTACAATCACACTAGTTGTTGCTGCTGTTGGTCTTTCGTTTTTCCTATTGTGGAAGAAGCTTAGAACTTAAATACATCAGGGACTGAGGCAAATACAGTAGGGAGAAAAAGACTGACGCGTTTCTGCTCTTTTCTCTTATGTCCTAAAGGATGCTGGGGACTCTGTAAGGACCATGGGGTATAGACGGGCTCCGCAGGAGACTTGGGCACTTCAAAGAACTTTAGTATGGGTGTGCACTGGCTCCTCCCTCCATGCCCCTCCTCCAGACCTCAGTTAGATCCTGTGCCCAGAGGAGACTGGGTGCACTACAGGGGAGCTCTCCTGAGTTTCTCTGAAAAAGACTTTTGTTAGGTTTTTTATGTTCAGGGAGCACTGCTGGCAACAGGCTCCCTGCATCGTGGGACTGAGGAGAGAGAAGCAGACCTACTTAAATGATAGGTTCTGCTTCTTAGGCTACTAGACACCATTAGCTCCAGAGGGTCGGAACGCAGGTCTCACCCTCGCCGTTCGTCCCGGAGCCGCGCCACCGTCCTCCTCGCCGAGCCAGAAGATAGAAGCCGGGTGAGTATAAGAAGAAAGAAGACCTCAAAGGCGGCAGAAGACTTCAGATCTTCTCTGAGGTAACGCTGCGCGCCATTGCTCCCACACACAACACACACTGAGGGCATTGATGGGTGCAGGACGCAGTGGGGGCTCCCTGGGCAGCAATAATAAACCTCTAGGACTGGCTAACATATATATATAGGCTGCGGAGGCAGTATATTATATAATCCCACGCCAGTATTGTAAATTTGAGCTGGACCGAAGCCCGCCGCTGAGGGGGTGGGGCTTGATCCTCCAGCACAGACCAGCGCCATTTTCTTCACAGCACACTGCAAGAAGCTGGCTCCCCGGACTCTCCCCTGCTGAACACGGTGACAGAGGGCAAAAAAGAGGGGGGGGGGGGGGCACTTGTAATTGGCGCAGGGAGTGTATATATATATTTATATATAGTTATATAAAAGCGCTGTTTATCTGGGAATTTTGTTTCCAGTGTCAGTTGGCGCTGGGTGTGTGCTGGCATACTCTCTCTCTGTCTCTCCAAAGGGCCTTATTGGGGAACTGTCTCCATATAAATATATCCCTGTGTGTGTGGGGGTGTCGGTACGCGTGTGTCGGCATGTCTGAAGCGGAAGGCTCATCTAAGGAGGAGGTGGAGCAGATGATTGTGGTGTCTCCGTCGGCAACGCCGACACCTGATTGGTTGGACATGTGGAATGTTTTAAATGCAAATGTGACTTTATTACATAAGAGATTGGACAAAGCAGAGTCCAGGGATAATACAGGGAGTCAATCAATGGCTTTGACGGTGTCACAGGGCCCTTCAGGGTCTCAAAAACGACACTGATACCGACACGGATTCTGACTCCAGTGTCGACTACGATGATGCGAGGTTACACCCAAGGGTGGCCAAAAGTATTGCAATAAAAGATGTTTTGCATATCACAGATGACCCCTCTGTCCCTGACACGTGGGTACACATGTTTAAGGAAAAGAAACCTGAGGTAACCTTTCCCCCATCTCATGAGCTGAACGCGTTATTTGAAAAGGCTTGGGAGACTCCGGACAAAAAACTGCAGATTCCCAAAAGAATTTTTATGGCGTATCCTTTCCCTGCGCAGGACAGGTTACGGTGGGAATCCTCTCCCAGGGTGGACAAGGCGTTAACGCGCTTGTCCAAAAAGGTGGCGCTACCGTCTCCAGACACGGCAACCCTCAAGGATCCTGCTGATCGCAGACAGGAAACTACTTTAAAATCAATTTATACACATACGGGTGCTGTGCTCAGACCGGCAATAGCATCGGCTTGGGTTTGTAGTGCGGTAGCAGCTTGGACAGATACCTTGTCAACTGATATTGATACCCTGGATAGGGATACCATTTTATTGACCTTAGGTCACATTAAGGACGCAGTCTTATATATGAGAGACGCTCAGAGAGACGTTGGTCTGCTAGGTTCGAGAGCCAACGCCATGGCGATTTCTGCGAGGCGAGCCCTGTGGACCCGCCAATGGACGGGTGATGCCGACTCAAAGAAGCATATGGAGGTTTTACCTTACAAAGGTGAGGATTTATTTGGGGAAGGTCTCGCGGACCTGGTTTCCACAGCTACCGCGGGTAAATCTACTTTTTTACCTTTTGTTTCCACACAGCAAAAGAAAACGCCACAATATCAGATGCAGTCCTTTTGGTCGCATAAGTCCGGAAGAGGTGGGGGCTCTTCCTTCCTCGCCAGAGGTAAGGATAAAGGGAAAAGAATGCCTGCTACGGCTAGTTCCCAAGAGCAGAAGTCCTCCCCGCCTTCTACTAAATCCACCACATGACGCTGGGGCTCCACTGAGGGAGTCCACGCCGGTGGGGGCACGTCTTCGACTCTTCAGCCAGGTCTGGGTTCTGTCAGACGTTGATCCTTGGGCGATGGAAATTGTATCCCAAGGCTACAAACTGGAATTCGAAGAGGTGCCTCCTCGCCGATTTTTCAAGTCGGCTTTGCCAGCTTCTCCCCCAGAGAGGGAAATAGTTTTAGCTGCAATTCAAAAGCTGTGTCAACAGCAAGTGATTATCAAGGTTCCCCTAGTCCAGCAGGGGAAAGGGTACTATTCAACCCTGTTTGTGGTCCCGAAACCGGATGGCTCGGTCAGACCCATTTTGAATCTAAAATCCCTAAACCTGTACTTGAAAAAGTTTAAATTCAAGATGGAATCGCTCTGGCCAGTGATCTCCAGCCTGGAAGGGGGGGATTTTATGGTGTTACTAGACATAAAGGATGCATACCTTCATGTCCCCATATATCGTCCTCAATACCTGAGATTCGCTGTACAGGACTGTCATTACCAGTTTCAGACGTTGCCGTTTGGGCTTTCCACGGCCCCGAGGATTTTCACCAAGGTAATGGCGGAAATGATGGTGCTCCTGCGCAGGCAGGGAGTCACAATTATCCCGTACTTGGACGATCTCCTGATAAAAGCGAGATCGAGAGATCAATTGCTGAAAAGCGTGTCGCTCTCCCTGAGAGTGCTGCAGCAGCACGGTTGGATTCTAAATCTACCAAAGTCACAATTGATTCCAACGGCTCGGCTATCATTCTTAGGCATGATTCTGGACACCGAACAGAGGAGGGTTTTTCTCCCCATGGAAAAAGCCCAGGAACTCCAGAACATGGTCAAAGACCTGCTAAAACCAAAAAGAGTGTCAGTTCATCAATGCACTCGAGTTCTGGGAAAAATAATGGCGGCCTACGAGGCCGTCCCATTCGGCAGGTTCCATGCAAGGACATTTCAGTGGGACCTTCTGGACAAGTGGTCCGGGTCCCATCTACAATACATCAGAAAATAAGCCTGTCCCCCAGGGCCAGGGTGTCTCTCCTGTGGTGGCTGCAGAGTGCTCACCTTCTAGAAGGTCGCAGGTTCGGCATTCAAGACTGGGTTCTGGTGACCACTGACGCGGGATGGGGAGCAGTCCTCCGAGGATGGGGAGCAGTCACACAAGGAAGAAACTTTCAGGGACTATGGTCAAACCAGGAAGCTTGTCTACACATCAACGTACTGGAATTGAGGGCCATATACAACGGCCTGCGACAAGCGGAGAATCTTCTTCGCGACCTACCGGTTCTGATTCAATCAGACAACGTCACAGCCGTGGCTCATGTAAACCGCCAAGGCGGGACAAGGAGCAGAGTGGCAATGGCGGAAGCCACCAGGATTCTTCGCTGAGCAGAAAATCACGTAAGCGCTCTGTCAGCAGTCTTCATTCCGGGAGTGGACAACTGGGAAGCAGACTTCCTCAGCTGACACGATCTCCATACAGGAGAGTGGGGACTTCATCAAGAAGTTTTTACAGAGATAACAAGTCTTTGGGGACTTCCTCAAATAGACATGATGGCGTCACGCCTCAACAAGAAGCTTCGGAGGTATTGTGCCAGGTCAAGGGACCCTCAGGCAGTAGCAGTAGACGCCCTGGTGAGACCATGGGTGTTTCAGTCGGTCTATGTGTTCCCTCCTCTTCCTCTCATCTCAAAAATATTGAGAATCATAAGACGAAAAAGAGAGCAGACAATACTCATTGTTCCAGATTGGCCGCAAAGGGCCTGGTATTCAGATCTTCAGGAGATGCTCACAGAAGATCCACAGCCTCTTCCTCTCAGGGAGGACCTGTTGCAGCAGGGGCCCTGCGTATTCCAAGACTTACCGCGGTTACGTTTGACGGCATGGCGGTTTAACACCTAATCCTAGCTGGGAAAGGTATTCCGGAGGAAGTCATCCCTACTCTAATAAAGGCTAGGAAGGAGGTGACGGCGAAACATTATCACCGTATTTGGAGGAAGTATGTATCTTGGAGTGAAGCCAAGAATGCTCCTACGGAAGATTTCCATCTGGGCCGTTTTCTCCACTTTCTACAGACAGGAGTGGATATGGGCCTGAAGTTAGGCTCCATTAAGGTACAGATTTTGGCCCTATCAATATTTTTTCAGAAGGAATTGGCTTCTCTCCCAGAAGTCCAGACTTTTGTAAAGGGAGTGCTGCACATCCAGCCTCCTTTTGTGCCCCCAGTGGCACCGTGGGACCTTAACGTGGTGTTACAGTTCCTAAAATCACACTGGTTTGAACCTCTTCAAACGGTTGAATTGAAATTTCTCACTTGGAAAGTGGTCATGTTGCTGGCCTTGGCATCTGCAAGGCGGGTGTCCGAATTGGCGGCTTTGTCTCACAAGAGCCCCTATCTGATTTTCCATGTGGATCGAGCAGAGTTGAGAACTAGTCCTCAATTTCTGCCTAAGGTGGTTTCGTCATTTCATATGAACCAACCTATTGTGGTGCCTGTGGCTACGGGGGACTTGGAGGATTCCAAGTCCCTTGATGTAGTCAGGGCCTTAAAAATTTATGTAGCCAGGACGGCTCGAGTTAGGAAAACAGAGGCGCTGTTTGTCCTGTATGCGGCCAACAAAGTTGGCGCTCCTGCTTCTAAGCAGACTATTGCTCGCTGGATCTGTAACACGATTCAGCAGGCTCATTCTACGGCTGGATTGCCGTTGCCAAATTCGGTAAAGGCCCATTTCACTAGGAAGGTGGGCTCTTCTTGGGCGGCTGCCCGAGGCGTCTCGGCTTTACAGCTTTGCCAAGCAGCTACTTGGTCGGGTTCAAACACTTTTGCAAAATTCTACAAGTATGATACCCTGGCTGATGAGGACCTCATGTTTGCTCAATCGGTGCTGCAGAGTCATCCGCACTCTCCCGCCCGGTCTGGAGCCTTGGTATAATCCCCATGGTCCTTACGGAGTCCCCAGCATCCTCTAGGACGTAAGAGAAAATAAGATTTTAAACCTACCAGTAAATCTTTTTCTCCTAGTCCGTAGAGGATGCTGGGCGCCCGTCCCAGTGCAGACATATTTCTGCAAGGCTTGTATATAGTTGTTGCTTACATAAGGGTAATGTTATAGTTAAGATCAGTCTTTGGCTGATGCTGTTTTGTTCATACTGTTAACTGGTTGCGTATATTCCATGTTATATGGTATGATTGGTGTGGGCTGGTATGAATCTTGCCCTTAGATTAACAAAAATCCTTTCCTCGTACTGTCCGTCTCCTCTGGGCACAGTTTCTCTAACTGAGGTCTGGAGGAGGGGCATAGAGGGAGGAGCCAGTGCACACCCATTCTAAAGTTCTTTATAGTGCCCATGTCTCCTGCGGAGCCCGTCTATACCCCATGGTCCTTACGGAGTCCCCAGCATCCTCTACGGAATAGGAGAAAAAGATTTACCGGTAGGTTTAAAATCTTATTTTTCTCCACGGTCGGAGAGGGTGTGTCTGGAGGAGGAGCTATGATACACACGAATGGTAATGATATTAATTAGTAAAGTGCTACCATGCGCCAAACCCCTTAAAGGTGGTGACGGTTTTTGAGCAGAGTCCACTGAAGTTCGGCTGCAATGACAGGGGGCAAAGTCTTAGGATGCCTTTATTTCCGTTCAGCTTTCTATCACCACACGCATACTTGATGTGTGTGACACATTATTCACATGTATCTTTCGCAACTTGCAATAAAAGAAACCATCATATTCCACTTTCATCCATTTTTCCTTTCTTCATTCTGGGGGGACCCTGATGTTACCTGGTGCAGTTTTTGGACGCAAAGAGAAACATGAATTGAATGGTCCTTAAAGTTTACCCATTGCCTAGGCACAAGTGTGGCTAATGTAGTAGGGAGCAAGGCACTCAAAGCCAAATGTCTTGAAACAAGCGTATTCCAATGCATAAGATACACCTGAGATTTGCATGTCTCTGCATAGGTATCCTTATCTCCAGGGTGCATTTGCATGGCCCTCTAGCAGGTGCTAAACAGGCGTATTGCATATCTGCATGGCCTGCCTTAGCGTGAACACGCCCCCTCACTGCATGGCCCGTCTTAGCATGAACACGCCCCCTCACTGCATGGCCCGTCTTAGCGTGAACACGCCCCCTCACTGCATGGCCTGCCTTAGCGTGAATACGCCCCCTCACCGCATGGCCCGTCTTAACATGAACACGCCCCCTCACTGCATGGCCGTCTTAGCGTGAACACGCCCCCTCACTGCATGGCCCGTCTTAGCATAAACACGCCCCCTCACTGCATGGTCCATCTTAGCGTGAACATGCCCCCTCACTGCATGCCCGTCTTAGCGTGAACACGCCCCCTCACTTCATGGTCCGTCTAAGCATGAATACGCCCCCTCACTGCATGGCCCGTCTTAGCATGAATACGCCCCTCACTGCATGGCCCGTCTTAGCATGAACACGCCCCCTCACTGCATGGCCCGTCTTAGCGTGAACACGCCCCATCACTGCATGGTCCGTCTTAGTGTGAACACGCCCCCTCACTGCATGGCCCGCCTTAGCATGAACACGCCCCCTCACTGCATGGCCGTCTTAGCATGGACACGCCCCCTCACTGCATGGCCCATCTTAGCATGAACACGCCCCCTCACTGCATGGCCCGTCTTAGCGTGAACACGCCCCCTCACTGCATGGCCCGCCTTAGCGTGAACACGCCCCCTCACTGCATGGTCCGTCTTAGCGTTAACACGCCCCCTCACTGCATGGCCCGTCTAAGCATGAACACGTCCTCTCACTGCATGGTCCGTCTTAGCATGAACACGCCCCCTCACTGCATGGCCCGTCTTAGCATGAAGATGCCCCCCTCACTGCATGGCCCGTCTTAGCGTGAACACGTCCCCTCACTGCATGGCCCGTCTTAGCGTGAACACGCCCCCCTCACTGCATGGCCCGCCTTAGCGTGAACACGCCTCCTCACTGCATGTCCCGCCTTAGCGTGAACACCCCCCCCCACTGCATGGCCCGTCTTAGCATGAACACGCCCCCTCACTGCATGGCCCGTTTTAGCATGAACACGCCCCCTCACTGCATGGCCCGTCTTAGCATGAACACGCCCCCTCACTGCATGGCCCGTCTTAGCGTGAACACGGCCCCTCACTACATGGTCTGTCTTAGCGTGAACACGGCCCCTCACTGCATGGCCCGTCTTGGCGTGAACACGCCCCCTCACTGCATGGCCCGTCTTAGCGTGAAAACGCCCCCTCACTGCATGGTCCGCCTTGGCGTGAACACGCCCCCTCCCTGCATGGTCCGCCTTGGCGTGAACACGCCCCCTCGCTGCATGGTCCGCCTTGGCGTGAACACGCCCCCTCACTGAATTTTGCACACCTGACAATGCATCTGCCCGCCACCTATCCATCTCTTGGATCATAAAACACTGTATACCTGTATTTTCAGCATGGGCACCTCACTGTGCCTCGGTGCCTCACCTCTCTGTGCTATTACTATAGTAGTTCCTAGATAGTCTCCATTGTCATGAATAATGATCCAGTCCACATAATGGCTTTTTCCGCTGTATGTAAGAAATGGGATCACTTTAATACTATAGGCCTACAGTACGTATATGTCAGAGTAACAATCCCCAGACATTCCATATTGGTGCTGGTGCTCATTGAATGCGTCTGTTGTGTTCGGTTTATCCACATATTTTGTTTTTTGTTACCACCAAGAAATAGGTTTAATAAAATGACAATATTATTGTTCCCAGATACTGTAATTACAGTGATGGAAGGCTCAGGGCTTGCAGCATTTGTCCACATCATTCTCATGCCCAGAATACTGCGTGCGTATATACATCCATGCAGATTTACAGGATTCCGGCACGTACACCTGTAACGGAGGAATTCTAACATAAGGCTCGACGCACCATCGGCCGTCCCTGACCCTCCCATAACACACCCCTGACCCTCCCATAACACGCCCCTGACTCCCATAACACACCCCTGACACTCCCATAACACACCCCTGACACTCCCATAACACACCCCTGACCCTCCCATAACACGCCCCTGACACTCCCATAACACACCCCTGACCCTCCCATAACACACCCCTGACCTCCCATAACACACCCCTGACACTCCTATAACATGCCCCTGACCCTCCCATAACACGCCCCTGACCCTCCCATAACACACCCCTGACCCTCCATAACACACCCCTGACCCTCCCATAACACACCCCTGACCCTCCCATAACACACCCCTGACCCTCCCATAACACGCCCCTGACCCTCCCACAACACACCCCTGACCCTCCCACAACACTCCCCTGACCCTCCCATAACACGCCCCTGACCCTCCCATAACACGCCCCTGACCCTCCCATAACACACCCCTGACCCTCCCATAACACACCCCTGACTCCCATAACACACCCCTGACACTCCCATAACACACCCCTGACACTCCCATAACACACCCCTGACCCTCCCATAACACGCCCCTGACACTCCCATAACACACCCCTGACCCTCCCATAACACGCCCCTGACCCTCCCATAACACACCCCTGACCCTCCCATAACACACCCCTGACACTCCCATAACACGCCCCTGACCCTCCCATAACACGCCCCTGACCCTCCATAACACACCCCTGACCCTCCATAACACACCCCTGACCCTCCCATAACACACCCCTGACCCTCCCATAACACACCCCTGACCTTCCCATAACACGCCCCTGACCTTCCCATAACACGCCCCTGACCCTCCCATAACACACCCCTGACCCTCCCATAACACGCCCCTGACACTCCCATAACACACCCCTGACCCTCCCATAACACGCCCCTGACCTTCCCATAACACACCCCTGACCCTCCCATAACACACCCCTGACCCTCCCATAACACACCCCTGACCCTCCCATAACACACCCCTGACACTCCCTCCTTTTGCAAAGACTTTAGGTCACCAACCAGTCTCCACACTGAGCCACCAATGGATCAAAGAATCCGTTTCCAGTAATAGCAATGTCGCACACATGTGCTGTAGGGGGATCCTGCATGTTCCACGCATGCACAATAGCAAATAATCGCTCAACTGCAGAAACATCGCTACTACGTCCACTTCTGAATCAGACCCATATGTATTCGTAAAAAGTGATGCCCAACCGTTATGAATCCAGACAATCCTAACGTTCCTAATGCATATGTAGAAAGATGCAGGACCTTAGAGTTGGGAATAAATCCATCTAGAATGAGCAATTTGGAACCTTAGCTAAACGAGTTGCACTACGGGTGTGGACAGGTTTAGAGCTGTGAAGAGCCGCGTCCTTGCTCAAATCTAAACTGCAGTGTAAAAATAAACCCGGTTTGTCCAAATGCAAGTTCGCCCACAATTGAATTACATAGTAATATAGAATCTAAGGTTGAAAAAAGACAATTATCCTTCGTGTTCAACCTGTTTGTGGTCTCCTATGCAGTTTTATTTTAGGACTAGTTATATTAACTAGAATGCTTGTCTAGCACCATATCCCTGAATATCTTAATCCAATAGGAATTTATCTAACCCATTCTTGAAGGTGTCAACTGAGTCCGCCGTTACTACTCTCTCAGGCAGGGAATTCCAAACACGTATTGTCCTTACTGTGAAAAAACCTTTTCGCCTCATAGGGGGTGATTCCGAGTTGTTCACTCGCTAGCTGCTTTTAGCAGCATTGCACACGCTAAGCCGCCGCCCTTTGGGAGTGTATCTTAGCATAGCAGAATTGCGAACGAAAGATTAGCAGAATTGCGAATAGAAATTTCTTAGCAGTTCCTGAGTTGCTCCAGACCTACTCACACATAGCGATCACTTCAGTCAGTTTCGTTCCTGGTATGACGTCACAAACACACCCAGCGTTCGCCCAGACACTCCCCCGTTTCTTCAGACACTCCCGCGTTTTTCCCAGAAACGCCAGCGTTTTTCCGCACACTCCCATAAAACGGCCAGTTTCCGCCCAGAAACACCCACTTCCTATCAATCACACTCCGATCACCAGAACGTTGAAAAAACTTTGTTACGCCGTGAGTAAAATACCAAATTTTGTGCTAATTTACTTGGCGCAGGCGCACTGCGATCATTGCGCCTGCGCAGTTTGTGACTAATCGTTCCATAGCGAAAAAAACTAACGAGCGAACAACTCGGAATCACCCCCAATGAGCGGAAACTCCTCTCCTCTAACCTAAGCGAGTGTCCACGTGTCCTCTGTGCTGATCTTATTAAAAACAGGTCCCACGCAAGATCTGTGTATTGTCCCCTTATATATTTGTAGATGTTGATCATGTCCCCTCTTGGGGGGTCATTCCAAGATGATCATAGCTGTGCTAAATTTAGCACAGCTACGATCATTCACACTGACATGCGGGGGGACGCCCAGCACAGGGCTATCCCGCCCCGCATGTCAGTGCCGCCTCCCCCCCCCCACAGAAGTGCAAAGGCATCGCACAGCGGCGATGCCTTTGCACTTCAAGAGTAGCTCCCGACCAGCGCTGCTTTAGCGTGCTGGCCGTGAGCTACTCATCGCTCCCCGGCCCGCAGGGGCTGCGCGTGACGTCACGCAGACGCTGCGGGCTGCCCCCCGTTCGGTCCGGCGACACCTGCGTTGGCCGGACCGCGCCCACGAAATGGCGGCCAAACGTCGCCGTTCCGCCCGCCCGCCCAGCGACCGCCTCTGCCTGTCAATCAGGCAGAGGCGATCGTAGCGGCCTGACGGCCTTCGGACGTCTGCCATGCGCCGGCGCATTGCGGCGGCCGCGCATGCGCAGTCCTGACCCGATCGCACCGCTACGATAAACTGCAGCGTGCGATCGGGTCAGAATGACCCCCTTAGTCTCCTCTTTTCCAATTTAAACATGCCTAGCCTTGCAAGCCTTTCCTTGTATTCCAGCGTCTCCATGCCCTTAATTAGTTTGGTCGCCCGCCTCTGAATCTTTTCTAGCTCCAGGATATCCTTTTTGTAATATGGTGCCCAAAATTGCACACTGTATTCAAGATGTGGCCTCACTAGTGATTTATATAATGGGAGTATAATTCTCTTGTCCCTTGCATCAATTCCCCGTTTTATGCATGCTAATACCTTATTACGAGTTGTTCGCTCGCAAGCGGATTTTAGCAGATTTGCTCATGCTAAGCCGCCGCCTACTGGGAGTGAATCTTAGCATCTTAAAATTGCGAACGATGTATTCGCAATATTGCGATTACACACCTCGTAGCAGTTTCTGAGTAGCTCCAGACTTACTCGGCATCTGCGATCAGTTCAGTGCTTGGCGTTCCTGGTTTGACGTCACAAACACACCCAGCGTTCGGCCAGACACTCCTCCGTTTCTCCGGCCACTCCTGCGTTTTTTCCGGAAACGGTAGCGTTTTTTCCCACACGCCCATAAAACGGCCTGTTTCCGCCCAGTAACACCCATTTCCTGTCAATCACATTACGATCGCCAGAACGATGAAAAAGCCGTGAGTAAAAAATCCTAACTGCATAGCAAATTTACTTGGCGCAGTCGCAGTGCGGACATTGCGCATGCGCATTAAGCGGAAAATCGCTGCGATGCGAAGATTTTTACCGAGCGAACAACTCGGAATGAGGGCCCGTGTTTTTCCAGTACAGAATCCCCTAATATTACTCCATTTAGTATGTAGGTGTTATTTTTGGTCTTGCTATCACAGTGCATTACCTTACACTTGTCTGTGTTGAATCTCATTCTCCATTTTGCTGCCCATGCTTCTAGTTTAACTAAGTCATTCTGAAGAGACTCAGCATCCCCCTCCATATTTATAACCTTACACAATTTGGTATCGTCTGCAAAAATTGACACCATGCTCTCTAGACCTACTGTTAGGTTGTTAATGAAAATGTTGAACAATAGTGGTCCAAGTACAGACCCTTGTGGCACACCACTTAGCACTTTAGTCCAATTTGAAAATGATCCATTAACCACAACGCAC
The DNA here is from genome assembly GCF_028390025.1 of Pseudophryne corroboree. NCBI lineage: Eukaryota > Metazoa > Chordata > Amphibia > Anura > Myobatrachidae > Pseudophryne > Pseudophryne corroboree. The sequence continues at coordinate 1,201,012,852 of NC_086444.1, read as the reverse complement.
TGCTCCCTATTATCTAACCAATTACTGACCCAAGTGCATATTGTGCTCTCTAGCCCTATTTCTTGTAGCTTATAGATAAGTCGCATGTGTGGTACTGTGTCGAAAGCTTTGGCAAAGTCTAAAAAAAATTACATCCACCTCCTTACCCTGATCAAGGTTCGCACTTACTGTTTCATAAAAGCCAAGTAAGTTGGTTTGACATGACCTGTCCTTCACGAATCCATGTTGGTTCCTTTTAATGACCTTATTGGCTTCAAGGAACTTCTGAATACTGGCCCTCATTCCGAGTTGATCGGTCGCAAGGCGAATTTAGCAGAGTTACACACGCTAAGCCGCCGCCTACTGGGAGTGAATCTTAGCTTCTTAAAATTGCGACCGATGTATTCGCAATATTGCGATTACTAACTACTTAGCAGTTTCAGAGTAGCTCCAGACTTACTCTGCCTGTGCGATCAGTTCAGTGCTTGTCGTTCCTGGTTGACGTCACAAACACACCCAGCGTTCGCCCAGGCACTCCCACCGTTTCCCCGGCCACTCCTGCGTTTTTTCCGGAAACGGTAGCGTTTTCAGCCACACGCCCCTGAAACGCCGTGTTTCCGCCCAGTAACACCCATTTCCTGTCAATCACATTACGATCGCCGGAGCGAAGAAAAAGCCGTGAGTAAAAATACTATCTTCATAGTAAAGTTACTTGGCGCAGTCGCAGTGCGAACATTGCGCATGCGTACTAAGCGGATTTTCACTGCGATGCGATGAAAAATACCGAGCGAACAACTCGGAATGAGGGCCACTATCCCTTAGAATACCTTCCAATACTTTCCCCACTATAGATGTAAGACTAACTGGTCTATAATTACCCGGTTCAGCTTTGCTCCCCTTTTTGAATATCGGCACTACCTCTGCTATACGCCAGTCTTTGGGAACCATACCTGATTTAACTGAATCCATGAAGATCAAAAATAGTGGTCTTGCTAGTTCAGCGTGCAGCTCCATAAGAACCCTTGGGTGAATTCCATCGGGACCGGGTGACTTATTAATCTGTACATTTTTTAATCGGTCACAGACTACCTCCTCACTAAAATAAGCATTTAGTGTTGGGACATTATCTTTGTTGAGATTGTGTGTTAGACCCTGCATTTGGTCCTCTCTGGTAAATACCGTTGAAAAAAACTCATTTAGTTTGTTCGCTATGTCATTATCATTTTTGATGAAGACTCCCAACTTGTCTTTTAAAGGGCCTATACACTCCTTCTTTAATCTCTTGCTGTTGTTGTATTTAAAAAACAATTTGGGATTTGCTTTGCTTTCCTTTGCCACTAGTTTTTCAGTTTCTACTTTAGCTGCTCTTATTCCTTTTTTGCATATTTTGTTACAGTCCTTATAGTGCTGGAATGACTCCACATCCCCCTCAGATTTGTATTTTTTAAATGCTCGTCTTTTTTTGTCCATTAATTCCTTTATATTTTTGTTAAACCACATTGGTTTGGGATTTTTATTCCTTTTTTGCTGCTGGCGGGAATAAATTTGCGAGTATTTTTAAGTAGCAGTGATTTTAATACTTTCACATGTGCACTGTAATAAAAGCGGATATTTGTCCGTATGCTGAGCTGCATGTATGCGGCTGCACTGCCCATGGGGTCTGGGACTCAAGGTCGACAGTAATTGGTCGACACACCTTAGGTCGACACCTGAAATAGGTCGACATGGAAAAAGGTCAACATGAGTTTTTTATGTTTTTTTGGTGTCGTTTTCTCCGTAATGTGACCGGGAACCCCAATTAGTGCACCGCGTCCCCTCGCATGGATCACTTCGCTCGCCATGCTTCGGGCAAGGTTACCGTTCCAAATTGTAGTCCACGTGGATCGCAAAGTATGAAAAAGCTCAAAAAATGAAAAAAAAAAGTGCAAAACTCATATCGACCTATTTCCGTGTCGACCTTGTTCATGTCGACCTTTTATCCATGTCCACCTATTTCAGGTGTCGACCTAAGTTGTGTCGACCAATTGGTGTCAACCTAAGTGTTGTTGACCTTATTGGTGTCGACCTAGAGTCCGGATACCCTGCCCATGTACCTCTGCATATGGAAGTAGCGGTCATCAGTAACAGCCGTATCCCTGGTGCAAGAGATCCATCTGCGTACACTCTACTCTGCAATTCAGCCTACACGCCCCCATGCGCCTTCTAAACACTTACCCAATGTGCAACCCTGGCACAGCTGAGCTATGTGAGATGCATGCTGTATTACAGCACAGGGAGGTGATATATGGGCACTGCCCTGCTGTGTATGTGACAGACCCCAGTGCATGGCTGGCACAGCTGATCTATGTGAGATGCATGTTGTATTACAGCACAGGGGGGTGATATATGGGCACTGCCCTGCTGTGTATGTGACAGACCACAGTGCATGGCTGGCACAGCTGAGCTATGTGAGATGCATGCTGTATTACAGCACAGAAGGGTGATATATGGGCACTGCCCTGCTGTGTATGTGCCAGACCCCAGTGCATGGCTGGCGCAGCTGATCTATGTGAGATGCATGGTGTATTACAGCACAGGTGGGTGATATATGGGCACTGCCCTGCTATGTATGTGACAGACCCCAGTGCATGGCTGGCACAGCTGAGCATGTGAGATGCATGCTGTATTACAGCACAGGGGGGTGATATATTGGCACTGCCCTGCTGTGTATGTGCCAGACCCCAGTGCATGGCTGGCACAGCTGATCTATGTGAGATGCATGGTGTATTACAGCACAGGGGGTGATATATGGGCACTGCCCTGCTATGTATGTGACAGACCCCAGTGCATGGCTGGCACAGCTGAGCATGTGAGATGCATGCTGTATTACAGCACAGGGGGGTGATATATGGGCACTGCCCTGCTGTGTATGTGACAGACCCCAGTGCATGGCTGGCACAGCTGATCTATGTGAGATGCATGGTGTATTACAGCACAGGGGGTGATATATGGGCACTACCCTGCTGTGTATGTGCCAGACCCCAGTGCATGGCTGGCACAGCTGATCTATGTGAGATGCATGCTGTATTACAGCACAGAGGGGTGATATATGGGCACTGCCCTGCTGTGTATGTGACAGACCCCAGTGCATGGCTGGCACAGCTGAGCATGTGAGATGCATGGTGTATTACAGCACAGGGGGGTGATATATGAGCACTGCCCTGCTGTGTATGTGACAGACCCCAGTGCATGGCTGGCACAGCTGAGGTATGTGAGATGCATGTTGTATTACAGCACAGGGGGGTGATATATGGGCACTGCCCTGCTGTGTATGTGACATACCCCAGTGCATGGCTGGCACAGCTGATCTATGTGAGATGCATGCTGTATTACAGCACAGGGGGGGGGGGGGGGGTCATATATGGGCACTGCCCTGCTGTGTATGGGACAGACCCCAGTGCATGGCTGGCACAGCTGATCTATGTGAGATGCATGCTGTATTACAGCCCAGGGGGGTGATATATGGGCATTGCCCTGCTGTGTATGTGACAGACCCCAGTGCATGGCTGGCACAGCTGATCTATGTGAGATGCATGCTGTATTACAGCACAGGGGGGTGATATATGGGCATTGCCCTGCTGTGTATGTGACAGACCCCAGTGCATGGTTGGCACAGCTGATCTATGTGAGATGCATGGTGTATTACAGCACGGGGGGGGGGATATATGGGCACTGCCCTGTTGTGTATGTGACAGACCCCAGTGCATGGTTGGCACAGCTGATCTATATGAGATGTACGGTGTATTACAGCACAGGGGGGTGATATATGGGCACTGCCCTGCTGTGTATGTGACATACCCCAGTGCATGACTGGCACAGCTGATCTATGTGAGATGCATGCTGTATTACAGCACAGGGGGGGGGGGGGGGTCATATATGGGCACTGCCCTGCTGTGTATGGGACAGACCCCAGTGCATGGCTGGCACAGCTGAGGTATGTGAGATGCATGTTGTATTACAGCACAGGGGGGTGATATATGGGCATTGCCCTGCTGTGTATGTGACAGACCCCAGTGCATGGCTGGCACAGCTGATCTATGTGAGATGCATGCTGTATTACAGCACAGGGGGGTGATATATGGGCATTGCCCTGCTGTGTATGTGACAGACCCCAGTGCATGGTTGGCACAGCTGATCTATGTGAGATGCATGGTGTATTACAGCACGAGGGGGGGGGGATATATGGGCACTGCCCTGTTGTGTATGTGACAGACCCCAGTGCATGGTTGGCACAGCTGATCTATATGAGATGTACGGTGTATTACAGCACAGGGGGGTGATATATGGGCACTGCCCTGCTGTGTATGTGACATACCCCAGTGCATGGCTGGCACAGCTGATCTATGTGAGATGCATGCTGTATTACAGCACAGGGGGGGGGGTCATATATGGGCACTGCCCTGCTGTGTATGGGACAGACCCCAGTGCATGGCTGGCACAGCTGATCTATGTGAGATGCATGCTGTATTACAGCACAGGGGGGTGATATATGGGCATTGCCCTGCTGTGTATGTGACAGACCCCAGTGCATGGCTGGCACAGCTGATCTATGTGAGATGCATGCTGTATTACAGCACAGGGGGGTGATATATGGGCATTGCCCTGCTGTGTATGTGACAGACCCCAGTGCATGGTGGGCACAGCTGATCTATGTGAGATGCATGGTGTATTACAGCACGGGGGGGGGGGGGGATATATGGGCACTGCCCTGTTGTGTATGTGACAGACCCCAGTGCATGGTTGGCACAGCTGATCTATATGAGATGTACGGTGTATTACAGCACAGGGGGGTGATATATGGGCACTGCCCTGCTGTGTATGTGACATACCCCAGTGCATGGCTGGCACAGCTGATCTATGTGAGATGTATGGTGTATTACAGCACAGGGGGGGGGTGATATATGGGCACTGCTCTGCTGTGTATGTGACAGACCCCAGTGCATGGTTGGCACAGCTGATCTATGTGAGATGCATGTTGTATTACAGCACAGGGGGGTGATATATGGGCACTGCCCTGCTGTGTATGTGACAGACCCTAGTGCATGGCTGGCACAGCTGATCTATGTGAGATGCATGTTGTATTACAGCACAGGGGGGTGATATATGGGCACTGCCCTGCTGTGTATGTGACAGACCCCAGTGCATGGCTGGCACAGCTGATCTATGTGAGATGCATGTTGTATTACAGCACAGGGGGGTGATATATGGGCACTGCCCTGCTGTGTATGTGACAGACCCCAGTGCATGGCTGGCACAGCTGATCTATGTGAGATGCATGGTGTATTACAGCACAGGGGGGTTATATATGGGCACTGCCCTGCTGTGTATGTGACAGACCCCAGTGCATGGCTGGCACAGCTGAGCTACAGTATGTGAGATGCATGGTGTATTACAGCACAGGGGGGGTGATATATGGGCACTGCCCTGCTGTGTATGTGACAGACCCCAGTGCATGGTTGGCACAGCTGATCTATGTGAGATGCATGGTGTATTACAACACAGGGGGGTGATATATGGGCACTGCCCTGTTGTGTATGTGACAGACCCCAGTGCATGGCTGGCACAGCTGATTTATGTGAAATGCATGGTGTATTACAGCACAGGGGGGTGATATATGGGCACTGCCCTGTTGTGTATGTGACAGACCCCAGTGCATGGTTGGCACAGCACAGGGGGTGATATATGGGCACTGCCCTGCTGTGTATGTGACATACCCCAGTGCATGGCTGGCACAGCTGATCTATGTGAGATGCATGGTTGGCACAGCACAGGGGGTGATATATGGGCACTGCTCTGCTGTGTATGTGACAGACCCCAGTGCATGGCTGGCACAGCTGAGCTATGTGAGATGCATGCTGTATTACAGCACAGGGGTGATTTCCTGTTCTCCCTGGTAACAATGAGGGTGCTCAGTGAATGTAATGCTCTTGCACACGCTCTCTCCTTCCAAAAATAGCTCCTGAGCTCCCAGCAGAGTCTCCTGACTGACAGCCTCCTCCGTTACCATGGATACCGCACAGCTGTCACTCACCGGGGAGCCCCGCCTCCCCCGCTTGCTGGATGAGCTCTGTGATTGGTCCCGGCGCCCGTCACTCGCTCGCCCTCCGACAGGTGATTGGGTGGTTTGGCGCCGGGCCGCAGTGAGCCTGCGCTCTCGGTCAGTCAGGAGCTGCCGCTGGGAGCCGGCGGTGCGGGTGTCAGCGCGGGGTGATGGCGCAGAACGGCCCGGCCGGTCTTAGCAGCGATGCGGGGAGACCGGAGCCGCCCAGCCGGCATAGGAGCAGCTCCACGGAGGCACCGCCGCCCCCCGCTGGCAGCCACCGGGAGAGGCTGGGCTCGGTCCCCCGGGCCCGGCCGCGCCTCGACTCGCTCCGGAAGAACCGACCGCGTAAGTGACAGGTGCCGGGAAGGGAGACAGCCATACTGGCTTCATAGACGGAGTTCTGCGAGTGTAACGGTTATGTGCGGAGAGGAGGGGGTGACTGAGGGGAGAGTCCGGGGCGGAGGGGGGGACTGAAGGGGGGTTTCAGGGGAGGAGGGGGTGACTGAGGGGAGAGTCCGGGGCGGAAGGGGGGACTGAAGGGGGATTTCAGGGGAGGAGGGGGTGACTGATGGGGGTGGTCAGGGGAGGAGGGGGTGTCAGGGGCGGAGGGGGTGACTGAGGGGGGGGGTCTGGGGAGGAGGGAGCGACTGATGGGGGTGTCGGGTAGAGGGGGTGATTGAGGGTGGTTGTCAGGGGAGGATGGGGGTGACTAAAGGGGGTGTCAGGGGCGGGGTGGGGGAGTCTGGGGAGGAGGGTGGGGGGACTGAGGGGGTTAGTCCGGGAAGGTGGGGGGTGACTGAGGGGGTTAGTCTGGGGGGGAGGGGGGGTAGTCCGGGGAGAAGGGGGGTGTTTGAGGGGGGTAGTCCAGGGAGGAGGGGGGTAGTCCGGGGGGGGGGGACTGAGGGGCTTAGTCCGGGGAGGTGGGGGGGGACCGAGAGGGGGAGGAGGGGGGGGGACTGAGGGGGTGTCAGGGAAGGAGTGGGCGATGGAGGGGCGTGTCAGGGGTGAAGGGGTTGACTGAGGGGGGAGGTGTTAAATTATACAGAGGTGGTGGTGGTGACTGCAGGCATTACTAGGAGTAGAGTAATGATGGGTGGGGTGGTACGTGGGGTGACAGGCGAGGGGTAGAGAATATGGGTGGGAGAGGGGTGGCAAAAAGGGAGAGACTGGATGGTGGGGGTGGGTCTGTGGGTGGTAAGGGAGTGTAGTAACTGTGGAGGAGGTACTGCGGATAGAAGGGGACGGACTGGGTGTAGGGGAGTGAGAGGAGGGGCTGTGGGTGTAGGGGAGTGACAGGAGAGGAGGGACTGTGTAGGGGCGTGTCAGGGGGGCAGGGACTGTGGGTTAAGAAGCGTGTCAGGAGAGGAGGGACTGTGGGTGTAGGGGAGTGTCAGGAGAGGAGGGACTGTGGGTGTAGGGGGAGTGACAGGAGAGGAGGGACACTGGGTGTAGGGTGCGTGACAGGAGAGGAGGGACTGTGGATGGGAGGGGAGTGACAGGATGGGAGGGGAGTGGCAGGAGAGGAGGGACTGTGGGTGTAGGGGAGTGACCGGAGAGGAGGGAGTGTGGATGGGAGGATAGTGACAGGAGAGAAGGGACTGTGGGTGTAGGGACGTGTCAGGAGGGGAAGCACTGTGGGTGTAGGGGCGTGTCAGGAGGGGAAGCACTGTGGGTGTAGAGGCGTGTCAGGAGGGAAAGGACAATGGGTGTGTCAGGAGGGGAGGGACTGGGTGTAGGGTCGTATCAGGAGGTGGGTGTATGGGTGTGTCAGGAGGGTAAGGACTATGGGTGTAGGGCGTGTCAGGTGGGAATGGATTGTGGGTGTGTCAGGAGGGGAGGGACTGGGTGCAGGGGCGTGTCAGGAGGGGAAGCACTGTGGGTGTAGGAGAGTGACAGGAGAGGAGGGACTGTGGGTGTAGGGTAGTGTCAGGAGAGGAGGGACTGTGGGTCTAGGGGAGTGACAGGAGAGGAGGGACTGTGGGTGTAGGGGTGTGACAGGAGAGGAGGGACTGTGGGTGTAGGGGTGTGACAGGAGGGGAGGGACTGTGGGTCTAGGAGAGTGTCAGGAGGGGAGGGACTCTGGGTGTAGGAGAGTGTCGGAGAGGAGGGACTGTGGGTGTAGGGGAGTGTCAGGAGAGGAGGGACTGTGGGTCTAGGGGTGTGACAGGAGAGGAGGGACTGTGGGTCTAGGGGAGTGACAGGAGAGGAGGGACTGTGGTTCTAGGGGAGTGCAGGAGAGGAGGGACTGTGAGAGTAGGAGAGTGACAGGAGAGGAGGGACTGTGGGTGTAGGGGTGTGACGAGAGGAGGGACTGTGGGTGTAGGGGTGTGACGAGAGGAGGGACTGTGGGTGTAGGGGTGTGACGAGAGGAGGGACTGTGGGTGTAGGGGTGTGACAGGAGAGGAGGGACTGGGTGTAGGGGTGTGACAGGAGGGGAGGGACTGTGGGTCTAGGAGAGTGTCAGGAGGGGAGGGACTCTGGGTGTAGGAGAGTGTCGGAGAGGAGGGACTGTGGGTGTATGGGAGTGTCAGGAGAGGAGGGACTGTGGGTCTAGGGGTGTGGCAGGAGGAGGGACTGTGGGTCTAGGGGAGTGACAGGAGAGGAGGGACTGTGGGTGTAGGGGTGTGATAGGAGGGGAGGGACTGTGGGTGTAGGAGATTGTCGGAGAGGAGGGACTGTGGGTGTAGGTGTGACAGGAGAGGAGGGACTGTGGGTGTAGGGGTGTGACAGAAGGGGAGGGACTGTGGGTCTAGGAGAGTGTCAGGAGGGGAGGGACTCTGGGTGTAGGAGAGTGTCGGAGAGGAGGGACTGTGGGTGTAGGGGAGTGTCAGGAGAGGAGGGACCGTGGGTCTAGGGGTGTGACAGGAGAGGAGGGACTGTGGGTCTAGGGGTGTGACAGGAGAGGAGGGACTGAGGGTGTAGGGGTGTGACAGGAGGGGAGGGACTGTGGGTGTAGGAGAGTGTCGGAGTGGAGGGACTGTGGGTGTAGGGGAGTGTCAGGAGAGGAGGGACTGTGGGTCTAGGGGTGTGACAGGAGAGGAGGGACTGTGGGTGTAGGGGTGTGACAGGAGAGGAGGGACTGTGGGTCTAGGGGAGAGACAGGAGAGGAGGGACTGCGAGAGTAGGAGAGTGACAGGAGAGGAGGGACTGTGGGTGCAGGGGTGTGACAGGAGAGGAGGGACTGTGGGTGTAGGGGTGTGACAGGAGAGGAGGGACTGTGGGTGTAGGGGTGTGACAGGAGAGGAGGGACTGTGGGTGTAGGGGTGTGACAGGAGAGGAGGGACTGTGGGTGTAGGGGTGTGACAGGAGAGGAGGGACTGTGGGTGTAGGGGTGTGACAGGAGAGGAGGGACTGTGGGTGTAGGGGTGTGACAGGAGGGGAGGGACTGTGGGTCTAGGAGATTGTCAGGAGGGGAGGGACTCTGGGTGTAGGAGAGTGTCGGAGAGAAGGGACTGTGGGTGTAGGGGAGTGTCAGGAGAGGAGGGACTGTGGGTCTAGGGGTGTGACAGGAGAGGAGGGACTGTGGGTCTAGGGGAGTGACAGGAGAGGAGGGACTGTGGGTCTAGGGGAGTGACAGGAGAGGAGGGACTGTGAGTAGGAGAGTGACAGGAGAGGAGGGACTGTGGGTGTAGGGGTGTGACAGGAGAGGAAAGACTGTGGGTGTAGGGGTGTGATGAGAGGAGGGACTGTGGGTGTAGGGGTGTGACAGGAGAGGAGGGACTGTGGGTGTAGGGGTGTGACAGGAGAGGAGGGACTGTGGGTGTAGGGGTGTGACAGGAGAGGAGGGACTGTGGGTGTAGGGGTGTGACAGGAGAGGAGGGACTGTGGGTGTAGGGGTGTGACAGGAGAGGAGGGACTGTGGGTGTAGGGGTGTGACAGGAGAGGAGGGACTGTGGGTGTAGGGGCGTGACAGGAGAGGAGGGACTGTGGCTGTAGGGGTGTGACAGGAGAGGAGGGACTGTGGGTGTAGGGGCGTGTCAGGAGGGGAAGCACTGTGGGTGTAGGAGAGTGTCGGAGAGGAGGGACTGTGGGTGTATGGGAGTGTCAGGAGAGGAGGGACTGTGGGTCTAGGGGTGTGGCAGGAGAGGAGGGACTGTGGGTCTAGGGGAGTGACAGGAGAGGAGGGACTGTGGGTGTAGGGGTGTGATAGGAGGGGAGGGACTGTGGGTGTAGGAGATCGTCGGAGAGGAGGGACTGTGGGTGTAGGGGTGTGACAGGAGAGGAGGGACTGTGGGTGTAGGGGTGTGACAGAAGGGGAGGGACTGTGGGTCTAGGAGAGTGTCAGGAGGGGAGGGACTCTGGGTGTAGGAGAGTGTCGGAGAGGAGGGACTGTGGGTGTAGGGGAGTGTCAGGAGAGGAGGGACCGTGGGTCTAGGGGTGTGACAGGAGAGGAGGGACTGTGGGTCTAGGGGTGTGACAGGAGAGGAGGGACTGAGGGTGTAGGGGTGTGACAGGAGAGAAGGGACTGTGGGTCTAGGGGAGAGACAGGAGAGGAGGGACTGCGAGAGTAGGAGAGTAACAGGAGAGGAGGGACTGTGGGTGCAGGGGTGTGACAGGAGAGGAGGGACTGTGGGTGTAGGGGCGTGACAGGAGAGGAGGGACTGTGGCTGTAGGGGTGTGACAGGAGAGGAGTGACTGTTGGTGTAGGGGCGTGTCAGGAGGGGAAGCACTGGGTGTAGGAGAGTGACAGGAGAGGAGGGACTGTGGGTGTAGGGGTGTGACAGGAGAGGAGGGACTGTGGGTGTAGGGGTGTGACAGGAGAGGAGGGACTGTGGGTGTAGGGTAGTGTCAGGAGAGGAGGGACTGTGGGTCTAGGGGTGTGACAGGAGAAGAGGGACTGTGGGTGTAGGGGTGTGACAGGAGAGGAGGGACTGTGGGTCTAGGGGAGTGACAGGAGAGGAGGGACTGTGGGTGTTGGGGTGTGACAGGAGAGGAGGGACTGTGGGTGTAGGGGTGTGACAGGAAAGGAGGGACTGTGGGTCTAGGAGATTGTCAGGAGGGGAGGGACTCTGGGTGTAGGAGAGTGTCGGAGAGAAGGGACTGTGGGTGTAGGGGAGTGTCAGGAGAGGAGGGACTGTGGGTCTAGGGGTGTGACAGGAGAGGATGGACTGTGGGTCTAGGGGAGTGACAGGAGAGGAGGGACTGTGGGTCTAGGGGAGTGACAGGAGAGGAGGGACTGTGAGTAGGAGAGTGACAGGAGAGGAGGGACTGTGGGTGTAGGGGTGTGACAGGAGAGGAAAGACTGTGGGTGTAGGGGTGTGATGAGAGGAGGGACTGTGGGTGTAGGGGTGTGATGAGAGGAGGGACTGTGGGTGTAGGGGTGTGACAGGAGAGGAGGGACTGTGGGTGTAGGGGTGTGACATGAGAGGAGGGACTGTGGGTGTAGGGGTGTGACAGGAGAGGAGGGACTGTGGGTGTAGGGGTGTGACAGGAGAGGAGGGACTGTGGCTGTAGGGGTGTGACAGGAGAGGAGGGACTGTGGCTGTAGGGGTGTGATAGGAGAGGAGGGACTGTGGGTGTAGGGGCGTGACAGGAGAGGAGGGACTGTGGCTGTAGGGGTGTGACAGGAGAGGAGTGACTGTTGGTGTAGGGGCGTGTCAGGAGGGGAAGCACTGGGTGTAGGAGAGTGACAGGAGAGGAGGGACTGTGGGTGTAGGGGTGTGACAGGAGAGGAGGGACTGTGGGTGTAGGGGTGTGACAGGAGAGGAGGGACTGTGGGTGTAGGGTAGTGTCAGGAGAGGAGGGACTGTGGGTCTAGGGGTGTGACAGGAGAAGAGGGACTGTGGGTGTAGGGGTGTGACAGGAGAGGAGGGACTGTGGGTCTAGGGGAGTGACAGGAGAGGAGGGACTGTGGGTCTAGGGGAGTGACAGGAGAGGAGGGACTGTGAGTAGTAGAGTGACAGGAGAGGAGGGACTGTGGGTGTAGAGGTGTGACAGGAGAGGAGGGACTGTGGGTGTAGAGGTGTGACAGGAGAGGAAAGACTGTGGGTGTAGGGGTGTGATGAGAGGAGGGACTGTGGGTGTAGGGGTGTGACAGGAGAGGAGGGACTGTGGGTCTAGGGGAGTGACAGGAGGGACTGTGAGAGTAGGTGAGTGACAGGAGAGGAGGGACTGTGGGTGTAGGGGTGTGACAGGAGAGGAGGGACTGTGGGTGTAGGGGTGTGATGGGAGGAGGGACTGTGGGTGTAGGGGTGTGACAGGAGAGGAGGGACTGTGGGTGTAGGGGTGTGACAGGAGAGGAGGGACTGTGGGTGTAAGGGTGTGACAGGAGCGGAGGGACTGTGGGTGTAGGGGTGTGACAGGAGAGGAGGGACTGTGAGTGTAGGGGTGTGACAGGAGAGGAGGGACTGTGGGTGTAGGGGTGGTGTGACAGGAGAGGAGGGACTGTGGGTCTAGGGGTGTGACAGGAGAGGAGGGACTATGGGTCTAGGGCAGTGTCAGGAGAGGAGGGACTGTGGGTGTAGGGTAGTGTCAGGAGAGGAGGGACTGTGGGTGTAGGGGTGTGACAGGAGGGGAAGGACTGTGGGTGTAGGGGTGTGACAGGAGGGGAGGGACTGTGGGTCTAGGAGAGTGTCAGGAGCGGAGGGACTCTGGGTGTAGGAGAGTGTCGGAGAGGAGGGACTGTGGGTGTAGGGGAGTGTCAGGAGAGGAGGGACTGTGGGTCTAGGGGTGTGACAGGAGAGGAGGGACTGTGGGTCTAGAGGAGTGACAGGAGAGGAGGGACTGTAAATCTAGGGGAGTGACAGGAGAGGAGGGACTGTAGGTCTAGGGGAGTGACAGGAGAGGAGAGGAGGGACTGTAGGTCTAGGGGAGTGACAGGAGAGGAGAGGAGGGACTGTGGGTCTAGGGGAGTGACATGAGAGGAGAGGAGGGACTGTAGGTCTAGGGGAGTGACAGGAGAGGAGGGACTGTGGGAGTAGGAGAGTGACAGGAGAGGAGGGACTGTGGGTGTAGGGGTGTGACAGGAGAGGATGGACTGTGGGTGTAGGGGTGTGACAGGAGAGGAGGGACTGTAGGTTTAGGGGTGTGACAGGAGAGGAGGGACTGTGGGTGTAGGGGTGTGACAGGAGAGGAGGGACTGTGGGTGTAGGGGTGTGACAGGAGAGGAGGGACTGTGGGTGTAGGGGTGTGACAGGAGAGGAGGGACTGTGGGTGTAGCGGTGTGACAGGAGAGGAGAGACTGTGGGTGTAGGGGTGTGACAGGAGAGGATGGACTGTGGGTGTAGGGGTGTGACAGGAGAGGAGGGACTGTAGGTTTAGGGGTGTGACAGGAGAGGAGGGACTGTGGGTGTAGGGGTGTGACAGGAGAGGAGGGACTGTGGGTGTAGGGGTGTGACAGGAGAGGAGGGACTGTGGGTGTAGGGGTGTGACAGGAGAGGAGGGACTGTGGGTGTAGCGGTGTGACAGGAGAGGAGAGACTGTGGGTGTAGGGGTGTGACAGGAGAGGAGGGACTGGGTGTAGGGGTTTGACAGGAGAGGAGGGACTGTGGCTGTAGGGGTGTGACAGGAGAGGAGGGACTGGGTGTAGGGGTGTGACAGGAGAGGAAGGACTGTGGCTGCAGGGGTGTGACAGGAGAGGAGGGATTGTGGCTGTAGGGGTGTGACAGGAGGTGAGGGACTGTGGGTGTAGGGGTGTGACAGGAGAGGAGGGACTGTGGCTGTAGGGGTGTGACAGGAGAGGAGGGACTGTGGGTGTAGGGGTGTGACAGGAGAGGAGGGACTGTGGGTGTAGGGGTGTGACAGGAGAGGAGGGACTGTGGCTGTAGGGGTGTGACAGGAGAGGAGGGACTGTGGGTGTAGGGGTGTGACAGGAGAGGAGAGACTGTGGGTGTAGGGGTGTGACAGGAGAGGAGGGACTGGGTGTAGGGGTGTGACAGGAGAGGAGGGACTGTGGCTGTAGGGGTGTGACAGGAGAGGAGGGACTGTGGCTGTAGGGGTGTGACAGGAGAGGAGGGATTGTGGCTGTAGGGGTGTGACAGGAGGTGAGGGACTGTGGGTGTAGGGGTGTGACAGGAGAGGAGGGACTGTGGGTGTAGGGGTGTGACAGGAGAGGAGGGACTGGGTGTAGGGGTGTGACAGGAGAGGAGGGACTGTGGCTGTAGGGGTGTGACAGGAGAGGAGGGACTGTGGCTGTAGGGGTGTGACAGGAGAGGAGGGATTGTGGCTGTAGGGGTGTGACAGGAGGTGAGGGACTGTGGGTGTAGGGGTGTGACAGGAGAGGAGGGACTGTGGGTGTAGGGGTGTGACAGGAGAGGAGGGACTGTGGGTGTAGGGGTGTGACAGGAGAGGAGGGACTGTGGCTGTAGGGGTGTGACAGGAGGTGAGGGACTGTGGGTGTAGGAGAGTGACAGGAGAGCAGGGACTGTGGGTGGGAAGATGGTGACAGGAGAGGTGGGACTATTGATAGTATGGGAGTGACAGATAGGAGGGGGTAACAGGGGAGGAAGGACTATGGCTGTGTGGAAAAGAAAGATGGGATGTGAGAGACGGGCCTGTGGACTGGAAGAGGAGTTTGAGGTGTAGCATGATGGGAGGGACTGTGGGGGAAGCATTTGTGGGTGTTATGGGAAATGGAAGACTGTCAGTGGACAGGATATGTGAATGAAGGGAGAGTGGGCTGTGAGTGAGGAGGTTGCTGTGGGTGTAAGGGAGGTGCTCTGTACACTGGTTCTGCTGTCGGGTAGTCTATCACAAACGCCATAGGTTCAGGCTTTCCCTGCTGACAGGTTGAAGTGAATGGGGATTGTGGTTTGGGGTTAACCCTTTGATGACTTCTGGTTGCAGAAATGTTTAGAATATGTTTTCAGTAATGCTGACACCGTTCTGCTATATCTTAAGTGACCAGGCTTCTTTCTGTTCAGTAGTACGTACACTGGAGCCATTGTCTTTTCCCATATAATGAATGTAGCGCTCACTCATGTGGAGCTGATGCAGAAACGCAGACGCCACTCCCCACACACTGCAAATGCTGCCCCTGCTTTACTGCACTGAGGACAGACTACTGGCTTGTGAGCTGAATACCATCAGCCTGTCCCTAAGTGCTAGCTCTGGTGACGAGGATAGCGCAGACGATATGCTGGAAGTCACACGAGTTGCCCTATTTTATATAACATAATATGGCATATATTGCAATATGTTGCAGCTAGTCATATATTCGATTTCACTGTAGTCCAAGACCTTTGATGAAAGCTGATATTTGATTGGTCAGTGAAGGGTATAGCAGTACAGTCTGTTCCCAACGTATCCCGCACTATCTTATAAAAAAATACAAGATTATTTTACACTTTTGAACTACCGATTTCCCAGTGTCGCCAATATATCGGTTTATCGATGATCAGAACGTAGCGGCTTTGCATTTTCCCGGCAACTGCTTCTCTCTTCAGCCGCCGGGAATACTCTTGGCTGCTTCATTTACATTTCCCCAGTTGCAGCCACGGGTGACCATGTCAGGTAAAGCCCAGCCTGGCATGGTCTCATCTGATGTCACCACACCAGGAAAGTGGTACATAGGTGACACAAAAATGCCTAGGAGATCATGGAATGAAGCGGGATGTAATATTGGGAGAGAGCCCCTAGAATTCTAGGATGCTATTCACCTTGCTGTTCAGATGCTTAGGGTGTAAAGGTGATGATTAATTAGCTGCCATTGTGGCAATGTGCTGTTCCCACCAGCAACCATGCTAGTTACTCCTCTCACCCCATAAAACAAGCAATGTTGCAGGTACTTTGGTTGGCAAATGCACAGCTGAACATCACCGTGTTGTCTTTATTTGGCAGCTAAGGGCCAGAGTATGGCTGACAGGGTCACCCAGTTCAGTAACAAAAGGGTACATGAAACGTGTGTAGGGCCTAAAACACTTGTGTCTTTTGTCCTAGCCTTTCCTTGGTTTGGCTTGGATATTGGTGGGACGCTGGTGAAACTTGTCTATTTTGAACCCAGAGACATTACCGCTGAAGAGGAGCAGGAGGAAGTGGAAAGCTTGAAGAGCATCCGGAAGTACCTGATGTCGAATGTGGCCTATGGGCAGACGGGCATCCGCGACGTCCACTTGGAGCTGAAGGACCTAACCATATGCGGGCGCAAAGGAAACCTGCACTTCATCCGTTTTCCCACCCAAGACTTGTCCGTCTTCATCCAGATGGCCTGTGACAAGCAGTTCTCCAGTCTCCACACCTCGCTGTGCGCCACTGGCGGGGGAGCGTACAAGTTTGAGGAGGAGTTCCTGACTGTAAGCATACTTCTGTATCTGATAATGTAAATTTGAGGACCCGTGTGACTTGGTAGCGCCGAGCGTCTTTTTTTTGTTGTTGCTTTTTCCCCCCGCATTGTAGGTACAAAGTAATGTTATAGGACGCACGAGCAGCTTCTGCTGATTAAAACGATAGGCAGCGTGCTTACATATTGTGTGTGACTTCGACTATTTCCATACAAAATGCTATGCTATGCTACACTGTTTTCATGGAATACACTGTAACGTGGCATTTCGGATGCAGATACAGTCGCAGTCAAACAGAATATAGGCATGCTGTGTATCAATTTAATCAGCAGAAGCTGCTTGTGCATCCTGTTACATTACTCCGCGTCTAAGACGCATTTTTGTGGAGAGAACCTGCAAAAAAAAAAAAAAAAAGACACTTTGTGCTACGGAGTTCCACCATGGCATGGCGCGACTTCAGGGGCTGTCTAGTGTGACTGCAGCAAGTATGTGAGAGGACCCATGACGAGGAACATTGTATAGGGATTTTATTAAGGCGGTGGTGTTCTCTAACTATACCAATGTATGAGGTACTATACGCAGAGAATTGTATATATTAATTGTTGTAGTCTTTGCTTTTCTGAGATCAAATGAAGCGTCGGTGGAAAAATGCTGAACATGCAGTACGCAGTACGTCCAACTTGCGGGAGCGTCATTGCTTCTCGGCAAAGGGGGCTCATTCACATCAAGTCATCATTTTGTGATCTGCAAACTTTCATCTAACTCGTGAAATCTTATTCTCAGGTCGGGGGCCTTCAACTTTGCAAACTTGATGAATTAGATTGTCTTATCAGAGGGGTTCTGTTCATCGATTCTGTCGGGTTTAACGGGCAGTCCCAGTGTTTCTACCTGGAGAACCCGAAGGACCCCGAGAAGTGCCAGAAAATCCCATACACTCTGGAGAACCCATACCCGTTGCTGCTAGTGAACATCGGGTCCGGGGTCAGCATCCTGGCTGTATATTCCAAGGACGACTATAAGCGGGTGACCGGCACCAGGTGTGTAGAGGAACGCATGATTGCGAATAGGTCATTGCAGGTCATGTGACCTGGGAAGTTCTCCCGCTTATTGGATAATGTGTGTAGTGTTTAAATCTCATTAAATGTTGTTCTGTGAAGTAATTTCCCCAAGTACTGAGCGATGTTATTTACTCTCTTGTATGATCACGCCTCAGTCTCGGAGGAGGGACGTTTTTTGGGCTTTCCTGCCTCCTGACTGGGTGTTCTACGTTTGAAGAGGCTATGGAAATGGCAGCTCTAGGAGACAGCACAAAAGTGGATAAGCTCGTACGTGATATTTACGGAGGCGATTATGAGCGGTTTGGACTGCCGGGCTATGCGGTGGCCTCCAGGTATGGTGCTAGTAAGCTGTCGGCCATCTTATGTTGTGCCCCTGCTAATCCTGCCTGTTCCCTACTTTTTCTGTGGTTCTTGCTGTGAAGAGAAGTGTCCATCAGGTGCCCCCTGGTATCCCAGCTATAGAGGGTCTCGTTGTGTGGCTGTGTAAGCTGAAAGCATAAAAACAATAGGGAGAAATAAAAGAGAATTTCCAAACCTCAGGAACTTCCTAATGGGGCACTCTCTGTTAGATGTATGAAGTGAGGTAAGGGCCCCATACACTAACGCCACATGTCCGACCGCCATGTCGCAGGCGATCACTCCGGCAGCCTCCCGGGCGGCAGGATCGGCCAAGACACATCGTAGGCTGTCCTTTTTGCATACGATGTGTCTTGGCCGATCCCAGCCATGCCTGCGGGGCCGGACATGATCGCTAGTGCAGCACGTCCAATCTGGAGGATCCGATCCGATGCTCATGGGAACGTGCATCGGATCGGAAACACCTCCAAAATGCCAGATTTCATCCGATATATCGGGCTGATTGCCAAATTCGGATGAAATCGGGCATTATCGTTCTAGTGTATGGGGCCCTTTAGAGTAATCGTTATTGGGTATACATAAACATATGATCTCCAGCCGCTGACAGTAGATAATGTAATAGGTGTCATTAGTTGGCGTTCACATTTGAATGCATATCCAGTAAAGATTATTTCTCTTACGTCCTAGATGATGCTGGGGACTCCAAAAGGACCATGGGGTATAGACGGAATCCGCAGGAGACATGGGCACACTATAAGACTTTTACTGGGTGTGAACTGGCTCCTCCCTCTATGCCCCTCCCCCAGATTGCAGTTAGATTCTGTGCCCAGGAGTGACTGGACACACACTAGGGGAGCTCTACAGAGTTTCTCTGAAAAGACTTTGTTAGCTTTTTTATTTTCCGGGAGACCTGCTGGCTACAGGCTCCCTGCTTCGTGGGAGTGAGGGGAGAGAAGCAGAACCTACTTCTTCTGAGTTAAGGGCTCTGCTTCTTTGGCTACTGGACACCATTAGCTCCAGAGAGTTCGATCACTTGGTGCGCCTAGCTGCTCGTTCCCGGAGCCGCGCCGTCACCACCGTCACAGAGCCAGAAGAAAGAAGCCGGGTGAGTATTAGAAGAACAAAAGACTTCAGTGACGGAGGTACAGCGCAGCGGTTGCGCTGTGCTCCATGCTCCCACACACCAACTGCACTCGCAGGGCGCTGGGGGGGAGCACCCTGGGCAGCAAGTTACTGGAGCCTTTTTTCCACTGGCAAATATACATATTAGGGGTGCCTGGGCACTGTGTATGTACCCCCGCCAGTATAATATTTTACATTTTAGCGGGACTATAGCGCGCCGGGAAGGGGCGGGGCTTAGCCGCACAGCTTACCAGCGCCATTTTCTCTACTTCCACTCTCCTTACAAGTACAAGGAGAAAATCCATGGAGGACGCTTTGTCTCAGGTACAGGCCCCCTCAGGGTCACAAAAACGTTAATTTACCCAGATGGCAGATACGGATACTGACACAGACTCTGATTCCAGTGTCGACTTCAGTGAGGCCAGTTTACATCTGAAATTGGTTAAGAGTATTCAGTACAAGATTGTGGCTATTAAAGATGTTTTACATATTTCTGAAGTGCCTACTGTCCCAGATACGAGGGTTTGTTTGTATAAGGGAAAAAATCCTGAGGTGACGTTTCCCCCCTCTCATGAACTGAACGCTATTTGTGAAAAGGCTTTGGAGTCGCCTGACAAAAGGTGGCAGATTCCCAAGAGAAATTTTATGGCATATCCTTTCCCCTCTGACGACAGGGAGACATGGGAGTCGTCTCCCAGTGTGGACAAGGCTCTGTCCCGACTGTCCAAAAAAGTGGCGCTTCCGTCTCCTGACACGGCTGCCCTCAAGGATCCGGCGGATCGCAAGCAGGAAACAACATTGAAGGCCATTTTCGTCACTACGGGTGCACTCCTCAGGCCTGCCGTGGCGTCGGCGTGGGTGAGTAGTGCTATTGCTAAGTGGGCTGATAATTTAGCATCTGACATGGATACCCTTGATAAGGATAACATTCTTTTGACTCTTGGTTATATCAAGGGCGCTGCAGCTTACTTAAAGGATGCGGCGAGGTATATTGGCCTCTTGGGATCAAGGGCCAATGCCATGGCGGTCTCGGCCAGGAGGGCGCTGTGGATTCATCAATGGAATGCTGATGCTGATTCCAAGAAAGCTATGGAAGCTCTCCCTTTTAAAGGTAGTGTCTTTGGTGACGGCCTTGCTGACCTGGTGTCTACCGCTACTGCGGGTAAGTTATCTTTTCTTCCTTATGTTCCCGCACAACAGAAAAAGGCGCCCCATTATCAGATGCAGTCCTTTCGGCCTAATACATACAAAAAAGGAAGGGGCTCGTCCTTCCTCGCTTCAAAAGGTAGAGGAAGGGGAAAAAGGTCGCCTGCTGTGTCTGGCCCCCAGGACCAAAAGTCCTCCCCCGCCTCTGCCAAGTCCACCGCATGACGCTGGGGCTCCGCCACGGGAGTCCGTGCCGGTGGGGCCGTCTCCGAATCTTCAGTCAGGTCTGGTTTCAATCGGGCCTAGATCCTTGGGTCTTAGACATAGTGTCCCAGGGGTACAAACTGGAGTTTCATGAGATGCCCCCCCCCCCCTGCTGCTTTTTCAAATCAGCCTTGCCAGTTTCTATTCCAGAAAGAGAAGTAGTAAATGCTGCGATACAAAAGCTGTGTCAACAGAGGGTCATTGTCTCGGTTCCCCCGTCCCAACAGGGGGAAGGATTCTATTCGAGCCTCTTTGTTGTGCCAAAGCCGGACGGCTCGGTCAGACCGATCCTGAACCTAAAATCCCTCAATCCATACTTGAAAACTTTCAAGTTCAAGATGGAATCTCTTTGAGCTGTGATCTCCAGCCTAGAAGGGGGGGATTTTATGGCGTCAGTCGACATAAAAGATGCCTACTTACACGTCCCGATATATCCTCCTCATCGGGCCTTCCTGAGATTTGCGGTGCAGGATTGTCATTACCAATTTCAGACGTTGCCGTTTGGGCTTTCCACAGCCCCGAGGGTCTTCACCAAGGTGATGGCGGAAATGATGGTACTCCTACGCAAGCAGGGTGT
Source organism: Pseudophryne corroboree (assembly GCF_028390025.1). Classification (NCBI taxonomy): domain Eukaryota; kingdom Metazoa; phylum Chordata; class Amphibia; order Anura; family Myobatrachidae; genus Pseudophryne; species Pseudophryne corroboree. Next base: position 1,200,992,050 of record NC_086444.1, on the reverse strand, counting down.
CACAATTATCCCGTACTTGGACGATCTCCTGATAAAGGTGAGATCAAAAGAGCAGTTGCTAAGAAATGTGGAACTCTCCCTCACGGTTCTGCAACATGATGGTTGGAATCTAAATTTGCCAAAGTCTCAGTTGATCCCGACAACTCGGCTGCCCTTCTTGGGCATGATCCTAGACACGGAACTACAGAGAGTGTTTCTTCCGGCGGAAAAAGCTCTGGAAATCCAGACCATGGTCAAGGAGATTCTGAAACCGGCAAGTGTGTCGATTCATCAATGCACTCGAGTGCTAGGGAAGATGGTTGCGGCTTACGAAGCCATTCCGTTTGGCAGGTTTCATGCCCGGGTGTTTCAGTGGGACCTGCTGAACAAATGGTCCGGGTCTCACCTGCACATGCACCGGAAAATAAGTCTATCTTCCAGGACCAGAATTTCTCTCCTGTGGTGGCTGCAAAGTTCTCACCTTCTAGAGGGACGCAGGTTCGGAATCCAGGATTGGGTCCTGCTGACCACAGATGCAAGTCTCCGAGGCTGGGGTGCAGTCACACAAGGAAGAAGTTTCCAGGGAAAATGGTCAAGCCAGGAATCTTGTCTCCACATAAATGTTCTGGAGTTAAGAGCCATTTACAACGGCCTTCTGCAAGCGAAAAACCTTCTTCAAGGTCTACCTGTCCTGATTCAGTCGGACAACATAACAGCGGTGGTGTACGTAAACCGCCAGGGCGGAACAAAGAGCAGAGCGGCAATGGTGGAGGCCACAAGAGTTCTCCGCTGGGCGGAACATCATGTGAGTGCTCTGTCAGCAGTCTTCCTTCCGGGCGTGGACAACTGGGAAGTAGACTTCCTCAGTAGACACGATCTCAATCCAGGAGAGTGGGCCCTTCATCAAGAGGTATTTGCAGAAGTGACAAGGCGTTGGGGAATTCCTCAAATAGACATGATGGCGTCTCGCCTCAACAAGAAGCTTCCGAGGTATTGTTCCAGGTCAAGAGACCCCCAAGCCAGTGCAGTGGACGCCCTGGTAACTCCGTGGGTGTTTCAGTCGGTGTATGTGTTCCCTCCTCTTCCTCTCATTCCAAGAGTGTTGAGGATCATAAGACGAACAAGGGTTCAGGCAATACTCGTCGTTCCAGATTGGCCACGGAGGGCCTGGTATCCGGATCTTCAGGAATTGCTCATAGAAGATCCTTGGCCGCTTCCTCTCAGAGAGGACCTGTTACTGCAGGGGTCATGCGTATTTCCGGACTTGCCGTGGCTCCATTTGACGGCGTGGAGGTTGAACGCCAAATCCTAGCTCGTAAAGGTATTCCCGACTAAGTCATCCCCACTCTCCTTAAGGCTAGAAAGGAGGTCACGGCGAAGCATTATCACCGTATTTGGAGAAAATATGTGTCGTGGTGTGAAGCCAAATAAGCTCCTGCGGAGGAGTTTCACCTGGGTCGTTTCCTCCATTTTTTGCAGGCAGGCGTGGATGCAGGCCTGAAATTGGGTTCCATCTAAGTGCAGATTTCGGCTTTATCTATTTTCTTTCAAAAAGAATTGGCTGCCCTTCCTGAAGTTCAGACTTTCGTGAAGGGAGTGCTGCATATCCATCCTCCGTTTGTGCCACCCGTGGCACCGTGGGATCTTGAAGTGGTGTTACAGTTTCTTATGTCTCACTGGTTTGAACCTTTGCGAAAGGTTGAGTTAAAATTTCTCACTTGGAAAGTGGTCATGCTTTTGGCCTTAGCGTCCGCCAGACGGGTGTCAGAATTGGCGGCTTTGTCTCACAAGAGCCGATATTTGATTTTCCATGTGGATAGAGCGGAATTGAGGACTCGTCAACAATGTCTGCCGAAGGTGGTTTCTTTGTTTCACATAAATCAACCTATTGTGGTACCTGTGGCTACGGATGCTGTGGCAGTGCCAAAATCTCTTTTGATGTCGTGAGAGCTTTGAAAATTTATGTCGCCAGGACGGCTCTCGTTGGGAAAACGGAGGCTCTGTTTGTCCTGTATGCCTCCAACAAGATTGGAAATCCTGCTTCCAAGCAGACTATTGCACGCTTGATTTGTAATACGATTCAGCACGCTCATTCTTCGGCTGGGTTGCCGTTGCCGAAGTCGGTAAATGCCCATTCTACCAGGAAGGTGGGCTCATCTTGGGCGGCTGCCCGAGGGGTCTCGGCACTTCAACTTTGCCGAGCAGCTACGTGGTCGGGTTCAAACACTTTTGCTAAGTTCTACAAGTTTGATACCCTGGCTGATGAGGACCTCATGTTTGCTCAGTCGGTGCTGCAGAGTCGTCCACACTCTCCCGCCCGTTCTGGAGCTTTGCTATAGACCCCCATGGTCCTTTTGGAGTCCCCAGCATTCTCTAGGACGTAAGAGAAAATAGGATTTTAATATCTACCTGTAAATCATTTTCTCTGACGTCCTAGTGGATGCTGGGAACTCCGTAAGGACCATGGGGAATAGACGGGCTCCGCAGGAGACTGGGCACTCTTACTGGTGTGCACTGGCTCCTCCCTCTATGACCCTCCTCCAGACCTCAGTTAGAATCTGTGCCCGGCTCGAGCTGGTTGCACACTAGGGGCTCTCCTGAGCTTCTAGTAAAGAAAGTATTTTTTAGGTTTTTTTATTTTCAGTGAGATCTGCTGGCAACAGACTCACTGCTACGAGGGACTTAGGGGAGAGAAGCGAACCCACCTGCTTGCAGCTAGCTTGGGCTTCTAGGCTACTGGACACCATTAGCTCCAGAGGGATCGAACACAGGCCCAGCCTCGGTCGTCCGGTCCCAGAGCCGCGCCGCCGTCCCCCTTGCAGAGCCAGAAGCAAGAAGAACGTCCTGGAAATCGGCGGCTGAAGACTCCGGTCTTCATTAAGGTAGCGCACAGCACTGCAGCTGTGCGCCATTGCTCCCTATGCACACCACATACTCCGGTCACTGATGGGTGCAGGGCGCTGGGGGGGGGCGCCCTGGGCTGCAATTAGAGTACCTTAAATTGGCAAACAGCACATAATATAGTCTAATAAACTATATATGTGCAAAAATCCCCTGCCATAATATTAATAAAAGAGCGGGAGAAGCCCGCCGAGAAGGGGGCGGGGCTATCTCCCTCAGCACACTGGCGCCATTTCCTCTTCACAGCTCCGCTGGAAGACAGCTCCCCAGGCTCTCCCCTGCAGTTTCCAGGCTCAAAAGGTAAAAAAGAGAGGGGGGGCACTAAATTTAGGCGCAAACTGTATTTATATAGCTGCTATAGGGAAAATCACTTTGTGTAGTGTAAATCCCTGATTATATAGCGCTGTGGTGTGTGCTGGCATACTCTCTCTCTGTCTCCCCAAAGGACTTTGTGGGGTCCTGTCCTCATTCAGAGCGTTCCCTGTGTGTATGCGGTGTGTCGGTATGGCTGTGTCGACATGTTTGATGAGGAGGCTTATGTGGAGGCGGAGCAGGTGCCGATAAATGTGATGTCACCCCCTGCGGGGTCGACACCAGAGTGGATGGATATGTGGAAGGTTTTACACGACAGTGTCAACTCCTTACATAAAAGGTTCGATGACATAACAGCTGTGGGACAGCCGGCTTCTCAGCCAGTGCCTGCCCATGCGTCTCAAAAGCCATCAGGGGCTCAAAAACGGCCGCTACCTCAGATGGCAGACACAGATGTCGACACGGAGTCTGACTCCAGTGTCGACGATGACGAGTCTAATGTATATTCCACTAGGGCCATCCGTTGCATGATTACGGCAATGAAAAATGTGTTGCACATTTCTGACATTAACCCAGGTACCACTAAAAAGGGTATTATGTTTGGGGAGAAAAAGCAACCAGTGGTTTTTCCCCCATCAGATGAGTTGAATGAAGTGTGTGAAGAAGCGTGGGCTTCCCCAGATAAGAAACTAGTGATTTCTAAAAAGTTACTGATGGCGTACCCTTTCCCGCCAGAGGACAGGTTACGTTGGGAGACATCCCCGAGGGTGGATAAAGCGCTCACACGCTTGTCAAAAAAGGTGGCACTGCCGTCTCAGGATACGGCCGCCTTAAAGGAGCCTGCGGATAGAAAGCAGGAGGCTATCCTGAAGTTTGTATATACACACTCAGGTACTATACTGAGACCTGCTATTGCTTCAGCATGGATGTGCAGTGCTGCAGCAGCGTGGTCTGATTCCCTGTCTGATAACATTGATTCCCTTGACAGGGACACTATATTGCTAACCATAGAGCATATTAAAGACGTAGTCTTATATATGAGAGATGCACAGAGGAATATTTGCCGGCTGGCATCTAGAATTAATGAAATGTCCATTTCTGCCAGGAGAGTATTATGGACTCGGCAGTGGACAGGTGATGCGGATTCTAAAAGGCACATGGAGGTTTTGCCTTACAAGGGTGAGGAATTGTTTGGGGATGGTCTCTCGGACCTCGTTTCCACAGCAACAGCTGGGAAGTCGACATTTTTACCTCAGGTTCCCTCACAGCCTAAGAAAGCACCGTATTATCAGGTACAGTCCTTTCGGCCCCAGAAAGGCAAGCGGGTTAAAGGCGCTTCCTTTCTGCCCAGAGGCAGGGGTAGAGGGAAAAAGCTGCACCATACAGCCAGTTCCCAAGAACAAAAATCCTCCCCTGCTTCCACTAAATCCACCGCATGACGCTGGGGCTCCACTGGTGGAGCCAGGTGCGGTGGGGGCCCGTCTCCGGAACTTCAGCGACCGGTGGGTTCGCTCACAGGTGGATCCCTGGGTTCTACAAGTAGTATCTCAGGGATACAAGCTGGAATTCGAGACGTCTCCCCCTCGCCGTTACCTCAAATCAGCCTTGCCAGCTACTCCCCAGGACAGGGAGGTAGTGCTGGCGGCAATTCACAAGCTGTACCTCCAGCAGGTGATAATAAAAGTTCCCCTCCTTCAACAGGGACGGGGTTACTATTCCACAATGTTTGTGGTACCGAAACCAGACGGTTCGGTGAGACCCATTCTAAATTTGAAATCCTTGAACACTTATATAAGGAAGTTCAAGTTCAAAATGGAATCGCTCAGGGCGGTTATTGCAAGCCTGGAAGAGGGGGATTACATGGTATCACTGGACATCAAGGATGCTTACCTGCATGTCCCCATTTACCCACCTCACCAGGTGTACCTCCGTTTTGTGGTACAGGACTGCCATTACCAATTCCAGACGTTGCCGTTTGGTCTGTCCACGGCACCGAGGGTATTTACCAAAGTAATGGCCGAAATGATGATACTCCTTCGAAAGAAGGGAGTTATAATTATCCCGTACTTGGACGATCTCCTGATAAAGGCGAGGTCCAGGGAGCACTTGTTGGTCGGAGTAGCACTATCTCAGGAAGTGCTACAACAGCACGGCTGGATTCTGAATATTCCAAAGTCGCAGCTGGTTCCTACGACGCGTCTGCTGTTCCTGGGTATGATTCTGGACACAGAACAGAAGAAGGTGTTTCTCCCGGAGGAGAAGGCCAAGGAGTTATCATCTCTGGTCAGAGAACTCCTGAAACCAAAACAGGTGTCGGTGCATCACTGCACGCGAGTCCTGGGAAAGATGGTAGCTTCTTACGAGGCAATTCCATTCGGCAGGTTCCATGCAAGGATCTTTCAGTGGGATCTGTTAGACAAGTGGTCCGGATCGCATCTTCAGATGCATCGGCTGATCACCCTGTCCCCGAGGGCCAGGGTGTCTATGCTGTGGTGGCTGCAGAGTGCTCATCTTCTCGAGGGCCGCAGATTCGGCATACAGGACTGGGTCCTGGTGACCACGGATGCAAGCCTCCGAGGTTGGGGGGCAGTCACTCAGGGAAGAAACTTCCAAGGACAATGGTCGAGTCAGGAGGCTTCCCTACACATAAATATTCTGGAACTAAGGGCCATTTACAATGCCCTAAGTCAGGCAAGACCCCTGCTTCAAAACCAGCCGGTGCTGATTCAGTCAGACAACATCACGGCGGTCGCCCATGTAAACCGACAGGGCGGCACAAGAAGCAGGATGGTAATGGCAGAAGCCACAAGGATTCTCCGATGGGCGGAAAATCACGTGATAGCACTGTCAGCAGTGTTCATTCCGGGAGTGGACAACTGGGAAGCAGACTTCCTCAGCAGGCACGACCTCCACCCGGGAGAGTGGGGACTAAGTCTTCCAGCTGATTGTAAATCGTTGGGAAAGGCCACAGGTGGACATGATGGCGTCCCGCCTCAACAAAAAGCTAAAAAGATATTGCGCCAGGTCAAGGGACCCTCAGGCGATAGCTGTGGACGCTCTAGTGACACCGTGGGTGTACCAGTCGGTTTATGTGTTCCCTCCTCTTCCTCTCATACCAAAGGTGCTGAGGATAATAAGAAAGAGAGGAGTAAGAACTATACTTATCATTCCGGATTGGCCAAGACGGACTTGGTACCCGGAACTACAAGAAATGATCTCAGAGGACCCTTGGCCTCTGCCTCTCAGACATGACCTGCTACAGCAGGGGCCCTGTCTGTTCCAAGACTTACCGCGGCTGCGTTTGACGGCATGGCGGTTGAACGCCGGATCCTGATGGAAAAGGGCATTCCGGTTGAAGTCATTCCTATGCTGATAAAAGCTAGGAAGGATGTGACGGCAAAACATTATCACCGCATATGGCGAAAATATGTTGCTTGGTGCGAGGCTATGAAGGCCCCCACAGAAGAATTTCAGCTGGGTCGATTTCTGCACTTCCTACAGTCAGGAGTGACTATGGACCTAAAATTGGGATCCATTAAAGTCCAGATTTCGGCCCTATCTATTTTCTTTCAAAAAGAACTGGCTTCACTGCCTGAAGTTCAGACGTTTGTTAAGGGAGTGCTGCATATTCAGCCCCCTTTTGTGCCCCCAGTGGCACCTTGGGATCTCAACGTTGTGTTGGATTTCCTAAAATCACATTGGTTTGAGCCACTTCAGACCGTGGAATTAAAATATCTCACGTGGAAAGTGGTCACGCTTTTGGCCTTGGCTTCGGCTAGGCGGGTGTCAGAATTGGCGGCTTTGTCCTGTAAAAGCCCCTATCTGATTTTCCATATGGACAGAGCAGAATTGAGGACTCGTCCCCAATTTCTCCCTGAGGTGGTGTAATCGTTTCATTTGTACCAACCTATTGTGGTGCCTGCGGCTACTCGGGACTTGGAGGCTTCCAAGTTGCTGGACGTAGTCCGGGCCCTGAAAATCTATGTTTCCAGGACGGCTAGAGTCAGAAAGACTGACTCGCTGTTTATCCTGCATGCACCCAACAAGCTGGGTGCTCCTGCTTCTAAGCAGACTATTGCTCGCTGGATCTGCTCCACGATTCAACTTGCACATTCTGCGGCTGGACTGCCGCATCCTAAATCAGTAAAAGCCCATTCCACGAGGAAGGTGGGCTCTTCTTGGGCGGCTGCCCGAGGAGTCTCGGCTTTACAACTTTGCCGAGCTGCTACCTGGTCGGGATCAAACACGTTTGCAAAATTCTACAAGTTTGATACCCTGGCTGAGGAGGACCTTGAGTTTGCTCATTCGGTGCTGCAGAGTCATCCGCACTCTCCCGCCCGTTTGGGAGCTTTGGTATAATCCCGTGGTCCTTACGGAGTTCCCAGCATCCACTCGGACGTCAGAGAAAATAAGAATTTACTCACCGGTAATTCTATTTCTTGTAGTCCGTAGTGGATGCTGGGTGCCCGTCCCAAGTGCGGATTGTCTGCAATACTTGTAAATAGTTATTGCCTAACTAAAGGGTTATTGTTGTGAGCCATCTGTTCAGTGAGGCTCAGTTGTTATTCATACTGTGAACTGGGTATAGTTATCACGAGTTGTACGGTGTGATTGGTGTGGCTGGTATGAGTCTTACCCGGGATTCCAAATCCTTTCCTTGTTGTGTCAGCTCTTCCGGGCACAGTTTCCCTAACTGAGGTCTGGAGGAGGGTCATAGAGGGAGGAGCCAGTGCACACCAGTAGTCCTAATTCTTTCTTAGAGTGCCCAGTCTCCTGCGGAGCCCGTCTATTCCCCATGGTCCTTACGGAGTTCCCAGCATCCACTACGGACTACGAGAAATAGAATTACCGGTGAGTAAATTCTTATTTTCTCCTAGTCTGTAGAGGATGCTGGGCGCCCATCCCAGTGCGTACTGTTACTTGCAGTTGTATTGTTGGTTTTTGTTTTCGGTTACACGACGGTTGTGTATCGGTAATGTTCAGCTTGTTGCTGTTTTTTCGTTCATACTGTTATCTGGTATTCCTGCTAATCCGGTTGTACAGTGTGTTTGTGGTGTGAGCTGGTATGTATCTCACGCTTAGTTTAACAAAAATCCTTTTCCTCGAAATGTCCGTCTCCCCTGGGCACAGTTCCTATAACTGAGGTCTGGAGGAGGGGCATAGAGGGAGGAGCCAGTTCACACCCAGTAAAAGTTTTATAGTGTGCCCATGTCTCCTGCGGATCCTGTCTATACTCCATGGTCCTTTTGGAGTCCCCAGCATCCTCTACGGACTAGGAGAAAAGGATTTACCGGTAGGTATTAAAATCCTATTTTTAACTCCATACATGTGATAGGAGCTGTGTGACTGAGTGTGTCCCATTAGGGGTTTCTGGAGGTTTGGAGATTTTTCTTTTGCTTCACTCCTGTTTGTAGGTTTCATATTAATCCCCTAGGGTGCAGCTCCCAGCCATTCTATACACACATGTATACCGTGTATTTGTCAGGAATGTAAGGCCCATTTGGTTGGTGCGGTTACATTCTCTGCTCTATAAGCATTGCAAGAAGCAGCTCTGAAGCTATGGAGGATACTGCTAGAAACAGCCTGCTGGCCTCACAATACTAGAGGTGCAGAACCCTGTTATGGAGACAGAAGTCTGTATCAGTCAGATGTCGTCCCTTATAAATGTGCCGAGCACGGAGCTGTAATCCATGTGCTGGAATGGTCTCAGGATCCTGGCACTCAGAAGACCCCACAGCCCTCCCCCTAACTCTCCCCGCTTAGTGCCTATCCCTAACCCTGCCTCCCCGCAGCCTTACCCTGTTGCGGCTGACTGCACCCTAAATGCCGGTGTGCTGACCATATCCCCATGGGGTGTGGTATGTTGGGTAGATTAGATTTAGGTCGACAGTGTCTAAGTTGACCACAGTTGGTCGACAGTAAGTAGGTTGAAATGGTTTCTAGGTTGACAGGGACTCTAGGTCGACATGAGGTTATTTTTTACTTTTTTTGGTGTCGTTTCTGCGTACAATGACCGGGAACCCCAATTTGTGCACCATGTTCCCTCACAGCTTCGGGCAAGGGGCCTCGCTCCTCTACTGCTGCGCTCGGCACAGATTACCGTTCCCAGTTGTAGTCCACGTGGATCGTAAAGTATGAAAAAGTAAAAAAAAAATTAAAAAAATACATGAAAAACTCATGTCAACCTTTTGTCATGTTACTTACTGTCGACCTAAAGACCCATGTCCTTCTTCTGCAGATGTACTACTGTGTCTCACCAGTATGGAACTTTTCTGTCCTGAGGAACTGTGTTAATACCCGGCGCTGTCCCTGTGTGTGACATCTCTATTGGGTGGTATTACATTTTTATTGTTGAGTATGTAACCTGAAATAGCGCGTGAGGGGAACTATCATATGCATAAGCTTTAAATGAGAAGAAAGGTAAATTATCCATGATGTGCTCCCCGGTAGCAGTTTCGGGTGTACTGCACATGATGTAGGTGAATTTCCTGTACTTTGGGGATCATTCTGACCCGTTCGCTCGCTGCGTTTTAACGCAGCAGCGCGAACGGGTCCCTGCTGCGCATGCGCTGGGGCCGTAGTGCGCAGGGGAAGGCCGTAGCAGGGATGCGATCGCCTCTGCCTGATTGATAGGCAGAGGCGATCGCTGGGCGGGAGGGGGCGGAACGGCGGCGTTTGGCCACCGTTTCGTGGGTTTGGTCCGGCCAACGCAGGCGTGGCCGGGCCGAACGGGGGCGGGCCGCAGCGACTGCGTGACGTCGCTGCGGGGCGAGGAGAAGCTCCCGGCTAGCACGCTAAAGCTGCGCTGGTCGGGAGCTACTCTTGAAGTGCAAAGGCATCGCCGCTGTGCGATGCCTTGTCACTTCTGCAAGGGGGGGCGGACTGACTTGCGGTGCGGACTAGCCCTGTGCTGGGCGTCCCCCCGCATGTCAGGGAAGAAGATCGTAGCAGTGCTAAATTTAGCACAGCTACGATCAACTCGGAATGACCCCCTTTGAGCAGCACACCACAGGAGCTAACAGACAGTCGTTGTGAAATGGCATTGTGCAATCCCCCATGATGATCCTAGCAAAATTGTTGTATGGGGCACGTTGGTAATTGCAGAAGAAAAAGCTGTTGTCCCAAGTGTGCAGTCCAGGGATCCGGATGGCTGAATCTCCGCTTTTGTGGCCCCTTCATCGTGTAGTCCGGACATTGATCCCCAGTGGCAGGATCTTCACACGTGTGGCCGTTCTATACTTCCTGTGCCTCTTATATGGTATAATAATGCTCCTGGGGGAACGCATACTGAGTAACGCTTCTCCTTCCTTACCAGCTTTGGCAACATGATGAGCAAGGAGAAGAGAGATCTGGTCAGCAAAGAAGACCTGGCCAGGGCAACACTGATCACCATAACCAACAACATTGGTTCCTTAGCCCGGATGTGTGCATTAAACGAGGTAGGTCTTGTATTGGCTGACAGGGCGTGATAATGGCGTCACAGATGAGGCCTCAGTACATCACGCCAGGCGAGATGCTAGGCGCGGGTGAGCTAGCAGTTCTCTGGCAGCTCTGCTAACGTTGAGCGTCCTTTTTTGTTTTTGCCAAATATGTGTCTTTTCTTTTTCATCCACTAGGGGTCACTGGAGTACTCTTGGGATATGGGCGGCGTAGCAGAACAAAGGCACTGAATATTTAAATTTAGAACTCTCCACCCCTCCATATCCCTAGAGTACCTCAGTGTACGAACCCAGTGTTTTTTCTGTGCTCAAAGCACTAACATCGGCTTGTGGGATTCCCACACTTGGATGGAAGATTTATTAATTTTTCATTTTGATTTTTTTTTTAATTTTACACTTAGCACATCCCTTCCCAGTTTCTGGAAAAACATGGGTCCGGGATGGTGCCGCTGCAAGGCAGCGCATGGCGTGTCGGTCCTCACAAAGAGCACCCTCACAGCCACAGGCAGCCCACTGTCTCCTGCAACAGCTGGACGGAGCTTACAGAAAGAAGCCCCGTCACAGCCAGGAAGAAATGATCAAAGAGCTGGACGGAGCTTACATAAAGAAGCCCCGTCACAGCCAGCAAGAAGTTATCAAAGACGAGCTGGACGGAGCTTACAGAAGAAGCCCCGTCACAGCCAGGAACAAGCTGAACGGAGCTTACAGAAAGAAGCCCCGTCGCAGCCAGGAACAAGATGACTTGAAAGCTGGACGGAGCTTACACAGAGAAGCCCCGTCGCAGCCTTGAATAGGAGGAAGGTAAGCTGGGGAACGGGGCGGTCAGCGCAGGCTGCCGCCCCGCTAGGTGGGTCACAGTGAATGCCGCTTCCACGCACCGCCCGCCACAGCGCCCAGCCGCTACGTCTGAGACTCGCTCCAGACGGCAGCGCTACGTCCGCCCGTCCCAGCCGCTCCGTCCGGCCGACAACATCCTCCCGCAGACGCTCACTAACAGCGTTAACAGGGTGACAACCGGGCCGCTGCTCCGTCCGACCGCCCAGCACCGCAGATGCCAGCCTCCCTGCAAGCCTCCCTGCAAGTCTTCCCGGCTGTTCCTGAGAAGACACAGTGTTACAGGGGGGAAGGGGGGCGGTGGAATCGGGCGACTCACTGCTGAACGGGTATGTAAAATACATATATAAACAGCAGTTATATATGCAGCCAGAGGTGACAGTAAATAATGCAGACATGTATTATAACCTGTCCTGTGATATCAGAATATTAATGATTATCATGTATAATAGGCTATTGAGCCTATATATATTAATATCTGTGATGATCACTGTATAATAGGCTATTGAGCCTATATTAATGTATGTGATTATCACTGTATAATAGGCTATTGAGCCTATATATTAATATCTGTAATTATCAAATAGGCTATTGAGCCTATATTAATGCTGTATAATAGCCTATTGAGCATATATATATTAATGTCTGTAATTATCATAGGCTATTGAGCCTATATATATATATATATATATATATATATATATATATATATATATTTATTCATAGAGCATGTGTTGTACCCATACTGTGATTATACTGTAGAAGAGGCTATATTAACACTGAACAATTGTAACTTGTTCAGGTGATTATCACAGTCAGCATGGCAAAGGGGCCATTTTAACATGCTTCCTGTTGTTTTTCCAGTTTGTAATTCTGGAACATTCCTGCCCTACATCTCTAAGCCACCAGAGGCGCAGGGGTGTTAGTGGGAATTTGGTTCGGGTTTCACATGCCCATGTGAATTGCTTTTCACATAAAGAATACTCTGGTTTCTCTTCAGATCGAATAAAGCTTTCGCTTTTTACTACAGATTTCCGTTGAGAGAAACAACCATGAGTTTCATATAAATATGCTTTTCAGCAATAAAATATATATATGATAATAACTTCAATAAGTCGTGCAAGTGTCTGTCCGTTGGCTATTGTGGTGTCTGTCTGCATAGCGAGTAAGGCTCTAGCGCAGACTAAAAATTGCATTGGCAATTCAAATTAAAAGAGCGGTAACGGAGTCTCGGAAGTTACTCCACCAGCACTAACGAAGGACAGTCTTTCCAAAGGGCCAATTTCCCTTTGGGTACCAGGGTGTTTATTTAACTGGTCTTATAATTTAATGCACGATTCTATGTCAAATCTCACACCGATAACTACGAGTGAGAAGGGTACATTAGTCCAGCACTCAGATAGTGCGGCCCAGTGAGTCAATGTCTACGTTTTTACAGAGACTAAGTAGACTCTAACCACTATTTAATCGTTTCCAAAATGACGCGATCCGCCATTGGTAAATGCGTCTGTGTCAAACATTATAAAGACCCAAGATACATTTGGGTCACTAGACTATGTATGGAAACAATAAACTGTTAAAAGAAGCTGCAGAGTATATCTGTAAAGCTTCTGCTAACGCCGGTTACTTCGATTCTCACTTTTCATCGTCGCTAGTTTAAGCGCGACAAGGCCAGAGCTTGTTTGGTCCTAAATTTGATATTCAGCCATTACCGCATCCAGTATCAAAACGGAAATACTTGTGCCGGCGTTTAATCCCTTTAGACTTCAGTTTTTTCAAGGCGGTGGTACAAAACAGTCACGCCTTGTAACGACAGGACGCTACAGTCAGCAAGCCAGTGGCTTGATGACCTCTTAGGCCATCTCCATTTTCCAATGTGGAAGCGCGTCTTTACACGTTACATTTGCGGGGTTTCCAGACATCAACTCATGGATGTCTCAGCTATTTACAGATTAAAGGATAAGACTGCCTCTGTCGAACGGTTTGGCAGGTTGCCATTTAGTCTCTGCTAGTTTTCAGCTGTCTTTATAACCAGGCAGTAGTACACCAACAGAGTCAGGGTTACTTATTCCCCTCTGTTTGGGGTAACAAAACCAGACAGCTCCGTCGCAGTCTCAATCAGCAAGTCACTTAATGCAGTTTGAAAATGGATTTTCTGCGGTTAGTATTTGCCTATTGGAGCCACAAAATTGCATAATTTCACTTGATCTTCACAATGCGTATTTACCCATTCCGGTTTGGTCATCACAGGTTCTAGCGTTTGCAAAACGCCACAACCATTAACCATTTCAGGTCTACCATTTGGCTTCTTGTCAACGCCTCGGGTATTTACCAAAGTGATGTTGGTGATGATGGCTCATCTCAGAGACCTGCCAGTGACAATCGTTCCATACTTAGACGATCTGCTCATAAGAACTCTGTCTCAACAAAGTTCCTTTAACTTGCGCTACTAATGTATACTGCGGTGGCAGATCAAGTTCAAAAATAATCGCATCTAATTCCGTCTAAACGACGTCAATTCCTAGGTAAGATTATAAATACGGTAAATCGAAGACATTTACCTACTACACCAGCAAGAACAAATGTACATCTAGTAATTAGTGCAAAACACGCACACTAGCGGTACATTGCTGTATTCGCCTGTTAAGAATAATGATGTGTTTCAAAGCGATTTAGTTCGCCGGCCTTCACTCGCGTTTCCCACAGAGGGGCGAGGGTGTATATAATCTGGACGAGAGTCTCAGAGGTTCAGGAGTTGTAGTTAAAAAAGATCAGCGACAGAGGTTCTGAAACGGATCACGACAGATTGCTGTCGATAAATGTCCTGGAACTCCGTGCATTTTACAATGCACTACATGCTTCGCTTTCAGTCTGACCAACAGTCAGACAACGCAACGGGAGTTGCATACACAACAACCAGGGAGAACCAAGAAGCCGCATGGCAATGCGGCAGGTAACTCGAATCCTCAATTGCCCAGAACACCATTATGTGATAATGTCAACGGGGTTCATTCCGTGAGTGGACATCTGTTAGATAGATGATCTCACCCGTCAGGATTTAGATCCTGAAAACTGGACATTAAATCCAGAGGTGTTTCATATGTGAGTCCACAGAAGGGGGTTACCCTCAGGTATACATGATGGCATCTCGCCACAATTACAAAAGCTCAGTATGTGTACAAAACAACAGATCACAAGGGCAGTGGCGGTGGAGTCTCTCACATTCGTGTGGTCATTCAGCATCGTGTATCTGGCTCCACCATTTTCCGCTGCTCTCTCCGTTGCCAAAACGGATCATAAGACAGTTCGTCACAGTCATACTAGTGATATCTCATGGGTTTCGGAGAGCTTGCTTCTCGAATCTCCAAGGAATACTTGCACACGATCTTGGCCCGCTCATAATACGTCCAGCCTGTTACAACAGGGAACGTTCTTTTACCCATAGTTACCTATGTACCTATTACCTATGTACCGCAGCTGCGGTTGACGGGGTGAGGGTTCAGACCGCCCTCTTAAGAAAAGAAATAGGGCATTACAGTATTATACCAACCATGTTACGAGCTAGTAAGCCGCTTAAGGCAGCTCATTATTACAAAATTTGGTGTGCTTACATAGGTGGTAAAGCTCGGAAGTTTCCGACATCATCCTTCAAGTTACCCGTATTCTGTTAAACGGGGTGGGATGGAAAACTGCGTTTATCTGCACTGAGGGTGCAGGTATCTGTGTGGTCAACTTATTTTCAAAGACGTTTGACTCTATTGCGTCTGTACACACCTTTCTACAAGGTGTCATCAAAGTGCAGCCTCCATTTATCCCACCTACAGCGCCAGGTGACTTGAGGTTGGGTTCAGATTTCTTACAGTTTTCATATTTTGAACCCTTACAATAAATGGGGATTAAGAAGACATTTTTCTTCTAGCCTTAGCTTCGGCAAGGGTTTTGTTTTCATATTTGGGTGCCTTGTATTCCAAGCCACCGTATTTGAGTTTTCTCATGACAAAGCAGATCTTCGGACGAATTCCGCTTTCTTATTCTTCACATCAATAAACCAATAGTGGTTCCTGTGTTGACAGCACATTCTAGAATTCTGAATGTGGTACACGCATTACGCGTTTATATATGTTCCGAACGTCTACAGTACGTGATACGGATACGTTGTTTGTTCTCTATAATGCTGCCAACTGGGGTTAGCCAGTTTCTCAGCAGACATTATCCAGTGGGATAATAATGACTACAAGTCATGCTTACTTTAAGGCTAAGTTACAATCGCCTACGTCAGTAATAGCTCATCCCACAGGTTCTGTGGGAATGTCAGACCCAGCGGGTCGTGGAGCGTCTACGACGCGGCTACATAGCCTTCAGTGCACCACGTTTGTGCACGTTTACACGTTATGAATGGTTGCGGCATCAGCATCTAGCTTTGGCTGCCTACTGTTACAAGTGTCCAACAGCTCTCCCGCCCACGAGGGAAGCTTTGGTACGTCCCAAGAGTACTCCAGTGACCCCTAGTGGATGAAAAAGAAAATAGGATTTTGGTACTTACCAGGTAAATCCTTTTCTTTGAATCCATAGGGGGCACTGGACGCCCACCCAGAGCAGTTTTACCTGGGTTGTTTTAAGCTCAGAGGAGCTTAGGGTAACACGTTTTACCTGGTTTGTATTAAGCTCAAAGGAGCTTATGGTAACACATTTTAACCGATTGGTTCAAACTATAAAGGTCTATCGGTTATGCTGTCAACTGTTTAGTTGACACTAACGTTATGGGTCAACTTTGTTGTTGTCCGTTATGTTATAGGAATTCTCCATTGTCAACCTCTCTATAGTAGTTCGCTCAGTAAAAACACTGGGTTCGTACACTGAGGTACTCTAGGGATATGGAGGGGTGGAGAGTTCTAAATTTAAATATTCAGTGCCTTTGTTCTGCTACGCCGCCCATATCCCAAGAGTACTCCAGTGCCCCCTATGGATTCAAAGAAAAGGATTTACCTGGTAAGTACCAAAATCCTATTATTTGCATCGCTATGAGGATAAGACGCACAGGCAGACTCTGCTGATCAAAATGATTTGCGGCATGCCTATATTCTGTGTGCATCTGTGCCTGTATCTGCATGCGTACCTTACAGTGTCACTGTTTTTTTTTTTCTGGAAAACACTGTAACGTAGCATTTCATATGCAGATACAGCCGCAGTTGCACACAGAATATAGATATTTTCACCAGCAGAGTCTGCTTGTGTGTCTTATTCTTATGGAGGCAACATGTAAGGAGTCCAATAAGCTGGACACCTTTTACTTGTAAAGACACCGCATTGTAAATCTGAGATCACCAGCAGAGTAAGACTGGAGCGTCCGGTCTCCATCACTGCAGTATATTTTATTTGTCCCCTGATCGATGGCAGGTTACCAGGCTAACACCTACCAGCAGCTCCGTCGTCTTCCCTACAATGTATTTTGCAGCTGCATGTGTTGTTGGTAGTGCATGCTGGGGCTTGTGGTCTAATAAAGGCTACGTCATTACAAGGTCTGTCTTCTGGCTGATGCCCTAGTTGACTCTGAGCTCTCAGCTTCTTTACAGTGCTGCCTTGTAGCATCTAAGTCAAGCAGCATTGTACAGGGCTATGAGAGAACAGAGGTCCCTCGTCTTTTCCTGCGCCCTCTAGTGACCAGACACTGCTATGTCAGGCTTGTATGGCTGTCGCGAATGCAAAGTACTTCTCTTACCATAATACAAATACTACATACCGCCTGTTTGTCCATGCACAGATGAAGCCTAGGCAGCACAGCCGATATCATGGTTCATTCTCTGAGTCTGTTTGCGAGGCTGCATTCCTAGTCTAAATGATAAGGATGAGGTGATAATGGTTTGCTGTATCTCCTAACCATCAGAGAAACGTGTTATCTATATACACCGTGACACTTTCCTTTTGCTTCTAACAGAACATTAACCGAGTGGTGTTTGTGGGCAACTTCCTGCGGATTAATACCATTTCCATGAAGCTCCTGGCTTATGCGCTGGAGTATTGGTCTAAGGGTCAGCTGAAAGCCCTCTTCATGGAGCATGAGGTAAGATGTTAGGGCCCCCCGAACCCGGCATGTGAGATGTGAGCCTGGGGTAAGGGTGGGACAAGAGACTGTGGGTGAAAAGAGTGGAGCAGTGAGCCAGTGTAGAAGTTGCCCATAGCAACCACTTAGCTTTTGAAGTAACATTTATCAGGTGCATTATATAAAATTAAATGTAGCTGCTTATGGTTGCCATGGGTATCTTCTCCGCTGGCTCACTTCTCCACTCTTTTCACCGCTTCATACATCTACCCCTTTGTGTCACTAGTCCTGTTTATTGTCTTATGTCACCAAGCTAACATTCCCTGGTGACCTCATTTACTAACACCGTACATAAACCATTGTACTGAGCACTGTTCTCTCCTCTCCTCTGTAGGGCTACTTTGGAGCGGTTGGTGCACTGCTGGAGTTAGTGACCACAGCGCCCGCTGAAGCCATATAAAATAACATCCATTCTGTGCCAAAGGTTTGGTGAAGAAGCCTATAGCTAATGTTCCAGTTGTGTATGTATATGTGTGTGTGTGTGTATATATATATATATATATATATAATGTGTATGTAGGTCAGTGCACAGCAGGGCACAGTGTGAATATAAACCTTGCGTGTATATATTTATTTTCCTTTGCGGAGCCACCTAGAGACTGATACTGAACCTTGATCTCTACCTCTATGCAATTTCTGCCCTTGGCGTGTGTGTCGCTGTACAGGGTCATCACTGTATACGGGGAAACTGCTGAACGACCTCTGAGGGGTTTATAGAGGGAATCCAGTGCCACTTACATAGTTTGCCATGTTTGAATGTTTATATATTGTATAAGGTTTGTATGTTTTCATGGCTCTTCTAGAGACCGAAGTCTCTACGATGCCAGTATTTTATTTTTACCATTTGCTCATTCTGTTGCAGAACCCAAAGTGTCCATTGTATGCATGTATTATATTGTGGTGTTTTTTTTTGTATATACTGTATATTTTGGTCCTCGTCGGCCATACCAATATTTACTAGTGACATAATGCAGTGTGAGGCAGCGAGTGCCTCATGCCTCTGCAATCTCAGTAGTTGAATATTGTTGTGTGCAGGTGTCACGTGCTCGTTACTGTCTATGGGAGGATGACACGGAGTCTCGCCATACATTGTGCCGTGTGCACCCTACAGGAGCCATAATACCACCTGGAGGTGGTGGTAATGTGCATCCGTCTAAAGCCGTTATACCGGTGCCATATTGTGCCCCGTCATACACCAGGGACCTTCCTGTGGGGCACAGGGGAGTCTGCCATAGCGTATACTGAAACCATATTGGTGTGCAGCCGATCGGTTCACTCCCCAATACCGGTAACCTGCATCTATGGTTCCATCCCACAGATGGTCAGCTGCCTCTGTGTGTAGGTGATGGGTACACATCACAAAGCGCATTGGCAGGCGATAGTAAATACTTGACATCCTGTCCTAGAGGATGTATGCTGTATTACCTGATTAAAGTAGTGCGATGACCTTATGTAATTGTATGAACCTTTTATTTGGGCATTTGCATATTTTGGGAAATGCTGTATGCACTTATCTGTACCAAAGAGAAAAGTACGTTTCCCGTCATTTATTAATATATCCAAGAGGAGGAGCTTTACCAACATGCAGAGATGTGTACAGCGCAGTTCCTGCAAATATTACATTGTCTGTTTTTGTTCTCCTTACTGTATAGGTTGTGTATAGTAGTCTGACATCATTGTGGTGTCGCAGCAAGGGTTCTGTTACCTCTCATCTGTGGATTTGTTATCGGACGATAAGAGTTAATTTCCACCATTGCATTAAAAATAACGATGATTGTATTGGTAGAAGTGCAGCACGTGGAAACTGCGAGGAAGCACCTCCGCAATACGCATGTGTGACCGAGCCTCGAACGCTTACACCTCTTGGGATGCAGGTTGTGTTCTGTCTCTTGTTCTATATAATGTATAGTAGATGTCGCGTTGGCAGCGGAATGGTTTATTAGCCGGGAGATGGACTTGTCTCTTATATGAAGATATATCCTGCGGTAACTATGACCAGCTCGTCCTGTACTTCTAATTACTTTGTCTTTTTATTACTGGACAACCTTATTTTATACATTTATAATAAAATGACAGCTTGTTTCTGAACGCTAATCGCCTCTCTTGTTTCTGTGTATATACTAGTATTAGACGCGTCGCTAGCTGTGGTACCTGGCCTCGGCAGGATTCTTCTCCACCTCTCTTCCTGCCCACTTCCTATCTCTCCGGCTATTCCCCCGTCACTCTCTTCTCTTTCCCGCGAGTCTCTTCCCCCCCCCTCCCTTCCCCCCCTTGTCTTTCTCCGTAACATCACAATTCTTATCTCTCTCATTCCCCCTTTGTCTGACTGTCCCTTTCTCTTGCCCTCCTAATCCTCCGCACATGACGCATACAATATTTCATTTTAGATAGGAAAGAATGGTACAAAAATGAACCATTATGTTTGGATAACAGCTCTTGTTCCCATCTACTAAGCACTGAATATATTACTGTACATGAAACAAAGTGGGTGGATGTGTAGGTTCCTTTTCATCCTGCCATTATAGGCAAATAATATACAATAGGTCCTCCATTTCTACTCTACCAATAGTAAGCCATTTCCTCAGTTATATTTCAGATAGCCCAGATTACCCAGATGCCTTCACTCACCCTGTACTAACATAACATAAATTGTCAGTATAGTTGCTGGAGCCATAGACTTAAATAGAGCTCTTAAGATTTGTGTTGCATGGCCCATACAGCAGCTGTGTAACTGCACAGTGTGTGCACAGGGACCAGCTCCGAGTGCTGGACATCGGCCGATTAGAGTCCTCTGGCAGAGCTCCACTGAGATCTGTGCTAACGTGGCTGCTGGTACCCTCGCATCAAACGCCATTCAAATTCCTCCATAGCACTCCTTCTACCATGACACCTGCCTTTCAAAATCCCACATCCCAAAGAGCACAGAACCCTGTGTTGGGAAAAGCAGCACCTACCTAAGCAAACTACCCAAAGGTCTAAAAGACAGCATCATGTTGCCCCTCATTGGTGGCAGTGAGAGCCACGGGAGCTTGACCTGCCTGTAGAAATTAATGATGACAGTTGCTGGAAGCTGCCAGCAGAGGGCGCGCATGTGCCATTCCGATCCAGTGTGCATGCAAAGGACATAATTTATGATTTCTTACCGTGACAATACGAAAATAAGAATTTACTTACCGATAATTCTATTTCTCGTAGTCCGTAGTGGATGCTGGGGACTCCGTAAGGACCATGGGGAATAGCGGCTCCGCAGGAGACTGGGCACAAAAGTAAAGCTTTAGAACTACCTGGTGTACACTGGCTCCTCCCCTATGACCCTCCTCCAAGCCTCAGTTAGGATACTGTGCCCGGACGAGCGTACACAATAAGGAAGGATTTTGAATCCCGAGTAAGACTCATACCAGCCACACCAATCACACCGTATAACTCGTGATCTAAACCCAGTTAACAGCATGATAACAGATGAGCCTCTAGAAAAGATGGCTCACTACAGCAATAACCCGATTTTTTGGTAACAATAACTATGTACCAGTATTGCAGACAATCCGCACTTGGGATGGGCGCCCAGCATCCACTACGGACTACGAGAAATAGAATTATCGGTAAGTAAATTCTTATTTTCTCTAACGTCCTAGTGGATGCTGGGGACTCCGTAAGGACCATGGGGATTATACCAAAGCTCCCAAACGGGCGGGAGAGTGCGGATGACTCTGCAGCACCAAATGAGAGAACTCCAGGTCCTCCTCAGCCAGGGTATCAATTTTGTAGAATTTTACAAACGTATTTGCTCCTGACCAAGTAGCTGCTCGGCAAAGTTGTAAAGCCGAGACCCCTCGGGCAGCCGCCCAAGATGAGCCCACCTTCCTTGTGGAGTGGGCATTTACAGATTTTTGGCTGTGGCAGGCCTGCCACAGAATGTGCAAGCTGAATTGTACTACAAATCCAACGAGCAATAGTCTGCTTAGAAGCAGGAGCACCCAGCTTGTTGTGTGCATACAGGATAAACAGCGAGTCAGATTTTCTGACTCCAGCCGTCCTGGAAACATATATTTCTCTAACGTCCTAGTGGATGCTGGGGACTCCGTCAGGACCATGGGGATTAGCGGCTCCGCAGGAGACAGGGCACAAAAATAAAGCTTTAG
Source organism: Pseudophryne corroboree (assembly GCF_028390025.1). Classification (NCBI taxonomy): domain Eukaryota; kingdom Metazoa; phylum Chordata; class Amphibia; order Anura; family Myobatrachidae; genus Pseudophryne; species Pseudophryne corroboree. The sequence goes on along the minus strand of NC_086444.1, from coordinate 1,200,970,346 downwards.
GATCAGGTGGTGTGCACTGGCTCCTCCCCCTATGACCCTCCTCCAAGCCTCAGTTAGGTTTTTGTGCCCGTCCGAGCAGGGTGCAATCTAGGTGGCTCTCCTAAAGAGCTGCTTAGAAAAAGTTTTTAGGTTTTTTATTTTCAGTGAGTCCTGCTGGCAACAGGCTCACTGCAACGAGGGACTTAGGGGAGAAGAAGTGAACTCACCTGCGTGCAGGATGGATTGGCTTCTTAGGCTACTGGACACCATTAGCTCCAGAGGGATCGAACACAGGCCCAGCCATGGAGTCCGGTCCCGGAGCCGCGCCGCCGACCCCCTTGCAGATGCCGAAAAGCGAAGAGGTCCAGAAACCAGCGGCAGAAGACTTTTCAGTCTTCATGAGGTAGCGCACAGCACTGCAGCTGTGCGCCATTGTTGTCACACACTTCACACCAGCGGTCACGGAGGGTGCAGGGCGCTGCAGGGGGCGCCCTGGGCAGCAATGAGAATACCTTGTTCTGGCTAAAAAATACATCACATATAGCCCTTGGGGCTATATGGATGTATTTAACCCCTGCCAGGTCTCACAAACTCCGGAGAAGAGCCCGCCGAAATAGGGGGCGGGGCCTATCTCCTCAGCACACAGCGCCATTTTCCTGCTCAGCTCCACTGCGAGGAAGGCTCCCAGGACTCTCCCCTGCACTGCACTACAGAAACAGGGTAAAAAAGAGAGGGGGGGGGCACTTTTTTTGGCGTTTTTGATATATATTAAGCTGCTATAAGGGAGACCACACTTCTATAGGGTTGTTCCTATATATTTATAGCGCTTGGGTGTGTGCTGGCAAACTCTCCCTCTGTCTCCCCAAAGGGCTAGTGGGGTCCTGTCTTCGATAAGAGCATTCCCTGTGTGTCTGCTGTGTGTCGGTACGTGTGTGTCGACATGTATGAGGACGATGTTTGTGTGGAGGCGGAGCAATTGCCGGTAATGGTGATGTCACCCCCTAGGGAGTCGACACCGGAATGGATGGCTTTATTTATGGAATTACGTGATAATGTCAGCACATTACAAAAATCAGTTGACGACATGAGACGGCCGGAAAATCAGTTAGTACCTGTACAGGCGTCTCAGACACCGTCAGGGGCTGTAAAACGCCCTTTACCTCAGTCGGTCGACACAGACACGGACACCGAATCTAGTGTCGACGGTGAAGAAACAAACGTATTTTCCAGTAGGGCCACACGTTATATGATCACGGCAATGAAGGAGGCTTTACATATCTCTGATACTGCATGTACCACAAAAAGGGGTATTATGTGGGGTCTGAAAAAACTACCTGTAGTTTTTCCTGAATCAGACGAATTGAATGAAGTGTGTGATGAAGCGTGGGTTAACCCCGATAGAAAACTGCTAATTTCAAAGAAGTTATTGGCATTATATCCTTTCCCGCCAGAGGTTAGGGCGCGCTGGGAAACACCCCCTAGGGTGGATAAGGCGCTCACACGCTTATCAAAACAAGTGGCGTTACCGTCTCCTGAAACGGTCGCCCTCAAGGATCCAGCAGATAGGAGGCTGGAAACTACCCTGAAAAGTATATACACTCATACTGGTGTTATACTGCGACCAGCCATCGCCTCTGCATGGATGTGCAGTGCTGGGGTGGTTTGGTCGGATTCCCTGACTGAAAATATTGATACCCTGGATAGGGACAGTATTTCTTTATCATCCACTAGGGGTCACTGGAGTACTCTTGGGATATGGACGGGCGTAGCCGAACAAAGGCACTGAATATTCAAATTTAGGACTCTCCCCCCCTCCATATCCCCAAGTACCTCAGTGTACTGTGCCAGTGTTTTTTCGGTGCTCACAGCACGAACATAGGCTTGTGGTATAACCACACTTGGATTTTTATTTTTTAATTTTTATTTTTAATTTTTATTTTTACACTTAGCACATCCCTTCCCAGTTTCTGGAAAAACATGGGTCCGGGATAGTGCCGCTGCACGGGCAGCGAATGGCGTGTCGGTCCTCACAAAGAGCACCCTCACAGCCACAGGCGCTATAAGAGGAGCGCATGGCGTGTCGGTCCTCACAAAGAGCACCCTCACAGCCACAGGCGCTATAAGAGGAGCGCATGGCGTGTCGGTCCTCACAAAGAGCACCCTCACAGCCACAGGCAGCCACTGTCTCCTGCAAGCTGAACGGAGCTTACAGAAAGAAGCTCCGGCACAGCCAGGATGAGACAAAGAGCTGGAAGAGCTACAGCTGCAAGGAGCTTACAGAAAGCCCGTCACAAGAGAAGCTGGAGGCTAAAACAGAGCTTGCAGAGAGAAGCTCGTCACAGCCAGGATGAAAACGGCACAAGGTATGGGTGTCAGGGCGGTCAGCGCACGCTGCCGCCCTACTGTGTGTGATGTTATACTGTAACGCCGCTGAAGGGGTCCTGCTTAACTACCCTACAGAGCGGCCGCACGTCACTCAGACGCCGGCCGCTCTCACTCTGCACGCTGCCGAGACTTTACCGTGTGCTAAAGAGCGGCCGCACGTCACTCAGACGCCGGCCGCTCTCACTGCGCTGATGGACCGGCACCAATACAGAGGCGCCGCCGAGAGTCTCCCGTGTGTTAACGAGCGGCCGCACGTCACTCACGGACGCCGGCCGCTCTTCCAGTCACCGCATGCTGATGCCGGACACAGAAACTGGGTACTATTGTTGGAAGGCCCGCCGCCGCCCGCTCTTCCGGACGGCTCCCCGGCGCTATATACAGCGTTCTCCTCCTCTCCCTGCACCCGATACCCGTACGCTGCAGGTAACATGGGGATGGGGGAGGGGAAGTAATGCCCATAGCAGCAGCAAAGGCTGCATGGGTTAAAAATAGACACAAGCAGCAAAGCGATTTTTATACAGTGTCAGGGGCTATAATATCACAGAACTGTGATTATACATGTTATATATATAATATATAATGAAGATTTTTGCTGCCAGAACTGTGTCTGATATCAGTATAAACTGTGATTATATGTTTAAGCAATTTATATATATAATATATATATGAGGCTTTGGTTTGCAATAGGCTATCAGTGGCATAATCTATTCCACGTTTAACCATGTTTTCTGTTATTTTCTGTTAAGGCTGCAAGATAATAACATTAACTGCAGGCAGTGTAATGGATAACTAAATTCATGTATTTTTACTGTATCCTACACCTGTGTTATCATTGTATAATCTGTATAATAGGCTATTAAGCCTATATATTAAAACTGCAGCAAATAACCTGTACGGTGATTTTATGTGAAAACATGGCATGGCGGCCATTTTAATCATTGCTGTGTTTCCAGTTATAATTCCAGAACATTCCGGCCATACACCTCTACTCCACAAGGAGGCGCAGGGGTGTTAGTGGGAATTTTTAGTTCAGGATAATGCTAGAACATTCCTGCCCTACATCTTTAAGCCACCAGAAGGCGCTGGGGTGTTAGTAGGAATTTGGTTCGGGTTTCATATGCCATGTGAACTACTTTTCACATAAAGAACACTTTAGTTTCCTAAAGATTTCCGTAGAGATAAATATGCTGTTCAGCAATAACATATTTATATATATATATATATATATATATATGCCATATAATAACTTCATTAAGTCGTGCAAGTGTCTGTCTGTTGCCGATTATGATGTCTGTCTACATAGCGAATAAGGCTCTAGTGCAGACTAAAAATATTTAATTATTTTTTTTTAAGAAACCTATGTTAACATTGGCATTTCAAATTAAAAGAGCGGTAATCGGAGTCTCGAAATGACTCTGCCAGCTCTAACAAAAGACAGTCTTTACAAAGGGCCAATTTCCCTTTGGATACCAAAGGGTTTATGTCACTGGTCTTATAATTTAATGCACGATTCTATGTCAAATCTCACACCGAATAGTGCGGGGTTTTGGACAACCATACATAATCGTTTCCAAAAGGACGCGATCCACCATTGGAAGATGCGTTTGTCAAACATTACAAAAACCCAAGATACAGTTGGGTCACTAGAATCTATGTATGAAACCATGACGATCACTGTTAAAAGAAGCTGCAGAGTATATCTGTTAAGCTTCTGCTAACGCCGGTTATTTTCATTGTCGCTAGTTAAGCGCGACAGGGCCAGAGCTTGTTTGCTCCTAAAATAATATACTTGTAACGGCATTTTAACCCTTTATAACAAACAGTCACGCTTTGTAACGAAGGGACGTCACAGTCAGCAAGCCAGTGGTTTGATGACCTCTTTTATAATTGTGGAAGCGCGTCTTTACATGTTACTTTTGCGAGATTTCATGACTTCAACTCATATATGTCTCAGCTATTTACAGCTTAAAGTACAAAACTGATTCTGTCGAACGGTTTGGCAATATGTCATTTAGTCTTTGCTGGTTTATAAACCAGCCAATAGTACGCCAACAGAGTCAGAGTTACTTATTCCCCTCTGTTTGAGCAAAACCAAACAGCTCCGTTGCAGTATCAATCAGCAAGTCATTTACTACAGTTAGAAAATGGATTTTCTGTAGTTAGTATTTGCTTTTTGCAGCCACAAAATTGCATAATTGCATTTGAAATTCACAATGCGTATTTACCCAGTCCGGTTTCTTCATCACAGGTTCTAGCGTTTGCAAATCGCCACAACCATTACCCATTTCATTTCTACCGTTGCTTATCGCTTCCGGTATTTACCAAAGTGATGTTGGGATCATAGCTCATCTCACATAAGAACTATGTATCAACAAAGTTCTTCTAACTTGCGCTACTAAAGTATACTGCGGTAGCAGATCAAGTTCGAAAACAATCGCATCTAAGTCTGTCTAAACGATGTCAATTCCTAGGTAAGATTATAAATATGGTAAGTCAAAGACTTTTACCTACTACACCAGCAAGAACAAAAGTACACGCACTCTAGCGGTACATTGGTGTATTCATCTATTAAGAATAAAGATGTGTTTTCAATTTAGTTCGCCACCATTCACTCGCGTTTTCCACAGAGGGACAAGGGTGCTTATACTCTGGACGACAGTCACAGAGAGTCAGGATTTGTAGTTAAAATCAACTCAAAGGTTCTAAAACACGACAGATTGCTGTCGATAAATGTCCTAGAACTCTGTGCATTTTACAATGCAATAAATGATTCGCTTTCAGTCTGACCAGGCATAGACTCTGGTTTCTCTTCAGAACGAATACATCTTTCGCTTTTTACTAAAGATTTCCGTGGAGAGAAACAACCGTGAGTTTCATGTAATTTTGTTTTTTCATGCCTAGATCACGCTGGCCTTAAGCAGTCAAACAAAGCAACGCCAGTTGTATACACAACAACCAGTGAGAACCAAGAAGCCGCATGGCAATGCAGCAGGTCACTCAAATCTTCAATGGCTCAGAACGCCATTAGGTGAAAATGTCAAGAGATCAATCAGTGAGTGGACATCTGTTAGACAGATGATCTCACCCGTCAGGATTTGGATCTTGAAAACTGGACATTAAATCCAGAGGTGTTTCATATGTGAGTCCACAGAAGGGGGTTGTCCTCAAGTATACATGATGGCATCTCGCCACAATTACAAAAGCTCAGTAGGTGTACAAAACAGTTCACAAGGGCAGTGGCGGTGAAATCTCTCACATTCATGGGGTCATTCAGCATCGTGTATCTGGCTCCACCATTTTCCGCTTCTCTCTCCGTTGCCAAAACGGATCAGAAGACAGTTCGTCACAGTCATACTGGTGGTAGCTCATGGGTTTCGGAGAAGTTTGCTTCTCGAATTTTCAAGGAATACTTGCACACGATCTTAGCCCTCTCATAATACGTCCAACCTGTTACATCAGGGAACGTTCTTTTATCCATAGTTACCTATATACCTATTATCTGTATACCTATTATCTGTGTACCGCAGCTGCGGTTGACGGGGTGAGGGTTCAAACCGCCCTCTTAGAAAATAGAGCATTACAGTATCGGTTATACCAACCATGTAACGAAATAGTAAGCCGCTTAAGGCAGCTCATTATTAAAAAATTTCGTGTGCTTACATAGGTTGTAAACCTCGGAAGTTTCCAACATCATACTTCAAGTACCCGTATTCGGTTAAACGGGATGGGATGGAAAACTGCGTTCATCTGCACTAACAGTGCAGGTATCTGTGTGGTAAACGTATTTTCAAAGACGTTTGCCTCTATTTGCGTCTGTAAACATCTTTCTACAAGGTGTCACCAAAGTTCAGACTCTATTTATCCCACCTACAGCGCCAGGCGATTTGAGGTTGGGTTCAGATTTATTACAGTTTTCATATTTTGGAACCCTTTCAACAAAGGGGAATTAAGTTTCATATTTTTTGAACCTTTACAACAAATGAGAATTAAGTTTCTTACTTTGGAAAACATTTTTCTTCTAGCCTTGCCTTCGGCAAGGGTGCTTCGGCAAGGGTTTTGTTTTCATATTTGGGTGCCTTGTATTCCAAGCCACCGTATTTAAGTTTTCTCATGACAAAGCAGATCTTCGGACGAAATCCGCTTTCGTATTCTTCACATCAATATACCAATAGTGGTTCCTGTGGGGACAGCACATTCTAGAATTCTGAATGTGGTACACGCATTACGCGTTTATATATGTACCGAACGTCTACATTACGTGATATAAATACGTTGTTTGTTCTATATAATACTGCAAACTGGGGTTAGCCAGTTTCTCAGCAGACATTATCCAGTTGGATAATAATGACTACAAGTCAGGCTTACTTTAAGGCTAAGTTACAATCGCCTACGTCAGTAATAGTTCATCCCACAGGTTCTGTGGGAATGTCAGACCCAGCGGGTCGTGGAGCGTCTATGACGCGGCTACATAGCCTTCAGTGCACCACGTTTGTGCACGTTTACACGTTATGAATGGTGGCGCCATCAGCATTCAGCTTTGGCCTGCCTACTGTTACAAGTATCAAACAGCTCTCCCGCCCACGAGGGAAGCTTTGGTACGTCCCAAGAGTACTCCAGTGACCCCTAGTGGATGATAAAGAAAATAGGATTTTGGTACTTACCAGGTAAATCCTTTTCTTTGAATCCATAGGGGGCACTGGACGCCCACCCAGAGCAGTTTTACCTGGGTTGTTTTAAGCTCAAGGGAGCTTAGTAAACAAATTTTACTTGGGTGGTGTTAAGCTCAAAGGAGCTTATGGTAACACATTTTCACCGATTGGTTCAAATTATAAAGTTCTATCGGTTAAGGTGTCAACTGTTTAGTTGACAATAAGGTTACAGGTCAACTTTGTGGTTGTCTGTTATGTTATAGGAATTCTCCATTGTCAATCCTCTCTATATCCTGTTCGCTCAGTAAAAAACACTGGCACAGTACACTGAGGTACTTGGGGATATGGAGGGGGGGAGAGTCCTGAATTTGAATATTCAGTGCCTTTGTTCGGCTACGCCCGTCCATATCCCAAGAGTACTCCAGTGCCCCCTATGGATTCAAAGAAAAGGATTTACCTGGTAAGTACCAAAATCCTATTTTTACTGACTATAGAGCATTTAAAGGATGCATTTCTATATATGCGAGATGCACAGAGGGATATTTGCACTCTGGCATCGAGAGTAAGTGCGATGTCCATATCTGCCAGAAGAAGTTTATGGACGCGACAATGGTCAGGTGATGCGGATTCCAAACGGCATATGGAAGTATTGCCGTATAAGGGGGAGGAATTATTTGGGGTCGGTCTATCGGATTTGGTGGCCACGGCAACAGCCGGGAAATCCACCTTTTTACCTCAGGTCCCCTCCCAACAGAAAAAGACACCGTCTTTTCAGCCGCAGTCCTTTCGTTCCTATAGGAACAAGCGGGCGAAAGGACAGTCATATTTGCCCCGAGGCAAAGGAAAGGGTAAGAGAGTGCACCAAGCAGCTTCTTCCCAGGAGCAGAAGCCCCCCCCGGCTTCTGCAAAGCCCTCAGCATGACGTTGGGGCTTTACAAGCGGACTCAGGGGCGGTGGGGGGTCGACTCAAGAATTTCAGCGCACAGTGGGCTCACTCACAGGTGGACCCCTGGATCCTGCAGATAATATCTCAGGGTTACAGGTTGGAATTCGAGAAGTCTCCCCCTCGCCGGTTCCTAAAGTCTGCTCTGCCAACGTCTCCCTCAGACAGGGCGACTGTATTGGAAGCCATTCACAAGCTGTATTCTCAGCAGGTGATAGTCAAGGTACCCCTCCTACAACAGGGAAAGGGGTATTACTCCACGCTATTTGTGGTACCGAAGCCGGACGGCTCGGTAAGACCTATTCTAAATCTGAAATCTTTGAACCTGTACATACAAAAATTCAAGTTCAAGATGGAGTCACTCAGAGCAGTGATAGCGAATCTGGAAGAAGGGGACTTTATGGTGTCCCTGGACATCAAGGATGCTTACCTGCATGTCCCAATTTGCCCTTCACATCAAGGGTACCTCAGGTTCGTGGTGCAAAACTGTCATTATCAGTTTCAGACGCTGCCGTTTGGATTGTCCACGGCACCTCGGGTCTTTACCAAGGTAATGGCCGAAATGATGTTTCTTCTACGAAGAAAAGGCGTATTAATTATCCCTTACTTGGACGATCTCCTGATAAGGGCAAGGTCCAGGGAACAGCTGGGGGACGTAGTAGCACTAACCCAAATAGTGCTGCAACAGCACGGGTGGATTCTGAATTTTCCAAAATCTCAATTGACCCCGACGACACGTCTGCTGTTCCTGGGAATGATTCTGGACACGGTTCAGAAAAAGGTGTTTCTTCCGGAGGAGAAAGCCAAGGAGTTATCCGAACTTGTCAGGAACCTCCTAAAACCAGGGAAAGTGTCTGTGCATCAATGCACAAGAGTCCTGGGAAAGATGGTGGCTTCTTACGAAGCGATTCCATTCGGCAGATTCCACGCACAAACTTTTCAGTGGGATCTGCTGGACAAATGGTCCGGATCACATCTGCAGATGCATCAGCGGATAACCTTATCGCCACGGACAAGGGTGTCTCTGCTGTGGTGGTTGCAGAGTGCTCATCTGTTAGAGGGCCGCAGATTCGGCATACAGGACTGGGTCCTGGTGACCACGGATGCCAGTCTGAGAGGCTGGGGAGCGGTCACACAGGGAAGAAACTTCCAGGGAGTATGGTCAAACCTGGAGATGTCTCTTCACATAAATATACTGGAGCTAAGAGCGATTTACAATGCTCTAAGCCTGGCAAAACCCCTGCTTCAGGGTCAGCCGGTGTTGATCCAGTCGGACAACATCACGGTAGTCGCCCACGTAAACAGACAGGGCGGCACAAGAAGCAGGAGAGCAATGGCAGAAGCTGCAAGGATTCTTCGCTGGGCGGAAGATCATGTGATAGCACTGTCAGCACAACTGGGAAGCAGACTTCCTCAGCAGACACGATCTACACCCGGGAGAGTGGGGACTTCATCCAGAAGTCTTCCACATGATTGTGAACCGTTGGGAAAAACCAAAGGTGGACATGATGGCGTCTCGCCTCAACAAAAAACTGGACAGGTATTGCACCAGGTCAAGAGACCCTCAGGCAATAGCTGTGGACGCTCTGGTAACGCCGTGGGTGTTCCAGTCAGTGTATGTGTTTCCTCCTCTGCCTCTCATACCAAAAGTACTGAGAATTATACGGCAAAGGGGAGTAAGAACGATACTCGTGGCTCCGGATTGGCCAAGACGAACTTGGTACCCGGAACTTCAGGAGATGCTCACGGAAGATCCGTGGCCTCTACCTCTAAGACGGGACCTGCTTCAACAGGGACCGTGTCTATTCCAAGACTTACCGCGGCTGCGTTTGACGGCATGGCGGTTGAACGCCGAATTCTAAGGGAAAAAGGCATTCCGGAAGAGGTCATTCCTACACTGGTAAAAGCCAGGAAGGAGGTGACTGCACAACATTATCACCGCATTTGGAGAAAATATGTTGCGTGGTGTGAGGCCAGGAAGGCCCCCACGGAGGAATTTCAATTGGGTCGATTCCTACATTTCCTGCAAACAGGATTGTCTATGGGCCTCAAGTTGGGGTCCATTAAGGTTCAAATTTCGGCCCTGTCGATTTTCTTCCAGAAAGAATTGGCTTCAGTTCCTGAAGTCCAGACTTTTGTAAAAGGAGTACTACATATGCAGCCCCCGGTTGTGCCCCCAGTGGCTCCGTGGGACCTTAATGTAGTTTTGGATTTTCTCAAATCCCATTGGTTTGAGCCACTCAAATCGGCGGATTTGAAATATCTTACATGGAAAGTAACCATGCTACTGGCCCTGGCTTCAGCCAGGAGAGTGTCAGAATTGGCGGCTTTATCGTATAAAAGCCCATATCTGATTTTCCATTCGGACAGGGCAGAACTGCGGACGCGTCCTCATTTTCTGCCTAAGGTGGTGTCAGCGTTTCACCTGAACCAGCCTATTGTGGTGCCTGCGGCTACTAGCGATTTGGAGGATTCCAAGTTGCTGGACGTTGTCAGGGCATTGAAAATATATATTTCAAGGACGGCTGGAGTCAGAAAATCTGACTCGCTGTTTATACTGTATGCACCCAACAAGCTGGGTGCTCCTGCTTCTAAGCAGACGATTGCTCGTTGGATTTGTAGCACAATTCAACTTGCACATTCTGTGGCAGGCCTGCCACAGCCTAAATCTGTCGAGGCCCATTCCACAAGGAAGGTGGGCTCATCCTGGGCGGCTGCCCGAGGGGTCTCGGCATTACAACTCTGCCGAGCAGCTACGTGGTCGGGGGAGAACACGTTTGTAAAATTCTACAAATTTGATACCCTGGCTAAAGAGGACCTGGAGTTCTCTCATTCGGTGCTGCAGAGTCATCCGCACTCTCCCGCCCGTTTGGGAGCTTTGGTATAATCCCCATGGTCCTGACGGAGTCCCCAGCATCCACTAGGACGTTAGAGAAAATAAGATTTTACTTACCGATAAATCTATTTCTCGTAGTCCGTAGTGGATGCTGGGCGCCCATCCCAAGTGCGGATTGTCTGCAATACTTGTACATAGTTATTGTTACAAAAAAATCGGGTTGTTATTGTTGTGAGACGTCTGTTCAGAGGCTCCTACGTTGTCATACTGTTAACTGGGTTCAGATCACAAGTTGTACGGTGTGATTGGTGTGGCTGGTATGAGTCTTACCCGGGATTCAAAATCCTTCCTTATTGTGTACGCTCGTCCGGGCACAGTATCCTAACTGAGGCTTGGAGGAGGGTCATAGGGGGAGGAGCCAGTGCACACCACCTGATCCTAAAGCTTTATTTTTGTGCCCTGTCTCCTGCGGAGCCGCTAATCCCCATGGTCCTGACGGAGTCCCCAGCATCCACTACGGACTACGAGAAATAGATTTATCGGTAAGTAAAATCTTATTTTTCAGGGCCCTGACAACGTCTAGCAACTTGGAGTCCTCCAAGTCCCTAGTAGCCGCAGGCACCACAATAGGTTGGTTCAGGTGAAACGCTGAAACCACCTTAGGGAGAAACTGAGGACGAGTCCTCAATTCCGCCCTGTCCGAATGGAAAATCAGATAAGGGCTTTTACAGGATAAAGCCGCCAATTCTGACACGCGCCTGGCCCAGGCCAGGGCCAACAGCATGACCACTTTCCATGTGAGATATTTTAACTCCACAGATTTAAGTGGTTCAAACCAATGTGACTTTTGGAACCCAAAAACTACATTGAGATCCCAAAGTGCCACTGGAGGCACAAAAGGAGGCTGTATATGCAGTACCCCTTTTACAAACGTCTGAACTTCAGGGACTGAAGCTAGTTCTTTTTGGAAGAAAATTGACAGGGCCGAAATTTGAACCTTAATGGACCCCAATTTCAGGCCCATAGACACTCCTGTTTGCAGGAAATGTAGGAATTGACCCAGTTGAATTTCCTCCGTCGGGCCTTACTGGCCTCGCACCACGCAACATATTTTCGCCAAATGCGGTGATAATGTTTTGCGGTTACATCCTTCCTGGCTTTGATCAGGATAGGGATGACTTCATCCGGAATGCCTTTTTTCCTTCAGGATCCGGCGTTCAACCGCCATGCCGTCAAACGCAGCCGCGGTAAGTCTTGGAACAGACAGGGTCCTTGCTGGAGCAGGTCCCTTCTTAGAGGTAGAGGCCACGGATCCTCCGTGAGCATCTCTTGAAGTTCCGGTTACCAAGTCCTTCTTGGCCAATCCGGAGCCACGAATATAGTGCTTACTCCTCTCCATCTTATCAATCTCAGTACCTTGGGTATGAGAGGCAGAGGAGGGAACACATACACTGACTGGTACACCCACGGTGTTACCAGAGCATCTACAGCTATTGCCTGAGGGTCCCTTGACCTGGCGCAATACCTGTCGAGTTTTTCCCAACGGTTTATAATCATGTGGAAGACTTCTGGGTGAAGTCTCCACTCTCCCGGGTGGAGGTCGTGTCTGCTGAGGAAGTCTGCTTCCCAGTTGTCCACTCCCGGAATGAATACTGCTGACAGTGCTATCACATGATTTTCCGCCCAGCGAAGAATCCTTGCAGCTTCTGCCATTGCCCTCCTGCTTCTTGTGCCACCCTGTCTTCGAAGGAATATCATCATTTCGGCCATTACCTTGGTAAAGACCCGGGGTGCCGTGGACCATCCATACGGCAGCGTCTGAACTGATAGTTCTGTACCATAAACCTGAGGTACCCTTGGTGAGAAGGGTAAATTGGGACATGAAGGTAAGCATCCTTGATGTCCCGAGACATCATGTAGTCCCCTTCTTCCAGGTTCGCAATCACTGCTCTGAGTGACTCAATCTTGAATTTGAACCTCTGTATGTAAGTGTTCAAAGATTTTAGATTTAGAATCGGTCTCACCGAGCCGTCCGGCTTCGGTACCACAACAGTGTGGAATAATACCCCGTTCCCTGTTGCAGGAGGGGTACCTTGATTATCACCTGCTGGGAATACAGCTTGTGAATGGCTTCCAAAACTGTCTCCCTGTCAGAAGGAGACATCGGTAAAGCCGACTTTAGGAAACGGCGAGGGGGAGACGTCTCGAATTCCAATTTGTACCCCTGAGATATCACCTGAAGGATCCAGGGGTCTACTTGCGAGTGAGCCCACTGCGCGCTGAAATTCATTGAGACGGGCCCCCCACCGTGCCTGATTCTGCTTGTAAAGCCCCAGCGTCATACTGAGGGCTTGGCAGAGGCGGGAGAGGGTTTCTGTTCCTGGGAACTGGCTGATTTCTGCAGCCTTTTTCCTCTCCCTCTGTCACGGGGCAGAAATGCGCCTGATAATACGGCGTCTTCTCATGTTGAGAGGCGACCTGGGGTACAAACGTGGATTTCCCAGCTGTTGCCGTGGCCACCAGGTCTGAAAGACCGACCCCAAATAACTCCTCCCCTTAATAAGGCAATACTTCCAAATGCCGTTTGGAATCCGCATCACCTGACCACTGTCGTGTCCATAACCCTCTACTGGTAGAAATGGACAACGCACTTAGACTTGATGCCAGTCGGCAAATATTCCGCTGTGCATCACGCATATATAGAAATGCATCTTTCAAATGCTCTATAGGCAATAATATACTGTCCCTATCTAGGGTATCAATATTTTCAGTCAGGGAATCCGACCACGCCAACCCAGCACTGCACATCCAGGCTGAGGCGATTGCTGGTCGCAGTATAACACCAGTATGTGTGTAAATACATTTTAGGATACCCTCCTGCTTTCTATCAGCAGGATCCTTAAGGGCGGCCATCTCAGGAGAGGGTAGAGCCCTTGTTCTTACAAGCGTGTGAGCGCTTTATCCACCCTAGGGGGTGTTTCCCAACGCACCCTAACCTCTGGCGGGAAAGGATATAATGCCAATAACATTTTAGAAATTATCAGTTGTTATCGGGGGAAACCCACGCATCATCATACACCTCATTTAATTTCTCAGATTCAGGAAAACTACAGGTAGTTTTTCCTCACCGAACATAATACCCCTTTTTGGTGGTACTCGTATTATCAGAAATGTGTAAAACATTTTTCATTGCCTCAATCATGTAACGTGTGGCCCTACTGGAAGTCACATTTGTCTCTTCACCGTCGACACTGGAGTCAGTATCCGTGTCGGCGTCTATATCTGCCATCTGAGGTAACGGGCGCTTTAGAGCCCCTGACGGCCTATGAGACGTCTGGACAGGCACAAGCTGAGTAGCCGGCTGTCTCATGTCAACCACTGTCTTTTATACAGAGCTGACACTGTCGCGTAATTCCTTCCAACAGTTCATCCACTCAGGTGTCGACCCCCTAGGGGCTGACATCACTATTACAGGCAATCTGCTCCGTCTCCACATCATTTTTCTCCTCATACATGTCGACACAAATGTACCGACACACAGCACACACACAGGGAATGCTCTGATAGAGGACAGGACCCCACTAGCCCTTTGGGGAGACAGAGGGAGAGTTTGCCAGCACACACCAGAGCGCTATATATATATACAGGGATAACCTTATATAAGTGTTTTTCCCCTTATAGCTGCTGTATTGTTAATACTGCGCCTAATTAGTGCCCCCTCTCTTTTTTAACCCTTTCTGTAGTGTAGTGACTGCAGGGGAGAGCCAGGGGAGCTTCCCTCCAACTGAGCTGTGAGGGAAAATGGCGCCAGTGTGCTGAGGAGATAGGCTCCGCCCCTTTTTCGCGGACTTTTCTCCTGCTTTTTTATGGATTCTGGCAGGGGTTAAAATTCATCCATATAGCCCTGGGGGCTATATGTGATGTATTCTCGCCAGCCAAGGTGTTTTTATTGCTGCTCAGGGCGCCCCCCCCTAGCGCCCTGCACCCTCAGTGACCGAAGTGTGCTGAGGAGCAATGGCGCACAGCTGCAGTGCTGTGCGCTACCTTGGTGAAGACAGGACGTCTTCTGCCGCCGATTTTCCGGACCTCTTCTGGCTCTGTAAGGGGGCCGGCGGCGCGGCTCTGGGACCCATCCATGGCTGGGCCTGTGATCGTCCCTCTGGAGCTAATGTCCAGTAGCCTAAGAAGCCCAATCCACTCTGCACGCAGGTGAGTTCGCTTCTTCTCCCCTTAGTCCCTCGATGCAGTGAGCCTGTTGCCAGCAGGTCTCACTGAAAATAAAAAACCTAAAACTAAACTTTTCACTAAGCAGCTCAGGAGAGCCACCTAGTGTGCACCCTTCTCGTTCGGGCACAAAAATCTAACTGAGGCTTGGAGGAGGGTCATAGGGGGAGGAGCCAGTGTACACCAGGTAGTTCTAAAGCTTTACTTTTGTGCCCAGTCTCCTGCGGAGCCGCTATTCCCCATGGTCCTTACGGAGTCCCCAGCATCCACTTAGGACGTTAGAGAAAGGAATGTTGCCTGAATGTATTAAAATACACCCACAGGGACAGGGCTCCGAAGGGAAGCCATCCCTGCAGCGTGTAAGAAGTGAAGGGATGGTATTCCGGAGCTTGGTAAGTTTGGGCAGGAAACAGCCACTATAGGTTCCTATGGGGACTGTAGTAGATATCTCTGAACTTAACCAAAAACCAGATATCTCCCAAACTTTACAAAACCAGTTCTGGCGGCTTCCAATCATGAAATATGAGGACAAAGAGAAGCAGCGGCACATAACTAACCCTAAGGATGACAGGAAGCACAATTTACTTAATTTTTTACTGATTTTCTCAATAAGAGACATTCGGTTAGGAGTGCCATGGAAAAAAAATGCTGGTAGTTTAAGGCGCCATGATTCAAGAAAGTTTGGGCACCCCTGGTATAATGTACACTAAGCTAGAACACTGTGACATGTACAGAAGCTGTACTTTATATTGTACACTAGATGGCGCTGTAGTGTCATCTGCTTACAACGGATTGTACTTACTACATACATTGGGGCAGATGTATTAACCTGGAGAAGGCATAAGGAAGTGATAAACCAGTGATGTGTGCAAGGTGATAAACGAACCAGCGAATCAGCTCCAATATATAAATTACCAATTAGGAGCTGATTGGCTGGTGCATTTATCACCATGCACATATCACTGGTTTATCACTTCCTTATGCCTTCTCCAGGTTAATACATCTGCCCCATTATAGCATGTTGTACTGTCCTTTAAGCATCAGCACTGTAAAGTCAGCAGGGCCACAGTAGGGCGGTTGGAACTACAGCACTAGGCCTCCATATAAAGAATTCCATCTTGATGATGACCAGCTACCCAGATGGCCACACGGTCGTCCTTAAATCATGAGTAGTAAAAGTATTTTTACTTTCCTCACAAAATGATGCCGATTTTTCAACTTTTAGGTATTTGGGGAGACATAGGGGGTGTACCTGCCCACCCAGCACTGGTCACACCCCCTCCCCTTCACACAATAGGCCCTTGCTCATTTTCCGCCTAAGATAGTTCTACTACAGTTTGCAAGTCTAATGGGTTGATTGCATGGTTATGAGAACCCGGTTGTCTGCACACCGTGGGGGCGGCCATTTTGTGGTCTGTTGGTGCACTTACATTCATTCAGCGGGTAATCGTGTTGCATTGTCAATTAATGATTCAGACCACAGAATGGCTGATTCCCCTGTGTAAGAGACTATTAGGAGTGATTACAGGGAGGTGAAGTTTTGTAGAACAGGCTTTGCTGGGTTTTGTGTATTCTAATTGGGACTTGCATTGTTCTAGGTATATCCAGATTGCGTCCAGTGCCATCAGCAATACTTATTGATTACCTGTTATTTTCATCTCCGGTAAAACCCTACAAATACTAAGTGCTCTGTGTGTGTGTGTCATTGGTCCTAGGAATGGTGTGTGCAGTTAATTTACTCTCTCCCATTGAACAATGTAAAGACATGATTATTAATCCACCCATTAATAGTTCTACTTACATCTGAAGTTGAGAGAGGAAAAACATAAAGATGAGCGTGTAATACTCTTATTATAGGAACAATTTTGTTAAATGCTTCTATATTAGTTGAGAAACCATTATAACATACACACCTTTTCACTTAAACTTCCATCTGTGCACAAGCAGGGATATCCCTAAAACGGGTATGGGTCGTTGGATCGACCACTATAGGTCGACGTGTTAGGCCGACAGGTCAAAAGTCGATATAGTTTTTGGACTTTGGTGTCGTTTTCTTAGTAAAGTGACGGGGAACCCCAATTAGTGCACTGTGTCCCTTCGCATGGCTCGCTTCTCTCGCCATGCTTCGGGCAAGGTGCCTCACTCCACTACCGCTTCGCTTGGCACAGGTTGCTATTCCCATTTGTAGTCCACATGGATCGTGAAGTATGAAAAAGTCCAAAAATGGGGAAAAAAAGTGAAAAACTCATGTCGACCTTTTGACCTAGTGTCCCTGTCGACCTAATGACTTTCGACCTAACGGCCATATCCCCCCTAAAACCTGGATTGTTATGGTGCCTTGAAGACTGCGTTTGGGAACCACTGGTATAGGGCACTGGGGCGAATGGTGTAGCAGTGTAAATGAAAAGGTGTGTGAGTTATAATGGTTTGTCATCTAATATAGGAGCATTTAACAAAATTGGTCCTATAATAAGCGTATTACACACTCATCTTTAAGTATTTCCCTTTAGACAAGTACAAAGGAGAAGCTTGGATTACAGAGGAGTGAGTGAGCAGATTTTAAAATATTCTGTTTAGTTGTGAAAAAACCTGTGTCCTAAACATGTTCCCCAAACAGAAAACACGTTCGTGATATGCATAATATTGGTGTAAAAAATCTGCTGTAACTAAACCGTCCAACATGGGCAGCTAAGTCAGAAACTCTCCGTTAGGGGCTGAACAGGCAAGGAAGGCCTCTCGGGAAAATCCATTCAGATGAAAATGAAGAGCGCTGGATAAAAGCACTGGAGAGAAATCTATTAACCAAAGGTTATGCATACAGCAATCAGAATAATTGCAGCTTTGACGCATAAATGACACACCTTTCCAGGTGTAACTTCATCCACGTAGGTTTAAGAGGTTCATATATTAAAACTAGCTGAATACCCATGCTTCGCTACGGGATGAGGATGGTAAATTAGAGTTCTAATTGTTCGTTCATTTACATTGGTTGGAGATCTAGTATATAGACATATCTTGCTTCCCTGACGCACTTTGTGTAGTGGTCAGACCCCTTTTTGGTCCCCAAGGGACCCTGCTCTTCCCACTATACAACTCTCAGTCTGTGGCTTCCTACTGCCTCCATTCCCCTCCTCACATCATGTCAGTGCCCCTGTCACATGCAGCCCTGTCCTGCCCGACATATCATGCATCCCCAAATATACTCTGTGCTGCTGGGGACCCTGCTCCTCCCACTATATAACTCAGCGTGTGGCTTCCTGCTACCTCCATTCTCCTCACATCATATCACTGTCACATGCGGCCCTGTCGTCACTGACCTATCATGCATGTCCTGATATAGTCTGTGCTGCTGGCCCACCGCTAGGGGTGTGTTACCCCCACAGTGTAAGTCATGTGTATCAAGTTTGGTGTAAATTGCACCAGGCATTCCAGAGTTATGCTGTCTCCTGAAATACTCTGTGTTGCTGTTTGTTACAAGCTTGTAAGTCATATGTGTACCAAGTTTGGTGTAAATTGCTGCAGGCACTCTGGAGTTATGCTGGAACATACATATACACATACATCCATTTTTGGCGATTTCCGTGGATGGACAGTGACATTTGTAAAACCGGTTGTTAGGAAGCACCTGGGACCTAAGGAGAAGCTACTTGCCAAGTTTCAAGATTGTAGGTCTTGTGGTTTAATAGATTTCGTGATGAGTCAATCAGTGAGTCAATCTCCTTTTTTGCCTTTTATTTATTATTATTATTATTATTATTATTATTATTATTATTATCCTTTATTTATATGGCGCCACAAGGGTTCCATAGCGCCCAATTACAGAGTACATAAATAATCAAACCGGAAAACAGCAACTTACAGTTGATGACAGTATAGGACAAGTACAGGGTAAATACACATAGTTACATCAGCAGATGACACTGAGATAAGTATCAGGTGGCAGAAGACTGCTGGAGTTGAGGCAGTTGAAGATTATTAAAGTAAGAAAGGATAAGCACATGAGGGAAGAGGGCCCTACTCGTGAGAGCTTACATTCAATATATATATATATATATATATATATATATATATATATATATATATAAATGTAGAAAGTATTCGGCCCTCAAAATAATGACAAATATCACCTCACCGGGTGCCCTCTAGGCTTGGTAGCAATGCAGATACAGGTAACGGCGGCACTCTCGGATTTCATAAATGCAGTAACTGAGATCACTCGGTTCTGCTTTAGCTTAACGTTTCGGTTTTATTCAACCGTCATCAGAAGATACAAAGTGTAATATAAAACAATCCTTCCTTTATGCTCTAAACACTCCCCACGTGCACAGTCTCCGGCTACATCGCCGGGCTTACTTCCGGGTTCGTCATCACTTAGAGACAAACAGAGTCAATGTGATGACGTTTCCCGACCAGTGAAAAAAAACCATCACCATAGAAACAGTAATACAAAACGGACTCATTTGTAAATCTGTTAACACTGTTATGAATGTATAATACATTTTATGTACTTATGAATACCTAAATACGAAGAATTTCTGCTAGATACTAGTCTTAAAACACCAAAGTTACCATTAGTAATTGCAAATAAATGTTCTACCTAATGCAGCTTGTGCTTTACAAGAAACAGGTAAGAGACAATGTCTCATTGAGGCCATTGGGAGCCACCGTACTAAGCCGGTGTATCCAACGGGCCTCCTTTTGCAACAAAATCTTCTGGAAAAGGAACAAAGTCCAAGAAATAGTGCACAATCTGTCTTCACGGACACTAACAGACGCTGAAATCAGCATATTATCTAAGGGACTGAACTTTGTACCCACTAATCCACATAGGACATTTGACAGTAAGGTAGATTTATGTAGATTCAATAGGCAATTACGTCTTAGAGAATTTTTTAATTCCAAGCCTGATGTATCAAAGATAGAGGATTGCCCTGTAAGGCCAAAATCAACCTTTGATCCATATTCTACCAATGCAGCTATAAAGGTATTTACTAAGACCATGTCTGATTGTATTGATACTTGTGATGTAAGCAGTAAAACCTATGCTTCCAACATTACATCGGCCGAGCGTGAGGCTTTACGCCACCTTTCGGCATATCCTGATATCACTGTGCGCCCCGCCGACAAGGGGGGTGACATAGTGGTACAGGATCTTGCCGATTACAAAAGGGAAGCGTATAGACAGCTAGAAGACACCTCCGTCTATACCAGATTGGAATCTGATCCTACGAGTAATTGTTAGTGAACTGAATTTGTTACTTGAGAAAGCTGTAACAGAGGGGATCATCTCCAGCAGCACACATTCAGCACTCATGGTCACGGCACCCTGTGTGCCAGTTTTTTACACGATCCCCAAGCTTCATAAAGACCCGGTCCGTCCTCCGGGACGGCCGATAATATCAGCCAGGGGTTCTTTGTACTCTAATGTATCTAAATATGTTGATTATTATCTGCAGCCTGTGATACAGAACGAGGCAACCTATTAAAAGGATACCTCTACATTTTTACAAAAACTACGTGAGGTGGATAACATTCCAGACAGTTGCTGGTTATGCACGGCTGACGTTGTCAGCCTGTACACCAGCATCCCGCATAGTTGTGGTCTGGAAGCAGTGAGCAACCTCATTGATGGTAATTCCAAATTTACTGGTCCTGCGATTCCATTTTTTATGAGCCTGATACAACTTACGCTAGATAGGAATTATTTTTTATTCAATAATGAATTTCTCTAACGTCCTAGTGGATGCTGGGGACTCCGAAAGGACCATGGGGATTAGCGGCTCCGCAGGAGACTGGGCACAAAAGTAAAAGCTTTAGGACTACCTGGTGTGCACTGGCTCCTCCCCCTATGACCCTCCTCCAAGCCTCAGTTAGATTTTTGTGCCCGAACGAGAAGGGTGCATACTAAGTGTCACAACTGAGGGCCTGAGCTGACGGGAGGCAGCCTCAGTTGTAGGGGCTGAGATGTACCGGAACCTGGGAGGTTGTATCAGACCCCTGGACATGTAAGTAACATGAATAATAACTGCCCGAAGGCGTGACCACGACAACTTGGATAAAAGTCAATGATGTTTATTATGACAACTCCGCAACACAGCAGCAGTAAAAGAAAACGTAAAAGTCAGCAAATAATAAATACAGTTCCTGGGTACTACAGGATGGCAGGAGCCACAGAGCACTGGTAGTGTGAGATAGTTCTTATGATCTTCTAGATGGAAAGTCCTTACCAGGCCCGACTGTAGCAATGGAGATAACCCAGGATTGTGCCAGCTGGTGTTCCAGGAAAAGCTGGGTTGCTGAAGGTAAAACAGCTGCTGTGGATACTGGCTGGAACCAGACTGTTGTAGCACGGAGTGGATACTGGCTGGAACCAGTTAAATAATAAATGAACTTGGGAGCGATGAAATATGAACTGAAATGTAGAACTTGAGAGCGGAGAAATAATAATACCGGTGGAGAGTGGTAAAGTGTAGAAAGGACACCGGCCCTTTAAGGGAAGCTGTACTCTGCTGGAAGCTGAGCTGGAAGCAGGTAATGTTGTAGCTGGAAACAGATGAATCCACAATGGATTGGAGAGTCGGGCTACACCGCAGGTGGAATGCTGGTGCGGGTCTCTATGGTGGAAGTCTTGAGACAGGAGCTGGAACCTGGAAGACAATCACAGGAGAGAGACAAACAGGAACTAGGTTTGACAACCAAAGCACTGACGCCTTCCTTGCTCAGGCACAGTGTATTTATACCTGCAGCAAGGAAGGGATTGGCTAGGCAATTATGCAGATTAACAATACTGACAACAGATTGGAGGAAATGATCAGCTGACAGAATCCAAGATGGCTGCGCCCATGCAGACACTTGGAGGGAAGTTTGGTTTGTAATCCATGTGGTAATGAAAACAGTAATGGCGGCGCCGGCCACTGGAGACAGGAGACGCCAGGCTGACAAGTGCACATCCAACCACGCGGACACAGCGGAGGCCGCGGCTGACGTAATCGCCACTCTGACACTCTGCATGCAGAAGCTCAGGGACGGCGGCGGAGGCCGCGGGAGACGCCATGCCAGATGTAATAAGGCGTTACTGTGACAGCGTCTCAGAGAGACAGGAGAGGATGCAGGAATGTGAACATTAGGATAACAGATGGGATCCGGTCCTGGAGCGCTGAGCCAGCCTTAGGAGGCATCTGATGGGTAAGAAATGGCGTCCAGATACCCGGATCGTGACACTAAGGGGCTCTCCTGAGCTGCTTAGAGTAAAAGTTTAAAGTAGGTTTTTTATTTTCAGTGAGGCCTGCTGGCAACAGGCTCACTGCACCGAGGGACTAAGGGGAGAAGAAGCGAACTCACCTGCGTGCAGAGTGGATTGGGCTTCTTAGGCTACTGGACATTAGCTCCAGAGGGACGATCACAGGCCCAGCCATGGATGGGTCCCAGAGCCGCGCCGCCGTCCCCCTTACAGAGCCAGAAGACTGAAGAGGTCCGGAAAATCGGCGGCAGAAGACTTCAATAAGGTAGCGCACAGCACCGCAGCTGTGCGCCATTGCTCTCAGCACACTTCACACTCCGGTCACTGAGGGTGCAGGGCGCTGGGGGGGGGCGCCCTGAGACGCAATAAAAACACCTTTTTTGGCAAAAAATACATCACATATAGCTCCTGGGCTATATGGATGCATTTAACCCCTGCCAATTTTTCCATAAAAAAGCGGGAGAAAGGCCGCCGAGAAGGGGGTGGAGCCTATCTCCTCAGCACACTGGCGCCATTTTTTCCTTACAGCTCTGTTGGAGGAAGGCTCCCTGACTCTCCCCTGCAGTCCTGCACTACAGAAACAGGGTAAAACAAGAGAGGGGGGGCACTAATTTGGCAGATAAATATATACAGCAGCTATATCAGGGAAAAACACTTATATAAGGTTATCCCTATATATATATATATATATATATATATATATATATATATATAGCGCTCTGGTGTGTGCTGGCAAACTCTCCCTCTGTCTCCCCAAAGGGCTAGTGGGGTCCTGTCCTCTATCAGAGCATTCCCTGTGTGTGTGCTGTGTGTCGGTACGTTGTGTCGACATGTATGAGGAGGAAAATGGTGTGGAGGCGGAGCAATTGCCTGTGTTAGTGATGTCACCCCCTAGGGAGTCGACACCTGACTGGATGGTCTTATGGAAAGAATTACGTGATAGTGTCGGCACTTTACAAAAGACTTGACGACATGAGACAGCCGGCAAATCAGTTAATACCTGTACAGGCGTCTCAAACACCGTCAGGGGCTATAAAACGCCCGTTACCTCAGGTCGATACAGACACTGACACGGACACTGACTCCAGTGTCGACGGTGAGGAAACAAACGTATTTTCCAGTAGGGCCACACGTTACATGATCACGGCAATGAAGGAGGTTTTGAACATTTCTGATACTACAAGTACCACAAAAAAGGGTATTATGTGGGGTGTGAAAAAACTACCCGTAGTTTTTCCTGAATCAGATGAATTAAATGAGGTGTGTGATGAAGCGTGGGTTTCCCCCGATAAAAAACTGCTAATTTCTAAAAAATTATTGGCATTATACCCTTTCCCGCCAGAGGTTAGGGCACGTTGGGAAACACCCCCTAGGGTAGATAAGGCGCTCACACGCTTATCAAAACAAGTGGCGTTACCGTCTCCTGATACGGCCGCCCTCAAGGAACCAGCTGATAGAAAGCTGGAAAATATCCTAAAAAGTATATACACACATACTGGTATTATACTGCGACCAGCAATCGCCTCAGCCTGGATGTGCAGTGCTGGGGTGGCTTGGTCGGATTCCCTGACTGAAAATATTGATACCCTGGACAGGGACAATATATTATTGACTATAGAGCATTTAAAGGATGCATTTCTATATATGCGAGATGCACAGAGGGATATTTGCACTCTGGCATCAAGAGTAAGTGCGATGTCCATTTCTGCCAGAAGAGGGTTATGGACGCGACAGTGGTCAGGGGATGCGGATTCCAAACGGCATATGGAAGTATTGCCGTATAAAGGGGAGGAGTTATTTGGGGTCGGTCTATCGGACCTGGTGGCCACGGCAACGGCTGGGAAATCCACCTTTTTACCCCAGGTCTCCTCTCAGCAGAAAAAGATACCGTCTTTTCAGGCTCAGTCCTTTCGTCCCCATAAGGGCAAGCGGGCAAAAGGCCACTCATATCTGCCCCGGGGCAGAGGAAGGGGAAAAAGATTGCAGCAGACAGCCTCTTCCCACGAACAGAAGCCCTCCCCCGCTTCTGCCAAGTCCTCAGCATGACGCTGGGGCCTTACAAGCGGACTCAGGCACGGTGGGGGCCCGTCTCAAGAATTTCAGCGCGCAGTGGGCTCACTCGCAAGTGGACCCCTGGATCCTGCAGGTAGTATCTCAGGGGTACAAATTGGAATTTGAGACGTCTCCCCCTCGCCGGTTCCTGAAGTCTGCTTTACCAACGTCTCCCCCCGACAGGGAGGCGGTATTGGAAGCCATTCACAAGCTGTATTCCCAGCAGGTGATAATCAAGGTACCCCTCCTACAACAGGGAAAGGGGTATTATTCCACGCTGTTTGTGGTACCGAAGCCGGACGGCTCGGTGAGACCCATTTTAAATCTGAAATCCTTGAACACTTACATAAAAAGGTTCAAGTTCAAGATGGAGTCACTCAGAGCAGTGATAGCGAACCTGGAAGAAGGGGACTATATGGTGTCTCTGGACATCAAGGATGCTTACCTCCATGTCCCAATTTGCCCTTCTCACCAAGGGTACCTCAGGTTTGTGGTACAGAACTGTCACTATCAGTTTCAGACGCTGCCGTTTGGATTGTCCACGGCACCCCGGGCCTTTACCAAGGTAATGGCCGAAATTATGATTCTTCTTCGAAGAAAAGGCGTCTTAATTATCCCTTACTTGGACGATCTCCTGATAAGGGCAAGGTCCAGAGAACAGTTAGAGGTCGGAGTAGCACTATCTCAAGTAGTACTACGACAGCACGGATAGATTCTAAATATTCCAAAATCGCAGCTGATTCCGACGACACGTCTGCTGTTCCTAGGGATGATTCTGGACACAGTACAGAAAAAGGTGTTTCTCCCGGAGGAGAAAGCCAGGGAGTTATCCGACCTAGTCAGGAACCTCCTAAGACCAGGCCAAGTGTCAGTGCATCAATGCACAAGGGTCCTGGGAAAGATGGTGGCTTCTTACGAAGCGATTCCATTCGGCAGATTCCACGCAAGAACTTTTCAGTGGGATCTGCTGGACAAATGGTCCGGATCGCATCTTCAAATGCATCAGCGGATAACCCTGTCTCCAAGGACAAGGGTGTCTCTCCTGTGGTGGTTACAGAGTGCTCATCTCCTAGAGGGCCGCAGATTCGGCATTCAGGATTGGGTCCTGGTGACCACGGATGCCAGCCTGAGAGGCTGGGGAGCAGTCACACAGGGAAAAAATTTCCAGGGCTTGTGGTCAAGCATGGAAACGTCACTTCACATAAATATCCTGGAACTAAGGGCCATTTACAATGCCCTAAGTCAGGCAAGGCCTCTGCTTCAGGGTCAGCCGGTGTTGATCCAGTCGGACAACATCACGGCAGTCGCCCACGTAAACAGACAGGGCGGCACAAGAAGCAGGAGGGCAATGACGGAAGTTGCAAGGATTCTTCGCTGGGCAGAAAATCATGTGATAGCACTGTCAGCAGTGTTCATTCCGGGAGTGGACAACTGGGAAGCAGACTTCCTCAGCAGACACGATCTTCACCCGGGGGAGTGGGGACTTCACCCAGAAGTCTTCCACATGATTGTGAACCGTTGGAAAAACCAAAGGTGGACATGATGGCGTCCCGCCTCAACAAAAAACTGGACAGATATTGCGCCAGGTCAAGGGACCCTCAGGCAATAGCTGTGGACGCTCTGGTAACACCGTGGGTGTACCAGTCAGTATATGTATTCCCTCCTCTGCCTCTCATACCCAAGGTACTGAGAATCATAAGAAGGAGAGGTGTAAAGACTATACTCGTGGCTCCGGATTGGCCAAGAAGGACTTGGTACCCGGAAATTCAAGAGATGCTCACGGAAGACCCGTGGCCTCTACCTCTAAGAAAGGACCTGCTCCAGCAGGGACCATGTCTGTTCCAAGACTTACCGCGGCTGCGTTTGACGGCATGGCGGTTGAACGCCGGATCCTGAAGGAAAAAGGCATTCCAGATGAAGTCATCCCTACCCTGATCAAAGCCAGGAAGGATGTAACTGTGCAACATTATCACCGTATTTGGCGTAAATATGTTGCGTGGTGTGAGGCCAGGAAGGCCCCTACAGAGGAATTTCAACTGGGTCAATTCCTGCATTTCCTGCAAACAGGACTGTCTATGGGCCTCAAATTAGGGTCCATTAAGGTTCAAATTTCGGCCCTGTCAATATTCTTCCAAAAAGAACTAGCTTCAGTTCCTGAAGTTCAGACGTTTGTCAAGGGGGTACTGCATATACAGCCTCCTTTTGTGCCTCCAGTGGCACCTTGGGATCTCAATGTAGTTTTGGGATTCCTAAAATCACATTGGTTTGAACCACTCACCACTGTGGACTTAAAATATCTCACATGGAAAGTGGTAATGCTGTTAGCCCTGGCTTCAGCCAGGCGTGTATCAGAATTGGCGGCTTTATCCTATAAAAGCCCTTACCTAATTTTTCATACGGACAGGGCAGAATTGAGGACTCGTCCTCAATTTCTCCCGAAGGTGGTTTCAGCATTTCACTTAAACCAGCCTATTGTGGTGCCTGCGGCTACTAGGGACTTGGAGGATTCCAAGTTGCTGGACGTAGTCAGGGCCCTGAAAATATATGTTTCCAGGACGGCTGGAGTCAGAAAATCTGACTCGCTGTTTATCCTGTATGCACCCAGCAAGCTGGGTGCTCCTGCTTCTAAGCAGACGATTGCTCGTTGGATTTGTAGTACAATTCAGCTTGCACATTCTGTGGCAGGCCTGCCACAGCCAAAATCTGTAAAAGCCCATTCCACACGGAAAGTGGGCTCATCTTGGGCGGCTGCCCAAGGGGTCTCGGCTTTACAACTTTGCCGAGCAGCTACTTGGTCAGGGGCAAATACGTTTGCAAAATTCTACAAATTTGATACCCTGGCTGAGGAGGACCTGGAGTTCTCTCATTCGGTGCTGCAGAGTCATCCGCACTCTCCCGCCCGTTTGGGAGCTTTGGTATAATCCCCATGGTCCTTTCGGAGTCCCCAGCATCCACTAGGACGTTAGAGAAAATAAGAATTTACTTACCGATAATTCTATTTCTCATAGTCCGTAGTGGATGCTGGGCCCCCATCCCAAATGCGGATTGTCTGCAATACTTGTACATAGTTATTGTTACAAAAATCGGGTTATTATTGTTGTGAGCCATCTTTTCAGAGGCTCCTCTGTTATCATGCTGTTAACTGGGTTCAGATCACAGGTTGTACAGTGTGATTGGTGTGGCTGGTATGAGTCTTACCCGGGATTCAAAATCCTTCCTTATTGTGTACGCTCGTCCGGGCACAGTATCCTAACTGAGGCTTGGAGGAGGGTCATAGGGGGAGGAGCCAGTGCACACCAGGTAGTCCTAAAGCTTTTACTTTTGTGCCCAGTCTCCTGCGGAGCCGCTAATCCCCATGGTCCTTTCGGAGTCCCCAGCATCCACTACGGACTATGAGAAATAGAATTATCGGTAAGTAAATTCTTATTTTTTCCAACAAATAAAAGGCTGTGCAATGTGGTCTTGTGTCGCACCGGCATATGCCAATGCCTTCATGTTCTGTGTGGAACAGGCATTATTTTTCTCTAATCCCCAGTATAAGTCCAATATAGCCATGTACACTCGTTACATCGACGATGTGTTCATGCTATGGACAGGGTCACGTGAGGCGTTTGTAGACATGATGCATCAAGTAAACTTGTTGGATGATTCCATCAAGTTCATTTTTGACATACAAGCAGAGACTATCAATTTCCTGGATGTAAAAATTGTTAGAAAAGATGGCACGTTCATCACCTCCATTTACCAAAAAGCCGACTGATGTCAACAGTTTACTGTTGGCTTCTAGCCATCATCCAAAACCCTTGAAGAATGGTCTCCCGTACTCACAGTACCTTCGGGTTACATCGCATTTGCAGCAGTGCGGATGAAGAGAATAAACACATGGATTTAATGACTTCAAGGTTTTTGGAGAGGGGCTACAACAGTGAACTGTTACGAGCGGCTAGAAAAAAGGCCATGTCTCAACCTAAAATTCCCGTAGCAGTAACGGGTCCCAAAAAGACACAAGACAAAAATACTATTGTTTGTGTGACTGACTATACTACATCTAGTCAGAATCTCAGTAAAACAGCCAAAACAATATGGCCTATAAAACAGAGGGATCCTGATCTCTCCAGTATTAGTTCCAGTAAATTAATGCCGTGTTATAGGAGGGGCAGCAACATACGAGATGTGGTTGTACACAACGACATCTCACGATCTATTGCTACTGGGACAGCCACATTTCTAACAAGAAAACCAGGTAATTATAAATGCACTGGGTGTGTTACTTGTCAGTATCTTGAAACCGGTGATTATATAACACATCCGCACACTGGAATCAAGATCAAAATTACACAAGTACTCACCTGCACAAGTAAATTTGACCTATATTGCATCAAATGCCCTTGTGGGCTCTACTATATAGGCAAAACGTCCTGCCTCTTTAAGGAACGTATGAGCCAGCACAGAAGTGCTATAAAGCAAATACTTGAGGGTAAACAAGTGGACCAGCCAGTAGCAAAATATTTCAAAGCACATCAACAGTCTTGCTGCCTTACGGTACAAAATGTTGGAACAAGTCCCCTTAACTAAACGGGGAGGAGACAGACAGAAGATTTTGTTGCAAAAGGAGGCCCGTTGGATACACCGGCTTAGTACGTTGGCTCCCAATGGCCTCAATGAGACATTGTCTCTTACCTGTTTCTTGTAAAGCACAAGCTGCATTAGGTATAAAATAGAACATTTATTTGCAATTAATAATGGTAACTTTGGTGTTTTAAGACTAGTATCTAGCAGAAATTCTTCGTATTTAGGTATTCATAAGTACATAAAATGTATTATACATTCATAACAGTGTTTCCAGATTTGCAAATGAGTCCGTTTTGCATTACTGTTTCTATGGAGATGGTTTTTTTTCACTGGTCGGGAAACGTCATCACATTGACTCTGTTTGTCTCTAAGTGTTGACGAACCCGGAAGTAAGTCCGGCGACGTAGCCGGAGACTGTGCACGTGGGGAGTGTTTAGAGCATAAAGGTAGGATTGTTTTATATTACACTTTGTATCTTCTGATGACGGTTGAATAAAACCGAAACGTTAAGCTAAAGCAGAACCGAGTGATCTCAGTTATTGCCTTTATGAAATCCGAGAGTGCCGCCATCACCTGTACCTATCTATATATATATATCTATATATATATATATATATATATATATATGTGGAACATTGAGGAATCGGGTATTTGGCGGCCGTTAAACATAAGCAAATAACCGCTAAGATATGTATGCACGTTGCGTATACACGCCGACACGCTATGCGCACAATGCAGCGACACGTGCGGCTGAATACACCTTATTCCCAAACAAGAATGGAATGCGACACCAGTAGTTATATGTAATGTTGTGGTCCAACGCATCAACAATATTAACTCAAAAGATACAGATAAAAGATACAACAATATTACAGAGAAGCGCTACAACCAATAGTACATACGTTAGTTTGCGAGCGCCCCCGGATCCAGGACTCAGTCACTCTTGGCAAGATGACCTTCAGAGTATAGGGACTGAGCCTGGATCAGGAGACCTCTCTTTTATACAATGAGTCCAAATACAGTACAATAGGAAATGTAGGCTCTTCTTCCATAGGTCAGGGGGCAAGTCATTTACAGTACATGAGGGGTCATAGGTTGGTTTCAATGAATGGGCGATGCTTGGTCCAGGTGTACTTGCAGGTGTTCGCCTCTGGTTTCCCGCCGAATATCCTGAGTACAGTATTTACAGTAGTTTGTGATTATTACAATTCTGCGCATATCTACATGCAGAAACATGCTATAAACTGCAAATAGCAACCGGAATGTAGATCTGAAAATACTGCACATCTGGATACCAAACACTAAGTCCTAACCTTGCTCCATCCCCTCACATCCTGTAACCCTGAATAACTCTGTTGTTCTATCTTTTGAGTATATGTAAGTTGCTGGCAAAGTGTGTGGAGACTGGTGAAATTGTGCACTATATGAATAGAATATTGAATATGTCTTTGTGGCTTTTCTGTGCGAATGCGTATGTTACCGTATATACTCAAACCACGCGCCAATAGGCAAGGCTCGTGAACCAGTGTACGTAGCGTGCGTGTATGCGCATGCACGGCGAACACGCACAGAGGCCACTCTGTTTGCTGTTTGCATATGGTGTGTATGTAATATTTTCGACTTCGACAGGTGATTCGGGAGATATTAAAAGGATTTGGTTAAATGTGACAACTTTTGATAACGCCCCATCTGCTGTCCCTCAGTATTGCTTCCAAGCAACGCTTAGCCTGTAACTATTGCTACACTCCATCACACTGAGTGTTCTCCCCCTAATATGTGCATCTCTCAGGCATTCCGAGAGAGCAGCTACCTGCGGATAATACATTATGATGCGTCTCCAAACAAATTTTATGTTCATTTTCTAAAAGTTAAAAGCTGAAGGTTGACCGTGGAGGCTCCTCATCCATGAATTGTCCCTGCAGGGCATGCTGGGATTTGTAATGCACAACAGTGGGATATTTACAGGTTGCCTCTCCCTGTACTCGGATGTCTATCTGCTACCTGATCTGTATCGGTTTTCTGTCGGGTCTGATCTCACTTTCCTGTAAAACATCTGGATAAGTGAAAACCGAAACGCTTCCATTTTTATGTTCACTGTTTACATTCTTCAGCCTTGAGTCATTTTCCTTAAGAACATAAGGTCACAAAGGCGCTACAGCCACATTCCTCACTGCAACAGGAAATGTAGGGATCACAATTAAGTCACTCATCGAAGCTAGACTAGTACGGGTTCCATTGTGTTACAAGGGGTTCTCTACTTGCACATTGCTGTAACTCCCAGGGCCGTTACTTTCTGTTGGCCAGGATGACACCAGGGGTGCCAATCGGTGGAGGGCCCAAGCTCAGCCAACCACAAATTTGAACCCCTATAGGAGGATTACTGGCACCCAACTCAGGAAGGTTCTCCACAAATTACCCAAGCCTTTCCTCTTGCTATGTGCTCTTTTGCTCCATTACGTTCCGGCCCGGAGGTGCAAAGTTATGTTGCAGCCAGGGCCGCCCAGACCCCTAGATAAGGTCCTCCTAACGTCTACAGATAACATTTGTCTAACTCCATCCATTACCCGGATAGGGAAGGGAACAGCCCACTGATGCGTCTCATAGCTCTGGCTTTAGACCAATCAAGATATTACAGGTCTTCATTCTCGCCATATGCAAATACGCACTCAAGATGATACTTGTATGAATGTATAGCCAGTAGGCCGCTATTAGGCAGGCCTAGAATGTGGCGTTAGACCCACATGGGGCCTAATTCAGACCTGATCGCTAGGCTGCGTTTTCGTACAGCGGACGATCAGGTCTAAACTGCGTATGCGCCGCAATGCGCAGGCGCGTTGCACGGGTACAAAGCGGATCGCCGCTCAGCGATGGGTTTGTGCGAAGGATCCATTTGCACGGGCGTTCTCTAGGAGATTGACAGGGAGAAGGCGTTTGTGGGTGGCAACTGACCGTGTCTGGAAAAACGTAGGCGTGTCCAAGCGTTTGCAGGGCGGGTTCCCAGACTGGCTGATGTGATCGCAGCGGCTGAGTAAGTCCTGGACTACTCAGAGACTGCACAAAATCTGTTTGTACAGCTCTGCTACACATGCGTTCGCACACTTGCACAGCTAAAATACACTCCCCCCATAGGCGGCGACTATCTGATCGCAGCAGTGCAAAAATCACCTGCTAGCAAACAGGTCTGAATCACCCCCATTATTTAGGGAGACAAGTATAAGTAAATATCTTCTGTCGTACACTCTCTGCACTAAGTGGAGGCAATCACCTTTATTACTATTCTTGCTGTACTTCTGTTTCATTCTCTACGCATTTTAATAAGGTCCAGTAACCCAGCGAAACAGCAACAACTTAGTCACGCTGTAATAATAATAAATATCAGACAGCAGGAGCCGGACAAGATATCTCTTATGGTAATCTAAGATCTCTGACCGGCGCCTGGGAGAAAGCCAAGACAGCTGAGCTCTGTATGAGTGGCACTCTCTGCAATGAACACACTGCCGACACAGTGCCTAAATAATTATTCTATCCTACGCATCAACATGCATTGTCATCGGCAATAAGTAACACTCCATGTGCACTCACTATTCATGACGTGTGATTGGGGCAGTTTACGATACACAGGATACATACCCCCTACCAGCCAAATACAGATACACTATACTGTGCCAATTCCAGTTTAGAAAATGAATGGTAGAACTGAGTGCCAGCCATGATGTTTCTTACCCACTAATTGGGGGATATGTACTAAGCTTTGGAGAGAGATAAATCGGGGTGAGATAAACTATCAACCAATCAGCTCACACACCCACAGTGCAGTGCTCAACGCACAAGGGAAGTGAGTAGGGAAGGTGTCCCACTGTATAGGGTCACCCAACCATTCCAGGAGCATAGGCAAGTACGGAATTTGCCTTTGTGTCATCATAGCCCAGGGGAAAAGAAAATACCTGTCTCTTATGATATACAGGTGTGGCTATTAAATAACAAGACTGATGCTGTAATTTACATTTAATTATGTTACAGTATGTACAATTTCGGTCAATTTTTTTCCCACACTTTCGTTTGTTTTTGATGTGCAAGACCTTTCCTGGGATGTTGTTCATCCTCTCCAACATCCTCACGGCTGTCACTTAATCTTTTGTGCCGCTCAAACACACGT
The DNA here is from genome assembly GCF_028390025.1 of Pseudophryne corroboree. Taxonomy (NCBI): domain Eukaryota; kingdom Metazoa; phylum Chordata; class Amphibia; order Anura; family Myobatrachidae; genus Pseudophryne; species Pseudophryne corroboree. Next base: position 1,200,937,310 of record NC_086444.1, on the reverse strand, counting down.
GCACATGACATACGATCTGCCCTATAAGCCTCTGTTAGCATACGGAAAGATTCGGTGGGCGTTTTTGTTCCGTTTAACTAAACATTTTAAGTTAACACCTGGCTCTGCTTTTAAGCTGAGCATTTTTACGACGCACAGGAAAAACAACTACTTCGAACGCTGCGCAAGAGGGGTGAAACTTGCAAAACCGTTTTAGGATAGTCTAAGATCAACCCCCCCCCCCACACACACACACTTCCTTTTAGCTCACAAAGTATGTTTTGTTTTGTTTTTTACAAGCAAAGTCTCGTTATTTAATACTCACACCTCGTACATAGGTGTTTTAAAAGCCCAAAAAATATAAAAGCCTGTAAGTATTTAGTAAAGGCTGCAGGAAAGCATATACAAGCCAATAAATGAAACTCATCTGATGATGGAAAACCATGGCCCTCATTCCGAGTCGTTCGCTCGGTATATTTCATCGCATCGCAGTGAAATTCCGCTTAGTACGCATGCGCATTATTCGCACTGCGACTGCGCCAAGTAATTTAACAATGAAGATAGTATTTTTACTCACGGCTTTTTCTTCGCTCCGGCGATCGTAATGTGATTGACAGGAAATGGGTGTTACTGGGCGGAAACACGGCGTTTCATGGGCGTGTGGTTAAAAACGCTACCGTTTCCGGAAAAAACGCAGGAGTGGCCGGAGAAACGGAGGAGTGTCTGGGCGAACGCTGGGTGTGTTTATGACGTCAAACCAGGAACGACAAGCACTGAACTGATCGCAGATGCCGAGTAAGTCTGAAGCTACTCTGAAACTGCTAAGTAGTTTGTAATCGCAATATTGCGAATACATCGGTCGCAATTTTAAGAAGCTAAGATTCACTCCCAGTAGGCGGCGGCTTAGCGTGTGTAACTCTGCTAAAATCGCCTTGCGAGCGATCAACTCGGAATGAGGGCCCATGTTAAATATAACGAAACTAAGATTCCAAAATTATATTGCCTATTAGGCTGAATGCGGTTTATATTTTGCAATGCCTACTGTGACATCACCCGTTGATGGGCCCTTGTAGTGGCAACAAAGGTGGCTGAAGTGATTCTTGCCACGGAGCCATTATACCTCTCCAAGTTTCTTTTGGGCACTGCATTACCTTCCTTTTCCTGATAAAATACTGGCCTAATAAAAGCTTGAAAAGATGAAGTCAATTATGTTACAAAGTTACATGAAGGCGCAAACAAGGCAATGGAATAAAGTTGATCAAAGAAAGCGAATAATCGCTTTAGGAAAACACAATTTTCTCTTACGTCCTAGACTAGAGGATGCTGGGGACTCCGTAAGGACCATAGGGTATAGACTGGCTCCGCAGGAGACATGGGCACTATAAAGAACTTTAGATGGGTGTGCACTGGCTGCTCCCTCTATGCTCCTCCTCCAGACCTTAGTTAGATCCTGTGCCCAGAGGAGAAGGGTGCATTACAGGGAGCTCTCCTGAGTTTCTCTGAAAAATAATTTTGTTAGGTTTTTTATTTTCAGGGAGCACTGCTGGCAACAGGCTCCCTGCATCGTGGGACTGAGGAGAGAGAAGCAGACCTACTTAAATGATAGGCTTTGCTTCTTAGGCTACTGGACACCATTAGCTCCAGAGGGTCAGAACGCAGGTCTCACCCTCGCCGTTCGTCCCAGAGCCACGCCGCCGTCCTCCACACAGCCGGAAGATAGAAGCCGGGTGAGTATAAGAAGAAAGAAGACTTCAAAGGCGGCAGAAGACTTCAGATCTTCTCTGAGGTAACGCGCAGCGGTAACGCAGCGCGCCATTGCTCCCACACACAACACACACAGCGGGCACTGAAGGGTGCAGGGCGCAAAGGGGGGGGGGGGCGCCCTGGGCAGCAATTATAAACCTCTAGGGGCTGGCTAATATATATATATATATATATATATATATATATATATATATATATAACAAGCAAGGAAAGCTGCGGCTCTCAGAAATATACAATTGCTGTTTCTCCTTGACAAAGGGGTGTGCCAACCCCGAAACGTTGGATTTCAGATGCTTGTTTTAATACACTAAGAATTTTGCATTAAGTCTCTGAGTGCCGCAGCTTTCCTTGCTTGTTTACACATCACATGTTTCCTGGAGGCACCGGAGCACCTGAACATCTAAGGAGGAGTGCCGGTCCACACATTGCCCATATATATATATATATATATATATATATATATAGAGAGAGAGAGAGGCTGCGGAGGCAGTATAATATATAATCCCCCGCCAGTATAGAAAATTTGAGCAGGACCGAAGCCCGCAGCTGAGGGGGTGGAGCTTGGACCCTCAGCACTAACCAGCGCCATTTTCTCCACAGCACACTGCAGAGAAGCTGGCTCCCCGGACTCTCCCCTGCTGAACACGGTGACAGAGGGCAAAAAAGAGGGGGGGGGGGGGCACTTTTTATTGGCGCAGTGAGTGTATATTTCTATATTTATATAAAAGCGTTGTTTTGTCTGGGAATTTGGTTTCCAGTGTCAGTTGGCGCTGGGTGTGTGCTGGCATACTCTCTCTCTGTCTCTCCAAAGGGCCTTTTTGGGGAACTGTCTCCATATAGATATATCCCTGAGTGTGTGGGGGTGTCGGTACGCGTGTGTCGGCATGTCTGAAGCGGAAGGCTCTTGTAAGGAGGAGGTGGAGCAGATGATTGTGGTGTCTCCGTCGGCAACGCCGACACCTGATTGGTTGGATATGCTCTATGTTTTAAATGCAAATGTGTCTTTATTACATCAGAGGTTGGACAAAGCAGAGTCCAGGGATAAAACAGGGAGTCAATCCCATGGCTTTGGCTGTGTCACAGGGCCCTTCAGGGTCTCAGAAACGTCCCCTGTCCCAAGTAGCAGACACTGATACCGACACGGATTCTGGTTCCAGTGTCGACTACGATGATGCGAGGTTACACCCAAGGGTGGCCAACAGTATTCATTATATGATTATTGCAATAAAGGATGTTTTACATATCACAGATGACCCCTCTGTCACTGACGAGGGTACACATGTTTAAGGAAAATAAACCTGAGGTAACCTTTCCCCCATCTCATGAGCTGAACGCGTTATTTGAAAAGGCTTGGGAAACTCCAGACAAGAAACTGCAGATTCCCAAAAGAATTCTTATGGCGTATCCTTTCTCTGCGCAGGACAGGTTACGGTGGGAATCCTCACCCAGGGTGGACAAGGCGTTAACGCACTTGTCCAAAAAGGTGGCGCTACCGTCTCCAGACACGGCAGCCCTCAAGAATCCTGCTGATCGCAGACAGGAAACTACCTTAAATATCTATTTATACACATACGGGGGCCTTGCTCAGACCGGCAATAGCGTCGGCAAGGGTTTGTAGCGCTGTTGCAGCTTGGACGGATACTTTGTCAGCTGACATTGATACCCTGGATAGGGATACCATTTTATTGACCTTAGGTCACATTAAGGACGCAGTCTTATATATGAGAGACGCTCCGAGAGACGTTGGTCTGCTAGGTTCGAGAGCCAACACCATGGCAATTTCTGCTAGGCGAGCCCTGTGGACCCGCCAATGGACGGGTGATGCCGACTCAAAGAAGCATATGGAAGTTTTACCTTACAAAGGTGAGGATTTATTTGGGGAAGGTCTCGCGGACCTTGTTTCCGCAGCTACCGCGTGCAAATCTACTTTTTTACCTTATGTTTCCCTACAGCAAAAGAAAACGCCGCAATATCAGATGCAGTCCTTTCGGTCGCATAAGTCCAGAAGAGGTCGGGGCTCTTCCTTCCTCGCCAGAGGTAAGGGAAGAGGGAAAAAGCTTCCTGCTACGGCTAGTTCCCAGGAGCAGAAGTCCTCCCCGGCTTCTACTAAATCCACCGCATGACGCTGGGGCTCCACTGAGGGAGTCTGCGCCGGTGGGGGCACGTCTTCGACTCTTCAGCCACGTCTGGGTTCAGTCAAACGTGGATCCTTGGGCAGTGGAAATTGTATCCCAAGGCTACAAGCTAGAATTTGAAGACATGCCTCCTCGCCGGTTTTTCAAATCGGCTCTTCCAGCTTCTCCCCCAGAGAGGGAGATAGTTTTAGCTGCAATTAAAAAACTGTGTCAACAACAAGTGGTTGTCGAGGTTCCCCTAGTTCAACAGGGGAAGGGGTACTATTCAACCCTATTTGTGGTCCCGAAACCGGATGGCTCGGTCAGACCCATTCTAAATTTAAAATCCGTAAACCTGTACTTGAAAAAGTTCAAATTCAAGATGGAATCGCTCCGGGCAGTTATCTCCAGCCTGGAGGGGGGGGGGGGGGGGAATTTATGGTGTCACTGGACATAAAGGATGCATACCTTCACGTCCCCATATATCCCCCTCATCAGGCGTACCTGAGATTCGCTGTACAGGACTGTCATTACCAATTTCAGACGTTGCCGTTTGGGCTTTCCACGGCCCCGAGGATTTTCACCAAGGTAATGGCGGAAATTATGGTGCTCCTGCGTCGGCAGGGAGTTACAATTATCCCGTACTTGGACGATCTCCTGATAAAGGCGAGATCGAGAGATCAGTTGCTGAAAAGCGTGGCGCTCTCCCTGAGAGTGCTGCAGCAACATGACTGGATTCTGAATCTACCAAAGTCACAGTTGGTTCTAACAACTCGGATATCTTTCTTAGGCATGATTCTGGACACGGAACAAAGGAGGGTTTTTCTCCCAATGGAAAAAGCCCAGGAACTCCAGAACATGGTCAGAGACCTGTTAAAACCGAAAAGAGTGTCAGTCCATCAATGCACTCGAGTACTGGGAAAAATGGTGGCGACCTACGAGGCCATCCCCTTCGGCAGGTTTCATGCGAGGACGTTTCAGTGGGACATTCTGGACAAGTGGTCCGGGTCCCATCTTCAAATTCATCAGAAAATAAGCCTGTCCCCCAGGGCCAGGGTGTCTCTCCTGTGGTGGCTGCAGAGTGCTCACCTTCTAGAGGGTCGCAGGTTCGGCATTCAAGACTGGGTTCTGGTAACCACGGACGCGAGCCTCCGAGGATGGGGAGCAGTCACACAAGGAAGAAACTTTCAGGGGATATGGTCAAGCCAGGAGGCTTGTCTATATATCAGCGTACTGGAATTGAGGGCCATATACAACGGCCTACGTCAAGCGGAGAATCTTCTTTGCGACCTACCGGTTCTGATTCAATCAGACAACGTCACAGCCATGGCTCATGTAAACCGCCAAGGCGGAACAAGGAGCAGGGTGGCAATGGCGGAAGCCACCAGGATTCTGCGCTGGGCGGAAAATCACATAAGCGCTTTGGCAGCAGTCTTCATTCTGGGAGTGGACAACTGGGAAGCAGACTTCTTCAGCAGACACGATCTATATCCAGGAGATTGGGGACTTCATCAAGAAGTTTTTGCAGAGATAACAAGTCATTGGGGACTTCCTCAAATAGACATGATGGTGTCACGCCTCAACAAGAAGCTTCGGAGGTATTGTGCCAGGTCAAGGGACCCTCAGGCAGTAGCAGTGGACGCCCTGGTGACACCGTGGGTGTTTCAGTCGGTCTATGTGTTCCCTCCTATTCCACTCATCTCAAAGATATTGAGAATCATAAGACGAAAAACAGTGCAGACAATACTCATTGTTCCAGATTGGCCTCGAAGGGCCTGGTATTCCGATCTTCAGGAAATGCTCACAGAAGATCCGTGGCCTCTTCCTCTCAGAGAGGACCTGTTGCAACAGGGGCCCTGCGTGTTCCAAGACTTACCGCGGTTACGTTTGACGGCATGGCGGTTGAACACCGAATCCTAGCTGGGAAAGGCATTCCGGAAGAAGTCATCCCTACTCTGATGAAGGCTAGAAAGGAGGTGACGGCGAAACATTATCACCGTATCTGGAGAAAGTATGTATCTTGGTGTGAATCCAAGAATGCTCCTACGGAAGTTTTCCATCTGGGCCGTTTTCTCCACTTTCTACAGACAGGAGTGGATATGGGCCTAAAATTAGGTTCCATTAAGGTACAGATTTCGGCCCTATCAATTTTCTTTCAGAAGGAATTGGCTTCTCTTCCAGAAGTCCAGACTTTTGTAAAGGGAGTGCCGCACATACAGCCTCCTTTTGTGCCTCCGGTGGCACCATGGGACCTTAACGTGGTGTTACAGTTCCTGAAGTCTCACTGGTTTGAACCTCTTCAAACGGTTGAATTAAAATGTCTCACTTGGAAGGTGGTCATGTTGTTGGCCTTGGCATCTGCAAGGCGGGTGTCTGAATTGGCGGCTTTGTCTCACAAAAGCCCCTATCTGATTTTCCATGTGGATAGAGCAGAATTAAGGACTTGTCCTCAATTTTTGCCTAAGGTGGTTTCATCGTTTCATATGAACCAACCTATTGAGGTGCCTGTGGCTACTAGTGACTTGGAGGATTCCAAGTCACTTGATGTAGTCAGGGCCTTAAAAATTTATGTAGCCAGGACGGCTCGGGTTAGGAAAACAGAGGCACTGTTTGTCCTGTATGCAGCCAACAAGGTTGGCGCTCCTGCTTCTAAGCAGACTATTGCTCGCTGGATCTGTAACACGATTCAGCAGGCTCATTCTACGGCTGGATTGCCGTTACCAAATTCGGTAAAGGCCCACTCCACTGGGAAGGTGGGCTCTTCTTGGGCGGCTGCCCGAGGCGTCTCGGCATTACAGCTTTGCCGAGCGGCGACTTGGTCGGGTTCAAACACTTTTGCTAAATTTTACAAGTTTGATACCTTGGCTGAGGAGGACCTCATGTTTGCTCAATCGGTGCTGCAGAGTCATCCGCACTCTCCCGCCCGGTCTGGAGCTTTGGTATAATCCCCATGGTCCTTACGAAGTCCCCAGCATCCTCTAAGACGTAAGAGAAAATAAGATTTTAAACCTACCGGTAAATCTTTTTCTCCTAGTCTGTAGAGGATGCTTGGTGCCTGTCCCAGTGCGGACAGGTTTCTGCAAGGCTTGTATATGGTTATTGCTTACATAAGGGTTATGTTACAGTTAAGATCAGTCGTTGGCTGATGCTGTTTTGTTCATACTGTTAACTGGTTGCGTATATTCCATGTTATACGGTATGGATGGTGTGGGCTGGTATGAATCTTGCCCTTAGATTAACAAAAATCCTTTCCTCGTACTGTCCGTCTCCTCTGGGCACAGTTTCTCTAACTGAGGTCTGGAGGAGGGGCATAGAGGGAGGAGCCAGTGCACACCCATCTAAAGTTCTTTATAGTGCCCATGTCTCCTGCGGAGCCCGTCTATACCCCATGGTCCTTACGGAGTCCCCAGCATCCTCTACGGACTAGGAGAAAAAGATTTACCGGTAGGTTTAAAATCTTATTTTCCTAATGTAGGAGGGCTTTTAATAATACATGTGTACTGTGCTCTGCTGGCAGTCAGCGTTTTTAGCTTATATCTTAAATACATACCTACCGACACTACCAGAATGTGAGGGAAGCTCCTGGGGGGGTTTTTTGTATCTTTTTGAACTCCTAAGAAAGTTTAGAATGCTCCTGAATGGTGGGACAAGTGGGCAGGGATTAGGGTTCACTGACACTGTCACGTCATTAGAGGCTAGCCACTGCGTAAACATGTTGCTCGGTGATGAAGAGCTAAGGGGAGGCATATCACATCCTCAGATGAGTGATTGCACATTTGTGAACAGTGAGTGATTGCACATTGGTGTATCCTTACCCATTTTGGACCTTCTAGACCAGGGCTGGCCAAACCGGTCCTCGAGATCTACCAACAGTTCATGTTTTCCAGGCCTCCTGGAGATCTGTAGAATTGTCAGTTAGGAATGAATGCATCACATCTTAATTAGTAATGACTACACCTGTGCACCAGCTAGGTGGTCTGGAAAATGTGAACCGTTGGTAGATCTCGAGGACCGGTTTGGCCAGCCCTGTTCTAGACCTTCCCTCCGCATTTCCGAGAGGGAGGTCTACAAAGTCAGCAAGCATGGTAAAATATGTAATTTTATGTACCTACTAAAGTGAAATAACTAATAATTTTGATAGAGATTTCTTTCCAAGGAATTTGCAGGTATTCGGGGGTTTGAAAATAGGAAAATCAGAGTCTGAAAGGTTACACTGTTCCATACAGGTGCTGTAAGCTTGCAATGTTTGATAGGACTGCAATGTTATAGTTTGATGTTACCCTTTTGTATGTTGAATCTCTTTATCACCGTGTGAGCCTCGTTATATGTTTTATGCTTCCTTCATTATAATCAGCCTTTATCTGACATTTTCTTATACTTAATATGGTTAGAGTACACATTTGTGTAGAAAATGAAAGTTCCGTTCCTTTGCTAATTATACACTTTGTGTAGCTTCTGCAATTTCTCTGGAATGTCCTTAACACATAAAACACAACACAGGCCAATGGTAAGAGATTTCCCCATAAAGAGGATCATGTGATCAGTGGACTGCTTGTTAACCCTTACCTGTTCATATCACTTTGTCCAGAGCAATGATTTCTCTTATAGCTGCTTTATTTATCGGGTGGTAAGTGCACAATTCTGCTGAGATTTTCGCTTTATAAGACTTTCAATGGACTGATTAAAATAAATGTTTACACCAAGTCATTAAAGTCAGGCTAACCCCATTTTATGCCCTATACGATATACGTGAATTTAAAAAGAAATATATGCAGAAAGACTTTGAACAGAGCCAAAACTTGCATGGTCAGGGTAGGTCAGGCATTCCCAACCGCGGTTCTCAAGGCACACCAACAGTGCAGGTTTTAGTGATATCCAGACTTCAGCACAGATGGTTTAATCAAAATAACTGAGGTACTAATTAAGTCACCTGTGTTCAAGCCTGGATTTCAATAAAACCAGGACTGTTAGTGTGCCTTGAGGACCGAGGTTGGGAAACACTGGGGTAGGTTGTGAACAAAAAGGCGAAACTAGCTAATGGTCAGGGCAGGTGACTGACAAGGTGTAGCAAGCTAATGGTCAGGGCAGGTGACTAACAACAAGGTGTAGCAAGCTAATGGCCAGGGCAGGTGACTAACAACAAGGTGTAGCAAGCTAATGGTCAGGGCAGGTGACTAACAACAAGGTGTAGCAAGCTAATGGTCAGGGCAGGTGACTAACAACAAGGTGTAGCAAGCTAATGGTCAGGGCAGGTGACTAATAACAAAGTAACAAACAAATGGTCAGAGCAGGTAGCAAACAACATGGTGAAACAAGCTAATAGGGCAAGAAGGTTAACAACAAGATAAAACAGGCTGATCGACCAGGCAAGTGGCTAACAACAAGGTGGAACAATGCCATGGAATGAGCACATGGAACATCATTCAGCGCTGGACTTTTATTGGCTGCGACTTGCTCTAATTTTATGCCTGATTCTTCAAATGCATCTAAGTCATGCCAATCATGCAACGTTCGAATGCTGCAACTGTTATTTAAAAGCAATAATGCATTGTATACTCAGGTTACAAAAATAAAGTATGTTTACTACTCGGTTTGGGAAGGGGGAAGACTGTTCATATGTTTATTAAAATGTTATATATGCGCCTGGCTTGATTTGGATACTCTGGCCATATACTGCATTGCGTATGAATTGTGTGTTGTTTTTGTCCATCTTTTGTACTCCCAGTGAAGCCGCATTTACCTGCCTCATCTGCTCCTGTTACTTGCATGGGGAGCCAGGTATATTTGCAACCATTGCAGAGTATGTCGCAGGATGGTGTAATGGTTAGCATTACTGCCTCACAACACTGAGGTCACGGGTTTCGATTCCCACCATGGCCCTAACTGTGTGGAGTTTGTATATTCTCCCCGTACTTGCGTGGGTTTCCTCCGAGTACTCCGGTTTCCTCCCACAATCCCAGAAATATACTGGCAGGTTAATTGGCTCCCAACAAAATTAACCGTAGCGTGAATGTTTCTTTGTGTACATGTGATAGGGAATATAGATTGTAAGCTCCACTGGGGCAGGGACTGATGTGAATGGGCAAAATATTCTCTGTAAAGCGCTGCGGAATATGTGTGCGCTATATAAATAACTGGTAATATATAAATAAATAATAAATGTCGCAGTTTGTGTTTGCACACAGCTCAAATTGCAAATTACTGCTATTACGGGGTGAATAAGGTCCTTCATGACTTAAGTCTGAGGAGTAGGGATACAGTAGTGCAGAGTGTATTGTTTATTTCTTCACATCTGACATTACGGTTGACAGGATCCCCCACTTCCCCAAAAATGGGTTTAGATGTCTCCAAAATTGTGGTTTCTCTGGACATAACACTAATAAATTATAAATGTGTGACAAAAATTAGCAATACAATAGCACATGTAGCAGGCCTGAACATACTACTACCATAGCAGTGCAGGGCAGGGCAGGCAGCTCACAACCAAGTGAAATAAGCTTATGGTCAGGGCAGGCAGCTCACAACCAGGTGAAATAAGCTTATGGTCAGATCAGGCAGCTCACAGCCAGGTGAAATAAGCTTATGGTCAGATCAGGCAGCTCACAGCCAGGTGAAATCAGATCATGAGCAGGGCAGGCAGTTAAGCAGAAAAACAGATTACAAGGTTCAGGGCTAGTGGTGACAAGTGAGTGTAGGTGTGACGAGAGCTGGGAACTGTGCAAAAGGTTATTCCCTCTGGGGATCCTCTCTTGCTGGAAGAGATTATTGCTATGACACTCTCCACTCAGTTCTTAAATTGCACCATGTGGCCGTGTTAGAGAACTTCCACCCTTCATCTTGGGTTATTTCATGTTCAGTTATGTTACAGTATATTACAGAAGGTGCTTCCACTTTAATTCATGTAACTTAGAGCTTGGTGTTGATTACCAAGATGTGTTATTGGGTTCATATTTTGATAGTTTTTAGGTTATGGTTGCTAAATGTCTGTGTCTTTATTGACTAGCAACAATGCTAAGTACATCACTGGTAATTAAGTTTGGCCACAACAAACAAACTTCAGCTCTACTGTATTACTACGACTGGTGTAATATTCCACTCTGCGAGCAGCCCCAACCAGATAGGGGTGGAGATGCAATATCCGGGTTATTTAATTAGGTCACAGTGAAGCAATAATTCAGCTATTATGCAGTACAAGTCTTGTTTATATTTATGTTCTATCATGGACCAAGTCTTTCCACTGCTCCTGGATCGTGGGAATTCTGAGGTCTATAGCAGAGTAAGACTGGGGTAGGCTATCAGGGCTGTCAGAAAGTGGCCACGGGTCTGGGTACTGAGGAGGAAGTGGTCTAATCAGGGGAAGAGTGGCCACCACCCTCATAAAATGTAAAGTAGTTGTACAGTTTCCGCGAAGCACAGGGGGCGCCGGCAGCAGCACTCTGACCCGAACATGGGCCATGCCCCTCCATCAGGCCCAGGCTCGAGTAATTAGCACCCCCTTCGGCTCCCCATGACTTGAAACCTTAGACTGTTAGGGACCTACGCAATACCTGGACGTGGCGGGTAGGCCTATTATTTTGGCCATGATTATGCAAAAAACCTCTTTAATTGCAAACTTTATTGCTAAATTTATTACAATTCTAATTAGTAACGTTTTAATAGTGCACCTGCAACCTTTTTCTGTGTGTGGCACTATAGGTCTCAGCAAGGTAGCACCTTCCATTAATTGTGTGCAGTCTAGGGCCCCTCCCCATGACGGAAGCAACCAATTTATTGGCTCAACCAAACTTCATGAGAATGCAAGCTAGCAATTGGCTGGAGATTTGTGGCACCGCAAAATGATTGGTTTAGTCATACGGCTGTCCCCGCTGTAGGTAACGAGTACTTTTTAAATAAACTTTATTACAATATGCACAAAGTCATTGGCAGAATAATGTCAGGATAGGAAAACGATTAGCACTGGGCAGAATTGCCTTTCCTAGGCCTTTTTGTGCCTACACCTGGGAGTCTTTAGAGTTGGCAGCAGCCGTAGAGTTTATTACTCACTTCTAAGCCATTTCCTAAATATTATACACAGAGGAAGCTGAGCCCATAAGATAGTGACTCTGGGGTCGCTCTAGAAGACAGCGTAGCTGACCTCTTGTTAAGATTATTTCTGGGCTATATAAACTGGCAGGAGTTTGCTGTTACACTAGGAAGGAAGGGATAGAGAATGGGGTTCTTAAACCACATGAATGAGATAACGGCCTAGTATGCATTCTGTATTTACAGTGATAGGAGAGTGGTGGGCACATGTAAAGGAGAAGTGACATCACTGTACAATTTCCAGTGGGTTGTGAAATAGTGTTACCCCCTCAGCTTTGTCAGCTGGATCTGTATTTGTAACAGTGCTATTAATTTGCCGCTGTAATTGTATCGCTGAGGCACGAGGTTCTCATAGAGCTAAACATAGCTAAGCAATGGATTAATAGCATTGTTCTATAGAGATCCGCAGAAGAACGTAATCGCAGCCATAACACTCCGTGCGACGGATAGGGATACTGAGAACGGGCTGCGGATAAATGGGGCTGGCGATGGCAGATTATGTTGGGGTAGGTGAGTCTCTGCCAGTCCCCACCCACCCATTCACAAACCCATGTGAGCCACACCCCTCCTAGGCTGCACGTACAAAAATTAGTCCAAGATTACTTGGTGACTGTTAAAGGGCCCGCCGGAACAGGGTACGTCCCAAAGGAAGGGTAAACTGTGCCTTAACTTTCAAACATGATTTAAATGGGTGTTCTAGAGCCTTTTGATTTTCTGAGCAGCAAAATGCGTCGTTGTAAACCATGTTTATGCTCAGTGTAACGTTACAGTGGCTAGCACAGAATATGCTGCTCTGAATCCAGTCACACCCAGTAATCCCACTGTCACAGCTTTTATTCTGCAAAAATAATACCGTCTGTAAACTCCCCCTCCCATCATTTGATAAGCGCCTCGGGTCCCAAAGCTGCGATACCGAGATGTCAATTCCAGCTAACACTTTAATCTGATGGATGGTAATCCGAATATTTACACAATCCGTATTCTAGTGCAAACTGTGACTGTAAGAAGCTGGACTTTTCCTGGGAACCCGGGACCCATGTGATCCCTGTTACACATGCGGGTGCTAACGCGTTTCTTTCCCAACTTCAGTGTAGCTGATCTAGGGAATAACCAGCATGCAGTATAACTGCAGGACAGCACCTGCGCCACTGCAAGAACCGAGCCCATGATCACTCTTACACTGAGCTATCTGTATATGACTCATTACAGACATATGAATATGTCATCGGTTCTATTGTCTGGGATGGCTGCAGCTTACATATCTGGAAATAATAACATTACGTGATTGGTAGTGATTTCTGATGTATTACAGTTCCATAGAGAAGACCCAGGAGACGTTTGGGAAGAGCGGTGTGTGAGCTGAGATATGACCGGTGACTGTTTAGGGGATAATTTATGACTTGTAGAGCATGAGAATGACACTGACGTTCTGGTTGTGCATAGGAGATGGTTGATGGCTGTCGTAGAGGTGAAAATCGGAACAATATATCGTCCACACTGCATAGTGTGTACCCACGATTGCACGTTCATGGTCGTCACCCCATTTGATGACCTGCACATTAGACGGGCCGATCCTGTCGACAAGCCGACGTGCAATATATCACGTTGGCATTAAGTTGATTCCCTCAATTGTCCTTGTTTGCAGATCGGTTATGCACATAAAGTGCCTGTATCCTGAATGAGAACAAAGACCTGTGCAATTCAGCTAATGTCTGTGCTCACCATATTTGGGGGCAGGATGGACAAGTGACATACAGCAAGCGGCGGAACTACTGCCGGTGCAGGCAGTGCTATGCACCGGGGCCCTTGGGGATTAGTGCGATTGATGCACCTGTTTCTGAAATCCTGCCTCCTTAGCTCTCCATTCAGTTCCCCCTCCGCTCTCCCAGCTTTCACCGGGTGGGTTGGTGGGTGGCGCTGGTGGTGCGAAAACCAGGAAATAAGACTTCATGATGTCTCATCCCTGGCGGGGAAGCAGCGAGTGTATGCAGAGCAGCAAGAGGAGCAGGTCCCCTGGCTAGCCAGCCTGAACCCGCCCAGCCCCAGCAGCACATAAATGCCAAATGGAGACAGATGTAAAAGCAGAGGAGCAGGTCAGTAGAAAAGGAGGGAGAGGGTGAGGGCAGAAAATATATCTTTATATAAGTGATGGTGTGGGTGGGAGGTACAAATAATTAGGTTTATATACTGTAAGTTAAGGGGTGGTGGGAACAATTGATTAAATATATACAGGAGCAGGGGAGGGGGACAGAAAAATAATACATTGGTAAGAAGATGAGTGGGAGGGTGTAAGAGGAAAAATGATGTTTGTGGGTGCTTATATGATTGATAGATATATATATATATATATATATATATATATATACAGTATATATGCATAAACATACAGTACTATTTTATTGTCGCCAAAAGATAGAGGCAGGCGGTGTGTGTGTGTATGTGTGTGTTGGGGGAGGGAGACGCAAACAAGGGTGCAGACAATTCTAGTTCTACAGCTCTGGTTCAGCCCCACTGCTTTAAGGGACCCTCTCCTTAGAGAGGCAGCTGCACCATGCTGATCTGTGTGTTTGTCCCCGTCGCCCTCGGCATCCTGCTGTTGCCCTCTGTCTCTCCCTGCCACCCTTTACCTCGCCAGTTACCCACTGCCTCTCCCTGCCACCCTCAACATCTCCCTGTCACTCTCTGCCCCTTACTACCTCTGCTTCTCCCTGTCACCTTCTGCTTCTCACTGCCACACTTTACTTCTCTCTGCCACCCACTGCTTCTCTCTGTCTATTGCTTCTACCTGTCACACTCTGCCGCTTTCTGACACCCACTGCCTCACCACTTCCACCCCCTGGCTTCACCCTTCCATCCTCTGGCTCCCCCCTTCTTCCCTCTGCTTCTCTCTCTGTCACAACATCACCCTCTCCTCATCACCCTCTGCCCCAGGAACAACTGCCTCTCCTCATCACCCACTGCTTTTTTCCTTTTCGCTCATTGCACCTCCCTGCGGGGTGGAAGAGGGGGCCCGAAGACATTTTTTGCACATGGTCCCACCTCTTGCAAGTTCCGCCACTGCATACAGCGGAAGGGTGATAACCTACAGCGGGAGCTACGGCCTGGCTAAAGGTCTGTTCAGTGAGTATACAGTGTATGTGCCCATTCAGCCATATGTCAGATGTGAGTCAGGATCACTTGGAATTACTCTGAGTTCTGTAAGCAGGCCGCCATGCAAAGGGTTGTGGTATCTATCCGCACTCTGAATCAGTCCCACAAGACACCAAGACATACAAGATTGCATAGATGCACAGTCACCTAGTTGCCACCAGAAACGTACATTTCACCGACCACTAAATCTGTTTGAGAGCTGGCTTGCACAGAGCTGCCTGCCACTGTGGACGCTCCCTCCCACACATTCGCAGATCTGGGTTTACTGTTTCTGATGCAGAAAATCTTTACATACTGTACGTTCGGTTTTGCACTTTCGTGTGACTCAAAATCAGGCCGTATGTAAGAGTCTAGTTGTGTAATGTAAATTATTATTATTCTTTATATGGTGCCACAAGGGTTCCACAGCGCCTACAAAGTACATAAACAAATGAGCAGAACAAGACAATGCAGGACAAGTACATGGTATATAAACATTGATGCATTAGCGGTCATAAGGCCTGATTCAGTAAGGATTGCAAATTCTGCTAAGTAGCAGAATTTGCAATCCTTGTGAACGCATGCTGGGGGCCGTCCATCGTAGGGCAAGGCCGCCCAGCATGCTGTCTGCCGCCTCCCACCCTTGATGGAGCAGATATTGCGATTGCATCGCAATTTCTGCTTCATCGTAGAATTTGTGATTGCCTTCTGCCGGCGCAGCTAAGTGCAGAGGCTCGTCGCCATGTTTCTAAAGGGGAGGGACAGACAGACAGGGGTGACACAGACATAAATTATAAATATAGATCTCCGTAATCTGCAATTCAGTAACTTGTAAGTAAATACAGACCATTTCCTCACTGTATGCCAAAGAACTAATATTTATGTAAATATCAGCATTTTACTTATCATATACGATTTGTCATACAAGAGAGAGCAAACAGTCACATGACGCTGGAGTAGCTGTCACTGCTGCTTACATAGAAGCAGCAGCGATAGCACTAATATGGTAATGCAGCAGGGGGCGTCACACTTACATAGAAAGAGCAGCGATAGCACTAATATGGTAATGCAGCAGGAGGCGTCACACTTACATAGAAGCAGCAGCGATAGCTCTAATATGGTAATGCAGCAGGGGGCATCACACTTACATAGAAGCAGCAGCGATAGCACTAATATGGTAATGCAGCAGGAGGCGTCATACTTACATAGAAGCAGCAGTGATAGCACTAATATGGTACTGTAGCAGGGGGCGTCACACTTACATAGAAGCAGCAGCGATAGCACTAATATGGTAATGCAGCAGGGGGTATCACACTTACATAGAAGCAGCAGCGATAGCACTAATATGGTAATGCAGCAGGGGGCATCACACTTACATAGAAGCAGCAGCGATAGCACTAATATGGTAATGCAGCAGGAGGCGTCATACTTACATAGAAGCAGCAGTGATAGCACTAATATGGTACTGTAGCAGGGGGCGTCACACTTACATAGAAGCAGCAGCGATAGCACTAATATGGTAATGCAGCAGGGGGCGTCACACTTACATAGAAGCAGCAGCAACAGCACTAATATGGTAATGCAGCAGGGGGCGTCACACTTACATAGAAGCAGCAGCGATAGCACTAATATGTAGTGATGTGCACCGGAAATTTTTTGTGTTTTGGTTTTGGGTTCGGTTCCGCGGCCGTGTTTTGGGTTCGAACACGTTTTGGCAAAACCTCACTGAATTTTTTTTGTCGTATTCGGGTGTGTTTTGGATTCGGATGTTTTTTTAAAAAAACCCTAAAAAACAGCTTAAATCATTGAATTTGGGGGTCATTTTGATCCCATAGTATTTTTAACCTCAATAACCATAATTTACACTCATTTACAGTCTATTCTGAACACCTCACACCTCACAATATTATTTTTAGTCCTAAAATTTGCACCGAGGTCGCTGGATGGCTAAGCTAAGCGACCCAAGTGGCCGACACAAACACCTGGCCCATCTAGGAGTGGCACTGCAGTGTCAGGCAGGATGGCCCTTCCAAAAACTACTCCCCAAACAGCACATGACGCAAAGAAGAAAAAAAAGAGGCGCAATGAGGTAGCTGTGTGAGTAAGCTAAGCGACCCTAGTGGCCGACACAAACACCTGGCCCATCTAGGAGTGACACTGCAGTGTCAGGCAGGATGGCCCTTCCAAAAACTACTCCCCAAACAGCACATGACGCAAAGAAGAAAAAAAAGAGGCGCAATGAGGTAGCTGTGTGAGTAAGCTAAGCGACCCTAGTGGCCGACACAAACACCTGGCGCATCTAGGAGTGGTACTGCAGTGTCAGGCAGGATGGCCCTTCCAAAAACTACTCCCCAAACAGCACATGACGCAAAGAAGAAAAAAAGGCGCAATGAGGTAGCTGTGTGAGTAAGCTAAGCGACCCTAGTGGCCAACACAAACACCTGGCCCATCTAGGAGTGGCACTGCAGTGTCAGGCAGGATGGCCCTTCCAAAAAATACTCCCCAAACAGCACATGACGCAAAGAAAAATGAAAGAAAAAAGAGGTGTAAGATGGAATTGTCCTTGGGCCCTCCCACCCACCCTTATGTTGTATAAACAGGACATGCACACTTTAACCAACCCATCATTTCAGCGACAGGGTCTGCCACACGACTGTGACTGAAATGACTGGTTGGTTTGGGCCCCCACCAAAAAAGAAGCAATCAATCTCTCTTTGCACAAACTGGCTCTACAGAGGCAAGATGTCCACCTCATCATCATCGTCCGATTCATCACCCCTTTCACTGTGTACATCCCCCTCCTCACAGATTATTAATTCGTCCCCACTGGAATCCACCATCTCAGATCCCCGTGTACTTTCTGGAGGCAATTGCTGCTGGTGAATGTCTCCATGGAGTAATTGATTATAATTAATTTTAATGAACATCATCTTCTCCACATTTTCTGGAAGTAGCCTCGTACGCCGATTGCTGACAAGGTGAGCGGCGGCACTAAACACTCTTTCGGAGTACACACTGGAGGGAGGGCAACTTAGGTAGAATAAAGCCAGTTTGTGCAAGGGCCTCCAAATTGCCTCTTTTCCCTGCCAGTATATGTACGGACTGTCTGACGTGCCTACTTGGATGCGGTCACTCATATAATCCTCCACCATTCTTTCAATGGTGAGAGAATCATATGCAGTGACAGTAGACGACATGTCAGTAATCGTTGGCAGGTCCTTCAGTCCGGACCAGATGTCAGCATCAGCAGTCGCTCCAGACTGCCCTGTATCACCGCCAGCGGGTGGGCTCGGAATTCGTAGCCTTTTCCTCGCACCCACAGTTGCGGGAGAATGTGAAGGAGGAGATGTTGACAGGTCGCGTTCCGCTTGACTTGACAATTTTCTCACCAGCAGTTCTTTGAACCCCTGCAGACTTGTGTCTGCCGGAAAGAGAGATCCAACGTAGGTTTTAAATCTAGGATCGAGCACGGTGGCCAAAATGTAGTGCTCTGATTTCAACAGATTGACCACACGTGAATCCTGGTTAAGCGAATGAAGGGCTCCATCCACAAGTCCCACATGCCTAGCGGAATCGCTCTGTTTTAGCTCCTTCAATGCCTCTAGCTTCTTCTGCAAAAGCCTGATGAGGGGAATGACCTGACTCAGGCTGGCAGTGTCTGAACTGACTTCACGTGTGGCAAGTTCAAAGGGCAGCAGAACCTTGCACAATGTTGAAATCATTCTCCACTGCGCTTGAGACAGGTGCATTCCACCTCCTTTGCCTATATCGTGGGCAGATGTATAGGCTTGAATGGCCTTTTGCTGCTCCTCCAACCTCTGAAGCATATAGAGGGTTGAATTCCACCTCGTTACCACCTCTTGCTTCAGATGATGGCAGGGCAGGTTCAGGTTTTTTTGGTGGTGCTCCAGTCTTCTGTACGCGGTGCCTGCACGCCGAAAGTGGCCCGCAATTCTTCTGGCCACCGACAGCATCTCTTGCACGCCCCTGTCGTTTTTTAAATAATTCTGCACCACCAAATTCAAGGTATGTGCAAAACATGGGACGTGCTGGAATTTGCCCAGATGTAAGGCACACACAATATTGCTGGCATTGTCCGATGCCACAAATCCCCAGGAGAGTCCAATTGGGGTAAGCCATTCTGCGATGATCTTCCTCAGTTGCCGTAAGAGGTTTTCAGCTGTGTGCGTATTCTGGAAAGCGGTGATACAAAGCGTAGCCTGCCTAGGAACGAATTGGCGTTTGCGAGATGCTGCTACTGGTACCGCTGCTGCTGTTCTTGCAGCGGGAGGCAATACATCTACCCAGTGGGCTGTCACAGTCATGTAGTCCTGAGTCTGCCCTGCTCCACTTGTCCACATGTCCGTGGTTAAATGGTCATTGGGTACAACTGCATTTTTTAGGACACTGTGGAGTCTTTTTCTGACGTCCGTGTACATTCTCTGTATCGCCTGCCTAGAGAAGTGGAACCTAGATGGTATTTGGTAACGGGGGCACACTACCTCAAGAAATTGTCTAGTTCCCTGTGAACTAACGGCGGATACCGGACGGACGTCTAACACCAACATAGTTGTCAAGGCCTCAGTTATCCGCTTTGCAACAGGATGACTGCTGTAATATTTCATCTTCCTCGCGAAGGACTGTTGGACAGTCAATTGCTTACTGGAAGTAGTACAAGTGGTCTTCCGACTTCCCCTCTGGGATGACGATCGACTCCCAGCAGCAACAACAGCAGCGCCAGCAGCAGTAGGCGTTACACTCAAGGATGCATCGGAGGAATCCCAGGCAGGAGAGGACTCGTCAGACTTGCCAGTGACATGGCCTGCAGGACTATTGGCTTTCCTGGGTAAGGAGGAAATTGACACTGAGGGAGTTGGTGGTGTGGTTTGCGCGAGCTTGGTTACAAGAGGAAGGGATTTACTGGTCAGTGGACTGCTTCCGCTGTCGCCCAAAGTTTTTGAACTTGTCACTGACTTATTATGAATGCGCTGCAGGTGACGTATAAGGGAGGATGTTCCGAGGTGGTTAACGTCTTTACCCCTACTTATTACAGCTTGACAAAGGCAACACACGGCTTGACACCTGTTGTCCGCATTTCTGTTGAAATACTTCCACACTGAAGAGCTGATTTTTTTGGTATTTTCACCAGGCATGTCGATGGCCATATTCCTCCCACTGACAACAGGTGTCTCCCGGGGTGCCTGACTTAAACAAACCACCTCACCATCAGAATCCTCCTTGTCAATTTCCTCCCCAGCGCCAGCAACACCCATATCCTCATCCTGGTGTACTTCAACACTGACATCTTCAATTTCACTATCAGGAACTGGACTGCGGGTGCTCCTTTCAACACTTGCAGGGGGCGTGCAAATGGTGGAAGGCGCAAGCTCTTCCCGTCCAGTGTTGGGAAGGTCAGGCATCGCAACCGACACAATTGGACTCTCCTTTGGGATTTGGGATTTCGAAGAACGCACAGTTCTTTGCTGTGCTTTTGCCGCAAGCCTTTTCTTTTTTCTAGCGAGAGGATGAGTGCTTCCATCCTCATGTGAAGCTGAACCACTAGCCATGAACATAGGCCAGGGCCTCAGCCGTTCCTTGCCACTCCGTGTCGTAAATGGCATATTGGCAAGTTTACGCTTCTCCTCAGACGCTTTTAATTTTGATTTTTGGGTAATTTTTTTACTGATCTTTTGTGTTTTGGATTTTACATGCTCTGTTCTATGACATTGGGCATCGGCCTTGGCAGACGACGTTGATGGCATTTCATCGTCTCGGCCATGACTAGTGGCAGCAGCTTCAGCACGAGGTGGAAGTGGATCTTGATCTTTCCCTATTTTTTTAACCTCCACATTTTTGTTCTCCATATTTTGCGCACAACTAAAAGCCACCACAGGTATACAATGTAGATGGATAGTATAGTATTACTTATACTTATGGACGACGAGTGCACTGACGACACAGAGGTAGGTACAGCCGTGGCCTACCGTACTGCTGCTTAGTGCTTATATATAAATATAATATACTGTATAACGGACCTGGTGGACAGTGTCAGCAGACTGTTAAACTAGTATGAAGAAAGAAAAAAAAACACCACAGGTATACAATGTAGATGGATGGATAGTATAGTATTACTTATACTTATGGACGACGAGTGCACTGACGACACAGAGGTAGGTACAGCCGTGGCCTACCGTACTGCTGCTTAGTGCTTATATATAAATATAATATACTGTATAACGGACCTGGTGGACAGTGTCAGCAGACTGCTAAACTAGTATGAAGAAAGAAAAAAAAAACAGGTATACAATGTAGATGGATGGATAGTATAGTATTACTTATACTTATGGACGACGAGTGCACTGACGACACAGAGGTAGGTACAGCCGTGGCCTACCGTACTGCTGCTTAGTGCTTATATATAAATATAATATACTGTATAACGGACCTGGTGGACAGTGTCAGCAGACTGCTAAACTAGTATGAAGAAAGAAAAAAAAAACACCACAGGTATACAATGTAGATGGATGTATAGTATAGTATTACTTATACTTATGGACGACGAGTGCACTAACGACACAGAGGTAGGTACAGCCGTGGCCTACCGTACTGCTGCTTGGTGCTTATATATATATGGTATACTGTATAACGGACCTGGTGGACACTGTCAGCAGACTGCTAAACAAACTAGTATGAAGAAAGAAAAAAAAAAACACCACAGGTATACAATGTAGATGGATGGATAGCATAGTATTACTTATGGACGACGAGTGCACTGATGACACAGAGGTAGGTACAGCCGTGGCCTACCGTACTGCTGCTTAGTGCTTATATATAAATATAATATACTGAATAACGGACCTGGTGGACAGTGTCAGCAGACTGCTAAACAAACTAGTATGAAGAAAGAAAAAAAAACACCACAGGTATACAATGTAGATGGATGGATAGTATAGTATTACTTATACTTATGGACGACGAGTGCACTGACGACACAGAGGTAGGTACAGCCGTGGCCTACCGTACTGCTGCTTAGTGCTTATATATCAATATAATATACTGTATAACGGACCTGGTGGACAGTGTCAGCAGACTGCTAAACTAGTATGAAGAAAGAAAAAAAAAAACAGGTATACAATGTAGATGGATGGATAGTATAGTATTACTTATACTTATGGACGACGAGTGCACTGACGACACAGAGGTAGGTACAGCCGTGGCCTACCGTACTGCTGCTTAGTGCTTATATATAAATATAATATACTGTATAACGGACCTGGTGGACAGTGTCAGCAGACTGCTAAACTAGTATGAAGAAAGAAAAAAAAACAGGTATACAATGTAGATGGATGTATAGTATTACTTATACTTATGGACGACGAGTGCACTGACGACACAGAGGTAGGTACAGCCATGGCCTACCGTACTGCTGCTTAGTGCTTATATATATGATATACTGTATAACGGACCTGGTGGACACTGTCAGCAGACTGCTAAACAAACTAGTATGAAGAAAGAAAAAAAAACCACAGGTATACAATGTAGATGGATGGATAGTATAGTATTACTTATACTTATGGACGACGAGTGCACTGACGACACAGAGGTAGGTACAGCCGTGGCCTACCGTACTGCTGCTTAGTGCTTATATATAAATATAATATACTGTATAACGGACCTGGTGGACAGTGTCAGCAGACTGCTAAACTAGTATGAAGAAAGAAAAAAAAACACCACAGGTATACAATGTAGATGGATGTATAGTATAGTATTACTTATACTTATGGATGACGAGTGCACTGACGACACAGAGGTAGGTACAGCCGTGGCCTACCGTACTGCTGCTTAGTGCTTATATATATGATATACTGTATAACGGACCTGGTGGACACTGTCAGCAGACTGCTAAACAAACTAGTATGAAGAAAGAAAAAAAAAACACCACAGGTATACAATGTAGATGGATGGATAGTATAGTATTACTTATACTTATGGACGACGAGTGCACTGACGAAACAGAGGTAGGTACAGCCATGGCCTACCATACTGCTGCTTAGTGCTTATATATAAATATAACATACTGTATAACGGACCTGGTGGACAGTGTCAGCAGACTGCTAAACTAGTATGAAGAAAGAAAAAAAAACCACCACAGGTATACAATGTAGATGGATGGATAGTATAGTATTACTTATACTTATGGACGACGAGTGCACTAACGACACAGAGGTAGGTACAGCCGTGGCCTACCGTACTGCTGCTTAGTGCTTATATATAAATATAATATACTGTATAACGGACCTGGTGGACAGTGTCAGCAGACTGCTAAACTAGTATGAAGAAAGAAAAAAAAAACACCACAGGTATACAATGTAGATGGATGGATAGTATAGTATTACTTATACTTATGGACGACGAGTGCACTGACGACACAGAGGTAGGTACAGCCGTGGCCTACCGTACTGCTTAGTGCTTAATTATATATATAATATACTGTATAGCGGTCGGTGGACACTGTCAGCAGACTGCTAAACAAACTAGCATGAAGAAAGAAAAAAAAACTGTTTTTCAGGCAGACAAACGTATACTGGACTGGTGGTCACTGTCAGCAAAACTGTGCACTGTACTCCTGCTATAACTGCTCCCCAGTCCCAACAATTAGGCAGTGTGAGCAGTGCACTCAGCACAGATATATCATGCAGCAGTGCAGCACACTGAGTGAGCACAGATATGGTGGAGCGTTTTTTTCAGGCAGAGAAACAACGGATTAAACTCAAAACCCTGCACTGAACTCCCTAACAGCTTCTCCCCGTCCCCAATCCTCCCCACAGTTAAAACTAAGTTACTCAGTTTTTTTTATTCTAATACAATGGAGAGGACGCCAGCCACGTCCTCTCCCTATCAATCTCAATGCATGTGTGAAAATGGCGGCGACGCGCGGCTCCTTATATAGAATCCGAGTCTCGCGAGAATCCGACAGCGGGATGATGACGTTCGGGCGCGCTCGGGTTAACCGAGCAAGGCGGGAGGATCCGAGTCGCTCGGACCCTTGTAAAAAAAAGGTGAAGTTCGGGCGGGCTTGGATTCCGAGGAACCTAACCCGCTCATCACTAGAATATGGTAATGCAGCAGGAGGCGTCGCGCTTACAAAGAAGCAGCAGCGATAGCACTAATATGGTAATGCAGCAGGGGGCGTCACACTTACATAGAAGCAGCAGCGATAGCACTAATATGGTAATGCAGTAGGGGCGTCACACTTGCATAGAAACAGCAGCGATAGCACTAATATGGAAATGTAGCAGGGGGCGTCACACTTACATAGAAACAGCAGTGATAGCACTAATATGGTAATGTAGCAGGGGGCGTCACACTTACATAGAAGCAGCAGCGATAGCACTAATATGGTAATGTAGCAGGGGGCGTCACACTTACATAGAAGCAGCAGCGTTAGCACTCATGGTAAAGCAGCAGGGGGCGTCACACTTACATAGAAGCAGCAGCGATAGCACTAATATGGTAATGCAGCAGGGGGCGTCACACTTACATAGAAGCTGCAGCGATAGCACTAATATGGTAATGCAGCAGGAGGCGTCACACTTACATAGAAACAGCAGCGATAGCGCTAATATGGTAATGCAGCTGGGGGCGTCATACTTACATAGAAGCAGCAGTGAAAACACTAATATGGTAATGCAGCAGGGGGCATCACACTTACATTGAAGCAGCAGCGATAGCACTAATATGGTAATGCAGCAGGGGGCGTTACACTTACATAGAAACAGCAGTGATAGCACTAATATGGTAATGTAGCAGGGGGCGTCACACTTACATAGAAGCAGCAGCGATAGCACTAATATGGTAATGCAGCAGGGGACGTCACACTTACATAGAAGCAGCAGCGTTAGCGCTAATATGGTAATGCAGCAGGTGGCGTCACACTTACATAGAAACAGCAGCGATAGCACTAATATGGTAATGCAGCAGGGGGCGTCACACTTACATAGAAGCAGCAGCGATAGCACTAATATGGTAATGCAGCAGGGAGCATCACACTTACATAGAAGCAGCAGCGATAGCACTAATATGGTAATGCAGCAGGGGGCGTCACACTTACATAGAAGCAGCAGCGATAGCACTAATATGGTAATGCAGCAGGGGGCGTCACACTTACATAGAAGCAGCAGCGATAGCACTAATATGGTAATGCAGCAGGGGGCGTCACACTTACATAGAAGCAGCAGCGATAGCACTAATATGGTAATGCAGCAGGGGGCGTCACACTTACATAGAAGCAGCAGCGATAGCACTAATATGGTAATGCAGCAGGGGGCGTCACACTTACATAGAAGCAGCAGCGATAGCACTAATATGGTAATGTAGCAGGGGGCGTCACACTTACATAGAAGCAGCAGCGTTAGCACTCATATGGTAAAGCAGCAGGGGGCGTCACACTTACATAGAAGCAGCAGCGATAGCACTAATATGGTAATGCAGCAGGGGGCGTCACACTTACATAGAAGCAGCAGCGATAGCACTAATATGGTAATGCAGCAGGGGGCGTCACACTTACATAGAAACAGCAGAGATAGCACTAATATGGTAATGCAGCTGGAGGCGTCACACTTACATAAAAACAGCAGCGATAGCGCTAATATGGTAATGCAGCTGGGGGCGTCATACTTACATAGAAGCAGCAGCGATAGCACTAATATGGTAATGCAGCAGGGGGCGTCACACTTACATAGAAGCAGCAGCGATAGCACTAATATGGTAATGCAGCATGGGGCGTCACACTTACATAGAAGCAGCAGCGATAGCACTAATATGGTAATGCAGCAGGGAGCATCACCCTTACATAGAAGCAGCAGCGATAGCACTAATATGGTAATGCAGCAGGGGGCGTCACACTTACATAGAAGCAGCAGCGATAGCACTAATATGGTAATGCAGCAGGGGGCGTCACACTTACATAGAAGCAGCAGCGATAGCACTAATATGGTAATGCAGCAGGGGGCGTCACACTTACATAGAAGCAGCAGCGATAGCACTAATATGGTAATGCAGCAGGGGGCGTCACACTTACATAGAAGCAGCAGTGATAGCACTAATATGGTAATGCAGCAGGGGGCGTCAGACTTACATAGAAGCAGCAGCAATAGCACTAATATGGTAATGCAGCAGGGGGCGTCACACTTACATAGAAGCAGCAGCGATAGCACTAATATGGTAATGCAGCTGGAGGCGTCATACTTACATAGAAACAGCAGCGATAGCGCTAATATGGTAATGCAGCTGGGGGCGTCATACTTACATAGAAGCAGCAGTGATAGCACTAATATGGTAATGCAGCAGGGGGCGTCACACTTACATTGAAGCAGCAGCGATAGCACTAATATGGTAATGCAGCAGGGGGCGTCACACTTACATAGAAACAGCAGCGATAGCACTAATATAGTAATGTAGCAGGGGGCATCACACTTACATAGAAGCAGCAGCAATAGCACTAATATGGTAATGCAGCAGGGGACGTCACACTTACATAGAAGCAGCAGCGTTAGCGCTAATATGGTAATGCAGCAGGGGGCGTCACACTTACATAGAAGCAGCAGCGATAGCACTAATATGGTAATGCAGCAGGGGGCGTCACACTTACATAGAAGCAGCAGCGATAGCACTAATATGGTAATGCAGCAGGGGGCGTCACACATAGAAGCAGCAGCGATAGCACTAATATGGTAATGCAGCAGGGGGCGTCACACTTACATAGAAGCAGCAGCGATAGCACTAATATGGTAATGCAGCAGGGGGCGTCACACTTACATAGAAGCAGCAGCGATAGCACTAATATGGTAATGCAGCAGGGGTCGTCACGCTTACATAGAAGCAGCAGCGATAGTACTAATATGGTAATGCAGCAGGGGGCGTCACGCTTACATAGAAGCAGCAGCGACAGCACTAATATGGTAATGCAGCAGGGGGCGTCACGCTTACATAGAAGCAGCAGCGATAGCACTAATATGGTAATGCAGCAGGGGGCGTCACGCTTACATAGAAGCAGCAGCGATAGCACTAATATGGTAATGCAGCAGGAGGCGTCACGCTTACATAGAAGCAGCAGCGAGAGCACTAATATGGTAATGCAGCAGGGGGCGTCACACATAGAAGCAGCAGCGATAGCACTAATATGGTAATGCAGCAGGGGGCGTCACACTTACATAGAAGCAGCAGCGATAGCACTAATATGGTAATGCAGCAGGGGGCGTCACACTTACATAGAAGCAGCAGCGATAGCACTAATATGGTAATGGAGCAGGGGGCATCATACTTACATAGAAACAGTAGCGATAGCACTAATATGGTAATGCAGCAGGGGGCATCACACTTACATAGAAGCAGCAGCGATAGCACTAATATGGTAATGCAGCAGGGGATGTCACACTTACATAGAAGCAACAGCGTTAGCGCTAATATGGTAATGCAGCAGGGGGCGTCACACTTACATAGAAGCAGCAGCGATAGCACTAATATGGTAATGCAGCAGGGGGCGTCACACTTACATAGAAGCAGCAGCGATAGCACTAATATGGTAATGCAGCAGGGGGCGTCACACTTACATAGAAGCAGCAGCGATAGCACTAATATGGTAATGCAGCAGGGGGCGTCACACTTACATAGAAGCAGCAGCGATAGCACTAATATGGTAATGCAGCAGGGGGCGTCACACTTACATAGAAGCAGCAGCGATAGCACTTATATGGTAATGCAGCAGGGGGCGTCACACTTACATAGAAGCAGCAGCGATAGCACTAATATGGTAATGCAGCAGGGGGCGTCACACTTACATAGAAGCAGCAGCGATAGCACTAATATGGTAATGCAGCAGGGGTCGTCACACTTACATAGAAGCAGCAGCGATAGTACTAATATGGTAATGCAGCAGGGGGCGTCACACTTACATAGAAGCAGCAGCGACAGCACTAATATGGTAATGCAGCAGGGGGTGTCACGCTTACATAGAAGCAGCAGCGATAGCACTAATATGGTAATGCAGCAGGGGGCATCACACTTACATAGAAGCAGCAGCGATAGCACTAATATGGTAATGCAGAAGGGGGCGTCACACTTACAGAAGCAGCAGCGATAGCACTAATATGGTAATGCAGCAGGGGGCGTCACACATAGAAGCAGCAGCGATAGCACTAATATGGTAATGCAGCAGGGGGCGTCACACTTACATAGAAGCAGCAGCGATAGCACTAATATGGTAATGCAGCAGGGGGCGCCACACTTACATAGAAGCAGCAGCGATAGCACTAATATGGTAATGCATCAGGGGGCGTCACACTTACATAGAAGAAGCAGCGATAGCACTAATATGGTAATGCAGCAGGGGGCGTCATACTTACATAGAAACAGTAGTGATAGCACTAATATGGTAATGCAGCAAGGGGCGTCACACTTACATAGAAGCAGCAGCGATAACACTAATATGGTAATGCAGCAGGGGGTGTCACAATTACATAGAAGCAGCAGCGATAGCACTAATATGGTAATGCAGAAGGGGGCGTCACACTTACATAGAAGCAGCAGCGATAGCACTAATATGGTAATGCAGCAGGGGGCGTCACACATAGAAGCAGCAGTGATAGCACTAATATGGTAATGCAGCAGGGGCCGTCACACATAGAAGCAGCAGTGATAGCACTAATATGGTAATGCAGCAGGGGCGTCACACATAGAAGCAGCAGCGATAGCACTAATATGGTAATGCAGCAGGGGGCGTCACACTTACATAGAAGCAGCAGCGATAGCACTAATATGGTAATGCAGCAGGGGCGTCACACTTACATAGAAGCAGCAGCAATAGCACTAATATGGTAATACAGCAGGGGGCGTCACACTTACATAGAAGTAGCAGCAATAGCACTAATATGGTAATGCAGCAGGGGGCGTCACACTTACATAGAAACAGCAGTGATAGCACTAATATGGTAATGTAGCAGGGGGCGTCACACTTACATAGAAGCAGCAGCGATAGCACTAATATGGTAATGTAGCAGGGGGCGTCACACTTACATAGAAGCAGCAGCGATAGCACTAATATGGTAATGCAGCAGGAGGCGTCACGCTTACATAGAAGCAGCAGCGATAGCACTAATATGGTAATGCAGCAGAGGGCGTCACACTTACATAGAAGCAGCAGCGATAGCACTAATATGGTAATGCAGCAGGTGGCGTCACACTTACATAGAAGCAGCAGCGAAAGCACTAATATGGTAATGCAGCAGGGGCGTCACACTTACATAGAAGCAGCAGCGATAGCACTAATATGGTAATGCAGCAGGGGGCGTCATACTTATATAGAAACAGTAGCGATAGCACTAATATGGTAATGCAGCAGGGGGCATCACACTTACATAGAAGCAGCAGCGATAGCACTAATATGGTAATGCAGAAGGGGGCGTCACACTTACATAGAAGCAGCAGCGATAGCACTAATATGGTAATGCAGCAGGGGGCGTCACACATAGAAGCAGCAGCAATAGCACTAATATGGTAATGCAGCTGGGGGCATCACACTTACATAGAAGCAGCAGCAATAGCACTAATATGGTAATGCAGCAGGGGGCGTCACACTTACATAGAAGAAGCAGCGATAGCACTAATATGGTAATGCAGCAGGGGGCGTCATACTTACATAGAAACAGTAGCGATAGCACTAATATGGTAATGCAGCAAGGGGCGTCACACTTACATAGAAGCAGCAGCGATAACACTAATATGGTAATGCAGCAGGGGGTGTCACAATTACATAGAAGCAGCAGCGATAGCACTAATATGGTAATGCAGAGGGGGCGTCACACTTACATAGAAGCAGCAGCGATAACACTAATATGGTAATGCAGCAGGGGGCGTCACACTTACATAGAAGCAGCAGCGATAGCACTAATATGGTAATGCAGCAGGGTGCGTCACACATAGGAGCAGCAGTGATAGCACTAATATGGTAATGCAGCAGGGGCCGTCACACATAGAAGCAGCAGTGATAGCACTAATATGGTAATGCAGCAGGGGCGTCACACATAGAAGCAGCAGCGATAGCACTAATATGGTAATGCAGCAGGGGCGTCACACATAGAAGCAGCAGCGATAGCTCTAATATGGTAATGCAGCAGGGGGCGTCACACTTACATAGAAGCAGCAGCGATAGCACTAATATAGTAAAGCAGCAGGGGCGTCACACTTACATAGAAGCAGCAGCAATAGCACTAATATGGTAATACAGCAGGGGGCGTCACACTTACATAGAAGTAGCAGCAATAGCACTAATATAGTAATGCAGCAGGGGCGTCACACTTACATAGAAGCAGCAGCAATAGCACTAATATGGTAATGCAGCAGGGGGCGTCACACTTACATATAAGCAGCAGCGATAGCACTAATATAGTAATGCAGCAGGGGCGTCACACTTACATAGAAGCAGCAGCGATAGCACTAATATAGTAATGCAGCAGGGGCGTCACACTTACATAGAAAGAGCAGCGATAGCACTAATATGGTAATGCAGCAGGGGGCGTCACACTTACATAGAAGCAGCAGCGATAGCTCTAATATGGTAATGCAGCAGGGGGCGTCACACTTACATAGAAGCAGCAGCGATAGCACTAATATGGTAATGCAGCAGGGGGCGTCACACTTACATAGAAGCAGCAGCGATAGCTCTAATATGGTAATGCAGCAGGGGCGTCACACTTACATAGAAAGAGCAGCGATAGCACTAATATGGTAATGCAGCAGGGGGCGTCACACTTACATAGAAGCAGCAGCGATAGCTCTAATATGGTAATGCAGCAGGGGGCGTCACAATTACATAGAAGCAGCAGCGATAGCTCTAATATGGTAATGCAGCAGGGGGCGTCACACTTACATAGAAGCAGCAGCGATAGCTCTAATATGGTAATGCAGCAAGGGGCGTCCTGCTGCATTAATGATCCAAGCTGCGTCCTAGGATGTAGTAACCGATCATCTACGACACCATAGTACGGCCGCTTGGCCCATGAAGTGATGCAAGCTGGCTGCCGTAGGAACAGCCAAGAGACCAGGAAATCTCCGTCTTCTGACAGATCCTGGCATCGTCCCTCCACCGCTACGGCAGCAAAGCCATGACACAGAAGGTGAAGATGGCTATGCCCGCATGAGCTTACAATCTAAGAGGTGTGGAATAATAATAGTAGCTGATGGTGGGGACTGTATCTGCGGTTACTGTGAGTCAGCAGCGTTATAAGCCACCTATAATAAAGCCGCATTGGAGATTGGCATCTCGGTGCAGCTGTGGTTTGGGGGGGGGGGGGGGGAGGAGAGACGGTCCATGGTAGAGACATGAAGGATGAAGCTTTGACTGTGTTAAGGTTCGGGCTGGCAGCTGCTGGCCGCCTCTCCTGTCCTTCACCATTTATCTCAACTGAACCTCCGTCCTAATTTGATTCCGGAAAAGGCTTTGGCTCTTGTCCTGCGTGGGCATTCCTGCGGTCACCTACCAGCTCGGAGTAGCTGTATGCCCCCGTATTATTCTTTGGCATCATGCTCGCCGCTGAACGCTGAGCCAGGAGACTTAGGGGTAAATGTATGAAGCAGTGATAAGAGTAGAGAAGTGAGCCAGTGGAGAAATTGCCCATGGCAACCAATCAGCAATAACGTAACATTTATAATTTGCATACTATAAAATTATACAGAGGAGCTGATTGGTTGCCATGGGCAACTTCTCCACTGGCTCACTTCTCCAATTTTATCACTGCTTCATACATTTACCCCTTATTCTGACAGTGCAGCAGCAGATACTAACACTGAGATCCCTTAAGGAGAAATAAAGAACACAATAGCAATAACAAGGAAAGATACCCAGAGATGCTAAAACACTTGCCAAGAACCAGCTGCTTCTAAAGGGGGGATGCCAGCCCCCCCCTCCCCCCCCCCCCCTACCCCAAGGATGGAACACTGGGGCAGATGTATTAAGCCTGGATACGTGATAAAGAAGTGATAAGTGCAAGGTGATAACGCACCAGCCAATCAGCTCCAATATGTAAATTGACAGTTAGGAGCTGATTAGCTGGTGCATTATCACCTTGCTCTTATCACTTCTTTATTACTTCTCCAGGCTTAATACATCTGCCCCAATGAAACAAGAAGGTAGCAGCGCTTGTAAAGACACATCCAAATAAATAATGCAATAAAAATAAATAGAATAAAATAAGTAAAATGGTCAACTTGAGCTGGTAATGTTTAATACAAAAACTTTAATTCACACAGAAATATATATATAATATACTGTAAATAGAATAAAACAGGCTGGTACCAGACTTCAACAATAAACAATGTAACAGACAATATGGTAAAATAACACTTCTTAGAATCAAAAAGAAGTTACTGAGTACTAGAGATGTGCGGTTCGGTTTCCGTGACGGTGTTGGGCGCTAGTAGGCTGAGTGTGATGAGTGGTGGGATGAGTGCGATGAGTGGTGGGATGAGTACGATGAGTGGGATGAGTGGTGGGATGAGTGCGATGCGTGGTGGGATGAGTGCGATGAGTGGTGGGATGAGTGTGATGAGTGGTGGGATGAGTACGATGAGCGGTGGGATGAGTGGTGGAATGAGTGTGATGAGTGGTGGAATGAGTGTGATGAGTGGTGGGATGAGTACGATGAGTGGTGGGATGAGTGCGATGAGTGGTGGAATGAGTACGATGAGTAGTGGAATGAGTGTGATGAGTGGTGGGATGAGTGCGATGAGTGGTGGAATGAGTACGATGAGTGATGGGATGAGTACGATGAGTGGTGGGATGAGTGCGATGAGTGGTGGGATGAGTACGATGAGTGGTGGAATGAGTGCGATGAGTGGTGGAATGAGTGCGATGAGTGGTGGGATGAGTACGATGAGTGGTGGGATGAGTGCGATGAGTGGTGGGATGCAACATGAGGATGAAATATTGTATGGGACAAGTGCCGCAGTCCGCCAGCTCTGAGCTTATGCAGTATACTTGAGTTATACTTTAAAAGCAACGCTCTACCCAACTTCTGCTACATGGCCTGATGCAGATGCCTCCTGACAGCTTCTTTGATCCAGTGACGCAGCAGCGGATCACTCTGTGTGAATATCAGACTATTGATGTGACGCTTCTCAATCGTGGCTTAGATTCCCCATTCCGGTCAGTTTTCTCTCTGCTCTCCCCATGACTACGATATGTATAGCGGCCAGCCTAATTCTGATCCGGGGCTGGATACTCACCTGGTTTCCCCAACACTCCTAGTTACTAATGTGTTTTTACTCTCAGAATTAGGATGTTCTAGCTGTAGTGTATGACTTCCACCGTTAACATTTAGGAAATACCTCACTGTAAGAGTGATCATTTTCCTGCCATTATCGGGTATTTATTAATGTGCACCAATTTCCATTTTTTTATATATGAAACAAGATGGAAAACTTTTGCCAATTCGGGGCATCTGGAATTCTAAGGCCGCTGCATTTAGCAGATACAGTTTATAGAATCCACCAATCGGTGACTGATTTCCCACCAGCCGGGATAGGGCTGCCCTTCCCTAATGTTATTTCTCTAATTAGCCGAGAGTTTATACCACAGACGGTGGCTCTGGTTTCTGTATTGTTTCTCCTAATGAGAAGCCGCCTTGTGAGACGACTGTGATTTACATAGAAACATAGACTTTGACGCCTGAGATTTGTCTTCAAATAAGTTGTAATTATTTTTGTTTTCTTATGTTTGAGGGAAGCTTTGGATCTCGTTCCCGGTTCAGAAAATCCACTTGTTAATTAGGCATTAGTCAGACGTGCAAACTTTCCCATTGTGTAAAAGTCACGGCATCCTGCTGTTGTGCTGATGTTTACTGGAAATTAGACTCTCTTCGGGAACAATGACTGGTTCACACTGGACAGTAAAGTTACACATAGGGACTCTGGAAGGTCTCAAGCTTCACTGGACACCAAAATGCATCTTTGACTGAGGGCAACTAAGCAACTCTGTACCCTGGTGAATTGATAATGGAATAAAAAAAAAAAAAAAATATATATATATATATATATATATGACATTTTATATCTACTGTATGCACTGGGAGCTGCTGGCCAGGCAAATTGGGGGGGACATAACGTGATTGCCTAAGTCACAGGTATACTGAAGTACTCAGTCAGGGGCACATTTAGAGCAGATGGGGCAAGTGTGCAGTCTCTGCCTAGGCCCCCTCCTCTCTAGTGGGCAGCGCAATAGACTTTAAGCACTAGTGTCACTAGGAGACCATAGTGCTGCACCGTAGTCTAGTGCGCATGTGCAGGTCTCCTGGGGAAACGCACGGTGGCCGTTTTTTCCGGTGATTTTCATACTGAGCATGCACAACAGGCCGGGAATTTGTCGGCACTCTGGAGGGGTAAGTATTAAAAAAATAGGTAAAGGGTGTGCCGGGAATTTGTGAAGCGCTGCTGCCACCAGTGCGGAGCTACAGAGGGGAAAGTATTTAGTGCAGGGTGTGCGGTGTGGCCACACAGCTTGCACCCATTACAGATATGCCACTGGGTTAAGTCAGTTAGCCACAAATCGGCTCACCCCTGGCTCCATAAGAGCCAATGGACATTGTAATTTAGGAGGCTGCCACTAGGTGGAGCCGCAATGTGCCCAAATATAAACAAGCCAGCCACAGAACTAGGAGTTACCGGTTGGGCATCAGCAGTGGAGATGCCGAAGAGAGGAGGGCAGAGTAGGGTGAGGTGCCGTAGGTCTGCCAAGAGTGAGAGAAACTGGGCAAAGCGTTAATGCACCCGTTCTGTATAATACAGGATTGTCCCAGATTTCAAAGTTTAATGCTATGTCCTGTATTGAAACAGTACGGGACACAGTTTGTCCCATATTCCAGCTCTAACCACTACTTATTAAAAGAAGGATTCTCCGGCACTGGAAGAGGGTAAGAGACAATTATTTTACTTTAGATGAGTGGTGTCCATGATACTATACTATGATTAGACCTACTGTACCCTTAATAACCTGGGAAGGTAATAAAGCTGCCGGGATCGCAGCGGTCAGGATACTGATGCTGGAATCCTATCACACTTGGTAAAATACCGGTGGTCAGAATACCGACCGCCGCCCAGAACCCCCACTCGGTTGGTGGTCCACGCCACCTCCCAAGGGGGAATATATAACCCTGTGGCGATTAAAGGTTGCCACCGGGCCCGAAGTGTGATGAGTGCATGGTAGTCTGACTGTCGAGATCCCGGCGGTTTTCCCGACAGACAGAATATCATACTGAATCTCTCACCTGTATAGGGGAAGCTATAGATGTAGATGGGAGAGGTCACAGTGATTATCACAGCTATTGTACCACTGGGTAACACCTTATAACATGTATTATATATAAAATTATAAGTGGCATTAAAAATACAAAACAATTTCTACCATGGACAAACGTAATTTCTCTATCGTCCTAAGTGGATGCTGGGGTTCCTGAAAGGACCATGGGGAATAGCGGCTCCGCAGGAGACAGGGCACAAAAAAGTAAAGCTTTACTAGGTCAGGTGGTGTGCACTGGCTCCTCCCCCTATGACCCTCCTCCAGACTCCAGTTAGATTTTGTGCCCGAACGAGAAGGGTGCAATCTAGGTGGCTCTCCTAAAGAGCTGCTTAGAGAAAGTTTAGTTTAGGTTTTTTTCTTTACAGTGAGTCCTGCTGGCAACAGGATCACTGCAACGTGGGACTTAGGGGGAAAGTAGTAAACTCACCTGCATGCAGAGTGGATTTGCTGCTTGGCTACTGGACACCATTAGCTCCAGAGGGATCGAACACAGGCCCAGCCGTGGAGTCCGGTCCCGGAGCCGCGCCGCCGACCCCCTTGCAGATGCTGAAGCGTGAAGAGGTCCGGAAACCGGCGGCTGAAGACTCCTCAGTCTTCATAAGGTAGCGCACAGCACTGCAGCTGTGCGCCATTTTCCTCTCAGCACACTTCACTGGGCAGTCACTGAGGGTGCAGAGCGCTGGGGGGGGGCGCTCTGAGAGGCAAATATAAACCTTATACAAGGCTAAAAATACCTCACATATAGCCCATAGGGGCTATATGGAGATATTTAACCCCTGCCTGACTGGAAAAATAGCGGGAGAAGAACCCGCCGAAAAAGGGGCGGGGCCTATCTCCTCAGCACACGGCGCCATTTTCTGTCACAGCTCCGCTGGTCAGAACGGCTCCCAGGCCTCTCCCCTGCACTGCACTACAGAAACAGGGTAAAACAGAGAGGGGGGGCACATTAATGGCTATATATATATATATTAAAGCAGCTATAAGGGAGCACTTAATATAAGGATATCCCTTGTATATATAGCGCTTTGTGGTGTGTGCTGGCAGACTCTCCCTCTGTCTCCCCAAAAGGGCTAGTGGGTCCTGTCTTCATTAGAGCATTCCCTGTGAGTTTGCGGTGTGTGTCGGTACGTGGTGTCGACATGTATGAGGACGATATTGGTGTGGAGGCGGAGCAATTGCCAAATATGCAGATGTCACCCCCCAGGGGGTCGACACCAGAATGGATGCCTTTATTTGTGGAATTACGTGATGGTTTATCTTCCCTTAAACAGTCAGTTGAGGACATGAGGCGGCCGGACAATCAATTAATGCCTGTCCAGGCGCCTCAAACACCGTCAGGGGCTGTAAAACGCCCTTTGCCTCAGTCGGTCGACACAGACCCAGACACGGGCACTGATTCCAGTGACGACGGTAGAAATTCAAACGTATTTTCCAGTAGGGCCACACGTTATATGATTTTGGCAATGAAGGAGACGTTACATTTAGCTGATACTACAGATACCGTAAAACAGGGTATTATGTATGGTGTGAAAAAACTACAAACAGTTTTTTCCTGAATCAGAAGAATTAAATGACGTGTGTGATGAAGCGTGGGTTGCTCCTGATAAAAAGTTGATAATTTCAAAAAAGTTATTGGCATTATACCCTTTCCCGCCAGAGGTTAGGGCGCGCTGGGAAACACCCCCTAAGGTGGACAAGGCGCTCACACGCTTATCCAAACAAGTGGCGTTACCCTCTCCTGAGACGGCCGCACTTAAGGATCCATCAGATAGAAAGATGGAAGTTATTCAAAAGAATATATACACACATGCAGGTGTTATACTACGACCAGCTATAGCAACTGCCTGGATGTGCAGTGCTGGAGTAGTTTGGTCAGAATCCCTGATTGAAAATATTGATACCCTAGATAGGGACAATGTTTTACTGTCGTTAGAACAAATAAAGGATGCATTTATCTATATGCGTGATGCACAGAGGGATATTTGCACACTGGCATCTCGGGTGAGTGCTATGTCCATTTCAGCCAGAAGAGCCTTATGGACACGACAGTGGACAGGCGATGCGGATTCAAAACGTCACATGGAGGTTTTGCCGTATAAAGGGGAGGAGTTATTTGGAGTTGGTCTATCAGACTTGGTGGCCACGGCTACTGCCGGGAAATCCACTTTTTTACCTCAAGTCACTCCCCAACAGAGAAAGGCACCGACCTTTCAACCGCAGCCTTTTCGCTCCTACAAAAATAAGAGAGCAAAGGGCTTGTCGTACCTGCCACGAGGCAGAGGAAGAGGGAAGAGACACCAACAGGCAGCTCCTTCCCAGGAACAGAAGCCCTCCCCGGCTCCTGCAAAAACCTCAGCATGACGCTGGGGCCTCTCAAGCGGACTCGGGGACAGTGGGGGGCCGTCTCAAAAATTACAGCGCGCAGTGGGCTCACTCGCAGGTAGACCCCTGGATCCTGCAGATAATATCTCAGGAGTACAGGTTGGAATTAGAGACGGATCCTCCTCATCGTTTCCTGAAGTCTGCCTTACCAACCGTCTCTTCCGAAAGGGAGAGGGTGTTGGAAGCCATTCACAAGCTGTACGCTCAGCAGGTGATAGTCAAAGTACCCCTATTTCAACAAGGAAAGGGGTATTATTCCACTCTATTTGTGGTACCGAAGCCGGATGGCTCGGTAAGGCCTATTCTAAATCTGAAGTCCTTGAACCTCTACATAAAAAAGTTCAAGTTCAAGATGGAGTCACTCAGAGCAGTGATAGCGAACCTGGAAGAAGGGGACTTTATGGTATCCTTGGACATCAAGGATGCGTATCTACACGTTCCGATTTACCCCGCACACCAGGGGTACCTCAGGTTCATTGTTCAAAACTGTCACTATCAGTTTCAGACGCTGCCGTTCGGATTGTCCACGGCGCCTCGGGTCTTTACCAAGGTAATGGCCGAGATGATGATTCTTCTTCGAAGAAAAGGCGTATTAGTTATCCCATACTTGGACGATCTCCTAATAAGGGCAAGGTCCAGAGAACAGCTGGAGACAGCTTTAGCACTATCTCAAGAGGTGCTAAGACAACACGGGTGGATTCTGAATATTCCAAAATCCCATTTAATCCCGACAACTCGTCTGCTGTTCCTAGGAATGATTCTGGACACGGTTCAGAAAAAGGTTTTTCTTCCAGAGGAAAAAGCCAAGGAGTTATCCGATCTGGTCAGGAACCTCCTAAAACCAGGAAAAGTGTCAGTACATCAATGCACAAGAGTCCTGGGAAAAATGGTGGCTTCTTACGAAGCAATTCCATTCGGCAGATTCCATGCAAGAATATTCCAAAGGGATCTGTTGGACAAATGGTCAGGGTCGCATCTGCAGATGCACCTGCGAATAACCCTGTCACCAAAGACAAGGGTGTCACTTCTGTGGTGGTTGCAGAAGGCTCACCTATTAGAAGGCCGCAGATTCGGCATTCAGGATTGGATCCTGGTGACCACGGACGCCAGCCTGAGAGGCTGGGGAGCAGTCACACAAGGAAGAAACTTCCAGGGAGTATGGACGAGTCTGGAAAAGTCTCTTCACATAAACATTCTGGAACTAAGAGCAATCTACAATGCTCTAAGCCAGGCGGAACTTCTCCTGCAAGGAAAGCCGGTGTTGATTCAGTCGGACAACATCACGGCGGTCGCCCATGTAAACAGGCAGGGCGGCACAAGAAGCAGGAGTGCAATGGCAGAAGCTGCCAAGATTCTTCGCTGGGCGGAGAATCACGTGATAGCACTGTCAGCAGTGTTCATCCCGGGCGTGGACAACTGGGAAGCAGACTTCCTCAGCAGACACGATCTTCATCCGGGAGAGTGGGGTCTACATCCAGAAGTCTTCAACATGTTAATAGACCGTTGGGAAAGACCAATTGTAGACATGATGGCGTCTCGCCTCAACAAGAAACTGGACAAATATTGCGCCAGGTCAAGAGATCCACAGGCAATAGCTGTGGACGCACTGGTAACTCCTTGGGTGTACCAGTCAGTG
Organism: Pseudophryne corroboree; assembly: GCF_028390025.1. NCBI lineage: Eukaryota > Metazoa > Chordata > Amphibia > Anura > Myobatrachidae > Pseudophryne > Pseudophryne corroboree. The sequence goes on along the minus strand of NC_086444.1, from coordinate 1,200,897,877 downwards.
TATGTGTTTCCTCCTCTGCCGCTCATACCAAAGGTATTGAAGATCATACGGCAAAGAAGAGTAAGAACAATACTAGTGGTTCCGGATTGGCCGAGAAGGACTTGGTATCCGGAACTTCAAGAGATGCTCACGGACGAACCGTGGCCTCTACCTCTGAGAAGGGACCTGCTACAGCAGGGTCCCTGTCTTTTTCAAGACTTACCGCGGCTGCGTTTGACGGCATGGCGGTTGAACGCCAGATCCTAAAAGGGAAAGGCATTCCAGAAGAAGTCATTCCTACCTTGATTAAGGCACGGAAGGAAGTCACCGTGAAACATTATCACCGCATTTGGCGAAAATATGTAGCGTGGTGCGAGGATCGGAGGGTTCCGACGGAGGAATTCCAACTGGGTCGTTTCCTACATTTCCTGCAATCAGGATTATCTATGGGTCTCAAATTGGGATCCATTAAGGTTCAAATTTCGGCCCTGTCAATATTCTTCCAAAAAGAATTGGCCTCTGTCCCTGAGGTCCAGACTTTTGTCAAGGGAGTACTGCATATACAGCCTCCTGTGGTGCCTCCGGTGGCACCGTGGGATCTAAATGTAGTTTTAGATTTCCTCAAATCCCATTGGTTTGAACCATTGAAAAAGGTGGATTTGAAATATCTCACATTGAAAGTGACTATGTTACTAGCCCTGGCCTCTGCCAGGAGAGTATCTGAATTGGCGGCTTTATCTTATAAAAGTCCTTATCTAATCTTCCATTCGGATAGGGCAGAACTGCGGACTCGTCCGCATTTTCTCCCTAAAGTGGTATCAGCATTTCATCTGAACCAACCTATTGTGGTGCCTGCGGCCACTAGCGACTTGGAGGACTCCAAGTTGTTGGACGTTGTCAGAGCCTTAAAAATATACATTGCAAGGACGGCTGGAGTCAGAAAATCTGACTCGCTGTTTATATTGTATGCACCCAACAAGTTGGGCGCACCTGCTTCTAAGCAGTCGATTGCTCGTTGGATTTGTAACACAATTCAACTTGCACATTCTGTGGCAGGCCTGCCACAGCCTAAAACTGTAAAAGCCCACTCCACAAGGAAGGTGGGCTCATCTTGGGCGGCTGCCCGAGGGGTCTCGGCATTACAACTCTGCCGAGCAGCTACGTGGTCGGGGGAGAACACGTTTGTAAAATTTTACAAATTTGATACCCTGGCAAAGGAGGACCTGGAGTTCTCTCATTCGGTGCTGCAGAGTCATCCGCACTCTCCCGCCCGTTTGGGAGCTTTGGTATAATCCCCATGGTCCTTTCAGGAACCCCAGCATCCACTTAGGACGATAGAGAAAATAAGAATTTACTTACCGATAATTCTATTTCTCGGAGTCCGTAGTGGATGCTGGGCGCCCATCCCAAGTGCGGATTATCTGCAATACTTGTACATAGTTATTGTTAACTAATTCGGGTTATTGTTAAGGAGCCATCTTTAAGAGGCCCTTTCTGTTGTCATACTGTTAACTGGGTTTAGATCACAAGTTGTACGGTGTGATTGGTGTGGCTGGTATGAGTCTTACCCGGGATTCAAAATGCCTCCCTTATTGTGTATGCTCGTCCGGGCACAGTACCTAACTGGAGTCTGGAGGAGGGTCATAGGGGGAGGAGCCAGTGCACACCACCTGACCTAGTAAAGCTTTACTTTTTTGTGCCCTGTCTCCTGCGGAGCCGCTATTCCCCATGGTCCTTTCAGGAACCCCAGCATCCACTACGGACTCCGAGAAATAGAATTATCGGTAAGTAAATTCTTATTATTAAACATATAAAACGTTTTTGCCATTTACAGACCGTAAATTGCTAATATATAAGAAATTACTATTGCAAAAAATACAGCATTGGTAAAATAACGGCAGGCATAAAATCAAAATAGACCAAATAATAAAGCATAAATCAATAAAATAGCTTTTAGTCTAGGAGTACTGGACGAATTTCCCAGCACCAGGCTGCTTCCTCATGCAGTAAGGAGTGGATCTCTAACCGCTGCCTGCGCTGCTGCAGTGATCAGCAGGCTACGGGCATGTACAAGTCCATGGAGCCGATGTAGCTTGAGCTTCCGACACCAGCGGTTGCTGGTGCAATACAGTTGATGTCATGCCACAGTGCTAAAAGGGTGCCAGAGCCAGAGCTGGAGGCGGAGGGATGGAGCTGGAGAGACACTGGGGTGCTGGAAAGACAATAGGGAGCTGGGGCTGCTACTGGAAAGACACCGGGGGGCCAGTGATACATATGGATGCTGGAAATGGAGAGACACTGGGGAGCCCAGTGCGCCAAGAGAAGGGGCACACTTTACCCAGCCCAGACTTGTTGGAGGGTATCTGCTGGGCCCGGGTCAGTTTCTGAGGAGCACATTGTCCCTTTTGCAGCGTGCGGTGCCCCCCCTTTACTTCGCCTAGTAATTGTATTTTATTGTGGGGGGGATGGGGCGTAGCCACAGATCCTGAATTTGTCCAGAACAAAGGCGGCTCCCTGGTGCTGAGTGAGCGCTGCTGGAGCCCCGGCAGAGAGTGAGGCTGAGAGCCGGAGGCTGTTATGAACTGAGTACCTGGAACTCTGGGGAGTGGGTGGCAACTGGGGAGTTCCAGTAATCATGAGTGAAGCTGCGGCCAGTTATGAATGACCGCAGCAACGCCTACTCTAACCCCTGAGTCCGTTGCTCCTCCCAGTGGTCGGTTGGTACCTGCAGAGCTAGTCTTGTCCTATAGCGGCCGCGTTTGAATGGGCGAATTAGGTCTGCCCAGACTCCGATATCCCAGGTCTTACGAGGTAACAAGGCACCAACTGAGACTGCAAGTGAATAAGGGGGAAGCTAACTAAGACTAGTGTGACTACCAATGGAAGAGAATACAGAAAAGACAATGAACAGATTATATGCGGCGCGACCTCCGAAATCCAAACGTAGGAACCGAGGCACAGAGTGTTGAAAGCTGAGACACTGAATATATGAGTGATTGTGAATGCAAAAATGCATGAAGATGTTATAATACAGAAATACAGGCAAGCAGTGTCTGTGTGGAAACTCCACAAAAACCTGAATACAAGGCTGGCTGGATCTGGTCAGGTAATCAATCGGGCAAGGTCTCCGGGTCACGGGTACAACACAGATAGGGTCTCTCTCGAGCTGACAGGTTCAAGATTCCACCATAGGACAGGGCCTGGACACAGGTACAAACAGGAACATGTATCTATCACCGGCCTCAGCTGAAGGGCAGGCTGGGTAATAAAGGAAGCATGCCCCAATCAGGATGGCTGGAAGCCAGACACAAGGTAATGGCCTAGTTATCTGACAGGTGAGACTGCACATGCCACACATACAGGAGACAGGCTGCAGTTACACAGACTCACCACATAATGGCCTAATTATCTGACATGTGAGGCTGCACAGGCCACACATACAGTAGACAGGCTGTAGTTACACAGACTCACCAAATGCGGCATGCAACAGTATTCTAAACAAGTACATGAAAAAACCTGGCATGCAAACAGAAATATAAAAAAAAATACATAAACAGAATGCAAACAGGGATGAGCCGCAGCAGTAGCTCATGATAGAGTCAGTGTGTCTGCACTGGTAGACACAGCAGAGAACTGTGAGAAGGAGCTGCCCCTGCAGAGATATTGAGATACTATTAAGTGCTACTGAGAACTGTTTAAGAAGTATTGAGATTATATGAGAGATACAAAAAACTATCGAGATATACTGAGAATTATTGAGATACTGAAATCCGCTGATAGATATTGAAAGTATATTCAGAAGCATTTTTCAAGTACTGTGTAATCCCGACTGGTGCAAGAGACTGAGTTTGTGCAGACATCATGATGTACATCTTGTTTAAACTACTAGTGCAACAGTGCCTGAGTTTACCAGTGTAAAGAGAGGAAGCCATTTTTGTGTGACTCATAAACAGATTAGAGAGCACTTTGGGACTGAGCTATTGATACTGTGAAGTGCTGAAGATAATTGCCATATTGAAAGTGGAACTGTTTTTATTGTGTCTTAGCATTGCTAAGGCGGGGTACACACTGTGCTAATTAGTGGATCTGCAGGCATAGCGGACGATTCGGTAAGCATACACACTTAAGGGCCTTACACACATAGCGACCCGCTGCCGAGCTGCCCGACGGCCAATACGGCAGATGGGCGACCGGCTGCAGGGAGGAGGTGATGGGGAAAGTGCAGTTTCTTCACTCCCCCCGTCACCTGGCTCCATAGCACTGCATGCTAATATGGACGAGATTGTCCATATTGGCCTGCATGTTTAAACAAGCTGGCACCAGCGATGAACGAGTGTGGGGCCGCGCATCGTTCATCGCTGGTGCCTACACACTGAAAGATATGAATGGTGGTATCTCGTTCATTAATGAACGAGATCGTTCATATCTTTCACTGGTATCTACCAGTGTGTAGGGCCCAATACACCAAGCATACACCAATCAGTTGGTCGGTGTCCTTCCTGATGTAACAACTTAATGGACGGGCGATATATCTATAGCAGGCTTTTTCAACCAGTGTGCCTTGGCACACTAGTGTGCTGCGACCAGTTGGAAGGTGTGCCGCGGAGTCAGAGTCGCTGCCTGCACCTTCAGAGCTAAGTGTGGCCCAGGCTCTTTTTAGAGGATGTGACATCATTGGTCACGGCCACCGCGTCTCACCACCCAGCCAGCCCACCAGCCTGCATACACATCTTCCAGGTCCCGCCTGCATACACAGCTTTCCTTGCCCACCCACATCCACACCTGCCCGACTGCCCACTGCTCAGTATTTACAGCACTCCACTATGAACCACCCCCGCCACTGAGGGACAGGGAGGAGGACAGCTGACAGGTAGGGGCTAATATTTCTTATTTTATTTCTCCTGTGGGAAACAATAGGATTTATGGGTGGAGCAATGTGATTGTTTTTTCTGTGTAGGCCAATGTATGTGTGGATTCTTTTTTTACTGTGAGGGCCAACGTGTGTTTTTTTTCTGTGGGGAACTGATGGTGTGCCTTAGCAATTTTAAAATATTGTTCGGTGTGCCGCGAGTTAAAAAAGGTTGAAAATCACTGATCTATAGTGTATATCCAGTTTAAGCCAAAGCTAGTATCCTCTGGAATCAGGAAAGACCAGCATTAGATGCTAATCCTATTACTATTGCCTATTCTGGATTACACATACATGCATGTTATAGGTCAGTGGTCATCCAGCAACAGAGTACTACAATGACAGAACTTTGTGTGCACTTCAAAGTAAATAACTGACCAGAGGTTGTTGCTAAATCTGTTGAGTTATATCCATGTTGCTATTATATATGTGTTTTGCAAAGGTCGTTATGTCTTTAAAGTATAGTATATTGAAACAACTGAGAAAATGCATTTTCCCTAGTTATAGCCAAAGAGGTGCTGCAGCAGTTAAGATAAAGAATTCCGTTTATTACAAAGAGTTATTGCCCATTGCCCATTCACTACTGTGTTGAAATCCGGTAACAAGATACACCTACATTACAGCTGGTGGTCCAGGATGGAGGCTGGTCACTGATGCATTTCACTGTCTTAATTGTCAGCTTTTTCAAAGGCGGCCTCTCGTGATTCCAGTTATGGTTTATATGGTTTATATACCTTTTCTAATCTGCACACAATCCTCTGTTCCGTCATTCGATATAATACACAAAACAATATACAAAACAATGAGCATACAGTATATCACAGGAGGCAATGAATTACTCATTACTCAAGTATTCATAACTTCTCCGGCACGAGATCTAGTCAGGATCCCGACAATCAGGATCCCAGCAGTCAACATACTGACGCCAGAATCCCGACAGCCCAGAATGATGGTGCCGGAGTCCTGACTGAGATCACAATTCCGGCGCCGGTATTCCGACACCTGGGATCCCGGACAAAACAGTGTCGGCCTGCAAGAAAGGTAAGTGGAGGTTAGGTCAATGTTGCGGGGAGGGGGGCTTATGTTTAGGCTGTGGGGAGGGGGGGTTATGTTTAGGCTTCCCTGGGGAGAGTTAGGGTTAGGCCGCGGGGGGAGGGTTGGGTTTAGGCAGTGGGAAGGGGGGGGGGGTAGGTTTTGGCACCGTTGGGGAGGGTTAGGTTACGGGAAGGGAGCGTAGGGGGCCATGGGGGGAAGGTAAGTATTCTTACCTTCCACCTGTCGGGATTTGGTCGGGATATTCTGACTGCCGGCATTGCGAACCCAGCCCCTCCGGCATGGTTTAGAGATGCCTGTCACATGGGGTATGTAAACATCCAGTTATCTCCAAATATATATCTCTCAGTGGTAGAGCTCATCCAGGTTCTAACATATTATCCCCATCTACTAATCTGGTTTCATTAGGGCATTAGAAGAACACAGATTAGTAGATAGGGATAATATGTGAGAACCTGGAACTAGGAAAAATATCCAAATCAATATAGATAATCCAAGAAAAGTAGCTTTTATAGTTACTCATCAGAATTCAGAATTTAGGACTATATTCCACAACAATTACAGGACAGTATTCTCAGCGACCTCATTCCCCCTAAACCTAATTTTATTTTCATTAAAAATAAACATCTTTAAAGACGATCCTAGCTCCTAGTTTTATGAAACCCCCTAACAGTAATGTGTCTGTTTCTGGGAAAGAATATGTTTCTGGTAGTGATGAGCGGGTTCGGTTTCTCGGAAACCGACCCACCCGAACTTCAGCCTTTTTACATGGGTCCGAGCCGTGCTCGGATTCTCCCGTGTGGCTCGGGTAAACCGAGCGCGCCCGAACGTCATCATCCCGCTGTCGGATTCTCGCGAGATTCGGATTCTATATAAGCAGCCGCGCGTCGCCGCCATTTTCACACGTGCATTGAGATTGATAGGGAGAGGACGTGGCTGGCGTCCTCTCCGTTATAGTAGAAAAGACTGAGTGACTTAGTTATAATTGTGGGGAGGATTGGGGACGGGGAGCAGCTGTTAGGGAGTACAGTGCAGGGTTTTGATTATAATACCACCAGTGAGTTTAATCCGTTGTTTCTCTGCCTGAAAAAAACGCTCCACCATATCTGTGCTCACTCAGTGTGCTGCACTGCTGCATATATCTGTGCTGAGTGCACTGCTCACACTGCCTAATTGTGGGGACTGAGGATCTGTTATAGCAGGAGTACAGTGCACAGTTTTGCTGACAGTGACCACCAGTCCAGTATACGTTTGTCTGCCTGAAAAACACTCCTGTGGTGGCTTTTTTTTCCTTCATACTAGTTTAGCAGTCTGCTGACAGTGTCCACCTGGTCCGTTTTATTATACAGTATATTATATATATATATATAGCAGTACGGTAGGCCACGGCTGTACCTACCTCTGTGTCGTCAGTGCACTCATCCTCCATAAGTAATATAATACTATACTATCCATCCATCTACATTGTATACCTGTGGTGGGTTTTTTTTTCTTCATACTAGTTTAGCAGTCTGCTGACAGTGTCCACCAGGTCCGTTATTATTATACAGTATATTTATATATATATATATATATATATATATATATATAGCAGTACGGTAGGCTACGGCTGTACCTACCTCTGTGTCGTCAGTGCACTCGTCGTCCATAAGTAATATAATACTATACTATCCATCCATCTACATTGTATACCTGTGGTGGGTTTTTTTTTCTTCATACTAGTTTAGCAGTCTGCTGACAGTGTCCACCAGGCCCGTTATTATTATACAGTATATTATATATATATATAGCAGTACGGTAGGCCACGGCTGTACCTACCTCTGTGTCGTCAGTGCACTTGTCGTCCATAAGTAATATAATACTATACTATCCATACATCTACATTGTATACCTGTGGTGGCTTTTAGTTGTGCGCATTAAAATATGGAGAACAAAAATGTGGAGGTTAAAAAAATAGGGAAGATCAAGATCCACTTCCACCTCGTGCTGAAGCTGCTGCCACTAGTCATGGCCGAGACGATGAAATGCCATCAACGTCGTCTGCCAAGGCCGATGCCCAATGTCATAGTACAGAGCATGTAAAATCCAAAACACAAAAGATCAGTAAAATGACCCAAAAATCAAAATTAAAAGCGTCTGAGGAGAAGCGTAAACTTGCCAATATGCCATTTACGACACGGAGTGGCAAGGAACGGCTGAGGCCCTGGCCTATGTTCATGGCTAGTGGTTCAGCTTCACATGAGGATGGAAGCACTCATCCTCTCGCTAGAAAAAAGAAAAGACTTAAGCTGGCAAAAGCACAGCAAAGAACTGTGCGTTCTTCGAAATCACAAATCCCCAAGGAGAGTCCAATTGTGTCGGTTGCGATGCCTGACCTTCCCAACACTGGACGGGAAGAGCTTGCGCCTTCCACCATTTGCACGCCCCCTGCAAGTGCTGGAAGGAGCACCCGCAGTCCAGTTCCTGATAGTCAAATTGAAGATGTCAGTGTTGAAGTACACCAGGATGAGGATATGGGTGTTGCTGGCGCTGGGGAGGAAATTGACAAGGAGGATTCTGATGGTGAGGTGGTTTGTTTAAGTCAGGCACCCGGGGAGACACCTGTTGTCCGTGGGACGAATATGGCCATTGACATGCCTGGTCAAAATACAAAAAAATCAGCTCTTCAGTGTGGAATTATTTCAACAGAAATGCGGACAACTGGTGTCAAGCCGTGTGTTGCCTTTGTCAAGCTGTAATAAGTATGGGTAAGGACGTTAACCACCTCGGAACATCCTCCCTTATACGTCACCTGCAGCACATTCATAATAAGTCAGTGACAAGTTCAAAAACTTTGGGCGACAGCGGAAGCAGTCCACTGACCAGTAAATCCCTTCCTCTTGTAACCAAGCTCCCGCAAACCACACCACCAACTCCCTCAGTGTCAATTTCCTCCTTACCCAGGAAAGCCAATAGTCCTGCAGGCCATGTCACTGGCAAGTCTGACGAGTCCTCTCCTGCCTGGGATTCCTCCGATGCATCCTTGAGTGTAACGCCTACTGCTGCTGGCGCTGCTGTTGTTGCTGCTGGGAGTCGATCGTCATCCCAGAGGGGAAGTCGGAAGACCACTTGTACTACTTCCAGTAAGCAATTGACTGTCCAACAGTCCTTTGCGAGGAAGATGAAATATCACAGCAGTCATCCTGTTGCAAAGCGGATAACTCAGGCCTTGACAACTATGTTGGTGTTAGACGTGCGTCCAGTATCCGCCGATAGTTCACGGGGAACTAGAGAATTGCTTGAGGTAGTGTGCCCCCGTTACCAAATACCATCTAGGTTCCACTTCTCTAGGCAGGCGATACCGAGAATGTACACGGACGTCAGAAAAAGAGTCACCAGTGTCCTAAAAAATGCAGTTGTACCCAATGTCCACTTAACCACGGACATGTGGACAAGTGGAGCAGGGCAGACTCAGGACTATATGACTGTGACAGCCCACTGGGTAGATGTATTGCCTCCCGCTGCAAGAACAGCAGCGGCGGCACCAGTAGCAGCATCTCGCAAACGCCAACTCGTTCCTAGGCAGGCTACGCTTTGTATCACCGTTTTCCAGAATACGCACACAGCTGAAAACCTCTTACGGCAACTGAGGAAGATCATCGCAGAATGGCTTACCCCAATTGGACTCTCCTGGGAATTTGTGGCATCGGACAACGCCAGCAATATTGTGCGTGCATTACATCTGGGCAAATTCCAGCACGTCCCATGTTTTGCACATACCTTGAATTTGGTGGTGCAGAATTATTTAAAAAACGACAGGGGCGTGCAAGAGATGCTGTCGGTGGCCAGAAGAATTGCGGGCCACTTTCGGTGTACAGGCACCGCGTACAGAAGACTGGAGCACCACCAAAAACACCTGAACCTGCCCTGCCATCATCTGAAGCAAGAGGTGGTAACGAGGTGGAATTCAACCCTCTATATGCTTCAGAGGATGGAGGAGCAGCAAAAGGCCATTCAAGCCTATACATCTGGCCACGATATAGGCAAAGGAGGTGGAATGCACCTGTCTCAAGCGCAGTGGAGAATGATTTCAACGTTGTGCAAGGTTCTGCAACCTTTTGAACTTGCCACACGTGAAGTCAGTTCAGACACTGCCAGCCTGAGTCAGGTCATTCCCCTCATCAGGCTTTTGCAGAAGAAGCTGGAGGCATCGAAGGAGGAGCTAAAACAGAGCGATTCCGCTAGGCATGTGGGACTTGTGGATGGAACCCTTCATTCGCTTAACCAGGATTCACGGGTGGTCAATCTGTTGAAATCAGAGCACTACATTTTGGCCACCGTGCTCGATCCTAGATTTAAAACCTACGTTGTATCTCTCTTTCCGGCAGACACAAGTCTGCAGAGGTTCAAAGACATGCTGGTGAGAAAATTGTCAAGTCAAGCGGAACGTGACCCGTCAACATCTCCTCCTTCACATTCTCCCGCAACTGGGGGTGCGAGGAAAAGGCTACGAATTCCGAGCCCACCCGCTGGCGGTGATGCAGGGCAGTCTGGAGTGAGTGCTGACATCTGGTCCGGACTGAAGGACCTGCCAACGATTACTGACATGTCGTCTACTGTCACTGCATATGATTCTGTCACCATTGAAAGAATGGTGGAGGATTATATGAGTGACCGCATCCAAGTAGGCACCTCAGACAGTCCGTACGTATACTGGCAGGAAAAAGAGGCAATTTGGAGGCCCTTGCAGAAACTGGCTTTATTCTACCTAAGTTGCCCTCCCTCCAGTGTGTACTCCGAAACAGTGTTTAGTGCCGCCGCTCACCTTGTCAGCAATCGGCGTACGAGGTTACTTCCAGAAAATGTGGAGAAGATGATGTTCATTAAAATGAATTATAATCAATTCCTCCGTGGAGACATTCACCAGCAGCAATTGCCTCCAGAAAGTACATGGGGACCTGAGATGGTGGATTCCAGTGGGGACGAATTAATAATCTGTGAGGAGGGGGATGTACACAGTGAAAGGGGTGAGGAATCGGAGGATGATGATGAGGTGGACATCTTGCCTCTGTAGAGCCAGTTTGTGCAAGGAGAGATTGATTGCTTCTTTTTTGGTGGGGGCCCAAACCAACCAGTCATTTCAGTCACAGTCGTGTGGCAGACCCTGTCGCTGAAATTATGGGTTCGTAAAAGTGTGCATGTCCTGTTTATACAACATAAGGGTGGGTGGGAGGGCCCAAGGACAATTCCATCTTGCACCTCTTTTTTCTTTCATTTTTCTTTGCGTCATGTGCTGTTTGGGGAGTATTTTTTTGAAGGGCCATCCTGCGTGACACTGCAGTGCCACTCCTAGATGGGCCAGGTGTTTGTGTCGGCCACTTGGGTCGCTTATCTTAGTCACACAGCTACCTCATTGCGCCTCTTTTTTTCTTTGCGTCATGTGCTGTTTGGGGAGTATTTTTTTGAAGTACCATCCTGCGTGACACTGCAGTGCCACTCCTAGATGGGCCAGGTGTTTGTGTCGGCCACTTGGGTCGCTTATCTTAGTCACACAGCTACCTCATTGCGCCTCTTTTTTTCTTTGCGTCATGTGCTGTTTGGGGAGTATTTTTTTGAAGGGCCATCCTGCGTGACACTGCAGTGCCACTCCTAGATGGGCCAGGTGTTTGTGTCGGCTACTTGGGTCGCTTATCTTAGTCACACAGCTACCTCATTGCGCCTCTTTTTTTCTTTGCGTCATGTGCTGTTTGGGGAGTATTTTTTTGAAGGGCCATCCTGCGTGACACTGCAGTGCCACTCCTAGATGGGCCAGGTGTTTGTGTCGGCCACTTGGGTCGCTGAGCTTAGTCACACAGCTACCTCATTGCACCTCTTTTTTTCTTTGCGTCATGTGCTGTTTGGGGAGTATTTTTTTGAAGGGCCATCATGCGTGACACTGCAGTGCCACTCCTAGATGGGCCAGGTGTTTGTGTCGGCCACTTGTGTCGCTTAGCTTAGTCACACAGCGACCTTGGTGCGCCTCTTTTTTTCTTTGCGTCATGTGCTGTTTGGGGAGTATTTTTTTCAAGTGCCATCCTGTCTGACACTGCAGTGCCACTCCTAGATGGGCCTTGGTGTTTGTGTCGGCCACTTGGGTCGCTTAGCTTAGTCACACAGCTACCTCGGTACAAATTTTAGGACTGAAAATAATATTGTGAGGTGTGAGGTGTTCAGAATAGACTGAAAATGAGTGGAAATTATGGTTATTGAGGATAATAATACTTGGGATCAAAATGACCCGCAAATTCTATGATTTAAGCTGTTTTTGAGGGTTTTTTAAAAAAATCACCCGAATCCAAAACACACCCGAATCCGACAAAAATTTTTCGGTGAGGTTTTGCCAAAACGCGTCCGAATCCAAAACACGGCCGCGGAACCGAACCCAAAACCAAAACACAAAACCCGAAAAATTTCCGGTGCACATCACTAGTTTCTGGGCTTCCCACGAAAACCCAAGGCTTTCACTTTCTATAAATGTGGAGGAGATAAATGTGGAGGAGATATGTGCCAACATGTGCCGAATAAGACCACAAGTCTCACAACCTCTTCAGGGGAAAAGATATATGAAATAAAAAGCTTTATCAGCAGCAATTCCAAATTTGTCATCTATATACTTGCAGTTGTCATTTCAAAGGGTGGTATTCAGTATGCTGTCTGTTGGGATCCCGACGCTCAGTATACTGGTGCCAGAATCCCGACACCCGGCATACTGACAACTATCCACAGCCCCCCTGGAGGAAGAATAAATAGCGCGGTGCATGTGGCGCACCACCGTACCCGCAAGGGGCTCATTTGTGGACACCCAGCTGTCGGTATGCCATGGTCGGGATCCTGGCGCCGGTATGCAATGCCCCTGATACGTTATAGCACATACAATGCCTGTGATACATTATACCACATACCACAATGTCCGTGATACACTATTCCACACACTGCAATGTCCGTGATACACTATGCCACACACTGCAATGTCCGTGATACATTATGCCACACACCGCAATGTCCGTGATACATTATGCCACACACCGCAATGTCCGTGATACATTATGCCACACACCGCAATGTCCGTGATACATTATGCCACAAACTGCAATGACCCTGAGACATTATACCACATACCACAATGCCAGTGATATAGTATGCCACACACTGTAATGCCTGTGACACATACCACAATGCCCGTTATACCCTATGCCACACACCGCAATGCCCCTGAGACATTATACCACAATGCCCGTGATATAGTATACCACACACAGTAAAGCCTGTGATACATTATGCCACACACCGCAATGCCCATTACACATTAAGTCCTACAGTAAGTAGTGATGAGTGTGTTCGGTTCCTCGGAAACTGAACCCCCCCGAACTTCACCCATTTTACATGGGTCTGAGGCATACTCGGATTCTCCCGTATGGCTCGGTTAATTCGAGCGCGCCCGAACGTCATCATCCCGCTGTCGGAATCTCGCGAGATTCGTATTCTATATAAGCAGCCGCGCGTCGCCATTTTCACTCGTGCATTGGAAATGTTAGGGAGAGGACGTGGCTGGCGTCCTCTCCGTTTATTAATAATATTTGTGCTGCTTATTGCTTAATTGTGGGGACTGGGGAGCAGCTGTATTATATAGGAGGAGTACAGTGCAGAGTTTTGCTGACCAGTGACCACCAGTATACATTGTCTGCCTGAAAAACACTCCATATCTGTGCTCAGTGTGCTGCATATATTTGTGCTCACACTGCTTAATTGTGGGGACTGGGGAGCAGCTGTATTATATAGGAGGAGTACAGTGCAGAGTTTTGCTGACCAGTGACCACCAGTATACGTTGTCTGCCTGAAAAACACTCCATATCTGTGCTCAGTGTGCTGCACATATCTGTGCTCACACTGCTTAATTGTGGGGACTGGGGAGCAGCTGTATTATATAGGAGGACAGTGCAGAGTTTTGCTGACCAGTGACCACCAGTATACGTTGTCTGCCTGAAAAACACTCCATATCTGTGCTCAGTGTGCTGCATATATCCGTGCTCACACTTATTATATAGGAGGAGTACAGTGCAGAGTTTTGCTGACCAGTGACCACCAGTATACGTTGTCTGCCTGAAAAACACTCCATATCTGTGCTCAGTGTGCTGCATATATCTGTGCTCACACTGCTTAATTGTGGGGACTGGGGAGCAGCTGTATTATATAGGAGTACAGTGCAGAGTTTTGCTGACCAGTGACCACCAGTATACGTTGTCTGCCTGAAAAACACTCCATATCTGTGCTCAGTGTGCTGCATATATCTGTGCTCACACTGCTTAATTGTGGGGACTGGGGAGCAGCTGTATTATATAGGAGGAGTACAGTGCAGAATTTTGCTGACCAGTGACCACCAGTATACGTTGTCTGCCTGAAATACACTCCATATCTGTGCTCAGTGTGCTGCATATATCTGTGCTCACACTGCTTAATTGTGGGGACTGGGGAGCAGCTGTATTATATAGGAGGAGTACAGTGCAAAGTTTTGCTGACCAGTGACCACCAGTATACGTTGTCTGCCTGAAAAACACTCCTTATCTGTGCTCAGTGTGCTGCATATATCTGTGCTCACACTGCTTAATTGTGGGGACTGGGGAGCAGCTGTATTATATAGGAGGAGTACAGTGCAGAGTTTTGCTGACCAGTGACCACCAGTATACGTTGTCTGCCTGAAAAACACTCCATATCTGTGCTCAGTGTGCTGCACATATCTGTGCTCACACTGCTTAATTGTGGGGACTGGGGAGCAGCTGTATTATATAGGAGGACAGTGCAGAGTTTTGCTGACCAGTGACCACCAGTATACGTTGTCTGCCTGAAAAACACTCCATATCTGTGCTCAGTGTGCTGCATATATCCGTGCTCACACTTATTATATAGGAGGAGTACAGTGCAGAGTTTTGCTGACCAGTGACCACCAGTATACGTTGTCTGCCTGAAAAACACTCCATATCTGTGCTCAGTGTGCTGCATATATCTGTGCTCACACTGCTTAATTGTGGGGACTGGGGAGCAGCTGTATTATATAGGAGTACAGTGCAGAGTTTTGCTGACCAGTGACCACCAGTATACGTTGTCTGCCTGAAAAACACTCCATATCTGTGCTCACACTGCTTAATTGTGGGGACTGGGGAGCAGCTGTATTATATAGGAGGAGTACAGTGCAGAGTTTTGCTGACAGTGACCACCAGTATACGTTGTCTGCCTGAAAAACACTCCATATCTGTGCTCAGTGTGCTGCATATATCTGTGCTCACACTGCTTTATTGTGGGCACAGGGGACCACCAGTATATTATATAGGAGGAGTACAGTGCAGAGTTTTGCTGACCAGTGACCACCAGTATACGTTGTCTGCCTGAAAAACACTCCATATCTGTGCTCAGTGTGCTGCATATATCTGTGCTCACACTGCTTAATTGTGGGGACTGGGGAGTAGCTGTATTATATAGGAGGAGTACAGTGCAGAGTTTTGCTGACCAGTGACCACCAGTATACGTTGTCTGCCTGAAAAACACTCCATATCTGTGCTCAGTGTGCTGCATATATCTGTGCTCACACTGCTTAATTGTGGGGACTGGGGAGCAGCTGTATTATATAGGAGGAGTACAGTGCAGAGTTTTGCTGACCAGTGACCACCAGTATACGTTGTCTGCCTGAAAAACACTCCATATCTGTGCTCAGTGTGCTGCATATATCTGTGCTCACACTGCTTAATTGTGGGGACTGGGGAGCAGCTGTATTATATAGGAGGAGTACAGTGCAGAGTTTTGCTGACAGTGACCACCAGTATACGTTGTCTGCCTGAAAAACACTCCATATCTGTGCTCAGTGTGCTGCATATATCTGTGCTCACACTGCTTTATTGTGGTGATGTGATGGTGAGGTGTTTTGTTTAAGTCAGGCACCCAGGGAGACACCTGTTGTCCGTGGGACGAATATGGCCATTGAAATGCCTGGTCAAAATACAAAAAAAATCAGCTCTTCGGTGTGGAATTATTTCAACACAAATGCGGACAACAGGTGTCAAGCCGTGTGTTGCCTTTGTCAAGCTGTAATAAGTAGGGGTAAGGACGTTAACCACCTAGGAACATCCTCCCTTATACGTCACCTGGACCGCATTCATCAGAAGTCAGTGACAAGTTCAAAAACTTTGGATGACAGCGGAAGCAGTTCACTGACCACTAAATCCCTTCCTCTTGTAACCAAGCTCCTGCACACCACACCACCAACTCCCTCAGTGTCAATTTCCACCTTACACAGGAAAGCCAATAGTCCTGCAGGCCATGTCACTGGCAAGTCTGACGAGTCCTCTCCTGCCTGGGATTCCTCCGATGCATCCTTGAGTGTAACGCCTACTGCTGCTGGCGCTGCTGTTGTTGCTGCTGGGAGTCGATCGGCATCCCAGAGGGGAAGTCGGAAGACCACTTGTACTACTTCCAGTAAGCAATTGACTATCCAACAGTCCTTTGCGAGGAAGATGAAATATCACAGCAGTCATCCTGCTGCAAAGCGGATAACTCAGGTCTTGTCAGCCTGGGTGGTGAGAAACGTGGTTCCGGTATCCACCGTTAATTCAGAGGCAACTAGAGACTTGATTGAGGTACTGTGTCCCCGGTACCAAATACCATCTAGGTTCCATTTCTCTAGGCAGGCGATACCGAAAATGTACACAGACGTCAGAAAAAGAGTCAACAGTGTCCTAAAAAATGCAGTTGTACCCAATGTCCACTTAACCACGGACATGTGGACAAGTGGAGCAGGGCAGACTCAGGACTATATGACTGTGACAGCCCACTGGGTAGATGTATTGCCTCCCGCAGCAAGAACAGCATCGGCGGCACCAGTAGCAGCATCTCGCAAACGCCAACTCATTCCTAGGCAGGCTACGCTTTGTATCACCGCTTTCCATAAGAGGCACACAGCTGACAACCTCTTACGGAAACTGAGGAACATCATCGCAGAATGGATTACCCCAATTGGACTCTCCTGGGGATTTGTGACATCGGACAACGCCAGCAATATTGTGCGTGCATTACATCTGGGCAAATTCTAGCACATCCCATGTTTTGCACATACATTGAATTTGGTGGTGCAGAATTATTTAAAAAACGACAGGGGCGTGCAAGAGATGCTGTCGGTGGCCCGAAGAATTCTTCGGGCCACTTTCGGCATTCAGCCACCGCGTGCCGAAGACTGGAGCACCACCAAACATTCCTGAACCTGCCCTGCCATCATCTGAAGCAAGAGGTGGTAACGAGGTGGAATTCAACCCTCTATATGCTTCAGAGGATGGAGGAGCAGCAAAAGGCCATTCAAGCCTATACATCTGCCCACGATATAGGCAAAGGAGCGGGAATGCACCTGATTCAAGCGCAGTGGAGAATGATTTCAACGTTGTGCAAGGTTCTGCAACCCTTTGATCTTGCCACACGTGAAGTCAGTTCAGACACTGCCAGCCTGAGTCAGGTCATTCCCCTCATCAGGCTTTTGCAGAAGAAGCTAGAGATATTGAAGGAGGAGCTAAAACAGAGGGATTCCGCTAGGCATGTGGGACTTGTGGATGGAGCCCTTAATTCGCTTAACCAGGATTCACGGGTGGTCAATCTGTTGAAATCAGAGCACTACATTTTGGCCACCATGCTCGATCCTAGATTTAAAACCTACGTTGTATCTCTCTTTCCGGCAGACACAAGTCTGCAGAGGTTCAAAGACATGCTGGTGAGAAAATTGTCAAGTCAAGCGGAACGTGACCCGTCAACAGCTCCTCCTTCACATTCTCCCGCAACTGGGGGTGCGAGGAAAAGGCTAAGAATTCCGAGCCCAACCGCTGGCGGTGATGCAGGGCAGTCTGGAGCGAGTGCTGACATCTGGTCCGGACTGAAGGACCTGCCAACGATTACTGACATGTCGTCTACTGTCACTGCATATGATTCTGTCACCATTGAAAGAATGGTGGAGGATTATATGAGGGACCGCATCCAAGTAGGCACGTCAGACAGTCCGTACGTATACTGGCAGGAAAAAGAGGCAATTTGGAGGCCCTTGCACAAACTGGCTTTATTTTACCTAAGTTGCCCCCCCTCCAGTGTGTACTCCGAAAGAGTGTTTAATGCAGCCGCTCACCTTGTCAGCAATCGGCGTACGAGGTTACTTCCAGAAAATGTGGAGAAGATGATGTTCATCAAAATGAATTATAATCAATTCCTCCGTGGAGACATTCACCAGCAATTGCCTCCAGAAAGTACACAGGGACCTGAGATGGTGGATTCCAGTGGGGACGAATTAATAATCTGTGAGGAGGGGGATGTACACAGTGAAAGGGGTGAGGAATCGGAGGATGATGATGAGGTGGACATCTTGCCTCTGTAGAGCCAGTTTGTGCAAGGAGAGATTGATTGCTTCTTTTTTGGTGGGGGTCCAAACCAACCAGTCATTTCAGTCACAGTCGTGTGGCAGACCCTGTCGCTGAAATGATGGGTTCGTTAAAGTGTGCATGTCCTGTTTATACAACATAAGGGTGGGTGGGAGGTCCCAAGGACAATTCCATCTTGCACCTCTTTTTTCTTTCATTTTTCTTTGCATCATGTGCTGTTTGGGGAAAAAAATTTTGAAGTGCCATCCTGCCTGACACTGCAGTGCCACTCCTAGATGGGCCAGGTGTTTGTGTCGGCCACTTGTGTCGCTGAGCTTAGTCACACAGCGACCTTGGTGCGCCTCTTTTTTCTTTGCATCATGTGCTGTTTGGGGACAATTTTTTTGAAGTGCCATCCTGTCTGACACTGCAGTGCCACTCCTAGATGGGCCAGGTGTTTGTGTCGGCCACTTGTGTCGCTTAGCTTAGTCACACAGCGACCTTGGTGCGCCTCTTTTTTTCTTTGCATCATGTGCTGTTTGGGGACAATTTTTTTGAAGTGCCATC
This sequence comes from Pseudophryne corroboree, assembly GCF_028390025.1. NCBI lineage: Eukaryota > Metazoa > Chordata > Amphibia > Anura > Myobatrachidae > Pseudophryne > Pseudophryne corroboree. The sequence continues at coordinate 1,200,878,974 of NC_086444.1, read as the reverse complement.
CTGCCTGACACTGCAGTGCCACTCCTAGATGGGCCAGGTGTTTGTGTCGGCCACTTGTGTCGCTTAGCTTAGCCATCCAGCGACCTCTGTGCAAATTTTAGGACTAAAAATAATATTGTGAGGTGTGAGGTGTTCAGAATAGACTGAAAATGAGTGGAAATTATGGTTATTGAGGTTAATAATACTATGGGATCAAAATGACCCCCAAATTCTATGATTTAAGCTGTTTTTGAGGGTTTTTTGTAAAAAAACACCCGAATCCAAAACACACCCGAATCCGCCCAAAAAAATTCAGGGAGGTTTTGCCAAAACGCGTCCGAATCCAAAACACGGCCGCGGATCCGAATCCAAAACCAAAACACAAAACCCGAAAAAATTTCCGGTGCACATCACTAACAGTAAGGCTTCTAATTACTTTTAAATTACCTGCTCGTTGCCAGGGGTTTCGTGCTCTTGGTTCCATGCACGGTGCCAGGGGTTTTCACGCTCAGGGTGTCATGCTCGTTGCCAGGGGTTTCATGCGTTAGGTTGCTTGTTGCCAGAGGTATCATGTGCTGGGTTTCAAGCTTGTTGCCAGGGGGTAATATTCATTACTTCATTTAACAGACACGCCGCTGCCGCCGGAGACCCAGGAGGGACACACGGGAGAGGCGCGCGCTGTGCCCTCCGTGTCCTTCCCAAATAGCAGCAATCGGCGGCGGCGCCCCCGCAGCCCTGCACCTCCAAGTGCGGACCCCTAGTTACGCCACCGATCCACATGTATTGTCGGGAGCGGGCCCAACCCGACAGGTTTTAGCCCCGTTTCCGACAATGTCAATCCGACTTTAAAAAAAGTTGGATTGGCTTTGTTGGGAACGGGCCAAACCTGTCGGGTTTGGCCGGGCATTGAATACTCACATGTCGGAATACACCCCGAAGCCTCTGCACCCAATACAGCCAATACCATTGCTTGCTATGCACAGTGTGTGTGTATGTATAATTACGCCTGTATACAGAAAGGAGTCTTGCACCAGGATCAGTGTTGGTACAAGCGTGCTGTAATAATGTAGACGGCTATGAAACCATAGGCACAGATAAGATCCGTCCAGCTGCATGCAGGAACAATTACAGCCGACATGCGCTCGCTTCTGTGTCGGCTCCATTGTGTGCTGTGGCTGCATTAAAAAAGCTCGGCTCCTTGAAAAGAACAGTCTTATGCACGTCACCGGAGTAACAGCTGGTGCCTTCAATAATGAACGCCACATTCTCCTTTTCTTCCTGAAGAAGATGAATGAATGGCAAGAGGTAGCGCTGATTCCGAGCAGGTAATTGCTGGTTATATCAGTGGAGGGGGAAGATTGGGATTCGGGGGTTTATGAGGATGATTTTATCTCTGTAATGAGAAAGGTGATGGCACATGAAAGGAATTATTACACACAGGCCTGAGCGGAAAATTACAGTGCTACAAAATTGCTGTTTAAAGTAGAGATGAGCGGGTTCGGTTCCTCGGAAACCGAACCCGCCCGAACTTCAGTTTTTTTTACACGGGTCCGAGCGACTCGGATCTTCCCGCCTTGCTCGGTTAACCCGAGCGCGCCCGAACGTCATCATCCCGCTGTCGGATTCTCGCGAGGCTCGGATTCTATCGCGAGACTCGGATTCTATATAAGGAGCCGCGCGTCGCCGCCATTTTCACACGTGCATTGAGATTGATAGGGAGAGGACGTGGCTGGCGTCCTCTCCGTTTATAGAGAGTGAGACTACTAGAGTAGAGAGAGACACAGTATTATTTACTTTAGTAATTTTGGGGAGCATTAGGAGGAGTACTACTACTTGCTGAAGTGACAGTGTGACTGTATATCTGACTTGTGGGGGAGACAGTGGGGAGCAGTTAGAGTCTGAGAGCAGGAGTACATATTTTAACGTACAGTGCACACTTTTGCTGGCACTCTGCTGCCAGAGTGCCACACTGCCATTGTGACCACACTGACCACCAGTATATATTGTGATTGTCTGCTTAGGAGTACTACTTGCAAGTTGCTGATAGTGTGACCAGTGACCTGACCACCAGTTTAATTAATCACCACCAGTTTAATATATATATATATATATATATAATTGTATATAATATATATATAATTGTATATGTATACCACCTACCCGTGTTTTTTTTTTTTTCTTTCTTCTTGATACATACTACTATAGTAGCTTACTGTAGCAGTCTGCGGTGCTGCTGAGCTGACAGTGTCCAGCAGGTCCGTCATCAGTCATTACATAATAAATATATATACCTGTCCGGCTGCAGTACTAGTGATATTATATATATATATATATTAATTTCATCTCATTATCATCCAGTCTATATTAGCAGCAGACACAGTACGGTAGTCCACGGCTGTAGCTACCTCTGTGTCGGCAGTCACTGGTCCATCCATAATTGTATACCACCTACCCGTGGTTTTTTTTTTTCTCTTTCTTCTTGATACATACTACTATAGTAGCTTACTGTAGCAGTCTGCGGTGCTGCTGAGCTGACAGTGTTCAGCAGGTCCGTCATTAGTCATTACATAATAAATATATATACCTGTGCGGCTGCAGTACTAGTGATATTATATATATATATATATATATTAATTTCATCTCATTATCATCCAGTCTATATTAGCAGCAGACACAGTACGGTAGTCCACGGCTGTAGCTACCTCTGTGTCGGCAGTCGCTGGTCCATCCATAATTGTATACCACCTACCCGTGGTTTTTTTTTTCTCTTTCTTCTTGATACATACTACTATAGTAGCTTACTGTAGCAGTCTGCGGTGCTGCTGAGCTGACAGTGTCCAGCAGGTCCGTCATCAGTCATTACATAATAAATATATATACCTGTCCGGCTGCAGTACTAGTGATATTATATATATATATATTAATTTCATCTCATTATCATCCAGTCTATATTAGCAGCAGACACAGTACGGTAGTCCACGGCTGTAGCTACCTCTGTGTCGGCCGTCGCTGGTCCATCCATAATTGTATACCACCTACCCGTGGTTTTTTTTTTTCTCTTTCTTCTTGATACATACTACTATAGTAGCTTACTGTAGCAGTCTGCGGTGCTGCTGAGCTGACAGTGTCCAGCAGGTCCGTCATCAGTCATTACATAATAAATATATATACCTGTCCGGCTGCAGTACTAGTGATATTATATATATATATATATATATTAATTTCATCTCATTATCATCCAGTCTATATTAGCAGCAGACACAGTACGGTAGTCCACGGCTGTAGCTACCTCTGTGTCGGCAGTCGCTGGTCCATCCATAATTGTATACCACCTACCCGTGTTTTTTTTTTTCTCTTTCTTCTTGATACATACTACTATAGTAGCTTACTGTAGCAGTCTGCGGTGCTGCTGAGCTGACAGTGTCCAGCAGGTCCGTCATCAGTCATTACATAATAAATATATATACCTGTGCAGCTGCAGTACTAGTGATATTATATATATATATATATATATATATATTAATTTCATCTCATTATCATCCAGTCTATATTAGCAGCAGACACAGTACGGTAGTCCACGGCTGTAGCTACCTTTGTGTCGGCAGTCGCTGGTCCATCCATAATTGTATACCACCTACCCGTGGTTTTTTTTTTCCTCTTTCTTCTTGATACATACTACTATAGTAGCTTACTGTAGCAGTCTGCGGTGCTGCTGAGCTGACAGTGTCCAGCAGGTCCGTCATCAGTCATTACATAATAAATATATATACCTGTCCGGCTGCAGTACTAGTGATATTATATATATATATATTAATTTCATCTCATTATCATCCAGTCTATATTAGCAGCAGACACAGTACGGTAGTCCACGGCTGTAGCTACCTCTGTGTCGGCAGTCGCTGGTCCATCCATAATTGTATACCACCTACCCGTGGTTTTTTTTTTCTCTTTCTTCTTGATACATACTACTATAGTAGCTTACTGTAGCAGTCTGCGGTGCTGCTGAGCTGACAGTGTCCAGCAGGTCCGTCATCAGTCATTACATAATAAATATATATACCTGTCCGGCTGCAGTACTAGTGATATTATATATATATATATATATTAATTTCATCTCATTATCATCCAGTCTATATTAGCAGCAGACACAGTACGGTAGTCCACGGCTGTAGCTACCTCTGTGTCGGCAGTCGCTGGTCCATCCATAATTGTATACCACCTACCCGTGTTTTTTTTTTCTCTTTCTTCTTGATACATACTACTATAGTAGCTTACTGTAGCAGTCTGCGGTGCTGCTGAGCTGACAGTGTCCAGCAGGTCCGTCATCAGTCATTACATAATAAATATATATACCTGTGCAGCTGCAGTACTAGTGATATTATATATATATATATATATATATATATATTAATTTCATCTCATTATCATCCAGTCTATATTAGCAGCAGACACAGTACGGTAGTCCACGGCTGTAGCTACCTTTGTGTCGGCAGTCGCTGGTCCATCCATAATTGTATACCACCTACCCGTGGTTTTTTTTTTCCTCTTTCTTCTTGATACATACTACTATAGTAGCTTACTGTAGCAGTCTGCGGTGCTGCTGAGCTGACAGTGTCCAGCAGGTCCGTCATCAGTCATTACATAATAAATATATATACCTGTGCGGCTGCAGTACTAGTGATATTATATATATATATATATATTAATTTCATCTCATTATCATCCAGTCTATATTAGCAGCAGACACAGTACGGTAGTCCATGGCTGTAGCTACCTCTGTGTCGGCAGTCGCTGGTCCATCCATAATTGTATACCACCTACCCGTGGTTTTTTTTCTTCTCTTTCTTCTTGATACATACTACTATAGTAGCTTACTGTAGCAGTCTGCGGTGCTGCTGAGATGACAGTGTCCAGCAGGTCCGTCATCAGTCATTACATAATAAATATATATACCTGTCCGGCTGCAGTACTAGTGATATTATATATATATATATATTAATTTCATCTCATTATCATCCAGTCTATATTAGCAGCAGACACAGTACGGTAGTCCACGGCTGTAGCTACCTCTGTGTCGGCAGTCGCTGGTCCATCCATAATTGTATACCACCTACCCGTGGTTTTTTTTTTCTCTTTCTTCTTGATACATACTACTATAGTAGCTTACTGTAGCAGTCTGCGGTGCTGCTGAGCTGACAGTGTCCAGCAGGTCCGTCATCAGTCATTACATAATAAATATATATACCTGTCCGGCTGCAGTACAAGTGATATTATATATATATATATATATATATATTAATTTCATCTCATTATCATCCAGTCTATATTAGCAGCAGACACAGTACGGTAGTCCACGGCTGTAGCTACCTCTGTGTCGGCAGTCACTGGTCCATCCATAATTGTATACCACCTACCCGTGGTTTTTTTTTTTCTCTTTCTTCTTGATACATACTACTATAGTAGCTTACTGTAGCAGTCTGCGGTGCTGCTGAGCTGACAGTGTCCAGCAGGTCCGTCATCAGTCATTACATAATAAATATATATACCTGTCCGGCTGCAGTACTAGTGATATTATATATATATATATATTAATTTCATCTCATTATCATCCAGTCTATATTAGCAGCAGACACAGTACGGTAGTCCACGGCTGTAGCTACCTCTGTGTCGGCAGTCGCTGGTCCATCCATAATTGTATACCACCTACCCGTGGTTTTTTTTTCTCTTTCTTCTTGATACATACTACTATAGTAGCTTACTGTAGCAGTCTGCGGTGCTGCTGAGCTGACAGTGTCCAGCAGGTCCGTCATCAGTCATTACATAATAAATATATATACCTGTGCGGCTGCAGTACTAGTGATATTATATATATATATATATTAATTTCATCTCATTATCATCCAGTCTATATTAGCAGCAGACACAGTACGGTAGTCCACGGCTGTAGCTACCTCTGTGTCGGCAGTCGCTGGTCCATCCATAAGTATACTAGTATCCATCCATCTCCATTGTTTACCTGAGGTGCCTTTTAGTTGTGCCTATTAAAATATGGAGAACAAAAATGTTGAGGTTCCAAAATTAGGGAAAGATCAAGATCCACTTCCACCTCGTGCTGAAGCTGCTGCCACTAGTCATGGCCGAGACGATGAAATGCCAGCAACGTCGTCTGCCAAGGCCGATGCCCAATGTCATAGTACAGAGCATGTAAAATCCAAAACACCAAATATCAGTAAAAAAAGGACTCCAAAATCTAAAATAAAATTGTCGGAGGAGAAGCGTAAACTTGCCAATATGCCATTTACCACACGGAGTGGCAAGGAACGGCTGAGGCCCTGGCCTATGTTCATGGCTAGTGGTTCAGCTTCACATGAGGATGGAAGCACTCAGCCTCTCGCTAGAAAAATGAAAAGACTCAAGCTGGCAAAAGCACCGCAAAGAACTGTGCGTTCTTCGAAATCCCAAATCCACAAGGAGAGTCCAATTGTGTCGGTTGCGATGCCTGACCTTCCCAACACTGGACGTGAAGAGCATGCGCCTTCCACCATTTGCACGCCCCCTGCAAGTGCTGGAAGGAGCACCCGCAGTCCAGTTCCTGATAGTCAGATTGAAGATGTCAGTGTTGAAGTACACCAGGATGAGGAGGATATGGGTGTTGCTGGCGCTGGGGAGGAAATTGACAAGGAGGATTCTGATGGTGAGGTGGTTTGTTTAAGTCAGGCACCCGGGGAGACACCTGTTGTCCGTGGGAGGAATAGGGCCGTTGACATGCCTGGTGAAAATACCAAAAAAATCAGCTCTTCGGTGTGGAAGTATTTCACCAGAAATGCGGACAACATTTGTCAAGCCGTGTGTTGCCTTTGTCAAGCTGTAATAAGTAGGGGTAAGGACGTTAACCACCTCGGAACATCCTCCCTTATACGTCACCTGCAGCGCATTCATAATAAGTCAGTGACAAGTTCAAAAACTTTGGGCGACAGCGGAAGCAGTCCACTGACCAGTAAATCCCTTCCTCTTGTAACCAAGCTCACGCAAACCACCCCACCAACTCCCTCAGTGTCAATTTCCTCCTTCCCCAGGAATGCCAATAGTCCTGCAGGCCATGTCACTGGCAATTCTGACGAGTCCTCTCCTGCCTGGGATTCCTCCGATGCATCCTTGCGTGTAACGCCTACTGCTGCTGGCGCTGCTGTTGTTGCTGCTGGAAGTCGATGGTCATCCCAGAGGGGAAGTCGTAAGCCCACTTTTACTACTTCCACAAAGCAATTGACTGTCCAACAGTCCTTTGCGAGGAAGATGAAATATCACAGCAGTCATCCTGTTGCAAAGCGGATAACTGAGGCCTTGACAACTATGTTGGTGTTAGACGTGCGTCCGGTATCCGCCGTTAGTTCACAGGGAACTAGACAATTTCTTGAGGTAGTGTGCCCCCGTTACCAAATACCATCTAGGTTCCACTTCTCTAGGCATGCGATACCGAGAATGTACACGGACGTCAGAAAAAGACTCACCAGTGTCCTAAAAAATGCAGTTGTACCCAATGTCCACTTAACCACGGACATGTGGACAAGTGGAGCAGGGCAGGGTCAGGACTATATGACTGTGACAGCCCACTGGGTAGATGTATGGACTCCCGCCGCAAGAACAGCAGCGGCGGCACCAGTAGCAGCATCTCGCAAACGCCAACTCTTTCCTAGGCAGGCTACGCTTTGTATCACCGGTTTCCAGAATACGCACACAGCTGAAAACCTCTTATGGCAACTGAGGAAGATCATCGCGGAATGGCTTACCCCAATTGGACTCTCCTGTGGATTTGTGGCATCGGACAACGCCAGCAATATTGTGTGTGCATTAAATATGGGCAAATTCCAGCACGTCCCATGTTTTGCACATACCTTGAATTTGGTGGTGCAGAATTTTTTAAAAAACGTCAGGGGCGTGCAAGAGATGCTGTCGGTGGCCAGAAGAATTGCGGGACACTTTCGGCGTACAGGCACCACGTACAGAAGACTGGAGCACCACCAAAAACGCCTGAACCTGCCCTGCCATCATCTGAAGCAAGAAGTGGTAACGAGGTGGAATTCAACCCTCTATATGCTTCAGAGGTTGGAGGAGCAGCAAAAGGCCATTCAAGCCTATACAACTGACCACGATATAGGAGGTGGAATGTACCTGTCTCAAGCGCAGTGGAGAATGATTTCAACGTTGTGCAAGGTTCTGCAACCTTTTGAACTTGCCACACGTGAAGTCAGTTCAGACACTGCCAGCCTGAGTCAGGTCATTCCCCTCATCAGGCTTTTGCAGAAGAAGCTGGAGGCATTGAAGGAGGAGCTAAAAGGGAGCGATTCTGCTAGGCATGTGGGACTTGTGGATGGAGCCCTTAATTCGCTTAACAAGGATTCACGGGTGGTCAATCTGTTGAAATCAGAGCACTACATTTTGGCCACCGTGCTCGATCCTAGATTTAAAACCTACCTTGGATCTCTCTTTCCGGCAGACACAAGTCTGCTGGGGTTCAAAGACCTGCTGGTGAGAAAATTGTCAAGTCAAGCGGAACGCGACCTGTCAACATCTCCTCCTTCACATTCTCCCGCAACTGGGGGTGCGAGGAAAAGGCTCAGAATTCCGAGCCCACCCGCTGGCGGTGATGCAGGGCAGTCTGGAGCGACTGCTGATGCTGACATCTGGTCCGGACTGAAGGACCTGACAACGATTACGGACATGTCGTCTACTGTCACTGCATATGATTCTCTCCCCATTGAAAGAATGGTGGAGGATTATATGAGTGACCGCATCCAAGTAGGCACGTCAGACAGTCCGTACTTATACTGGCAGGAAAAAGAGGCAATTTGGAGGCCCTTGCACAAACTGGCTTTATTCTACCTAAGTAGCCCTCCCACAAGTGTGTACTCCGAAAGAGTGTTTAGTGCCGCCGCTCACCTTGTCAGCAATCGGCGTACGAGGTTACTTCCAGAAAATGTGGAGAAGATGATGTTCATTAAAATGAATTATAATCAATTCCTCCGTGGAGACATTGACCAGCAGCAATTGCCTCCACAAAGTACACAGGGAGCTGAGATGGTGGATTCCAGTGGGGACGAATTGATAATCTGTGAGGAGCGGGATGTACACGGTGATATATCGGAGGATGATGATGAGGTGGACATCTTGCCTCTGTAGAGCCAGTTTGTGCAAGGAGAGATTAATTGCTTCTTTTTCGGTGGGGGTCCAAACCAACCCGTCATTTCAGTCACAGTCGTGTGGCAGACCCTGTCACTGAAATGATGGGTTGGTTAAAGTGTGCATGTCCTGTTTATACAACATAAGGGTGGGTGGGAGGGCCCAAGGACAATTCCATCTTGCACCTCTTTTTTCTTTCATTTTTATTTGCGTCATGTGCTGTTTGGGGAGTGTTTTTTGGAAGGGCCATCCTGCGTGACACTGCAGTGCCACTCCTAGATGGGCCAGGTGTTTGTGTCGGCCACTAGGGTCGCTTAGCTTACTCACACAGCTACCTCATTGCGCCTCTTTTTTTCTTTGCGTCATGTGCTGTTTGGGGAGTGTTTTTTGGAAGGGCCATCCTGCGTGACACTGCAGTGCCACTCCTAGATGGGCCAGGTGTTTGTGTCGGCCACTAGGGTCGCTTAGCTTACTCTCACAGCTACCTCATTGCGCCTCTTTTTTTCTTTGCGTCATGTGCTGTTTGGGGAGTGTTTTTTGGAAGGGCCATCCTGCGTGACACTGCAGTGCCACTCCTAGATGGGCCAGGTGTTTGTGTCGGCCACTAGGGTCGCTTATCTTACTCACACAGCTACCTCATTGCGCCTCTTTTTTTCTTTGCGTCATGTGCTGTTTGGGGAGTGTTTTTTGGAAGGGCCATCCTGCGTGACACCGCAGTGCCACTCCTAGATGGGCCAGGTGTTTGTGTCGGCCACTAGGGTCGCTTATCTTACGCACACAGCTACCTCATTGCGCCTCTTTTTTTCTTTGCGTCATGTGCTGTTTGGGGAGTGTTTTTTGGAAGGGCCATCCTGCGTGACACTGCAGTGCCACTCCTAGATGGGCCAGGTGTTTGTGTCGGCCACTAGGGTCGCTTATCTTACTCACACAGCTACCTCATTGCGCCTCTTTTTTTCTTTGCGTCATGTGCTGTTTGGGGAGTGTTTTTTGGAAGGGCCATCCTGCGTGACACTGCAGTGCCACTCCTAGATGGGCCAGGTGTTTGTGTCGGCCACTAGGGTCGCTTAGCTTAGTCATCCAGCGACCTCGGTGCAAATTTTAGGACTAAAAATAATATTGTGAGGTGTGAGGTATTCAGAATAGACTGAAAATGAGTGGAAATTATGGTTTTTGAGGTTAATAATACTTTGGGATCAAAATGACCCCCAAATTCTATGATTTAAGCTGTTTTACTTTTTTAGTGTTTTTTGAAAAAAACACCCGAATCCAAAACACACCCGAATCCGACAAAAAAAATTCGGTGAGGTTTTGCCAAAACGCGGTCGAACCCAAAACACGGCCGCGGAACCGAACCCAAAACCAAAACACAAAACCCGAAAAATTTCAAGTGCACATCTCTAGTTTAAAGTTACTGGAAGGCGACCTTACATTACCTACAGTGAGGCGCGAGGCACTGCTGGCATCCCTCTGACTTCCCAATGTAGTGCAGAGAAAAAAATCAGGACAAAAGCTGGTCCACCAACAATGCCGCCAATCCAGCTAGACCAGTTTAAACCCCCCCCCCCCCTCCCCCACAAATAAAACACTTTTTTTGATATTTAAATAAACCTGTTTTGTTTTTTGTTTTTTTTACATTAATGTTTTAATGGGGGAAAAAAATCCTACTTATTATAATAACACTGTGAAACATTACTATGTATAAGAAACCTTAACCAAACATGTTTTAATGCTTTCTAACATTAACAATCCAAAGTTATTGGGCTTTTATTTATTTTACATCTTTCAATAAAGCCACTTTTTTACTGCTTATACATCTGAGTATATGTAGATAGACTAAACATATTGAAAACATACAAAGTACACTCAGAGATAGATGAGGTTGAAAATAAGAACAAGTTAATGTTTAAGCATTAGTCCTACTTATTAGAGATGAGCGCCTGAAATTTTTCGGGTTTTGTGTTTTGGTTTTGGGTTCGGTTCCGCGGCCGTGTTTTGGGTTCGAACGCGTTTTGGCAAAACCTCACCGAATTTTTTTTGTCGGATTCGGGTGTGTTTTGGATTCGGGTGTTTTTTTCCAAAAACACTAAAAAACAGCTTAAATCATAGAATTTGGGGGTCATTTTGATCCCAAAGTATTATTAACCTCAAAAACCATAATTTACACTCATTTTCAGTCTATTCTGAATACCTCACACCTCACAATATTATTTTTAGTCCTAAAATTTGCACCGAGGTCGCTGTGTGAGTAAGATAAGCGACCCTAGTGGCCGACACAAACACCGGGCCCATCTAGGAGTGGCACTGCAGTGTCACGCAGGATGTCCCTTCCAAAAAACCCTCCCCAAACAGCACATGACGCAAAGAAAAAAAGAGGCGCAATGAGGTAGCTGTGTGAGTAAGATTAGCGACCCTAGTGGCCGACACAAACACCGGGCCCATCTAGGAGTGGCACTGCAGTGTCACGCAGGATGGCCCTTCCAAAAAACTCTCCCCAAACAGCACATGACGCAAAGAAAAAAAGAGGCGCAATGAGGTAGCTGTGTGAGTAAGATTAGCGACCCTAGTGGTCGACACAAACACCGGGCCCATCTAGGAGTGGCACTGCAGTGTCACGCAGGATGTCCCTTCCAAAAAACCCTCCCCAAACAGCACATGACGCAAAGAAAAAAAGAGGCGCAATGAGGTAGCTGACTGTGTGAGTAAGATTAGCGACCCTAGTGGCCGACACAAACACCGGGCCCATCTAGGAGTGGCACTGCAGTGTCACGCAGGATGTCCCTTCCAAAAAACCCTCCCCAATCAGCACATGATGCAAAGAAAAAGAAAAGAAAAAAGAGGTGCAAGATGGAATTGTCCTTGGGCCCTCCCACCCACCCTTATGTTGTATAAACAAAACAGGACATGCACACTTTAACCAACCCATCATTTCAGTGACAGGGTCTGCCACACGACTGTGACTGATATGACGGGTTGGTTTGGACCCCCCCCAAAAAAGAAGCAATTAATCTCTCCTTGCACAAACTGGCTCTACAGAGGCAAGATGTCCACCTCATCTTCACCCTCCGATATATCACCGTGTACATCCCCCTCCTCACAGATTATCAATTCGTCCCCACTGGAATCCACCATCTCAGCTCCCTGTGTACTTTGTGGAGGCAATTGCTGCTGGTCAATGTCTCCGCGGAGGAATTGATTATAATTCATTTTAATGAACATCATCTTCTCCACATTTTCTGGATGTAACCTCGTACGCCGATTGCTGACAAGGTGAGCGGCGGCACTAAACACTCTTTCGGAGTACACACTTGTGGGAGGGCAACTTAGGTAGAATAAAGCCAGTTTGTGCAAGGGCCTCCAAATTGCCTCTTTTTCCTGCCAGTATAAGTACGGACTGTGTGACGTGCCTACTTGGATGCGGTCACTCATATAATCCTCCACCATTCTATCAATGTTGAGAGAATCATATGCAGTGACAGTAGACGACATGTCCGTAATCGTTGTCAGGTCCTTCAGTCCGGACCAGATGTCAGCATCAGCAGTCGCTCCAGACTGCCCTGCATCACCGCCAGCGGGTGGGCTCGGAATTCTGAGCCTTTTCCTCGCACCCCCAGTTGCGGGAGAATGTGAAGGAGGAGATGTTGACAGGTCGCGTTCCGCTTGACTTGACAATTTTGTCACCAGCAGGTCTTTCAACCCCAGCAGACCTGTGTCTGCCGGAAAGAGAGATCCAAGGTAGGCTTTAAATCTAGGATCGAGCACGGTGGCCAAAATGTAGTGCTCTGATTTCAACAGATTGACCACCCGTGAATCCTTGTTAAGCGAATTAAGGGCTGCATCCACAAGTCCCACATGCCTAGCGGAATCGCTCCGTGTTAGCTCCTCCTTCAATGCCTCCAGCTTCTTCTGCAAAAGCCTGATGAGGGGAATGACCTGACTCAGGCTGGCAGTGTCTGAACTGACTTCACGTGTGGCAAGTTCAAAGGGCATCAGAACCTTGCACAACGTTGAAATCATTCTCCACTGCACTTGAGACAGGTGCATTCCACCTACTATATCGTGCTCAATTGTATAGGCTTGAATGGCCTTTTGCTGCTCCTCCAACCTCTGAAGCATATAGAGGGTTGAATTCCACCTCGTTACCACTTCTTGCTTCAGATGATGGCAGGGCAGGTTCAGTAGTTTTTGGTGGTGCTCCAGTTTTCTGTACGTGGTGCCTGTACGCCGAAAGTGTCCCGCAATTCTTCTGGCCACCGACAGCATCTCTTGCACGCCCCTGTCGTTTTTTAAAAAATTCTGCACCACCAAATTCAAGGTATGTGCAAAACATGGGACGTGCTGGAATTGGCCCAGATTTAATGCACACACAATATTGCTGGCGTTGTCCGATGCCACAAATCCACAGGAGAGTCCAATTGGGGTAAGCCATTCCGCGATGATCTTCCTCAGTTGCCGTAAGAGGTTTTCAGCTGTGTGCGTATTCTGGAAAGCGGTGATACAAAGCGTAGCCTGCCTAGGAAAGAGTTGGCGTTTGCGAGATGCTGCTACTGGTGCCGCCGCTGCTGTTCTTGCGGCGGGAGTCCATACATCTACCCAGTGGGCTGTCACAGTCATATAGTCCTGACCCTGCCCTGCTCCACTTGTCCACATGTCCGTGGTTAAGTGGACATTGGGTACAGCTGCATTTTTTAGGACACTGGTGAGTCTTTTTCTGAGGTCTGTGTACATTTTCGGTATCGCCTGCCTAGTGAAATGGCACCTAGATGGTATTTGGTACCGGGGACACAGTACCTCCAACAAGTCTCTAGTTGGCTCTGCAGTAATGATGGATACCGGAACCACGTTTCTCACCACCCAGGATGCCAAGGCCTCAGTTATCCGCTTTGCAGTAGGATGACTGCTGTGATATTTCATCTTCCTCGCAAAGGACTGTTGAACAGTCAATTGCTTACTGGAAGTAGTACAAGTGGGCTTACGACTTCCCCTCTGGGATGACCATCGACTCCCAGCGGCAACAACAGCAGCGCCAGCAGCAGTAGGCGTTACATGCAAGGATGCATCGGAGGAATCCCAGGCAGGAGAGGACTCGTCAGAATTGCCAGTGACATGGCCTGCAGGACTATTGGCATTCCTGGGGAAGGAGGAAATTGACACTGAGGGAGTTGGTGGGGTGGTTTGCGTGAGCTTGGTTACAAGAGGAAGGGATTTACTGGTCAGTGGACTGCTTCCGCTGTCACCCAAAGTTTTTGAACTTGTCACTGACTTATTATGAATGCGCTGCAGGTGACGTATAAGGGAGGATGTTCCGAGGTGGTTAACGTCCTTACCCCTACTTATTACAGCTTGACAAAGGGAACACACGGCTTGACACCTGTTGTCCGCATTTCTGGTGAAATACCTCCACACCGAAGAGCTGATTTTTTTGGTATTTTCACCTGGCATGTCAACGGCCATATTCCTCCCACGGACAACAGGTGTCTCCCCGGGTGCCTGACTTAAACAAACCACCTCACCATCAGAATCCTCCTGGTCAATTTCCTCCCCAGCGCCAGCAACACCCATATCCTCCTCATCCTGGTGTACTTCAACACTGACATCTTCAATCTGACTATCAGGAACTGGACTGCGGGTGCTCCTTCCAGCACTTGCAGGGGGCGTGCAAATGGTGGAAGGCGCATGCTCTTCACGTCCAGTGTTGGGAAGGTCAGGCATCGCAACCGACACAATTGGACTCTCCTTGTGGATTTGGGATTTCAAAGAACGCACAGTTCTTTGCGGTGCTTTTGCCAGCTTGAGTCTTTTCAGTTTTCTAGCGAGAGGCTGAGTGCTTCCATCCTCATGTGAAGCTGAACCACTAGCCATGAACATAGGCCAGGGCCTCAGCCGTTCCTTGCCACTCCGTGTGGTAAATGGCATATTGGCAAGTTTACGCTTCTCCTCCGACAATTTTATTTTAGGTTTTGGAGTCCTTTTTTTACTGATATTTGGTGTTTTGGTTTTGACATGCTCTGTACTATGCCATTGGGCATCGGCCTTGGCAGACGACGTTGCTGGCATTTCATCGTCTCGGCCATGACTAGTGGCAGCAGCTTCAGCACGAGGTGGAAGTGGATCTTGATCTTTCCCTAATTTTGGAACCTCAACATTTTTGTTCTCCATATTTTAATAGGCACAACTAAAAGGCACCTCAGGTAAACAATGGAGATGGATGGATTGGATACTAGTATACAATTATGGACGGGCTGCCGAGTGCCGACACAGAGGTAGCTACAGCCGTGAACTACCGCACTGTACTGTGTCTGCTGCTAATATATAGACTGGTTGATAAAGAGATAGTATACTCGTAACTAGTATGTATGTATAAAGAAAGAAAAAAAAACCACGGTTAGGTGGTATATACAATTATGGACGGGCTGCCGAGTGCCGACACAGAGGTAGCCACAGCCGTGAACTACCGCACTGTACTGTGTCTGCTGCTAATATATAGACTGGTTGATAAAGAGATAGTATACTCGTAACTAGTATGTATGTATAAAGAAAGAAAAAAAAACCACGGTTAGGTCACTGGTATATACAATTATGGACGGGCTGCCGAGTGCCGACACAGAGGTAGCCACAGCCGTGAACTACCGCACTGTACTGTGTCTGCTGCTAATATATAGACTGGTTGATAAAGAGATAGTATACTCGTAACTAGTATGTATGTATAAAGAAAGAAAAAAAAACCACGGTTAGGTGGTATATACAATTATGGACGGGCTGCCGAGTGCCGACACAGAGGTAGCCACAGCCGTGAACTACCGCACTGTACTGTGTCTGCTGCTAATATATAGACTGGTTGATAAAGAGATAGTATACTCGTAACTAGTATGTATGTATAAAGAAAGAAAAAAAAACCACGGTTAGGTGGTATATACAATTATGGACGGGCTGCCGAGTGCCGACACAGAGGTAGCCACAGCCGTGAACTACCGCACTGTACTGTGTCTGCTGCTAATATATAGACTGGTTGATAAAGAGATAGTATACTCGTAACTAGTATGTATGTATAAAGAAAGAAAAAAAAACCACGGTTAGGTGGTATATACAATTATGGACGGGCTGCCGAGTGCCGACACAGAGGTAGCCACAGCCGTGAACTACCGCACTGTACTGTGTCTGCTGCTAATATATAGACTGGTTGATAAAGAGATAGTATACTCGTAACTAGTATGTATGTATAAAGAAAGAAAAAAAAACCACGGTTAGGTGGTATATACAATTATGGACGGGCTGCCGAGTGCCGACACAGAGGTAGCCACAGCCGTGAACTACCGCACTGTACTGTGTCTGCTGCTAATATATAGACTGGTTGATAAAGAGATAGTATACTCGTAACTAGTATGTATGTATAAAGAAAGAAAAAAAAACCACGGTTAGGTGGTATATACAATTATGGACGGGCTGCCGAGTGCCGACACAGAGGTAGCCACAGCCGTGAACTACCGCACTGTACTGTGTCTGCTGCTAATATATAGACTGGTTGATAAAGAGATAGTATACTCGTAACTAGTATGTATGTATAAAGAAAGAAAAAAAAACCACGGTTAGGTGGTATATACAATTATGGACGGGCTGCCGAGTGCCGACACAGAGGTAGCCACAGCCGTGAACTACCGCACTGTACTGTATCTGCTGCTAATATATAGACTGGTTGATAAAGAGATAGTATACTCGTAACTAGTATGTATGTATAAAGAAAGAAAAAAAAACCACGGTTAGGTGGTATATACAATTATGGACGGGCTGCCGAGTGCCGACACAGAGGTAGCCACAGCCGTGAACTACCGCACTGTACTGTGTCTGCTGCTAATATAGACTGGTTGATAAAGAGATAGTATACTACTAATATTATATACTGGTGGTCAGGTCACTGGTCACTAGTCACACTGGCAGTGGCACTCCTGCAGCAAAAGTGTGCACTGTTTAATTTTAATATAATATTATGTACTCCTGGCTCCTGCTATAACCTATAACTGGCACTGCAGTAGTGCTCCCCAGTCTCCCCCACAATTATAAGCTGTGTGAGCTGAGCAGTCAGACAGATATATAATATATATAGATGATGCAGCACACTGGCCTGAGCCTGAGCAGTGCACACAGATATGGTATGTGACTGACTGAGTCACTGTGTGTATCGCTTTTTTCAGGCAGAGAACGGATATATTAAATAAACTGCACTGTGTGTCTGGTGGTCACTCACTATATAATATATTATGTACTCCTGGCTCCTGCTACTATAACCTATAACTGGCACTGCAGTAGTGCTCCCCAGTCTCCCCCACAATTATAAGCTGTGTGAGCTGAGCAGTCAGACAGATATATATAATATTATATATAGATAATAGATGATGCAGCACACTGGCCTGAGCCTGAGCAGTGCACACAGATATGGTATGTGACTGAGTCACTGTGTGCTGTGTATCGCTTTTTTCAGGCAGAGAACGGATTATAAATAAAAGTGGTGGTCAGTCACTGGTCACTATCAGCAAAACTCTGCACTGTACACTACTGAGTACTCCTAATGCTCCCCAAAATTAGTAAATCAAGTGTCTAAACGGAGAGGACGCCAGCCACGTCCTCTCCCTATCAATCTCAATGCACGTGTGAAAATGGCGGCGACGCGCGGCTCCTTATATAGAATCCGAGTCTCGCGATAGAATCCGAGCCTCGCGAGAATCCGACAGCGTCATGATGACGTTCGGGCGCGCTCGGGTTAACCGAGCAAGGCGGGAAGATCCGAGTCGCTCGGACCCGTGAAAAAAAACATGAAGTTCTGGCGGGTTCGGATTCAGAGAAACCGAACCCGCTCATCTCTACTACTTATTACTTATAATAAATCTGAATAGTAATACAAAATGGAAACTGCAAAACCACTTTTCAGAGAAAACACACACACACACACACACACACACACACACACACACACACACACACACACACACACACACACATTTTGAATAAGACACTACTTGTTTTGTACAATAGGCATTTTTTACCGCCATTACATGCTACCCCCTTTATAACACCACCCTGATTTACCAACCCCTCTATAATGCCACAGTCATTTACAACCATTATATACTAGTCCCTTTATAACACCCCACAGACATTCCACCATTATTACTTATTCATTATTACCAGATATTTCTATCACACACACACATAGGGACTGATTCATACTGATTCATATTTGTACGCTAACCCAATGGCGTGCATACAAATGCGATGTTTGGAGATTTGCGCATATGCAGAACGGGTTTTGTGATGTTTCTCGCAGCCCCCTGTCAGCCTCAGCGTGATTGACATATTGCTGCATTTGGGTGGAAAAGTGGGAGTGGAACCCAGCACCGTTCTTCAAAAGGTGGGTGTGTCAACCCCATTTTGAAGGCCTGATGGAACCAGGATCTGCGTCGTTGAATGCAGACCTCCTGGACCCGGGTGTCCGGATCTTTCAGCTCCTTACGCAGGGTGGCCATTGCCTGTAACCATCACAAATTATGACCGTTGGTCGCGATGGTGGTCCGAGGCTGCGTCCTCAGACCTCACTCTGCAACGAGGAGGCGTCTATCTCCTACAGATGCCTCCTGCTGCATTTGAATTTTAATGACACAGAATTGCACAGCCGCTTCCTTGCGGCTGTGCAATTCCTTTCAATTGTATCGCCCATCAAGTTTCTGCAAAGTCTATGATGCCCCAGACAGAGAAGATCTCCTAGATGCCTAGGGCTCTCCAGCTGCAAGCGAATTTCCTAGTCTCTCTTAACATGGAAATCAGTCTGACCTGTCTAGCGCAGTGGCATAGCAATAGCCCCTGCAGATCACTCTGTGGCTTGGGGCAGCCAATGCTGGTGTTATGCAGATTCCATGCCGCCTGGCCGTCCGCATGGAAATCTGCTGAAAATGTCCCTCCATAAATGGCCGCTGCTTAGAAAAAACAGATGCTAGAGGTCTACTGGCCCTCTAGCGTCTATCAGGGAAGCACGGCGTGTATAGCCGGGATTTCAGGAATACTGGTGCCGCTGGTAAGCATGAAACCCCTGGCAACAAGCATTATGGTAAAATGTATAATTAATGAACGGGGGGTGGCGCAAAATATAGAGTTACGCCACTGTTCTAGCTCTAGGGCAGGTTGAGGCTTTGCAGGGAAGAGGGGGAAGGAAATGCTCTCCATCAGGGATGTACTGGGGACCGAAATTAGCGCACACATAACAGGGGCTCGCGGACACTACCGACGGGGTGCGTTCCGTAAGTCAGGGGGTGCGTGGACTCGCGGACCTCCTCCATTTCCATGGAAACGAGCAGGGGGGTGGGGCAGCTGCCAGACCAGAGAGCCGGAGGCTGCACTGCGCGTGGTCTTCCTGTCTTTCTGTGTGACGGACTGTTTTATGTTACAGTTGGCAATTTTGTGGAGGCAGCCATTTTGGATTCAACCAATACTCAGCCTGACGTTCAATAGCAACCAATGACATGACTAAGACACGGCTAGTACCTGCTGGTTCCCCGGTGCAGGTAATGGCACCACGCTAATGGTTATAAATATGTGAGCCAGCAGTATTTTCCAAAATGTACTCAAACCTCCCAAGTGACCTGATCTTGGCAGGACTGATATTACTGGCAGACATTGATGAAGAGAGGTTTGCCCAAAAGTGGGCGTTTGTGAGTGGACTGGAGCGGTATTTAGATAGATTGGGCCTTACCAAGGAGGGGCTTATTTTTTCCTATTTTGCCGTTCTAAATGCTGGGAGCAGGCAAAATGTCGCCTTTGCTTGTTGATGCCACTGTTGGCTTTGTATCATTATAGCTGGGGCATACCCTGTAAGTGTCATCTCTTGCCTGCAGCCTTCAGCAGTATTACCACATATAGCTGTAGTGTACACATGTAGTGTTTTGTAGGTACATTTAATTAGATCTAGGTCATACGGGGATCAGATAACGACATAAACTGTCTGCTTGTGGTTTCCTAACCCGAAAAAGGTCGCTTGGGGACCTCACATGTACTCTGTCAGTCTGGTCACCAGTTGCCCAACATTCTAACATAGGGGGTGATTCCGAGTTGTTCGCTCGCTAGCTGCTTTTAGCAGCATTGCACACGCTAAGCCGCCGCCCTCTGGGAATGTATCTTAGCTTAGCAGAATTGCGAACGAAAGATTAGCAGAATTGCGAATAGAAATTTCTTAGCAGTTTCTGAGTAGCTCCAGACTTACTCTGCCACTGCGACCAGCTCAGTCCTTTTCGTTCCTGGTTTGACGTCACAAACACACCCAGCGTTTGCCCAACCACTCCCCCGTTTCTCCAGCCACTCCTGCGTTTTGCAACTAGAATGCCTGCGTTTTTCCGCACACTCCCATAAAACGGCCAGTTTCCGCCCAGAAACACCCACTTCCTGTTAATCACACTACGATCAGCACAGCGTTGAAAAAGCTTCGTTATGCCGTGAGTAAAATACCTAACTTTTGTGTAAAATAACTAAGTGCATGCGCTCTGCGAACCTTGCGCATGCGCAGTAAGCGACTAATCGCAGTATAGCGAAAATCGTCAACGAGCGAACAACTCGGAATGACCCCCATAATTCCCAGGTACACTTTGCTGATGATCTCATGCCCTAAAACCACATAACGCTGGTGCAGGAGATACACCTGAATAGGTGTCCCCTTGGCACACACACAACTCAGAAATATGGTTTAACTTATCACGGGCACTGCTGGACTGCGAGATGTGTGGTTGAAAAGTGATAGTGTACTACTGTGGCACTTACCAGCCTCATTACAATGACACACAGGTCCTATAACTGACCCCCTCTATTTACCTAGAATTCAGCTGCCCGATATTGGCGGGAAAACGCATGGCCCACACAGTAAAGGTGCATTCACACTTCCCGATAAAATGAACGACGTCGCTCATTTTCTCCCTTCCTGAGTGACCTTGTTCACTTTCTCGGCAAGTGTGTATGCCGGTGACGACAACGACTGATGTGCGGCACTGCGGGTCGTTAATGACCCTCAGTTGTCAGTGGTGCATGCATGTGCAATCAGGACTGTCGTCCAGGGGCTGCCAGCACGGCCCGGCCGCTGCGTGACGTCGTATCGCTCAGTGTGTAGGGCAGCCCTATATCCTATTCACCTATTTTCTGTCTACTGCCGACCACCCGGCCCGGGAGGGGAAACACTAGACGACGTCGCATATAGAGCAATGTCGTCTAGTGTGTATGCGCTTTCAGGCCTCCTCAGGCCTTTCATTATCTCCCTGGTAGCTAGGGCCATGGGCCTAAGACCCATACAACATATATTTAACCTCCTAACTGCTACAGGCCTAAATCTCTATGACTGCCTAGTTCCTACTTATATATATATATATATATATATATATATATATACTGAAGGGAATGGGCATCCTACTTACTCACCATGAGTGCCTGAATTCCACCTCACGGCTTTATCTGGCAACGAGGATTGGTAGAAGCCTAGAGAGTGGTTATTGCAGTGGCTACCTACAGTAGAAGGGCCTATACGCTAATGGCTGGTGGGTGCAGGGCTTAGTGCCAGGGAAAATGCCCAGTGACATGAGGGCCGATTATTGGGCCTGTGAAAGGACTCCTTGAAAGCCATGGGTCTAGTGTCCGGTGTGGGGTCAATGCAAGGAGGTCAGGATCTGGTTTCGATATTCTTAAAATTGTAATATGTTTTATTGAATAAATTGTGTATTACACACCACCACAATTGTATTTGTATCATGTTCGCGTGTGTGCGTCTCACTGAAACGCTGTGATGGAAATTTCTACTTGCGAGTCTTTAAAACCCGGGATTGTCCCTGGAAATAAGAGCCTCCTGTTGGACACTATGGGGTCTATTCATGAAGCAGTGGAAAGAGTGGAGAAGTGAGCCTGTGAAGAAGTTGCCCATGGCTACCAATCAGCTGCTCCGTACAATTGTATAGTATGCAAATTATAAATGTTACTTCAAATGCTGATTGGTTGTCATCAGCAACTTCTCCACTGGCTCACTTCTCCACGCTTTTCACTGCTTCATGAATAGACCCCTATGACAGATGCTGGACTAGGTGCTTCTGGCATATGCTGGTTACCGACCTGCGCAGGGAGACTCCCGTTCGCAACAAATCCATATTGTTTCAGCACACGGCTGAGCCGCCCCCCGCTATGCCTAGGCCACACATAAAGGTTAACGCTGCTCTGATGGTTTTAAATCCATATACAGGGAGTTCAGAGGCTCCAGCAAAAGAGCAATGTATGCGATGTGCCAGTAACGTGTTACATACATAGGACGGCGTGTATTTTTATTTGCAGTGCTATCATCATGAGAAAGGAATGTCCGGAATCCTATTATATTGTGCAATAGCTTTAATGACATTTCCATTCCTCCAGCCCCTGTGTTTCCTATGGCTGTCTGGAGCTGACCCTTAATCTGAGCCTCTGGCGTTTCCATAATAGGTGCAGTGTGTGCGGTGAACACGGGCCCCTGAGTCCAGAAGGGGCCCCCACCGCACCCATTTTCTGAATACTCACCCCTCCGGAGTCCCGCGGCGACGTCCACGGCAGTGTTAAAACTCTGTGAAAATGGCCCAGCTGCCATTTTCACGGAGTTCTGCGCATGCGCAGTAGAGAAATCTCAGGGAAAATGGCCGCCGCGCCATTTTCCCGGAGATCTGCGCATGCGCAGTAGAGTCTGAGCGCTCTAGTTCTCAGACTCTCAGCGCTGCCGGCAGAGAGGAGGGGGCTCGAACGGAGGAGGCTGCACCCGGGCCTCCTCCTCTCTTAAAACGCCCCTGTTCTGAGCGCTGTATATCTTTGCTGTTAGCTGTTTTTGCTGTATAATATATTTTTTCTGCTCATGATTAACAGATGATTGTTACCTTTGCTGTTGTTTTTACTTATATGGTGCCACAAGAGTTTTGAAGCTGTGTACTGAAGACATAGGAGCTGAAAGGAGGGTGGGTGGTGACAAGTGGAACCCACCTTCCCCCCCCCCCCATCAAAGAAAAAAGCTCCCAGCTCCTACAACGTGTGGCTAGATACTGTGTGATGGCCGCTTCTCTGAGACCAACCCTGCGCCCTTCTCTCCTCCCGCTTCATGTGTTCCTTCCCTCTTTCCCCGTCCCACCCTCTTTGCCCCCCTTCCTTGCACCCCACCCTCGCAGCACAGTCCTATTTTCCCCTTCGCAGAGGAAGTGTATGCTAAGCAGAGATGTGCGGTGGGCACTTTCCATGTTTTGGTTTTGGTTATAATTCCCCGCTCATGTTTTGGTTTTGGATCTGGATGATTTTTGAAAAAACATAAAAACAGCTAAAATCACAGAATTTGGGGTAATTTTAATCCTACGGTATTATTAACCTCAATAACATTCATTTCCACTCAATTCTGAACACCTCACAATATTGTTTTCTGGCCTAAAAGTTGCACCGAGGTGGCTGTATGACTAAGCTAAGCGACACAAGTGTGCAGCACAAACACCTGGCCCATCTAGGAGTGGCACTGCAGTGTCAGACAGGATGGCACTTTTCAAAAACTAGGCCCCAAACAGCACATCATGCAAAGAAGAAAAAGAGGTGCAATGAGGTAGCTGTATGACTAAGCTAAGCGACACAAGTGTGCGGCACAAACAACATGGGATGCGCTGGAATTTGCCCAGATGTAATACACGCACAATATTGGTGGCACCAGTAGCGGATCTTGCCACGGGCAAGCAGGACTTTTTCGCAGCACCATGGTAAGATCCGCCACTGTGCCCCCCGCAGCCCGCTGTGCCCCCCCGCTGGTCCCCCGCTGTGAAGGGAACCAGACGCTACACGTCTAGTTTCCCTTCGTGGAGAGGACCTTTGCTGTGCGGTGCGCGATGACGTCATCGCGCACCACACAGCATTGTGGCACAGACGCTAGGGGTCATAATTGACCTCTAGTGTCTATGCATCCGAGGAGAGGAGCGGCGCTGGCGGAGGTCTGCAGCGGTCTGGAATCAGGAGCAGGGATGTAAATATACTTATTTTTTCTTTTCTTTTCTTTCAGCGGCGCTACAAATGGGGGCGTAACTGACCACGCACCCGTATTAAGCCACGCCCCTAATGTTTTTTGCCCGGGGTGCCACAAGGGCAAGTACCGGCCCTGGGTGGCACAGAAGAGAATACCCCTAAATCAAACACACACGGCAAAGCCTATAAAGTTAATTTGGATAATAATAACCCTTTTATTTGTAGCTATTATAATAATATGCAGCACAGGCGAGCGTACCCCTACACCCCACAGGGCAAACCCTGTAAAAATGATTTGTATAATAATATAAGTAATGTATATAACTCTTTTATTTGGAGTAAATAATATACAGCACAGGACACCACCACTGGACTGGTGCAGCACAAGACACCACCACTAGACTGATGCAGCACAAGACAGCACCACTGGACTGATGCAGCACAAGACACCACCACTGGACTGGACTTATACGGCAGTACTCCTGGACTTATACGGCAGTACTCCTGGAGTTGTACGGCAGTGTCAGGCAGGATGGCACTTTAAAAAACTAGTCCCCAAACAACACATGATGCAAAGAAGAAAAAGAGGTGCAAGATGGAATTGTCCTTGGGCCCTCCCACCCACCCTTATGTTGTATAAACAGGACATGCACACTTTAACAAACCAATCATTTCAGCGTCAGGTAAAAAAATAATAATAAATATATATATATATACAGCGCTAATAGCTGGATATGGTTCACAAAATTTATTGATAAACATTTAAGAAATGTTGCAACATATTAAACATTAAAAGTTATTATAGGGCAAGCACAGCATGATAAGCAAGGTATTACCACATATGGAAGCTGGAAGTTTGCACATGCATATTATCCACGGAGATGTGCCACAGACCTGGGGTTATAGTCACCGTTATCAGATAAGTGTCCACAGTAAACTTGAAAAAAGACCTTTATATGCTTGATTCCGGACAAAGATTAGTCCTATTTAAAGCTCCGGTCTTGTGTGGTTTTGTGGATCATAGCAGGTTCCCCCATTGAATGGTTACAGACTTCTAGGCGTACCTCCAAGTGCAGGTAAATATTCAACAGTGTCCAGCTCCTCTGTACCTGTAGTTCTTTTCTACATTTCAGCGACAGGGTCTGCAATACGACTGTGACTGAAATGATTGGTTGGTTTGGGCCCGCACCAAAAAAGAAGCAATCAATCTCTCCTTGCACAAACTGGCTCTACAGAGGCAAGATGTCCACCTCCTCCTCATTCTCCGATTCCTCACCCCTTTCACTGTGTACATCCTCCTCCTCACAGAGTATTAATTCGTCCCCACTGGAATCCACCATCACAGGTCCCTGTGTACTTTCTGGAGGCAATTGCTGGTCAAGGTCTTCCCGGTGGAATTTATAATTCATTTTGATGAACATCATCTTTTCCACATTTTGTGGAAGTAACCTCCTACGCCGATCACTGACAAGGTTACCGGCTGCACTAAACACTCTTTTGGACTACACACTGGAGGGGGGCAACTTAGGTAAAATAAAGCCAGTTTGTGCAAGGGCATCCAAATTGCCTCTTTTTCCTGCCAGTATACATATGGACTGTCTGACGTGCCTACTTGGATGCTGTCAATCATATAATCCACCATTCTTTCAATGGTGACAGAATCATATGCAGTGACAGTAGACAGGTCAGTAATCGTTGGCAGGTCCTTCAGTCCGGACCAGATGTCAGCACTCGCTCCAGACTGCCCTGCATCACCGCCAGCGGGTGGGCTCGGAAATCTTATCCTTTTCCTCGCAACTGGGAAGTGAAGGAGGAGCTGTTGACGGGTCACATTCCGCTTGAGTTCACAAATTTCTCACCAGCAGGTCTTTGAACCTCTGCAGACCTGTGTCTGCCGGAAAGAGAAATACAACTTAGGCTTTAAACCTAGGATCGAGCACGATGGCCAAAATGTAGTGCTTTGATTTCAACAGATTGAACACCCTTGAATCCTGGCAAAGCGAATGAAGGGCTCCATCCACAAGTCCCACATACTTTGCGGAATTGCTCCATCTTAGCTCCTCCTTCAATTTCTCCAGCTGCTTCTGCAAAAGCCTGATGAGGGGAATCACCTGACTGAAGCTGGCAGTGTCTGAACTGACTTCATGTGTGGCAAGTTTGAAGGGTTGGAGAACCTTGCACAAGACGGAAATCATTCTCCACTGCGCTTGAGTCAGGAGCATTCCCCCTCCTTTGCCTATATAGTAGGTGGATGTATAGGCTTGAATGGCCTTTTGCTGCTCCTCCATCCTCTGAAGCATATAGAGTGTTGAATTCCACCTCGTTACCACCTCTTGCTTCAGGTGATAGCAGGTTCAGGTGTGTTTGATGGCGCTCCAGTCTTCGGCACGCGGTGGCTGAATGCCGAAAGTGGCCCGCAAATTTTTCAGGCCGCCAACAGCATCTCCTGCACGCCCCTGTCATTTTTCAAAAAATTCTGCACCACCAAATTAATTGTATGTGCAAAACATGGGACGTGCCGGAATTTGCCCAGATGTAATGCATGCACAATATTGGTGGCATTGTCCGATATCACAAATCCCCAGGAGAGTCTAATTGGGGTAAGCCATTGTGTGATGATGTCCCTCAGCTTCCGTAAGAGGTTGAAAGTGGTGTGCCTCTTACGGAAAGCGGTGATACATAGCGTAGCCTGCCTAGGAACGAGTTGGCGTTTGCGAGATGCTGCTACTGGTGCCATTGCTGTTGTTGCTGCAGGGGGCCATACATCTACCCAGTGGGCTGTCACAGTCATATAGTCCTGAGTCTGCCCTGCTCCACTTGTCCACATGTCCGGGGTTAAGTGGACATTGGGTACAACTGCATTTTGTAGGACACTGAGGACACTTTTTCTGACGTCTCTGTACATTCTCGGTATCGCCTGCCTAGTAAAGTGGAACCTAGATGGGATTTGATACCGGGGACACAGTACCTCAAACAATTCTCTAAGTCCCACTGAACTAATGGCGGATACCAGACATAGCTGCCAAGGCCTCAGTTATCCGCTTTGCAAAAGGATGACTGCTGTCATATTTCATCTTCCTCACAAAGGACTGTTGGACAGTCAATTGCTTACTGGAAGTAGTACAAGTGGTCTTCCGACTTCCCCTCTGGGATGACGATCGACTCGCAGCAGCAACAGCAGCAGCGGCAGCAACAGCAGGCTCAAGGATCCTCCGGAGGAATCCCGTCAGCGTCAGCAACACCCATATCCTCATCCTGGTGTACTTCAACGGTGACATCTTCAATTTGAATATCAGAAACTGGACTGTGGGTGCTCCTTCCAGCACTTGCAGGGGGCGTGCAAATGGTGGAAGGAGCCACCTCTTCCCGTCCAGTGTTGGGAAGGTCAGGCATCGCAACCGCCGATACACTTGGACTCTCCTTGGAGTAAATAATATACAGCACAGGACAGCACCACTGAACTTATATGGCAGCACCACTGGACTGGACTTATACGGAATTATATGGACTTATATGGAATTATATGGCAGCACCACTGGACTTATACGCCAGTACCACTGTAATTATACGGCAGGATCACTGGATTTATACGGCAGGATCACTGTAATTATACGGCAGGATCACTGTAATTATACAGCAGGTTCACTGGACTTATACGTCAGGATCACTGGATTTATACGGCAGTACCGCTGGACATATACGGCAGTACCGCTGGACATATACGGCAGGATCACTGGAATTATACGGCAGGATCACTGGAATTATATGGCAGGTTCACTGGATTTATATGGCAGTACCGCTGGACATATACGGCAGTATCAATGGACATATACGGCAGGATCACTGGACTTATCTGGCAGGATCACTGTAATTATACGGCAGGATCACTGTAATTATACGGCAGGATCACTGGATTTATACGGCAGTACCACTGGACATATACGTCCGTACCGCTGGACATATACGGCAGTATCAATGGACATATACGGCAGTATCACTGAACATATACGGCAGGATCACTGGACTGGACTTATATGCCAGTACCACTGTAATTATACGGCAGGATCACTGGATTTATACGGCAGGATCACTGTAATTATACGGCAGGATCACTGGAATTATACAGCAGGTTCACTGGAATTATACGGCAGGATCACTGGAGTTATACGGCAGGATCACTGGACTGATACGGCAGGATCACTGGATTTATACGACAGTACCGCTGGACATATACAGCAGTACTGCTGGACATATACAGCAGGATCACTGGAATTATATGGCAGGATCACTGGATTTATGCGGCAGTACTGCTGGACATATACGGCAGTACCGCTGGACATATACGGCAGTATCACTGGACTGGATTTATAAGACAGTACCACTGTAATTATACGGCAGGATCACTGGATTTATACGGCAGGATCACTGTAATTATATGGCAGGATCACTGGAATTATACGCCAGTATCAATGGATATATACGGCAGGATCACTGGACATATACGGCAGTATCACTGGACTGGACTTACAGTTGTTCTCATAAGTTTACATACCCTAGCAGAATTTGTGATTTTCTGGCCATTTGTCAGAGAATATGAATGATAACTCACAAACTTTTCTTTCACTCATGGTTAGTGGTTGGGTGAAGCCATTTATTGTCAAACAACTGTGTTTACTCTTTTTAAATCATAATGACAACAGAAACTACCCAAATGACCCTGATCAAAAGTTTACATACCCTGGAGATTTTGGTCAGATAACATGCACACAAGTTGACACAAATGGGTTTGAAATTTGAATGGCTACTAAATGTGCTTTAAATACATTTAATTGCTTCAGAGTTCTAATTTATTTTATATACAGTGCATCTGGAAAGAAAGAATTCACAGCGCTTCACTTTTTCCACATTTTGTTATGTTACAGCCTTATTCCAAACTGGAATACATTTATTTTTCCCCTCAAAATTCTAGACACAATGGGGGTCATTCCGAGTTGTTCGCTCGCTAGCTGCTTTTAGCAGCAGTGCAAACGCTAGGCCGCCACCCTCTGGGAGTGTATCTTAGCTTAGCAGAAGTGAGAACGAAAGGATCGCAGCATTGCTACAAATTGTGCAGTTTCAGAGTAGCTCGAGACTTACTCCTAGCTAGCGATCACTTGGGTCTGTTTAGTTCCTGTTTTGACGTCACAAACACGCCCTGCGTTCGGCCAGCCACTCCTGCATTTTTATCGGGCACGCCTGCGTTTTTACACACACTCCCCAAAAACGGTCAGTTACCACCCAGAAACACCCACTTCCTGTCAATCACTGAACGATCAGCAGTGCGACTGAAAAGCGTCGCTAGACCTTGTGTAAAACTACATTGGCTTTTGTGAAAGTACGTCACGCGTGCGCACTGCACACCATACGCATGCGCAGAAGTGCCGATTTTTTTGCCTGATTGCTGCGCTGCGAACAACGGCAGCTAGCGATCAACTCGGAATGACCCCCATTACCCCATAATGACAACATGAAAAATTTTATTTTTAGATTTTCGCTAATTTATTAAAAATAAAAAACTAAGAACTCACGTGTACATAAGTATTCACAGCCTTTGCCATGAAGCTCAAAATTGAGCGCAGGTGCATCCAGAGGCGGATTTAGATCTCATAGGGCCCTAAGCAAGGCACCGATTTGGGGCCCCCCTTTCTCAAACAATCCATAGCACTATACAGACCTAATTCATGACTGCGCGCTGTGGCCGAAGATGACGCTTACCTGACGGAAAGGATGACGTGGACAGCCACTGAGTGATAGGGAGAGGGTGACAGGAGAGATGGTGATGGGGAGATAGTGACGCAGCGGAAAGGTAGAGGGTGAGGCACTGGGTGACAGGGAGGGAGTGGGAGATGGATAGGCAGAGGATGACAGTGAGAGGCAGTAGGTGATGCTAAGGAATGGGTGACGAGGAGACGGTGATGCAGGGGATAGAGGGTGAGGCAGTGGGTGACAGGGAGAAATGGTGGAAGACGGCAGGGCCGTCTTAACAGCAGGGTAGGCCCCTGGGCACAGCAATGCACTGGGGCCCCTACCCGTCCTCCAGCGGTAGGGGTGGGAGGTGCTATCAGCAGCAGCTTTGATGTCCCGCGGGCGGTAGGGGGGTGTTCTATCTCCCGCTCAGCATGTAGGACCTGGAGCAGTCATTTCTGCTAATTACTCCTTTACTGCACAGATGATGGAGATGGGGTGGGAGGGAGAACACTAAACTGTAGAAGGGGCATTGGGCTGGATGAAGGGGCCCTGGTACATGACTTCCAGGGTGGTAGGGGTGTTTAATATGCAGGGGAGGGGTGGATAGTGGAGTGGGCTTAATATTAATAATTGTCAGGTGGGAGGGCAGCTTGCTTAACTGCAGATATCTCCAGTTCCTGGAAATAGATTTCTTAGCTTTGAATGGGATACAAAACTAGACAGTCCCACCTTTCAGGAGATCCTGGGGACTTGGGGATTAGAGTTCAGGAGCCAGAGCAATCCACCGGCAAAAATATAAAACTGCATATTAGGTGTGTGGAGCTGGAGCAGGGACCAGCTGCTGGAAGGCTGATATCTCTGGTTCTGGGCATAATAGAGACACGCTGCCAGTGTCGACTGAAAGGGGAGAGTCACAGATTTTGGATTATACCCTCAGAAAAACTCTAAGTCAGACACAACCCGAGATATCTGGCTGGGAAGAGCAATTAACAGCTTGCATAGGGATCACTGCTTTGAAGTCAGATTTCTCCGGTTCCCCATGGCCGATTTTCAAAAGTCTGGTACCCCTGGAAAGAGGGGACCCTCAGCTATCAGCCTAGGACCCTTATACTCCTGGGGCCCTTGGGCAAGTGCCCATTGAGTCCATACGAAAAAAAGTCCCTGGAAGACGGAGAGGCAGAGGACGATGGAAATAGGCAGGGCTGGCAGGGAGATAGTGGGTGACTGGGGAGCAGCATATGACAGCTGTGTGCCCATCAGCCAGGGGCAGTTTGGGAATGGGGGCGATCAGTTTATAGCAGTCTCCCAGCATCCACAGACTACTGCAGCCCTGCACACAGCAGCAGTGATCGCGCTGAGCCGAAAAAACAGCAGCAAAAATGTAGGGGCGTGGCTTAATGGGGGAAGGGGCGTGGCCACATAATAGTGCAAATTCACATTACACCACACAGTAGTGGCGATTATACACATTGCACAAGGTAGAACCTCCTATACACACTGCGCCAGGTAGAGCAGCTTATACACATTGCGCCAGGTAGAGCACGTTATACACATTGCACCAGGTAGAGCACGTTATACACATTGCACCAGGGTAGAACACTTTATACACATTGCACGAGGTAGAGCACATTATACACATTGCACCAGGTAGAGCACGTTATACACATTGCACCAGGTAGAGCACGTTATACACATTGCACCAGCTAGAGCACCTTATACACCTTATACACATTGTACCAGGTGGAGCACGTTATACACATTGCACCAACTAGAGCACCTTATACACATTGCACCAGGTAGAGCACGTTACACACATTGCACCAGGTAGAGCACGTTACACACATTGCACCAGGTAGAGCACGTTATACACATTGCACCAGGCAGAGCACGTTATACACATTGCACCAGGTAGAGCACGTTATACACATTGCACCAGCTAGAGCACCTTATACACCTTATACACATTGCACCAGGTAGAGCACGTTATACACATTGCACCAGCTAGAGCACCTTATACACCTTATACACATTGCACCAGGTAGAGCACGTTATACACATTGCACCAACTAGAGCACCTTATACACATTGCACCAGGTAGAGCACGTTACACACATTGCACCAGGTAGAGCACGTTACACACATTGCACCAGGTAGAGCACGTTATACACATTGCACCAGGCAGAGCACGTTATACACATTGCACCAGGTAGAGCACGTTGTGCCAGCTAGAGCACGTTATACACACTGCGCCAGGTAGAGCAGGTTATACACATTGCACCAGGTAGTGCACGTTATACACAGTGCGCCAGGTAGAGCACGTTATACACATTGTACCAGGTAGAGCACGTTATACACATTGCACCAACTAGAGCACCTTATACACATTGCACCAGGTAGAGCACGTTACACACATTGCACCAGGTAGAGCACGTTATACACATTGCACCAGATAGAGCACGTTATACACATTGCACCAGGTAGAGCACGTTGTGCCAGCTAGAGCACGTTATACACATTGCACCAGCTAGAGCACCTTATACACATTGCACCAGGTAGAGCACGTTATACACATTGCACCAGGTAGAGCACGTTACACACATTGCACCAGGTAGAGCACGTTATACACATTGCACCAGCTAGAGCACCTTATACACATTGCACCAGGTAGAGCACGTTATACACATTGCACCAGGTAGAGCAGGTTATACACATTGCACCAGGTACAGCACGTTATACACATTGCACCAGGTAGAGCACCAGGACCGGCGCTAACTGCTCAGCAAAGGAATGCAGTGCAGGTAGGCAGCAGGGAGGAGAGGTGCTCTACCTGCTCTGTATCCCTGTGCTGAGTTCCCCTGCCCTGCTGATGCCAGCTGCTGCGCCTGTCAAACTCTATGACAGGCAGCGGCGCCGGCATCATGAAGCCTCCTCACCTCCTCCCCTGTCACATACTCACAGTGCAGCCAGTCACAGTGTGCTGGGCAGATATAAAAGGGGCGGAGCTTCACGAGAATAAGGGGTGGAGCTACACGGGACCAGGCTGCAGCCTGCATCACAGGAGGATGAGTTTTCAGACTTCTTTATGTAAGTGGCTAGAAAGAGTGTGTGTGTGTGTGTGTGTGTGTGTGTGTGTGTGTGTGTGTACAGTATGTACATGTGTGTGTATGTACACACTGTGTATGTGGTGTATGTGTGACTGTGCAGCATAATGTGTGTAAGTGTTACTGCTTCAGGGGGCGTTGCGTCTTGTATAAGCGTCATTGGTACAGGGGGCGTTACGTCTGCAAGCGTTACTGGTACAGAAGGTGTTACGTCTGCAAGCGTCACTAGTACAGGGGGTGTTACGTCTGCAAGCGTTACTGGTACAGAAGGTGTTACGTCTGCAAGCGTGATTGGTACAGGGGGCGTTGCGTGTGTGTCACTGGTACAGGGGGCGTTGCATGTGCAAGCATCACTGGTACAGGGGGCGTTGCATGTGTAAGCGTCACTGGTACAGGGGGTGTTACGTGTGCAAGCGTCACTGGTACAGGGGGTGTTACGTGTGTTAGCGTCACTGGTACAGGGGGCATTACGTGTGCAAGCGTTACTGGTACAGGGGGTGTTACGTGCATAAGCGTCAATGCTACAGGATGCGTTACGTGTGTAAGCATCAATGCTACAGGGTGGCGATATGTGTGTAAGCGTCACTGCTGCAGGGGGCGTTACGCGTGTAAGCGTCACTGCGTCTTGTATAAGCATCACTGGTACAGGGGGCGTTATGTGTGTAAGCGTCAATGCTACAGGGTACTTTACATGTGTAAGCATCACTGCTGCAAGGGGCGTTACGTGTGTAAGCGTCACTGGTACAGGGGGTGTTACGTGTGTAAGCGTCACTGGTACAGGGGGCGTTACGTGTGTAAGTGTCACTGCTTCAGGGGGTGTTACGTGTGTAAGCGTCACTGGGTCTTGTATAAGCGTGACTGGTACAGGGGGCGTTACGTGTGTATGCATCACTACTGCAGGGGGCGTTACATGTGTAAGTCCCATTACTACAGGGAGAATTATGTGTATAAGCATTATGTGCACTGTCCCTTTGTAAAGTACGGGAGGGCGCAAATTTATAGTCTGCAAGGGGGCGCCGAACACCCTAGCACCGGCCCTGTAGAGCACGTTGTGCCAGCTAGAGCACCTTATACACATTGCACCAGGTAGAGCACCTTATACACATTGCACCAGATAGAGCACGTTATACACACTGCAGCCACCACCTCATACCCCCAGTCGTCATCCCCAGACAGCGTCACGGAAACCCCCTACAGCAAGCCCATCCACCACCCCTTGTTACACTTTGACTCACATGTGACCGCTACCTGATGTCAACCCCGCAGCACACGTGGGCACTGTGTGGGTATGGGGATGTGTATATGATGGGCACTGTGTGGGTATGGGGATGTGTACATGATGGGCACTGTGTGGGTATGGGAATGTGTATATGATGGGCACTGTGTGGGTATGGAGGGTATATAATGGCCACTGTGTGGGTATGTGGGTGGAGGCGGCATTTGTTGCCCAATGTGGGGGTATTGGGTGTGTGTATAATGGGCACTGTGGGGGTATTGGCAGAGTGTATGATGGGCACTGTCCCGGCCCCCATCCACCATGTTTGAACCGTTTGCTGCCTCCAACACCCCCGCCCCCCAGACACACACACATTCCCTCCATTAGTTGCTTACAAGTATAACTTACAGGAGAGAAGCCACATGTAGCTAACGCTTCTATCAATGACTGCGCCGCGCTGACTAGTGTGCAGGCGCTGTCACACAACACAGCCCAGTGCCTGCTGCAGCTGCTGGGACTGGGAGCTGCTTCTTATTGTAGTGCATCACGGCGTGCACGCTGGCGGGCAGGGAGATTGGTCTCAGCCAGCGTTTGAATGGGGAGACGCTGCCGGTGGCGATTGAATGCAAAGAAGCTGGCGGCGGCGATTGGATGGAGAGAAGCTGCCGGCGGCGATTGGATGGTGAGAGAGGCCGGTACTGGCAGAGGCGCGGATTGTGGACCCAGGTGTCACTTGCTTAACGATGTGCATAAGAGCCGGTTCAAAGTTGATGGCTTCCTGCAGAGCCCCGCCAGGTTCTAGTGCCTGCTGGCTACTGCCGGGGGCTCTGCACCTCTGACGGGGGCCATATGTATATTAAAAAAACTGGATTGACAGGCGGCCCCAGAGGTGTGTCGGCACTATTAAGCAAGCCCACCTCTCGCGATCTGCCATAAATGCTTTGATACAGCTGGGCCTTGTCAGTGGGCCCCCTGGGAGCCATCGAGCCCTAGGCACCCGCTTTGGATGTATAGTGGTATATCCGCCACTGGGTGCATCCTGTTTCCACTAATCATCCTTGAGATGTTCCTACAGCTTAATTGGAGTCCATCTTTGAGATGTTCCTACAGCTTAATTGGAGTCCATCTGTGGTAAATTCAGTTGATTGGGCATGATTTGGAAAGGCACACACCTGTCTATATAAGGTCCCACACTTGACAATGCATGTCTGAGCATAAACCAAGTATTAAGTCAAAGGAAATGTCTGTAGACCTCTGAGACAGGATTGTCTCAAGGTACAAATCTGGGGAAGGGTACAGAAAAATATCTGCTGCTTTGAAGGACAGCACAGTGGCCTCCATCATCTGTAAATGGATGAAGTTCAGAACCACCCGGACTCTTCCTAGAGCTGGCCGGCCATCTAAACTGAGCGATCGGGGGAGAAGGTCCCTAGTCAGGGAGGTGACCAAGAACCTGATGGTCACTCTGTCAGAGCTAAAGCATTCCTCTGTGGAGAGAGGAGAACCTTCCAGAAGGACAATCATCTCTGCAGCAATCCACCAATCAGGCCTGTATAGTAGAGTGGCCAGACGAAAGCCACTCCTTAGTAAATAGCACAAGGCAGCCCACCTGGAGTTTGCAAAATGCACCTGAAGGACTCTCAGACCATGAGAAACAAAATCCTCTGGTCTGATGAGACAAAGATTGAACTCTTTGGCGTGAATGCCAGGCCTCATGTTTGGAGAAAACCAGGCACCGCTCATCACCTTGCCAATACCATCCCTACAATAAAGCATGGTGGTAGCATTCCTCATGCTGTGGGGATGTTTTTCAGCGGCAGGAACTGGGAGAGTAGTTAGGATAGAGGGAAAGATGAATGCAGCAATGTACAGAGACATCCTGGATGAAAACCTGCTCCAGAGCGTTTTAGACCTCAGTCTGGGGCGATGGTTCATCTTTCAGCAGGACAATGACCCTAGCACACAGCCAAGATATCAAAGGAGTGGCTTTGAATCCGATTGAACATCTCTGGAGAGATCTGAAAATGGCTGTGCACCGACTCTTCCCATTCAACCTGATGGAGCTCCAGAGGTGCTGCAAAGAGGAAAGGGTGAAACTGCCCAAAGATAGGTGTGCCAAGCTTGTGGCATCATATTCAAAAAGACTTGAGGCTGTAATTGCTGCCAAAGGTGCATCAACAAAGTATTGTGCAAAGGCTGTGAATAGTTATGTACATGTGATTTCTTAGTAGTGATGTGCACCGGAAATTTTTCGGGTTTTGTGTTTTGGTTTCGGTTCCACGGCCGTGTTTTGGATTCGGACGCGTTTTGGCAAAACCTCCCTGAAATTTTTTTGTCGTATTCGGGTGTGTTTTGGATTCGGGTGTTTTTTTTTTACAAAAACCCCTCAAAAATAGCTTAAATCATAGAATTTGGGGGTCATTTTGATCCCATAGTATTATTAACCTCAATAACCATAATTTCCACTAATTTTCAGTCTATTCTGAACACCTAACACCTCACAATATTATTTTTAGTCCTAAAATTTGCACCGAGGTCGCTGGATGGCTAAGCTAAGCGACACAAGTGGCCGACACAAACACCTGGCCCATCTAGGAGTGGCACTGCAGTGTCAGGCAGGATGGCACTTCAAAAAAATAGTCCCCAAACAGCACATGGTGCAAAGAAAAAAAGAGGCGCACCAAGGTCGCTGTGTGACTAAGCTAAGCGACACAAGTGGCCGACACAAACACCTGGCCCATCTAGGAGTGGCACTGCAGTGTCAGGCAGGATGGCACTTCAAAAAAATAGTCCCCAAACAGCACATGGTGCAAAGAAAAAAAGAGGCGCACCAAGGTCGCTGTGTGACTAAGCTAAGCGACACAAGTGGCCGACACAAACACCTGTCCCATCTAGGAGTGGCACTGCAGTTTTGTAGCGAGAGGATGAGTGCTTCCATCCTCATGTGAAGCTGAACCACTAGCCATGAACATAGGCCAGGGCCTCAGCCATTCCTTGCCACTCCGTGTCGTAACTGGCATATTGGCAAGTTTACGCTTCTCATCCGACGCTTTCAATTTTGATTTTTGGGTCATTTTACTGAACTTTTGTTTTTGGATTTTACATGCTCTCTACTATGACATTGGGCATCGGCCTTGGCAGACGACGTTGATGGCATTTCATCGTCTCGGCCATGACTAGTGGCAGCAGCTTCAGCACGAGGTGGAAGTGGATCTTGATCTTTCCCTATTTTAACCTCCACATTTTTGTTCTCCATTTTTTAATGTGTGGAATTATATGCCAGTATCAATAGCAATGGCCTACTACTATATATACTGCGCACAACTGAAATGCACCACAGGTATGGATGGATAGTATACTTGACGACACAGAGGTAGGTAGAGCAGTGGCCTTCCGTACCGTACTGCTATATATACTGGTGGTCACTGTCAGCAAACTGTAAAACTAAAATGCACCACAGGTATAGAATCTAGATGGATAGTATACTTGACGACACAGAAGTAGGTAGAGCAGTGGCCTTCCGTACCGTACTGCTATATATACTGGTGGTCACTGTCAGCAAACTGCAAAACTAAAATGCACCACAGGTATAGAATCTAGATGGATAGTATACTTGACGACACAGAGGTAGGTAGAGCAGTGGCCTTCCGTACCGTACTGCTATATATACTGGTGGTCATTGTCAGCAAACTGCAAAACTAAAATGCACCACAGGTATGGATGGATAGTATACTTGACGACACAGAGGTAGGTAGAGCAGTGGCCTTCCGTACCGTACTGCTATATATACTGGTGGTCACTGTCAGCAAACTGCAAAACTAAAATGCACCACAGGTATAGAATCTAGATGGATAGTATACTTGACGACACAGAAGTAGGTAGAGCAGTGGCCTTCCGTACCGTACTGCTATATATACTGGTGGTCACTGTCAGCAAACTGCAAAACTAAAATGCACCACAGGTATAGAATCTAGATGGATAGTATACTTGACGACACAGAGGTAGGTAGAGCAGTGGCCTTCCGTACCGTACTGCTATATATACTGGTGGTCACTGTCAGCAAAACTCTGCACTGTACTCCTCCTATATAATACTGCTGGTCCCCAGTCCCCACAATAAAGCAGTGTGAGCACAGATATATGCAGCACACTGAGCACAGATATGGAGCGTTTTTCAGGCAGAGAACGGATAAAACTGGTGGTCACTGATCAGCAAAACTCTGCACTGTACTCCTCCTATATAATACAGCTGCTCCCCAGTCCCCACAATTAAGCAATAAGCACAAATATTTGCAGCAACATTAATAAACGGAGAGGACGCCAGCCACGTCCTCTCCCTAACATTTCCAATGCACGAGTGAAAATGGCGGCGACGCGCAGCTCCTTATATAGAATCCGAATCTCGCGAGAATCCAACAGCGGGATGATGACGTTCGGGGGCGCTCGGGTTAACCGAGCCATACGGGAGAATCCGAGTATGCCTCGGACCCGTGTAAAATGGGTGAAGTTCGGGGGGGTTCGGTTTCCGAGGAACCGAACCCGCTCATCACTATTTCTTAGTTATTTTTTTTAAATAAATTTGCAAAAATCTCAAAAACACTTTTTTCACATTGTCATTATGGGGTATTGCGTGTAGAATTTTGAGGGGAAAAATTAATTTATTCCAGTTTTGAATAAGGCTGTAACATAACAAAATGAGGAAAAAGTGAAGCGCTGTGAGTACTTTCCGGATGCACTGTAAATAAACGCAGATGGTGTAATGGTTAGCATTACTGCCTCACATCACTGAGGTCTTGGGTTCAACTCCCATCCCATGAGTTATGGGGCAGTTTCCTGAGTTTGGAAATATACAAAGTGAGGAAATTTTTAAAGTAACAGTTAAACCAACAGTTGAACAAACATTGAAAAACATTGGAAACCAGGTAATTTCACCATTTAACTTGCATTTTCCATAAGCACTTACCTAACTATCTATACTTTTAATTAAAAAACACCATGTACCACAAACTGTTTTTCCTAATAGCACTTCATGGTATCCTCTATAAAATGGCATCATCCTTCACTGTTCCTGTTATTCATTGCTCTGTACACATTGCAGCCTCATTAATCCACTCACCTTTTATTAACACTCATGAGCTTTTAACCTATCTATGGCCCTCATTCCGAGTTGTTCGCTCGTTATTTTTTTTTTTCGCAACGGAGCGATTAGTCGCTAATGCGCATGCGCAATGTTCGCAGTGCGTCTGCGCCAAGTAAATTTGCTAATAAGTTTGGTATTTTACTCACTGCTTTATGAAGAAATTTCTTCGTTCTGGTGATCGGAGTGTGATTGACAGGAAGTGGGTGTTTCTGGGCGGAAACTGGCCGTTTTATGGGTGTGTGCGAAAAAACGCTGCAGTTTCTGTGAAAAACGCGGGAGTGGCTGGAGAAATGGGGGAGTGTCTGGGCGAACGCTGGGTGTGTTTGTGACGTCAAACCAGGAACGACACTGACTGAACTGATCGCAGTGGCAGAGTAAGTCTCGAGCTACTCAGAAACTGCAAAGAAATTTCTAATCGCTATTCTATTCGCAATTCTGCTAATCTTTCGTTCGCAATTCTACTATGCTAAGATTCACTCCCAGTAGGTGGCGGCTTAGCGTGTGCAAAGCTGCTAAAAGCAGCTAGCAAGCGAACAACTCGGAATGAGGGCCTATGTACACTAACTGTCACACCCTCAACCTGTCACCATAAGAATCACACACCTCCCCCAGCTATACCTAACTCTCTCTTCTTCTGCTTCTACTAGCTGGTGACGTATCCCCAAATCCAGGTCCCATCCACATATCTAGCTCACATTCAGCTAACTCACAACGGACTGTAAATCCAACAAACCTTATAAACATCACATGTCTCCTATCTCCCTCCAAGTCACTAAAATGTGCTTTATACAATGCACGCTCTGTTTGCAACAAATTAACATCTATTCATGGCCTCTTCATTTAAAAACCCCTCAATATGCTAGCTATAACAGAAACATGGCTCACACAATTAGATGCATGGCTCACACAATTAGATGGCCTCCCTTGCAGCACTGTCACATGGTGGCCTCCATTTCCCCCCCCCCCCCCCCCCGCCCCCCAGGCCTGGTAACAGTAAAGTAGGTGGGGTTGGAATATTACTGTCCAAATATTACACATACACAGTTTTACCACCTGTTCATTCACTTGCATTTACATAATTTGATGTACATACTATTAGGATTTTCACCCCTTTCTCTCTGCGTGTTGCATCTATCTATCGCCCACCTGGGCAACTCACAAAGTTTTTGGAAGATTTCTCTGCTTGACTCCCTCATTTTATATCCTCTAACATCTCCACCATCATAATGGGCAATTTCAATATCTCTATTGACAGCCCACAATCTCCCCATGTCTCCGAACTACTCTCTCTAACCTCCACTCTTGGACTCTCCCAATGGACTGACTCCCCTACTCATCGGGAGGGCCACTGCCTTGATCTAGTATTCACCAGACTATGCTCTGTTTCTGAACTCACTAACACTCCTTTCCCTCTCTCAGATCGCAACCTTATCACCTGCATGCTCTCCTCCATTACATCAAACTTAATGTCCCTGAAGTCTACCAAGCCTCCTCTAACCCGCAGAAATATTAACGCTATTCATTTTTGACAACTTTCTACCTCTCTGCAACCACTGCTCTCATCAATTTCTACAATCACCTCTCCTGAGACTGCTGTGTCACACCTTAACCAAACTCTAGAAACAGCACTTGAGGAAGTGGCTCCGGCTACCCATCACACTCCACGTAGACATAGATGTCAACCGTGGCACTCTAAATACACAAGACACCTACAAAAAGTGTCACGTAAAGTAGAATGCCAGTGCCGTAAATCTCGTAATTTAAGTCACTATCTCACATATAAGACCGTGTACCACTCTTATCGTAATGCTCTGGACACTGCCAAACATATTTCCACTCTCTCATTTCTTCTCAATCCTCTAACCCCAAGCGACTCTTTAATACATTTAAATCACTTCTTGTCACTCCCTCACCGAACACACCAGCCACTGTCAGTGCGCAAGATCTTGCTTCCTATTTCAAGGACAAGAGTGATAATATCCGAGATGAAATGGTATGCTCTTCCACAGCCAGTGACTTGCTCAATTTCCTTCCTGAACCCTCTAACCCCTTCTCTTCATTTGGTCCCATAAATGAAGATGAAGTATCTGCACTCTTCTCATCTGCCTACTCTACTACCTCTGCTCTTGACTCTATAGCCTCACAAATTAGTAAAGCTCTGTCTGCTGTGCTCATCCCAACCTTAACTAAAATCTGTAATCTCTCTCTGTCTACTGGTATCTTTCCTTCTCTATACAAGCATGCAGTGATTACTCCTATTCTAAAATAAAAAAATAATTCTGACCCAAACACTCTCTCAAATTACCTTCCCATCTCTCAGCTCCCATGCCCCTCCAAGATACTTAAGAAACTTGCCTACACTCGCCTCAAACACTTTCTTAACTCACACAGCCTACTGGACCCAATTCAGTCAGGATTTCGTGCCCAATACTCCACAGAGACAGCACTGACTAAGGTAGTGAATGATTTGGTCACTGGTAAATCTAAAGGCCATTACTCTCTACTCATTCTCCTTGATCTCTCTGCTGCTTTTGACACTGTTGACCACTCTCTCCTCATACAAACACTACAATCCCTAGGTCTTCAGGACACGGCTATTTTTTGGTTCTCATCCTACCTATCTATCTTCAGTCTTCGTTTCTCTGATTCCACCTCCTCTTCGCTACCTCTTTCAGTTGGAGTACCGCAAGGCTCAGTCTTAGGTCCTCTGCTTTTCTCTATCTATACCTCATCTCTTGGTAAACTAATCAGCTCTTTCGGATTTCAGTACCATCTGTATTCAGATGATACTCAAATCTACCTATCCTCCCCTGACTTGTCCCTATCTGTACTGGACCGTGTCACTGAATGCCTTTCTGCCATTTCATCTTGGATGACATCTCGCCACCTCAAACTTAATATTTACAATACAGAATTAATTATATTTCCACCGGCCAATAGTAGTTACCAACCTGATATCTCTATCACTGTTGATAACTCAGCAATCATCCCTACCCCACAAGCTCGCTGCCTAGGTGTCACACTTGACTCTGAACTGTCCTTTGTTCCCCACATTCAATCTGTCTCAAGATCATGTTACATGCATCTAAAAAACATATCTAAAATACGACCATATCTTACACAAGCTCGTTCATCGCTGGTGCCCCGTCGCTTGTGCATGCAGGCCAATATGGACGATCTCGTCCATATTTGCCTGCACTGCTATGGAGCCGGGTGACAGGGGGAGTGAAGAAACTTCACCGACACTGCCCCCCCCCGCCGCCGGGTCGCCCGTCGGCCGGATCCGCCGTCGGGCAGCTCGGCGGTGGATCGCTCAATGTGTAGGGCCCATAACAAACTGTTAATAAATAAATAAATAATTTTGGTATTCACTATATTTGCTTTCATATGAAACCTAAAGTGACATGTCTGTGAGAACTGTAAGCTTTTATATAGGAACTAAGGTGGTCATTCCGAGTTGTTCGCTCGTTATTTTTTTCTTGCAACGGAGCGATTAGTCGCTAATGCGCATGCGCAATGTCCGCAGTGCGACTGCGCCAAGTAAATTTGCTATGCAGTTAGGTATTTTACTCACGGCATTACAAGTTTTTTTCTTCGTTCTGGTGATCGGAATGTGATTGACAGGAAGTGGGTGTTTCTGGGCGGAAACTGGCCGTTTTATGGGAGTGTGTGAAAAAACGCTACCGTTTCTGGGAAAAACGCGGGAGTGGCCGGAGAAACGGAGGAGTGTCTGGGCGAACGCTGGGTGTGTTTGTGACGTCAAACCAGGAACGACAAGCACTGAACTGATCGCACTGGAAGAGTAAGTCTCGAGCTACTCAGAAACTGCACAGAGAAGTCTTTTCGCAATATTGCGAATCTTTCGTTCGCAATTTTGATAAGCTAAGATTCACTCCCAGTAGGTGGCGGCTTAGCGTGTGCAATGCTGCTAAAGGCAGCTTGCGAGTGAACAACTCGGAATGAGGGCCTAAGTTGGACTTTCTGAAGTAAAGTCTACAACTAAAACATATGGAATTGCCGGAAGCAAAGGCCTTTTAAAACAAATCTTTTGTAGGAAATTAAATTTGTTTTAAAGATGACCCTGGAGCCTTGGGCAAATTGGGGTCTCCTGTGCTAAGAGCCCCTGCCAGGCATTATGGGACAAAAGAGACTCTATGGCCCAGATTTATCAAGCCTTGGAGAGTGATAAATAACACGGTGATAAAGCACCAGCCAATCAGCTCCTAACTGTCATTTTTCAAACACAGCCTGTAACATGGCAGTTATACCCCTTTCACATCTCCAATGCTGGATCCCACCAGGGAATTGGAAACGGGTCCTTCCCGGGTGGGATCCGACATTGGAACCTCTCTGCTGGCTTCCCGCTCCGGCAATATGCCGGGTCAGTTGCCATAGCGGCGGAGCTGACAGCGGGGGTGGAGGCAGCGCTGGGAGATAAGCTCATCTCCATGCCGCCTCTCTCCATCTAGTAAACGGGTCCCGGGGAGCATCGACCCGGGAACCCGTTTACACTGCGCCTGACCCGGTATTCAACCCGGGAATAACCCTTCTTATTACCCGGGTTGAATTTCCGGGTCAGGCGACCCAGGAATTCTCAAAGGCCTCTTTCACATGGCACACTGACCCGTGTCGACTCGGAAATACCGGGTTATTTTTTTGCGATGTGAAAATAAGATTTTACTCACCGGTAAATCTATTTCTCGTAGTCCGTAGTGGATGCTGGGAACTCCGTAAGGACCATGGGGAATAGCGGCTCCGCAGGAGACTGGGCACAACTAAAGAAAGCTTTAGGACAGGCATGTCTAACCTGCGGCCCTCCAGC
This sequence comes from Pseudophryne corroboree, assembly GCF_028390025.1. Classification (NCBI taxonomy): domain Eukaryota; kingdom Metazoa; phylum Chordata; class Amphibia; order Anura; family Myobatrachidae; genus Pseudophryne; species Pseudophryne corroboree. The sequence continues at coordinate 1,200,834,795 of NC_086444.1, read as the reverse complement.
TGTTGAGAAACTACACATCCCAGCATGCCATGACACAGCTTTAGCATTCTCTGACAGCAAAACAGTGTCAGGGCATGCTGGGATATGTAGTTTCACAACAGCTGGAGGGCCGCAGGTTGGACATGCCTGCTTTAGGACTACCTGGTGTGCACTGGCTCCTCCCTCTATGACCCTCCTCTAGACCTCAGTTAGGATACTGTGCCCGGAAGAGCTGACACAATAAGGAAGGATTTTGAATCCCGGGTAAGACTCATACCAGCCACACCAATCACACCGTATAACTCGTGATATTATACCCAGTTAACAGATGGCTCATAACAATAACCCTTTAGTTAGGCAATAACTATATACAAGTATTGCAGACAATCCGCACTTGGGATGGGCGCCCAGCATCCACTACGGACTACGAGAAATAGATTTACTGGTGAGTAAAATCTTATTTTCTCTGACGTCCTAGTGGATGCTGGGAACTCCGTAAGGACCATGGGGATTATACCAAAGCTCCCAAACGGGCGGGAGAGTGCGGATGACTCTGCAGCACCGAATGAGCAAACTCGAGGCCCTCCTCAGCCAGGGTATCAAACTTGTAGACTCTTGCAAAAGTGTTTGAACCCGACCAAGTAACAGCTCGGCAAAGTTGTAAAGCCGAGACCCCTCGGGCAGCCGCCCAAGAAGAGCCCACTTTCCTCGTGGAATGGGCTTTTACAGATTTAGGGTGCGGCAGTCCAGCCGCAAAATGTGCAAGTTGAATCATGCTACAGATCCAGCGAGCAATAGTCTGCTTAGAAGCAGGAGCACCCAGCTTGTTGGGTGCATACAGGATAAATAGCGAGTCAGTTTTCCTGACTCCAGCCGTCCTGGAAACCTATATTTTCAGGGCCCTGACTACGTCCAGTAACTTGGAGTCCTCCAAGTCCCTAGTAGCCGCAGGCACCAGAATAGGTTGGTTCACATGAAAAGCTGATACCACCTTAGGAAGGAATTGGGAACGAGTCCTCAATTCCGCCCTATCCATATGAAAATCAGATAAGGGCTTTTTCCTGACAAAGCCGCCAATTCTGATACACGCCTGGCCGACGCCAAGGCCAATAGCATGACTACTTTCCACGTGAGGTATTTTAGCTCTACGGATTTAAGTGGCTCAACCCAATGCGACTTGAGGAAATCCAACACCATGTTGAGATCCCACGGTGCCCCTGGAGGCACAAACGGGGGCTGAATATGCAGCACTCCCTTAACAAAAGTCTGAACTTCAGGCAGTGAAGCCAGTTCTTTTCGGAAGAAAATGTACAGAGCCGAAATCTGGACCTTAATGGAACCCAATTTTAGGCCCATAGTCACTCCTGACTGTAGGAAGTGCAGAAATCGACCCAGTTGAAATTCCTCCGTTGGGGCCTTCCTGGCCTCACACCAAGCAACATATTTTCGCCATATGCGGTGATAATGTTTTGCGATCACATCTTTCCTAGCTTTAATCAGCATAGGAATGACTTCCTCCGGAATGCCTTTTTCCTTTTGGATCCGGTGTTCAACCGCCATGCCGTCAAACGCAGCCGCGGTAAGTCTTGGAACAGACAGGGCCCCTGCTGCAGCAGGTCCTGTCTGAGCGGCAGAGGCCATGGGTCCTCTGAGATCATTTCTTGAAGTTCTGGGTACCAAGCTTTTCTTGGCCAATCCAGAACCACGAGTATAGTTCTTACTCCTCTCCTTCTTATTATTCTCAGTACCTTGGGTATGAGAGGCAGAGGAGGGAACACATACACCGACTGGTACACCCACGGTGTTACCAGAGCGTTCACAGCTATCGCCTGAGGGTCCCTTGACCTGGCGCAATATCTTTTTAGCTTTTTGTTGAGGCAGGACGCCATCATGTCCACCTGTGGCCTTTCCCAATGGTGTACAATCATTTGGAAGACTTCTGGATGAAGTCCCCACTCTCCCGGGTGGAGGTCGTACCTGCTGAGAAAGTCTGCTTCCCAGTTGTCCACTTCGGGAATAAACACTGCTGACAGTGCTAACACATGATTTTCCGCCCATCGGAAAATCCTTGTGGCTTCTGCCATCGCCATCCTGCTTCTTGTGCCGCCCTGTTGGTTTACATGGGCGACCGCCGTGATGTTGTCTGACTGGATCAGCACCGGCTGGTGTTGAAGCAGGGGTCTAGCCTGGCTTAGGGCATTGTAAATGGCCCTTAGTTCCAGAATATTTATGTGTAGGGAAGTCTCCTGACTCGACCATAGTCCTTGGAAGTTTCTTCCCTGTGTGACTGCCCCCCAGCCTCGAAGGCTGGCATCCGTGGTCACCAGGACCCAGTCCTGTATGCCGAATCTACGGCCCTCTAGCAGATGAGCACTCTGCAGTCACCACAACAGCGACACCCTGGCCCTTGGAGACAGGGTTATCAGCCGATGCATCTGAAGATGCGACCCGGACCACTTGTCCAACAGATCCCACTGGAAGATCCTTGCATGGAACCTGCCGAATGGAATTTCTTCGTAAGAAGCTACCATCTTTCCCAGGACTCGCGTGCATTGATGCACCGACACCTGTAATTGTTTTAGGAGGTCTCTGACTAGAGATGACAACTCCTTGGCCTTCTCCTCCGGGAGAAACACTTTTTCCTGTTCTGTGTCCAGAACCATACCCAGGAACAGTAGACGCGTCGTAGGAACCAGCTGCGACTTTGGAATATTCAGAATCCAGCCGTGCTGTTGTAGCACTTCCCGAGATAGTGCTACTCCGACCAACAACTGCTCCCTGGACCTCGCCTTTATAAGGAGATCGTCCAAGTACGGGATAATTATAACTCCCTTTTTTCGAAGAAGTATCATCATTTCGGCCATTACCTTGGTAAAAACCCTCGGTGCCGGGGACAGACCAACGGCAACGTCTGGAATTGGTAATGACAGTCCTGTACCACAATTTTGAGGTACTCCTGGTGAGGAGGGTAAATGGGGACATGCAGGTAAGCATCCTTGATGTCCAGTGATACCATGTGATAAAGCTAAATATTTATCTTATATAACACCCTTTATGAGGTCTAAGAACACTGTACGCTATTCACGTATGGAGTACCGTAAGGGTACGCACGTTGCGTAACAATCGATTAGCCGTAGTCGAGACGCTCAAGCGTCACGTTCGCTCACGGCCAAGAGACCACAGGCAGGCACGCTATTGGCTGCCGACTAACGTAATGATTCGCTATAGCGTAGCGGACGCTCGGGACCACGAGGAGATCACCAGCGGCGCTGACGCTCACAATGTTAAACCTTTATATCTAAACCATAAACAATGTATTATGCAGCCAGGGCCGGTTCAAGGGCGCAGAGCGCCCCGGGCAGGAAAGGGGCGTGGCCTAATACAGGGGGCGTGGTGAGTCACGCCCCCTGTACATTGAAAGCGCCGCTTGAATGCTGAGCGGTGCGCGATGACGTCATCGCGCACCGCACAGCAAAAGGTCCTCTCCACGAAGAGAAACTAGACGCTATGCGTCTAGTTCCCTTCGTGGAGAGGACCTTTGCTGTGCGGTGCGCGATGACGTCATCGCGCACCGCTCAGCAGTTACTCTCCACGAAGGGAAACTAGACGCATAGCGTCTAGTTCCCTTCACAGGAGGCGCCGAGGACGGGGACGGCAGCGGGCAGCGGAGGCGGACGGGGGACACAGCGGGCAGCAGTGGCGGATCTTGCCACGGTGCGGCGCCCTCCGGATGGCGCCAGCGCCCTCCGGAAGGCGGCGCCCCGGGCAAAAGTCCTGCTTGCCCGTGGCAAGAACCGCCACTGTATGCAGCAAAACCTTAGTGTAATGATAGAGTGTAGATGCAACCTTGTGTAGCCTGATTATCTTAAAAGCTGATCGAGCGTCACCGACGCTCTGAAAATACTTAACACTATAAGAATTACACCGATACCGTGCTTAGGGTCTAACGCCTTATATGAATGTTATTACTTGCAAAAAGAATAATACAATACAAGTCACACACTACAATATAACATAGACTAACTAACCAGATAACTACACAGGAAATACAATATAATACAATTACGTTTGTAGGAAAATTAAGAGAGAAAGGGGAGAAGAGAGAGAGAGAGAGAGAGAGAGAGAGAGAAATGGCCCACAATAACAAGAAATACAATATGATTGCGGAGAAAAACTTACGCACAAAGGGGAACGATCGCATGCGCCTCTGGACATCCAGCTCCCGATTATCAGCAATGAGAACCGTTGAAGAGTGAGAGCTGGATGTGATCGGCTTGTCTATTTATGCCCCACACACAATACAATTCAATGGTCCCTACAATCTCATAGTTCATTGGACACAGGAATTCCTCCTCGCATTATAACAAAAGGTCATAGGTTGATTCATACAGGTGGGCTGTGACGATTTCCAACTGCTCAGGTGGGTGGGAAACTAGGTTTCCCGCCGCATGGATAAGTAAGTGCAAATAATAGTAAATGGACATAAACTTCTTATGTCCATAACTATTCGCACGAGCGATTAATTCGCTTCAAACCAACACCGGAATATTGCTAATTAAATACTCTTCCGATGGATACTAAACACCACTGTATTACTCCTGTCTGACCCTTCGTATCAAACAAAGAGGGATTTCTCCGTACATGAACATTCTACATTAACCAAACTTTCAGATTCTATCAAAGGGACCATAATCTACAAAATACATTATATGGTGAAAATATGTAACGAAAGAGTCGCCCGCTAGACGCATACAATCTCTACCGTAAATGCGCATACCGTGCGCCTGCGGGTGCCCGCAACAGCGAGTATGCGCACGCACGGGAGAGCGCACGCATGCGCAGCAGGGACACATATGAGGTGCAAATATGGCAGTGTGCATCGTGATATTTTTCTGACTTTGACAGTCCACCCTTTGGCAGTCAACAATAACTGCCACTTCCTAAAACATTTCAAAACGAGAAAAATATATGTCAGGGGTTAATACATTTCCATGGTTGGGTAAGGGAGGAGAGAGGAGAAGGTGTGAAGAGGGTATGACCTAGTGAGATAGCAGAAGCATGTGTGTATGAATCCGTGTTTGGGGGTCATGTATCATCGTGCCGTACGTGTTTTAAATCAAGCTTCGAGGTATTGCGAAGTATACATTTGAATTCCTTCTTATCCCGTGGTACGGGTCTGTGGATGGGCTGTCAAACTTTACCGAGCTCTTTTCGGATTTTGGTTGCAACAAAATGGGGAGCACATTTTAGTTGATGATACATGAATGGGGGAATATGTGATTGCTGATATCTGTGCCTGTTGTCAAAGTCAGAAAAATATCTCTATGCACACTACCATATTTGCACCTCACACAGGTCCGTGCTGCGCATGCGTGCGCTCTCCCGTACGTGCGCATACTCACAGTCGCGGGCACCCGCAGGCGCACGGTATGCGTATTTACGGTAGAGTTTATGTGATCGTAGCGTGCGACTCAATCGTTACATATTTTCACTATATAATGTATTTTGTAGATCATGGTCCCTTTGATAGATTCTGAAAGTTTAGTTAACATAGCATGTTCCTGAACAGAGAGATCCCTCTTTGTATTGTACGAAGGGTCTAACAGGGGTCATACAGTGGTGTCTGGTACCCATCGGAAGAGTATTTTAATAGCAATATTCCGGTGTTGGTTTGGAGCGGATTAATCGCTCGTGCGAATAGTTATGGACATAAGAAGTTTATGTCCATTTACTATTATTTGTTCTTATTTAGTCATGCGGCGGGAAACTCAGTGTCCCACCCACCTGAACAGTTGGAAGCAGTCACAGCCCACCTGTATGAATCAACCTATGACCTTTTGTTATAATGCGAAGCCGAATTCCTGTGTCCAATGAACAATGAGATTGTAGGGACCATTGAATTGCATTGTGTGTGGGGCATAAATAGGCAGGCCGACCATATCCAGTTCACTCTCTTCAACGGTTCTCATTGCTGATAATCGGGAGCTGGATATCGAGGCGCCTGCGATCGTTTCCCCTTGTGCGTAAGTGTTTCTCCGCAACTATATTGATCTTCTTGTTATTGTGGGCCAATTTCTCTCTCTCTCTTTCTCCTCCTCTTTTTCTCTTATTTTCCCTTAAATAGTAATTGTATTATATTTCCTGTGTAGTTATCTGGTTAGGTAGTCTATGTTATATTGTAGTGTATGATTTGTATTTGTGTTAATTCTTTTGCAAAGTATATCATTCAAAATATATACATATTAGGCGTTGGACCCTAAGCCCAGGTATCTGTGTATTTCTTATAGTGTCTAGTATTCTCAGAGCGTCGGTGACGCTCAAACAGCTTTTAAGTGAATAAGGTTACACTAGGTTGCATCTACACCCTATCTCTACACTAAGGTTTTACAGCATATTACATTGTTTATGGTTTAGATATAAAGGTTTAACATTGTGAGCGTCAGCGCCGCTGGTGATCTCCTCGTGGTCCCGAGCGTCCGCTACGCTATAGCGAATCATTACGTTAGTCAGCAGCCAATAGCGTGCCTGCCTGTGATCTCTTGGCCGTGAGCGAACGTGACGCTTGAGCGTCTCGACTACGGCTAAGCGATTGTTACGCAGCGAGCGTACCCTTACGGTACTTCATACGTAAATAGCGTACAGTGTTCTTAGACCTCATAAAGGGTTTTATATACGATAAATATCTAGCTTTCTCACTGTATTCCCTATCGACTATGTGTGTAATTACCTGAAGGTTGTAGAGATGAAGAAAAGACATAATTACGGTAAATGCAGTGGTATTCTATGTCAGGTTAATGAACATTTGTCGGTTGAAGTCTTGTTCGGTGTCTGTTGAATGCAGTCTTCTTTGTGCTTTTGCCAAAAGGCGTGTGGGCAAAAAGCTTTGTCAATGTCCATAGGCTTACAAAAGTGTTGGGCTAGCGTAATTTTAAAATTTCTAGGGAAACTGGGGGTCTATGGCATTGTTCATCAAAATCTGTGTATAAGGTTGTCAAAACTTCTTCTTTAATCCATCAGTTGTCTGTATACCGGATCATCAAATTCCTCGTCAAAAGTGGGTCTTTTTACCTTGGAAAAACCAGAAAAACAGGTGAAAGAAACGGACCGTAGAAATCGCATTTTCATCACATCATTGTTTCTACATTTGGGTCATAAATCAAATCCATTGGAATTACTATTTCCTCACTCCTTAAACTCATTACCCTGGTACGACGTTTGCACTTCATTAAAGCCGGACCGCATCTAAATATCAAGCCAATCGTTATGATAACACCTAAGATACATAGGAGAAACTTCCCTACATCCATTATGACTCCTTGAGCCCATTCTCCTAAACCAGAGAACCAATTTCGCGGGTTCAACCATGACACCCAACTAGTCAGCTCATTACTTACAGCAGCAAGTGTGAGATTGTGTCTCCTGCGAAATTCCCACTTCAATTGGAGAATATCGTCCATCTTTTGGTCTTTGACCTCGACCGGGTCCTCGGTACTATTCGTTATATATGTGCAGCATTTCACGCCGTACTGCGTTGCCAGTGTGACACAATATCCGCCTGTCACTGCTGTGAGATAATTAAGAACCATTCTATGCTGGACCAGTTCTGTTTTATAAGCTTGAAGTTCTCTTCCAGTATACCTAAACGTGTCATCATACATTTCTGTGATATTGTCTAACAAATTTGCGAGCGCAGATATGTATTTATAATTCAACACTCCTCTGGCGGTGCGAGTGATGTCTAACGCGATTAGAAACTGAATCCCGGTGGATTCATGGATCATGTCAGAGGCCGGATGCTCTGTTCTTTCTATCAGGTGCCGTTTAACTACGTGCTCGTAGTGGGTGTGAGTATAAGGAGCTTGGGCAACACGGTGTATATCTTTCATTTTGGCATGTGATACAGTCATTACTTCAGGCAGTACTTTTCCAATATAACACAATCCTTCAGAGTTTGGGGCAAGCCACTTATACGCCTTCCTCCCGCATATGAAATATGCATCATCGGGGAGAACATATGGGACGGAGTAGGACATAACCATATTACACATCTTCCATGTGAAATCTCCTAACCCTAATGCTCCCATCTGTTTAGTACACGTATCAGTTTGTACGATATGTGCGCAGTATCCTGGTGATACCTCTCCAACTCTCGTAATCCTACTTCCTAGGGTATACCTATACCGGAAAGATTTTTCTCTACTGGCTATGTGGCGTATAAGCTCTGTATCTGTCGGCATTCTATCTGCTCTATATGAAAAGGTCATGGTTTGGTTACTCCATGACACTTCCCAATTTCCCGGCTTTCGGGGATTGGAGATGTTAAAACATATTAGGGATCTATCCACATGATATTGGTGGAGCTTCAAACTAGGAGGACTGGAGATATTAAACCTCCTGTCCACCGGTCTCCCACCCTTTAGCTCAAGTACCTCCCCTATCGTTAAAGGAAATGGTACTAGTCCTGATTTGCTATGACCTTGAGGTACTTGAGAGCATACCCAACAATCTGTTTGATTTAACACACTACCCACTAAGGAGTGATAGTCACTCAAGGGGTGCCGGTCCATGTGGATATTAAAACTGGATTGGCATTTCTTGATGCACCCATCCTCAACTACGTTGTCACAGAGCCTACAGATACAGTTTTCTTCAGCTAACAATCCTTCACAATTCCTTCTATTGTCAATGCTATCGGATCGTTTTCTGATACTCGCCTTTACTTGTTGATTAGGTTGCTCTTGGAAAACTACGCCTCCATCTTTATCATCAGAACCCATTCCAGAACCTTTTTCGACCTCCATGGTACTCTCGCCGGAACAGACTGCTCTGGTCAACATCATGGTCAACAGGAAAATCCGGATCACAGTCTCTTGAGGCAAGTCCATCTTATAGGAGGAAACGGAGAAGAATGAGAAGGGGGAAAAATAATTTGAGGGAGAGGGGATGTGAAGTGGATAAAAACAATAAAAGGGAACAGGGAATCGACAACTGCTTTTGATCTTGTGATTTTCAATGCTCAGGTGCCGCCTCCGTCCTCCTGGAACAGACACTCCAGTGATACAACTTCCTCTACCGTCTGTTCCTTATCACGGGACCTCTCTGGATCAGCAACCTTCTTACAATGGGACGAATGAACCCAAGTCTCTCTCTCGGCAACTTTCAATGCTGTAGTGCTAGTCAATAAGACTTGGTATGGTCCTTCCCATCTGTCAATAAGGCAACCTGAGCGTAGAAAATTCCGTATCATTACATAATCCCCAGGTTCAATGTCATGACAATTACTATCTGGTAAATCAGGAATCACCAACTTCAAATTATCATTTTGATTCCTTAGCTGTTTACTCATGTTAATCAAGTATTTTACAGTCACTTCATTGTTACACTTCAAATCATCCTGAGGGTTAATCATAACATGCGGTTGTCGACCAAACAAGATTTCAAAGGGAGACAGATTAAGAGGGGACCTGGGAGTGGTTCTGATGCTGTACAGTACAATGGGTAAAGCTTCTGGCCATGTCAATCCTGTCTCTGCCATAACTTTGCTCAGTTTATTTTTAATAGTGCTGTTAACTCTTTCCACCTTCGCACTCGCCTGTGGACGGTATGGAGTGTGCAGCTTGCTATCAATTCCCATCAACTTACACATTCCTTGAAAGACATCACCTGTAAAATGGGTACCCCTATCACTTTCGATAATTCTAGGGATACCATATCTACATACAAATTCCTGCACAATTTTCTTAGCAGTAAACATAGCGGTATTTGTGGCCGCAGGAAATGCTTCGACCCAATTTGAAAAAACATCTATACAAACAAGTACATATTTCAAATTTCGACAAGGGGGTAATTGAATGAAGTCAATCTGTATTACCTGGAAAGGGCCGCCTGCAGGTGGGATATGAGATGGTTCTGTAGGTATTGCCTTTCCGATATTCTTTCTCAAGCATGTAAGGCATGACATTGCTCTCTTACTTGCATGAGATGAGAATCCTGGGGCGCACCAATATGCTCTTACCAACTTGCACATTCCTTCCTTGCCCAGATGAGTCAGCCCGTGAGCTGCCTCAGCTAAACATGGGAGATATGCTCTGGGGGCCACCGGTTTACCATGTCCATCCGTCCAGAGTCCTGAGGACTCCTGGCCATATCCCTTTGCCTTCCAGACTGCCTTTTCCTGTGTGGAACACAAATTTTGCATTTCACACAACTTCTGTGTGTTGATGGTATTAAATACCATCAGTTGTGTGGTGTCTGTCTGTCTGGGGGTACCGGCTGCTAACTTAGCAGCTTCGTCTGCTCGGCTGTTACCAAGTGATACTGGATCTTGACTATATGTGTGTGCTTTACACTTGATAACAGCCACTCTGTCGGGTTCCTGTATCGCTGTTAGAAGCCTTTTGATGTGAGCTGCATGCGCTACCGGTGTACCAGCTGCCGTCATGAAATTTCTGAGGCGCCATAGGGCTCCGAAATCATGGACTACCCCGAATGTGTATCTAGAGTCGGTGTAGATATTGGCTGATTTGCCCTTAGCCAATTCACATGCTCTGGTTAGGGCGACCAGTTCAGCAACCTGGGCTGAGTGAGGTGGGCCTAGCGGTTCTGCTTCTATGGTGCCTTGGTCATCTACGACTGCGTATCCAGTACACAAGTCTCCCGAGTCTGACTGTCTGTGACAACTACCGTCCGTGTAGAAAGTTAGATCTACATCTTCCAGTGGGTTGTCACTGATGTCAGGCCTTGCGGTAAAATTTTGGGTCAAATATTCCATACAATCATGTGTGTCCTCCTTTGTGTTAAATTCTCCTTCCCCACCACTCTCATCCTCCACCCTTTGTGCCTGTCCAGACACACCTGGGAGATATGTTGCAGGATTTAATGCACTGCATCTCCTTATGGTGATGTTTACGGGGGCCATTAGTGCCAATTCCCATCTTGTAAACCGCGCTGATGAGACGTGCCTGGTTTGGGCAGAATTTAGCAAGGCTGACACTGCATGCGGTGTATGAATTGTGAGGTTGTGACCTAGCACTACATCTTCGCTTTTTGTTACTAGCAATGCTATCGCAGCAACGCTCCGCAAGCATGTGGGGAGGGATCGCGCTACCGTATCTAGCTGAGCGCTATAGTATGCTACTGGCCTGCTGGCATCACCGTGCTTTTGGGTTAAGACGCCTGCCGCGCAACCAGCACTTTCTGTTCCGTACAGCTCAAAGGGTTTCCCATAGTCTGGCATACCTAATGCTGGTGCCTGCGTTAGGCACTGTTTAAGTCTCTCAAATGCCATCTCGGACTCGACTGTATGCGAAATCCGATCAGGTTTGTTTGAGGAGACCATCTCCTGCAAAGGTAACGCTAGAATGGAAAATCCTGGGATCCAGTTACGGCAATACCCACACATTCCTAAAAATGTTCTGATCTGTTGCTGGGTTTGTGGCAGAGTCATGTCTCTAATTGCTTGAATTCTATCAGCGGTCAGGTGTCTCAGTCCTTGTGTTAGACAGTGTCCCAAATATTTTACCTTAGTTTGGCATAATTGCAACTTGTCTTTGGAAACCTTGTGTCCTGTGTCTGAAAGATGAAACAGGAGCTGTTTCGTATCCTTCAGGGATGCTTCCAATGAATCAGAACACAGTAGTAGATCATCCACGTACTGTATTAATACTGATCCACTCTCTGGTTGGAAAGACTGTAAACAATCATGCAAAGCCTGGGAAAATATACTTGGACTGTCTATGAAACCTTGTGGTAATCGAGTCCATGTGTATTGGACTCCTCTGTATGTGAATGCAAACAAGTATTGGCTGTCAGGGTGCAGAGGTACCGAAAAGAAAGCGGAGCAGAGGTCAATAACAGTGAAAAATTTCGCAGTGGGAGGGATTTGCATAAGGATGATAGCTGGATTTGGCACTACGGGGAACTGACTCTCAACTATTTTGTTAATCCCCCTTAGATCCTGCACTAGCCGGTAACCCCTCCCCCCACTCTTTTTAACAGGGAAGATGGGACTATTGGCAGTGCTGGACGTTCTTACCAGAATGCCCTGTTGTAGCAAGCGCTCTATTACGGGATACACTCCTAACTCCACCTCTGGCTTCAGAGGGTACTGTGGGATTTTTGGAGCTATCCTACCATCTTTTACTTGTACAACTACCGGAGCTACGTTTGCCAATAATCCAGTGTCCTGTCCATCTTTAGTCCAAAGTGACTCTGGTATCTGGGATGTCATTTCTTCTACTTGGGATGGAGTCCTACTTGTCATAATGGTATGTGACATTAATTTTGATGGGGAGTCTAACATGTCTCGCACTTCCTGAGCGTGATTCTCAGGTATGTCCAAGAATACACCTTCAGGAGTACAATAAATGACGCACCCCATTTTACACAATAAGTCTCTTCCCAGGAGATTAGTCGGTGCCGATGCAGCCAGCAAAAAGGAATGCTTGGTATGTAAAGGCCCTATTGTAATCTCGGCTGGTTTGCTAACAGGGTAGTGCTGGACTACTCCCGTTACTCCTATGGCTGGAATTGTCTTACCAGTGGTTCTCATGCCCACTGTCGAATTTATCACTGATTTGGCCGCCCCTGTATCTACAAGAAAGTTTAATGTTTTACCAGCTACATTTATTGCAATCTCGGGTTCACTTCCAAGATTTGCAATCAATTTTACTGGCTGGAGATTACAGGTATGGCCACACCCCTATTGGGTATGGTGACCTCCCTGAATCCCGCTGGCAGCAACTACTTGTGAGGGAGTTAGCTGGGAACTACCAGAGGCGTGCCAGTCTCTGTTCGGGGGGTATCTTTTTGTTTCCCCTGTATGTGGCTCATAACTCCGTCTCTGCGGACCTTGCTCCCAATGTCGTGTGTCGTGTCGTTGTCTAGGGGGTTGGTATGATCTTTGCGAATTTTTCGCTCTACAGTCTCGTGCTATGTGTCCCTGTTTATGACAAAAATAACATGTTACCACATTTGACTTACCCACAGGGTTTGGTGATATAAACACAGGCTGTTTTGTGGTCAGGGCCTGTATACTTACTGACATTAACTTATCACCTTGTGACTCCCTGTGTCTGGTGATATTCCGGTCGTGATCAATAGCAGCCTCTCTCAAAGTAGCCACTGACAGACCTCGCCAACATGGTTGTGTGGTCTGTACCCTGGTCTTTAATGCCTCTTTTAAACCATCCATTAGCACAGATACTGCTACTTCTTGATGGTTTGCATTGGTCCTAATGTCCTCTATGCCAGTGTACTTTGCCATTTCTAATAATGCCCGGTGAAAATAATCAGCAGCTGTTTCTGACTCTTTTTGTTTAATGGAAAAAATTGTAAATTTATTCTTTTTACATTGTCTTTGTTGTACACATCTGTAAGAGGTACATCCTGATCCAGTCCACAGTCAGCTAAAAATTGAGCTGCGTCGACATTGGAGGGTAAACAAGCCCTCAGCAATATCTGCCAATCTTTGTTATTGGGCTCTAAAGTGTTTCCTAGGTCTCTGATGTATTTTTGGCTAGCAACTAAGTCTTTTCTAGGATCAGGGAATTCAGACACTATGGTTCTTAATTCCATTCGGGAAAACGGGCTGTACATGGCAATGTTCCTGATAGGAGTGACTCCTGTAGTGTCCGTTTTCCCATTTGGAACTGCTATTACCCTCACGGGAGCAAGTTTAACAACATCATTCTGTGTAGATTCTACAGTCTGTGGTGAAATGGTTTCAGCATAGTGTATGGTGCCGTACTTACCCGTTGATACGACCTCACCTGTCCCTCCGCTAGGGGGCTTTGTTACTAACCTTATGGGTTGGGCCGTGCCTACTGTCGTTTCTGATATAGTGGCTGCTAGAGAGAGCGCCGATATTGTTGCCGATTCGTCCTCTTGATCACACTCCTGGGGAAAGTTCAAAACAGGGTACAACTTGCACGTGTTAATACTTGCATGGGTTAACTTATTAACATTATCCTTAACATTTATACAGTTGCTAAGTGCCTGTTTGTTACCCCCTGATGCGTCATTCTCCGCAACCAATTTCTCTCCTGATATGTATGGTGGCGGTGGGGCCGTGGCTATCAGTTTCCTGATAGGGCCAGATCCCGCCGCCTGATCCAATCCTCTCTGTATTTCACCCTCCTGTTGCCATAACTGCAAATAATCATAATGTTTGATTCGTCTCTTTGCTGATTTAATGAGACATATCCTTCTCCTTAAATTTTGCAACACTTCTGGGCTAAAGCTACCTATTCTTGGGAATTTCTCCCCGTCATGTACAGTCATTTTCTCCCATTCATCACATAAAATTTCTGTGTGTCTTCCGTATTTTTCACACATTACATACCTTGCCGACCCGACTGGTCGGTTTACAGAATCAACCCGAACCGAGGTTGATCGCCCCCTTCCTGAACAACTGGCCCCCATAATTTGCAGGTGTTGCTTGCTCTACCTCTGACCTTTATGTCAGGGTCTTCAGCGAACCCTTACAAAAAACCAAAGTATTCAAAGATAGGTTGACGGTGAAGTTTACCGAGCACCTCACTCACTCGCCCACGCCGACCAATATGCCCACACACTGATATAGTGCTGGCGTACTCGACCCAGGGCCCCTATTAACCTTAGTTTACTGGAACATGTAGGTATGATCCGAAGAGCATTAACCCTTTCCAGTAAAGGTGGGGTTGTCGGATAGTTCTAGAGTGACCAGCGAACTTCCCTTTTTGAAAAAATAAAAAATTACACAAATCACGTTAGAATGTACAAATAGCGTTTGTGACCGGGTTTGTACACAAATGGTACTGGTCAGGTTACTAACTAATGCACACAATTACGTGCGGTACAATCGTTCAGTACATAAGCAACTAATCTTATGTACGGAGCGACCAGTGGAATCGACATTCGGCAGCTGCGAATTCCTTCAGCCTGAGCTTTATTGTCCTATATGGGTGTTGCACCAACCCTTCTTGGTGTTGTGCCTTGTCTCTATAGCGGACTTCTTTGTACCTAGACCTCCTGGTCTGTTATACGACCTCCTGGTCTGACCTCCTGGTCTGCTATACCTCCTGGTCCGCTACACTCTAATGCTCAAATTTTATGTTTAACCAGGGATGCCTCCCTAGCCACCGTGCATGTCACTTACACGTATGTACCTTCACGAGAACTCGATGATTTTTGTGGTTCAATCCCCAAAATTGTAAAAACAAACACTCACTCACCACATATACACTTTTGTTTCTATTTCTATTTCTGCGCAGAAATTTTCTTTAGACCAGATGTGTTGTAAATTTGGAGAAGGATCTGTTAATTTAAATTTCGAATACTAAAATAAACTTGCGCTATTTATCGCCTGTTGCGCTACTTATCGCCTGTTGCGCTATTTATCGCCTGTTGCGCTATTTATCGCCTTGCCACCTTTTCGCTTGTTAAAAATCAACACAATCGTGTGACTTGAGTTACGTGGGCGTACCCAGACGCTCCGTTGCGTAATTTACGCTGCGTGTGTCGGCCTTTGCGTACGCGAGTCTCAGCCTTTTGTTAGAGACACGTGTACACAAAACCAATGTCCACCGTAACACAATGTACACGTTTATCAATGTAGATGATCCTCGATCATCTACTGAACCCCACACCAATCTCTCCTTGTACCTCTAGGTAGAGCTGCGTGTGTGCTTTACACTTTATCCCTTAATATTACTTTTACACTTTAACTATGAAATAGCGACAAATCTCTCTTAGCACGTTTTTATCAATTTAAAAAATGGCAACCAGGAGAGTGATATATGAAAATACACGAAAAAAGAAATGCAGATATGCGTGTGTGCGTACGCAAGATAGAAAAAAAACAGTTTTAAAAGACACTAGCGTGTTGTTCTTACCTCCGGTTCCGGATTCCCTCAGCACCCTTTACTAAGCGAAGCAGACGCTTATCCCGTCAGCACTGCGAAGAGTATGATCTCCCGCCCTTTGCTGATGGATAATGTCTGCTGAAATTACCTAGCAGAGATATGTGAAGGACAGGACGAGCCGCCAATTGATAAAGCTAAATATTTATCTTATATAACACCCTTTATGAGGTCTAAGAACACTGTACGCTATTCACGTATGGAGTACCGTAAGGGTATGCACGTTGCGTAACAATCGCTTAGCCGTAGTCGAGACGCTCAAGCGTCACGTTCGCTCACGGCCAAGAGACCACAGGCAGGCACGCTATTGGCTGCCGACTAACGTAATGATTCGCTATAGCGTAGCGGACGCTCGGGACCACGAGGAGATCACCAGCGGCGCTGACGCTCACAATGTTAAACCTTTATATCTAAACCATAAACAATGTATTATGCAGCAAAACCTTAGTGTAATGATAGAGTGTAGATGCAACCTTGTGTAGCCTGATTATCTTAAAAGCTGATCGAGCGTCACCGACGCTCTGAAAATACTTAACACTATAAGAATTACACCGATACCGTGCTTAGGGTCTAACGCCTTATATGAATGTTATTACTTGCAAAAAGAATAATACAATACAAGTCACACACTACAATATAACATAGACTAACTAACCAGATAACTACACAGGAAATACAATATAATACAGTTACGTTTGTAGGAAAATTAAGAGAGAAAGGGGAGAAGAGAGAGAGAGAGAAATGGCCCACAATAACAAGAAATACAATATGATTGCGGAGAAAAACTTACGCACAAAGGGGAACGATCGCATGCGCCTCTGGACATCCAGCTCCCGATTATCAGCAATGAGAACCGTTGAAGAGTGAGAGCTGGATGTGATCGGCTTGTCTATTTATGCCCCACACACAATACAATTCAATGGTCCCTACAATCTCATAGTTCATTGGACACAGGAATTCCTCCTCGCATTATAACAAAAGGTCATAGGTTGATTCATACAGGTGGGCTGTGACGATTTCCAACTGCTCAGGTGGGTGGGAAACTAGGTTTCCCGCTGCATGGATAAGTAAGTGCAAATAATAGTAAATGGACATAAACTTCTTATGTCCATAACTATTCGCACGAGCGATTAATTCGCTTCAAACCAACACCGGAATATTGCTAATTAAATACTCTTCCGATGGATACTAAACACCACTGTATTACTCCTGTCTGACCCTTCGTATCAAACAAAGAGGGATTTCTCCGTACATGAACATTCTACATTAACCAAACTTTCAGATTCTATCAAAGGGACCATAATCTACAAAATACATTATATGGTGAAAATATGTAACGAAAGAGTCGCCCGCTAGACGCATACAATCTCTACCGTAAATGCGCATACCGTGCGCCTGCGGGTGCCCGCAACAGCGAGTATGCGCACGCACGGGAGAGCGCACGCATGCGCAGCAGGGACACATATGAGGTGCAAATATGGCAGTGTGCATCGTGATATTTTTCTGACTTTGACACATGTAATCCCCTTCGTCCAGGCTTGCAATAACCTCCCTGAGCGATTCCATTTTGAACTTGAACCTACGTATATAAGTGTTCAAGTATTTCAATTTTAAAATGGGTCTCACTGAACTGTCTGGTTTCGGTACAACAAACATTTTGGAATAGTAACCCCGGCCTTGTTGAAGGAGGGGTACCTTGTTATCACCTGCTGGAAGTACAGCTTGTGAATTGCCGCCAGTACTACCTCCCCTTTCTCCGAGGGCAGCAGGCAAGGCTGATTTGAGGTAACGGCGAGGGGGAGTCGCCTCGAACTCCAGCTTGTATCCCTGTGATACTACTTGCAGAACCCAGGGATCCACCTGTGAGCGAGCCCACTGGTCGCTGAAGTTCCCGAGATGCGCCCCCACCGCACCTGGCTCCACCTGTGGAGCCTCAGCGTCATGCGGTGGACTCAGAGGAAGCGGGGGAAGATTTTTGATCCTGGGAACTGACTGTCTGGTGCAGCTTTTTCCCTCTTCCCTTGTCTCTGTGCAGAAAGGAAGCGCCTATGACCCGCTTGCTTTTCTGAAGCCGAAAGGACTGTACCTGATAATACGGTGCTTTCTTAGGCTGTGAGGAAACCTGAGGTAAAAAATTTTCTTCCCAGCTGTTGCTGTGGATACGAGGTCCCAGAGACCATCCCCAACCAATTCCTCACCCTTATAAGGCAGAATCTCAATGTGCCTTTTAAAGTTAGCATCACCTGTCCACTGCCGGGTCCCTAATACCCTCCTGGCAGAATGGACATTGCATTAATTCTGGATGCCAGCCGGCAAATATCCCTCTGTGCATCCCTCATATATAAGACAACGTCTTTAATATGCTCTATGGTTATAGTATCCCTGTCCTGACAGGGTAACAGACCATGCTGCAGCAGCACTATCCATGCTGAGGCAATTGCAGGTCTCAGTATAGTACCTGAGTGTGTATATACAGACTTCAGGATATCCTCCTGCTTTTTATCAGCAGGCTCCTTCAAGTGGCCTTATCCTAAGACGGCAGTGCCACCTTTTTTGACAAGCGTGTGAGCGTCTTATCCACCCTAGGGGATATCTCCCAACGTGACCTATCCTCTGGCGGGAAAGGGTACGCCATCAGTAACTTTTTAGAAATTACCAGTTTCTTATCGGAGGAACCCACGCTTCTTCACACACTTCATTCACTCATCTGATGGGGGAACAAAACACTGGCTGCTTTTTCTCCCCAAACATAAAACCCCTTTTTTGTAGTACTTGGGTTAATGTCAGAAATGTGTAACACATTTTTCATTGCCGAGATCATGCAACGGATGTTCCTAGTGGATTATGTATATGTCTCAACCTCGTCGACACTGGAGTCAGACTCCGTGTCGACATCTGTGTCTGCCATCTGAGGTAGTGGGCATTTTTTTGAGCCCCTGATGGCCTTTGAGACGCCTGGGCAGGCGCGGGCTGAGAAGCCGGCTGTCCCACAGCTGCTACGTCATCCAGCCTTTTATGTAAGGAGTTGACATTGTCGGTTATACCTTCCACCTATCCATCCACTCTGGTGTCGGCCCCACAGGGGGCGACATCACATTTATCGGCATCTGCTCCGCCTCCACGTAACCTTCCTCATCAAACATGTCGACACAGCCGTACCGACACACCGCACACACACAGGGAATGCTCTGACTGAGGACAGGACCCCACACAGCCCTTTGGGGAGACAGAGAGAGAGTATGCCAGCACACACCAGAGCGCTATATAATGTAGGGATAAACACTATCACTGAGTGAATTTTCCCCAATAGCTGCTTGTATAAACAATATTGCGCCTAAATTTAGTGCCCCCCCTCTCTTTTTAACCCTTTGAGCCTGAAAACTACAGGGGAGAGCCTGGGGAGCTGTCTTCCAGCTGCACTGTGAAGAGAAAATGGCGCCAGTGTGCTGAGGGAGATAGCTCCGCCCCTTTTTCGGCGGACTTCTGCCGCTTTTATATGGATCTCTGGCAGGGGTATTTTACACATATATAGCCTCTATGACTATATATTGTGTAGATTTGCCAGCCAAGGTGTATAATATTGCTGCTCAGGGCGCCCCCCCCCAGCGCCCTGCACCCATCAGTGACCAGAGTGTGAAGTGTGTATGAGGAGCAATGGCGCACAGCTGCATTGCTGTGCGCTACCTTGGTGAAGACCGAAGTCTTCTGCCGCCGATTTCCAGGACCATCTTCTTGCTTCTGGCTCTGTAAGGGGGACGGCGGCGCGGCTCCGGGACCGGACGATCGAGGTCGGGCCCTGTGTTCGATCCCTCTGGAGCTAATGGTGTCCAGTAGCCTAAGAAGCCCAAGCTAGCTGTAAGCAGGTAGGTTCGCTTCTTCTCCCCTTAGTCCCTCGTTGCAGTGAGTCTGTTGCCAGCAGATCTCACTGAAAATAAAAAACCTAAATATATACTTTCTTTTCTAGGAGCTCAGGAGAGCCCCTAGTGTGCATCCAGCTCAGCCGGGCACAAGATTCTTACTGAGGTCTGGAGGAGGGTCATAGAGGGAGGAGCCAGTGCACACTAGGTAGTCCTAAAGCTTTCTTTAGTTGTGCCCAGTCTCCTGCGGAGCCGCTATTCCCCATGGTCCTTACGGAGTTCCCAGCATCCACTAGGACGTCAGAGAAAGGGGTATTAGGAGCTGATTGACTGGTATTTTATCAAAGTGCTATTTATCACTCTCCAAGGCTTGATAAATGGGGCCTGAATTTCTTAAAAACTCCTTTTGTTTCCCATGCTCCAGTTCCCGGGAAATATAGACCCACCTGTGCTGCCTTGTAACATGGAGACTGCGCGGTGGTGGGGTGATGCTGGGAAAGTGCATTGCTGCAAAATACTGACCATGAGTACCTGAAAATCCTGAGGGATCTATGTACTAAGCCTTGGAGAGTGATAAAGTTCCAGCCAATCAGCTCCTAACTGCCATGTTACAGGCTGTGTTTGAAAAATGAATTAGGATCCGATTGGCTGGTACTTATTCTCTCTCCACTTTATCTCTCTCCAAGGCTTAGTACATAGACCCCGTAACCCTTTACAATTTATAAAAATAAAGTACGATCAGCAAATGTCATGAAGCCAGGACGTACTCAGGAGCGGCAGAGGGTGTGATCCGTCCTACTGTCTTCTAGGAAGCTGTGGTGTAACAATAGGTTGTAGCAGCCGTACGATGCACTAGCTGGTCCCATATGCAGTCTGGGTTCAGGGCAGACATGGGGCGGAGGAAGACAAGGGGACATTGATAGGGGGCATACAAGAGATACAGGAAGGACAGACATGGAGGAGAGACAAGATACAAGGGAAGGACAGACATGGAGGAGAGACAAGATACAAGGGAAGGACAGACATGGAGGAGAGACAAGATACAAGGAAGGACAGACATGGAGGAGAGACAAGATACAAGGAAGGACAGACATGGAGGAGAGACAAGATACAAGGAAGGACAGGCATTGAGGAGAGACAAGATACAAGGGAAGGGCAGATATGGAGGGGAGAACAAGATAGAAGGGGAAGACAGACATTAAAAGGAGACAAAATACAAGGAAAGGACAGACATTGAGGGGGGACAAGAGAGAAGGGAAGGACAGATATGAAGGGGAGACAAGATACAAGGGAAGGACAGACATTGAGGGGAGACAAAATATAAGGGAAGGACAGACATAGAGAGGAGACAAGATAGAAGGGAAGGACAGACATGAAGGGGAGACAAGATACAAGGGAAGGACAGGCAGTGAGAGGAGACAAGATAGATGGGAAAGACAGATATGGAGGGGAGACAAGATAGAAGGGAAGGACAGACATTGAAAAGAGACAAGATACAAGGGAAGGACAGACATAGAGAGGAGACAAGAAACAAGGGAAGGACAGACATGGAGGAGAGACAAGATACAAGGGAAGGACAGACATTGAAAAGAGACAAAATACAAGGGAAGGACAGGCAGTGAGAGGAGACAAGATAGATGGGAAAGACAGATATGGAGGGGAGCAAATACAAGGGAAGGACAGACATTGAGGGAAGAGAAGATACAAGGGAAGGACAGACATTGAGGGAAGAGAAGATACAAGAGTAGGACAGATATGGAGGGGAGCTAAGATACAAGGGAAGGACGGACATTGAGGGAAGATAAGATACAAGGGAAGGACAGACATTGAGGGAAGAGAAGATACAAGGGAAGGACAGACATTGAGGGAAGAGAAGATACAAGGGAAGGACAGACATTGAGGGGGGACAAGAACAAGGGAAGGACAGACATTGATGGTTCCCCCCATCGATGGTAGACGTGGGCCTGATGGTGGTTCTTTTTACGTTTATGTAGGGCTGCTCAACAGATCTGCTAGATACTGGCTTTAGACACAATCCCAGCAGGCAGGTCCACGACGACCAACAACTCTCTGACACTTGTCTAATTACATTTCCCATGATCCTCCACTATAGAGTGCTGTGAGCAGGTATTTTGGGAAATACAGTCACAAAACTGTCTGGCTGCTGCTTAGGGTTACCACCTCATCCCTTTAATTCTGGACACATATTAATTACACAGATTCTGTGGCTGGCTGACTTCAAGACTCCATTTCACCTGGTTTTAATCAGCCACAGAACCTGTGTGTGACCGGAGAGACTAACCAGCCACACGTGTAATGGCGGCCGCGGCACTGAAGGGGTTAATCCTCAGCTGCCCGGCACCATTTGGACAAAAGGCGCTTGGCGTCACTGTTAAACGTACTTACGGCACTGGGTGCGGACTGTTTAAAAGTATGTTTAATGATGTGTTTTAACATGTCATATGTAGTGCTCTGTGCACAATTGTAGGATTACATGTTTAACTGTATTTATATTCAAGATATGGTCACCTGTATTTTAAAGGGGAAAATGCACTTACTATATCAGTCTCTCTGGAAATAGGAAGTGGCATGCTAATGGCCCTGTCCTAGCAGAGAGGTGTGAATGACAAAACCTTTTGATGTGTAAGTTCCTTAGAGAAAGATGTTACTCACGGGGGATCTCCTTATCCCATATATAAAGTAGTTCTGGGCTTGGAACCTGTTTCATGTAGGTGATTTTATTGATATACGAATCCTGAATGGCAGATGCAGGAAGGAAGACTGATTGTTGTGTTGCAGCCTTTCCTGTTGTAATCCCAAACACTGGGTTTGCATGGAGATGTAAATGAGACAGAAACATTTGTATTTTGAAGCTATGTGATAAATTTATCAATAGTGAATGTTAATCTGATACCAAACGTTGTCTGCGTGACAGGAAGGAGGATATTGTTTTATTGCACTTATCTCCTTTTGAAATGTAATTTATTTATTTGTATTTTCTAAGATATCTTGATTGGATAGAAAGGGCTCAGGGAGGACATGACCCCCTGTGGTACTGTGTGGAAAATTGACATAAAAAGGAGGCCTGCGTGCCTCCAGAGTGGATTGTACCATCTTCATTCTGCTGGAACATCTTGCTGTGTGCTGTTGCCCCTAGCAATAGGGAAGAGTCTTTTTTAAGAATATTATTGAGCAACTAAACATCATCTGCCTCAAGAAGATTGCTTCATCTTGTGACCTACAGGGTTATGCCAAACATAGCCCTGTCCTCCGGCTGTCCAGGGAAGCACCTAACGTCTCCAAGTTCCGCCTTCCGCCAGCTACCGGTAGCGGCCTAGTCAGGTGACTACTGGGGATTCGTCAACACCACACAGGTGTGGTAACGCAGTGTGTCGGAACATACAGAGCAGAACCGTGGTTCCAAACGCCACCGCAGGGTAGGAGTTTGGTGGTGGCAGCATAAACCCGCCCACAGCGCAGTGGGTGGAGTCAGTAACAGGCGGTTACTGACGGTAAGGGAATCCCCTATGTGGTCAGGTCCCGTGTGACCTAACCTTCCATTCTGTGCACTGGGGACGCGAACGAAAGGCGTCCGGTCACAAAAATTGTTGGCATAGCGGTGGGATCATCCCAGGCGGCTTTTCGGTCACCCGATTGGAGAAGCCGAGTTACTCAGGAGAGAAGTAACTGCAGCGCAGGAGAACGCACAAGATGATGGACTTCAGTGGAACGTCTAAGGGCGATCTGGAGATCGTGTGCTAGGAGAAGGGTGTGGATATCCCTTTCAACGCGTCCAGAAGCGTCATGAAGGCGGCGCTCATGAGCTTGGAGGAGTCCCATCGGGCGGAGGTGGAAAGCACTGACGGCGTCAGCATCGCAGAGGATGGCCCACCAGTGGACCTTCGTACGGAACCGGTGAGACCCACAAGCCCCGGCCCTTCTAGCAGCAGCCATGTTTCCCAGCAATCCCGAGCAGGGCCAGGATTCCAACGTCCCATGGGGGGGCGGCCTGTATACCCTAGCAGATCGGCTAGCGGAATTGGGGGAAAGGGCAACGGAGCAAGAACGCATGCTTGTCATTCGGATGTGGCATGCAGAGCGGGCATCACAAGCCGTGGTACCCCGGGAGCCGTTGTCAGCTGCTGTACACAGATCGGGACGCATTCAGTTTGCCAAGTTTGCAGACAGTGATGGGGACATTGATGGACATTTACAAGTTTTTGAAAGAACTTGTAAACTACACGATTAACCCAAGTCGGAGTGGGTGAGACACCTTGTGCCCACTCTGCATGGAGAGGCATTGGAGGCCTATCGAGGACTGGCCACGGAGGACTGTGGGGATTACGACGAAGTCTCACGGGCCCTCCTCCAGCGAGTCTTCATCACTCCAGAGTCTTACAGGAAGAAGTTCAGAGACTTGCCCAAGAATCCTAGCAGCACCCATGAGCAGTTCGCCACCCAGCTGCGGCAGTACGTGGTGAAGTGGGTGAAGGATTCGGAAGCCACTACATGGGACGCACTGATTGACCTGATCTGCAGGGAGCAGTTCTACCGCAGGTGCGCCCCAGAAGTGAAGGAGTGGGTGCTAGACCGGGAGCCACCCAGCTTAAAGATGGCTGCCCAGTTAGCAGACAAGTATGTGACAATTCGGCCACATGGGCAGAAGCGCCCCGCCAGCAGCCAGCTCCAAAAGACTGTACCATCAGGGGGACACCCCTCTTCAGCGCATCGCCCCCCAAAACAAGCATCTTCCAACCCGGGTGCTCTTGGCCAGCAACCGCACCGCAGCGTCCCTGCAATTGATTAGAGATCATCGGTGCCACGACTGGAGAAGAAGTGCTACGGCTGTGGGAAAATCGGACATCTGAGGATGAACTGTCCTGCATCCCAAGCACCCCAGACTCGTGCCCCAAATCCGAGTGCTGGAGCCCGGCTCGCTTGTTTGACGAGAGGAGATGAGCCTACCGAGACTGTTCCCCCTCCAGTCAGTCCGATGGAGTGTGGCGAGAGACAGGTACACTCTGCAGAGAGAGTCACCTGCATGGCCAAACAGCCCCTACACAATATGTGGAGGCACCTGCAGCCGGTCCATGTGGAACCCCTGCAGGGAGAAGGCCTAAGAGACTCTGGGGCCTCAATCACTGTGGTGAGCCCCCACCTTATAGATCCTGCTGCAGTATTGCAGGGTCGCACTGCCAAGGTCACCCTGGCAGATGGAATGGAGAAAGCGGTTCCCATGGCAAGAGTCTACCTGGACTGGGGAGCTGGACCAGAGTTGCGTGAAGTTGCCATCATGGATGGTCTCCCAACTGATGTGGTCCTAGGAAATGACCTGGGTGGTGGGATCATCACCACGTTTGCTGGCGCCATTCCCCGGAGTCAAGTTCCACAACCACCGTTGACATCAGCTACTCCAGCACAGCCCAGCCCAGAGGAAAAGACAACAGCTGCTAGACAACTGCCAGCACAGCCAACCACAGCATCAACCAGCCCAGAGGAAGAGATTACAGCGGTTAGATTGGCACATCGACCTCGCATGCCTTTTGCCTCTGGTATGCCTACGTCCCCTAGCAACGCAGAGGATGTTGGTTCCAGCTCGTTTGGTCCTGTGGGGGTGCCCAATGATGCTCCTGACCCAAGTGGTTTGCCAACTCCGGCGGTGAGTATGAGAAACCACACTGACTTTTCCATGACTGACCCCTACCAGACTGACCCTAGTAGTCCCCACCTAGATCCCCCTGTAGTGTGTCCCAATTTAGGAGAGATTGAGGGCCGCGGGCAGGAGTTTAGGGAGGCTCAACTCTCTGACCCATCCCTGAAAAGCATGAGGCGCCACTCTGGCAGCGGCCTTGACAGGGTTGGGGCAGGAAGTTTGACCTGGCAGGAAGGGTTAAGATATAGGGTAGACAGGAAAGTGGGAACATGGGAACATGTCCAACTGGTCACCCCAGGGAACTTTCCTGCGCATCCGGTGTCGGTTGCCAGTGAAACCCCTTTGGACAGCCACTCAGAGATAGACCGTACCCTGAAGTGCCTGATACAGTTCTTACCTTGGTCTGGAATGTCGGATGACGCCCAGACCAACTGTAAGGCTGGTGCCATGCGTTGGCAGCTGGGGCACTCCAGCGGTTGTGTTGTCTCTGGGCCTCTGCCCATAGGAGAACCTTTACAGCGAGTTGCTGTGGACATAGCAGGTCCCCTGCCTGTGCGCAGTAGATCGGGGAAGACACACAGCCTCCCTGTAGTGGATGCCACACAGGATCCAGAGGCTGGTGGTCTGGCCGCCATCACTGTGGCACAGGTAGCGGACGAGGAGGAAAGAGTAGGCCTAGGTGACAGGGTAGGTTTCCCGAGTCGTAGGTCAACAGAGGAGGATTGATGGGCAGGTCTGGCAGTTCGGGCAGACAGTTGCCAGATAGGAATGACGGAGGTGCAGTGCCTGGGGCACCATGTGGGAGGAGACAGGGGTAGGCCCAAACCAGAGGGGGTGAAGGCAACCAGAGGCTGTCCCCGACCCACATCACCCAGACAGGTACTGACCTTATAACCTGTAAGGCCCTACGGACACGTTGTCCTTGACTTTAGTCCTGTAGTGAACCCCTTGACAGAGATGGCTAGGAAGGGCATTCCCAAGTCAGTGGACTTTGCACCCGCTTGCGAGTTGGCATTCCAGTCATTGAAGGAGGCTCTGGTACCCGCTCCAGTGCTGATGGCGCACATTCTTCACCAGGACTGTGGTTTACGAACTACTGCGCCACTGCACGAACTGGGAGCAGTACTGAGCCAGGAGGAGCCATATGGGCAGGAGCACCCTGTGGCCTGTTTAAGCAGAATACTGCTATTGTGGGAGGTGGGGCATGCCACCATTGGGACACCTTGGGTGGCACTTGTGTGTAACTGGCCCCCCACCATGGTGACTTACCACCCACCTGTTAGGTGGCTGCAACCTACCTTGGGGATATTGGACAGACTTTTGTGGTGGAGCCTTAAACTTGGACTTCAGGTGGACTATTTGAACATTGTGCACCCACGAAGAGAGGCCCACTGCACTATGGATGAACTGTCTAGGCTGGAGCCTACGCCCCCCAGGTAGCGTCACCTTCAACCCAACAGACTGCGGGACCAGGAGTCAAATCATTGGGACATGGCTCCCTGGTTTCCCGCTTAAATTTGGGGGGGAGGAGTGTGACCGGAGAGACTGACCAGCCACACGTGTAATGGCGGCCGCGGCACTGAAGGGGTTAATCCTCAGCTGCCCGGCACCATTTGGACAAAAGGCGCTTGGCGTCACTGTTAAACGTACTTACGGCGCTGGGTGCGGACTGTTTAAAAGTATGTTTAATGATGTGTTTTAACATGTCATATGTAGTGCTCTGTGCACAATTGTAGGATTACATGTTTAACTGTATTTATATTCAAGATATGGTCACCTGTATTTTAAAGGGGAAAATGCACTTACTATATCAGTCTCTCTGGAAATAAGAAGTGGCATGCTAATGGCCCTGTCCTAGCAGAGAGGTGTGAATGACAAAACCTTTTGATGTGTAAGTTCCTTAGAGAAAGATGTTACTCACGGGGGATCTCCTTATCCCATATATAAAGTAGTTCTGGGCTTGGAACCTGTTTCATGTAGGTGATTTAATTGATATACGAATCCTGAATGGCAGATGCAGGAAGGAAGACTGATTGTTGTGTTGCAGTCTTTCCTGTTGTAATCCCAAACACTGGGTTTGCATGGAGATGTGAATGAGACAGAAACATTTGTATTTTGAAGCTATGTGATAAATTTATCAATAGTGAATGTTAATCTGATACCAAACGTTGTCTGCGTGACAGGAAGGAGGATATTGTTTTATTGCTCTTATCTCCTTTTGAAATGTAATTTATTTATTTGTATTTTCTAAGATATCTTGATTGGATAGAAAGGGCTCAGGGAGGACATGACCCCCTGTGGTACTGTGTGGAAAATTGACATAAAAAGGAGGCCTGCGTGCCTCCAGAGTGGATTGTACCATCTTCATTCTGCTGGAACATCTTGCTGTGTGCTGTTGCCCCTAGCAATAGGGAAGAGTCTTTTTTAAGAATATTATTGAGCAACTAAACATCATCTGCCTCAAGAAGATTGCTTCATCTTGTGACCTACAGGGTTATGCCAAATATAGCCCCGTCCTCCGGCTGTCCAGGGAAGCACCTAACGTCTCCAAGTTCCGCCTTCCGCCAGCTACCGGTAGCGGCCTAGTCAGGTGACTAGTGGGGATTCGTCAACACCACACAGGTGTGGTAATGCAGTGTGTCGGAACATACAGAGCAGAACCGTGGTTTCAAACGCCACGGCAGGGTAGGAGTTTGGTGGTGGCAGCATAAACCCGCCCACAGCGCAGTGGGTGGAGTCAGTAACAGGCGGTTACTGACGGTAAGGGAATCCCCTATGTGGTCAGGTCCCGTGTGACCTAACCTTCCATTCTGTGCACTGGGGACGCGAATGAAAGGCGTCCGGTCACAAAAATTGTTGGCATAGCGGTGGGATCATCCCAGGCGGCTTTTCGGTCACCCGATTGGAGAAGCCGAGTTACTCAGGAGAGAAGTAACTGCAGCGCAGGAGAATGCACAAGATGATGGACTTCAGTGGAACGTCTAAGGGCGGTCTGGAGATCGTGTGCTAGGAGAAGGGTGTGGATATCCCTTTCAACGCGTCCAGAAGCGTCATGAAGGCGGCACCCATGAGCTTGGAGGAGTCCCATCGGGCGGAGGTGGAAAGCACTGACGGCGTCAGCATCGCAGAGGATGGTTATCCCTGCGGTTACCCTGCTTTCATTTAAATACATTTTTTTAATGGCACACAATCTGCACCGCTCAACACACCTGAGTATTCCGGGGGCCCGCTGGTACCTGTGCCTCACCCACGCCCTGCCGGAGCACAGTAAGGCCCAGATATGTCAAGCCTTAGAGCGTGATAAATTGCATGGCGATAAAGTACCAATCAGCTCCTGTCATTTTTCAAACACAGCCTGTGACATGGCAGTTAGGAGCTGATTGGCTGGTACTTTATCTCTCTCCGAGGCTTCATAAATTTGAGAATTGGTGCACCATGCACAGTGACACTGCAGACATTACTTACCCAGTACCAGCAGGCCCTCCAACATAACCCGCCCCACTAGGTACAAAATGCTCTGTTTCTGGACTTCCCTCTTAATTTATGATTTCCATCACCTGTGTTGAACTAGTTGAATGGTAGGAAAGCTGTTTCTTCACAGGTGATGGCAATAATAAATTAAGAGGGAAGTCCAGAAACAGAGCATTTTGTACATAGTGGGGCGGGTCATGTTGGAGGGTATGAGTACCAGGGGGTATACACCTGCACCATCATATACACCTCTGTTCCTGCACATAATTGCATACAGGACCTGTGCAGCACATAGAAGTACAGGAGGATATATACACAGTGGGCACATGCCATGCACTATAACGTGGCTGGTTAGTGACCCCCCATGTCCCTGTCCCCCCCACAGCCAGTTGCAGCCACCCCCCTCCCCGTCAGTGCAGCTGGCTCTCTCTCTCTTTCCCCGGGCCCAGCCCCTGCCCCCTCCTCCTGTATACAGACACCAGGGGAGGGCTGCTCTCTCTATTATGCTGCTGCTGCTGCTGCTACGTGCAAAAAGAAAACACACACTGCTGCAAATGGTCATCAGTCTGTGGGGGCTGTCCTGGCAGGAAAGATCGGGAGCCTGGTGCATGTGTGCCCGCTGCTAACAGGGATTTACTCTGCAGAAATCGGGATCAGTGTCTGGAGACGGGTGAGTCAGTCTGTGCTGCACACTGCTCTATTCCAGCATGTAGTGTCCCTGCAGGAGCGGGGCTGCAGCCGCTGCAGCTTATTGTGGCCAGCCAGAGCCATGTGGAGAGCATGCATCCTCTGCTGCTACAGGGGAAGGTGTGCGGGGGTCTGTGTGCAGCACTTCAGGCAGGCCCACCAGCACTGTGCCGCTGTGGTGTACTGTGTGATCTGCTGTATACTGCTGCAGCTGTGTCACTGGGTAGCCTGATTCTGTCAGCTTTGTCCTACTGTACTGTGTGTGTGTGTGTGTGTGTGTGTGTATGTGTATGTATATGTATATATATATACCATCTGGTGCTGTCCAGTGCTCTCTCATTTTCTATTTCTGTATGTTCTCTCTTTATGGACATTGGCCGTTGCAGCACTGCATCATTTCCCACTGCCAGTCTCTGTGCTGCTGCATTACCCCTCATCGCTGGACATGCCCCAGGCCTCTTATTGCTCTGTGATTACACCCACCCCCTCCATGTATTGCTCTGTAATTACACCCCCCTCATGCATTTCTCTGTAATATTATATCACCCCCCCCCCCATGTATTGCTCTGTAATATTATATCACCCTCCCCTATGTATTGCTTTGTAATATTGTATCACCCCCCACCTCCATGTATTGCTCTGTAATAATATTATATTGCCCCCCTCCGTGTTGTTTATTAAGTTCTTATATAGTGCAGCAAATACCATTGCGCTTTACAATTGGGTATTGCTCTGTAATATCCCCCCCCTTCCATGTATTGCTCTGTAATATCCCCCCCTTCCATGTATTGCTCTGTAATATCCCCCCACTTCCATGCATTGCTCTGTAATATCCCCCACCTTCCATGCATTGCTCAGAGATAATCCCTCACCTTCCATGCATTGCTCTGTAATATCCCTCACCTTCCATGCATTGCTCTGTAATATCCCCCACCTTCCATGCATTGCTCTGTGATAATCCCTCACCTTCCATGCATTGCTCTGTAATATCCCTCACCTTCCATGCATTGCTCTGTAATATCCCCCACCTTCCATGCATTGCTCTGTAATATCCCCCACCTTCCATGCATTGCTCTGTAATATCCCCCACCTTCCATGCATTGCTCTGTAATATCCCCCACCTTCCATGCATTGCTCTGTAATATCCCCCACCTTCCATGCATTGCTCTGTAATATCCCTCACCTTCCATGCATTGCTCTGTAATATCCCTCACCTTCCATGCATTGCTCTGTAATATCCCCCACCTTCCATGCATTGCTCTGTAATATCCCCCACCTTCCATGCATTGCTCTGTAATATCCCCCACCTTCCATGCATTGCTCTGTAATAACCCCCACCTTCCATGCATTGCTCTGTAATAACCCCCACCTTCCATGCATTGCTCTGTAATATCCCCCCCTTCCATGCATTGCTCTGTAATATCCCCCACCTTCCATGCATTGCTCTGTAATATCCCCCACCTTCCATGTATTGCTCTGTAATATCCCCCACCTTCCATGCATTGCTCTGAGATAATCCCTGACCTTCCATGTATTGCTCTGTAATATCCCCCACCTTCCATGCATTGCTCTGAGATAATCCCTGACCTTCCATGCATTGCTCTGTAATATCCCCCACCTTCCATGCATTGCTCTGTAATATCCCCCACCTTCCATGCATTGCTCTGTAATATCCCCCACCTTCCATGCATTGCTCTGTAATAACCCCCACCTTCCATGCATTGCTCTGTAATATCCCCCCCCTTCCATGCATTGCACTGTAATATCCCCCCCTTCCATGCATTGCTCTGAGATAATCCCTGACCTTCCATGCATTGCTCTGTAATATCCCCCACCTTCCATGCATTGCTCTGTAATATCCCTCACCTTCCATGCATTGCTCTGTAATATCCCTCACCTTCCATGCATTGCTCTGTAATATCCCCCACCTTCCATGCATTGCTCTGTAATATCCCCCACCTTCCATGCATTGCTCTGTAATATCCCTCACCTTCCATGCATTGCTCTGTAATATCCCTCACCTTCCATGCATTGCTCTGTAATATCCCTCACCTTCCATGCATTGCTCTGTAATATCCCCCACCTTCCATGCATTGCTCTGTAATATCCCCACCTTCCATGCATTGCTCTGTAATATCCCCCCCTTCCATGCATTGCTCTGTAATATCCCCCCCCTTCCATGCATTGCTCTGTAATATCCCCCCCCTTCCATGCATTGCTCTGTAATATCCCCCCCCCTTCCATGTATTGCTCTGTAATATCCCCCACCTTCCATGCATTGCTCTGTAATATCCCCCACCTTCCATGCATTGCTCTGTAATATCCCCCACCTTCCATGCATTGCTCTGTAATATCCCCCCCTCCATGTATTGCTCTGCAATATCCCCCACCTTCCATGTATTGCTCTGCAATATCCCCCACCTTCCATGCATTGCTCTGTAATATCCCCCACCTTCCATGCATTGCTCTGTAATATCCCCCACCTTCCATGCATTGCTCTGTAATATCCCCCACCTTCCATGCATCGCTTTGTAATATCCCCCCTTCCATGCATCGCTCTGTAATATCCACCCTTCCATGCATTTGTAATTGCCGCCCCCCCATGCATTGCTTGTTTAATATCCCCACTCAGATGCATTGCTCTTTAACAAGACCCCCCCCCTTGCATTGCTCTGTTATTCCCCCCCCCCCCCACATGCAGTGCTCTGGCATAATAACCCCCTTTACATGCACTTCTATGGTATAACATCCTCCCCCCATGCATTGCTGTGGTCTATCTCCTGGCTCAGTCCCTGTGCTGTGCGGTGTGTGTGTGTGTGTGTGTGTGTGTGTGTGTGTGTGTGTGTGTGTGTGTCTGTTCATGTGAAGGTGAATGCAGGCTTACACTGCACAATTCATACAGCATCAGGGGCGGGTGGGGGGTGTGCTCTCTGCAGATGACCCGGATTGGCAGACTGTGCTTAGAATGAGGAGAATAGCTGCACTGTGTGTGTCAGGTGGACATGTCACTGCGCTCTGGTGCAGACAGCGTGGGGGTAGTATGGGTTCCCCCTGTATAGCAGTGGTTTGTGCTGCCTGTAGCACTGTCCTGACCCATGGTACAGGCAGAGGTGGTGTCTCAGGGCAGTGCAGAGCGAATGCTCAATCTGCATAGTACGTTTTCGCAATTTCTCTTTGTGCAATTGAAAAGCGCCCATCCTCTCAGCACATCGGTTTAGGGAAGTTGGCACAGGGAATGAGCAGAGCTCTGGCAGTGACTGACTACTATGCTTATTTCTAACTTTAAGATATACTGAATTGTGGAATAAAATGTCATTGTATTGATTAAGAATTTGGAAAAATGTTACGTGGATTTCTGGAGAAATTACTGAGCAAAACATCAGCATTTGTAATTCTGGAATGTCGGACTCTAGACCTGAGTAATATGTTGCTCTCCAGCGGCTGGGGAACTACAAGTTGTACGGTGTGCTGGCACTCAGTGTATGCTCCTCTGGGGATTTGCATTCATTTTGTTTTGAATTTTAATTACTGCTGTATTTCTGTGACCCCCAGTGTCGGTGTGCCGCTGTCCTGTGACCCCCAGTGTCGGTGTGCCGCTGTCCTGTGACCCCCAGTGTCGGTGTGCCGCTGTCCTGTGACCCCCAGTGTCGGTGTGCCGCTGTCCTGTGACCCCCAGTGTCGGTGTGCCGCTGTCCTGTGACCCCCAGTGTCGGTGTGCCGCTGTTCTGTGACCCCTAGTGTCGGTGTGCCACTATTCTGTGCCCCCCCCCCCCAGTGTCTGTGGAACCCACCAGTGTCGGTTTGCCATTGTTCTGTGACCCCCCCCCCCCCCCAGTGTCGGTGTGCCATTGTTCTGTGACGCCGCCCCCCTTCCCCCCCAGTGTCTGTGCGCCATTGTTCTGTGACTCCGCCCCCCCTCCCCCCCCAGTGTCTGTGCGCCATAGTTCTGTGACCCCCTCCCCCAGTGCCTGTGCGCCATAGTTCTGTGACCCCCCCCCCCCCCCCCAGTGTCTGCGTGCCATAGTTCTGTGACCCCCCCCGTTGTCGGTGTGCAGTTGTTCTGTGACCCCCCCCCCCCCCCCCGCCCGTTGTCGGTTTGCTGTTGTTCTGTGACCCCCCTCCCCTGTTGTCGGTGTGCCGCTTTTCTGTGACCCCCAGTGTCGGTGTGCCGCTGTTCTGTGACCCCCGGTGTCGGCAGGCTCAGACTGCAGCACAAAGGGCCCGCCGGGGAATGCAGTAATAGGGACCCATTAGGGGTGTGGCAAGTGGCCACAGAGCTTTGCCTAACCATTAGAGAGTGCATGGTCTGGGTCCCTTGATAAATATACAGTATATATAGAGAATACTGCTAGTGCATGCATGATAATAACAGCAGCAGTGCACTGTAGAGAATACACTACAGGCCTGTGCAGTATACGGCAACTAATGTACAATGTATAATTCAAGTGCACAGTCTGGAACTTGATCCCTAGAGGAGGAGATGGGCCTCCAGGCAGTGGGGCCCGCCGGGGGTTTCCCCTGTGGGCCAGTCCAACACTTGGTGTCGATGTGCCGTTCAGTGACTCCAAATATCGGGATCTGTAAGACATAAAATAGGCTTTTCCACAGCTAATGAGGGATTGTCTGTAAGAAAGTCCCTGGCAATCTCCCGTATATCTATAAATAATTTATAGGGAGACTTATAATACATTTTTTGTGTTTTCTTTCTGTCAGAGGAATACTGTATATGGAAGTAGATATGGCCTGTCAGTTTACGCTCGGTAACATTGTGCGCATCTTGCCAGCATCACCCGGAAATTACATTTTCTCACTACAGATTTTCTGATGCAATAGGGTTTCTGTTATCAGATGAAGTCATCCGGTTCCCTCTCTGGCCAGATGCTGTGTATGTGCCCTGCACCCTCCTCATACATCCTGCTCCCTGTAACGCTGCATTGCCGACATGCACTGCATTACCCTCCTTATACAGCCTGCTCCCTGTAACACTGCATTACCCTCCTTATACAGCCTGCTCCCTGTAACACTGCATTGCCGACATGCACTGCATTACCCTCCTTACACAGCCTGCTCCCTGTAACACTGCATTGCCGACATGCACTGCATTACCCGATTATCCGGTTCCCACTCTAGCCAGATGCTGTCTGTGTGTCCTGCACCCTCCTTACACAGCCTGCTCCCTGTAACGCTGCACTGCCGACATGCACTGCATTGCCCGATTATCCGGGTTCCCTCTCTGGCCAGATGCTGTCTGTGTGTCCTGCACCCTCCTTACACAGCCTGCTCCCTGTAACACTGCATTGCCGACATGCACTGCATTACCCTCCTTACACAGCCTGCTCCCTGTAACACTGCATTGCCGACATGCACTGCATTACCCTCCTTACACAGCCTGCTCCCTGTAACACTGCATTGCCGACATGCACTGCATTACCCGATTATCCGGTCCCCACTCTGGCCAGATGCTGTCTGTGTGTCCTGCACCCTCCTTATACATCCTGCTCCCTATAACGCTGCACTGCTGACATGCACTGCATTGCCCGATTATCCGGGTTCCCTCTCTGGCCAGATGCTGTCTGTGTGTCCTGCACCCTCCTCATACATCCTGCTCCCTGTAACGCTGCACTGCCGACATGCACTGCATTGCCCGATTATCCGCGTTCCCTCTCTGGCCAGATGCTGTCTGTGTGTCCTGCACCCTCCTTACACAGCCTGCTCCCTGTAACGCTGCACTGCCGACATGCACTGCATTGCCCGATTATCCGGGTTCCCTCTCTGGCCAGATGCTGTCTGTGAGTCCTGCACCCTCCTTACACAGCCTGCTCCCTGTAACACTGCATTGCCGACATGCACTGCATTACCCTCCTTACACAGCCTGCTCGCTGTAACACTGCATTGCCGACATGCACTGCATTACCCTCCTTACACAGCCTGCTCCCTGTAACACTGCATTGCCGACATGCACTGCATTACCCTCCTTACACAGCCTGCTCCCTGTAACACTGCATTGCCGACATGCACTGCATTACCCGATTATCCGGTTCCTTCTCTGGCCAGATGCTGTCTGTGTGTCCTGCACCCTCCTTATACATCCTGCTCCCTGTAACGCTGCACTGCCAACATGCACTGCATTACCCGATTATCCGGTTCCCTCTCTGGCCAGATGCAGTCTGTGTGTCCTGCACCCTCCTTACACAGCCTGCTCCCTGTAACGCTGCCCTGCCGACATTTACTGCATTACCCTCCTTACACAGCCTGCTCCCTGTAACGCTGCCCTGCCGACATGCACTGCATTGCCCGATTATCCGGTTCCCTCTCTGCCAGATGCTGTCTGTGTGTCCTGCACCCTCCTCATACATCCTGCTCCCTGTAACGCTGCACTGCCTTGACCGATTATCCGCGTTCCCTCTCTGGCCAGATGCTGTCTGTGTGTCCTGCACCCTCCTTACACAGCTTGCTCCCTGTAACACTGCATTGCCGACATGCACTGCATTACCCTCCTTACACAGCCTGCTCCCTGTAACACTGCATTGCCGACATGCACTGCATTACCCGATTATCCGGTTCCCTCTCTGGCCAGATGCTGTCTGTGTGTCCTGCACCCTCCTTACACAGCCTGCTCCCTGTAACGCTGCACTGCCGACATGCACTGCATTACCCGATTATCCGGTTCCCTCTCTGGCCAGATGCAGTCTGTGTGTCCTGCACCCTCCTTACACAGCCTGCTCCCTGTAACGCTGCCCTGCCGACATGCACTGCATTACCCTCCTTACACAGCCTGCTCCCTGTAACGCTGCCCTGCCGACATGCACTGCATTGCCCGATTATCCGGTTCCCTCTCTGCCAGATGCTGTCTGTGTGTCCTGCACCCTTCTTACACAGCCTGCTCCCTGTAACGCTGCCCTGCCGACATGCACTGCATTACCCTCCTTACACAGCCTGCTCCCTGTAACGCTGCCCTGCCAACATGTACTGCATTACCCGATTATCCGGATCCCTCTCTGGCCAGATGCTGTCTGTGTGTCCTGCACCCTCCTTACACAGCCTGCTCCCTGTAACGCTGCCCTGCCGACATGCACTGCATTGCCCGATTATCCGGTTCCCTCTCTGCCAGATGCTGTCTGTGTGTCCTGCACCCTTCTTACACAGCCTGCTCCCTGTAACGCTGCCCTGCCGACATGCACTGCATTACCCTCCTTACACAGCCTGCTCCCTGTAACGCTGCCCTGCCGACATGCACTGCATTGCCCGATTATCCGGTTCCCTCTCTGGCCAGATGCAGTCTGTGTGTCCTGCACCCTCCTTACACAGCCTGCTCCCTGTAACGCTGCCCTGCCGACATTTACTGCATTACCCTCCTTACACAGCCTGCTCCCTGTAACGCTGCCCTGCCGACATGCACTGCATTGCCCGATTATCCGGTTCCCTCTCTGCCAGATGCTGTCTGTGTGTCCTGCACCCTCCTCATACATCCTGCTCCCTGTAACGCTGCACTGCCTTGACCGATTATCCGCGTTCCCTCTCTGGCCAGATGCTGTCTGTGTGTCCTGCACCCTCCTTACACAGCCTGCTCCCTGTAACGCTGCACTGCCGACATGCACTGCATTACCCGATTATCCGGTTCCCTCTCTGGCCAGATGCTGTCTGTGTGTCCTGCACCCTCCTTACACAGCCTGCTCCCTGTAACGCTGCCCTGCCGACATGCACTGCATTACCCTCCTTACACAGCCTGCTCCCTGTAACGCTGCCCTGCCAACATGTACTGCATTACCCGATTATCCGGATCCCTCTCTGGCCAGATGCTGTCTGTGTGTCCTGCACCCTCCTTACACAGCCTGCTCCCTGTAACGCTGCCCTGCCGACATGCACTACATTGCCCGATTATCCAGTTCCCTCTCTGCCAGATGCTGTCTGTGTGTCCTGCACCCTCCTTACACAGCCTGCTCCCTGTAACGCTGCCCTGCCGACATGCACTGCATTGCCCGATTATCCAGTTCCCTCTCTGCCAGATGCTGTCTGTGTGTCCTGCACCCTCCTTACACAGCCTGCTCCCTGTAACGCTGCCCTGCCGACATGCACTGCATTGCCCGATTATCCAATTCCCTCTCTGCCAGATGCTGTCTGTGTGTCCTGCACCCTCCTTACACAGCCTGCTCCCTGTAACGCTGCCCTGCCGACATGCACTGCATTGCCCGATTATCCGGTTCCCTCTCTGCCAGATGCTATCTGTGTGTCCTGCACCCTCCTTACACAGCCTGCTCCCTGTAACACTGCACTGCCGACATGCACTGCATTACCCTCCTTACACAGCCTGCTCCCTGTAACACTGCATTGCTGACATGCACTGCATTGCCCGATTATCCGGTTCCCTCTCTGGCCAGATGCAGTCTGTGTGTCCTGCACCCTCCTTATACATCCTGCTACCTGTAACGCTGCACTGCCAACATGCACTGCATTACCCGATTATCCGGTTCCCTCTCTGGCCAGATGTAGTCTGTGTGTCCTGCTATGAGCCCTGGTAGGCAGCGATGCTGAGTCTTGTGGGGACAGGGGCATCCCTTGTTGTTAAAGTATTCAGTCATTAAATTCATAAGTAATTTACTTCAAGGTGCCTCGTTAGCTCACTGAGGGTGCCTCGTGCCCCGGAGAAGTCACTCCAAGGGTTAGGTGCCATTGTAGCCAGTGGCGAGGAGATGATGGTACAAGTGAGGGCAGGAAATGTACATGGAAGAGGGCCCTGCTCGTGAGAGCTTACAATCTAAGGAGGAGTGACAGACAGACAGGGGTGACACGCAAGGGAGAGACAGTGAGCAAGTTAAAGTTGCCAGAGGGCATGTTCAAGCCAATTAAGCAAATCCTTTGGGAAGGAATAAGACACTTTAAATTACAGGGCCACGTGGAACAGGGGCTATATCCTCCTACAATAGGGACAGGACAGGAGGAGCTCCTCTAGCGTAACCCGTCCCGTTTCCTGTGGGATCTTTCCCAGCTGATCTCACTCTCTCTGCGCAGAAGGAACCACTTAAAGCATTTTCCTTCCAAATACAAGCAGAGGTTTCCTCTGTCCGGGCCGCAGATCTTCTCTGAGAGTTGTGCGCGCGGAAAGTATTTGTGGCACGACGGCATGTGTTGGCTCCTCCCCGCTTCACCCCTGCGCCAAATTCTTTGTTCTGTATTTCAGGGCGATGTGACTGCAAAAGAGCCAGAATCTCGGTTCACTATGGTATGGAAAACCGTGAACATCTGTTACTGAGGGGTCCTTTTGCCCGGGATCCGGTCTGAAGATCGACACTGTCTATGTCAACCACTATAGGTCGACAGGGTTGGAAGGTTGACAGGGTTTCTAGGTCGACAGGTCAAAAGGTCGACATGAGAAACTGCTAATAATAAATAATGAGGTTTTCTCTGACGTCCTAGTGGATGCTGGGAACTCCGTAAGGACCATGGGGAATAGCGGCTCCGCAGGAGACTGGGCACATCTAAAGAAAGCTTTAGGACTATCTGGTGTGCACTGGCTCCTCCCCCCATGACCCTCCTCCAGTTAGATTTTTGTGCCCGACCGAGCAGGGTGCAATCTAGGAGCTCTCCTGAGCTTCTTAGAAAAAGTTAGTTTTAGGTTTTTTATTTTCAGTGAGACCTGCTGGCAACAGGCTCACTGCATCGAGGGACTAAGGGGAGAAGAAGCGAACCTGCCTGCTTGCAGCCAGCTTGGGCTTCTTAGGCTACTGGACACCATTAGCTCCAGAGGGACCGAACACAGGCCCAGCCTCGGAGTCCGGTCCCAGAGCCGCGCCGCCGGCCCCCTTACAGAGCCAGAAGCAAGAAGAGGTCCGGAAAATCGGCGGCAGAAGACATCAGTCTTCACCAAGGTAGCGCACAGCACTGCAGCTGTGCGCCATTGCTCCTCATGCACACCACACACTCCGGTCACTGAGGGTGCAGGGCGCTGGGGAGGGGGCGCCCTGAGCAGCAATATAAACACCTTGGCTGGCAAAAATAACCCCCAGGGCTATATGGATGTATATTAACCCCTGCCAGATTCCATAAAAATGCGGGAGAAAAGTCCGCGAAAAAGGGGCGGAGCCTATCTCCTCAGCACACTGGCGCCATTTTTCCCTCACAGCTCCGTTGGAGGGAAGCTCCCTGGCTCTCCCCTGCAGTTAATACACTACAGAAAGGGTTAAAAAGAGAGGGGGGGGCACAATTTAGGCGCAGTATACAACATATAGGCAGCTATAAGGGAAAACACTTTTTTATAGGTGCTATCCCTGTGATATATAGCGCCCTGGTGTGTGCTGGCATACTCTCCCTCTGTCTCCCCAAAGGGCTTTGTGGGGTCCTGTCCTCTATCAGAGCATTCCCTGTGTGTGTGCTGTGTCGGTACGGCTGTGTCGACAGGTATGTGGAGGATAATGAGGTGGAGGCGGAGCGAATGCCTGTAAATATGTTGTCACCCCCTGCGGGGTCGACACCGGTGTGGTTGAACTTATGGAAGGATTACGTGAAAGTGTCAACTCCTTACATAAAAGGCCGACGACACGGAACAGCTGGCTACTCAGCTTGTGCCTGTTCCAGCGTCTCAAATGTCATGGGGGGCTCTAAAATCGCCCGCTACCTCAGATAACAGACACAGATGTCGACACGGACACTGACTCCAGTGTCGACATCGATGAGACTGGTGTACCCTCCAAATAGGTCCACCCTTTACAGGATTGAGACAATGAAAAATGTATTACACATTTATGATTATACCCCAGGTACCACATAAAAGGGTATTGTGTTTGGTGAGAGAAAACTATTAGTAGTTTTTCCTGCATCTGAGAAATTAAATGAGGTGTGTGAGGAAGAGTGGTCTTCCCCCGGTAAGAAATTGATAATTTCTACAACGGTTATTGGCAGCGTACCCTTTCCCGCCAGAGGATAGGTCACGCGGGGAAACACCCCATAGGGTAGATACAGCGCTTACACGCTTATCAGAAAAGGTGGCACTACCGTCTTCGGGTACGGCCGCCCTGAAGGAACCTGCTGATAGAAAGCAGGAGGTTACCCTATAAGATATGGTCACACACTAGGGCATTATATTGCGACCAGCCGTTGCTTCGGCATGGATGGGCAGTGCTCCCGCTGCGTGGTCAGATTCCCTGTCGGAAAATAACTATGGATAGGGACAATATTTTGCTGAAAATAGAGCATATAAAAGACGTGGTCTTATACATGCGTGATGCACAGAGGGATATTTGCCGGCTGGCATCAAAAATAAGCGCTAGGTCCATTGCCGCCAGACGGGAGTTATGGACTTGGCAATGGTCAGGCGATGCCGACTCGAATCGGCACATGGAAGTTGCCCTATAAGGGGGTAAAACTGTTTGGGGATAGTTTTTCAGACCTCGTTTCCACAGCTACTGCTGGGAAATTAATTTTTTTGCCACAGGCTACCCCACAACAAAAGAAAGCACCGTATCATCAAGTACAGTCCTTTCGGCCCCAGAAAAACAAGTGGGCTAGAGGCTCATCCTTTCTGCCGAGAAGCAAAGGTAGAGGAAAAAAGCTGCAACACACAGCTAGTTCCCAAGAGCAGAAGTCCTCCCTGCGTCCGGTAGGGCCACAGCATGGTGCTGGGGCTGCTCAGGCGGACCCAGGTACGGTGGGGGCCCGTCTCAGATATTTCAGCGGACAGTGGGCTCTCTCACATAGATCCCTGGGTCCTTCAAGTAGTATCTCAGGGGTACAGGCTGGAGTTCGAGACGTTCTTCCCCCCGCCGTTTCCTAAAATCTGCCTTACCGGCACCTCCCTCTGCCAGGGAGACGGTGTTGGT
This sequence comes from Pseudophryne corroboree, assembly GCF_028390025.1. Taxonomy (NCBI): domain Eukaryota; kingdom Metazoa; phylum Chordata; class Amphibia; order Anura; family Myobatrachidae; genus Pseudophryne; species Pseudophryne corroboree. The sequence goes on along the minus strand of NC_086444.1, from coordinate 1,200,793,436 downwards.
GGATATTCAACACTATAATCACACCAAGTGATTGTCAAGGTGCCCCTCCTTCAGCAAGGAAGGGGTTACTATTCCACAGTGGTTGTGGTACCGCAACGGTTCGGTGAGACCCATCTTGAAATTAAAATACTTGAACTTTTATATCAGAAGATTCAAGTTCAAGATGGAATCGCTCAGGGCACTTATTACGAGCCTGGACGAGGGGGATTACAGGGTCTCCCTGGACATCAAGGATGCGTACCTGCATGTCCCCATTCCCCCCCCCCTCACCAGGAGTACCTCAGATATGTGGTACAGGACTGTCACTATCCGTTCCAGACGCTGCCGTTGGAGTTGTCCACGGCACCGAAGGTCTTTACCTAGGTAATGGCCGAAGTGATGATACTCCTTCACAAGAAGGAAGTTTTTATTATCCCGTACTTGGACGATCTCCTGATAAAGGCGAGGTCCAAAGAACAGTTGGTAGTGGGGGTAGCACTCTCTCGGGAAGTGCTACAACAGCACGACTGGATTCTCAATATTCCAAAGTCACAGCTGGTCCCGACGACACGTCTTCTGTTCCTGGGAATGTTTCTGAACGCAGACCAGAAAAGAGTGTTTCTTCCAGTGGAAAAAGCCGAGGAGTTGTCATCTCTAGTCAGAGACATCCTAAAACCAGGACAGGTGTCGGTACATCAATGCACACGAGTCCTGGGAAAAATGGTAGCTTCGTACGAAGCATAATTCCATTCGGAAGACTCCACGCAAGGACGTTCCAGTGGGACCTGTGGGACTAATGGTCCGGGTCCCATGTACAGATACAACAGCGGATAACCCTGTCAGCAAGAAACAGGGTGTCGCTGCTGTGGTGGCTGCAGAGGGCTCATCTACTAGTGGGCCGCAGATTCGGAATACAGGACTGGGTCCTGGTGACCACGGTTGCCAGCCTTCGGGGCTGGGGTGCAGTCACACAGGGAAGAAATTTCCAAGGAGATTTCACTTCACATAAATATTCTGCAGGTAAGGGCCATTTACAATGCCCTAAGACAAGCAAGGCCCCTGCTTCAGAACCAGCCGGTACTGATCCAATCAGACGACATCACGGCGGTCGCCCATGTACACAGACAGGGCGGCACAAGAAGCAGGATGGCGATGGCAGAAGCCACAAGGATTCTCCAATGGGCGACCTACACCCAGGAGAATGGGGACTTCATCCAGAAGTTTTCCAAATGCGGGTAAACCGTTGGGAATGACCACGGGTGGACATGATGGCGTCCCGCCTCAACAAGAAGTTGAAAATATATTGCGCCAGGTCAAGGGACCCTGAGGCGATCGCTGGGGACGCTCTAGTGACACCGTGGGTGTACCAGTCGGTTTATGTGTCTCCTCCTCTACCTCTCATACCCAAGGTACTGAGAATAATAAGAAGGCGAGGAGTGAAAACCATACTCGGGGTTCCGGATTGGCCATGAAGAGCTTGGTACCCGGAACTTCAAGAGATGCTGGCAGAGGACCCTTGGCCTCTGCCGCTCAGACAAGACCTGCTGCAGCAGGGACCCTGTCTGTTCCAAGACTTACCGCGGCTGCGTTTGACGGCATGGCGGTAGAACACCGGATCCTAAAGGAAAAGGGTATTCCGAAGGAAGTCATCCCTACCCTGATCATAGCCAGGAAGGATGTCACCGCAAGACATTATCGCCGCGTTTGGCGAAAATTTGTTGCTTGGTGGGAGGCCATGAAGGCCCCGACGGAGGAATTTCAACTATGTCGATTCCTGCACTTCCGGCAAGCAGGGGTGACGTTTGGGCCTCAAATTGGGGTCCATCAAGGTCCAGATTTCGGCTCTGTCGATTTTCTTCCAGAAAAAACTGGCTTCACTGCCTGAAGTTCAGACTTTGGTTAAAGGAGTACTACATATTCAGCCTCCTTTTGTGCCTCCTGTGGCACTTTTTGGATCTCAACGTGGTGTTGGATTTCCTAATGTCGCATTGGTTGAGCCACTTAAAACCATGGAGCTAAAGTATCTCGCGTGGAAAGTGGTCATGCTGTTGGCCTTGGCCAGGCGTGTGTCAGAATTGGCGGCTTTGTCATGTAAAAGGCCTTATCTGATTTTCTGTATGGATAGGGCAGAGTTGAGGACTCGTCCTCAGTTTCTCCCGAAGGTGGTCTCAGGTTTTCACTTGAACCAACCTATTGTGGTGCCTGCGGCTACTGGGGACTTGGAGGATTCCAAGTTGTTGGACGTAGTCAGAGCCCTGTAAATTTTATTTTTCCAGGACGGCTGGAGTCAGGAAAACTGACTCGCTGTTTATCCTGATGGCACCCAACAAGCTGGGTACTCCTGCTTCTAGGCAGTCTATTGCGCGCTGGTTTTGTAGCACTATTCAGCTGGCGCATTCTGCGGTAGGATTACCGCAGCCTAAATCAATAAAAGCCCATTCCACAAGGACGGTGGGCTCATCTTGGGAGGCTGCCCGAGGGGTCTCGGCTTTACAACTTTGCCGAGCAGCTACTTGGTCAGGGGCAAACACGTTTGCAAAATTCTACGAATTGATACCCTGGCTGAGGAGGACCTGGAGTTCTCTCATTCGGTGCTGCAGAGTCATCCGCACTCTCCCGCCCGTTTGGGAGCTTTGGTATAATCCCCATGGTCCTTACGGAGTTCCCAGCATCCACTAGGACGTCAGAGAAAATAAGAATTTACTTACCGATAATTCTATTTCTCGTAGTCCGTAGTGGATGCTGGGCGCCCATCCCAAGTGCGGATTGCTGCAATACTTGTACATAGTTATTGTTAACTAATCGGGTTCTTGTTGTGAGCCATCTATTCAGAGGCTCCTCTGTTATCATGCTGTTAACTGGGTTTCATATCACAAGTTGTACGGTGTGATTGGTGTGGCTGGTATGAGTCTTACCCGGGATTCAAAATCCTTCCTTATTGTGTACGCTCGTCCGGGCACAGTATCCTGGCTGAGGCTTGGAGGAGGGTCATGGGGGGAGGAGCCAGTGCACACCAGATAGTCCTAAAGCTTTCTTTAGATGTGCCCAGTCTCCTGCGGAGCCGCTATTCCCCATGGTCCTTACGGAGTTCCCAGCATCCACTACGGACTACGAGAAATAGAATTATCGGTAAGTAAATTCTTATTTTTTTTTTTACTTTTTCATACTTAACGATCCACGTGGGCTACGATTGGAACGGTAATCTGTGCCGAGCGAAGCGTGGCACCTTGCCTGAAGCATGGCGAGCGAAGCGGTGCACTAATTGGGGTTCCCGGTCACTCTACGAAGAAAACGACACAAACCCCCCCAAAAAAAACTCATGTCGACCTAGCACATGTCGACCTAGAAACCCTGTTGACCTATAGTGGTCAACCTAAACATTGTCAACCTAGACACTGTCGATCTAATGATCCACACCCATTTGCCCTATAAAAGACTTGTATATGGGCACAAAATGTGCATTGAACTGCAGCAACCAATCAGGGCTTACCTTTTATCTGTTTAGTGCAGGCTGCAGAATAAAAGCAAGCGTCTGACTGGGTGCCATTTCGCACCTAGATGCCTTGTTGGTAAACAGTCCTCGCAGTGCGTATTGTGAAATCACTGACGCCTCACGGTGTCATTACTAATCCCAGTATCTCTGCTCCCCTCATGTTTTCACCACTGCCCTGTAACTATTGTGCTTCATGCAGCAATCCCTTATGTACTAACGTTGCTGACAGGTGTAAATCTGCACTGAAACCATCCTGTAACCCACGTCCGCCCCCCCAGGTTGTAGCTGTCATGTTTCTATGTATTATTTAGGGAGTGAAAGGGTCCATACAATGGCTCACTGATAGTCCCGTCACATGAGGGTGGGCTATTTATGTCCCCTGTCAGCTGGAATCCCATAGAAGTGAGAATATGATCCGCAAGGCAGGTGCTCCGGCATCTGTTTCCTCTGCAAATAAGGTGCCAATCAGCGGGATGAAGCTGGAGGTCACGTTTATCGCATTAATCACTGGTGAGATGTCCCAACAGCTGCGGGGATCCCTCTCGGCTGTGATGACATTCGCAGGACACGTGCGCCAGGCAAGCCGAATGCGTCACCAGGCGGTCAGGGCTATCCCAAATCCTGCGTGTACCAAACTTGTGTCCACGCAAATGTCACCACCTTACAAAGGCCCGGATTTATCAACCCTAAATTGCACGGTGATAAAGTACCAGGCAATCAGCTCCTAACTGCCATGTTACAAGCTGTGTTTGAAAAATGACAGTTAGAAGCTGATTGGTTGGTGATTTATCACTCTCCGAGGCTTGATAAATCTGGGCCAAAGTACTTAGGGGCTCATCTGTCAGCGAGTGATAAAACTCGTGAATGATAAACCTTATTGCGTAGGATAACTGGTGCCCTAACCAATCAGCTACTAACTGTCAGTGTTCAGCTCCTGTCATGTATTTGACAAATGACAGTTGTGAGCTGATTGACTGGATCACTATTTAACATGCATAGCGAGTTTTATCATTCACAGCGAGTTTGATAAATGGCCCCTATGTTGTGTCCTTGCCCCCCTGTGTGGCCCTTGGCTGAGTATTATAGTGCGCTGGTCAGTGACACGTACATCGGTCTGTTATCTGGTGCCTATCTTGTTTGTCTGTCGTTGTTACAATGTGTATACACTCCTGTCTTTAAGCATTTCCTCAAGCAATATATTAGCTATTTACAAAGCGAACACAAGTCATTGTTTATTGTTGGATAAAATTGCTGTTATGTTGTTGCAGACTTTGTTGTATTTGCGTGTGTATAATCTCGACTGGGAGCGTTTCCAGAGTATTTATGTCTGTGTGCAGACACCTGTTACTAATCTATGAGCCGAGGATGACTGTCCTTCCATAAGGTCTAATCTGCTTCCTTCTATTATATTCTCACTTTCTCTGCTGAGAGTTGTAGTCTCCCCAGAGACTCCGTGCTCTTCAATATATAGTGTGACAGAAACATTAGTAAAATGAACGGGAGATATGTTTGTCCCAGGTCTATGTATTTTAAAACCCAAGGAAATATCTATTTTGCTAAACAGACTTGACAAGAGTTTGGGCTTTTAGTAAAAGCCGGATATGGGTCCTGGGGGTGTGGATGTGAGATGAAAGGGCGGGCTCCATCTACAAGTCCCTTTTACCGGTGTTTCTATCACAATAGTTATGCATAATAAGAGGAATTGTAGTGTGCAGTTCATCAATGCTGAAAAATAGGGACAAGTTTGGTGTGTGGGGTGGGGAGGACTTCAAAGCCTAGGATAGTTCCTGGAAAGTAGGGACAAGTGACAACTACATGGTGCATAGATGAAGCTGGAAATTAAAATGAAAAATCTGCAGAGGTTAAATTAGTGTACAGTGGCTCATCTGCCTTCAGAGGTTGGAGCGCCCACATATTATAGGCATGAACATAGACACAGAAATTATCCGCAGGCATTGTCCATTGTGCATGGCCTGTGACCCGGGGGATGATCACTGTATGTGGGAATAATACAGCACTGAGTCATTTTTCCACAGTATTCTCTCCTGCCAGCTAAATCCCTTGTATTGGTCTTCCTGAGCTGCTGCCGCCTCTGTAAATTGTTCCAGAAAATAGCTGGGTGACCACGCCCCTTTCTTATTCCACTTTCATTATCTCCTTTAGAGGCCCGCTAAACCTTAAATACACGTGACGTTACTTCAGTATAAAGTGACTAATAGTAAATTGCACAAATATAAATATTAAACAATTCCAATGCTCCAGTAGAGTTTCAGATTATTCCCATTTTATTTGTATTTGCTATGCTGTTGAGCAAAAGCTATTGGTCTCTGTTATCAGCCATGTCCTGGCCACAAGTAGTTTTTACTAACCAGATGTTTGCAGTGATAAAATGGCAGCCCAGTTCTCATGAATGGCTCTTTCGCGGAATATATTTTACCCTTTCGCCTTTCCCATAACTTCAGTCATTTCCCAAAGAAACCGTAATGCCCCAGCAAAATTCCATATTAGGCCTTCCTCAGTCCTCCACTTAATTTCTACCTCATATTTTTTTTACTTTACTTAGGGGCTATCAGCGATCAGGTCTGAACTGCGCAGTGCGCTGGCGCATGCCAGACAGCCGACGACTGTCTTTGCCCTGCGATTGCCTCTGGGTGCTCGCTGGGTGGGAGGGACAGGCCGGCGGCACTTGGCCTCCGTTTAGGGGGCACGGGCTGAGGCCGCTGCGACCCGGGCAGCGACGAGTAGCTCCCTGCCAGCGCGCAGGAGCTGTGCTGGCTGGGAGTTACTCTTCAAGTACAAAAGCATCGCGGCTGTGTGATGCTTTTGTACTTGTGCGGCTGGGCAGGGCCTGACATGCGGGGCGGACTAGCCCTGTGCTGGGCATGTCAGGGAAGCTGATCGTAGATGTGCTAAATTTAGCACATCTACGATCAGGTCTGAAGTACTCCACAGCAGGTCATGTTTTCTGGATTCCTCTGTGTGCGGGCATGTGCGATAATGGTTGCTGTACAGAAGATCTATTTATAATGCTGATAACTGATATTTATTGTGAACGATCCGTGATAGTGCCAGCACGATCATTAATGTGTCATCTATGTTTACTTCCACAAAAAAAGGTAGAATTTTCTGCCCAGTGCTATTTGAATAATGTAGTGCCCTGCAACTGCCACTGACAAGGTAGTCCAGGAACAGAGCATTGTGTCCTCCCCCCTCCGTGACTTGGTTTCGCCGGCACCATGCATTCTTTATAGTCCCGGCTGGGTGGGCTGTTTTAAGTCTCCTCTTTGAGGGGGGATTCCCAATAATCATCTCACCCCTTTTAACCCCTTTGTGGGTGGAATTTTTAAAAATCCCTTCTTAGTGGGTGCTTACATCACAAAAGCAAGCTACTGTCCATATTTCAAGTTCCTAGTCCTTATGGTTCAGGGGATTTTGTGATGAGTCCAACCGCTGCGGGCACATAGCTACATAGTAAAGATGCGCAGTTGTGGCATGATAAATAGCAAGACGTGTAACCTGCAATCTTCCCTGGCCAAGTGCATTCAAGTTTTCGTTTTAGGTACAGGCCTATAGGGCATGCTGGGACTTATGGTCCTACAGCTGTAGGTTCTCTAATAGCATGCTGTAAGTCTACCTCAGCAGGTATGGTCACATGTCCCCGCAGCCATATACTAATAGACTTGTCGGACAGGATTCTTACACGGATGGAGAGATTATCATAGTGTAAATATTCTGCTGTCACCTCCAGCTATGTACACAGCACTGTGTATACTGTAGGCGTGCCCGTTCTCCCGGAACGCCTACGTACAATAACAGTACTGAGGAATTTCTGTTTACCTTACACACACACAGCTTTGGCCACTGACAAATAGGTTGGGGCTTAAGATGTGGCTTGTGTCCTCTAATAGCTAGTGCAGGGTGCATGATGGTGGAAGCTGTATGATGGCACCAGGTGTAACAATAAATGGATTTTTATTTAGTTTTTTGTTTAAAAGAAAAAGTGTGTTTTTGCCGGATAATTGCCGTTATAATAACTGTTCTCCCTATTGGGTATTGTGTTTGGTCCTTGCCTCCTGACGCTGGCTGTGTAAATTCTAGCATGTTGCAGCAATTTATTGCAGTTATTGGTGCACCTCCGACAGCTGCTGGGCCCCACGTTTAGTAGATTAGATGATTTCCAGGGATAAATCTAATCTCTTACAATCAGATCAGTAAATCGCAGCTCATAACATTGAGTTGCTGGGTTCCAATTACTTTGCTGAAAGATGCTGACGGATCGCATGGAGCAAGTGCTGCTACCACACACACACACCGCTATTGGGAGAATGCAGCCTTCCGCTACCAGCTCACTAGGACCCAGGGACCTCACTGAGGCATGAGGCACTGCGATGTCACTGTAGAACGGCCACGTTGTAAAAGGGCTTAGATGTAGGGAGAATGGTCCCGTGCGCTCGGTCCTTGCAGTAAAGCTGCATTTGCCTCTTATGTAAGCGCAGAGGATTCTGCTCTCTGTAATCTTATCTCATTAATAATGCTGTTATCAGGACCACGTAAGTGGTAATTCCTGCGACATTAACCGGACAAAGAGAGGATAATGAACACGCTACATATACAGACTGACATGCCTGATTGCGCTTAATTCCGCACTAAAATCTGAGGGACGTTCAAAAATATAGATTATTTTTTTTTATTTTTTTTTTACAAAATAATGGCTTCACAGTGTGTAAATGGCGTCTTCGTCCCCTGCTCCCCGGGAATGAATTATAAAGTGACGTTTATTTTTTAATTATTTTGAAAAATACTTTTTTTTTTTTTACCTCAACCAACCGAGTGGGAATATCCTGCAGAGGTATTCCACCGGCTGACTGGATTCCGGCATCGGTCTCCTTAACGACCGGATCCCGACACCCGTTATTTTAACTGCATCCCGTACATTGTCACGTTTATGCTGCAGGCATGTCCTGTGAAGGATGACGGTCTGTTCTGCATAAGAGTGCCATTGTTTGTGTCATTGTCCCAGGATCCCCGTCTCTCCTGTCAGTGCATTTATGTTAATGTCTCTTTGCCGCCATAAAATGTTTGGTGACTGTAGGTGCATGTAATACCCGTTTCAGACCGCCACCTATGAACACTGGTTATTGGCACATGAGCGCGCATAACCGCATGTTCAGGTGCGGCCTGAAAGGTGCAAGGGTCGAGTGACCCGGTATTTGAACCCTGGTTGTGAGCAGTGTTGAACACGGCTAACTGCGCGGTGTGAACGAGAGCCGGGACGATCTCTGTGTACGGGCGGCGCTTGGAGATCATGTGATCTGCCGGTTTGCAGTCAGTGGCAGCGGGGGTTGCACACTGGGAGCTCCCGTGTCAGGCTCCCGTGTGCGACTCGCCTCAGGTGGTCTCATAGGAGTATAACTGTGCTGGATGACACCATGAGACAGAAAGCAGGGATGGGATAACCAGAGGATTCTCCTCACATTTATTTCAATGATGCGGCCCTTGTCCCAGTCTCTCAGGCCCTTACGCTTGCCCATTTTTCCTGCTTCCAACATACAACTTCAAGAGCGCAGTGTTCACTTGCTGCCTAATCTATCCCAGCCCCTGCCAGGTGCCATTATAAAAAGATAATCAACGTTATTCTACTCACCTGTCATTGGTTTAATGCTATGGCTGATCAATATTTATATACTACATAAAAACCTCTACCTGAATCTTACTTGCCTACCTGACCCTCTCCATGAGGGAGAAAATGCTCTGTTCCTGGACTTTCCTGGTAATGTATGATTGCCATCACCTGTGGTGAGCTAGATAATTGATAAAAAAGGTGTTTCACCACAGGTGATGGCAATCATACATTACCAGGAAAGTCCAGGAACAGAGCATTTTCTCCCTCATGGAGAGGGTCAGGTAGGCAAGTATGACCTGAATAGATACTGTAAGTTACCCTAGTGTGAGTGGGGAGATTACCGTGTCCGTCAGCTTTGCATTGGGAATGCCCCCAGATAGATACGGGAATATGGCACGGGGAGATGAAAGGGTTTTTTACGGGGACTTGGCCCCTGAGTATTGGGAACCATCTGGTCTGTGCAGATTATGGCATCAGCTGTCCCCAGGGTCCAGAATGAGTCTTTTTGGCGTAGGAAGATACAGGGTTGCTAACATAAGGAAAGCCTATAAACATGCACTTACCATTAGTGACCGTACTAATCTGATTATTATTAATGTAGGCAGATAAGCAGAATGTGACACAAAAAGCCACCAAACAGTCCCTTTAGTTAATTTCAGGACCCAGCTATAGTACAAATAGTTAAATGGACCCATCTGCATTAACTGATAATTTGGGCTCATCTGAGGCTACAGTATGGAGATATATCTATCTATCTATAATTATAGAAACAAACGCCTCATAGTGTGGTAACTTCTAGCCATTTTTTGATGACACACACAACACTCGTATATGTATTCTGTGTACCAGATAGTGGGTTTAATCAAGTATATCAAAAATTTGCACACTCGAAGTTTTCCCGACCATCCGTATCCCGCCCACACTGTACGCCAGCCTCTGATTGGCCCACTGCTGCCCATTATATATATATATATATATATATATATATATATATATATTTTAGACTTTAGAGAAAAACGTAAATGTGATACAAGAGCCCTGTCCTGTCCACAGAAGGGTCCCGTAAGCAATGTAGTGCCGGTTATTGGTCTAATACAACTATGTATAGTACTTTTAGAACTATAATTAAGGGTCAGCATTATCCAGGCCTCTCAGTGAAACCTAGGCCGTAATCAGGAGCCTGAGCTTCATCATGAATAATCCATATTTGCTTGTATCCTTTTTGTGTCATTTGGACAGGATTTCTTACTCCTCATTAGTTCCGTAATATTGGAAATATCATTAGTTTGATTTAGCCAAGGGACTCAGTACGCACCCCCCATATTCCACAGGTAAACCTACCGTAGGGTCCCGTTTGTAGATGCCTGAAAGAATGGACTGTGTGCGAAAGAACTCTACATATACGTATTTTGTTACAAACCCTCTCTTCCGTTTCAATCCATTCATTCCGGGGACGGTTTGCATTAATTCAGAGGGATGTCGTGTACATAGTGCAGTCTAGGTCTATATTCTCCTGATTGGGCGTGGATCATTTTTATCGCCATGTCTGAGATTTATACAATATGAAAATTAATAAATGACGGACTTGTAGAGCTTAAAAATGTATAACAAGCTCAAAACTTGGTTCGAGTTTGCCGGTTCCAAAGCTACAAACCTGGTGTAATGGACCCTGATTCAAATGTACTGGTTCTTTTTCAAGGTTTGCACCAAAATTAATGGTTAAATATAATTTTAGTATAGTTTACGTTACAATGAAATATATTGTCAGACGGGATCTGACCTTTTTGTTGTGTGGTCTCTTTTTGCTTATGTGAATAGTTGCGTTGCTGTTATTGAGCTCCAGCCAGTAACGTGAGATACAAGGGTCATTTTAGTCTAATTACATGACCATCACTTGGCTATACAGCAGTCGGTGAAACGCGTTGATATGTTTCTAACTGGTTCCACCACAGGCGGATCACACAAATGTATGTGACTAAACTACAAAGACTACGGTGTCTGCACTGATGTCTTTCACATGTTAATATGTTTCACGTCTTCTATTATTTTAATGAATGCATGTAAATAATGTTCCACCCTTATTGTTTTTTATAATGCTGCATTATTATACGCAACTTTGTAGAATTTATTTCTTAGACTGTCCTTCATAGAGGTTATAGTTCTATCATTTTCCCTTAAGAATTGTCTAATGTAAATATTATGGGATGTGTATGAAAAACATCCTTGTTATAAGGTTTCACAGTTCAGTAAAGATGCCATTATTTGTCTTCTGTTCTCCATAATTAATTTATCTCCGCCCAGTGCCCTATTGGGAATCGTACCATGTGTGGTAGTCATTTCCCAACACAAGAACTTCAAGGTGTATTCAAACATTCGGGTGGCTTAAAATATCATTGGGGGCCGGCTAAGGTTCAGAAATGCCCCTAATTTTGGATGTATGACGAGTTCTCAGTCTTACTGAGGGGCGATAATCCTCCTAAAATACAGTAGTTTACAGGTATGGCCTACTTGGAAAGCATGTACTTGACGTTAAGTGGATGTGGTCAAAAACTCTAAATGCTGTATGTGGAAGGGTATATGTATGCCTCAAATCGCGTTCCCAATCTGTCTATACCCATGTTCTTACCAGCTGCTCCCATATTTCTATGAAGCCATCCTAGACCACAGTCTGTTTTCGAAAACTGACAATAATGCCAAATTATGGATTATCGGGCGTAATGGACAGACATAGAAGTACGATTCACAGACCGAGTGGTTCTTGTGTGGAATAGTCTCCCTACTAGACTTAATGCATGGCCGAAAGTCCCAAACAAACCAAACCGGGGTCAGTGCCCCTCCCCCTTGTCCGAGAAGTTTGTGGGGGAGGGGCATGTATTGCTGTTTTCAAATAGGCTGAGCAGAAAGTAAAAATAGGATTTTAGTACCTACCGGTAAATCCTTTTCTCCTAGTCCGTAGAGGATGCTGGGGACTCCAAAAGGACCATGGGGTATAGACGGGATCCGCAGGCGCTTGGGCACACTGAAAAGACTTAAAGTGGGTGTGAACTGGCTCCTCCCTCTATGCCCCTCCTCCAGACCTCAGTTATAGGAACTGTGCCCAGGAGAGACGGACATTTCGAGGAAATCTTTTTGTTTAAACTAAGGGCTACAAACATACCAGCCCACACCACAATCATACCGTACAACCGGAGTAACAGTAAACCAGATAACAGTATGAATTAACAGCAACAAGCTGAAACCAATAAATACACAACCCGTGTATAAACTAATTTAACCAGCAAAAATACACTGCAAGTAACAGTCCCCACTGGGATAGGGGCGCCCAGCATCCTGTACGGACTAGGAGAAAAGGATTTACCGGTAGGTACTAAAATCCTATTTTCTCTTACGTCCTAGAGGATGCTGGGGACTCCAAAAGGACCATGGGGTTTATACCGAAGCTTCAGACCGGGCGGGAGAGTGCGGACGACTCTGCAGCACTGACTGAGCAAACGCAAGGTCCTCATCAGCCAGGGTATCAGACTTATAGAACTTAGCAAAAGTGTTTGAACCCGACCAGGCAGCTGCTCGGCAAAGCTGTAAAGCCGAGGCGCCTCGGGCAGCTGCCCAAGATGAGCCCACTTTTCTGGTAGAATGGGCTTTTACTGACTTCGGCACTGGTAGTCCAGCCGAAGAATCAGCTTGCTGAATCGTACTACAAATCCAGCGTGCAATAGTCTGTTTCGAAGCAGGATGACCAATCTTGTTGGAAGCATACAGGACAAACAGCGCCTCAGTTTTCCTGGCAACAGCCGTTCTGGCGACGTAGATTTTCAAAGCTCTCACAACATCAAGAGACTTTGGAACTGCCACAGCATCCGTAGCCACCGGCACCACAATAGGTTAGTTAATGTGAAACGAAGAAACCACCTTCGGCAGAAATTGTTGATGAGTCCTCAATTCCGCCCTATCCGAATGAAAAATCAAGTACGGGCTCTTATGAGATAAGGCCGCCAACTCTGACACTCGCCTGGCAGACGCCAGCGCCAACAGCATGACTACCTTCCAAGTGAGAAACTTTAACTCAACCTTACGCAAAGGTTCAAACCAGGAAGACAAGAGAAACTCTAAGACCACCTCAAGATCCCATGGTGCCACAGGAGGCACAAACGGAGGATTGATATGCATTACTCCTTTCACAAAAGTCTGAACCTCTGGGAGGACAGCTAATTCTTTTTGAAAGAAAATAGACAAAGCCGAAATCTGCACTTTGATGGAGCCTAATTTCAGGCCTGCATCTACACCTGCCTGCAAAAAGCGGAGAAATCGGCCCAAGTGAAATTCTTCCGCAGGAGCCATTTTAGTCTCACACCAGAAAACATACTTTCTCCAAATACGGTGATAATGTTTCGCCGTAACCTCCTTCCTAGCCTTAATGAGAGTGGGAATGACGTCCCCGGGAATACCCTTACGAGCTAAGATCTGGCGCTCAACTTCCATGCCGTCAAACGCAGCCGCAGTAAGTCTGGAAACACGCATGGACCCTGCAACAACAGGTCCTCTCTTAGAGGAAGCGGCCAAGGATCTTCCACCAGTAATTCCTGAAGATCCGGGTACCAGGCCCTTCTTGGCCAATCTGGAACGATGAGAATCGCCTGAACGCTTGCTCGTCGAATGATCCCCAGTACCTTTGGAATGAGAGGAAGTGGAGGGAACACATACACCGACTGGAACACCCACGGAGACACCAGGGCGTCCACTGCACTGGCTTGGGGGTCCCTTGACCTGGAACAATACCTCGGGAGCTTCTTGTTGAGACGAGACGCCATCATGTCTATCAGCGGAATTCCCCAACGCTTTGTCACCTCTGCAAATACCTCTTGGTGAAGAGCCCACTCTCCCGGATGGAGATCGTGTCTGCTGAGGAAATCTGCTTCCCAGTTGTCCACTCCCGGTAGGAAGACTGCTGACAGGGCACTCACGTGATGTTCCGCCCAGCGAAGGATCCTTGTGGCCTCCGCCATTGCTGCTCTGCTCCTTGTTCCGCCTTGACGGTTTATATGTGCCACCGCTGTGATGTTGTCTGACTGTACCAGGACAGGTCGACCCTGAAGAAGGCTTCTTGCTTGTAGCAGGCCATTGTAAATGGCCCTTAACTCGAGAACATTTCCCCTGGATGTTTCTTCCTTGGGTGACTGCGCCCCAGCCCCGGAGACTTGCATCTGTTGTCAGAAGTACCCAGTCCTGGATACCGAACCGGCGTCCTCCTAGGAGGTGAGAACTTTGTAGCCACCACAGGAGAGAAATTCTGGCTCTGGGAGATAGACTTATCTTCCGGTGCATGTGCAGGTGAGACCCGGACCATTTGCTCAGCAAGTCCCACTGAAACACCCGGGCATGAAACCTGCCAAAGGGAATGGCTTCGTACGCTGCAACCATTTTCCCCAGAACCCGAGAACAGTGATGGATTGACACACTCGTCGGCCTCAGAAGTTCCCTGACCATCGTCTGCAGTGCCAGAGCTTTTTCTTCTGGAAGAAACACTCTCCGTACCTCCGTGTCCAGAATCATGCCCAGAAAAGGCAGCAGAGTGGTCGGAATCAACTGAGATTTTGGCAATCTGAGCACCCAACCGTGCTGTCGCAGAACCGACAGTGACAAATTTACACTTCTCAGCAACCGTTCCTTGGACCTCGCCTTTATCAGGAGATCGTCCAAGTACGGGATAATTGTAACCCCTTGCTTGCGAAGGAGAACCATCATTTCTGCCACGACCTTGGTGAAAATCCTCGGGGCCGTGGAAAGCCCAAACGGCAACGTCTGAAATTGGTAATGAGAATCCTGTATCGCAAACCTGAGGAAGGCCTGATGCGAAGGATATATTGGGACGTGTAAGTAGGCGTCCTTTATATCGACTGACGCCATAAAACCCCCCCCCCCCTTCCAGGCTGAAAATCACAGCTCGAAGAGATTCCATTTTGAACTTGAAAACGTTCAAGTATGGATTGAGGGATTTTAGATTCAGAATCGGTCTGACCGAACCATCCGGTTTCGGCACAACAAAGAGGCTCGAGTGGAACCCCTCCCCCCGTTGGGACGGGGGAACAGGAACAATGACCCTCTGTTGACACAATTTTTGTATCGCTGCCAGCACCACCTCCCTGTCCGGAAGAGACACTGGTAAGGCCGAAATGAAAAACCGGTGAGGGGGCATCTCCCGAAACTCCAGCTTGTATCCCTGAGACACGATCTCTAGGACCCAAGGATCCAGGTCTGATTGAATCCAGACCTGACTGAAGATTCGCAGACGGCCCCCCACCGGTCCGGACTCCCCCAGGGAAGCCCCAGCGTCATGCGGTGGACTTGGTAGAGGCAGGGGAGGAATTTTGGTCCTGGGCGCCCTACACGGCAGGCGACTTCCTTCCCCTTCCTCTACCCTTTGAAGCGAGGAAGGACGAACCTTTTCCACGCCTGTATTTATTTGGACGAAAGGACTGCATCTGCTGATGTGGTGCCTTTTTCTGTTGTGTGGGAACATAGGGAAGAAAAGAGGACTTGCCCGCAGTCGCAGTAGAGACCAGGTCAGCCAAGCCGTCCCCAAACAAGACATTACCTTTGAAGGGTAAAGCTTCCATAGCTCTCTTGGAGTCGGCATCAGCATTCCATTGATGGATCCACAACGCCCTCCTGGCCGATATCGACATGGCATTGGCTCTTGATCCCAAGAGATAAACATCCCTCGCCGCATCCTTCAGGTAATCTGCAGCGTCCTTGATATAACCAAGAGTCAAAATAACATTATCTTTATCAAGGGTATCCATATCATTAGCTAAATTCTCAACCCATTTAGCAATAGCACTACTCACCCATACCGTCGCCACAGCAGGTCTGAGCAATGCACCAGAATTAGCGAAAATGGACTTCAGAGACGTCTCCAGCTTGCGATCCGCCGGATCCTTGAGAGCTGCCGTGTCAGGAGACGGAACCGCCAGTTTCTTAGACAAATGAGATAGAGCTTTGTAAACATTTGGAGACGACTCCCATTTTTCCCTGTCATCAGAGGGGAAAGGATACGCCATGTAAATCCTCTTGGGAATCTGCCACCTCTTGTCCGGCGACTCCCAAGCCTTTTCACAAAGAGTATTCATTTCATGAGAGGGGGGAAACTTCACCTCCAGGTTTTTTTTCCTTTTGAACAAGCAAATCCTTGTTTCCTGTACCACAGGTTCATCAGAAATGCGTAAAACATCTTTTATAACCACAATCATGTATTGAATACTCTTAACTAATCTTGGATGTTTAGCAGCCTCCGTGAAATCGACCTCTGAATCAGAGTCAGTGTCGGTATCGGTATCTACCACTTGAGTAAATGGCCGCTTTTGCGACCCCGATGGGGTCTGCACCTGAGACAAAGCCTCTTCCATGGACTTTTTCCACACCTGTGTCTGTGACTCAGACTTATCCAACCTCTTTGACAAAGAAGCTACATTCGTATTAATTGTACTTAGCAATGTGAGTAAATCAGGTGTCGGCTGCGCCGACAGGGCCAAATCTAGACCCGCATCTGCTCCCCCAATAACCTCCTCCGGTGAATAACATTCAGCCTCAGACATGCCGACCCGTATTATCGACACACGGACACACACACAGAATGTCTCAGCTAGGGGACAGGCCCACAATGAAGCCCAGATAGAGAACACAGAGGGAGTATGCCAGCTCACACCCCAGCGGCCAAATATCCCATCAAGGTATATATGTGACCAGCGCTACTTAAAGAATAATAAAATGCACCACAGGTCTGGAGGAGGGGCATAGAGGGAGGAGCCAGTTCACACCCAGTTTAAGTTTTTTCAGTGTGCCCAAGCTCCTGCGGATCCCGTCTATACCCCATGGTCCTTTTGGAGTCCCCAGCATCCTCTAGGACGTAAGAGAAATGTGTGAATCATCATTAATTTAGCAATTAAAACACAGGGATCATTATTCAGGTTTGTTAGCAAACCAAAAAAGTAAGCAATTGGGCAAAACCATGCTGCACTGCAGGCGGGGCAGATGTAACATGTGCAGAGAGAGGTAGATTTTGGTGGGGTGTGTTCAAACTGAAATCTAAATTGCAGTGTAAAAATTAAGCGGACAGTATTTCTCTTACGTCCTAGAGGATGCTGGGGTCCACATTAGTACCATGGGGGTATAGACTGGTCCACTAGGAGCCACTGGCACTTTAAGAGTTTAATAGTGTGGGCTGGCTCCTCCCTCTATGCTCCTCATACCAGACTCGGTTTAGAAAATATGCCCGGAGGAGCCGGTCACAGCTAGGGGAGCTCCATAGGAGTTTTTCTAGTTTTTATTTTTTTTAATTAGCGTTTATGCACAGGGAGGCTGCTGGCAACAGCCTCCCTGCTTCGAGGGACTTAGGGGGGGAGAAATGTCCAACCCTGAGCGGTAAATGCTTTATTTGAAAAATCCTGGGAAACCCTGGAGAAAAAAATCCAGATCCCCAAGAGGGTTCTGGTTGCTTTTCCCTTCCCTGAGGAGGATAGAAAAAGATGGTAAAACCCACCCATAGTTGACGCATCTGTCTCCAGACTGTCAAAAAAGGTGGTTTTACCTGTCCCTGGATCTACTGCGTTAAAAGAACCGGCTGATCGTAAGATTGACACTACGCTCAAATCCATATACACTGCTTCAGGGGTGGCATTAAGGCCTACTATTGCCTGTGCATGGATCTCAAAAGCTATAGTAAAGTGGTCAGTCACGTTACTAGAAGACTTAGATACAATGGATAGAAGTGACATTGAACTGTTTTTACGTAACATACAGGATTCTGCGGGGTTTATGGTGGAATCCATGAAGGACCTGGGTACGCTGACTGCAAGGATATCTTCCAAGTCTGTCTCAGCTCGCAGGGGACTCTGGCTACGCCAATGGTCGTCGGACGCGGAATTAAGGAGAAGTGTGGAGAACCTACCATACACAGGTCAGGCTCTGGGGATGCGTGGATTTCCACGGCTACCGCGGGTAAGTCACCGTTTCTTCCCTCAGCTACGCCTTCTACGAAGAAACCCTTTTCTTCATCCATATCGCAGTCCTTTCGGACCGCTAAAACAATGAAGTCCAAGCCCCCTACTACTTTCTTTAGAGGTGGGCATGCAAAAGCCAAAAAGCCTGCTTCTGGTTCCTCCAAATCCTCAGCATGACTGTGGACCGCACAGCCTGGAGGTTGGTCTGGTGGGTGCGAGGCTCAGACGTTTCAGCCACGTCTGGGTGTTGTCCGTCCTGGACCCCTGGGTACAGGATATTGTATCCCAGGGGTACAGACTGGAGTTTCAAGAACTCCCGCCTCACCGATTCTTCAAATCAGGCTTGCCAGCGTTACTGACAGACAGGGCTGTCCTACAGGAAGCCACTCAAAAATTGGAAAGGTCGGCGGTCATTGTTACAGTTCCACCTCATATGCAAAACAAGCTTTACTATTCTAACCTTTTCGTGGTACCGAAACCGGATGGTTTGGTCAGACTGATTTTGAACTTGAACTCGTTAAACCCTCATCAAGTTCAAAATGGAGTCTCTGAGAGCAGTGATCTCAGGTATGGAGGAGGGGGAGTTTCTGGTATCCCTGGATATCAAGGATGCGTACCTCCACATTCCGATTTGGCCGCCACACCAGGCTTATCTCAGGTTTGCACTGTTAGACAGTCACTATCAGTTTCAGGCACTGCCATTCGGTCTCTCCACGGCACCGAGGGTGTTCACCAAGATGATGGCAGAGATGATGGTTCTCCTCCGCAGACAGGGAGTGAACATAATTACATATCTTGATGATCTGCTGATAAAGGTGTCGACCAGGGTGACCTTGTTACAGTCCATTGCTCTCACGACTCGTCTGCTCGGGGAACATGGTTGGATCCTGAACCTTCCAAAGTCACATTTGGAGCCGACAAGGAGATTGTCTTTCCTGGGGATGATCCCCCACACGGAAGTGCAGAAGGTGTTTCTACTGGAGGAAAAAGCGTTGGTGATTCAAACAATGGTCCGGGATGTCCTGAAGCTAGCCCGGGTGTCGGTTCATCAGTCCTTTCGCCTTCTGGGGAAGATGGTTGCCTCCTATGAGGCTCTACAGCAGAGGTTCTCAAACTCGGTCCTCGGGAGCCCACACAGGGCATGTTTTGCAGGTAACCCAGCAGGTGCACAGGTGTATTAATTACTCACTGACACATTTTAAAAGGTCCACAGGTGGATCTAATTATTTCACTTGCGATTCTGTGAGGAGACCTGCAAAACATGCACTGTGTGGGCCCCCGAGGACCGAGTTTGAGAACCTCTGCTCTACAGTATGGAAGATTCCATGCTCGATCCTTCCAACTGGATCTCCTAGACAAGTAGTCGGGGTCTCACCTACACATGCACCTGAGGATACGTCTGTCGCCGGAAGCATGGATTTCACTCCTCTGGTGGCTGCAAATGTCTCACCTTCTGGAGGGCCGCAGGTTCAAGATTCAGGACTGGATCCTTCTAACCACGGACGCAAGTCTCCGGGGTTGGGGCGCAGTCACTCAAGGGGAAACCTTCCAAGGAATCCAGTCTTCCAATAAACATTCTGGAACTAAGAGCCGTATGCAACGGTTTTCTCCAAGTGGCACATCTTCTGCGAGATCGTGCCGTTCAAGTACAGTCGGACAATGTAACGACGGTGGCCTACATAAACCGACAGGGCGGAACGAAGAGCAGAGCTGCAGTGTCAGAGGTAAAAGGATCCTCCTCTGGGCAGAAAGGCACGCACTGGCGCTGTCAGCAATCTTTATTCCGGGAGTAGACAACTGGGAAGCGGACTTACTTAGCAGACACGATCTCCATCCAGGAAAGTGGGGCCTCCATTCGGAGGTGTTCACAGAGGTGACAAATCTTTACGGTAAACCTCAAATAGACATGATGGCCTCACGTCTCAACAAGACGCTTTGGAGGTATTGTTCCAGGTCGAGAGACCCACAATCAGTGGGGGTGGGCGCCCTGGTGACTCCGTGGGTGTTCCAGTCAGTGTACATGTTTCCTCCACTTCCACTCATTCCAAGGGTTCTAAAAATCCTAAAGAGAACAAGAGTTCAGGCAATCCTCATTGCTCCGGACTGACCAATAAGGGCTTGGAACACGGATCTACTGCTGTAAGATCCGAGGCCTCTTCCTCTTCGGGAGGACCTTCTGTAACCGTTCGCATATCAAGACTTACCACAGCTACGTTTGACGGTATTGAGGTTGAACGCCAGATACTAGCTCGGAAGGGCATTCCGAACAAGGTTATTCCTACCCTGATACAGGCTACGCATTTGGAAAAAGTATGTGTCTTGGTGTGAATCCAAGAAGTTTCCTAAGGTGGAGTTTCAACTGGGATGGTTTCTCCTCTTCCTGCAAGCAGGTGTGGATATGGACCTGCGTTTGGGATCCGTGAAAGGTCCAGATTTCGGCCTTATCCATTTTCTTCCAGAAACAACTGGCTTCCCTCCCTGAGGTTCAGACTTTTTTTTTAAAGGGGTTCTGCACATCCAGCCTCCCTTTGTGCCGCCTACGGCACCCTGGGATCTTAACGTGGTGTTGCAGATCCTCCAATCAGATTGGTTCGAGCCTCTACAGGAGGTTGAGGTCAAGTGTCTCACGTGGAAGGCTGTCACTTTGTTGGCCTTGGCTTCTGCTAGACGTGTGTCAGAGTTGGGGGCTTTGTCTTGTAAAAGTCCCTACTTGATCTTCCATGAAGATAAAGCTGAGCTCTGGACACGTCAGCAATTCCTTCCAAAGGTTGTATTGGCTTTTCATATCAACCAACCGATTGTGGTGCCAGTTGCTACTGACTCATGAATTCCATCAAAGTCCTTGGATGTTGTAAGGGCTCTGAAGATTTGTGTGAAGAGGACTGCTTGTCGCAGAAAATCGGACTCTGTTTGTCCTGTATGATCCCAAGAACCTTGGGTGTCCTGCTTCTAAGCAGACAATCTCTCGCTGGATCAGGTTCACTATCCAGCAGGCGTATTCTTGGATTGCTGTGTCCGAAATCTGTTAAGGCCCACTCTACTTGTAAGGTGGATCCTTCCTGGGCGGCTGCCCGGGGTGTCTCGGCTTTACAGCTTTGCCGAGCGGCTACTTGGTCTGGGTCGAACACGTTTGCTAAGTTCTACAGGATCGATACTTTGGCCTTTGAGGACCTAAGGTTTGGTCAATCAGTTCTGCAGGAGCCTCCGCGCTCTCCCTCCCGTTCTGGGAGCTTTGGTACATCTCCATGGTACTAATGTGGACCCCAGCATCCTCTAGGACGTAAGAGAAAATAGGATTTTAATTAATTACCGGTAAATCCTTTTCTCGTAGTCCGTAGAGGATGCTGGGCGCCTGCCCAGCGCTTCGTTATTCTGCAGTGGTTACTTAGTTCAGTACTGCTTTGTTCTTAGTTATGTACTGCGTTATTACTTGTTTCAGTAATGTTATTCAGCTGTTGCTGAGTTTTAAGCTAGTTAGCTTGGTTTGCCTAGTTGTGTGAGCTGGTGTGAATCTCGCCACTATCTGTGTATTTCCTTCTCTCGAAGTATGTCGGTCTCCTCAGGCACAGTTTCTAGAGTCTGGTAGGAGGGGCATAGAGGGAGGAGCCAGCCCACACTATTAAACTCTTAAAGTGCCAGTGGTTCCTAGTGGACCCGTCTATACCCCCATGGTACTAATGTAGACCCCAGCATCCTCTACGGACTACGAGAAAAGGATTTACCGGTAGGTAATTAAAATCCTATTTTTACCCTGCACAGAAACAATATAACCCACCCAAATCTAATTTATCTCTGCACATGTTACATCTGCCCCATTTGCAGTGCACATGGTTTTGCCCAATTGCTAGTTTTTTTTGGTTTGCTAACAAACCTGCATGACCCCCAGAGGCAATAATTGGGAGTTAAGGTCAGCTATTTATTGATAATAAACCAAGAACTGTATGGTGGGTTTGCATCACCACCTAGTAGAGGCCTTTAGAATGCAATATTTAGGAAATGCATTTTAGTGACAGTTTAGTATAATGCCATTTCATTCCTATTCCTCCTTCTAAAATAAGCCTAGACGTTATTCTGTCTCCACATTCATCACTGCCAGTTCCAAGAATAGATTGCAATTTAGGAAGGAGTTTGCTTCAGTCTATTTGCAGCAAGAGGAAGAAATATACAGTTTTACCAGTGTGGTCCTGGCTGTGTGCTGGTTGCAGATTTACAATGTTATAACTCAGATGAACGTGTAAGTTATAGGGACTGTTCTATTTACAATTTAAATTATTATTTTATTGAACTAGCCTAATCTATATTGCACTATGGGGTGAATTCAAATGGCAACTTCTCCGCCTGGCCGAATTCGCACGACACCCGCCGCACTTTATTTTGCAGGGATCTCACTCAAAAGTGGGTAGCGAGCACTTCTGAGCGAATCGGGGACAAATCTGCCGGGCTAAGGGTGCGAGACGGGCAGCCATTGCTGGCGTTTAGTGGCTGGTTTGGGGAGCGGAGTGTTTTTCAGTAGCGTGGTAAAGAGCAGTCACTAGTTTATATTTAAAGTGTGTGGGTGTGTATATATATATATATATATATATATATATATATATATATATATATATATATATATATATATATATATATATATATATTATATATTACACACACTGACTGACTCATCTCTAATTTTCTTATTTCCCGATATGTTAGGGGATGAAATGGGTGCTGACATATTGACGCCATACCGATGCGTGGCTTGCGCTGCGTGAACGATAATGTTCAAATGGATAATTGGATCAAAATTTGGATTGCACCTCCGGTATGTGGACTTTCATGAACTATAAAAATAGTCCTGTCCCTTTTTACCGTTTCTGCTACGGGTGCTC
The DNA here is from genome assembly GCF_028390025.1 of Pseudophryne corroboree. NCBI lineage: Eukaryota > Metazoa > Chordata > Amphibia > Anura > Myobatrachidae > Pseudophryne > Pseudophryne corroboree. The sequence continues at coordinate 1,200,770,474 of NC_086444.1, read as the reverse complement.
CTCAGGTCATATTTACTTACATTAAGACATCTCAAATCTACCAAATATTAACATGAACAACCGTGAAAATCAGAAACTTCCATGCAGAGAACGCAGGTAGAACAGCTAGTTTCTCTCTCTCTCTCTCTCTCTCTCTCTCTCTCTCTCTCTCTCTCTCTCTCTCTCTCTCTCTCTCTCTCTCTCTCTCTCTCTCTCTCTCTCTCTCTCTCTCACATCAAGCACTGTAGACTTGGGGAAAGAAACAACTGTGATTAGTGTCGCACTTCGCCAACCATAAAATGATAGATAAGTACAACTATAGTACAGTCTGTACTTGATTATGAGCTGGGTGGAAGGAATTCTCATAGGAAAAGGGATGTCACCGGAGTGAATTGAATGCAAATGTGTTAATGTTCCTACTTCAATAGCTTCCCCTAAGCGCAGTTCTGTTAATAGCTTATAAACAGTCGGAGAATTAAATGCAGTGTTAACTTGTAATGAAAGAAAGACACATTTGTTCATTTTGCCAGCAACCTTACCCTGGATTTCCACTGCTACTTTAATAATAAGTGTTACAAACATGCATTCTCTCCATTTTCCATCAGCTACTTAGAGTAGTGACAAAAAGCTGAAATGACAAATCATAGCATGTGAGTATTTCTTGGTTTTACATTGCTACTACCCATAGCCAATTTTCTAAATCCGCAATCTATTGTGGACAATTCTGCTACCACCTCGATTCACGCAGGTTTTGCAGGTCAGGTTTTACAGGCAGTCTTTAAAACAGCAGCACAACATTCCAAGTTCTGGTAATCACAGATAGTACAGATTCCAAATGTCTCCTAACATAACCCCAGACCCCCAACCTATCGCCTGGCCACTTGCTGGCATCAGGAGCCATGACCTACTGAACAAACACATTTTTAAAGGTAGCAGACAAGTTGTAGTGATTAGCCCAGCTATGGTTTACAACAGACTCCGCTAAAACCCGCACCGGATTCCATCAGGCTTATTGCTGCTGCTCTAATCCTGCAAAAGCCTGCCATTCCACATTAACTTCATGCGGAATCTCACGCTGTGCCTGCCACACGATGTATATGATTTCTGCTGTAAAACTATTAGAAAATGATGAAAACAATACGATACTTCCATAGGAGTAATATAAGCGAAGCTGCTGTTTGAACTACCTGGCTGCGAAGGTCAAACAGGATGCTGCCATTGTTGCCTGGGAAAGCAGATAGTTGGAGATGGGGAGTTAGAAGTTTATTTTACTTTAGTGCGCGTTTAAACAATCCAGGAATAACTCTGGCAAAGTCTCTGTTTATACAAGGCCAGCGGAAGAGCCAACATTTCTCCGAGTGGAATAAAACCGCGCTCACCATTATGGCTGTGAGAGTCTGAGGGAGCCAAGTCCACGTGGTGTCTTCGTCTATCTCTGCTTTCATGCAGGAGAGCAGCTGTTTCATGGAATCTCAAACACCCTCCTGCAGCTTTTACTATAAGCATAACTTTGTCTTTCTGGCTTAACTTACGTGTAAAACTTTGTTTCACCCTCATAAACTATGTTTAAAGTATAAGAGTCAGAATTTACCTTATATCACAAGGGATATCGCACGTTTGCGTCCAGCGCTGAACAGGTTAATCCTGAAGTCATTTTATCTCACCTGCTCATGTTGCAATCCCTGGTCACGGGGTTATGTGAGATGGTCGACCCACTCACTCTCTGTCTGGACCCATTCCAGGCCTAAATTTAGTTCCCGGGCAGCGATAGGTGTGATGCGTGTATCACGACTTCTGCACGCGTATAGATTAGACTTTAATTGGCAGTAAGGCAATTTGTTCAGGGCACATATTGCAGCTTGTGAAATATTTATACCTCAAAATTTCCGCATGGAAACCTGAGAAAATTGAAGAATTGATGATATTTTGAGGAAAGGATAACACTTGTTTTCAATTATTTCATTACCTTGTGCTATTTATACTCAAAATTGCTAATCAGTTGCTCACTACATGCTGCCATATTTCTAAGAACAAAAAAAAAAAAATTAAACTGTTCAGAGAACTCTACTCCTTGTGTTTGATGGTGAACTTTTTCCTGTTTGCCTGACTCTTAGGGGTCTATGTACTAAGCTCTGAAGAGAGATAAAGTGGAGATAAAGTACCAGCCAATCAGCTCATAATTGTCATTTTTCAAACCCAGCCTGTAACATGGCCGTTAGGAGCTGATTGGTACTTTATCTCATCCACTTTATCTCTCACAAGGCTTAGTAAATATACCCCGTAGAGATATATAAAAGGGGAGTCCCAGCAGCTTATAATGTTTTATCATCTCTTATTTATATGGTGCCTTAAGGGTTCCGCAGCGCCATGCGCAGGAGGAGGAGCATAGCAGCATTATAGAGGAGTTGTATATGAGAACACAACTTCACAGATAGAAATAGTTAAAATCCTCAGATTATTTGGATAGCTAGCGACACAGAGGGAGAGAGGGATCTGCTAGCAAGAGCTTACACTCTAGAGCAGGGGTGTGGAACCTGCAGCCCTCCAGCTGTTGTTGAACTACATATTCCAGCATGCCCTGCAGCAGTTTTAGCATGGCCAAATAGCAAAACTGTAGCAGGGCATGCTGGTATGTATAGTTCCACAACAGCTGGAGGGTTAAAGCTTCCCCTCCCCTGACCTAGAGCATGGGTCTTTAACCTGTGGCCCTTCAGCTGCTGTGGAACTACAATCCCAGCATGCCCTGCCTCGGTTTTAACACGCTTTGATAGCAAATCTGTTGCAGGTCATGCTGGGATGTGTAGTTCCACAGCAGCTGGAGGGCCGCAGGTTGAAGACCCATGCTCTAGAGGGACTGTGGGTGGACACAAATGAGAAGTGGAGAATGAAGTTGGGTATTGTAGGGGCCAGAGAGTTTGGAGGAGGGATTGGAGGCTTTGTGAGGGGAGGTTTGAAGGCCGCGAGGCTGGGAGAGTGTCTGATGGAGTGTGGAAGGGCATTCCAGGGGACTGGTGCAGCACGGGAGAAATCCTGGAATCTGACGGTTGTGGGAAGTGTTGATCATGGCCGGATTGATGGTGGAGAGTGGTTTCAGTGAGCACGAGGAGGTTGAATTTAATTCTGAGAGGGATAGGGAACAATGGAGACCCGACATTGCTCCTTGGTACGTAAAGTAGGAAAATGTGTGAAAATCCGATTAAACTGCTATTCCCAGTTGTTATAATCAGCCTTAGCCTCGTGTTCTGAGGACAGCAGACTGTAATATTGGTGATTACGGCAGATAATACATCCAGAAGACAAGTGGCAGGATTTAACGTGTAATTACCATTTCAGTGCTTGTGTAGGTGAAGTCTGTCCTTGGTGTGGGATGGGGCGAGCAATGTTTGGCATGCAGATCCACTCAAGGGGCCGATTGTTACAAATTCATAGAAGTTGTATGTTACGTGCGTCAAGTCATTCCTTCACGGTCCCGTTGCTTAATAAGCCCATTCAGAGGCCCTGTGGAAATAATGCAGCTCTGATAAATTGATAAAGGGGAAAAATGTATCCAAGGCAGTAACGGGCTGCGAGTGTTATTACAGGACAGTGACCTCCTGGGCATTCCATCGTAAGAATGGCCTTCACAGTTTCTCTGGTAGTCCTTCTAAGACCATTGCCTGCGTAGATCCATTTTCATTGGTTGCACCAACCTGCAAGCTATCCGTTTAGGGAATGGTGAGTTCAATGAGGTATGAGGAGCTTTGTGGCTCATACCTCGCTGATGGCAAAGTCCCCTAATGTAGTCAATGGCAGTGGACTAAACACCGCCTATTATGGAGAGCTGTACTTTTCTGTGTTTGGAATATTTGCATACCCTAGTGAGATATCTTGGGGATGGGACCTAAACACAAAATTCTTTTATATTTCATATACACCTAGCCGGAAGGTCATTTTATATTCAATATTTTTCATAATTTTGCGCATTAAGCAAAATTTCTGCAAAATGAACCATCAGAAAGCAAAGGTGTCACTATCTCAGTCTCAATAATAATAATTAATAATCATAAAAGACTCTGAGGTATAAATTGTCGGAAATGGTGAACTAATATTTAATTATTAATTATTGATTCAGGACAAACACATTGCAAGCCAACGCAACGCAGAAAATGCACCGAGCGCAGCGCACCCTTGGGTGCCTTTTATAAAGGCGTAAAATTGGGTGTACATCTCGCCCTTCCATCATTAAACAAAAAAATCATGCAGGAAGATCAGCTGCTACCCCAGTTTGGGTGAGACCGTCTTCGTATGTATAGAGCACGGAGATCGCTAACTGCACCTGAGGCCGCTGGGCTGCCATTCTTTCCTGCCATAAAAACATACTTCAACGTAAAAAAAATAAAAAAAATAATTACCAAATGAATGCCCTTATTTATCAATCAGTGATAAATTTCACTGTGAGTGATGATTAACGTCAGCCAGTCATCTCCTAACTGCCATGTTACAGACTGTGGGGCAGATATATTAAGCCTGGAGAAGTGATAAAGCCGTGATAAGTGCAAGGTGATAACGCACCAGCCAATCAGCTCCAATATGCAAATTGACAGTTAAGAACTGACTGGTTTATCACCTTGCACTTATCACAGGTTTATCACTTCCTTATGCCTTCTCCAGGTTTAATACATCTGCCCCTGTGTTTGAAAAATAACAGGAGCGGATTGGCTTGTGCAGTTTATCACTTACAGTGAAATGTATCACTCATTGATAAATAAGGGCATAAAAGCATGTGATGGTGGGGAATTCTTAATATGATAGGGGCTGTGAATTATACATATAATTACGCTTCGCCCTGTGGTAAGAATTACACCCCATATCTGGGTTAAGGACCTGATCATTTATCAGTAGTAAATCTCCATTGCATTTAATCTCCGGGAACCTGGGAGTCGTCCAGGATTCTTTTGGCAGCGGAGTACTTCAGCTATAAATGGAGAATGGAACTAGATGACCTACTTTTAGACCATTTTTTATTCTCCCTTATTTAACTGCAAGAGTGTCTGAAAGTGGAACAGCCAAGGACGTTCCCTGGCGACGGGAGTGACCACGCTTAACGCTGCAGGAGCATCTGACTCTCCCGAACTGTTGTTCTACGTAAAGTTTCTTATGAACGGAGCAGCCGTCATTGCCACCCACCAGCGCCGTGTCTTGGTTGCACCCTCCTGCAACTTTCACCAATTTTTTTTTTTTCTTTAATGCTGAGCAGCCAGCTCCTTATCCTCAAACTTAATTATTTACTGTTGGACTGTGACAGAACACAGAACGCTTCTATGGATTGTATTCACAGAGCTGCGTCCTAACCAAGGCCACCGCCCCTGATACTCTATAATAAGAGTTTATAGCAGGAATAAGTAAAGTGGTGTCCGGTACAAGCTGCAGGGGGTCTGCAAGCGACCTGAATTAAAGTCGCCCGAAGGTGGAAAAGCTCTAATTATAAAGCAAAAAACAAATCACTAAACAGATCGGTATGTAAAGGGTTAAGAAAACCTGTAATAAATCGCTGTATACGGCTTAAGTGAGATTGAGCCAGGTAGTAAATGAAATTGAGTTTTAATGATGGCGTTTTATGGATGAGCTGATCCCTGTGTGATGTTGGAGGATAGGCTTAGTAATGTCAATACCATAAAACAACCAGAAAAGTGGTTATTTTGCTGTGACAGATAGACTGGCAGGGTTGCTGAGGAACTGGCCTGGATGCATACAAGACTGGAATCATTTTGGGTTAATGAAGAACACTAGTTGCATTTAGGTTAACGGACAGGTCTGTATCTTTTATGCATGGATGGTCCAGAGCACGCAACCACAGCTGGGATGCAAATATGAATAGGGTACCACTGACCTTGTTTTGAAGTGTAGATGTTTTAACAGAGGAGCTTCCGTGATGGGGGACTGGACTGGGTTGTAGAATCGGGAACTGCTCTTTTGTGTATACCCCATGGCTATTATCCCTACTTTCAGTTGTCGTTAGCCTTAAAAGTAGGGTGTCCACACCGTGTGTGTCATTTATAGTGATTTCATCTGTAGTTCCTTTGTTGTGTGGTCTTAAACTTTAATGGTGATTTCTGCATGCAGATTAATTTTTTTTTTTATGTTTCTTTGATTATATTTTTATCTGACTTGTGGATGGTCATCTGGAAGTTTTAATAAACCAGCATCTCCTTCATTATGGATTCCGTATCTACATTGTAGTAGATTTGTGTTGTAATAAAAAAAATTATATCTTCTCCCTGGTAATGTAAAATCAAGGCTGAAAAGCACAGACTGAAGATGAAAACAGTCTATTTTGTATATGTTGCAGGAGGGCATATAAAAGACAATCAGGTGAGATAACCTAAAATCCGAAAACCACTTTAAGTTCAAACGTGTGTAAAGGAATCCTAGAAATCTTGGTCTCCCCCGCCCCTTTCTTATTCGGAGATAAAGTAACCAGATCGTAACGGACTGCACTGGAATAGTTAGAGTATTTCAGGAGATTTGTGTTCTGATTTTGTGGGAAGCAGTGACCGATTAAGATACAGACTGAGGGGGGAATTCAATTATGGGTAATTGTCATGGCCGGGGCTATTCAATTATTCTTGATAAGCTGGAGCGAGCCGTGCTTTATCGGGGATTATGTTTCTCCTGCCACAGGCAGGAGAAACAAATCCCCGAATACACAAAGGTTTCACTGAACCTGTGCGTTTTAAGTAGCAAAGGTATTTTTTGGGGGGCAGCTAAATTGGATTGGCTGCCCAAAAATACAGAATAAACATCTGAAACATTGCAAAATACATCAGTTTATTCTCCTTTAATTGAATTACCCCCTGAGATTTATATAGTGGGAGGAGCAGGGTCCCCAGCATCAGAGTATATCAGGAGGGGAGTGATGTGTCAGTGAGGACAGGGCTGCATGTGACAGGGGCAGTGACATGATGTGAGGAGGGGAATAGTGGCAGCAGGAAGCCACAGACTGAGAGTTATATAGTGGGAGGAGCAGGGTCCCCAGCAGCACAGAGTGTATCAGGAGATGAGGGATGTGTAGGTGTGAGGTAGTACCCTGCATATAACCACGTGTGTAGCTGTGTGGTAGTATCCAGCATATAACCACGTGTGTAGCTGTGTGGTAGTATCCAGCACATAACCACATCTGATCGGACAGGCAGTGATTCAGTTAATGCACCTCTCCTCAGTGTGGTACTGACAGTCTGCAGCTGGGTGACCTTGCAACCTCTCCCGCAACAGAACATCTGCTGCATTACTCATGTGTCAGCAGTCAGGCACCACAGGCCGAAGGCAGCTCTGTGGGATAGGAAATGTAAGCTTACATGAAAAGACCGATACATGCTCCCCTACATAGCTAGAACAACATGTCCACTGCTATATTAGATAAAAGTGTCTGTGTGCCAAACACGCTGTGCTAGATGCAAGAGGCAATTTTCCATTGTACTCTGCCCAACCAACCAGGGACCATTGCCATAGAACTTACTGTTGTTGACGATGATGAGATCACTCTAGCTGGCTCTGGGAACAGCTCAAACAAGGTTGTGCTGTCTCTCCCACCTCGTCCCCCCGTGCATCCTTGTACTGCGGCTGCTATACGTTCTGTAGTGCGCTTTATCTTTTTGTCCTGTACCTTGCCTATTACTTCTTACATATTACTCCTAATGTCTTGGTATTACGTTGTGTATGCGTCACAGTTCCATGTTTTGCCTCTGCTCGTTGAACCTCCACATTTTATTTACAGTGCTCCAATCACGACTGACCCCGGCATCTCGAAAACAGAGAATGCCGAAACATTTGGGATCCCAAAACCGAGAATCCTCGTGTGACGGGTATGGCTAAATCTAACCCTAAGCCTAAACCACCCGGGTCCTAGCCCTAATACCCACCCAGATACTTACCTTCGGCATCCCGGTGGCCGGTGTACCTGCTCCAGTGTCCTGAGCGGTGTCAGGAATCCAGCGGCTGTCACATGACCGCTGGGATGCCAAAAGCATCCCATACGTAGTATATATTACTATATTATAACATCTAGTGTAGTGGTTCTCAAACTCCGTCCTCCTTAGCGCAGTTTGAATGAATCCGTATACAGGTTAAATATCCCATATCCAAATATTCTGAAATACAGAATTTTTTGAGTGAGAGTGAGATAGTGAAACCTTTGTTTTCTGATGGCTCAATGTACACAAATGTTGTTTAATACACAAGTTATTAAAAATATTGTATTAAATGACCTTCAGGCTGTGTGTATAAGGCAGGCATGTCCAAACTGCGGCCCTCCAGCTGTTGTGAAACTACATATCCCAGCATGCCCTGACACAGTTTTGCTGTCTGAGAATGCTAAAGCTGTGTCAGGGCATGCTGGGATGTGTAGTTTCTCAACAGCTAGATGGCCGCAGTTTGGACATGCCTGGTATGAGGTGTATATGAAACATAAATGCATTCTGTGCTTAGACTTAGGTCCCATCGCTATGATATCGCATTATGGTATGCAATTATTCCAAAATACTTCTGGTCCCAAGCATTTTGCATAAGGGATACTCAACCTGTAAAGTGTATAGCCTAATGTATCCTGATTGCCCTTCCTGAAATCCAGGTGTCATGGCTACTAATCCCTGACCACTAAGCCGGTTAAATCTCTGGGGTTCCCGAGTGCTGCGCCGTTTGGGTTGGCGCTGGCTCTGAATAGCTCCTGCAGTGTGTGCCTCATGCCTTAGTGGCGTTACTATAGACTTGTAACCTGATGGGCTGCATTTCACGGCTATTGTGCGAAGGCTGCCTATATAATAGTCAGAAGTGGCTGCCCCTTACACGTGATGCACAGTGAGGGCCCCCGCCAACGACTACGATGGAGGGATGGACTAGGCTGGGTAGGCCGTGGCTGGGTAAGGTAGGGGGGAAGGGAGACAAGTGACCTCGAGAATGATGGGTCACAAGTGCTAGCAAAGCGTAGTATGTAATAATGCATTATTTCTGGCGAGTGCCTCTGTGACCGAAGTGCACCTCTGCGGCTGCTATCTGTGTCATTATTGTGGCGTGTAAGACATTAGCGCTCCTGTAACCAGGCACATTAAGTCATAAAACAAGCAGACACGGCTGCTTGCATTTCATAAAACACCGTTTACCAGCATCACTGCACATTTAATTAAAGGGGTTTTTCTTTGTAATGTATTTTAATAGTCACCCGTCTCCCTCCCTCTATGGCATAACGCCATGGAACGTCCTGGCACTCCCATGCAGCCGTAACCTCTATGGCGTTAAGCTTCGGTACTGCTCCATAGCGGGTAAGCCTAGGTTCGGCTTTGTCTGATTTCCCACCGATACAGCGAGGATGGCGCTCTGCCTAAAGTGGTCGGCACAGATCCTGTCTATATATGTAACTTCCCAGAGGGGTACTGTAGGGAAGGGATAACGTAAACCTCCTATATTCACTGTACCCCCTTCTTTGGGTGAACCACTGCTCCCTGTAGAAATGCACCAATGACTGTGTATCACCGCCGCCATGGTATCTGCTAAGGAATGCACCAATGGCGGCGTAACACCACCGCAGCAGATGCGCAGAAATGCAACAATGACTGTGTACCACCAACGCGGTAGCACCATTTATTATACGCAGCGAGTTTTATCACTCATTGATAAATTAGTCCCAAAGTACCAGTCAGTCAGCTCCTACCCGCCATGTTACAGGTTGTGTTTAATAAATGACAGGAGCTGATTGGTTGGTACTTTAAGCTGCTCGTGCAGCATCCAAAATATGCTACTGTGAAAATGCATGATGGTCTGGGGCCTGGAGAACCATTGCTTTTACTGACAAAAACAAATGCTAATAGAAGCATGGTTTGTTTTATTTAATGCTTGTAGGTTACCCTCCCTAGTCCTTGGCAGTTTTCATGTATCAATAAACAGGGTCCCTCTGCAGGGCATTGGCGTTACAGTACAGACCTATATGACCTGTGCCACACGGTCTGTCTAGTTCATGTTATGTATTCCGCAGGTCAGGTGTCTGACAGGATTTGCAGTAAGCGCTCATTGTAATCAAATGAGATGGCTCCGGGTCAGTGTAACCGAGCTGCTTATAATCCCATGCCTTCCCCTCGCTCATGACTGGAATGCTCCATGGAGAACACGTGTTGGAGAGATGTATCAAGCCTTGGAGAGAGATGGAGAAAAGTTGCCCATAGCAACTTCTATATTTTGCCTAGCACGATCTGTAAAATTACAGGTACAAGCTGATTGCTACAGGCAACCTCTCCACGTTCTCCCTCTGTGCGTAAACGGTCAGACATCACACAGTCGTACAATTGCTGTGGGTACATGGGCTGTTACCTCTCAGGGACGCCCACTGAAAGTGCGCCTCTGCGACTAAACGCGTTCTGCATCCGCGGCGGTAACGACCGGGACAGTGTGACTCACACGCATGTGCAGGCATCAAACACTGAACGCTTATGTCCGCCATCGTCACTGCGTCCATCTTGGAATTAGACTCTAAGGGATCGATTCAGTGAGGAGGTGAGGAATGTCATAGAAACAGCTGCTGAGCTCGCCCCCTCGCGGCCTGATCTCACTCCGGACTTGTGGATTTTTGTGCACAGCAGTGGTCTTCACTTTGCCGGCAGTCGGGCTCCCGGCGACCAGCATACCGGCGCTGGAATCCCGACGGCCGGCATGCCGACAGTTCTCCCTTTTGGGGCACCATGACCTCCCTGGAGGGAGAATAGATAGCAAGGGGCTCATTTGCGCTCGCCCAGCTGTCGGTATGCCGGTGGTCGGGATTCCGGCGCTGGCATGCTGGTCGCCGGGAGCCCGACCGCTGGCATACCATACTACACCCCCATATGGGGCTGCTAACAGAAATCCACATTACTGCATGAGGAAGGCAGCCATTTTGATATTCTCACAACAACTTGGGCTGCTTAACATATGGTTCTCCAGCTGTTGTGGAACTATGCATGCCAACCAGGACCCAGATCCCCCCCCCCCCTTCTGAGTATACTTGATCATGGAAGTGGGTCCCTCCTCCTCCGCAGCGCCATTTTCCTAGTGACCACTTCGGGAAGATGGCGTCGGACAGTGTAAGCAAAGAATCCCACACTGTGGCAGAATCTTTGCTCTCTAGTACACATGCGCCATCTTCCTGAATATCACTGGGAAGATGGGGACGGCACAGGAGGAGGGACCTGCATCCACGATCAAGCAAAGTAACATGCCTCCCCCAGTGCCCACCTCCCCTTCCTGATCTGAACAGCACCCCCTGTAGGGGACATGGACATGAGCTTGTTTAGGCCACGCCCTCATGGCAGTATCGGGCCTGGCGTTGCTCTCTATGTCCCTGGATTGGGGATGCCACATTGCTGTGCACATTATCCTGAGCAGTAAATATGTCCTAAAACCCCAGTAGTTGCCATCACATCACCTCACCCCGCTATATTTCATATTCATCTTTTTTAACGTTTCTAATTCATATTTGACCTTATTTTTGTCTGTTTTACCTCATGAAACTATGGTAACGGGAAGGCTCATTTGCAAAATATAAGATATACAGGCCATTAATGCATCTATGGAAAATGCTGCAACAGCCCATAAATGAAAAACCCTGCAACATCCCACAAAATCAAGATGGATATATAAAATCTTAACGTATCCATAAACCTATACACATGGCCCATAAATGCTGATTCGTGATATAATGACCACCGTTGTTCACCGCACTATACCATAAGTGGCTTAGGGTGGCTGCCTGCTGTGTTTTTTCATTAAATGTACACATTGGACAAGTCTCTACCGTGTGTAGAAACATGTCCTGGAAAGTGTACAGAAGTCCACAGGTGACCGGTTTTCTTTTTGTAGGGTGATTAATAATAACTCGATAGAGTGCCCAGATTTGCATAATAAGATGATATAGGAAGCCGTTGCTTTTGGCGTTCTGTGTTGTGACTTTGCAATGCAAAACTCATGTATTTTTTTTTTCCAGGCGTTTGACATGTAATAGCCAGGGCGGTTTGTGAATGTCTGAGCCGTGGTTTGGTACCAGGTGCGATTAGTATGGCTTTGTTACTCTGCTGCGATGCACAGGAGTGAGGAAGGATAGCTGGAGCTCCCGCTTTTTATGCCGGCACTCTGGGAGCCCAACATCAAACACAGTGGTGTCTGTCAAGTCTCTTCTCTAAATGCATGAAAGGATAATGCTGCCCTTGTTATACGCTGTGGCCCAGAATGTGCAAATGTAACCCACACAGACTTGTCATCTATTAACTCTTCTCTCATTCCGTTGCACATTATATATGGTGCTCCAGCCAACCAGCTCCTGTCATGTGTTTGAAAAATGACAGTTGGAAGCTGATTGTCTGGAACACCTTTTATCATACGCAACGGGTTTTAACACTTGTCGCCTATGATACAACTCGTTGATAAATCAACCCTGCAGCATGCAAAATGGCAGAAGCTGGTTGGTTGGTACTTAGGGGGAGATATTTCAAACTTTGGAGAGAGAAATTCTAATAAACCGCATACAGTAGCATAGGATTTTCTGCGTCGTAGCCTTTGGTGATCTATTTCTGGATAGGCCAGAACACACGAACTTATTGTGCCTTAGCTGCGGACTTCTTGTTTATACATAATGTACTGCGGAGCTTGCAGATGTATGTTATTATGCATTTATAGTGCCCTGACCATTACCGCAACACTTGCTTGCCTCCTGTCATTTGGAGGGGTCCAGGGGGTGAGAATACACCTATGAGTGTCGTTTAGGATTAGGCTATACTTCCCTGTGTTGGTGACAGTATGCTATACTCCTCTTTGGATGCAAATACTCCTTGAGAGAAGAATATTGCAACCCAGGAAAAAATCTACATAGTGCAAGCCCCAAATTAAGGGCAATGGTTAGAGGCATTGAGTAAGGGCAGGGTAGAGATGGCAGCAGGGAGACTAGTGCCCTCTAGTGTCTGCTTAGGTCCCAGCCGGTACTGTCGCCACCTATTTATCTCACAGTATAATCCCTCAGTGTCACACCCCTATTTCACCACATGTAGTCCTAGGAAAGGGAATTTTTTTTTGTAAAGAAAATAATGTGTATTGGAAGCACCAGGTTTCTTTAGAAGAAATCTTGTTGCTGGTCTTTTGCATCATTCTGAAACATAAAGTATTTATAGAGTATTAGGGCTTTTCCCAATTCACAGTACAGCAAGGACTGGGTCACATCAATGTCCTGTGATCTAAGATGAGTCATGGCTTAGAGTTGGGATAAGCAATCTGCAGGGCTCCTGCCACACAAGGGGGGGGGGGGGGGGGGACTGCAAGTCCCAGCAGACACTGTCAGCCGCTGGACGAATGTGCTGGGACTTGTAGTTCCACATCCCTGGAGAACTTTGGATTGCATGACTTTGGGTTAGCAGATGACTATTGCCCAGCCATGTGCTTTTCCGTTCCCATCAGAGTGGCAGGGGTGGGGGCGGGGGGGGGGTCCACATTTATACCAGCTGCTGCTGCTGCGGGCGGATGTTTTGGTTTGGAAGGGTTTTCTTTTTTTATATTTTGTCACGTTGCGCACAGAGAGTATGTAATGAGTTCCGATATGCAGGAAGCCAGAGACGACACCAGCTGCCTTTCCACAAGGAAGGAAGCTGCACTCTGTGAATGAAAATGAAGGAGGCAGTTAACCATTTCGGTGCTGGTCGCCGTGAGCTTTAGGCCACCCGGGGCCTATGTGGAGCGCAGGATTTATCATCCATCAGGCGTAGTAAATCCCAGGGTGGCACTTTTCTACCTCAGAAATATTCTCTCCTCTTATTGCATGTATATTAAAGACCATTCCAAAACTTTCTTCTCTTCCTTTTCCGTTTCTTCACCGAGCGGCTCAAATTTAGGGGCTTATTTATCAACAAGTGATAAAACTTGCGGCGAATGACCAACTGCTTGCGTATGCATTATAAATGGTGCTCCAGCCAATCGTCTTCCAGCTGTCATTATTCAAACACATGACAGGAGCTGAACACGTGACAGTTGGGAGCGGATTGGCCGGAGCACCATTTATCATACGCAATGAGTTTGATCACTCGTTGATAAATGAACTCCTAAGTTTGAAGCGTTTGACAAATCAGCTTTGAAGAGTTATAAGTTCTGGAACTTTCTACCGCCCGGCAAATATCCGCTAAATCCGATCAAGGAGATTATATTTGTGCTTACACGGATACTTTGCATGGAAAACCTTTTAAACCTACTATACAACTAGCATATTGGAAATTGAATATCATGTTCAAAGTAAATGGGTGTGGATCACTGGATCAACAGTTTTATGGTCGACAGGTACAAATGGCCGTCAGATGAAACGTTGACACTACAAGTGGTACAGGATAGGTGTGGGTGGGCTTTAAATAGTGAAGAAAAGCCCCTTGTTCACTAATTTAAGCACACCCTCTCTCCGTGAAAGCGGAGTGCGCTACTGTGCAGACTCCATGTTGCTACTCCTTATGAGGAGACTACATTCCCTATCCCAAGATGGCTACTAAGATCTCTACTGATCATGTGCAGGGGTCATCTTGTCTTAACTATGAAGAGTGATGTGGTGGGAGACATAAGTCTTCTTCTTAGCTCCGGAAGGAAGGTGCACTTGATCAGGACCGTCAAGTGAACTGGTCACTAAATTTCTCTAACGTCCTAGTGGATGCTGGGGACTCCGTCAGGACCATGGGGGGATTAGCGGCTCCGCAGGAGACAGGGCACAAAAATAAAGCTTTAGGATCAGGTGGTGTGCACTGGCTCCTTCCCCCATGACCCTCCTCCAAGCCTCAGTTAGGTTTTTGTGCCCGTCCGAGCAGGGTGCAATCTAGGTGGCTCTCCTAAAGAGCTGCTTAGAAAAAGTTTTTAGGTTTTTTATTTTCAGTGAGTCCTGCTGGCAACAGGCTCACTGCAACGAGGGACTTAGGGGAGAAGAAGTGAACTCACCTGCGTGCAGGATGGATTGGCTTCTTTGGCTACTGGACACCATTAGCTCCAGAGGGATCGAACACAGGCCCAGCCATGGAGTCCGGTCCCGGAGCCGCGCCGCCGACCCCCTTGCAGATGCCGAAAAGCGAAGAGGTCCAGAAACCGGCGGCAGAAGACTTTTCAGTCTTCATGAGGTAGCGCACAGCACTGCAGCTGTGTGCCATTGTTGTCACACACTTCACACCAGCGGTCACGGAGGGTGCAGGGCGCTGCAGGGGGCGCCCTGGGCAGCAATGAGAATACCTTGTTCTGGCTAAAAAATACATCACATATAGCCCTTGGGGCTATATGGATGTATTTAACCCCTGCCAGGTCTCACAAACTCCGGAGAAGAGCCTGCCGAAATAGGGGGCGGGGCCTATCTCCTCAGCACACAGCGCCATTTTCCTGCTCAGCTCCGCTGCGAGGAAGGCTCCCAGGACTCTCCCCTGCACTGCACTACAGAAACAGGGTAAAAAAGAGAGGGGGGGGCACTTTTTTTTGGCGTTTTTGATATATATTAAGCTGCTATAAGGGAGACAACACTTCTATAGGGTTGTTCCTATATATATTTATAGCGCTTGGGTGTGTGCTGGCAAACTCTCCCTCTGTCTCCCCAAAGGGCTAGTGGGGTCCTGTCTTCGATAAGAGCATTCCCTGTGTGTCTGCTGTGTGTCGGTACGTGTGTGTCGACATGTATGAGGACGATGTTGGTGTGGAGGCGGAGCAATTGCCGGTAATGGTGATGTCACCCCCTAGGGAGTCGACACCGGAATGGATGGCTTTATTTATGGAATTACGTGATAATGTCAGCACATTACAAAAATCAGTTGACGACATGAGACGGCCGGAAAACCAGTTAGTACCTGTACAGGCGTCTCAGACACCGTCAGGGGCTGTAAAACGCCCTTTACCTCAGTCGGTCGACACAGACCCAGACACGGACACCGAATCTAGTGTCGACGGTGAAGAAACAAACGTATTTTCCAGTAGGGCCACACGTTATATGATCACGGCAATGAAGGAGGCTTTACATATCTCTGATACTGCATGTACCACAAAAAGGGGTATTATGTGGGGTCTGAAAAAACTACCTGTAGTTTTTCCTGAATCAGACGAATTGAATGAAGTGTGTGAAATCCTTTCCCGCCACAGGTTAGGGCGCGCTGGGAAACACCCCCTAGGGTGGATAAGGCGCTCACACGCTTATCAAAACAAGTGGCGTTACCGTCTCCTGAAACGGCCGCCCTCAAGGATCCAGCAGATAGGAGGCTGGAAACTACCCTGAAAAGTATATACACTCATACTGGTGTTATACTGCGACCAGCCATCGCCTCTGCATGGATGTGCAGTGCTGGGGTGGTTTGGTCGGATTCCCTGACTGAAAATATTGATACCCTGGATAGGGACAGTATTTTACTGACTATAGAGCATTTAAAGGATGCATTTCTATATATGCGAGATGCACAGAGGGATATTTGCACTCTGGCATCGAGAGTAAATGCGATGTCCATATCTGCCAGAAGAAGTTTATGGACGCGACAATGGTCAGGTGATGCGGATTCCAAACGGCATATGGAAGTATTGCCGTATAAGGGGGAGGAATTATTTGGGGTCGGTCTATCGGATTTGGTGGCCACGGCAACAGCCGGGAAATCCACCTTTTTACCTCAGGTCTCCTCCCAACAGAAAAAGACACCGTCTTTTCAGCCGCAGTCCTTTCGTTCCTATAGGAACAAGCGGGCGAAAGGACAGTCATATTTGCCCCGAGGCAAAGGAAAGGGTAAGAGAGTGCACCAAGCAGCTTCTTCCCAGGAGCAGAAGCCCCCCCCCGGCTTCTGCAAAGCCCTCAGCATGACGTTGGGGCTTTACAAGCGGACTCAGGGGCGGTGGGGGGTCGACTCAAGAATTTCAGCGCACAGTGGGCTCACTCACAGGTGGACCCCTGGATCCTGCAGATAATATCTCAGGGTTACAGGTTGGAATTCGAGAAGTCTCCCCCTCGCCGGTTCCTAAAGTCTGCTCTGCCAACGTCTCCCTCAGACAGGGCGACGGTATTGGAAGCCATTCACAAGCTGTATTCTCAGCAGGTGATAGTCAAGGTACCCCTCCTACAACAGGGAAAGGGGTATTATTCCACACTATTTGTGGTACCGAAGCCGGACGGCTCGGTAAGACCTATTCTAAATCTGAAATCTTTGAACCTGTACATACAAAAATTCAAGTTCAAGATGGAGTCACTCAGAGCAGTGATAGCGAATCTGGAAGAAGGGGACTTTATGGTGTCCCTGGACATCAAGGATGCTTACCTGCATGTCCCAATTTGCCCTTCACATCAAGGGTACCTCAGGTTCGTGGTGCAAAACTGTCATTATCAGTTTCAGACGCTGCCGTTTGGATTGTCCACGGCACCTCGGGTCTTTACCAAGGTAATGGCCGAAATGATGTTTCTTCTACGAAGAAAAGGCGTATTAATTATCCCTTACTTGGACGATCTCCTGATAAGGGCAAGGTCCAGGGAACAGCTGGGGGACGTAGTAGCACTAACCCAAATAGTGCTGCAACAGCACGGGTGGATTCTGAATTTTCCAAAATCTCAATTGACCCCGACGACACGTCTGCTGTTCCTGGGAATGATTCTGGACACGGTTCAGAAAAAGGTGTTTCTTCCGGAGGAGAAAGCCAAGGAGTTATCCGAACTTGTCAGGAAACTCCTAAAACCAGGGAAAGTGTCTGTGCATCAATGCACAAGAGTCCTGGGAAAGATGGTGGCTTCTTACGAAGCGATTCCATTCGGCAGATTCCACGCACGAACTTTTCAGTGGGATCTGCTGAACAAATGGTCCGGATCGCATCTGCAGATACATCAGCGGATAACCTTATCGCCACGGACAAGGGTGTCTCTTCTGTGGTGGTTGCAGAGTGCTCATCTGTTAGAGGGCCGCAGATTCGGCATACAGGACTGGGTCCTGGTGACCACGGATGCCAGTCTGAGAGGCTGGGGAGCGGTCACACAGGGAAGAAACTTCCAGGGAGTATGGTCAAACCTGGAGATATCTCTTCACATAAATATACTGGAGCTAAGAGCGATTTACAATGCTCTAAGCCTGGCAAAACCCCTGCTTCAGGGTCAGCCGGTGTTGATCCAGTCGGACAACATCACGGCAGTCGCCCACGTAAACAGACAGGGCGGCACAAGAAGCAGGAGAGCAATGGCAGAAGCTGCAAGGATTCTTCGCTGGGCGGAAGATCATGTGATAGCACTGTCAGCAGTGTTCATTCCGGGAGTGGACAACTGGGAAGCAGACTTCCTCAGCAGACACGATCTACACCCGGGAGAGTGGGGACTTCATCCAGAAGTCTTCCACATGATTGTGAACCGTTGGGAAAAACCAAAGGTGGACATGATGGCGTCTCGCCTCAACAAAAAACTGGACAGGTATTGCGCCAGGTCAAGAGACCCTCAGGCAATAGCTGTGGACGCTCTGGTAACGCCGTGGGTGTTCCAGTCAGTGTATGTGTTTCCTCCTCTGCCTCTCATACCAAAAGTACTGAGAATTATACGGCAAAGGGGAGTAAGAACGATACTCGTGGCTCCGGATTGGCCAAGAAGAACTTGGTACCCGGAACTTCAGGAGATGCTCACGGAAGATCCGTGGCCTCTACCTCTAAGACGGGACCTGCTTCAGCAGGGACCGTGTCTATTCCAAGACTTACTGCGGCTGCGTTTGACGGCATGGCGGTTGAACGCCGAATTCTAAGGGAAAAAGGCATTCCGGAAGAGGTCATTCCTACACTGGTAAAAGCCAGGAAGGAGGTGACTGCACAACATTATCACCGCATTTGGAGAAAATATGTTGCGTGGTGTGAGGCCAGGAAGGCCCCCACGGAGGAATTTCAATTGGGTCGATTCCTACATTTCCTGCAAACAGGATTGTCTATGAGCCTCAAGTTGGGGTCCATTAAGGTTCAAATTTCGGCCCTGTCGATTTTCTTCCAGAAAGAATTGGCTTCAGTTCCTGAAGTCCAGACTTTTGTAAAAGGAGTACTACATATACAGCCCCCGGTTGTGCCCCCAGTGGCTCCGTGGGACCTTAATGTAGTTTTGGATTTTCTCAAATCCCATTGGTTTGAGCCACTCAAATCGGCGGATTTGAAATATCTTACATGGAAAGTAACCATGCTACTGGCCCTGGCTTCAGCCAGGAGAGTGTCAGAATTGGCGGCTTTATCGTATAAAAGCCCATAACTGATTTTCCATTCGGACAGGGCAGAACTGCGGACGCGTCCTCATTTTCTGCCTAAGGTGGTGTCAGCGTTTCACCTGAACCAGCCTATTGTGGTGCCTGCGGCTACTAGCGATTTGGAGGATTCCAAGTTGCTGGACGTTGTCAGGGCATTGAAAATATATATTTTAAAGCAGACGATTGTTCGTTGGATTTGTAGCACAATTCAACTTGCACATTCTGTGGCAGGCCTGCCACAGCCTAAATCTGTCAAGGCCCATTTCACAAGGAAGGTGGGCTCATCCTGGGCGGCTGCCCGAGGGGTCTCGGCATTACAACTCTGCCGAGCAGCTACGTGGTCGGGGGAGAACACGTTTGTAAAATTCTACAAATTTGATACCCTGGCTAAAGAGGACCTGGAGTTCTCTCATTCGGTGCTGCAGAGTCATCCGCACTCTCCCGCCCGTTTGGGAGCTTTGGTATAATCCCCATGGTCCTGACGGAGTCCCCAGCATCCACTAGGACGTTAGAGAAAATAAGATTTTACTTACCGATAAATCTATTTCTCGTAGTCCGTAGTGGATGCTGGGCGCCCATCCCAAGTGCGGATTGTCTGCAATACTTGTACATAGTTATTGTTACAAAAAAATCGGGTTGTTATTGTTGTGAGCCGTCTGTTCAGAGGCTCCTACGTTGTCATACTGTTAACTGGGTTCAGATCACAAGTTGTACGGTGTGATTGGTGTGGCTGGTATGAGTCTTACCCGGGATTCAAAATCCTTCCTTATTGTGTACGCTCGTCCGGGCACAGTATCCTAACTGAGGCTTGGAGGAGGGTCATGGGGGGAGGAGCCAGTGCACACCACCTGATCCTAAAGCTTTATTTTTGTGCCCTGTCTCCTGCGGAGCCGCTAATCCCCCCATGGTCCTGACGGAGTCCCCAGCATCCACTACGGACTACGAGAAATAGATTTATCGGTAAGTAAAATCTTATTTTTTGTTGCCTTGAAAAAGGGAGCTTCCTTTTTAGCTAATCCTTCTGAACATAGTTGTTGTGTTGGTCCCTACTGTCCCACTCGCATTAATACCAACAGTACTTGGCCTAACCTGGCTGCCACCCCAGAAAAGGTGCAATGACCTTTAGATCTCCACAGATATTTCCACTTATACTGTGTGTCTGATACAGAACCTTTTCAAAAATAATCTTCATGTGATCGCACACTTCTTCCATGTCTGTCATTTTTTTTTGTGTCCCTTGATTATTATAAGTGATGAAAATAAACATGGCACCACAAGGAAACTAAATATCCCATATATCAAGCCTTGGAAAGTGATAAATAGCACGGTGATACAGTACCAGCCAATCAGCTTCTAACTGCTATGTTACAGGCTGTGTTTTAAAAATGACAGCTGGGAGCTGATTGGCTGGTACTATGAAATATATCACTCTCCAAGGTTGATAAATCTGGGCTTAAGCCAGAGAGGAAAAATCGAATCGCTTATTTGGATTCAGCAGCTTACTGGGAACACCCATCGGTACCTTTGTGACAAAATTGTTCTTGACAATTTGGAGCAAAGGGCACTTATTAGGTCCAATAAAAATGTCCTTTAAAGAACAGTTCCCAGTAGAAGGCGTATGGAGAATCACAGCTATATAGATGCTCTTGGAAGTTCAGATGATATGAGATCTTGAGGAAGATGCTCTTTTTTTTCTTCCCCCTTTTATACACGCACATTTTGGCAGGGGCGTAAAGCAATGATATCCCCTCTCCGATTGCCTCTGACGGAGGTTTGT
The DNA here is from genome assembly GCF_028390025.1 of Pseudophryne corroboree. Lineage (NCBI taxonomy): Eukaryota > Metazoa > Chordata > Amphibia > Anura > Myobatrachidae > Pseudophryne > Pseudophryne corroboree. Next base: position 1,200,749,504 of record NC_086444.1, on the reverse strand, counting down.
ATGCACATTCACATGTAATACATAGCATGCTTTTCAGAATCGGATTTGAACTTAATTAACAGCAATCTGTCAATTTCGCTCATCCTTTGAATACACCTCCGGTGGTGCACATATGGAGTCAAGCGTAGTAACCAGCAGTCTATCAACATCTTTGTAATATTTGTATTTAAACATCAATTTGATCTAGTACATAAGTCTCTTACTTACTGGAGACCTCTCTAGTAAACGCCAAAATACTGGAATACGAAAAAGGCAAAAGCAACACCGGCCCAGGGCAAATAGTTACTGTATTGTGTATGCGGGACGCTCTGGGATCAGTACGTAATCCCGCTGGACGGGATCCCGGTGGTCGAAATACCGACACCGGAATCCCGACCACACAATCCCGACAGGGGTGGCGAGCGGAACGCAGCCCCTTGCGGGCTCGCCACGCTGCGGGCACGGTGCCTCGCTACGCTCGGCACACTATTATATTCGCCCTCTATGGGTGTCGTGGACACCCACGGAGGGAGAATATGTCGGGATTGTGGCGGTCGGGATTCCGGCGTCGGTATTTCGACCGCCGGGATCCCGTCCAGCGGGATGTTGACCGCATCCCGACGCTCTAAGTGCATACGCAATACGTTAAAAAAATGATTGTACAATTTTATGAATGCACACATCGCTATGGGACATAGGGGTACATTTACTAAGCAGTGATAAGAGCGGAGAAGTGAGCCAGTGGAGAAGTTGCCCATGGCAGCCAATCAGCACTGAAGTAACATCTATAATTTGCATACTATAAAATGATACAGAGCTGCTGATTGGTTGATGGGGAAATTTCTCCACTGGCTCACTTCTCCGTTTTTATCACTGCTTAGTAAATCTACCCCTAAGGGAGGAGATGTATCAATCCTTGGAAAAAGATAAAGTACCAACCAATCCGCTACTAAGTAGTCTATTCATGAAGCAGTGAAAGTTGTGGAGAAGTGAGCCAGTGGAGAAGTTGCCCATGGCAACCAATCAGCATTGAAGTAACATTTACAATTTGCATTCTATAAAATTATACAGAGCAGCTGATTGGTTACCATGGGTAACTTCTCCACTGGCTCACTTGCTTGACTCCCTGGCCACATACACATTTAATACATATCTAAAGAATTTAAAATACATGTGTACATTATACAATACGCATAAAGTAAGATTACATTACACACGTCTTCAGCTTTGATGTTTCATGTTTTTAATAAAATCCCATGCAAACGTGAACTCATCCGGCATCCAAATGGCATGGTAATATGGCTGTACAGATGGTGGCAGGTGTAGCGGTAATGCACTGGTTTCAGCAAGGCTCACTGATCATTTACAGCAGCTTAAAGGGTTTTAAATGAATGATCTGAAATCTGCACATGAAGGAAAGCGGCTCAAAGAAGAGACCGGAATACAGGGATATTTATCTAAGTGTGGACGTGGAAGGCAGTCAGTGTGGGCAGTCTCTGATCATAGACATGGCAGGCAGTCCGTGTAGGCAGTCTCTGATCATAGACGTGGCAGGCAGTCAGTGTGGGCAGTCTCTGATCATAGACGTGGCAGGCAGTCAATGTAGACAGTCTCTGATCATAGACGTGGCTAGCAGTCAGTGTGGGCAGTCTCTGATCATAGACACGGCAGCCAGTCAGTGTGGGCAGTCTCTGATCATAGACACGGCAGGCAGTCAGTGTGGGCAGTCTCTGATCATAGACCTGGCAGACAGTCAGTGTGGGCAGTCTGTGATCATACACGTGGCAGGCAGTCGGTGTGGGCAGTCTCTCATTATAGACATGGCAGGCAGTCAGTGTGGGCAGTCTCTGATAATAGACATGGCAGGCAGTCAGTGTGGGCAGTCTCTGATCATAGACTTGGCAGGCAGTCGGTGTGGGCAGTCGCTGTGGGCAGTCGCTGATCACCGAGTATAGACATGGAGTCAGATCAGGCAGTCTCTTAGGGGTAGATTTACTAAAGGTTTTGAAAATGAAAAGTGGTGATATTGCCCATAGCAACCAATCAGATTATGTCTATCATTTCTGTATTGCAGCCTAGAAAATGATAGACAGAATCTGATTGGTTGCTATGGGCCACATCACCTCTTTTCCTTTTTAAAACCTCTATTAAGTTCACCCCTAAGTGTAGATATGACAGTCAGGCCAGGCAGTCTCTGAGCGTAGACTGTCCGTCGGGCCAGGCAGTCTCTGAGCGTAACTGTCCGTCGGGCCAGGCAGTCTCTGAGCGTAGACTGTCCGTCGGGCCAGGCAGTCTCTGAGCGTAACTGTCCGTCGGGCCAGGCAGTCTCGGAGCGTAACTGTCCGTCGGGCCAGGCAGTCTCTGAGCGTAGACTGTCCGTCGGGCCAGGCAGTCTCTGAGCGTAGACTGCCCGTCGGGCCAGGCAGTCTCTGAGCGTAGACTGCCCGTCGGGCCAGGCAGTCTCTGAGCGTAGACTGCCCGTCGGGCCAGGCAGTCTCTGAGCGTAGACTGCCCGTCGGGCCAGGCAGTCTCTGAGGCAGTCTCTGAGCGTAGACTGGCCGTCGGGCCAGGCAGTCTCTGAGGCAGTCTCTGAGCGTAGACTGACCGTCGGGCCAGGCAGTCTCTGAGGCAGTCTCTGAGCGTAGACAGTCCATCGGGCCAGGCAGTCTCTGAGGCAGTCTCTGAGCGTAGACAGTCCGTCGGGCCAGGCAGTCTCTGAGGCAGTCTCTGAGCGTAGACAGTCCGTCGGGCCAGGCAGTCTCTGAGGCAGTCTCTGAGCGTAGACAGTCCGTCGGGCCAGGCAGTCTCTGAGGCAGTCTCTGAGCGTAGACAGTCCGTCGGGCCAGGCAGTCTCTGAGGCAGTCTCTGAGCGTAGACAGTCCGTCGGACCAGGCAGTCTCTGAGGCAGTCTCTGAGCGTAGACAGTCCGTCAGAACAGGCAGTCTCTGAGCGTAGACAGTCCGTCAGAACAGGCAGTCTCTGAGCGTAGACAGTCCGTCAGAACAGGCAGTCTCTGAGCGTAGACAGTCCGCCAGGCCAGGCAGTCTCTGAGTGTAGACAGTCCGCCAGGCCAGGCAGTCTCTGGTTACAGACATGCAGTGTCGGGACACAATGTTCCGGGTAAATACTAGCTATGCATCTCACAATGGGAAGCAATTTGAGCTACAGTCTATAATTCTGTATAATTTGGTTGAGTAAATGAGTCTCATACATTCCAGCCATTTACCTTATTCCTACAGACAAATCCTTTCTGCAGTTACTATGGTGACATCATGGGAACTAATTTACTCTCCAACATGGCAGATATTCCGAAGCGAGAGTCGCACTGTGAGAGTGACAGGAAGTGGGAGTTCTGGCTTATTCAAGGCTATGTACTAATGATGTGTACTCCTGCTAATTTGTCAACCCCTCTGCTCACATACAACTGAACTTGGTGTTCTTTATATATGGCCTGTGCCCTCAGAATAGATTGGTTAGTTTAGCAGTACATTGCTTTCCATTGCATTGTTTCACTAACTCTCTATCAGAAACAACAAGCTGCTGCCAGTGAAGTCTTAGACACTGTCTAAAACAGCACCGATATGGGGCATAAATCTGAAACTGTAAAGCATGGCATGCCAGTTAGCCCTGCATCACTGACAACGCATCTACTAATCTGCAGTACTGAGCGGCTCTGTTACCTAGGAGACCAGCAAGCCAGTCACACCAGCTTTCACTTTCCACTAACCAAGAGTGCTGCAGAACAGAATATCGCTGCCTTCTAAGGATTGTTCATAGATAATCTGTTTCATATGCACCGGTTGCTTACTGGCGTGACGGCCCTTTCTCAGCATGACAGCCACCCCTGGGATATAGGAGCTTGGTTCCATTTTCCATTCTGTGGTCAAGTGTAAATTTTGTGCACATTTATCTGGGTTGCGGCCAGATTTGTTGACCTCTGACCCTTTTACACGTAAACTGAACTGGGGATTAAAGAGTTTTTTTTCCATTCAGAATGAAGCGTTTGTGCCTTTTTTGTGTAATTAAAACCTCAGCTGTGGTTCTGGCTGGATTGCACCTAGCAATGGCTGGTGGGTTAGGTAGCACGTCTTCCAAATTGGTACTTTATCTCTTTCTCCAGGGCTTGATAAATCTCCCCAACAGCGACATGCACGCCCATGGTCATGTGACCTCATGTGCTCGCTCCCAACAGTTTGTGTAATGTTGAGCAAAGTTCACTTTGAACCAATGGCGGGAACCATTGATGATGTGCAGTTGCAACATCGATGGACATGGTGGTAGGACAATAAGGGAAGTGGTTGGGGCTTGGTGGCCTACCTGGGAGCAGGGCAGAACTCCATTCTCCCTGTGATAATGGAAGAAACAAAACATTGCTGCTTCAAAGGCATCAATGGCAAACCACCAATGGTCAATGGCCATCTCAACTTTGAGGCCTCTTCTGGTCCCCCCGCTTTCCCAGAAGGGAATGATGGAGAAAACCAAATATCATTCTCCCTTCAGGATATTTCGACTTTCCCCTGCACCTCCGACATGGCTGTCGCCAGAATGGGAAAGTATAGTCTATTGAAGCTAAGCATACTTTGGTCCTCATGCCTCAGTGATGTCATTAGTAATTGTAACATACTTGTTTAGTCACAAAATGGCTGCCTTTGGCTCATTAAAGTGGTCTGGAGAAAACAAAATTCTGAAACTATAGCATTTCAATTAAAATAGCATTAATTAAGCAACAATACCCATTATTGAACCTTTATACATGTTGAGAAATGTCTGGGCTACTGTAAGTACACATGGGCGCTTGGCCAATATTCCGCCTCACGGTGATAATTCTCTTCAATAAATTATGACTGAGGAATGTTTGTGTGGTAACGCAATAGTTATTTGTGTCACACCTTTCTATTTATAAAGATGTGACTGTTCCAATAAGGAAGCGAGTGCGTTTCCTGCCTTTATCTCAGTAATAAACTACCAAGGCCCCTGTGGTGTCATTTTATCATCGCTGTCCCATGTGTGTAATCCGGTGTGTGATCACAGTAGTGATGAGGGAGCATGTGACCGCCAGGTCATACAGCAGTGATCTGTGTCGCCGCTGGATGGGCTCCCGAAGCAGAGGGAGCATCGATCAATCGATGGGTACCTCGGTGCCAGCTTTCACAGCTAGGCCTAATCTCCATGGTGATACAGAGCTGTATATAGAGGCATAAGACCAACCAATAGGTCATATAATATCGCAATATATTAAAGGCGTATTCTATGTAGGGGCGTAATTTTCTATATTTGTAAAGGGATAATTTACCTGTCAGCAGTCCCAGTTTCCCCATGACCGTACCAACACCCGCCTATTTATACCGGTCCCTGTATCCTGCTTTTCACAAGAAAAAACTTATGCTCGGATTTATTAAGTGATAAATTGTACGGTGATAAAGTACCAACCAATCAGCTCCTAACTGTCATTTTTCAAACACAGTCTGTGACATGGAAGAAGCTGATTGGTTGGTATTTATCACTGTGCAAGTTATCACTGTCCACGGCTTGATAAATCTGGGTCAAACTCAGAATACTTATTTCCCATAAGTTAAAACTCTTGCTACAAATAGCAGGAAAAGTAGAAGTAGGTTCCTATAAAACCTTATTTAGAAGGAATTATGAGGTGGGAGTAATCTTTCGGTAAGTTTCTGTGTGTTTTACATGTAAAATGACCTTCAGGCTGTGTGTATAAGGTGTATATGTACCATAAATGCATTCTGTGCTTAGATTTAGGTCCCATCACCATGATATCTCATTATGGTATGCAATTATTCCAAACTACGGAAAAATCCCATATCCAAAATACCTCTGGTCCCAAGCATTTTGGATAAGGGAGACTCAACCTGTATTATTACCGCCTCAGCATTACATCTTACCGGGAACCACCGACACAAGCTGCTCTGTGTTGTCTCGGCAATTGTGCGATGCAGTTTATAGAGTATATTTTTGGGCAGAGATATTCAACGCGCGTCCCTCCAGTTGCTGTTGAACCACACATCCTAGCATGCCCTGTCACAGTTTTGCTTTTAGAGCATGCTAAAACCGTGGCAAGACATGCTGAGTTATGTAGTGCCACAGCAGCTGGGTGGGACACCTGTTTTAAGGCCCATATAGACGAGCCGATGCAGGAGAGATGTGTGCTGAGCGAACCGCTCAGCACACATCTCTCCCGCCACTCAGCACAGCGCGATCTGTGCGGGGGGAGACGGGGGGGGCGCTCATTTCACCCAGCGGGTGAAGTGAGTGACCCGCTAGATTGGCCTGCATGCAGGCCAATCTAGCAGCAGTGATAGCGATGTGCGGGGCCGTGCATCGCTATCGCTGAGGGGGCTACACACGGAGCGATCATGCCGATATTCTAAGCAATCTAGTCAGATTGCTTAGAATATCGCTCCGTGAGTACCCCCCTTTAGAGTCCTTTATCAAATGGATAAGGAAGGATGCTTATGAGAACTTATGTCTGATGAGATAGATCTCATTACTACACAACTTTAAATTAATTTCTCTGACGTCCTAGTGGATGCTGGGACTCCGTAAGGACCATGGGGAATAGCGGCTCCGCAGGAGACAGGGCACAAGAATAAAAGCTTTAGGATCAGGTGGTGTGCACTGGCTCCTCCCCCCATGACCCTCCTCCAAGCCTCAGTTAGATTTTTGTGCCCGAACGAGAAGGGTGCAGGCTATCTGGCTCTCCTGAGCTGCTTAGAATAAAAGTATATTTTAGGTTTTTTATTTTCAGTGAGTCCTGCTGGCAACAGGCTCACTGCATCGTGGGACTAAGGGGAGAAGAAACGGACTCACCTGCGTGCAGAGTGGATTGGGTTTCTTAGGCTACTGGACATTCGCTCCAGAGGGACGATCACAGGTTCAGCCTGGATGGGTCCCGGAGCCGCGCCGCCGGCCCCCTTACAGAGCCAGAAGAGCGAAGAGGTCCGGTGAAATCGGCGGCAGAAGACGATCCTGTCTTCAGACTAAGGTAGCGCACAGCACCGCAGCTGTGCGCCATTGCTCTCAGCACACTTCACACTCCGGTCACTGAGGGTGCAGGGCTCTGGGGGGGAGCGCCCTGAGACGCAATATAACAGATAATACCTTAGGTTGGCAAAAGAATACATCACATATAGCTCTTGGGCTATATGGATGTATTTTAACCCCTGCCATTTTTACAGAAAAGAGCGGGAGATAAGGACGTCGTGAAGGGGCGGAGCCTATCTCCTCAGCACTAGTGATGAGCGAGGTTCGGTTTTACTCGGTTCTCAAAACGGCATCTTATTGGCTATCCAAAACACGTGACATCCGTGAGCCAATAAGATGCCGTTTTGAGAACCGAGTAAAACCGAGTAAAACCGAGTAAAACCGAACCCGCTCATCACTACTCGGCACACAAGCGCCATTTTCCCTCACAGCTCCGCTGGAAGGACGGCTCCCTGACTCTCCCCTGCAGACTTGCTACAGAATCAGGGTAAAAAAGAGAAGGGGGGGCACTATTGGCAGCTAAAAATTATATAAACAGCAGCTATAAGGGAATAACACTTATATAAGGTTATCCCTGTATATATATATATAGCGCTTGGTGTGTGCTGGCAGACTCTCCCTCTGTCTCTCCAAAGGGCTTGTGGGGTCCTGTCCTCTATCAGAGCATTCCCGTTGTGTGTGCTGTGTGTCGGTACGTGTGTGTCGACATGTATGAGGAGGAAAATGATGTGGAGGCGGAGCAATTGCCTGGGTTAGTGATGTCACCCCCTAGAGTGTCGACACCTGACTGGATGATCGTATTTAAAGAATTAAGTGATAATGTCAGCACTTTGCAAAGAACGGTTGATGACATGAGACAGCCGGCAAATCAATTAGTGCCTGTCCAGGCGTCTCAGACACCGTCAGGGGCCCTAAAACGCCCGTTACCTCAGTGGGTCGACACAGACCCAGACACAGATACTGAGTCTAGTGTCGACGGTGAGGAGACAAACGTAATGTCCAGTAGGGCCACACGTTACATGATCACGGCAATGAAGGAGGCATTGAACATTTCTGACACTACAAGTACCACAAAGAAGGGTATTATGTGGGGTGTGAAAAAACTACCAATAGTTTTCCCTGAGTCAGATGAGTTAAATGAGGTGTGTGATAAAGCGTGGGTTTCCCCTGACAAAAAACTGCTAATTTCTAAAAAATTATTGGCACTATATCCTTTCCCGTCAGAGGTTAGGACGCGTTGGGAAACAGGGTATATAAGGCGCTCACACGTTTATCTAAACAAGTAGCGTTACCGTCTCCTGATACGGCCACCCTCAAGGAACCAGCAGATAGAAGGCTGGAAAATATTCTTAAAAGTATATACACACATACTGGTGTTATACTGCGACCAGCAATCGCTTCAGCCTGGATGTGCAGTGCTGGAGTCGCGTGGTCGGATTCCCTGACTGAAAATATTGATACCCTGGATAGGGAATGTCCATTTCTGCCAGAAGAGCGTTATGGACGCGACAGTGGTCAGGCGATGCGGATTCCAAACGACATATGGAAGTATTGCCGTATAAAGGGGAGGAGTTATTTGGGGCTGGTCTATCGGACCTGGTGGCCACGGCAACGGCTGGAAAATCCACCTTTTTACCCCAGGTCACTTCACATCAGCAGAAAAAGACACCGTCTTTTCAAACTCAGTCCTTTCGTTCCCATAAGTACAAGCGAGCTAAAGGCCATTCCTTCCTGTTCCGGGGCAGAGGAAGGGGAAAAAGACTGCACCATGCAGCCGCTTCCCAGGAGCAGAAGCCCTCCCCTGCTTCTGCCAAGTCTTCAGCATGACGCTGGGGCTTTACAAGCAGACTCAGACATGGTGGGGGCCCGTCTCAAGAATTTCAACGCGCAGTGGGCTCACTCGCAAGTGGACCCCTGGATTCTACAAGTAGTATCGCAGGGGTACAAACTGGAATTCGAGGCGTTTCCCCCTCGCCGGTTCCTGAAGTCTGCTCTACCAAAGTCTCCCTCCGACAGGGAGGCAGTTTTGGAAGCCATTCACAAGCTGTATTCCCAGCAGGTGATAATCAAGGTACCCCTCCTACAACAGGAAAAGGGGTATTATTCCACGCTGTTTGTGGTACCGAAGCCGGACGGCTCGGTGAGACCAATTTTAAATCTGAAATCCTTGAACACTTACATAAAGAGGTTCAAATTCAAGATGGAATCACTCAGAGCGGTGATAGCAAACCTGGAAGAAGGGGACTATATGGTGTCTCTGGACATCAAGGATGCTTATCTCCACGTCCCAATCTACCCGTCTCACCAAGGGTACCTCAGGTTTGTAGTACAAAACTGTCATTATCTGTTTCAGACGCTGCCGTTTGGGTTGTCCACGGCACCTCGGGTCTTTACCAAGGTAATGGCCGAAATGATGATTCTTCTTCGAAGAAAAGGCATCTTAAAGTCGGAGTAGCACTATCTCAGGTAGTGTTACGTCAGCACGGGTGGATCCTAAATATTCCAAAATCCCAGCTGATTCCTACGACACGTCTACTGTTCCTAGGAATGATTCTGGACACAGTCCAGAAAAAGGTGTTTCTCCCGGAGGAGAAGGCCAGGGAGTTATCCGAGCTAGTCAGGAACCTCCTAAAACCAGGCCAGGTGTCAGTGCATCAGTGCACGAGGGTCCTGGGAAAAATGGTGGCTTCTTACGAAGCGATTCCATTCGGAAGATTCCATGCAAGAACTTTTCAGTGGGATCTACTGGACAAATGGTCCGGATCGCATCTTCAGATGCATCAGCGGATAACCCTGTCGCCAAGGACAAGGGTGTCTCTTCTGTGGTGGCTGCAGAGTGCTCATCTACTAGAGGGCCGCAGATTTGGCATTCAGGATTGGATCCTGGTGACCACGGATGCAAGCCTGAGAGGCTGGGGAGCAGTCACACAGGGAAGAAATTTCCAGGGCTTGTGGTCAAGCATGGAAGCATCTCTTCATATAAACATTCTGGAACTAAGGGCCATTTACAATGCCCTAAGTCAAGCGAAACCCCTGCTTCAGGGTCAGGCGGTATTGATCCAATCGGACAACATCACGTCAGTCGCCCACGTAAACAGACAGGGCGGCACGAGAAGCAGGAGGGCAATGGCAGAAGCTGCAAGGATTCTTCGCTGGGCGGAAAATCATGTGATAGCACTGTCAGCAGTCTTCATTCCGGGAGTGGACAACTGGGAAGCAGACTTCCTCAGCAGACACGACCTCCACCCGGGAGAGTGGGGACTTCACCCAGAAGTCTTCCACCTGATAGTAAACCGTTGGGAAGAACCAAAGGTGGACATGATGGCGTCCCATCTAAACAAAAAACTAGACAGATATTGCGCCAGGTCAAGGGACCCTCAGGCAATAGCGGTGGACGCCCTGGTAACGCCGTGGGTGTACCAGTCAGTGTATGTGTTCCCTCCTCTGCCTCTCATACCAAAGGTACTGAGAATCATAAGAAGGAGAGGAGTAAGAACTATACTCGTGGCTCCTGATTGGCCAAATGGACTTGGTACCCGGAACTTCAAGAGATGCTCACGGACGAACCGTGGCCTCTCCCTCTGAGAAAGGACCTGCTCCAGCAGGGGCCTTGTCTGTTCCAAGACTTACCGCGGCTGCGTTTGACGGCATGGCGGTTGAACGCCGGATCCTGAGGGAAAAAGGCATTCCAGATGAAGTCATCCCTACCCTGGTCAAGGCCAGGAAGGACGTAACCGCAAAACATTATCACCGCATTTGGCGAAAATATGTTGCGTGGTGTGAGGCCAAGAAGGCCCCTACAGAGGAATTTCAACTGGGTCGTTTCCTCCATTTCCTGCAAACAGGACTATCTATGGGCCTAAAATTAGGGTCCATTAAGGTTCAAATTTCGGCCCTGTCGATTTTCTTCCAGAAAGAACTGGCTTCAATGCCTGAAGTTCAGACATTTGTAAAAGGGGTACTGCATATACAGCCTCCTTTTGTGCCTCCAGTGGCACCTTGGGATCTCAATGTTGTGTTGAGTTTTCTAAAGTCACATTGGTTTGAACCACTCACCACTGTGGACTTCAAATATCTCACATGGAAGGTGACGATGCTGTTAGCCCTGGCTTCAGCCAGGCGGGTGTCAGAATTGGCGGCTTTATCATATAAAAGTCCTTACTTAATTTTTCATTCTGACAGGGCAGAATTGAGGACTCGTCCTCAATTTCTACCTAAGGTGGTTTCTGCATTTCACATGAACCAACCTATTGTGGTACCTGCGGCTACTAGGGACTTGGAGGACTCCAAGTTGCTTGACGTTGTCAGGGCCCTGAAAATATGTTTCCAGGACGGCTGGAGTCAGAAAATCTGACTCGCTGTTTATCCTGTATGCACCCAACAAGCTGGGTGCTCCTGCTTCTAAGCAGACGATTGCTCGTTGGATTTGTAGTACAATTCAGCTTGCACATTCTGTGGCAGGCCTGCCACAGCCAAAATCGGTAAAAGCCCATTCCACAAGGAAAGTGGGCTCATCTTGGGCGGCTGCCCGAGGGGTCTCGGCTTTACAACTTTGCCGAGCAGCTACTTGGTCAGGGGCAAACACGTTTGCAAAATTCTACAAATTTGATACCCTGGCTGAGGAGGACCTGGAGTTCTCTCATTCGGTGCTGCAGAGTCATCCGCACTCTCCCGCCCGTTTGGGAGCTTTGGTATAATCCCCATGGTCCTTACGGAGTCCCAGCATCCACTAGGACGTCAGAGAAAATAAGATTTTACTTACCGATAAATCTATTTCTCGTAGTCCGTAGTGGATGCTGGGCGCCCATCCCAAGTGCGGATTGTCTGCAATACTTGTATATAGTTATTGTTACAAAAATTCGGGTTATTATTGTTGTGAGCCATCTTTTCAGAGGCTCCTTTTCGTTTTATCATACTGTTAACTGGGTTCAGATCACAAGTTGTACGGTGTGATTGGTGTGGCTGGTATGAGTCTTACCCGGGATTCAATATCCTTCCTTATTATGTACGCTCGTCCGGGCACAGTGTCCTAACTGAGGCTTGGAGGAGGGTCATGGGGGGAGGAGCCAGTGCACACCACCTGATCCTAAAGCTTTTATTCTTGTGCCCTGTCTCCTGCGGAGCCGCTATTCCCCATGGTCCTTACGGAGTCCCAGCATCCACTACGGACTACGAGAAATAGATTTATCGGTAAGTAAAATCTTATTTTTTTTTTGCTAGATTGGTGGCGAATAATATTAAAAAAAAAAAAAAAAATTGTTCTTACTGCTGTTGTCGGGGACAGTTTCACATATACAGTAGGGCCCTCATTCCGAGTCGTTCGCTCAGTATTTTTCATCGCATCGCAGTGAAATTCCGCTTAGTGCGCATGCGCAATATTCGCACTGCGACTGCGCCAAGTATCTTTGCTATGAAGAAATTATTTTTACTCACGGCTTTTTCATCGCTCCGGCGATCGTAATGTGATTGACAGGAAATGGGTGTTACTGGGCGGAAACACGGCGTTTTATGGGCGTGTGGCTGAAAACGCTACCGTTTCCGGAAAAAACGCAGGAGTGGCCGGAGAAACGGGGGAGTGGTTGGGCGAACGCTGGGTGTGTTTGTGACGTCAAACCAGGAACGAAAAGCACTGAACTGATTGCACAGGCAGAGTAAGTCTGAAGCTACTCTAAAACTGCTAAGTAGTTTGTGATCGCAATATTGCGAATACATCGGTCGCAATTTTAAGATGCTAAGATACACTCCCAGTAGGCGGCGGCTTAGCGTGTGTAACTCTGCTAAATTCGCCTTGCGACCGATCAACTCGGAATGAGGGCCTATGTCCCTAAATGATATGACCCAGAGAATTAGGGGAATTTGCAAACATTTTATGTTACATGCAGAAATATAAGAATTGTGCTGTGCAGTTCATCAATATTAAAATATAGGGACATCCCATGGACAAATCTCTGTAAATCGTGGTTATTAGGGACCGATGGCACCCACGCACAATACACGCATAGTAACCTGAGTTTTCAAAGGAAAATTAATCAACCTTAAGGTTTGTCATCAAAAATTTTCTCTTTGATTGAGGCCATTAAATACCTCTGTAGATATGTCGCTGCAATGGTTGGCTTGCTGCCTCTCAGCTGTGAGGTCTCTGGTGTTGCTTCCAGCTAACGTCCGGTATGTGTGGAGTTTGTATGTTCTCTCAAATGTTTTTGTGTGGGATTGCTGTGTGTGCTCCGATTCCCCCCCACCCCACACACACTCCAAACACATACTGGTAGTTAAAGTGGTTTCTGACAGCAAATTACCACTAGTGCGTATATGTATGTGTACATGTGTTACAGTCTGATAATAAATTGTAAGCTTCGCTGTTACAGGGTCTGACGTGAATGACAAAATATTCTCTGTAAAGCGCTGCAGTATATGTGTGCACTATATAAGTATCTGTTCATTAATAAATCACTGCTAGTTTATTAAAATGTTGCTGATAAACCATTTTTAGTATTCCGTTATCTGTTTGCCTCTCCGTCCATGTGACAGAACACACGGCACTACCTCATGTTCATCAGAACCCGCTGACATCACATGATACATCCCACTTAAGGCAAAGTTACTTGTTGTTATTCCCGATCGCCTCATCCGTGGTCATAAGTTAGACCGCAAAATCTGGTGATTAGATAAAGGTTCTCGTTCCAACATTTGTCTTACAGGAAGAAACTTGTACTATACCTGCCTGTAATTACTGAATAATGTGTATGTGTGTGTGTGTGTGTGTGTATGTATGTGTATGTGTATGTATGTATGTATGTATGTATATATATATATATATATATATATATATATATATATATATATATATATATATATATAATGTGTATATATATATATATACACCAAAAATGCCACGGGCAGCCTTGGCTGCTAGACACACGGGCGTTCCAATGATGTGATGAGAGTACCAGCATTGAGCGTATGTTATTGCACTTTCACTTTTACCTCAGTAAACGTGTCGGCTGCTTTCCCAGTGAATATTATTCAGCAAACAATTGTTCTGCCTGTGCTGCGCATATACGACAAGGTCTCAGGATTATTTTAGAGGTGTGGGAACAAGATGACGCCTGTCCGGCAATAAGCCCAAAGTCTTTATCCCTGGGTGGGGTCTGTTGCCAATTATCGCTTCATGTTTAGTGAATACGTGCCAGTGCATGATATAAGTATAAGCGTTTTCTGTGACCCAGTAGGAGCCTGTCCTGTACATACATAGGGAAGGAGAAGGAGAAGAAAGTAATCTTATGGAGACAATCGTGGGTTCAATTGAAATTAAAGCACTTTTTATTGATGTACACTAAAATATAGTTCACTTACAACGATGCAAAATACTGTATATAAGGGGGGGAAGGTAGTGACTGGTGAATGGAGTGACGTTAATGAGAAAAATGTGTCCACGAATTTCACCAGCGTCAGTTTACACCGGCACGCAGTGTAAAGTGTGCAATGCGGAAACTTAGTTCACCCATGCGCGCAGAGCGCAGTGGTGGATTCCTGTAATTGTAACCCGGTGAAGCAATCTCACTGTGTGGTTCCCAGCACGATGACGTGGGTACCGGGTAACTGCCCAGAGCTATTCAATTGACCGCATCACGCCCAACGCTTAAGTCAGCGAGACGCCGTTTTACGCGACTAATGCCTTGTGCTTAGGTCGCGATGCCAGTGCATGCGGTAACACCGCGACTAGCCCTGAGGTACTACTTAAGTCTAATATTTTGTCGCACCTTTAGGAGGATGTTGGCAGAAATCACTAGTTGCGGGTTTACCCCGCACCCAAATGAATAGCTCCAGGCATTTCACCCGGGAGCCTTATCACCGCTCTGAGAATTGAATGGCGCCCTATTGAGACCTGAAAATAAATTGGAGAGAGATCAAGTACCAACTAATCCATTTTTAACTTCTTTTACAGAATGTGTTTGAAAAATGACAGGAGCTGATTGGTTGGTGCTTTATCTCCCCCTAGGAACTAACCAATCAGCCATCAGCGTTCAGCTGATCATTTATCTGCTGTTCCAGTGATTACCGCTGTCCCCATAGGAACTCGCTGGATAACTCAATACTGGGATGGTGTTACCCGTGGGACTTAAGGGATAGATTAAGAATGGGGCATGTGGGCCTACAGCCCCAGGCCTCCACATAAAAATAGGCCCATCATCGTCTTATATTTAGACCCCCTCAGTGATATTCTCATAGCTTGGTATTAAACCTTGCTTTACCACATGGACTCGGCAAACATTAGGTAGGGGTTAAGTGTAATGTAGGTCTTGGCGCTGGCAGACTTTGTATAGCAGTACGTGCCATGACTGTGTATTGCAGAAACCCCCCCTTTTCTTTCTTTCCTCCTGTGTTTTGTAGTGAGCATGTGACAGGTGCCACCCACTGGGGCGGAGACTCCTATAAGGCTGGCTGCACGCCCGGGTCTCATGTAAACAGATCTGGCACTGACAGTAGCTGCGTGTTGTGTTATTACAGAATGCAGTTTTTCCCTCCCATCCACATCCATCTGAAGAAGCACAATGGGAGCTCCGGCGGGTACGTTTTATTCCTTCCCTGGGAATAAGAGCGGCGTTCTCTGCCTGATTGCAGAAATCCTGGAATGCTGGCACGCACTCAAGTATATTTATTTACACAGGGGGGACTTCCAAAGCGAAAGTGTTTCTAGTTTGTGACATCTGTTGTATCAGTTGCAGCCTTTCAGCGTTAGGTTTGTATCTTGGGGGGCGATAGTTCCTTTTGTAGTCACGGCGCATCTCGGTAGGGTTATATTCGCCGCTTTGTGTAGAAAGCTATTTTGTAAACGTAAATTGTACGGTGGTTCTTGGGGAGAAGATATTACTATGTGCAGTAGTGATGCCAAATGGGTCCTAAAATTGCAATTTATTTTACGTGTCTGAACATGTCTTGCGCTGAATGCAGTGTACACATTGCAGGACTGCATTATTATCTATACACCTGCACTGACGGTGCTGTACCGGATTTCTGCTGCATTCAGCGTACACACTACAGGACTGTATTATCACCTACAGTATACACCTGCACTGACGGTGCTGTACCAGATTTCTGCTGCATTCAGCGTACACACTGCAGGACTGTATTATCACCTACAGTATACACCTGCACTGACTGTGCTGTACCAGATTTCTGCTGCATTCAGCGTACACACTGCAGGACTGTATTATCACCTACAGTATACACCTGCACTGACAGTGCTGTACCGGATTTCTGCTGCATTCAGCGTACACACTGCAGGACTGTATTATCACCTACAGTATACACCTGCACTGACTGTGCTGTACCAGATTTCTGCTGCATTCAGCGTACACACTGCAGGACTGTATTATCACCTACAGTATACACCTGCACTGACGGTGCTGTACCAGATTTCTGCTGCATTCAGCGTACACACTGCAGGACTGTATTATCACCTACAGTATACACCTGCACTGACGGTGCTGTATCGGAGTTCTGCTACATTCAGCGTACACATTTCAGGACTGTATTATTACCTACAGTATACACCTGCACTGACGGTGCTGTACCGGATTTCTGCTGCATTCAGCGTACACACTGCAGGACTGTATTATCGCCTACAGTATACACCTGCACTGACTGTGCTGTACCAGATTTCTGCTGAATGCAGCGTACACATTGCAGGACTGCATTATTATCTATACACCTGCACTGACGGTGCTGTACCGGATTTCTGCTGCATTCAGCGTACACACTGCAGGACTGTATTATCACCTACAGTATACACCTGCACTGACGGTGCTGTACCGGATTTCTGCTGCATTCAGCGTACACACTGCAGGACTGTATTATCACCTACAGTATACACCTGCACTGACGGTGCTGTACCGGATTTCTGCTGCATTCAGCGTACACACTGCAGGACTGTATTATCACCTACAGTATACACCTGCACTGACGGTGCTGTACCGGATTTCTGCAGTATAAACCAGCCAGTGAAGCCGATCCTTTATATACTATAGACCGGTGGGCTTATATCCCCTTCCAGTAATACAGTATACGCATTCTGTAGCTATCAGGATCTGTTGCAGGGCTGGATTACAATAATTAGACTGGAGAATCAAACTGGCCTAATAAGAGACCTTGAGGTGTTATTTCATTGTGTGTTTTTCTCTGGCTTCAAGTGACTTGCATTTTATTCAGTGTCTGGTTATTGCGTGCATGCCCATTCATAGTACAAGTGTCTCTAGTGCAGCCTATGGCCTTCTGTTGATTGTAGAACTAGAAGTCTCAGCATGCCCCCACTTTGCCAGATTCCACTTGCTGCAGCTTTACATTAGGCTCTGGCTAGTTGAGCGTGCTGGGACTTGTAGTTCAACAGTAGCAGGAGGATGTCTGCATGACCAGGTCGTAGACTATACCTGCATTGGGTACCTAGCCGGGGGAGGTGCTCGTAACTTGCCGTATTTCTGCTGTAAAGTCCATGTTTCATCCAAGTGTCTATTGCTGGGGAGGTGTGTGGGTTTTGCTGTTGGATGAGCACATCTACATGGTGCTCTGTGTAAGGGAAGTAGTATCTGAGAAGCAGCCAGGCAGTAACGACGCTGCCTCGCGGCTCGCCCAGCGATTGCAGCTACTTCATCCCCAGTGGAATTTTCCAGCCACCTGGAAGGGTGTAACGTAAGGAATTAGAATGAGAGGGATGACACAAAGCATCGGGATAGGAGTGTGGGGAGGACGCGTGCCTCAGGGTTCTGTTGTTACTGGAGACAAAATACACCAAACCCCACTCACATGGGAGGACAGAGGGGGCTGCGTGTGCTGTGTGTATAGTGACATACCGGATCCAGCATCCGGGTCTGAGCCCCCTTACATGGGAGGACAGAGGGGGCTGCGTGTGCTGTGTGTATACTGACATACCGGAACCAGCATCCGGGTCTGAGCCCCCTCACATGGGAGGACAGAGGGGCTGCGTGTGCTGTGTGTATACTGTCATACCGGAACCAGCATCCGGGTCTGAGCCCCCTCACATGGGAGGACAGAGGGGGCTGCGTGTGCTGTGTGTATAGTGACATACCGGATCCAGCATCCGGGTCTGAGCCCCCTTACATGGGAGGACAGAGGGGCTGCGTGTGCTGTGTGTATACTGTCATACCGGAACCAGCATCCGGGTCTGAGCCCCCTCACATGGGAGGACAGAGGGGGCTGCGTGTGCTGTGTGTATACTGACATACCGGATCCAGCATCCGGGTCTGAGCCCCCTCACATGGGAGGACAGAGGGGCTGCGTGTTTTGTGTGTGTATACTGACATACCGGAACCAGCATCCGGGCCTGAGCCCCCTCACATGGGAGGACAGAGGGGCTGTGTGTATACTGACATACCGGATCCAGCATCCGGGTCTGAGCCCCCTCACATGGGAGGACAGAGGGGGCTGCGTGTGCTGTGTGTATACTGACATACCGGATCCAGCATCCGGGTCTGAGCCCCCTCACATGGGAGGACAGAGGGGGCTGCGTGTGCTGTGTGTATACTAACATACCGGAACCGGCATCCGGGTCTGAGCCCCCTCACATGGGAGGACAGAGGGGCTGCGTGTGCTGTGTGTATACTGACATACCGGAACCAGCATCCGGGTCTGAGCCCCCTCACATGGGAGGACAGAGGGGCTGCGTGTTTTGTGTGTGTTTACTGACATACCGGATCCAGCATCCGGGTCTGAGCCCCCTCACATGGGAGGACAGAGGGGGCTGCGTGTGCTGTGTGTATACTGACATACTGGATCCAGCATCCGGGTCTTAGCCCCCTCACATGGGAGGACAGAGGGGGCTGCGTGTTTTGTGTGTGTGTGTTTGGGTGTGTACTGAGAGACCATGTGACCTCCTGGGCGACAGCCATGGTCATGCTTGTCATGGTGATGGGCCTATCTTTATGTGGAAGCCTTGGCCTGTAGCCCCATCTGCCCCACTGTAAATCTGACCCTGATTACTGCCATAGTCTGTTCTTTCTCTTTAATTAAAATAATAAATTACTGTTTTTTTACGTCAGTATAAGATCATTGGTCTGATGGCTGCGATGCATTGTTATACTAATATGTGATTTGTGTCTCTGTCCTGCAGCCCATCCATGAGCCCAGACTTCCAGCATTACAGCTTCAGAATGCCTAACATTGGGTTCCAGAACCTTCCCCTCAACATCTACATCGTGGTGTTTGGCACGGCGATATTCGTGTTCATCTTGAGCCTTCTCTTCTGCTGCTACCTGATCCGGTACGTTCTGTTTGCTTCATAGGCACTGCAGTTTTGCCAGGCTGCCATTGGAGGCGCTAGGTTGGGAAACGTGACTCCTGCCCTCTGTAACATATGGTCGTTGGGCGTTTTTTTATTTTTTTTATTGTAAATATACAGTATATATATTTTTTAATGGCCACAAGATGAGAGAGCCTAGATTAAGGGACTGTACCGCACTGTGGACCACCGTGATTGTACTCTTATAAGCACTGAGTTACCCCAGCCAGTGGAAAGGCCCTAATACTACAAGAGAGGCCGGCTCTTGCTCCCCTAGATAGGAAGACATCTTGGGGTAAATTTACTAAGATGGGAGTTCTATTTAAGATGGGATGTTGCCCATAGCAACCAATCAGATTCTGCTTATCATTTATCTAGCACCTTCTAGAAGATAATACCTGGAATCTGGTTGCTAAGGGCAACATCTCATCTTAAATAGAACTCCCATCTTAGTAAATTTACCCCCTCGTTGGCAGTAATGATGCAGACCACCACTCCTTTCGAAATCCCTGGATTAATGCCTGCGGACCCATTACTCTGAGAAACAAGGCCTTGCCCTGATTTATCTGCTTGGTAATATTCCTGGGGTCCCAATGGCGCAACCTCACAATTTTCCAGTATTCCATAAAGACACACAAAACATATAACGTTATGTAAATGTCACCTTTTACAGTTCTATAATCAACCAAATATTGACCTGGCATGCAAAGGGTACAGAGAGAGGATTGGTGCAGGTGTGTGATAATGTTATATATTAGGGTGCCTGCGCGGAGTGCAGCAACCCAGCAAAATCCTCCTGGCTTAGTGATGGTCTCCAGGTTTATCTGCCCTACATGGGCCTGCATTGGGGGAGTAGAGAGCACGGCAAGATCTGTGTACAGGAGGAAGGGTCAGCTTGGTGTGTAGCCTGCAGGTGAGGGCGCACTTGTGGCCATGTCAGTGCCCAGCCCACCACGTATGTTTGTGATTATAGTGGCTTGTTATATATTAATAATTCACTCTGCTATGCCCATTCACCCCCCAGGCAGGGTCCTACGCACACATTTATCAATCTCCTCTTCATACACAGATTATTTTCTTTATTACTGCACAACTCCTCATTAATGCATACTCTGCATTTGGGAGAACGATGTGTTCCTACAGCAATTATCTTGTGTGTGTATATGGTTAGAGCGAGATACTAATTTGTCTTATACATGGCTGTCTGGAACCTGGCAGTGGCACAAACTCTATACTCTCTAAAGGTCATTCAGTAACTCGAGCTTTATAAATCAAATTATAACGTAGCGCTTGGAGCACGTCTCATCTGTGGTTATTACATGCAATTTATAATCTTCTGTTCTTTAGTTATCTTTATAAAGCTTTTATTTGGGATCCAGTTTTTTTTTTTGTAATGAATAGCAAAATAAGATGGAGGCATTGTGTAAGTGCTTTGTCCCGTAAGAAGCTACTAGCTGCGGTACATAGTGTGACCTGATTGCTTAAGAGAAGCGTAAACTCCAAAATGAAAATGTTCAGGTGGAAAAACAATACACTGTTCAGCGTTACCCGGGCATTCCACTGCAGCTCTGTTATATAGTAAAGTAGAAACTCCAACCCCCCCTCCCAACTCTTACTTCATCCAATCTATATAGTGCATTTGTCTGCAGCAAGACTGCAAAGTGGTCAGTCATGCTCTGCCTGCTCAGTTAGAGCCGCACCTCCCTCCATACAGGTCTCCTCAGAGGATAAAACACCAACCAATCAGCTCCTACATTATTATTCAAGCACAGCCTGTAACATGACAGGTAGAAGTTCATTGGTTAGTACTTTATCTCTCTCCACTTCAAGGTTTGATAACATTTTCCCCTATGGGAGAGAAAGACGGACAAGTTTAGTATAAACTCTCCAGTTCCGTTTATATGTCTTTTGGTTTGTTAATGTATAAACTTTTTGGGGTGTGTTACTTACACAAGATTGCACGCTCATATGTGTGTGACCCCAGGCCCAGTTTGGTTGGCCCTCCAATCCGTGGCTCGTCATTACTATGCGACGGGTGTGCAATAAGTTTCGGTATGCACAAAAAGTATTTTATTTACAAACAAAGTGAACATTACATTCTTTCAAAGTCAGGTGGTGTCTCCTCTGCCTGCAGTGCGCATCCGGAAACTTAGCGCACACCCCTCGTACAGGGGTATAGTTGGAAATGCAAACACTCCAAGTAAGATTATTATTTTTAGACTGCCAAATATGCAAAGCAAGCCCTGTAATTACTGTGGGGATAACAAGTGTTTGCTAGTACTTCAGTGCCCGCCTATCCTGGCAGCTGCCTGTGTGTCACCTAGGCTGGCAACGTCTAGGCACAGTGGGTGATTTCCCAGGGGCAGAGTTTACCTTCCTGTGGGGAAATTATAAGTTTCCCAGCATCTGCTGTCTCATAGCTGCCCAGTCACTTTTGTTTTGGTTTCCTTTTCATGTGAGGATCATGTGATGTGACCGTTTCACCGTAACACAAACATGGGACAGAACTGAAAGTAAACTGCAGCTGCGCAGATCGTATCAGGCAAATATTTGCTGCCAGGTCTCAGTCCGCCCTCTGTGGGAGACTGTTGGCAGGAAAGAATAAAGATGTTTTCCCATTAAAGGGAATAATAAATCTAAATGTACAAACATCTGAATTCCTCTTTGTAGGCTGTCTGCTTGCAACCTCATTAGCAAGCTCCATGAAACTGCATGTTGACTGTCCGTTAACTAGGAGACTGCAAGCACTGCCGTCTCATAAGAACTCACAAATAAAATACTGTATGTTGACTGTATGTTTAATATCAAGCAGCTGCACAGCAGTGTTTCTCTTATGTCCTAGAGGATGCTGGGGTCCACATTAGTACCACGGGGTATAGACGGGTCCACCAGGAGCCACGGGCACTTTAAGAGTTTAATAGTGTGGGCTGGCTCCTCCCTCTATGCCCCTCCTACCAGACTCAGTTTAGAAAATGTGCCCGGAGGAGCTGGTCACAGCTAGGGGAGCTCCTAGAGCTTTTCTGGTTTTTTTTTTTTTTTTAAGAGATGTTAGGCACAGGGAGGCTGCTGGCAACAGCCTCCCTGCTTTGTGGGACTTAGGGGGGGGGGAGTAGTGTCCAACCCTTGAGGTTAATGGCCACTATCTCTGCTGACAGGACACTGAGCTCCTGAGGCATGCCGCCACCCCCAACAGAGCCAGAAGATCGCGGTGGTGAGTAGGACATCAGTGACCCGACAAGCGGGTAGCCGGTGAGAATGGCGGAATCGGGGTAGGAGCGCAGCGCTGATGCTGCGCTCTGGAGAGCTCAGATGCAGACAGTGTGGCGCTTTAAGGGGCGCCCTGGGCCAGCGCTATACCCTACAAACTGGTCACTAGCTTTCAGGGACTCTGTCTACTGCCAGCGTTTATTACCTCAGGCCAGTATAAAGATTTAAAAGTGTGGGAAGACGCGCCATTACAAGGGGGCGGAGCTTCTCCTCAGAGCGGATCCAGCACTCTTCAGCGCCATTTTATCGCTGCAGATCAAACACAGACATGCTGACAGGGAGCGCTGACCCTCCACATCACTCCAGCTATCCTGTATGGTACCAGGGGGTGTAGAAGGGGGGAGAGTGTTTTATTTACAACATTAACTGAGTAATCTATTAAGGTTTCTCAGTCAGCGCCAGGCTCTCATTATTATAACTGCCTACTGGGCGCTGTGTGTGCTGGCTCCTGAACTCTGTGTCTCTCTGAAGGTACTTGGGAGAAACTGTGTCTGACATTTTCGTGTGTGTGTGTGTGTTATATAGCTCACATTACAATGTCCAGGGACTCTGTCTTGTGCTGCAGAGTATGTATCTTCTCCAGTGGAGGCTATTCCATGTACTCAGGAATGCAATATACTGTCTAGGCCTTCTGAATCTGAACCCCAGTGGGTGGCTTCTATTAAGGGTATGATATCCCATATTTCATCTAGGATAGCTCATAATGAGACTGAAACACAGGTTTTAAAACAATCTGTAGAGGTTTTGTCTTATTCTACTCCCGTTACCTCATCTTAATCCCCTGGTATATGCCCCCAAAAGCGTGCTCTTGCCCAAATAATGCAAGTCGACACGGTTACCGAATCTGATACAGGAGATGGGGATGGGGATATACTGATGGGGGAAGCCTCCCTTGCTAAGGGGGTGCAGCTCATGATTGAGGCTATACGGGACGTTTTACGCATTACGGACAAAGTTCGAGGAGGCTTATTTTACTGACAATAAGAAAGTCTCCTTTACCTTCCCTGCGTCTAAAGCATTAAACACATTATTTGAGAAATCCTGAAGAGGATAGGAAAAAGTGGGAAAAAACCCTTTAGTAGATGCTTCTGCATCTAGATTGTCTAAAAGGGTGGTTTTACCTGCCCCCGGGTCTACCGCTTTGAAAGAGCCGGCAGACCGCAAGATTGAGACTACGCTCAAATCCATATACACTGCGTCGGGAGTGGCACTAAGGCCCACTATCGCTTGTGCATGGATTTCTAAAGCCATAGTAAAGTGGTCAGGCACGTTACTAGAGGATTTAGATACTATTGACAAAAGTGACATTGAAATGTTTTTACGTCACGTACAGGATTCTGCAGGTTTCATGGTGGAGGCCATGAAGGACCTTGGTAATCTGAATGCACGGACATCTTCCTTAGCTGTCTCGGCACGCAGGGGACTCTGGCTACACCAATGGTCTGCGGATGCGGAATCCAGGAATAGTGTGGAGAACCTACCCTTCACAGGTCAGGCTCTATTTGGGGAGGCTTTGGATGCGTGAATCTCCACGGCAACCGCGGGTAAGTCAACCTTCCTTCCCTCAGCCACTCTGACGGCAAAGAAGTCCTTTTCTACGTCTACGATGCAATCCTTTTGGACTGCAAAGGTTAAGAAGTCCAAAGCCTCTTCCACCTTCTTCAGAAGTGGTCGGGGAAAATCCAGAAAACCTGCACCGACAGGTTCCCAGGAACAGAAGCCGGCTTCTGTTTCCTCAAAATCGTCAGCATGACGATGGACCTCCCAGCCTGGAGATCGGACAGGTGGGAGCTTGTCTGCGAAATTTCAGTCAGGTCTGGGTGTCCTCAGGCCTGGACCCCTGGGTGGGTGCAAGATATTGTATCCCAGGGGTACAGACTGGAGTTTCAAGAACTCCCACCTCACAGATTCTTCAAATCGGGCTTACCAGCTTTGCTGACAGAAAGGGCTATCCTGCAGGAAGCCATTAAAAAATTGGAAAAGGCAAATGTCATTATTACAGTTCCACCTCATCTGGAAAACAAGGGTTTTTACTCCAACCTACAGTATTCGTGGGACCGAAACCGGACAGTTTAGTCAGACCAATATTGAACCTCAAATCGTTAAATCCTTATTTGAGGTAATTCAAGTTCAAGATGGAATCTCTGAGGGCGGTGATCTTCGGTCTGGAGGAGGGGGAATTCCTGGTCTCACTGGATATCAAGGATGCATACCTTCACATTCCAATTTGGCCGCCACACCAGGCGTATCTCAGATTTGCTCTGTTAGACTGTCACTATCAGTTCCAGGCGCTGCCATTCGGCCTATCCACGGCACCGATGGTGTTCCCCAAGGTAATGGCAGAGATGATGCTACTCCTCCGCAAGCAGGGAGTGAACATAATTCCATATCTGGACGATCTGCTGATAAAAGCGTCGTCCAGGGAGAAATTGTTACAGTCCATTGTTCTCACAACTCGACTACTCAGGGATCATGGGTGGATCCTGAATCTTCCAAAGTCACATTTGGAGCCAACAAGGAGATTGTCTTTCCTAGGGATGATCCTCGATACGGAAGTGCAGAGGGTATTTCTACCGGTGGAGAAAGTGTTGGTGATACAGAAAATGGTCCGTGAGTTCTTGAAGCCTGCCCGGGTATCGGTTCAGCAGTGCATTCGCCTTCTGGGGAAGATGGTGGCCTCCTACGAGGCTCTATAGTACGGAAGATTTCATGCACGGTCCTTCCAACTGGATCTCCTGGACAAGTGGTCGGGATCTCACCTACACATGCACCAGAGAATTCGTCTGTCGCTGAAAGCCAGGATTTCACTCCTGGTGGCTGCATGTGCCTCACCTTCTGGACGGCCGCAGGTTCGGGATTCAGAGCTGGATCCTTCTAACCACAGATGCAAGTCTCAGACACTGGGGCGCGGTCACCCAAGGGGAAAACTTCCAAGGAAAGTGGTCAAGTCTGGAATCCATTCTTCCAATAAACATTCTGAAACTAAGGGCCGTGTACAATGACCTTCTACAAGCGGCACATCTTCTGCAAGATCAGGCCATTCAGTTGCAGTCGGACAATGTAACGACGGTTGCCTACATAAACCGACAATGCGGAACGAAGAGCAGAGCTGCAATGGCAGAGGTATCAAAGATCCTCCTATGTGCAGAAAAACACGCGATGGCGCTGTCAGCAATCTTCATTCCGAGAGTGGACAACTGGGAAGCGGACTTCCTCAGCAAGCACGATCTCCATCCAGGAGAGTGGGGACTCCACCCCGAGGTGTTCGCAGAGTTGACAAGTCTTTGGGCGTCCCTCAAATAGACATGATGGCCTCTTGCCTCAACAAGAAGCTTCGCAGGTACTGTTCCAGGTCAAGAGAGACCCACAAGCAGTGGCGGTGGACGCACTGGTAACTCCGTGGATCTTCCAGACGGTGTATGTGTTTCCTCCACTTACACTCATCCCAAATATTCTAAAACTTATAAAAAGAACAAGAGTTCAGGTGATTCTCATTGCTCCAGAGTGGCCAAGACGAGCTTGGCACGCGGATCATCTGAAGTTACTGCTGGAAGATCCGAGGCCTCTTCCTCTTCGAGAGGACCTTCTGCAACGGGGGCCGTTCTCTTATCAAGACTTACCGCGGCTTCGTTTGACGGCATGGAGGTTGAACGCCTGATCTTAGCTCGGAAAGGCATTCCGAACAAGGTTATTCCTACCCTGATCCAGGCTAGGAAAGGAGTAACGTATAAACATTACCATCGCATTTGGAAAAAGTATGTGTCTTAGTGTGAATCCAAGAAGTTTCCTAGGGTGGAGTTTCAACTTGGGCTTTTTCTCCTCTTCCTGCAAGCAGGTGTGGATGTGGGTCTGAGTTTGGGCTCCATAAAGGTCTAGATTTCGGCCTTGTCCATTTTCTTTCAGAAACAATTTGCTTCCCTCCCTGAGGTTCAGACTTTCTTGAAAGGGGTCCTGCACATCCAGCCTCCCTTTGTGCCTCCTACCGCACCTTGGGATCTTAACGTGGTTTTGCTGTTCCTGCAATCGGATTGGTTCAAGGGGGTAATTCCAAGTTGATCGTAGCAGGACATTTTTTAGCAGTTGGGCAAAACCATGTGCACTGCAGGGGAGGCAGATATAACATGTGCAGAGAGAGTTAGATTTGGGTGGGTTATTTTGTTTCTGTGCAGAGTAAATACTGGCTGGTTTATTTTTACACTGCAATTTAGATTGCAGATTGAACTCACCACACCCAAATCTAACTCTCTCTGCACATGTTATATCTGCCTCTCCTGCAGTGCACATGGTTTTGCCCAACTGCTAAAACATTTCCTGCTGCGATCAACTCAGAATTACCCCCCGAGCCTCTACAAGAGGTTGAGGTCAAGTTTCTCACTTGGAAGGCGGTCACACTGTTGGCATTGGCATCAGCTAGGTGTGTGTCTGTACTGGGGGCTTTGTCTAACAAGAGCCCATACTTAATTTTCCATGAAGAGAGAGATGAGCTCCGGACGTGTCAGCAGTTTCTTCCTAAGTTTGTGTCGGCTTTTCATATCAATCAACCTATTGTGGTGCCAGTGGCTACTGACTCCTCAATTACCTCAAAGTAATTGAAAGTAGGTAATTGAATTCAAAGTAGGATGTTGTGAGGGCTTTGAAGATTTCTGTGAAGAGAACTTCTCGTCACAGAAAATCGGACACTCTGTCTGTCCTATATGCTTTCAATAAGATTGGGTGTCCTGCTTCTAAGCAGACGATTTCTCGCTGGATCAGGTTCACTATCCAGCACGCTTATACTTTAGCAGGATTGCCGTGTCCTAAATCTGTTAAGGTCCACTCTACTCGTAAGGTGGGTTCTTCCTGGGCGGCTGCCCGGGGTGTTTCGGCTTTACAGCTTTGCCGAGCGGCTACTTGGTCAGGGTCGAACACGTTTGCTAAAATCTACGCGTTCGATACTTTGGCCTCTGAGGACCTACAGTTTGGTCATTCAGTTTTGCAGGAGCCTCCGTGCTCTCCCTCCCGTACTGGGAGCTTTGGTACATCCCCATGTTACTAATGTGGACCCCAGCATCCTCTAGGACATAAGAGAAAATAGGATTTTAATTATCTAACTGTAAATCCTTTTCTCGTAGTCCGTAGAGTATGCTGGGCGCCCGCCCAGCGCTTTGTTCTCCTGCTGTTCAGTACGGCCTTGTTACTTGGTTAAGTGCTGCATTGTTACTTGTTTAAGTACTGTTGTTCAGCTGTTGCTGACTTGTTCAAGCTGGTTAGTTTGGTTTGCCTTGTTATGTGTGAGCTGATGTGAATCTCACCACTATCTGTGTATTTCCTTCTCTCAAAGTATGTCCGTCTCCTCGGGCACAGTTTCTAGACTGAGTCTGGTAGGAGGGGCATAGAGGGAGGAGCCGGCCCACACTGTTAAACTCTTAAAGTGCCCATGGCTCCAGGTGGACCCGTCTATACCCCATGGTACTAATGTGGACCCCAGCATCCTCTACGGACTACGAGAAAAGGATTTACCGGTAGGTAATTAAAATCCTATTTTTGCACAATGTCAGACAAGCTATGACACAGTATTGGAACCCTTAGAATATACATAAGTTCTATAATGTTTGCAATAGTGATGGTCTATAATGCTCATTGTACTGTATTTGGTTTGGTCATCAGTTTTGCATAGTCGCTTTACTGTTTTGTAATTAGACCTTATATACTATATAGATGTTTATATTGTAGTATATAATAAACCAGTGAATGGAAAACCTACAGAGAGGAATGTTAGATCTTATTACATGCCCCTAGCAATGACTGTCCACATGTGGGTAACCCTAGTAGGGTGTAGTATGGTATGCCGGGGCCGGGCTCCCGGCGACCAGCATAACGGCGCCGGGAGCCCGACCGCCGGCATACCGACAGCGTGGCGAGCGCAAAGGAGCCCCTCGCGGGCTCACTGCACACGCCACGCTGCGGGCACGGTATTCTCCCTCCAGGCGGGTCGTGGACCCCCACAGGGGAGAATATCTGTCGGTATGCCGGGTGTCGTGATTCCGGCGCCGGTATACTGTGCGCCGGGATCTCGACATTCGGCATACTGAAGACCTCCCCCCTAGTATACTGTAATATAACCGTACACTAAGCTCTCTTACCCCCCACGCCTCGCCATTTATTCTAATTGGAGATGCCTGGTAAATGAGTTTATAAATGAAATGAATGTGTAAGAATCCCCAGTACTCAAGGTTTCAGCCTGTGCCTGTTGTACAGATTTCTCTTTGAACTCCAAGGGGTAAATTTACTAAGATGGGAGTTCTATTTAATATGGGATGTTGCCCATAGCAACCAATCAGACTCCAGGTATTATCTTCTAAAAGGTGTTAGATAAATGAGAAGTAGAATCTGATTGGTTGCTATGGGCAACATCCCATCTTAAATAGAACTCCCATCTTAGTAAATTTACCCCCAAGACCTTAAAGCTGTCTACAGTTGTGGTAATCTGGGGCATGTGCTTCCCTGTCAGGCTGCAGTTGCCTTTGTACCTCTACCTTTATACATCCACGTGTCATGGTGGCTCTTACTGACGGACACATTGCACCCAAAGCACACAACTCAACACAACGGTGTCTAATTTCCTCTACACTGACAACACTAATCGCTGGTCTGCTGCTTTGGGTTAGGAGAAATCCGAATTATTATATTGGATGACTCCCAACATACAAAAAATATACCTAGTTCTTCACTTTATAAAAAAAAAAGAAAGTTTCAATAATTTTATTGAAAAGGTTTTAAAATATGTCATAAAGTTGATTTCAAATTTGGTTGCTGTGGGTTACACCGACTTTCCTGCACCGTTACCTGTTAGGCGGTTTGATTGTTCCAAACCTGGAGCTGTATTTAAAAAAAATGGGACAAAAGTAATTATTTACTAACAGTGATGGTATAGTTGTACATTATGTATCTGCAGACGTAACCAGTGTAACTCCGTGAGTTACAGCATCAATATGTTCTGCTGTACTTGTAATATAAATATTCATTATGTGAAACGCGTAAGTATGGAAAACGCTCTTCTTTATAGTGTAAAATGGGCTGGAGCTATCCGTGGCATGTTTCTATATGCCGGACATATCTCGAATGTATCTGCAGACGTAACCGGTGTAACTCCGTGAGTTACAGCATCATTATGTTTTGCTGTATGTGTAATAGAAATATTAATTATGTGAAACGCGCAAGAATGAGAGTCTTTATAGTGTACAATGGGCAGGAGCTATCAGTGGCGTGTTTCTGTGCCGCTGGTGTGCGTAGACTGTTGTTATTTAGTGCTTATGTTATGTTTGTTTCTGATTAAATTATTCCTGATCGTCTCTTTATCTGATCTCCCTACAGGTTGAGGCATCAGGCCAGAAAAGAGCTATATGCATACAAACAGGTGAGAGACCTGGGTGGTCGGGACAAATAGAAAGCATCTTCCCGTCTCCCGTGATTGCAGCAGGTCCCCTGCAGAGATCCCTGTGGCTCCATTGCGGTGGGAGCTATTTATGGAGACTGGTCCATATGTAGGGGTGACTGGCCAATCTGACTCGCGCAAAATCCCCTGTCGCAGGGTTACACTGAACTGCTGATTCTAAAGGAAAACCGTAAAGGGCAGAGTTCTCATTTAGGTTGTTTTTAACGCTTTCATTTCCCAATCGCCTAAATGGGAGGAAGCATTAATAGTGGTTATATATGGACTGCACATATCAAGGCTTTGGGGGAGGTTTATCAAAGATTGAACAGAGATAAAGTATCAAGCACAAGTGTCATTTTTTTTTCAAACCAAGCCTTTAACAGGACAGTTAAAAGGTGATTGGTTGCGACTTTATCTCTCTCCACTTTTTGATAAATCTCCCCCAAATGTGCTGTCCCTGTATTTGAGATCCTTGATTTTGCATTGTGTAGGCCGTGTCACAGTAACTGGTGCCTATGACTGTATCATTCAGTCATCTTGTTTTGTTTCTTTTTCAGGTTATATTGAAGGAGAAAGTGAAAGAGCTGAATCTCTATGAGGTCAGTGTTTGAGGCTGTTCATGTTACATCTTTTCCTGTTTTCTAGATCTCTATTGTTTTCCCAATGTACTGTACTTTCCCGCTGCGCAGGGGCTCCCCGCAGCTTTTGGATACTAGAGAATTGAAAGTAAAATGAAGAAAAGGGTGGAAAAAAAGAATGGCTGCTTGTTAGACCTTGCTGGGGAAAAAAAAGACCGAAGCCTGAGGGCAAAAGGGATGTTTTTGTTTTGTGTGTTAGCTATAGTTTTCGCCTTCATAAAACTTTTGCAAAGACCTAAGATAACATTAACTAAGGAACTAAGGGCCCAATTCTGAGTTGATCGCAGCAGCAAATTTGTTAGCAGTTGGGCAAAACCATGTGCAGTGCAGGTGGGGCAGATGTAACATGTGCAGAGAGAGTTAGATATGGGTGGGTTGTGTTCAAACTGAAATCTAAATTGCAGTGTAAAAATAAAGCAGCCAGTATTTACCTTGCACAGAAACGAAATAACCCACCCAAATCTAACTCTCTCTGCAAATGTTATATCTGCCCCCCCCCCCTGCAGTGCACATGGTTTTGCCCACTTGCTAACAAACTTGCTGCTGCGATCAACTCAGAATTACCCCCTAAGAGTACCGCTTTACTGGTTCACGGCTTCTAATGCTATGGACTGTTCATTACATACTGTGAATAGGCCTGAATCAGATGTGGTTGGAGGGTGCACTAGTACGTTAATGCAGCAGGGGGCGTCGGATCATTTGGGAAAACCTGGCTGAGTGACCCCTAAGGCACGCAAGCCGGCCTCCGCTCCTGCCAAGAGGCTAGGAAATCCCCGTCAGGAGACTGGAAACTGGCCTTGTTACTTCCACAAAACGGAGGCCGCTGCCAATCACAAACGGCTGCAGACTGTCAATCTCTTGACGTCTACAGCCGGTCCACATCCGACGACGCAGGACTCGTACGACACTTACACCGCACAGGTCCGACACTTGCACAAAGTATCGGACATCAGTGCTTTGCGGTGGCTGCCCCTGCGGTGCCGGGCCCAATGTCCGAAATTCCTAATATGTTGCTAGTTAGCTGGTTCTGTTTTTAATCTGCTCCCTTCCACCAGACATCAGAGCCTGATATAGACACGGTAAGTCCTGAGGCAAGAGACTTGTTGGATACCCCCCCCCCCCCTCCCCTGGATTTTACAAGGCCTTTCAGTGCCCATTGGGACCTAGGCAAAAAAATTGCATAGCTGTCCTGTTTGTAGGAAACCCTGTAAACCAGGAATGTTTGACATCTGCAGTACGTGCTGGAGAGAGTGGGGGTCCTATTTCTCATTGGCGGCAGTGGGTACATTGATAAGTGTCCTTCCTTACTGTGGCAATAAGGAGTGATGATCAATCAGGGCTATATATCAATCTGCCTCTGCCGGGACATTGTCTCTGGTAGTCAGTCCCACGCTATCGCTTTACTGCGGGGATAACAGGTGGTCTTCGCTGATACCGAAAAACCCCCTCTGGTGTACCACTTCTGTAAAGCAGTCTATACAACACAGCGGCTAACCCCATCTGAAGGTTGTTTGTTTTCTGGATCTTGTTAAATTGGAGAAGACCTAAAAAAAAACAAATTGGGACGGCGGTACTCTGTGTTACTTAGCGGCACGCAGATGTTCAGCTGTTGGTAAATTGCAGAGATACTTAGAGCGTGTGACGGCACGGTTTCGGAGGTGACTAATGTTATAAATAAGCCACTAGGGGATTTGTCCACCTGCCCACTGTTGACACAGACCTGCATTATTATACATTATAAGGATATTATAATGCTATTCCTTGTCGCTGCTCCTATTGGTGCATTGGGCCTGCTGACACGCGTTTCTCATTGCAGATTTGCGCAGTCTGTCTAGAGGAATTTAAGGCTAAGGACGAGCTTGGTATCTGCCCGTGCAAGCATGCCTTTCATAGAAAGTAAGTACTCTGCTTTCCATTCAGTTCTGTGTATGAAATGATTTCATTGTCTTCTGATTCTGTTCAGTTATGCTGGAATGAGAATTTCCTCGTCAATATTCTGGCAAAGTCCGTTTCCAATACCTTAGTAAAATCAAAGCGTGCTATTTATCTTAACGGGTCAAACGCACTGGGTGTTATCTACTAATATACGGGAGCGGTATAGAACCCTCATTAATTATATAGACACTCAATAAGTCAACCCCAAACATGGGAAAAGTAGAACGTACAAAAGGTTGACATGGACATGGTCGACACACATTTTTTGGGGTGTCGTTTTCTCTGTTTCATAATATATGACCACAATTAGTGCAAACGTATACCCTCGCCACGCTTTGTCCCAGGTTACTATTTACAGGTCGCTATTCTTAATCGTAGTCCACGTGGATGGTAAATCAAACAAAAGTTGACAAATATGTGAAAACCCCAACAAAATTGTCATGTCAACCTTTTAACGCCGACGACTTTTTGACCCTTGACCTAATGCTTGTCATTCCTATGATGGCGAGCTGTCTATCTAGATACTGTTTATCATCCGGATACCCTAATATACAGCAATTGTTTGGTGACCCAAAACCACCAATGAGAGAAGTGCTTTAGTTTTCTAACTTGCACTACATCAAAGTAAACATTTGATTGGTTGTTGTATTTATTACACCATAGCAACCAATCAGATTCTTTGGCCAAGATTTAAATGTTGCTCTGTCTGCAGCCAGTAATGGGCCCAAACAGAGCAATTCAATTGTCGCTCCATTTGCGTGCGAATGGATGCCGGCGTCTGCGAGTATGGCAAGTTGAAATGTGCGTAAATTGACCCGTTTGGGCGCTCAAATGGCACTTTTCACAATTGCGCCCACTTTGGTAGGATTTAGCCGCTTTACGCACCTAAATCCGACCTCTATGAGCGTGATAAAGTGACACAATTGAACATTGCCACCGCAATCTCCCGTCACTTTAGACGGGAAATAGGGCATAACGGGAGCGATAATCAATTGAATTCCCCCCTCATTTTGTAAACTGCAGTAGAGAAATGATAGGTGGAATATGATTGGTTGCCCACCCACTGCAGTCCCGATGCAGAACATATGGAATGTTTAATACGAATGTGTGCGTCTTACTGCAGGTGCCTCAATAATTTCGAATGTGTGCGTCTTACTGCAGGTGCCTCATTAATACGAATGTGTGCATCTTACTGCAGGTACCTCATTAATACGAATGTGTGCGTCTTACTGCAGGTGCCTCATTATTAGGAACGTGTGCGTCTTACTGCAGGTGCCTCATTAATACAAATGTCTGCGTCTTACTGCAGGTGCCTCATTTATACGAATATGTGTGTCTTACTGCAGGTGCCTCATTAATGCGAATGTGTGTGTCTTACTGCAGGTGCCTCATTAAGTGGCTGGAAGTGCGGAAGGTCTGCCCGCTTTGCAACATGCCCGTCCTACAACTGGCGCAGCTTCACAGTAACCAGGAGCATGGACCTCCGCAGGGGCCACTGCCTGGAGCAGAGAACATTGTATAGTCTACAGCCAGTGCATCACGGGTCGCTCCTACAAGACGCCACAGACCTCGCGTCTCTGCCACGCTTCTTATGGGCAGGAAACCTCCTCGGCGGGTTGGTGGACCCGCGCGACCATCTTGGACATGGACAAGTGGACTCTTAATGCAACCAAAGCACTTTTGATGCCTGCCTGTAACAGGAGGGACGTAAACCAAGGGAATATGAGGACGGTGGCGGCGTTTGGCCTCGGCCGAGCACTTTAGGAGATTTCACTAAAAACTATTGAAACTTTTTTTTTTTTCCTTTTACATAAATCTTTACTGGAATTCTCACTGTGCCGGGGCGAGAAATCGCGTGTCCCGGGCTTTATAAAGGGAGAAGATCGTATGGAAACCAGTTTTGCCGCACTATGCAAACTGCTTTGCGTAACAGCACACATCTCTACATAGAAGGGAAAACCTGTGCGCCCGTGTCTGTGAATCCCCCGCCCCCTTACATGCAACTGGAAGTATTAATGAACTACCAAGCTTGGCCATGTTGGCTCTTTAAAATGGCTGCCCGTAGCAACCAGTCAGGTGCAGGCTGTGGTAGATAAGAGGGATAATCTGGTTGCTACGGGCAACATCACAATTAGTTGTCTAGAAGTTTCCACAAATGTTCTGAATGAATTATATTGGGAAAAGAAGAAAATGTACTTAAGGTTTTGTTTTATACTGTAGAACCATTACAGAGTTCTATAGGTTACATCCATCCGGCGTTGGGGTGACAGCCGTATAAAGGGGTTCCCTATGTCCGAGAGATTGCACCATCAAATTGTGTTACCGTGGTCAGACCGTAGTGTTACACTAAATGTGGTTGTGCAAGTGTCAGCCGGCATCTCCCCTCTAGTATAAAAAAAAAAATTAGAAAGCACTTAGAGGGTTAACCTAGGGCTTTCTGTTACCGTTGAACTACAAGTCCAAGCATGCCCTTCCAGCAACTCTTGGGACTTCTTGATCCACAGAAACGGGAAACCCTCAGGTTGGCTACGCCAGTCATAGAGGTTTATATTTATATAATTTTAGAATGTATCGGTTTTGCGGAATGGGGCAAATTTTTGTATTTTTATTTTTTAACTTTGAACATAGATGGTCCACATTTTCTCCTGAATACAGATCGGTACTAAAGAGAGCCTGGTCAGAACTCCCCCCCGAAATGACGTTTGGTTGTATCTGGGCCCCTTATAATGACCCTGAACTGCAAACAGGGTTAACGCGGTTCTTGGGGTTCTGTCGCAGTTTCGCCATTCAGCGCATAACACGAGGGCACCAATTTCCAGTTGTTTTTTTTTTTTTCATTTGTGTTTTGAAGAAGCTTCTTTTATTGTGTTTGTGCCTCTGTATACGGGCTCCACCTACCTGAAGCGTGTGACACTTTCCTGTGACGGAAATTCAGTGGCAGGATGCAGGAATTGGTTATGTTTCAGCTTTTGGCAATGGAAAGCTAGACCCATAGCACCAGTCCTTGTAGAACAAGCCTATTGTGACTTTAAGTCCGGATACCACTGGGTTTTATCTGACAAGTGCCGTGTTGCCAAACTCTTTTGTCTACTTGATGCTCAGCTCCGTGTAAGATACCAATATACAGGAGGTGGCAGTGTTAAATGGCACAGAGTACCAGTATTTAAGCACAATTGTCTAGCTCAGGCTGGCATTGAATGCTGGGTATTGTAGTTCATCCCAGCAGGAAAAGATGCCCTTTTTTCTTCTACAGATCGCCAAATACAATTAGAATCCCTTCAAGTTCCTCGTGATGATCTTTCCATCAAGGATAGATTGTAGGTCAAGGCTCAGAGATGTGTTGACGTTCTGGTCCCTTTAAGTGATAACGGTTGAATGTATTCCGTAAGGAACGCGGATGGATCGTTTGTTAGATGTATTATATATGATGGTTTTTACAGTGATCTATTATAACATTTATTTAAAGACATGCTATGCTTTTTTCTAATCGTCCATCCGCTCTCAAAAATGTATTTCTTTTTTTAAGGTCCGTCACTACTTTGTACTTGACTGTATGTTTGTGGTGTTGGACAAGCCTAAATCACAGTGATTTACTACATACTGTAGAGCTTAGTTCACTTAAGGTTAAACTAGAACTTATTCGGAAGCTTCTAGAAAGTACAGTTAATGAGTTTCCATGCTTAGATGTAGCCTGCATTCTGTTATTCCCAACTCCATCAATACAGACGTGTTAGGAGGTTGGTGCTTCTGTAGCTGCAAAACTCTAGAGCAGGCATTCCCAACCACGGTCCTCAAGGCACACCAACAGTGCAGGTTTTAGTGATATCCAGGCTTCAGCACAGATGGTTAAATCAAAATGACTGAGCTACTAATTAAGTCACCTGTGCTGAAGCCTGGATATCACTAAATCCTGCACTGTTAGTGTGCCTTGAGGACCGTGGTTGGGAATGCCTGCTCTAGAGCATGGCTGTATTGAAGTTACAGGCTTGCGGTCTACTAGTTAACATATACTTTTAAAGGAGTCACGACCGGCGTACTCGGCCTGTGATGTTTTAGCTTTTTGGGTAAGTGCATTTTCTAAGTTTTTACATTTTGGCGCCTAGTGGTGCTTTCAAGTGTTAAGTGTTGCCCTGTTTGTGGGTTTTAAGATAAATAGTTTTTATTTTTTGAAGATAAAATCCTGAGGCAGTTTGTAGCACTTCTAATATGATATATTATAGAATTAAAATATAGTCATTTTGTGTCTGGTCAGAGTGTAGATTGGACTGGCCTGTGCCATTTCCCCCCGTTGTGTATAAATACGTTTTCTATACGGTTTTCTTACAAATCGATTCTTTGGCCATATTATAGTGTATTGAAGTCGTTGCCGTTAATTTAATGACCCATCTTCCAACTCTTGGAAACTTAAGATGACATTTGTAATTAAAGATTGATAAAATATATACTTTCAGTAACCTTCCAACGTCCATTGCCTTTTAATATGTTGATATTAGTATTACACGTCTTGTTGTTTGGCTACAGATGGATGTCTTGTCGGGCTGGTAATAAGTTGTTTAGTATACTGTACCCTTGTTCGTTGTGCACTTCCATGAAAAAGGTACCATGGTGGCAGCCATTTTGTAGTGGTGACCTGTTGTAGTCCAACCTTGATTTTTCACAAGGTAGCAGCAAACGATTACCTAACCCATTCGCATGCGACATGGAGTCTTTGTGAAGGATTTCTGTGGTCTCACTAGTCCCTAGCCAGCGGCTTCTTTTAAATAGTGTATGAGCCCACAAAATGGCAGCCCCCACATGCATTGTTAGCAACCTCCTAAAGCAGTCTCTTTCCCTGAAATAAATTGGCTGCTTTTTCAGTATTTTCTTGTACAGCCTTTGTTGTTGGCCAGATGTTTACAATTTAGTCACATATGCCAAGAACGCTTGCTGAAAAATGTGTAGATTCACTACTGGAATATGATTACTGTATATTAGGTAGGGACTGTTACAGTACCTGGGACTAGTCTGAGAACTCGCTGCAAGTCCTTTGCCAAGAATATTTGTTTTTCCGTACTGGGTGCAAAACTTTTAGCAGCTATTTATTTATTTATATATATATATATATATATATATATAATGGGGCACTTAGGCGCTTTCCACCCCGCATCTGGTTAAAAATAATTATAACACTTTCCAGCTGAGTTGTTACAGTATTTTTTTTTTTTTTTTAATATTATAAAAAGTTTTTCAAAGACTCAAAACTACGCGCTGCGGCACAGGTCACATCATCCGCAAAGAGGCGAATTGACAGAAATAGCTACACGGAATATGAAATAATAGTGCAACGGTAACCAACAGTGGACGGATGATATGTACAAGCGTTCCGTGTATATGGTGTGAAAAGGAGAAGGAAAAAAAGAAGACGACGAGATACTTTGTGATGTAACAAGAGTCAGGGAAGGTGAAAGAGTTTTACAGGAGTATTTTTTTTTATTTTTGAATGTGCCATTGGACAACATGCAAAAATGTTAAATGTGGTTTTTCTTGCAGCCGATATCCTGTCCAGAAGCTCTTGGGGAGATGTTGCGAATCTTGGAGAGAGGCCAAGTACAAGCCAATTGGCTTCTAACTGATTATACAGGCTAAGAAAATGACATAATGGATTAGTTGTTCTCTCTTCACTTCAACTCTCCAAGATTTGATACACCCCCCCCTCCCCCCTTAGTGTGCATATGGAATCACATGGTATATAGTGAACCGGCGACTACAGTCATAAACTTCCCAACAGGAAGCTCTGAAAATAGCACTTCCTTTTGTTTTTTTTTGTTTTTTTTTACACATTTGTATTTCTTCCTTCCCTGGGGAATCTCTGGGAGCAATAATGTGCCTGTATGTCTTAAGGTTGAAGCTTTTTCTTTTTGTATTCTTACTATTATTAAAGTTTCCCAATTAATACACGTTTAATCACCTAATGATTGCATTCATATAAATGCAAGTCCTTTAAGTAAGTGTACAAACCAGAAGACCATTTTAAAGGTGAATAAGTGATATTCCAGTGTGGGTTTTCCAAGTGATATATTAACTCCTCTAAATAAACTGGTAGATGTTCCAAAATGTCTAAAAGCAAAAGCTTGAGGTGTAGTCCGTGGAACCCAATCGGATTCCAGCTATAATTCCGTAGATTGTACAAGATGAATGATAGCTAAAAGCTGATTGGGCAATGACTCCAACTTTTTTGAAGTTTTAATCCATCTGCCCCAAAGTGTCTTTTTAGGTTTTGTCTTGTTTACGTCCCTTAGTCCAATGTTCCAGTGTCCTGTGCTTTTATTTCAATGTATCTTGGATTGTTTGTGAGACCTCAGGTATCCTGGTTTCATAGACTCATTTTGTACACTAAAAATTAGAAGAAGAAAAAATCTGCAGCAGAATATTTTTTAAACTTAAAAATAAAAACTCACTGTTTTTTGTAAGCTATATTTTTGTATATTTAATTGCTATTAAAAACTCTGTTTTTGCTAACCACAACATTGATATAAAACTGTTTTGCATGTGACTTTGACTTGAACTGTAAATAAATTATGACTTTTGAAAACTGGTGTGGTAAAAGTTTCTTGTTCTTGGAGGCTCGTTGGAATATTGAAGTGACGGCTTTTGTAATCCACCATTTCTCGGGGGTTCTCCCCTCGAAATTTAAAACACCACTACTTTTATATGCAAAATATGCTGGACTTTCCACATAATATTAGTGTGCTTTCAGTTTTGAGGTTAAACCTGCCAAGAAGTCGCTTTGGTAGAATAACCCTCGGTCTGCAAAAATATCTGTACAAGGATGTGCATGTGAATTGGTCCACCATCGGGCAGCCCAGGAAATCCTTGCCTGGCTCTCAAAACTGACTGGTTTTCTCAGCCAATACTTACTGGACAATGTTTTTGGCCCTCCAATGCTTTCTGAGGAGATGTCTAATAGCCGCTATTATCACCCATGTATATGGAACAACAGGGGTTACAAATGCAATGTTTTTGAATTCTTCGCAATGGAAAAGATGGAGAGATGGTTTGAAATGTATTGCCCACTTTTTGGTCAACACGTTGACAATACAGTCAATTAACTAGATGTTTGGTTCACCAAAAATCCAAATCCACCTGAATTTTGTGGATCTAAACCAAAACCCGGTCCTAATCTCCCAAGGAGATCCGATCCGAACAGAGTCCTGATTCGGATCTTACTGTGGTTCTGAATTTGGATCTCAAATGGGAATTTTGGGTTTTGGATTGCAAAACTTACATGATTTTAGTTGTTTTCACAAATTTTTATTTTAACCGAACCAAAAACCGAATCCGAACCAAAAACTTGAAAATCAAAACATGGAGATCCATGCACATCTGTAAAATTCACAAAATGGCCTCCTCAATAGTTGCAGTATATAGATGACCATTTTGGAAATCTTTTCTCCAGCGCGCTACATGGAGGAGGCAGCCATTTTGAGCTTTTTAACCAGTATTCTTGACAATACAAGTTGTACATTTCTAGAGAGCAGTCATGTCTCTGTAGTCGGAGTTGCTTTCTCAAAATGGCTGCCACTACAGTGTGTGTATATAATGTGTGGAAAATATTTCAAGCACTTGAGGGTTAATGCCTGAAAACACCTTCTGAAATGATGTCTAGGGTGTGTCTGGCTTTGGATAATGGTGAGGTCACCCCAACTATAAGGTATTATGGATTGTACAATGGGCTCATTTAGGTGGAGTTCATTTTGCTCTTTGCCGCTATAAATTCTTAATAACCAAAAGCTTTATTTATAATTATATCCTCCTAATCCTTTCATGTCGACGCCGTTTAAACTACAGTATGACTGAATTGTTCTTGATGAGTGACAGGCGATTAGAATGTCTAGCAAGAGGTGGGGTTTTCCAGATTTTCTGTAAGAGAACCTGCAGAAACATAAGTACAGACATAGTGATTTACATTGAATACTCTCCAGAAAGTGTTGTCAATTGCAAACCATCCCTTTAAAAAAAATGTTTGCACTTGTTGTCTGATGCTATGAATAGGGTGTTCTTATCCATTTATACATAATTGAAATTATACAGTTACCCAGGTACCTAAACCGCCTTTAATGGCCTTGACTACTCTACACAGTCCGGTTGTTGAATCTTCTTCCAAATACGGGATTGTGCAAAAGCTTATTTGTGAGCTGAAAGAACTTCTAAGTCGGATCTCAATGGCAGTGATCTAAAAAAACAAAAAAAAACACTGTAACAGATTAATAACCACTGGAGGGCCACAAAACAGGATCCCGGGAAAATCCCTGACGAACACTGGAAGTGTCTGCATATGGAATAAGAACGATTCAAAAGTAGTTGCAGATGTTTCTCTAACCAAATGAGCAGATTAGAGTGGGTTGACTATGTTCCAGCATATACTGTAGTACCAGTAGCAGTAAATACATTTGGAGAAGTCCTAGCCCTGGAGATTGGTGACCTCCCAGAACAATAGCCAGACCGCTTCAAAAGAAGCAGGATTTAAATATTTATTTTTAACCAGCAGGTTTGTTAAAAGCTTTGCTGCTCTCCCTATACAATC
Source organism: Pseudophryne corroboree (assembly GCF_028390025.1). NCBI lineage: Eukaryota > Metazoa > Chordata > Amphibia > Anura > Myobatrachidae > Pseudophryne > Pseudophryne corroboree. The sequence continues at coordinate 1,200,708,417 of NC_086444.1, read as the reverse complement.
AGAATGGTTCCTTTCATTAATGCGTTATTAATTGTTAGTCGTGCATAATAAGGAAATTACAAGTACTCCGAAGACTCGATCTGCACCAGATATCTAAAGCTCAACCCAATGTTTATTTTTTATTTTATTTGCCATCCGCACATCCAAACGGTTATGCCTTCTCTATCCCATTCATAGTACATGCAGTTACCTTAATACAATGTTTCACTTTCATATCTTCCTTCTTGGAAAAATTTTGATTCATATTTTTCCACTTGCTCTTATTCTAACCAGCCCACCTCCCATGACTTATAATTCACTTATCTTCAGTCTTCACTCCACCCCGGTGTGTATGTACCCCATATGCACAATTCCAGAGGATGTCCATGATACTCTATTCCCTCCAACCATCTGTCCATGGTCCTTCAACCTCTCTTACAAATCACGCCTTTACAGAATGTCAATTTACCATAGCATGTCTTTTATTTGTTATTCCATTAATTTCCTCCTTGTTTTTAATCAGTCTTCATTGATTCAGGATACAGAAAACAAAAATAGAAAATCACATTGGGTCGGTGAGCGGGAGGGGAGGGTTGAGAAGGATACACAGGGCATCAGTACAAACTCAATATGGTTAAACATGTTAAAAACTGACTGCAAACAGGCAGGGAACAGAAACACAATATGCAAGAAAAGAAAAGGTCCTATTGGGTGTCACAGAAGACAATTCCCACCATTCAGTCTAGCCCTCAGGCCACTAACCAATGCAACCACCTATGTGAGATATAAAGGACAATGGGTCCAAGGGGTATTAGAGAAGCTCAGAGTGGTGCAGGTCAAACCACTTCATCAAAGGTCACTTGTTTCCATTTCAAAGTGTCTGGACTTTGCCTCAACTGTTTCAATACCGAAGAGCAATGATGAACACTACATTCTGGCTGACACCACCTTAGTCGCAATCAGTATACGACCGGTAAGATCTAGGCTTTACTAATTTCAGGATATACATTTTCATGCTTTATTAAATAGAGGAAAGGGAGCTCTCTAGGGACAACACAAAATAAATTAAGTTATATGGGCATCTACATCGTTTTTATAGTCTCAAGGCAACCCTCAAAACATCTACTGCACCTCCAAAGCTAGCATTTGGATTCAAAGAGAATTCTGACTTCTGGTTTGACGGTCATATTTTAAAGTCTCGTCGGAGATCCAACAGTAAATACAGAGGCACAGTAATTGGTTGGGCCTCAGTTTTGGAAGTTTTGAATAAATGATTCTTCAGAACAAAATCTCAAAGCCTTATGTAAGGCAGTAAATGAGTCTCGAGGCATAACATGACAATATCAGAAATTTAATAGGGCCTTGCATGGAAGTGGTGACCTTAATCCATTCAGCGAGAGGTTCAGAGGCCAACACAAAACTCAGCAGCGAGAGGGGGCACCCTTGACAGATACCATGCTAGATAAGGAATGTGAATTTTCTAGCTAGGGGATTAAAGTGCCATGACTGAATTCAAAACCTACCCCTCATCGCAAACTTGAACACAGCCTCCATCATACAGCCCTAGTGGAGGCAATGAAAGGCCTTCTCCACATTTAGTAAAAGTAATAACAGTGGAATATCTTTTGGAACATAAATGTGACAGGATTTAAGACTATCTGGTTATTTTTTTATCTAGATTATTTGCCCTCAACATATTGATGATACAAATGCTTTCTTGCATATGCAACATTTTCATAGCCTTCTGTTTGTCTGTAAAATGCCTCATGCGCCAATCACGTCGTACTCTGTGTTACATTTCTCAACCAACTTATCTAACATTTACCCCATCAGCTGTTGGATTCTTCTCAGACCTTTTAAGGCCATACAATTTCAATCCAGCCAAAAATGTTACCATACATTACCCTCTATTTTCTTCTCCATCAGCCTCAACCATGTAATTAAAATTTAAGTACACCTAAATTTGTGGGAAGCCTAGACTCCCTTTTGCTCTTACAGTACTTCCAGCTAAACCTCTTTTTCATCCTTTCCTTCTTGCATCCCCATCGAAACAAAGAAAACCAACACTCTGTTCTTCTCAGGTATTGAGATGGAGGAATTAAATTTGGCACATATGGGGTGGGATGCATGATGGAATGAGATGCATACCGCCACTCTTCACAAGCTTAGCATATGCGGTAAGCGGCCATACCTCTGAAAACGGCATTTTCTGAGGTTTCGAAACATTTTTAGCACATCCGACCCATAGTAATAAATGTAACACCACCGCTTGGATAAGACCAGAATTTTTCAGACAAAATTCAGTTACATAAATTGCCAAACCCTAACTTACTTTGCGTCCCAGCTTTATCCCATTTTCTTCTCCTTATATTCCATATATCTATAACCATAACATTTCATTTTCCGCTTTATTCAATTAAAAGCCGATGCTGTATAGGTAGCTTTACAGGTGTCACTTGAATTGTGGGCTCTGCTCACATGTAACTCCAGGGATTTAATTACCCTTCACTCCGAGCTACGGACTGCCAGTTTTACATAGGCCGATGTGTTTCTCAAATGGATTAACACAGACAACCAACCAATCCACACAGCATGATTGCCATGAACCTGGGTAAAAGTTACTTGGACCTTCAGGCAGGTACAGTATTTATCTACCATCCTAATGGGAAAGGCAGAGAAGGTGCAGACAGAGGGAAGTCTTCACCTTTCAAGTGGCATCCGTATAAGTCCTGATGAATCCAAGCCCCGCCTGCAGAGACGACAGGGTCCACTGGTGACCATGGGCTCATTGATGACCGTTTCCCAATGCTGCCCCATGAGGTCAATGGCATGCCTGAATCTGAAGAGATTCAGGCCCTGCCAATCACAGAGCTGCATTTTTAAAAATGGCTTGCTATGATGCAAATCTAAGATGGCTGTAGCAAAGCAATCGCAGTTTCCGCATCATGGCTTATATTAGTCAGTGCAAGGCAGCGAGCCCAGTTAAACTGAAGGATGCGAAGCTTAAGTAAAACAAAGCCAGTTTGTACAAGGGCATCCAAATTGCCTTTTCTCCTTCCAGTAGTCAGAGGAACTGTCTGACATGTTAATTTGTACATTGTCATTAAAATAATCTTCCACCATTCTAATGATAGTAACTGTATCATACGGAATCACGCTAAAGGTGTTAATAATTTTGGGCAATTCTTTTAGGCCTGAGCAGATGTCATAATGTTGTTTCACTCTGGTGCACTGAGTGGATCCATCCTCATCACCAGTGGGAAAAGGTTAGTTTTTTCCTGACAGCAGTTGAAGCACTAGTACTGGGTTGCTGCTCCTGCTTTTCTATCGAATTATCCATACTGACTCACATCGCTTCTAGTAATGGTGGCACACTGGCACCTAATTAGCCCTTTTTTATTACAACACAATACCTGAACAGCACAGGGATTTTTTTTTAGTCTTTGTTTACACACTGTTGAGACTCGGCGCATCTAGTAATGGTGGCACACACTGGCACCTAGAGAATTTTATTCTTTGACAGTTTATTTTAATTTATTTAACTTTTTATTGCCTGCACTGAGCAATACAATGCTGAACCCCACTGTCCTTCACAGTCAGACACAGCCACAGCATACAGCAGTAATGCCACATTAGTGCTTGCACCCCACAGCCCTTCACTGACACTGACTTAGTGGTGCAGCTCACAGCCCCACATCTTAACCCTCTGGGGTTCTGTGTGAAATGGCCTTGGGTTTCAGAAAATTTAACTCAACAGATCTTTACTGGCAATAGGCTTCTTTTAAAAAAAAAAATAACGAGATTTATGGTAAGAATTTACTGTTGTTAAATCTCTTTCTGTGAGGAACATTGGGCTCCACAGTGATTGAAATTGGGGTGTAGAGTAGGATCTTGATCCGAGGCACCAACAGGCTCAAAGCCTGTAACCCCGCCTCCGTGCACAGGAGCTCAGTTTTTGTTAACCAGTCCAATGCAGTAGCAGGCAAAAGAGACGACAACTGTTAGTAGCCACATTCTCACAACAGGAGAAAGTGTCAGCGGCTAATGCCATACCAACCCAAGGAAGCTAAGTGCGTCAGGGTGGAGCCCAGTGTACCTCGCAGAAAGAGATTTAACAACGGTAAGTTCTTACCATAAATCTCGTTTTCTGCTGCAGGGTACACTGGGCTCCACAAGGATTGATATTGGGGATGTCCTAAAGCAGTTCCTTATAGAAGGGGACGCACCGTAGCGGGCACAAGAACCCGGCATCCAAAGGCAACATCCTGGGAGGCGGAAGTATCGAATGCATAGAACCTTATGAATGTGTTCACTGAGGACCACGTAGCCGCCTTGCACAATTGTTCAAGGGCCGCACCACGGCGGGCTGCCCAAGAAGGTCCAACAGACCGAGTAGAATGGGCCTTAATGGTAGCAGGAGCTGGAAGCCCAGCCTGTACATAAGCATGTGCAATCACCATTCTAATCCATCTGGCCAGGGTCTGCTTGTGAGCAGGCCAGCCACGTTTGTGAAAACCAAACAAACAGAGAGAATCTGACTTCCTGATGGAAGCAGTTCTCTTCACATCGATACGGAGAGCCCGTACCACATCCAAAGACCGCTCTTTGGAAGACAAATCAGGAGAGGCAAAGGCCGGAACTACAATCTCCTGATTAAGGTGGAAAGAAGACACCACCATAGGTAAATACCTGGGATGTGTTCTAAGAATCGCCCGATCATGGTGAAAAATCAGTTAGGTGACCTACAAGACCGGGCACCCAAATCCGACACCCGTCTAGCCGAGGCAATAGCCAGCAGAAACAATACCTTAAGAGAAAGCCACTTAAGGTCTGCAGACTCAAGCGGCTCAAATGGAGACCCTTGCAACGCCTCCAAAACCACGACAAGTCCCAAGGAGCCACAGGCGGGACTTGAATCCGCAACCCCCGCAACACACCCTGAGTGAACGTATGTACATCAGGTAACGTCGCAATTTTCCTCTGGAACCACACCGACAAGGCAGAAATATGAACCTTGATGGAGGCCAGACGAAGGCCCAAGTCCAGGCCCTGTTGCAGAAAGGCCAAAAGTTTGGACGTACTAAACTTGTAAGCGTCATGATTGTTAGATGCGCACCAAGCAAAGTAAAAATTCCAGACCCTATGGTAAATCCAAGCAGAAGTCGGTTTCCGGGCCTTCAACATGGTTTGAATGACTGCCTCAGAAAATCCTTTGGCCCTTAAGACGGAAGCTTCAAGAGCCACGCTGTCAAAGCCAATCGGGCTAAATCCTGATATACACAGGGGCCGTGAATGAGGAGAGGAGATCTGTACAAGGGGGCGCTCTATCGAGAGACCCTGAAGGTCTGTGAACAAATGCCGTCTGGGCCATACTGGAGCGATCAGAAATAGGATTCCTCCTTCTTGCTTGAACTTCCTTATTACTCTGGGCAGGAGTGACACCGTATGGCAGCTGAAAGTTCCATGGAATTGCCAGTGCGTTCACGAACACTGCTTGAGGATCCCTTGCCCTTGCTCCGAAGACCGGAACCTTGTGATTGTGTCGAGATGCCATCAGGTCCACATATGGAAGGCCCCACTTGTCCACGAGGAGTTGAAACATTTCTGGATGGAGGCTCCACTCTCCGGCGTGTACACCTGACGACTGAGAGAGTCTGCTTCCCAGTTTAGGACCCCCGGAATGAACACTGCCGATATGGCTAGCAGATGGCGTTCCGCCCACTGAAGAATCCGTGATACTTCCCTCATTGCCATGCGGCTTCGAGTGCTGCCTTGATGATTGATGTACGCCACCGTGGTGGCGTTGTTCGACTGTACTTGAACAGGTCCGTTCTGTATTAAGTGCTGGGCCAAGTTCAATGAGTTGAACACCGCCTGCAATTCCAGAATGTTTATCGGGAGGAGAGACTCCTCCTTGGTCCACCGACCCTGAAGGGAGTGTTGCTCCAACATCACACCCCAACCCCTCAGACTGGCATCCGTCATCAAAAGGACCCAGTGTCAGATTGTGTTTGGGCTGTGTCCCCGGAGGGGGCGCTAGTGGGTCAGTGGAGGTAGATGGGAGAAAACGAGGAGGCTGGATAACGTTCCTGCGCATGAGCGCAATGGTATTTTATTTGGCAGATGATATAACACAGAATGGTAGCAGAAACAATAATAACAGATGAATAAAGTCAATCACTCAGTATGATAACTGAAAGTCTATGGCAATGGATGACAGATGACTTGAGGAAATAATAACCGGTAATATAATAAACAGAAGAACGGGTGCTTGTGAAATGGTTCTGGTTTGGAAACCAGTGCAGGTTTTAAAACAGGAAACTTTAGGCAGCAAGATGTAGAATGGCAAACCTGAGCAGAGGCAGGAGTCTGACTTCACAGTGCAGGTGATGAGGCACTGGCAGCAGCAAGCTGTATCACAGGTGGAGGAATGAAACACACCTGGAGTCAGTCTTCAACTGCAGGCTGAAGCACACAAGGTGGTGATAAGTGTGAAGCCTTATATGCAGGTTGCAGGTATTGCTGGGCCTTGAAGTTCCACGGAGCTGTGCAGAGTAACCAGGAGTACAAGTTCTAAGCAGAGAACCAGGAACACAGGAGGAACAGGAACAGATCCTTTCACATGGGTCGCTGGAGAGACACAAAGTCCAGGATGCCTGCAGACTGATCCTGCAGTCTCTTATGTACCCCATGGTGCACAGGGATTGGGTGAGTGAAGGAAGGTGGGTGCGGCCAAGCACCGGATTGGCCGCAGTATACTGGCTGTTTGCAGACTGTCATGGCGGCGCCCACGCCGCGGCCTAGCGGGGACGCGGCGCGCTACACGCCCGCTGTCTCAGGAGTGTTCCCAGGCCCTTGATGATGTCCCATGGCAGGGGCATAGGTGACAGGTGACCGCAGGGAGCCAGGTCGGAGTCCGCAGCGGCGGACGGATGTCAGCCTGGTAAGTCGATTCCTGACAGTACCCCCTCCTTTAGGGGTGGACACCGAACACCCACGTGGCTTGGAGGGATGAGTGCTGTGGAAGACACGGACCAACCTAGGAGCATGGACATCGGACGAATTCACCCAACTTCTCTCCTCTGGGCCATAACCGGACCAATCGACCAGGTACTGGGGACGTCCATACCGGCAACGGAAGTCCAGAATTTTGTTGATCTCGAATTCCACGCCCCGCTGAGTTCGAACCTTGGGACCTACTGGAAGAGTATTCTGAAAGCGGTTTAGGACTAGAGGTCTGAGGAGAGAAATATGAAAAGCGTTAGGTATACGAAGGGAAGATGGTAACTTTAATTTATAGGCCACTGGGTTGATGACTCTTTCGACAGGGTAAGGACCAATGAAGCGTGGTGCAAACTTCATGGATGGGACCCTGTGACGGAGGTTACGGGTTGATAGCCAAACCTTGTCCCCAGGTTTCAAATGGGGAACCGCACGTCTCTTGCGGTCGGCAAAGACCTTGTACCGACTGGAGGCCTTTTTAAGGGAAACGTGAATTTTTCTCCAAATAGATGAAAACTGAGTCAGAGCAGTAGTGGCAGCAGGAACATCCATATGAGGGAGTTCTTGGAAATCAGGTACACGGGGATGTTGCCCATATACTGCAAAGAATGGTGTCGTTTCAGTGGCAGTATGGTATCGAAAGTTGTGGGCAAACTCGGCCCATGGGAGCAGATCGAACCAGTCATCCTGGGAAGATGAAACATATAATCTTAAAAAAGTCTCAAGTTCTTGATTGACCCTCTCTGTCTGCCCATTCGTCTGAGGATGGTATGAAGATGAAAACTTCAGTTTGACCTGCATGGCAGAACAGAGGGCCCTCCAAAACCTCGCTACAAACTGTACCCCCCGGTCAGATATTATTTCAGAGGGTAAACCATGTAAGCGGAAAATCTCCCGTAGGAAGATTTGGGCAAGTTTTGGGGCAGAAGGAAGACCCTGGAGAGGAACAAAATGAGCCATCTTGGTGAATCTGTCCACTACAACCCAAATGGTATTATGTCCTTGAGAAGGAGGAAGGTCGGTGATAAAATCCATGGACAGGTGTGACCAGGGACGACTAGGGATAGACAGTGGTTGTAACTGACCTGCTGGAGACTGACGAGGAGTCTTGTGCTGCACACATTTAGGACAGGATGCCACGAAATCCTGGATGTCCATTTTCATCTTTGGCCACCAATATGTAGCAGAAAGGAACTTGAAGGTCTTCAGGACCCCAGGATGACCAGTGAACTTGGATTGATGGGCCCAAGATAGCAACTTGGGACGGAGATCTGGGGAAACAAAAGTCTTACCAGGAGGAGGAGCTGGGGAGACTTGAGATGCAGCGAAAACCACGGGACTCAGGATGGAATGTGGCACTGAGTCAGATGTTCCTTCTTCAGATTCCATGGATCGGGATAACGCGTCGGCTTTCACATTCTGCGAACCTGGGCGGAAATGAAGCTTGAAATTAAAACGTGAGAAAAACATAGCCCATCTGGACTGGCGAGGGTTAAGGCACTGAGCTGCCTTTAAATATAGCAGGTTTTTATGATCCGTGTAGATATTAAACGGATGTTTGGCCCCTTCTAGGAGATATCTCCATTCCTCGAGAGCCAGCTTGATCGCCAGTAGTTCTTGATCTCCCACGGAGTAGTTAGCTTCTGCAGGAAGAAACTTTCGAGAATAAAATCCACAAGGGTGGATTTTCCCATCGGATCCCTTCTGGGAGAGAACAGCTCCAACCCCAACTGTAGAGGCATCTACCTCCAACTCGAATGGTCTGTTGACATCTGGCTGAGACAGCACTGGAGCAGACATAAAGGCTAGCTTGATCTTCTGGAAGGCTGCCAAGGCTTCTTCTGACCAGTTGGAATGGTCTGCCCCTTTCCGAGTCAGGTTGGTAATAGGAGCGATGATAGTGGAGAATCCTCGAATAAATTTTCTATAGTAGTTGGCGAAACCCAGGAATCGCTGGATAGACTTGAGAGAGTTTGGAATGGACCAATTGGCAATAGCTTCCAATTTTGTCGGGTCCATCTGAAGATCCGATCCGGAAATTATATAACCCAGGAAGGGTATAGAGGGAACTTCAAAGGTGCATTTAGATAGTTTCCCGTAGAGCCGGTTCTCACGAAGACGTCGGAGAACTTCACAAACTTGTAGACGATGAGATGGAAGGTCTTGGGAGAAGATAAGGATATCATCTAAGTAAACAACGAGGTACTTATACAGGACATCACGAAAGATTTCGTTCACAAAGTGTTGGAACACTGCTGGAGCATTACTCAACCCAAATGGCATTACCAGGTATTCATAATGGCCATCTCGAGTGTTGAAAGCTGTCTTCCACTCGTCACCACTCCGGATTCTGATGAGATTATAGGCACCGCGGAGATCTAACTTGGTGAAGATGCGGGCTCCTTTAACTCTGTCAAATAATTCGGTAATGAGTGGTAATGGATAACTATTCTTGATAGTAATGTCATTGAGACCCCGATAGTCAATGCATGGACGCAGTCCTCCATCCTTCTTTTTAACAAAGAAGAAACCTGCACCAGCGGGAGATGATGACGGACGGATGAATCCCTTCTGAAGATTCTCTCTGATGTAATTACTCATCGCCTCAGTTTCAGGAACAGACAACGGGTAGGTGCGCCCCCTAGGTGGCTTCTTGCCAGGAAGGAGATCGATGGGACAATCCCATTCCCTATGGGGCGGCAGGATATCAGCGGCCTTTTCACAGAAGACGTCTGAGAAGTCTTGATAAGCTGCTGGGAGACTTAACTGTGTCTTTACTTCGGTAGACTTAATGGGACACACTTGGGCTAAGCAGGATTGATGACAATGTGAACCCCATGAGGTAAGCTGCAACGTTGACCAGTCAAACTGTGGATTATGTAGCTGGAGCCAGGGCATGCCCAAGACAATCTCCTGGGTGGCTTGAGGGATGACCAGGAACTTGATCAGTTCAGAATGGAGAAATCCAACTCCCAGAACCACTGGAACAGTTTGATGAGAAATGTTCCCCTTGGAGATTCGACTACCATCCACAGCAGTAATGTAAACTGGACAAGAAAGTTCACAGGTAGATAGGCAAAATTTATTTACCGCAGCTTGGGTGATAAAGTTTCCTGCAGCACCGCAGTCCACTAATGCTGACGCAGACTGGAGCCCAACTGGAGTCTCTAGCATCACTGGAAGGATGAGGTCTTGTTGAGAAGGAGCTTGACTGAAAGATCCTAACTTGACTCCTCCCTTACAAGTCAGGATCTGGCGTTTCCCGAACGCACCGTGCAGGAGTTAATCTGATGGCCCGCAGCAGCACAGTATAGGCAGAGTCTCTCACGTATTCTTCTTGCCCGCTCTTCAGGAGTTAGGCGGGACCTATTTATCTGCATAGGCTCGTCAGAAGAGGGAGACTGGAACTGTACAGAAGGTATGAACCTTAATCTGCGTGGCTCACTCCGAGCGCGTTCATTATTGCGTTCGCGGATGCGAGAGTCCAACTTAATGCACAGGGAGATCAAATCAGACAGTTGAACAGGAATGTCACGGGTCGCCAGTTCATCCTTGATCCGATCCGAGAGTCCGTGCCAGAAAGCTGCTACCAGAGCTTGGTTGTTCCACTGAACCTCTGCAGCCAACGTCTGGAACTGGATGACATATTGTCCCATGCTTCGGGTACCTTGACGAAGTTGGATCAGGTCTGCCGAAGCTGATGTCGCACGACCAGGCTCGTCAAAGATCCGTCTGAAGGTTGACACGAAGTCTGTGTAGTTGTTAATCAGAGGGTCAGCATGTTCCCACAGAGGAGACACCCAACTCAGAGCAGATCCAGAGAGTAAGGAGATGATGTAGGCAACCTTGGATCTTGGCGTGGGGAAATTATGTGGCAATAACTCAAACTGTATTTCACATTGATTGAGAAACCCGCGACATAATTTAGGACTGCCATCATACTTGCTCGGCACGGGCAAATGCAGACGTGACACTGGAGCTGATGCAGCCGGCATAGAAGAACTCACAGCACTGGCAGGTGCTGGAGTAACAGGAACAGTAGGAGAGAGTACACTAGGCAGGGATTGCTGTAGTGTATCTAATCGGGAGGACATCCCTTGCAGGAATTGAAGCATCTGCTGCTGCGCAACCTCTTGACCATCCAGACGAGAGACCAGATTTTGCAAGGCCTCTGACCCCACACTCCGTCCACCATCCGAGTCCATCGATCCTGGACTTACTGTCAGATTGTGTTTGGGCTGTGTCCCCGGAGGGGGCGCTAGTGGGTCAGTGGAGGTAGATGGGAGAAAACGAGGAGGCTGGATAACGTTCCTGCGCATGAGCGCAATGGTATTTTATTTGGCAGATGATATAACACAGAATGGTAGCAGAAACAATAATAACAGATGAATAAAGTCAATCACTCAGTATGATAACTGAAAGTCTATGGCAATGGATGACAGATGACTTGAGGAAATAATAACCGGTAATATAATAAACAGAAGAACGGGTGCTTGTGAAATGGTTCTGGTTTGGAAACCAGTGCAGGTTTTAAAACAGGAAACTTTAGGCAGCAAGATGTAGAATGGCAAACCTGAGCAGAGGCAGGAGTCTGACTTCACAGTGCAGGTGATGAGGCACTGGCAGCAGCAAGCTGTATCACAGGTGGAGGAATGAAACACACCTGGAGTCAGTCTTCAACTGCAGGCTGAAGCACACAAGGTGGTGATAAGTGTGAAGCCTTATATGCAGGTTGCAGGTATTGCTGGGCCTTGAAGTTCCACGGAGCTGTGCAGAGTAACCAGGAGTACAAGTTCTAAGCAGAGAACCAGGAACACAGGAGGAACAGGAACAGATCCTTTCACATGGGTCGCTGGAGAGACACAAAGTCCAGGATGCCTGCAGACTGATCCTGCAGTCTCTTATGTACCCCATGGTGCACAGGGATTGGGTGAGTGAAGGAAGGTGGGTGCGGCCAAGCACCGGATTGGCCGCAGTATACTGGCTGTTTGCAGACTGTCATGGCGGCGCCCACGCCGCGGCCTAGCGGGGACGCGGCGCGCTACACGCCCGCTGTCTCAGGAGTGTTCCCAGGCCCTTGATGATGTCCCATGGCAGGGGCATAGGTGACAGGTGACCGCAGGGAGCCAGGTCGGAGTCCGCAGCGGCGGACGGATGTCAGCCTGGTAAGTCGATTCCTGACACCCAGTTGGAGATCCAGAAGGGATAACCCCTGCTCAATCGTTGGTCCTGAAGCCACCAGCTCAGTGACAGACGGACTTCCTGAGACAATGAGATCATTTGGGACCTGATCCGATGACGCAAGACGTCCCACTTGGCAAGAATCAGCTTCTGGAGAGGGCGTACTCCACCATGTCGAAAGCCGACACCATGAGACCTAGCACTTGCATTGCTGAATGTATCGACACTTGCGGACGAGATAGGAAGCATCGAATCCTGTCCTGAAGCTTCAGGACTTTCTCCTGAGACGAGAACAACCGCTGGTTGTTAGTGTCCAACAACACCCCCAGGTGCACCATGCTCTGAGCAGGGACCAGGGAAAATTTCTTCCAGTTGATGAGCCACCCGTGGGCTTGCAGAAACTGCATAGTCAGATCCAGATGGCGTAGGAGTATCTCTGGGGAATTTGCCAGGATCAACAAGTCGTCCAGTACGGTAGGATCCTAACCTCCTTCAACCTTTCCTGGGTAAACCCTAGAAGTCGGCCCCCCACTCTGGGATCCCCTAGAGGGAGGCCCGCCCCGTCATGCAGCAGGCTTGTCAGTTTTGGAAGCAGGCTGACTTTGGGTTTGGGCTTATTGGGTTTGGAAGTGCCAACCTGTTTTGGGTACGCCTGACCTTTTGCTTTCCCTAAAGGACAAAAGGAGCGAAAGGAAGTACTCTTAGCCTTCGGCACCGAATGAGCAGTACTAGGAAGACATGCTGTTTTAGCAGACGCTAAGTCAGCCACTATCTTGTTGAGGTCTTCTCCGAAAAGAATGTCTCCTTTGAAGGGGAGTACCTCCAGGGTTTTCTTAGAGTCCATGTCCACAGACCAGGACCGTAACCAGAGAATTCGGCGAGCCAAAATGGACGTAGTAGAAGCCTTGGCCGCCAGAATACCAGCATCAGAAGCCGCCTCCTTAATGTAATGAGACGCTGTAACAATATACGACAGGCATTGTCTAGCATGATCAGAAGCATTGAAAGGGAACTCCGCCTCCAGCTCCTTAGCCCACGCTTCCACAGCTTCTGCAGCCCATGTGGCTGCAATAGTGGGCCTATGCACCACACCATTTAGGGTGTAAATTGCCTTCAAACAACCCTCCACACGCTTGTCCATCGGCTCTCTAAAAGACGTGACGGTAGTTACAGGCAGAGCTGAGAATACTACCAGCCGCGCCACTTGCGAATCCACTGGCGGGGGTGTATCCCAATTTTTACTAAGCTACGCAGCGAGGGGGTAGCAAGCCAGCATCTTCTTGTGAGGCGTGAACTTCTTTCCTGGATTTTCCCAGGACTCCTGACGTATGTCAACTAAATGTTCAGAGTGAGGTAAAACTTGTTTAACCACTTTCTGACGTTTAAACCTGTCCGGTTTCTTAGGGGCAGTATCAGGCTCCGGGTCATCATCAACCTGAAGAATGAGCCTTATAGCCTCTAACAAGTCAGGAACATCCACCTGTGAAACAGATTCCCCATCAGAAGCGTCAGGATAAGAATCTGTGGGGTCCGTATAAACGCCATCCTCATCAGACGAGGTGTCTGGGACATTGGTGGATTGTGAGGAAGTAATTGCCTGCTTAGAGGACCCCTTGGTCTTAGGCGGGCGAGGGTTAGACTTTTGAGCAGTCAGTGATTGGTTCAATTGCTGTAACTGATTGGACAGTTGATCTGCCCACGGCGGGTTAACCGCGGGGACCATAAGCGGTTGTACTGGCACAGGAGGTCCCATAGGGGGCATTAGTCTAGTTACCAGCGTATTCAATAGCGTGGTGAAGGTAGCCCAAGGTGGGTCATTGTGCACCCCCGTTGCTACAGTCCCACTGGGGAGTAAGGAACCCCCAGAACCTGAACCCTCAGCTGCTATGTTATCCTCAAATGTGTCTGCAGCGTCAATACCACGCAGTGTGGGATCAGCCCCAGCTCCGTTGCCCTATGTAGCTGACATAATCAAAAGCTCAATGCAAGGCAACACAGTACAATGGGGGTAATTCTGAGTTGATCGCAGCAGGAACTTTGTTAGAAGTTGGGCAAAACCATGTGCACTGCAGGGGGGACAGATATAACATGTGCAGAGAGAGTTAGATTTGGGTGGGTTATTTTGTTTCTGTGCAGGGTAAATACTGGCTGCTTTATTTTTACACTGCAATGTAGATTGCAGATTGAACTCACCACACCCAAATCTAACTCTCTCTGCACATTTTATATCTGCCTCCCCTGCAGTGCACATGGGGGGTAATTCCAAGTTGATCGCAGCAGGAACTTTTTAAGCAGTTGGGCAAAACCATGTGCACTGCAGGGGAGGCAGATGTAACATGTGCAGAGAGAGATAGATTTGGGTGTGGTGAGTTCAATCTGCAATCTAAATTGCAGTGTAAAAATAAAGCAGCCAGTATTTACCCTGCACAGAAACAAAATAACCCACCCAAATCTAACTCTCTCTGCAAATTTTATATCTGCCCCCCCTGCAGTGCACATGGTTTTGCCCAACTGCTAAAAATTTTCCTGCTGCGATCAACTCAGAATTACCCCCATGGTTCTGCCCAACTGCTAACAAAGGGGGTGATTCCGAGTTGTTCGCTCGCTAGCTGATTTTAGCAGCATTGCACACGCTAGGCCGCCGCCCTCTGGGAGTGTATCTTCGCTTAGCAGAATTGTGAACGAAAGATTAGCAGAATTGCGAATAGAAAATTCTTAGCAGTTTCTGAGTAGCTCGAGACTTACTCCTACACTGCGATCAGCTCAGCCCGTTTCGTTCCTGGTTTGACGTCACAAACACGCCCTGCGTTCGGACAGCCACTCCCCCGTTTCTCCAGACACTCCCGCGTTTTATCCTGGCACTCCTGCGTTTATCCGCACACTCCCAGAAAACGGTCAGTTTCTGCCCAGAAACACCCACTTCCTGTCAATCACACTCCCATCACTTCAACGATGAAAATTCTTCATTCTGCCGTGAGTAAATCTACTAAGTTTTGTGCTAAAATACTTAGCGCATGCGCACTGCGCATTTTCGCATTAATTGCTCCGTTGCGAAAATCGGCAACGAGCGAACAACTCGGAATGACCCCCAAAGTTCCTGCTGCGATCAACTCAGAATTACCCCCAATATCAGCAGCACAATACCTGACGAGAACCCCCTGTGCAGTGTATCAGCACAAACAGGGGATTCAAGAGGTATATGGTGACTAAAAATCACAGAGAAAAATACACACTGAGTATATCCTGTGAACTGCCTATATTATGATAAACCTGACACATGTAGCCCCCTCAGGTTATAGAATATAGGGATAGCAATCTGAGTAAGATACACGAAATGGAGGTCCCACAGCAGCTATATGCACACACACACAGAGTCACAGTTTGTACAATGCAGAAATGATGACATGCAATAAAACTGCACTGGACTAGCAATACAGAGTAGTACTATGTATAGCTATACACTTAGTAGATATAACAATGCACAGTAAAGACTGGATGAATATCACAGGGTACTTGTACTAAATAACTTCTCTGTTGTATGCCTGCTTACTGCATGGCACCAACTACAAAACTGACCTCCTGCGCACGGAGGCGGGGTTATAGAGGAGGCGGCGCTAGGCATTTTGGAAACAGTCAAAGCTTTGAGCCTGTTGGTGCCTCGGATCAAGATCCTACTCTACACCCCAATGTCAATCCCTGTGGAGCCCAGTGTACCCCGCAGCAGAATTTTTTTTTTTTTTATTGAAGCATCATGTGTCAAGTTTACAAACCATCCAATCAACAATAGCAGAAATATTGTAAGTCTTGGTGTTTGACAAGCAATGACATAAGGCACAAAGTATGACGTTATAATAAGCTGAGTAGACTGCCACACAAAGAACATTGGGGGTAATTCAGAGTTGTTCGCAGCTGCAAATTTGTTAGCAGTTGGGCAAAACTATGGGGGTCATTCGGAGTTGATCCTAGCTGTGCCAAATTTAGCATAGCTACGATCACTCAGACATGCAGGGGGACGCCCAGCACAGGGCTAGTCCGCCCCGCATGTCAGTGCTCCCCCCCCCCCCACGCAGAAATGCAAAAGCATCGCACAGCGGAGATGCTTTTGCATGTTAGGAGTTACTCCCGGCCAGCGCATCTCCTGCGGCTGGCCGGGAGAACCTCTTCACTGCCCGGGTCGCAGCGGCTGCGTGTGACATCACGCAGCCGCCGCGGCCTGCCCCCCAACGGTCCAGCCACGCCTGCGTTGGCCGGACGGCGCCGCCATCCAGCCCCCTCCCGCACAGCGACCGCCTCTGCCAAATTTGGTTAAAATTTTAAATATTCAATTAAGGCAATAGTATCCTTTAAAACCCACAGAGCAGCATAGCGCTGAATGAGCTTAGTTTGGCAGTCAGAACACAAGGTATAGTAAGTCTTTGCTGCCCTCTAGTGGTTGAACAACAAACATCACTACTTGGTTATAATGACAGCTACGCATAGGCCAAGTCTCCCATAAGTGAGTACAGGGTCTGAGTCAGACATGGATGCAATGACAATATTGGAGCCAGTGGAGCGATAATACGATGGTGGTCGCAGTAAAGATTTATTCACAAAGTGAGTGGCAGGCAGGGGAATTTGTGGATGGTAACGAGGGAGTGTTGCAACTGTTTCTAGGGTGTGTCGCTGGTTGCGATATTGACCCTGTGCGCAGCTGCAATGGCGCTTTACTTCCTGCAGCCACACGGTTGCTCTGGAGAGCTATTAGTGAACAATGTGCATCAAGCACCAGATCTGAGGGGCCTCCAGTGGGCGTCTTAATACAGATCCCGGTGGCTGCAACATTTCCTTATTTCTGCACGGCTGCTGCACCAAAAAACAGCTGCGCATGGCATTTGCGTACAACTCGGAATCAGTACACAATACGGTGTCCTATATACTAGCGTAAAGTACGTGCATTAATCTGACACTATAGCAGACCATATGCGTTAGAGATATTGGAACGCATCTTCTTCTACCCAGACGTGCATATACCATCTCTGAATGCATTGTGGAGGAATAAGGCGAGCTCCAAGTGAACGCTAGACGCTAGTTACAAATACAAACATTAGAAACTGCTAATCCAGCGCCAATGACTGGCTTGAAAGGACTTAAATTACCAGCTAAAATGCAAGTGGAAAATGGATCGTTCTCAAACGCAGATATACAAGCCTTCAGATCTGGATTGACCTTGTGTCATGACCCCTGTTTTTATAATTTTGGCAGCATGTCTTGTCACCCACTGTCTCTCCCAGCCACCTCTACCTGTGAGCCACTGACTCCCAGTCACCATCTGCCTCTCCTGCTCTCACCCACAGCCTCTGCCACTGTCACCCACTGCTCCCCCCCTAGTCACCTACTGTCTCCCCGTAGAGTGGAGGAGGGTGGCCCAGTGTATATTTTTGCGCTAGGGCCCACCACTCACAAGTTCCACCACTGGAAAGAAGGAAAGCCACTCAAAAGTCCATTTGTGCTTTTCTCTGTTTCTCTTAAAATACATACAGTATATAGGGGGTAATTCCAAGTTGATCGCAGTAGGAAATTTTTTAGCAGTTGGGCAAAACCATGTGCACTGCAGGGGGGGGGGGGGGGCAGATAATAAGAATTTACTTACCGATAATTCTATTTCTCGGAGTCCGTAGTGGATGCTGGGGTTCCTGAAAGGACCATGGGGAATAGCGGCTCCGCAGGAGACAGGGCACAAAAAGTAAAGCTTTAGGATCAGGTGGTGTGCACTGGCTCCTCCCCCTATGACCCTCCTCCAAGCCTCAGTTAGGTACTGTGCCCGGACGAGCGTACACAATAAGGAAGGATTTATGAATCCCGGGTAAGACTCATACCAGCCACACCAATCACACTGTACAACCTGTGATCTGAACCCAGTTAACAGTATGATAACAGCGGAGCCTCTGAAAAGATGGCTCACAACAATAATAACCCGATTTTTGTAACTATGTACAAGTAATGCAGATAATCCGCACTTGGGATGGGCGCCCAGCATCCACTACGGACTCCGAGAAATAGAATTATCGGTAAGTAAATTCTTATTTTCTCTATCGTCCTAGTGGATGCTGGGGTTCCTGAAAGGACCATGGGGATTATACCAAAGCTCCCAAACGGGCGGGAGAGTGCGGATGACTCTGCAGCACCGAATGAGAGAACTCCAGGTCCTCCTTAGCCAGGGTATCAAATTTGTAGGATTTTACAAACGTGTTTGCCCCTGACTAAATAGCCGCTCGGCAAAGTTGTAAAGCCGAGACCCCTCGGGCAGCCGCCCAAGATGAGCCCACCTTCCTTGTGGAATGGGCATTTACATATTTTGGCTGTGGCAGGCCTGCCACAGAATGTGCAAGCTGAATTGTATTACACATCCAACTAGCAAAAGTCTGCTTAAAAGCAAGAGCACCCAGTTTGTTGGGTGCATACAGGATAACAGCAAGTCAGTTTTCCTGACTCCAGCCGTCCTGGAACCTATATTTTCAGGGCCCTGACCACATCTAGCAACTTGGAGTCCTCCAAGTCCCTAGTAGGCGCAAGACACCACAATAAGCTGGTTCAGGTGAAACACTGACACCACCTTAGGGAGAGAACTGGGGACGAGTCCGCAGCTCTGCCCTGTCCGAATGGACAAACAGATATGGGCTTTTTTGAGAAAAAAAAACCCACCAATTTGACACTCGCCTGGTCCAGGCCAGGTCCAAGAGCATGTTCACTTTTCATGTGAGATGCTTCAAATCCACAGATTTGACTGGTTTTAAACCAATGTGTTTTGAGGAATCCCAGAACTACGTTGAGATCCCACAGTGCCACTGGAGGCACAAACGGGGGTTGTATATGCAATACTCCCTTGACAAACTTCTGGACTTCAGGAACTGAAGCCAATTCTTTCTGGAAGAAAATCGACAGGGCCGAAATTTGAACCTTAATGGACCCCAATTTGAGGCCCATAGACACTCCTGTTTGCAAGAAATGCAGGAATCGACCGAGTTGAGATTTCTTCGTGGGGCCTTCCTGGCCTCACACCACGCAACATATTTTCGCCACCTGTGGTGATAATGTTGTGCGGTCACCTCCTTTCTGGCTTTGACCAGGGTAGGAATGACCTCTTCCTGAATGCCTTTTCCCTTAGGATCCGGCGTTCCACCGCCATGCCGTCAAACGCAGCTGCGGTAAGTCTTGGAACAGACATGGTACTTGCTGAAACAAGTCCCTTCTTAGCGGCAGAGGCCATAAGTCCTCTGTGAGCATCTCTTGAAGTTCCGGGTACCAAGTCCTTCTTGGCCAATCCGGAGCCATGAGTATAGTTCTTACTCCTCTACGTCTTATAATTCTCAGTACCTTAGGTATGAAAAACAGAGGATGGAACACATACACCGACTGGTACACCCACGGTGTTACCAGAAACGTCCACAGCTATTGCCTGAGGGTCTCTTAACCTGGCGCAATACCTGTCCCGTTTTTTGTTCAGACGGGACGCCATCATGTCCACCTTTGGTAATTCCCAACGGTTTACAATTATGTGGAAAACTTCCCCATGAAGTTCCCACTCTGCCGGGTGGAGGTCGTGCCTACTGAGGAAGTCTGCTTCCCAGTTTCCATTCCCGGAATGAAACACTGCTGACAGTGCTATCACATGATTTTCCGCCCAGCGAAAAGTCCTTGCAGTTTTTGCCACTGCCCTCCTGCTTCTTGTGCCGCCCTGTCTATTTACGTGGGCGACTGCCGTGATGTTTTATCCCACTGGATCAATACCGGCTGACCTTGAAGCAGAGGTCTTGCTAAGCTTAGAGCATTATAAATTTACCCTTAGCTATATTTATGTGGAGAAAAATCTCCAGACTTGATCACACCCCCTGGAAATTTTTTCCTTGTGTGACTGCTCCCCAGCCTCTCGGGCTGGGCTCCGTGGTCACCAACATCCAAAACTGAATGCCGAATCTGCGGCCCTCTAGAAGATGAGCACTCTGTAACCACCACAGGAGAGACACCCTTGTCCTTGGATATAGGGTTATCCGCTGATGCATCTGAAGATGCGATCCGGACCATTTGTCCAGCAGATCCCACTGAAGAGTTCTTGCATGAAATCTGCCGACTGGAATTGCTTCGAAGGAAGTCACCATTTTTTTTTTTTTTTACCATGGCCCTTGTGCAATGATGCACTGATTTTAGGAGGTTCCTGACTAGCTCGGATAACTCCCTGGCTTTCTCTTCCGGGAGAAACACCTTTTTCTGGACTGTGTCCAGAATCATCCCTAAGCACAGGAGACTTGTTGTCGGGATCAGCTGCGATTTTGGAATCTTTAGAATCCACCCCTGCTGTTGTAACAGTATCCGAGATAGTGCTACTCCGACCTCCAACTGTTCCCTGGACTTTGCCCTTATCAGGAGATCGTCCAAGTAAGGGATAATTAAGACGCCTTTTCTTCGAAGAAGAACCATCATTTCGGCCATTACCTTGGTAAAGACCCGGGGTGCCGTAGACAATCCAAACGGCAGCGTCTGAAACTGATAGTGACAGTTTTGTACCACGAACCTGAGGTACCCTTAGTGATAAGGGCAAATTTGGGACATGGAGGTAAGCATCCCTGATGTCTCGGGACACCAGATAGTCCCCTTCTTCCCGGTTCGTTATCACTGCTCTGAGTGACTCCATCTTGATTTGAACCTTTGTAAGTGTTCAAATTTTTTTAGATTTAGAATAGGTCTCACCTAGCCTTCTGGCTTCAGTACCACAATATAGTGTGGAATAATACCCCTTTTCTTGTTGTAGGAGGGGTAATTTAATTATCACCTGCTGGGAATACAGCTCGTGAATTTTTTTCCCATACTGCCTCCTTGTCGGAGGGAGACCTTGGTAAAGCAGCCTTCAGGAGCCTGCGCAGGGGAAACGTCTCGACATTCCAACCTGTACCCCTGGGATACTACTTGTAGGATCCAGGGGTCCTGTACGGTCTCAGCGTCATGCTGAGAGCTTGTCAGAAGCGGTGGAACGCTTCTGTTCCTGGGAATGGGCTGCCTGCTGCAGTCTTCTTCCCTTTCCTCTATCCCTGGGCAGATATGACTCTTATAGGGACGAAAGGACTGAAGCTGAAAAGACGGTGTCTTTTTCTGCAGAGATGTGACTTAGGGTAAAAACGGTGGATTTTCCAGCAGTTGCCGTGGCCACCAGGTCCGATGGACCGACCCCAAATAACTCCTCTTCCTTTATACGGCAATACACCTTTGTGCCGTTTGGAATCTGCATCACCTGACCACTGTCGTGTCCATAAACATCTTCTGGCAGATATGGACATCGCACTTACTCTTGATGCCAGAGTGCAAATATCCCTCTGTGCATCTCGCATATATAGAAATACATCCTTTAAATGCTCTATAGTCAATAAAATACTGTCCCTGTCAAGGGTATCAATATTTTTAGTCAGGGAATCCGACCAAGCCACCCCAGCTCTGCACATCCAGGCTGAGGCGATCGCTGGTCGCAGTATAACACCAGTATGTGTGTATATACTTTTTATGATATTTTTCCAGCCTCCTGTCAGCTGGCTCCTTGAGGACGGCCCTATCTATAGACGGTACCGCCACTTGTTCTGATAAGCGTGTGAGCGCCTTATCCACCCTAAGGGGTGTTTCCCAACGCGCCCTAACTTCTGGCGGGAAAGGGTATACCGCCCATATTTTCTATCGGGGGGAACCCACGCATCATCACACACTTCATTTAATTTTTCTGATTCAGGAAAAACTACGGTAGTTTTTTCACATCCCACATAATACCCTCTTTTGTGGTACTTGTAGTATCAGAAATATGTAACACCTCCTTCATTGCCCTTAACGTGTGGCCCTAATAAGGAATACGTTTGTTTATTCACCGTCGACACTGGATTCAGTGTCCCTGTCTGTGTCTGTGTCGACCGACTAAAGTAAACGGGCGTTTTAAAACCCCTGACGGTGTTTTTGAGACGACTGGACCGGTACTAATTGTTTGTCGGCCGTCTCATGTCGTCAACCGACCTTGGCGCGTGTTGACATTATCACGTAATTCCCTAAATAAGCCATCCATTCTGGTGTCGACTCCCTAGAGAGTGACATCACCATTACAGGCAATTGCTCCGCCTCCTCACCAACATCGTCCTCATACATGTCGACACACACGTACCGACATACAGCACACACACAGGGAATGCTCTGATAGAGGACAGGACCTACTAGCCCTTTGGGGAGACAGAGGGAGAGTTTGCCAGCACACACCAAAAACGCTATAATTATATAGGGACAACCTTATATAAGTGTTTTCCCTTATAGCATCTTTTTTATATATTTCTAACGCCAAATTAGTGCCCCCCCCTCTCTGTTTTAACCCTGTTTCTGTAGTGCAGTGCAGGGGAGAGCCTGGGAGCCTTCCCTCCAGCCTTTCTGTGAGGGAAAATGGCGCTGTGTGCTGAGGAGATAGGCCCCGCCTCTTTTTCGGCGGCCTCGTCTCCCGCTCTTAACGGATTCTGGCAGGGGTTAAATATCTCCATATAGCCCCCGGAGGCTATATGTGAGGTATTTTTAGCCAAAAAAGGTTTTCATTTGCCTCCCAGGGCGCCCCCCTCCCAGCGCCCTGCACCCTCAGTGACTGCCGTGTGAAGTGTGCTGAGAGGAAAATGGCGCACAGCTGCAGTGCTGTGCGCTACCTTAAGAAGACTGAGGAGTCTTCTGCCGCCGATTCTGGACCTCTTCTCGTTTCAGCATCTGCAAGGGGGCCGGCGGCGAGGCTCCGGTGACCATCCAGGCTGTACCTGTGATCGTCCCTCTGGAGCTAATGTCCAGTAGCCAAGAAGCCAATCCATCCTGCACGCAGGTGAGTTCACTTCTTCTCCCCTAAGTCCCTCGTTGCAGTGATCCTGTTGCCAGCAGGACTCACTGTAAAATAAAAAACCTAAGCTAAACTTTTCTAAGCAGCTCTTTAGGAGAGCCACCTAGATTGCACCCTTCTCGGCCGGGCACAAAAATCTAACTGAGGCTTGGAGGAGGGTCATAGAGGGAGGAGCCAGTGCACACCACCTGATCCTAAAGCTTTACTTTTTGTGCCCTGTCTCCTGCGGAGCCGCTATTCCCCATGGTCCTTTCAGGAACCCCAGCATCCACTAGGACGATAGAGAAATAACATGTGCAGAGAGAGTTAGATTTGGGTGGGTTATTTTGTTTCTGTGCAGGGTAAATACTGGCTGCTTTATTTTTACACTGCAATTTAGATTGCAGATTGAACTCACCACACCCAAATCTCTCTCTCTCTCTGCACATGTTATATCTGCCCCCCTGCAGTGCACATTGTTTTGCCCAACTGCTAAAAAATTTCCTGCTGCAATCAACTTGGAATTACCCCCATAATTCAGTTTAATGTGGGGACACATCAGGGCTGTATACACGTCACTTTTGTGTGTTTGAAAGTTATTATTATATAGTTTAATAAAGCATAAAAAGTTCAACCAATGGCCAAATAGCCAGATTATGTGTGCCCAGTGGCATAGTCAGCTCTTGGCATGAGGGGTTGGAAAAATAGGCACCCCATGCCCAGGTGTTTCAGAATTCAAATCTAAGAATTCAGACTTCAACATCTAAATACATTATTTAAATCCAAATTACATCAATAATTGTCCTTGGCATTACAGTAATAACCCCTACTAATACTACTGGCTTGTTGCCACTGTTTATAGTGTTAAAGCCTAACTCAGTAGGGATCGCAAAAGCAAAATCTTCCTCTAATGGGCAAAACCATGTGCACTGCAGGTGGGGCAGATGTAACGTGCAGAGAGAGTTAGATTTGGGTGGGTTATATTGTTTCTCTATCGTCCTAGTGGATGCTGGGGTTCCTGAAAGGACCATGGGGAATAGCGGCTCCGCAGGAGACAGGGCACAAAAAGTAAAGCTTTCCGATCAGGTGGTGTGCACTGGCTCCTCCCCCTATGACCCTCCTCCAAGCCTCAGTTAGATTTTTGTGCCCGGCCGAGAAGGGTGCAATCTAGGTGGCTCTCCTAAAGAGCTGCTTAGAGAAAGTTTAGCTTAGGTTTTTTATTTTACAGTGAGTCCTGCTGGCAACAGGATCACTGCAACGAGGGACTTAGGGGAGAAGAAGTGAACTCACCTGCGTGCAGGATGGATTGGCTTCTTGGCTACTGGACATCAGCTCCAGAGGGACGATCACAGGTACAGCCTGGATGGTCACCGGAGCCTCGCCGCCGGCCCCCTTGCAGATGCTGAAACATGAAGAGGTCCAGAATCGGCGGCAGAAGACTCCTCAGTCTTCTAAAGGTAGCGCACAGCACTGCAGCTGTGCGCCATTTTCCTCTCAGCACACTTCACACGGCAGTCACTGAGGGTGCAGGGCGCTGGGAGGAGAGCGCCCTGGGAGGCAAATGAAAACCTATTTGGCTAAAAAATACCTCACATATAGCCTCCGGGGGCTATATGGAGATATTTAACCCCTGCCAGAATACACTAAAGAGCGGGAGACGAGCCCGCCGGAAAAGGGGCGGGGCCTATCTCCTCAGCACACAGCGCCATTTTCCTTACACAGCTCCGCTGGTCAGGACGGCTCCCAGGTCTCTCCCCTGCACTGCACTACAGAAACAGGGTAAAACAAGAGAGGGGGGGCAAAATAGTGGCAAAAATTATATTATAAAAGCAGCTATACAGGGAGCACTTATTATAAGGCTATCCCTGTCATATATAGCGCTTTTGGTGTGTGCTGGCAAACTCTCCCTCTGTCTCCCCAAAGGACTAGTGGGGTCCTGTCTTCGTTAAGAGCATTCCCTGTGTGTCTGCTGTGTGTCGGTACGTGTGTGTCGACATGTATGAGGACGATATTGGTGTGGAGGCGGAGCAATTGCCAAATATGGGGATGTCACCTCCTAGGGGGTCGACACCAGAATGGATGCCTTTATTTATGGAATTACGGGATAGTGTCAACACGCTAAAGCAGTCGTTTGACGACATGAGACGGCCGGACAATCAGTTAGTGCCTGTCCAGGCGCCTCAAACACCGTCAGGGGCTGTAAAACGCCCTTTGCCTCAGTCGGTCGACACAGACCCAGACACAGGCACTGATTCCAGTGGCGACGGTGACGAATCAACCGTATTTTCCAGTAGGGCCACACGTTATATGATTTTGGCAATGAAGGAGGCGTTACATTTAGCTGATACTACAGGTACCACTAAACAGGGTATTATGTGGGGTGTGAAAAAACTACCTATAGTTTTTCCTGAATCAGAAGAACTAAATGATGTATGTGATGAAGCGTGGGTTGCCACCGATAAAAAGATGCTAATTTCAAAGAAGTTATTGGCTTTATACCCTTTCCCGCCAGAGGTTAGGGCGCGCTGGGAAACACCTCCTAGGGTGGACAAGGCGCTCACACGCTTATCTAAACAAGTGGCGTTACCCTCTCCTGAGACGGCCGCACTTAAAGATCCAGCAGATAGGAGGATGGAAAATATCCAAAAAAGTATATACACACATACAGGTGTTATACTACGACCAGCTATAGCGACAGCCTGGATGTGCAGTGCTGGAGTAGCTTGGTCAGAGTCCCTGATTGAAAATATTGATACCCTGGATAGGGACAATGTTTTACTGTCTTTAGAGCAAATAAAGGATGCATTTCTTTATATGCGTGATGCACAGAGGGATATCTGCACACTGGCATCACGGGTAAGTGCTATGTCCATTTCGGCCAGAAGAAGTTTATGGACGCGACAGTGGTCAGGCGATGCGGACTCAAAACGGCATATGGAAGTTTTGCAGTATAAAGGGGAGGAGTTATTTGGAGTCGGTCTATCAGATTTGGTGGCCACGGCTACAGCCGGGAAATCCACCTTTTTACCTCAAGCTACTCCCCAACAGAAAAAGACACCGACTTTTCAACCGCAGCCCTTTCGTTCCTTTAAAAACAAGAGAGCAAAGGGATATTCATATCTGCCACGAGGCAGAGGAAGGGGGAAGAGACACCAACAGGCAGCTCCTTCCCAGGAACAGAAGCCCTCCCCCGCTTCTACAAAAGCCTCAGCATGACGCTGGGGCTTCTCAAGCGGACTCGGGGGCGGTGGGCGGTCGTCTCAAGAATTTCAGCGCGCAGTGGGCTCACTCGCAGGTAGATCCCTGGATCCTGCAGATAATATCTCAGGGGTACAGGTTGGAACTAGAGACAGATCCGCCTCGCCGTTTCCTGAAGTCTGCTTTACCAACGTCCCCCTCCGAAAGGGAGACGGTTTTGGAAGCCATTCACAAGCTGTACTCTCAGCAGGTGATAGTCAAGGTACCTCTTCTACAACAGGGAAAGGGGTATTATTCCACTCTATTTGTGGTACCGAAGCCGGACGGCTCGGTAAGACCTATTCTAAATCTGAAGTCCTTGAACCTGTACATAAAGAAGTTCAAGTTCAAAATGGAGTCACTCAGAGCAGTGATAGCGAACCTGGAAGAAGGGGACTTTATGGTGTCCTTGGACATCAAGGATGCGTACCTCCACGTTCCAATTTACCCCTCACACCAGGGGTACCTCAGGTTCGTTGTACAAAACTGTCACTATCAGTTTCAGACGCTGCCGTTCGGATTGTCCACGGCACCTCGGGTCTTTACAAAGGTAATGGCCGAGATGATGATTCTTCTTCGAAGAAAAGGCGTATTAATTATCCCATACTTGGACGATCTCCTAATAAGGGCAAGATCCAGAGAACAGCTAGAGATGGGATTAGCACTGTCTCAAGAAGTG
The DNA here is from genome assembly GCF_028390025.1 of Pseudophryne corroboree. NCBI lineage: Eukaryota > Metazoa > Chordata > Amphibia > Anura > Myobatrachidae > Pseudophryne > Pseudophryne corroboree. The sequence continues at coordinate 1,200,681,490 of NC_086444.1, read as the reverse complement.
CTAAAACAGCACGGCTGGATTCTGAATATTCCAAAATCCCAGTTAATGCCGACAACTCGTCTGCTGTTCCTAGGGATGATTCTGGACACGGTTCAGAAAAAGGTTTTTCTCCCGGAGGAAAAAGCCAAGGAGTTATCCGAGCTTGTCAGGAACCTCCTAAAACCAGGAAAGGTGTCTGTACATCAATGCACAAGAGTCCTGGGAAAAATGGTGGCTTCTTACGAAGCAATTCCATTCGGCAGATTCCATGCACGAATTTTTCAGAGGGATCTGTTGGACAAATGGTCAGGGTCGCATCTTCAGATGCACCAGCGGATAACCCTGTCTCCAAGGACAAGGGTATCTCTTCTGTGGTGGTTGCAGAGTGCTCATCTATTGGAGGGCCGCAGATTCGGCATACAGGATTGGATCCTGGTGACCACGGACGCCAGCCTGAGAGGCTGGGGAGCAGTCACACAAGGAAGAAACTTCCAGGGAGTGTGGACGAGCCTGGAAACGTCTCTTCACATAAACATTCTGGAACTAAGAGCAATCTACAATGCTCTAAGCCAGGCAGAACCTCTGCTTCAAGGAAAACCGGTGTTGATCCAGTCGGACAACATCACGGCAGTCGCCCATGTAAACAGACAGGGCGGCACAAGAAGCAGGAGTGCAATGGCAGAAGCTGCACGGATTCTTCGCTGGGCAGAGAATCATGTGATAGCACTGTCAGCAGTGTTCATCCCGGGAGTGGACAACTGGGAAGCAGACTTCCTCAGCAGACACGACCTTCACCCGGGAGAGTGGGGACTTCATCCAGAAGTCTTCCACATGCTGGTAACCCGTTGGGAAAGACCAATGGTGGACATGATGGCGTCTCGCCTCAACAAAAAACTGGACAGGTATTGCGCCAGGTCAAGAGATCCGCAGGCAATAGCTGTGGACGCGCTGGTAACGCCTTGGGTGTACCAGTCGGTGTATGTGTTTCCTCCTCTGCCTCTCATACCAAAAGTATTGAGAATTATACGGCAAAGAGGCGTAAGAACGATACTAGTGGTTCCGGATTGGCCAAGAAGGACTTGGTACCCGGAACTTCAAGAGATGATCACGGAAGATCCGTGGCCTCTACCTCTAAGGAGGGACTTGCTTCAGCAGGGTCCCTGTCTGTTTCAAGACTTACCGCGGCTGCGTTTGACGGCATGGCGGTTGAACGCCGGATCCTAAAGGAAAAAGGCATGCCGGAAGAAGTCATTCCTACTTTGATTAAAGCAAGGAAGGAAGTAACCGTGCAACACTATCACCGCATTTGGCGAAGATATGTTGCGTGGTGCGAGGATCGGAGTGCTCCGACGGAGGAATTTCAACTGGGTCGATTCCTACATTTCCTGCAATCAGGATTGTCTATGGGTCTCAAATTGGGATCTATTAAGGTTCAAATTTCGGCCCTGTCGATTTTCTTTCAAAAAGAATTGGCTTCAGTTCCTGAAGTCCAGACTTTTGTTAAGGGAGTGCTGCATATACAGCCTCCTGTGGTGCCTCCAGTGGCACCGTGGGATCTCAATGTGGTTTTGGAATTTCTAAAATCTCATTGGTTTGAACCACTAAAAAAGGTGGATTTAAAATATCTCACATGGAAAGTGACCATGTTACTAGCCCTGGCTTCGGCCAGGAGAGTGTCAGAACTGGCAGCTTTATCTTACAAAAGCCCATATCTGATTTTCCATTCGGACAGGGCAGAACTGCGGACTCGTCCGCATTTTCTCCCTAAGGTGGTGTCAGCATTTCATCTGAACCAGCCTATTGTAGTGCCTGCGGCTACAAGTGACTTGGAGGACTCCAAGTTACTGGACGTTGTCAGAGCATTAAAAATATATATTGCAAGGACAGCTGGAGTCAGAAAATCTGACTCGTTGTTTATATTGTATGCACCCAACAAGATGGGTGCTCCTGCGTCTAAGCAGACGATTGCTCGTTGGATCTGTAGCACAATCCAACTTGCACATTCTGTGGCAGGCCTGCCACAGCCTAAATCTGTTAAGGCCCACTCCACAAGGAAGGTGGGCTCATCTTGGGCGGCTGCCCGAGGGGTCTCGGCATTACAACTTTGCCGAGCAGCTACGTGGTCAGGGGAGAACACGTTTGTAAAATTTTACAAATTTGATACTCTGGCTAAGGAGGACCTGGAGTTCTCTCATTCGGTGCTGCAGAGTCATCCGCACTCTCCCGCCCGTTTGGGAGCTTTGGTATAATCCCCATGGTCCTTTCAGGAACCCCAGCATCCACTAGGACGATAGAGAAAATAAGAATTTACTTACCGATAATTCTATTTCTCGGAGTCCGTAGTGGATGCTGGGCGCCCATCCCAAGTGCGGATTATCTGCAATAATTGTACATAGTTATTGTTAACTAATTCGGGTTATTGTTTAGGAAGCCATCTTTCAGAGGCTCCTCTGTTATCATACTGTTAACTGGGTTTTGATCACAAGTTGTACGGTGTGATTGGTGTGGCTGGTATGAGTCTTACCCGGGATTCAAAATTCCTCCCTTATTGTGTACGCTCGTCCGGGCACAGTACCTAACTGAGGCTTGGAGGAGGGTCATAGGGGGAGGAGCCAGTGCACACCACCTGATCGGAAAGCTTTACTTTTTGTGCCCTGTCTCCTGCGGAGCCGCTATTCCCCATGGTCCTTTCAGGAACCCCAGCATCCACTACGGACTCCGAGAAATAGAATTATCGGTAAGTAAATTCTTATTTTCTGTGCAGGGTAAATACTGGCTGCTTTATTTTTACACTGCAATTTAGATTTCAGTTTGAACACACCCTACCCAAATCTAACACTCTCTGCACATGTTACATCTGTATCGTAGAATCGGTCCTATGTTACTCGATCACAGTCTGGTATGGAGCTGCCAATGAGAGTGACAGACGGAGGCTGAAAAGGGTGTTGAGGACAGCTTAAAAGATCGTTGGGGCTGACCTCCCTCCCGTCCAGGAATTATACCAGTCAAGGGTCAGGAAGTGAGCTGAGAAAATCGTGCCAGATATGCAGCACCCAGGTCACTAACTGTTTGAACCGCTTCCATCAGGCAGACGCTACAGGTCCATTCCCGCGAAGTCGACCAGATCAATTAAAAGCTTCTTCCCACCAGCTGAACAATATAGAAAAAGTCTAACATGTATAATATGTCTAATATGTCGAGTCTATCGTACAGTTGCAATGTGCAGTATGAACTCATACGTGTAATGTTTGTCATGTATGCTACGTTTTTCCCCCTTCTCATGATCCCTTAGTGGAAATTGATGACGGTAAACCACAAGTACGTAGATATTATATATATATATATATATATATATATAAGAGTGTCTGGATCCTCAGTCACCCCTGATGGCGGACCTGGGTATAGAATGAGTGAACATACAATCTTAAATAGAACTCCCATCTTAGTAAATTTAGCCCACATAGTCCGATTTTCACATAATACCTGTGTCATATGTTCAACATCTATTAGCAGGGTTTGTATTCAGGTTGGCATGGTGACATATAGAGCAGACCCATCGCCAGGCCAGGAAGACACTGAGCAGCGGCATCTTAGGGGTCCCCGGTGGTCATGTGACCATCACTTCCAGGTCAGACCTCTGATCCTCCGGCGTTTTGGTAAGTATTATTCTCCACTAACCCTAATCCCTCCGCCTACCCTGGTGCCTAACCCAAACATCCCCTCCCCTGCAGCCTAACCCTATCCTCCCCCACCGCAGCCTAACCTTATCCTCCCCCTGCAGCCTAACCCTAATTCTTTCATACGCAGCCTAACCCTACGGTTAACATTCTGAAAATATCGACACATTTCCTGTCAACATTTTAACAATGTCAACATCACAACTGTCAACACTGTGATGTCGACGATGCCGACATTGTTATTGTCGCCTTTTTGACTTCATCCCCTACTATCTCTTGTTTTTACGCTCCTTCCCTTAGAGATTTATTATAGTAAGACTGGCAGATTCAAGATTAAGGGGTGTATGTACTAAGCCCTGGAGAGAGCTAAAGTACCAGCCAATCAGCTCCTAACTGCCGTGATACAAGCTGTGTATGAAAAACGACAGTTAGGAGCAGGGACGTATTATCCATTAGGCTGACTAGGCTGAAGCCTAGGGGTCTGCAGGGAGTAGGGGCCAGTCAGTTTCTTTTGTTACTGAGGCACTGTTACCTGTGCCCTAGGGCTCCAATAGTTAAAGGCACTTTGCACTCTATGCTGCAGGCACATTCATAGTCGGCTGAGGTTTGGTGGACCAATAGCGCACTAAAGAGAAAAGAAAAGAACGACTGGGTGTTGGTGTCCTTGTGACTACAAAAGGGGACATGTACTAAGCATTGAATAGTGTGGAGAAGTGAGCCAGTGGAGAAGCTGCCCATGGCAACCAATCAGCTGCTCTGTATACTTTTATACTATGCAAATTATAAATGTTACAGCAATGCTGATTGGTTGCCATGGGCAACTTCTCCACTGGCTCACTTCACTTTTATCACTGCTTAGTACATGCCCCCCTGAGATTGTAAATGATGGCACAAACTCTGCTTCCCAAACACTAGCTCTAGTGGGGTGAAAATTTGAATTGCCAGAGAGCGCCCAAAATACCTTTAACCCTAATCGAACCTCTGGATTAGGACGTGGTATAAATCGAAGGGGTGGGGCACCGGTCCTTCGAATGCCCTGTGATCGAGTATGAATCAAGGGGAAGCCACTCCAATCATCGGAGAATACCCACGGGGGAAAACTCCAGTGGGAGCCCTGAGGACCCCTCACAGGCTCCCCAATTATAAAGGTTCGAGCAATGGGGAGTGCCCAGTGGTCCCACAACATCCCTGAGAGCTTACTGAGCCATGCACCGCTAACGAGGGCCATTATTAATGGACATGACTGCACGGTATTAATGGATAGCAGCTTGCAAGTCTGTATCATATTTGAATCTTGGTATAACGCTCATCTTTCTGAAATCCCCATCCAACCCCTTAGTGGACTCTTCATATGGGGGCTAAGTGAGCAACGGTACCCATACCTAGGGTACATAACTACACAGATTATTTCAACCCCGGTCTGAGTGCCCTTAACGAGACTGTCCTGTTAATAGCCCTTGTTTGTCCCGACTCTCTGGGGGACAATGGAAATCTACCTGTCATTGTGGGCAGAAATACTAATATGTACCACAATCTCATTCGGTGGTGTGAGAAACAGGGTTCAGGAAGAAAGGACACCATGGAAAGGGCGGCGATGGATGAAAATGGCAGATGATTTAAGGTGGAAGGTCCAACCGTGATCTCTGAGGTAGAGGGGCCTACTAAGAAGTGGCAGCCCTCCCCGACACTAAACCTAGAATCATGCTTCACTGGAAGCGATATCGATGATGACTGTAGAAGCCTTTTGATGGAACAACTAAAACAAAGGGAAGCTGTTTTCTCTAAGAGTGAGTGGGACTTAGGCTCGGCTGTCGGGGTGGAACACCATATTAAATTGACAGATGATACTCCGTTCAGGGAAAGATCGAGGAGGCTTGCGCCTGTGGACTTTGATGATGTCAGGAGTCATCTGCGGGGACTGTTGGAGAATAACATAATAGCAGATTCGGAAAGTCAGTATGCTTCCCCCATAGTCGTGGCCTGGAAAAAAAAATAGAGAAAATCATACTCTGTATTGACTACCGCACTTTGAATAGTAGAACACTTCCTGATCAATATACTGTCCCCAAGGTAGATGAAGCCTTAAACTGTTTGCAGGGAAGTAGGTGGTTTTTGGTGCTGGATCTCCGATGTGGGTACTACCAGATCCCAATGAGTGCCGCCGACCGGTCCAAAACGGCTTTCATATGCCCTATCGGGTTTTTTGAATTTTTGAAGATGCCTCAAGGGATAACCGGAGCACCAGCCACATTCCAGAGGACCATGGAAAAAACGGTAGGGGATATGTGCTACCGTGAGGTGTTGGTTTATTTCGACAACATCATTGTGTTCGGAAGAACTCTGAAAGAACATAACGAGCATTTGCTTAAAGTATTGGACCGCTTACAAGCCCGGGGGCTAAAACTGTCTATTGAGAAGTGTAAGTTCTGCCGCTCCTCTGTGAAATATCTCGGACATATAGTAAGCCGACAGAGGGTCTATACAGATCCGGAGAAAGTAAATACGGTGAAGAGATGGCCACGGCCTAACAACCTTAGGGATTTGAGATCGTTCCTGGGGTTTGCAGCTATTATAGAAAATTTGTGCCACTATATTCCCAAATTGCCCGTCCACTGACGGAACTCACTCAAGGCTATCCTCCAAAGGGGACATCATCCGGTTCAAGGCAGAGCATTGAGAGAGATTATTTCAACCCCAAAGAGCCTTTTGGAATGCGGTGGGATGAGCATTGCGAGGAGGCTTTTGAAAAACTAAAAGAGAAGTTAACCAACTCCCCTGTGCTGGCATACGCGAACCCGGAACTGCCCTACGAAGTCCACATTGAGGCCTCGTTCAACGGACTGGGAGGAGTTTTGTATCAATTTTAAGACCAACAGTTAAGACCTATCACTTATGTCAGTTGGGGACTCTCCAGTAGTGAGAGGAAGTATCCAGTCCATAAATTGGAGTTCTTGGCCCTCAAGTGGGTGGTTACTGAAAAATTCCATGATTATCTCTATGGCGCAGAGTTCTTAGTGCAAATGGATAACAACCCTTTAACTTACATCCAGACTACCGCTAAGCTGGATGCGACCGGTCACCGGTGTCTAGCAGGGGATCCGGTCTGAAGATCGACAGTGTCTAGGTCGACAATGTTTAGGTCGACCACTATAGGTCGACAGTCACTAGGTCGACATGGGTGGAAGGTCGACAGGGTTTCTAGGTCGACATGTGCTAGGTCGACAGGTCTAAAGGTCGACATGAGTTTTTCACATTTTTTTCTTTTTTTCATACTTAACGATCCACGTGGACTACGATTGGAACGGTAAAGTGTGCCGAGCGAAGCGGTAGCGGAGCGAAGGCACCATGCCCGAAGCATGGCGAGCGAAGCGGTGCACTAATTTGGGATCCCGGTCACTCTACGAAGAAAACGACACAAAATAAAATAAAATCCTCATGTCGACCTTTAGACCTGTCGACCTAGAAACCCTGTCGACCTTCCATCCATGTCGACCTAGTGACTGTCGACCTATAGTGGTCGACCTAAACATTGCCAACCTAGACACTGTCGATTTGATGAACCACACCCGTCTAGCAGCCTTAAATAATTATAATTTTACCCTGAAGTATCGACCTGGATTCGTTAACCAGGATGCTGATGCTCTGTCCCGGATGCCCCACCATGAAGTCAACGAGGAGCCGAATGAATGGATAGAAGTACCGACAGCCTCGGTAAAAGGGCTATGTCACCAGATCAGTGTCACTAAAAATATAATTGTGGCTGCCATTCAATTCACTGGAGCCTCAGATCAAGCCATTCCAGCTATGTATCACAGATTGAATCAAGCAGCTGTGGATGGATTGGTTGTCATCGGACCGGCATAACTGGCTTGGGAGCAATGTGCTGTCGCGGATATATCACCTATCATACAGATTTTAGAAAATCGTCAGACTAAGGTTGAGGCGAAAAATCTGACGGTTACTTCTCGCAAATTGATGCGACAATTGAAACGGCTAAGTCTGCAGCAAGGGGTGGTATTCCGGAGTAGTAAACAATCTGATGGCAGTGACAGGTACCAGATAGTATTACCAGCCAAGTATAAACATCTAGTATTGTCGGAACTGCATGATAGACATGGCCACTTGGGGTACGAAAAAAACCAAGGTTTGATTGTTGACGGATTCTTCTGGCCATTTATGAACCGAGGTATTGAACAGTTCTGTAGGACTTGTGGGAGCTGTATACCTTGCCCTCCAGGGTCGCTCCTTTAGTGAATATCCAAAGTTCCGGACCCCTTGATTTGATATGTATCGACTTTCTATCCTTGGAAGAACCGGGAGGCAAAGACGGGAACATACTAGTTGTCACTATGCACAGGCCTATGTGACACCTAGCCAAAAAGCCGTCATCACCAAGACTTTGTGGGAGAAGTTCTTTCAACATTATGGGCTGCCTGCAAGGATACACTCTGATCAAGGGCGGGATTTTGAAAGCCAACTTATTAGGGAATTATGCCTTTGCTGTGGAATAAAGAAATCCTGAACGACGCTGTACCACCCGCAGGGACAGGGCCTGCGCTACCCGCTCAGCAAAGGGATGCAGTGCAGGTAGGCGCCAGGCTGGGAGAGGCGCTGTCCCTGCACTGCATCCCTGTGCAGCGCCTGGTCCCCCTGCTGCTACTGCTGGCTGCTGTGCCTGTCACACCATTTGACAGGCAGCGGCGCCGGCAGCTTGAAGCCTCCCCTTACCTTCCTCCAGTGTCCTCCGTATCCTGGCCGAAAAGGGGGCAGGGCTACACGGCGCCGAGGGGCGGAGCTACACGGGACAAGGGCAGAGCCTGAGGAGAACAGAAACTGTGGCCAGCCAGATGGTATGTGGAGGGAAAGTGTTTGTGTGTGTGTGTCTGTGTATGTATGTATGTATGTATGTATGTATGTATGTGTGTGTATCTGTCTATGTGTATGTGGGTGGGGGGCATCATTTATATAAATGGCACTTCTGAGGGCATTACAGTGGTTGAAGTGGGCCTGCGCCAGTATGCAATGGTATGGCATACCGGCACTTCGCCACTGACCCGGAAGGTTTTTTTTTCTTAAACTAATAGCAGTATGCAGTGCAGACCATAGGTGTGTGCACCCCTCACTCACACGCTTGCCACCGATTAATGTCCCCCTCCTGCTGCCAAATAATGTGCCCCCCCCCCCCCTTGAGGCGCCAGGTCAGGTCTCGTTCGTGTGCCGTGCAGTGTGGAGATGGAGGAGCGGGACACGGTGCCAGGACCCAGGATCTACGGGGAGCAGGTGACATTCTTGTTTAACTTAGCGAGCACCTTTCACTACCATACTGATCCCCCTGCTCAGCACCACTGCTGCTATACTGTTCCCCCCCTGCTCCGCACCACTGCTACCATACTGCCCCCCCTGCTCCGCACCACTGCTGCTATACTGTTCCCCCCCTGCTCCGCACCACTGCTACCATACTGCCCCCCCTGCTCCGCACCACTGCTCCCATACTGCCCCCGGCCTGCTCCGCACCACTGCTCCCATACTGCCCCCCCTGCTCAGCACCACTGCTGCCATACTGCCCCCCCTGCTCCGCACCACTGCTGCCATACTGCCCCCGGCCTGCTCCGCACCACTGCTCCCATACTGCCCCCCCTTCTCCGCACCACTGCTGCCATACTGCCCCCGGCCTGCTCCGCACCACTGCTCCCATACTGCCCCCCTGCTCAGCACCACTGCTGCTATACTGTTCCCCCCCCTGCTCCGCACCACTGCTACCATACTGCCCCCCCTGCTCCGCACCACTGCTCCCATACTGCCCCCCCTGCTCCGCACCACTGCTGCCATACTGCCCCCGGCCTGCTCCGCACCACTGCTCCCATACTGCCCATCTGCTCTGCACCACTGCTCCCATACGGCCCCCCCTGCTCCGCACCACTGCTCCCATACTGCCCTCCCTGCTCCGCACCACTGCTCCCATACTGCCACCCCTGCTCTGCACCACTGTTCCCATTCTGCCCCGAACTACTGCTCCCGCCTCCCATCCTGTGCTATAATGCTATAGCTATACCGTGTGCTATAATGTGAATTTCGGCTCATTCCATGTGCTATAATGTGAATTTCGGCTCATTCTGTGTGCTATAATGTGAATTTCGGCTCATTCTGTGTGCTATAATGTGAATTTCAGCTCATTCTGTGTGCTATAATGTGTGCTATAATGTGAATTTTGGCTCATTCTGGGTGCTATAATGTGAATTTCGACTCATACCGTGTGGTATAATGTGAGCTTCGGCTCATTCAGTGTGCTGTAATGTGAATTTTGGCTCATTCTGTGTGCTATAATGTGAATTTCAGCTCATTCTGTGTGCTATAATGTGAAAGGGGCACGAGTACTAGATAGTATAAGGGGTCCTACTATTGTGGTACATAATGTGTATAAGGGGTATATGGAGTGATACATTACACTTATGGACACAACCCCTTTTGAGTGACGATGCCCCCTTTTCCGGTGCGCGCAGAATTGCAACCTTCATTTTTCCATACTCCCACTTAAAAATTTCCACTTCGACCACTGGGGCATTATATGTAACCGGCGCTACTACAGGGGCTATTATGTATATAACCAGCGCTACTACAGGGGCTATTATGTGTATAAGAGGTACAGCTACAGGGGCTATTATGTGTATACAGTACGGATGGTATAATTATTAGCATTACTGTCTCACAGCACTGAGGTCATGGGTTCGATTCCCACCATGGCCCTAACTGTGTGGAGTTTGTATATTCTCCCCATACTTGCGTGTGTTTCCTCCGGGTACTCCGGTTTCCTCCTACAATCCAAAAATATACTGGTAGGTTAATTGGCTCCCAACAAAATGAACCCTAGCGTGAATGTGTCTGTGTGTACATGTGATAGGGAATATGCATTGTAAGCTCCACTGGGGCAGGGACTGATGTGAATGAGCAAATATTCTCTGTAAAGCACAGCGGAATATGTGTGCGCTATATAAATAATTGGTAATAATAATAATAATATAAGCAGTGCTACTACAGGGGCTATTATGTATATAACCGGCGCCACTACTGCGGACATTGGGGGTCATTCTGACTCGATCGCAGCGTGCTTTCGTTCGCACAGCTGTGGCCGGGTCACTACTGCACACACATGGGAACCGTAATGCGCACGTGCGTTGTTGTCCGCCGCCAGGTAACGACAAAGGGAAAGAAGAAAGTGATCGAAGCGGCGATCGCTTGAAGATTGACTGGCGGTGGGCGTTCCTGGTCGGCAACACAGCGTCCGGAGCCGTTTTCAGGGAGTGGTAAGAAAATCGCAGTCGTGTTTGAAGAAATGCAGGCGTGTCCAGGGCGGGTGTTTGACGTCAGAGCCAGGACCGAACAGGCTGAAAACGTCGCAACTGGTAAGTAAGTCTAGCCTTACTTACAAACTGCACAAATTTATTCCCCATAGCAGGGCCGCATAAGCGAACGCAGCCTTGCTATGGGAAACCCCACCCCCTAATAGGCGAAGTATAGTTGATCGCACGGGCTGCAAAAAGCAGCTTCGTGCGATCAACTCGGAATGAGGCCATTATGTGTATAAACAGCACTACTATGCCCGGAGTAATGTGAATAAGATTGTGCTTCTATGTGGTGTAATTTGAAATGGGGGTACTATTGTGTGGCCACTCCCCTTCCTTGTGAAACCACATCCCTTTTTGCCGCACACTGTCCCTTTGTAAAATATGGGAGGGCGCAAATTTATAGTTTGCAGGGGGGCGCCGAACACCCTAGCACCGGCCCTGCGCAGGGAGACCCTCAACCCGAACATTTTAACCGAACGTTACTAAATATGCTAGGGACATTAAGTCCTAGACAGAGACCTCAATGGAAATAGTATATCTCCTCTCTAGTGCACGCCTATAACTGCACCAAGAATGGGTCTACGGGGTACACCCCATATTTTTTGATGTTCGGCCGGGAAGCTGGGCTACCGATCGATGTGTGTCTGGGGACGAGGTTTAATACTCCAGCTGAGTCCTCCCATACCCAGTATGTGAAACACCTTCGACAACAGCTAAAGGAAGCACATCGACTCGCTGAAGCCACTGCCAGAAAACTGGGAGAGAAGAATAAAGTACAATATGACAGCCATGTGCGAGAACACTGTGATAGGGTTCTAATCCGACTATTGGGAGTACTTAGGCAGAGGAAGCTCGCTAATCATTGGCGACAAAAACCTTACATCATCGTCAGGCAGCTTCCTCACCTTCCTGTGTATCAACTAATCCCAGAAGATGGGCAGGGTCACTCCCTGACGTATCATCGTCAACATCTGCTACCCATAGTACAAGATACTCGATGGACAGATATCGATCAGGAGCTTGGCATCAACAGCCCTGGTAGAGGGCATATGGAGCGAGATTCGGAGAAACCCACTGGTCATGATGTAGATGAGGAGGGCGAAGGAATTGAGGATTACTATAGTGGGAGTTACTATAAAGAGAGGGGATGACCTTCAGTAGCAGAGGAGCACCCAAAGTGGATAGCCAGACCTGGGGACTCAATTAGGCTATGTAACGATTGGGGAATGGATGACACTCCTAGCGTTGAAACATTGGGGGAAGAAAGAGACGGGTGCTCATCCTCTGGGGGAGGATCCATTGGAGAAACCAAAAAGGAGGCAGTGAACCCCCCTATCTCTCCTAGGCCCCAAAGAATTCGGAGGCCTCCTCGGGTACTTACGTATAACCAATTGGGGACCCCTACAGAGGTCCCATTGCTGGTACACCCACATATAGTGATGCCTTGGTCCTACTTTGAGCACCCAGGCTACTAGAGTATAATTGCAAAGCCCCAACCGGGGTAAATGATATATAGGCATGTGGTGATTCTTGCAGTCAGCTAATTCGAATCACCAGGGGGAGGATGTAGCCCTAATTTTCGTATATGTATATGTGTTTAAAGCCTTCCATGTTTGTATATGTATGTGTGATTTTATGTATTTAGGGGACCAGGGATTATTCCCCCCTATTGTGCTGGCTTGGGGTATTAATATAGTAAGTAAAGGGGGAGCAGGTGCCAGTGCATGAGGGAAGCCTGGAAGCTTCCAGCACTGGCGCGAGAGGGACCCTGGATGATGAGGGACAGTTGGAAACACGAGGGGAGGGAGAGGACCAGAAGGAAAGAGCCAGTGGTGCGGTGAAGGGGGTGGCAGCTTACCGATCTCTGGTGAGAGGAAGAGAGCCGGACAGCTGCTGGTGAATGAGCCACCACTGACAGATTCCCCTCCACAGTTGTGGAGCTCGGCAGCTGAAGTCAGTAAGGTGGCTGCAGGGAGTGTAGACAGCACTGATCAGCCCCCAGCTGTCTGCGGACTGTCCGGAGGCCAGCAGACGTACCCGGGAGCGGGCCGCGGGAGTAACAGTTAGTGCGGCTGTGAGCGGTACCTGGGAGGAAGCTGAGGCACAGCAGGGGAACATCAGCCGATATTTGGAAATAGAGGCGGAGCCAGAGCTAGTATGACCACCAGGGTTGTGAGTGAACTGCACTGCCCATAAGTCACACCCCTCCGTACACTCTGGCCATAAGATACCATTATCTTAGCATATGGGAAAAAGGGGGATACAAGTCACTCAGAGCAGCCTACCAATGGGACCAAGATAACCTGCTAAACTGTTGATTGATTGAGGATCTAGGTAGACTAGAGGAATGGTCAAGAGTGTGGCAATTACAGTTTAATGCCAAAAAATGCAAAATCATGCACTTGGGTCTCAAAAATCCAAAAGCTAAATATAGTATTAATGGCACTCTACTGGAAACTACCTAGGAGGAAAGGGATCTAGGACTCACTATTTCAGATGACTTAAAGGCAGGTAAGCAATGTAACAAGGCAATGAGGAAGGCTAGTCAGATGCTTGGCTGCATTGGGAGAGGAATCAGCAGCAGAAAGAAAGAAGTAATAATGCCACTGTATAGGTCATTGGTACGCCCTCATCTAGAATACTGTGTTCAGTTCTGGAGGCCATATCTTCAAAAGGATATTAATACATTAGAAACTGTACAAAGGAGGGCAACTAAAATGGTGCATGGCCTACATCACAAAACATACCCAGAAAGACTAAGAAATCTCAATATGTATAGTTTGGAGCAGAGAAGGGAAAGGAGGGACATGATAGAAACTTTCAAATAAATCAAGGGTTTTAACAAAGTCCAGGAGGGAAACATTCTCCAAATGAAGAGAAGCAATAGGACACGAGGACATGCACTGAGACTGGAGGGGGGGAGGTTCAGGGGAAATATGCGGAAAAATTAGTTCGCAGAAAGGGTAGTGGACAAGTGGAATAGCCTCCCATCAGAGGTGGTAGAGGCTAAGACAGTAGAGCAATTTAAACATGCATGGGATAGACATAAGGATATCCTTACAAAGAAATAAGGATCAAATAAGGTTAGAGATTAAAATAATGTAAAAAAAAAAAAAAAAAAAAAGGGGCAGACTAGATGGGCCAAGTGGTTCTTATCTGCCGACAAATTCTATGTTTCTATGTTTAGCCCCCATTACTAAGGGATATTCTCTATATCATAGAGAGTAACTGTGATTAAAGAAAGTTTTCGCTGTGTATATGTATATACCTATATTATATCCCAGCCCTGAGTGAACAACGGTAGATCTGCAGGTGTCTATCCAGTCATTCCCCTCCAATGCTATAGACTATACACTGTGTGCTTTTGGGCACCGCGGGATCTTCACCATAACGAGGTGAACTGTACTGTAAATGGAGTTATAATTGACTATTAAACTGAGGTTATACAGTAAAGCTTCAGCCCTCTGTCCAACCCGACCTCAATTAATCCGTATCCAGTCACTGGAGCCGAAGTCGGGAACTTTCCATAAATCTGGTGAATAAAAGGATATATATAAGTGGAGCTGTATGAACTTGCTTACTGAGATTTCTCTTGATATGGATGACTAGGCAAGGACAAGTACTCAGTTGGCGGTGCTGACCCGTTGCATAGGTAGTAGTACCTGAGATACCCCTCCTCGTCCAAGTGGAGTGATTAGAGTCACCACGTTCTATTCCAGATCATCAGGATCTATTAACTGCAGTTAATTGGGGATGCCCCCGAGTTCTCTATGGTACCTTGACGTAGTCTGAGCGGTAAGAGCATAGAAGATATCAGTATATTCCCAACTTGTGGCTCCATTTAGAGGTTACTGCGGTAACGGTCTCCTCTTATCCTAGACGGAGTTAACCCGCAGCTATCTGACCCCCCTTACAAACAGAAATCGCAGATAGTCTAGGGACTATACTTCTCGAGATAACTAATTCTTCCAAACTCTCTACTGCGTGGTCATTTAACTCCTAAATCTCGGGTCCATAGTCTAACTGGCTATGGTGAAGGAACCAAAGGTTTTTTTTTTTGTATTGCATGCAGTAGTATTGTCATATAGAAGTGCAGGGTACAAATGTTAGCAGTTTAATTAATGGTGTTCATGAGTGTTAATCCAGGACCTAGATCTCTAAATATTCAGGTCAGTTGAGTTAATGGTTATTATGACTGTAACCTACAATAAATTCCGCTTATCTAACTATACTTACCTGGACGATGTAAATTTGTCTCAGTGGACGAAATGAGTCAAGATCTCAAAGGACATAAACAACGCAAAACAGGTAAACTCTGGTTATAGTAACATACGAGATTAGCCCTGGGTTCAGGATATATTATCAATAACACCTCCCAAAAACCCCAAACCCCATGAGGGACGGCTTTCCCAAGCAAGCCTGGGTACAATAGCTTGGGTGGAGGCACTGAACTAGAGGCCCCCCAGTAAGCCCAAGGGAAGATGGGGCTACACAAATTATAGTCGTTAGTTAAACTATACCAGGGTCACTATAGTTAAACTATAGTACATACAGATTAGTGTAAATCACAGGTTTGTCTTTTTTTTTCAACCTTATTAACTATGTTACTCAGGGGCGTATAGAGGGGTGAGTGTGCCCCTAGGCACAACAGTAATAGCCACCCCCTCGCTGAGGTCACCACAGGTTCTTTTCCCACTCCATGGTTGTCGTGGGACTAATACCCATGAGTGGTAATAGTCCCTGTCTCCTGACCACCGGTCACGTAACTACATCCCGTCCTTTCTGCTAATCCACCGGATAACTGTGCACTGGATAGAATGATATTGGGGAGATGAGCATTTGGCAGTCCCTATGCTAATAGTAGGCAGCTGTTTAATGCCCCACGATAAAGGGGGCCACCACTGAGGCCTTCCATGTAAGGCAACGGTGGCCAACCCGGTCCTCGAGATCTACTGTACCAACAGTTCATGTTTTCCAGACCGCCTAGCTGGTGCCCAGGTATAGTCATTATTAACTGCCACATTTTCAAACATGTGCTGCATTCATTACTATCTGACACATTCTACAGATCCACAGGTGGTCTGGAAAACATGACCTGCTTGGCCACCCCTGATATTTAGAGAAGGAGCATGTAAGGCAATACCCATGGGCTGGGAGCAAATAGGGGAAAAGCTGTTATGCATAGTGGTATGTAAGGGAGAAGCTGGTGTGCAGAAAGGCATGTGAGTGACGAACATTTGGACAGAGGTATATAAGGGGACATTTACTAAGCAGTGATAAGAGTGGAGAAGTGAGCCAGTGGAGAAGTTGTCCATGGCAACCAATCAGCACTGAAGAAACATCTATAATTTGCATACTATAAAATTATACATGAGATACTCCCTTCTAGAAATACTCCATTTGTCGGATACTGCCTTCTAGAAATACTCCATTTGTCGGATATTCCCTTCTAGAAATACTCCATTTGTCGGATCCTCCCTTCTAGAAATACTCCATTTGTCGGATACTGCCTTCTAGAAATACTCCATTTGCCGGATACTCCCTTCTAGAAATACTCCATTTGTCGGATACTGCCTTCTAGAAATACTCCATTTGTCGGATATTCCCTTCTAGAAATACTCCATTTGTCGGATATTCCCTTCTAGAAATACTACTTTTGTCGGATACTCCCTTCTAGAAATACTACATTTGTCGCTGTATATTAATGCCATAGTTGCCCGACATCCGGGCTGCTCTCTCCGGAAGAGAGCAACCATGTCGGCTCAGCAGGGCAGTGGGATGGAGATATGAAGAGGAGGTGGGACACTACAAAGGAGGCGGAGCGCGGGGGTGGTGACCCCGATTTCGTCATTGTAGACACGACCCCGCTCTTCAATGCCTAGATTATCGGCATTATACATCAGGGGTTGTTGCTACAATCACACGATTCAGCGAGAATGACGTCATCGACTGCCAGGACCGCCCAATTTACTCACTGAGTGGGAAGCAGAGCAGGGGGGTATCTGCGAAATTGGGAGACTTGCCTGTCTTTCCGGGGGGCCAGATAGACCACCAGATTTTTGGAAAGCCTCCCGCCCATTTCGGGAGAGTAGCTAAGTATGATTAATACCAAAGGGTGTGTAGTGGACAACTGTACAGTATATATATAATATATACTAGGTGATTAATCGCGCCCTATGGGTGATCTTCACACTGTCATCAGGGGCTACGCCCCCTTAACCCTTGCACGCCCTTGTGGCGTGCAATATTTTTATTATATGGAGTATTACCTCCAATCATAATTGTGTGAGTGGTTAAATATGGCACAGACAAAGGGTGTGCGATGGTTAAGGGGTCATAGCCCCTTGCAACGGTGTGAACAGTGCACGCAGGGCCTGATGAATCTCCTAGTAGGTGCTGTGGTTGGGGGAGTGGTGGGTGCGGGGGAGACGCAGATGGGGAGGGGGTCCGGGGGTGCTGCTTGTGTGGGAGGGGCGGTTGCGGGGGTGCCGCGGGTGGGGGAGGGGCTGGTGCGGTGATGCCGTGGGTGGGGGAGGGGTGGGTGCTGCGGGTGGGGGAGGAGCGGTTGCGGGGTTGCCGTGGGTAGGGGAGGAGCGGTTGCGGGGTTGCCGTGGGTAGGGGAGGGGCGGGCGTGGTGGTGCTGTGGGTGGAGGAGGGGCGGGTGCAGGGGTGCTGCGGGTCAGGAGCCCCCGTGGGTGGTGGTACTGCGAGTGGGGGAGGGGCGGGTAATGCTTCTCCTCCTGGAAGCAGCTAAGCTGCTGTCCTCCCTTTTGGCAGTGGCTCTCCCGGAGACTCGCACAGCAGCCAAGCAGCCAGTCACTATTGTTAGCGCCAGTGTCCCAACAGGGAAAAAGATGCACTCAATAAACTCCAGCTAACAGCAGCCCTTAGTGTCGGAATGCTTTGCACGTTGGGACACCGGCGCTAACAATAGTGACTGGCTGGCAGAACTGACTGACTCGCTGAATCAATGTAAAAGGTGAGAGAGTGCTGTGCAGTGTCAGTGACACTGCACACCCACTGCACTGCACAGTACTGTCACCTTTTACATTGATTCAGTGTCCAGACATTACCCTCCCTCATCGACTCTATCCATTATATTAGCCATCTCGGGGCTTCCAGGCCGGCAGGCCAGGTGCTGTGTTGCGGAGTCAGGGCCTCTGGGGATCTGGGAGCGGCTGTGGCGGGGAGGCACTTCTGTGACATCAGGAGCAGAGGAGACTCCGGGGCTCAGAGAGTATGCGGCGCAGGGAGGGCTATGAAAGCCTTCCGCTGTACCGCTTTCATACACATCTATGATGGTGGCCGCAGCAGCTTTTATTCCACCTGCGCCGCGGCTAGGGAGTGGGGATTGTCGATGCTGGAGGGGGCAGGTGGACTGGCAGCAGGACATAGGATGCTGCAGTAAAAGGATTTCCCCCCCCTATGTACAGCACAGAGACTTGCTGCAGATGCAGTGGGCCTATTTTGGGGTGTGGGCCTGGAGCTGCAGCTACATCAGGCCCATTGTTAATCTTGCTCTGGGAACACACTGCAGCCAAAGGGCAGAGCCTCCCATTGGATGTAACCCGTGTGGGAGGGCCTTTCTCACCCAATCAGCTGTGGACTGGGTGTGACAGACCTGCCACTAACCCAATGAGAGCCTAGCCACGCCCAGCATTATACACACAGTCACAGAGTAGTCACAGGGTCACAGATCTGGGCTGTTATATGGGAGATATATATAGATAGATATCCTTTCCCTTCATACTCCCTCCCGCCCCCTACGGTCGACTAATGACCGTTGCCTCTCCACCGCCCTGGTCACTGCTTCCATGCACGAGTTCAGGATTTTGCCCGTGCTGCACCCCTTCAGTGGAACGCACTCCCTCGCTCCATTAGACTCTCCCCGACCTTGCAAAGCTTCAAACGGGCACTAAACCCACCTATTCATCAAAGCTTACCCTCCCAATGCATAACCCAATGCTGAAGCCGCGCCCCCACCCCCCTGCCTCATGCCGTGAACATCTCAGCTTTGCTTGCATACTGCCATCAGGCTACCTCCCGCATGCCTGCACCTCTTGTCATCTGTCTGTCGCCCCTCCCCACTAGATGGTTAGCTCTTCAGAGCAGGGCCCTCTTTCCTCTTGCTATCTAAGCCCTCGTCTCAACACATTTCACTCGCAGCTCTCCCCTACTCAACGACCATCTTTACCCTGCTAGTAAAGGCTCATCTCCATCTATGGCCACCAGCCTCTAGTAGTACGATAATCACTCCCTCAATACTTACATCTTAGCTGTATTATGTCTTGAGAATTGTGGTGCTCTGTTACCTGTACTCTATTTCTGTTATTTATGTACTGTAATATACAGCGCTGCGAAACACATGTGGCGCCTTATAAATAAAATGTAATAATAATAATAATAATAATATTATATATATATATATATATATATATATATATATATATATATATATATACAAAATATGTGAGGCATTAGAATTGTGTGAAAGGGGCATGATGTACCCAGCAGGGGTGTAAACAGAACTTTATTGGCCCCATAGCAGCATTTTGAAAGGGCCCCCATTGCTTCTATAGGAGACATCTCTCTGCAGAACGTGTTGATTGTATGCTCCATATAGTGACACCAGTTGATTTTATGCCCCACAGTAGTGGATTAGTCCCAATTTGCATTATAGCACCTTGTAGTTCACTCAGTTCACTTTACGCCACACAGTGGGGGGGATTCAGATCTGATCGCTACTGTGATCATAGCGGGTGATCGGTTCTAACTGAATGTGTATGCACCGCAATGCGCATGCGCGTCGGACAGCAACAACGGCATCACTAGCCAGCGACAGGATGGAGCAAAAAATCCGATTGCACGGGCGTTCACAAGGTGATTGACAGGAGGAAGTTGTTAGTGGGTGGTAACTGACCGTTTATTGGGAGTGTCCGGCAAAATGCAGGCGTGTGCAAGCGTTTTCAGGGAGGGTGTGTGACGTCAGCTCCGGCCCGATCAGCCTGTTCTCATCACACTGTAGGAGTAAGTCCTGGCCTGCGCAGAGACTGCACACAGTGGATTTTAGCAGCTCGGCGTACACATAGGATCGCACACTTGCACAGCGAATTTAAACTCCCCTTGGAGGTGGCCACTATCTGATCGCAGGACAGCCATATTAGCAGCCCAGCGATCAGATCTGAATGACCTCCCCGTGTCCTCAGTTCACATTGGCTGTCTGCTTACTGTGCACCTTGATCTCAGACACTTTGGGCACTCCCCCGGAGATCTTCCCGTAAGCAGTAGATTCTGGTGCTGAGAGGGGGGCCGCATGCAGTGCCGTTTCTTGCGGTGGCACTTTGCGGGTCCTTGTCTCCCCCTCCTCACTCTTTCCGAGTACTCCTGCTCGGGGGGCGAAGTTTTGCGGAATGTGACGTCACGACGCAATCGCGTCTTTCCGTGAAACCCCGCCCCCCAAGCAGGAGTACTCGGGAAGAGGGAGGAGGGGGAGACAAGCTGGAAGGAGGAGGCAGCCGGCGCGAGGAAGGAGAGGCGGCTCGTAGAGCGGGAAGATCCTCTTCATATGTAAGTAGTCTCTCTCCCTCTCCCCCTCCCTCTCCCTTCCTTCCCCCCCACTTGACACTTACCTGCCGTACTGTATAAAATGGGGACTCTTGCCTGCCGTACTGTGTAAAATGGGGACACTTGCCTGCCGTACTGTATAAAATGGGGACTCTTGCCTGCCGTACTGTATAAAATGGGGACACTTGCCTGCCGTACTGTGTAAAATGGGGACACTTGCCTGCCGTACTGTGTAAAATGGGGACACTTGCCTGCCGTACTGTGTAAAATGGGGACACTTGCCTGCCGTACTGTGTAAAATGGGGACTCTTGCCTGCCGTACTGTATAGAATGGGGACACTTGCCTGCCGTACTGTGTAAAATGGGGACTCTTGCCTGCCATACTGTGTAAAATGGGGACACTTGCCTGCCGTACTGTGTAAAATGGGGACACTTGCCTGCCGTACTGTGTAAAATGGGGACACTTGCCTGCCGTACTGTGTAAAATGGGGACTCTTGCCTGGCGTACTGTGTAAAATGGGGACACTTGCCTGCCGTACTGTGTAAAATGGGGACTCTTGCCTGGCGTACTGTGTAAAATGGGTACTCTTGCCTGGCGTACTGTGTAAAATGGGGACACTTGCCTGCTGTACTGTGTCAATTGGGGACACTTGCCTGCCGTACTGTGTAAAATGAGGACACTTGCCTGCCGTACTGTGTAAAATGGGGACTCTTGCCTGCCGTACTGTATAGAATGGGGACACTTGCCTGCCGTACTGTGTAAAATGGGGACTCTTGCCTGCCGTACTGTATAAAATGGGGACACTTGCCTGCCGTGGCGTATAAAATGGGGACTCTTGCCTGCCGTACTGTATAGAATGGGGACTCTTGCCTGCCGTACTGTGTAAAATTGGGAACTCTTGCCTGCCGTAATGTGTAAAATGGGGACTCTTGCCTGCCGTAATGTGTAAAATGGGGACACTTGCCTGCCGCACTGTGTAAAATTGGGGACTCTTGCCTGCTGTACTGTGTAAAATGGGGACACTTGCCTGCCGCACTGTGTGAAATGGTGACTTTTGATTTTATTTTTTTTCCCTGTGGTTGCCGTGATGATATCAGATGAGGCCACGCCCATTCTAATGAGGCCACACACCCTTACTGGGAGTACGGAAGGCGCGCACATGCTTTTTCTTTTTATAGCTATGGGGGGCGGGCAAATTTTTTTTTATGTCAATGGGGTGGGGGCGCATTTTGAAATCTTAAACTGTGAGCCAAATTGAATAGAAACAGCCCTGCTTGTATGGGCACTACACACCACCCCCGCCCTGCACCCTGTATAGTCATGCCTCTGCTAACCAGTATGCCTTTAGATGCAGGTGGTCATTCCGAGTTGATCACTAGCTGCATTTGTTCGCTGTACAGCGATGAGGCCAAAAAACGGCACTTCTGCGCATGCGCATGCGGCGCAATGCGCACGCGCAACGTACTATTACAACGAACGATGTCGTTTTGCACAGGGACTAGCGAAGCTTTTCGGTCGCACTGCTGGCCGCAAAGTGATTGACATGAAGTGGGCGTTTCTGGGTGGCAACTGACCGTTTTCAGGGAGTGTTCGGAAAAACGCAGGCGTGCCAGGAAAAACGCAGGCGTGCCAGGAAAAACGCAGGTGTGGCTGGGCGAACACAGGGCGTGTTTGTGACGTCAAAACAGGAACTGAACAGTCTGAACTCATCGCAAGCGCAGAGTAGGTATTGAGCTACTCTGAAACTGCACAAAAAAAAATTGCCGCCGCTCTGCGATCCTTTCGTTCGCACTTCTGCTAAGCTAATATACACTCCCAGTGGGAGGCGGCATAGCGTTTGCACGGCTGCTAAAAACTGCTAGCGAGCAATCAACTTGGAATGACCACCGCAGTGCAGTCATCCTCCAATTATTTTAGAAAAAAAAGAGTCAGTCATTTCTTTGAAGCATCAGCAGGTGGCAGGTCTGAGCTGTCTCGGTCCTATTCATTTCTGCATTCCTATTATTGCCCCATTTCTCAGGTCACTTTATGATTATAAGATTTGCCACTAGTTAGATAACCTGTTCCTGACTGGTTTGGCACGACACGGATATAGTAAATTATGGGAATAAATGAACAATAACCCCATAAACATCTTGTTTTGTAGCTGGCAGCAGCTGTTTATCATGGGATTTACAGGAAGTTATTGCTGGTACAGAAGTCTTTATCTATGTCTTGCATCTCATTGCAGAACATTTGCTGAAGCCGCCCCCCCCCCCCCCCCCATCGCTTCTGCTGGATTAAAGCGACACTATGATGGCGGAACAGACTGATGAATGCATGGCTATTAATGCAGAATGTATAAACTAAAGGGCTGATTTATCAAAGGACAACATTCCCTGTTGCTGGTGGAAACGGGCGACATCACCGCCATGGTGCCTGATTGTCACTTACCTGCCACTCCGATAAATTATTAGGTGAAGTGGAGTGACGGGTCAAAGTGTAGAGAGGTTATACAGTATATAATGGCAGAATAAAGAGGAGGGCCTGAGTCAGACGCAGCGGCGGAGTTGGGGTTAGTGGATCAGTGTATGTAATCTGCGCATTAATCTGTGTCGCACGGTCGTAGAAGTGTAGCGGTGACTGGGAGGTAACAAGGAGGTGACTGGGAGGTAACTGGGAAGTAACTGGAAGGTTGCTGGGAGGTAACGGGGAGGTGGCTGGGTGGTGATTGGGAGGTAACAGGGAGGTAACAGGGAGGTAACGGGGAGGTGACTGGGAGGTAACAGGGAGGTGACTGGGAGGTAACAGGGAGGTGACTGGGGGGTAACAGGGACATGACTGGGAGGTAACGGGGTGGTAACATGGAGGTGGCTGGGAGGTGACTGGGAGGTAACAGGGAGGTGGCCCGAAGGTGACAGGGAGGTGACTGGGTGGTGACTGGGAGGTAACAGGGAGGTGACTGGGGAGTAACAGGGACATGACTGGGAGGTAACGGGGTGGTAACATGGAGGTGGCTGGGAGGTGACTGGGAGGTAACAGGGAGGTGGCTGGCCTGGATTGTGACAGGGAGGTGACTGGGCAGTTACTGGGAGGTAACAGGGAGGTGACTGGAAGGTAACAGAGAGGTGGCTGGGTGGTGACAGGGAGGTAACAGGGAGGTGGCTGGGTGGTGACAGGGAGGTAACAGGGAGGTGGCTGGGAGGTAACAGAGGTGGCTGGATGATGACAGGGAGGTAACGGAGGTGACAGGGAGGGGACTGGGAGGTAACTAGGAGGTGGCTGGGAGGTGACAGGGAGGTAACAGGAAGGTGGCTGGATGGTGACAGGGAGGTAACGGGGCATGACGGAGGTGGCTGGGAGGTGACAGGGAGGTGGCTGGGAGGTGACAGGGAGGTGGCTGGGAGGTGACAGGGAGGTGGCTGGGAGGTGACAGGGACGTGACTGGGAGGTGGCTGGGAGGTAACAGAGAGGTGACTGGATGGTGACTGGGAGGTAACAGGGAGGTGACTGGGAGATGACAGGGAGGTGACTGGGAGGTAACAGGGAGGTGACTGGAAGGTAACATGGAGGTGACTGGGAGGTAACAGGGAGGTGACAGGGAGGTAACAGGGACGTGACTGGGAGGTGGCTGGGAGGTGACAGGGACGTGACTGGGAGGTGACTGGGCAGTGACTGGGAGGTAACTGGGAGGTGACTGGAAGGTAAGAGAGGTGGCTGGGTGGTGACAGGGAGGTAACAGGGAGGTGGCTGGGTGGTGACAGGGAGGTAACAGGGAGGTGGCTGGGAGGTAACAGAGGTGGCTGGGAGGTGACAGGGAGGTAACGGAGGTGACAGGGAGGTAACGGAGGTGACAGGGAGGTGACTGGGAGGTAACAGGGACATGACTGGGAGGTGGCTGGGAGGTGACTGGGTGGTGACTGGGAGGTAACAGGGAGGTAACAGGGACATGACTGGGAGGTAACGGGGTGGTAACATGGAGGTGACTGGGAGGTGACTGGGCAGTGACTGGGAGGTAACAGGGAGGTGGCTGGGAGGTAACAGAGAGGTGGCTGGATGGTGACAGGGAGGTAACGGAGGTGACAGGGAGGTAACAGGGACATGACTGGGAGGTGGCTGGGAGGTAACAGAGGTGGCTGGATGGTGACAGGGAGGTAATGGAGGTGACAGGGAGGTGACTGGGAGGTAACAGGGACATGACTGGGAGGTGGCTGGGAGGTGACTGGGTGGTGACTGGGAGGTAACAGGGAGGTAACAGGGACATGACTGGGAGGTAACGGGGTGGTAACATGGAGGTAACAGGAAGGTGACAGGGAGGTAACAGGGAGGTGGCTGGGAGGTAACAGAGAGGTGGCTGGATGGTGACAGGGAGGTAATGGAGGTGACAGGGAGGTAACAGGGACATGACTGGGAGGTGGCTGGATGGTGACAGGGAGGTAACAGGGACATGACTGGGAGGTGGCTGGGAGGTAACAGGGAGGTGACAGAGAGGTAACAGGGACGTGACTGGGAGGTGGCTGGGAAGTAACAGGGAGGTGACTGGGAGGTAACACGGACATGACTGGGAGGTGGCTGGGAAGTAACATGGAGGTGGCTGGGAGGTAACAGGGAGGTGACTGGGAGGTAACAGGGAGGTGACTGGGAGGTGACTGGTCAGTGACTGGGAGGTAACAGGGAGGTGACTGGAAGGTAACATGGAGGTGACTGGGAGGTAACAGGGAGGTGACTGGGAGGTGACAGGGAGGTGACAGGGAGGTAACAGGGACGTGACTGGGAGGTGACAGGGACGTGACTGGGAGGTGGCTGGGAGGTAACAGAGACATGACTGGGAGGTGGCAGGGAGGTAACAGAGAGGTGGCTGGATGGTGACTGGGAGGTAACAGAGAGGTGGCTGGATGGTGACTGGGAGGTAACAGGGAGGTGACAGGGACGTGACTGGGAGGTGGCTGGGAGGTGACAGGGAGGTAACAGGGACGTGACTGGGAGGTGACTGGAAGGTAACAGGGAGGTGACAGGGAGGTAACAGGGACATGACTGGGAGGTGGCTGGGAGCTAACAGAGAGGTGGCTGGAAGGTAACGGATGTGACTGGGAGGTGACTGGGAGGTAACAGGGACGTGACTGGGAGGTGACTGGAAGGTAACAGGGAGGTGACAGGGAGGTAACAGGGACGTGACTGGGAGATGGCCTGGGTGGTAACATGGAGGTGGCTGGGAGGTAACAGGGAGGTGACTGGGAGGTAACAGGGAGGTGACTGGGAGGTAACAGGGACATGACTGGGAGGTGGCTGGGAAGTAACAGGGAGGTGACTGGGAGGTAACAGGGACATGACTGGGAGGTGGCCTGGGTGGTAACATGGAGGTGGCTGGGAGGTAACAGGGAGGTGACAGGGAGGTAACAGGGACGTGACTGGGAGGTGGCTGAGAAGTAACAGGGAGTTGACTGGGAGGTAACAGGGACATGACTGGGAGGTGGCCTGGGTGGTAACATGGAGGTGGCTGGGAGGTAACAGGGAGGTGACTGGGTGGTAACAGGGAGGTGACTAGGTGGTAACAGGGAGGTGACTAGGTGGTAACAGGGACGTGACTGGGAGGTGGCTGGGAAGTAACAGGGAGGTGACTGAAAGGTAACAGGGACATGACTGGGAGGTGGCTGGGAAGTAACAGGGAAGTGACTGGGAGGTAACAGGGACATGACTGGGAGGTGGCCTGGGTGGTAACATGGAGGTGACTGGGAGGTGACAGGGAGGTAACAGGGATGTGACTGGGAGGTGGCTGGGAAGTAACAGGGAGGTGACTGGGAGGTAACAGGGACATGACTGGGAGGTGGCTGGGAAGTAACAGGGAGGTGACTTGGAGGTAACAGGGACATGACTGGGAGGTGGCCTGGGTGGTAAAAGGGAGGTGGCTGGGAGGTAACAGGGAGGTGACTAGTAGGTAACAGGGAGGTGACTTGGTGGTGACTGGAAGGTAACAGGGAGGTGACAGGGAGGTAACAGGGACGTGACAGGGAGGTAACAGGGATGTGACTGGGAGATGGCTGGGAAGTAACAGGGAGGTGACTGGGAGGTAACATGGACATGACTGGGAGGTGGCCTGGGTGTTAACATGGAGGTGGCTGGGAGGTAACAGGGAGGTGGTTGGGCAGTGATTGGGAAGTAACAGGGAGGTGGCTGGGAGGTAAAAGGGAGGTGGCTGGGAGGTAACAGGGAGGTGGCTGGGAGGTAACAGGGAGGTGGCTGGGAGGTAACAGGGCGGTGGCTGGGAGGTAACAGGGCGGTGGCTGGATGGGGACTGGGAGGTAACAGGGAGGTGGCTGGATGGGGACTGGGAGGTAACAGGCATGTGACTGGATGGGGACTGGGAGGTAACAGGCAGGTGACTGGATGGGGACTGGGAGGTAACAGGCAGGTGGTTGGGCAGTGATTGGGAAGTAACAGGGAGGTGGCTGGGAGGTAAAAGGGAGGTGGCTGGGAGGTAACAGGGAGGTGGCTGGGAGGTAACAGGGCGGTGGCTGGGAGGTAACAGGGCGGTGGCTGGGAGGTAACAGGGCGGTGGCTGGATGGGGACTGGGAGGTAACAGGGAGGTGGCTGGATGGGGACTGGGAGGTAACAGGCATGTGACTGGATGGGGACTGGGAGGTAACAGGCAGGTGACTGGATGGGGACTGGGAGGTAACAGGCAGGTGACTGGGCAGTAACTGGGAGGTCACTATTCAGACGCACAACGAAGTTGTGTCTTATCGCGATGTTTTGGGCATGTTGCTGATAGTGGTTGCCGAGGGCTGCGACCAGTGGTCGTGATAGTGATCTGATGCTGTGTCGTTGAAGGCAACACTCGGTTGGCAGATGCTGGCAGGAGGCCTCTAGTTCCTACAGACGCCTCCTGCTGCATGAGCATTCTAGTTGTGCGGTATTAGTAAGCGGTGAGGAGCAGCGATGGCAGGCGAGTTTAGCCCTCGTTTGACCATGAACGGGAGTAATGGAGAGGATTAGTTGGCTGCCACCATTGTCCCACCACATTTTGCAATCAGTTATCAGTTAACATGGACTAATTGAAGTCAGAGATGGAGAGATGGCATTGGGTGGGTCACACATATTAATGTTTAGTCAATCGCAACTTGGTCACCTGACTGCTTGTATGCCTTGCTTTAAGTATTGACTTTTTTTTAGTCCATAATTAATTTGTTAGTACAGTATATCTATAAAATAATATACATCTGCAAAGATGTTGGGTAGATGTACTAAAGCCTTTGAGAGTAATAAAGTGGAGAGAGATATAGTACCAGTAGATCAGCTCTTAAGTGACATGTTACAGGCTGTTTGAAAAATGATAGGCGTTGATTGGTTGGTACTTTAGCTCTGTCTACTTTATCACTCTCCAAGGCTTAGTACATTTGCAAAAATATCAATCAACCTGTAATTTATTTCCCCTCCCCGTCCCCTAACCCTGTAATTCATTGCCCCTCCGTCATCGACCATCCTGTAATTCATAAACCTCACCCCATCCTATAATTTATTCACCGCCCTTTACTGCCCCCCCAGTATTATGTTCTTACTCTCTCTTACTGCTTCTTCTAGGCCGTACCTGCTTACTTTTGCCTTGGTTTGCATCAACTGGAGTTACTCTGCTCTCCTAGGAGTCTCCCGCTCATTCTGGGAGACTAGACAGGTATGTTCTAGCCCAGAGGTCAAGTGGTTCCCAAATTTTGGGGGGCCACTGTTCCCATGGTTTCCAATACTCCCGGGCAACCCTGAACCATTAGAAGATGATATTACAAAATGTGTTGGTAACATCCACTTTGGGAACCAGTGTTCTAGGAGGGTGTGGATCATTATATCTACACTAAAAAGTTCTATAGGCAATAGGTCGACCACTAATAGTTGACATGCATTAGGTCGACAGGGTCAGAAGGTTGACAGGGTCAAAAAGATGACATGGAACAGGTAGATAGTAGAAAAGGATGACAGGGTAAAAAGATCAACAAGGACAAAGGGTCGATGCAAAAATGGTCAACACAAAAAAGTTGACACAAATTTATTTTAATTTGGGGTTTTTGTCATTTTTCTACCTCAAAGAGCCCCATTAGTCGCATCGCCTGCCATGTTTCGGGCAAGGTGCCTCGATCCGCTACCTGATTACTATTGCTCAATCGTAGTCCATGTGGCTGGTAAAGTATGAAAAAGTTTGATAAAAATAAACAAAAAGTGTATCAGCCATTGTCCTGTCAACTTTTTGAACCTGTCGACCTTCTGAACGGTCTACCTTTTACATGTTGACTTTCTGACCCTGTCGACCTAGACTGTACAGTAGACCTTTTTAGTGTAGATCTATAGGCCGGATACCGGTTTGGCCTAGTTTACCTAGTGGTATAACATAACTTGTGACAATTCATGGCTTTGCTTTTCTTATTACATTTATACAGCACAAAAGGCGTTACGTAGAAATCAATTGACCTAAAAAGTCAGCGATCCACTTTGAAAAGCGGCTCTTCCCTTTTGTCCCCAAATAACCGGGCTTGTCTAGGTCAGAGCTGCCAGCGTCGTGTCCTTTGTCCCTGAGATGAGGAGATACACTGTTGAATGTGCAGAGCAGGGAGTAAATCCAGAGATAATGACTATGCAAATTGTTTAATTGTATCCTTGATCATGCTCTTTATCTTCGTCTCTTTTTATTCCATCGCCCTGGATGTTACATACTCATGTCATTTGTTTGTCAGAACAAAGGCGGCTTCCAGGCACACGTGGTGAGCAGAACACGCAGTGTAACATGTTCGTCAGAACAGAGATCCTGCAGTAATCCAGAGAAAGGGAGAAGCGTCACATGACAGATGTGTGTCTGTGCCGCCGTGCATCTAGCTGAATGCCTTCTTCTTCTCCCTCTTCTTCTTCTACTTATTATTATTATTATTATCTCATACGTCCTAGAGGATGCTGGGGACTCCAAAAGGACCATGGGGTATAGACGGTATCCGCAGGAGACATGGGCACACTATAAGACTTTGAATGGGTGTGAACTGGCTCCTCCCTCTATGCCCCTCCTCCAGACCTCAGTTAGATTCTGTGCCCAGAGGAGACTGGGTGCACACTAGGGGAGCTCTACTGAGTTTCTCTGAAAAGACTTTTGTCAGGTTTATTTTTTTTTCAGGGAGCACTGCTGGCAACAGGCTCCCTGCTTCGTGGGACTGAGGGGAGAGAAGCAGACTTACTTCTGTGAGTTTAAAGGCTCTGCTTCTTAGGCAACTGGACACCATTAGCTCCAGAGGATCTGATCACTTGGTGCGCCTAGCTGTTCGTTCCCGGAGCCGCGCCGCCGTCCCCCTCACAGAGCCTGAAGAGAAAAGCCGGGTGAGTATGAGAAGCAAGAAGACTTCAAAGGCAGCTGAAGACTTCAGATCTTCCGGAGGTACCGCGTAGCGGTCGCGCTGCGCGCCATTGCTCCCTTCACAAGCAGCACTACATGGGTGCAGGGCGCAGGGGGGGGGGGCGCCATGGGCAGCAATAAAACCTCAAATTAGGACTGGCTATATATATATATATATATATATATATATATATATATATATATATATATATACATATACATACATATATACATACATATATATATATACACATACATATATACACACACACACACACACACACACACACACACACATTGCCTAGGCAATGTATAGGGACCCCCGCCAGTATAAAAAAAACGCGGGACAGAAGCGCGCCATATAGGGGGCGGGGCTTCCTCCTCAGCTCTCACCAGCGCCATTTTCTCCACAGCACAGCTGCAGAGACGCTGCTCCTGGCCCTTCACTGCTCCTTCAAGTAACAGGGGGCACAAAAACGAGGGGGGGGGGCATGGTAATTTGGTGTTGATTATTATCATATAAAAGCGCTTACAGGTCTGGGGCATTGTTTAATTCCGTCAGACCGGTGGGGCGCTGGGTGTGAGCTGGCAAACTTCCTTTCTGTCCCTCTGAAGGTCCTTCTGCTGCGGGACTCCGCACCGGTGGGGGCACGTCTGCAACTCTTCAGTCAGGTCGGGGTTCCCTCGGACCTAGATCCTTGGGTGCTGGATATTGTGACCCAAGGGTACAAGCTGGAATTCCAAGACGTGCCTCCGCACCGATTTTTCAAATCGGCCTTACCAGTTTCTCATCCAGAGAGAGAGGTAGTGTGTGCTGCAATACAAAAGCTGTGTCAACAGCAGGTCATTATCACGGTACCCCCGTCACAACGGGGAGACGGGTTTTATTCAACCCTGTTTGTGGTCCCGAAGCCGGAGGGCTCGGTCAGGCCTATTCTGACCTTAAAATCCCTCAACCTTTATTTAAAAAAATTCAAATTCAAGATGGAATCTCTCCGAGCAGTGATCTCCAGTCTGGAAGGGGGGGATTTTATGGTGTCAGTCGACATAAAGGATGCATACCTACATGTCCCCATATATCCCCCTCATCAGGTGTACCCGAGGTTCGCTGTACAGGACTGTCGTTACCAATTTCAGACATTGCCGTTTGGTCTTTCCACGGCCCCGAGGATTTTCACCAAGGTAATGGCGGAAATGATGGTGCTCCTGCGCAAGCAAGGGGTCACAATTATCCCATACTTGGACGATCTCCTGATAAAGGCGAGATCACAGGAGCAGTTACTAAAAAATGTTGCACTCTCCCTGCAGGTGCTGCAACGGCATGGTTGGCTCCTAAATTTACCAAAGTCGCAGTTGATTCCGACAACTCGGCTGTCGTTTCTGGGCATGATTCTGGACACCAATCTGCAGAAGATCTTTCTCCCGTTGGGAAAAGCTCAGGAAATCCAGAGCATGGTCAAGGAACTTCTGAAACCGCCAAAGGTGTCAATTCATCACTGCACTCGAGTGCTGGGGAAAATGGTGGCGGCCTACGAGGCCATTCCATTTGGCAGGTTCCATTCAAGAGCCTTTCAGTTGGACCTGCTGGACAAGTGGTCCGGGTCCCATCTGCAGATGCACCGGAAGATAAGCCTGTCCCCCAGGGCCAGGATTTCTCTCCTGTAGTGGCTCCAAAGTTCTCACCTTCTAGAGGGTCGTAGGTTCGGGATCCAAGATTGGATTCTGGTGACCACGGATGCGAGTCTCCGAGGTTGGGGAGCAGTCACACAGGGACAAAATTTACAGGGAAAATGGTCAAACCAGGAAGCTTGTCTGCACATAAACGTGCTGGAGTTAAGGGCCATCTACAACGGCCTGCAGCAGGCGGAACACCTTCTTCGCGACCTGCCTGTCCTGATTCAGTCGGACAACCTCACAGCCGTGGCGTACATAAACCGCCAGGGCGGAACAAAGAGCAGAGCGGCGATGGCGGAGGCCACCAAGATTCTTCGCTGGGCGGAAAAACATGCAAACGCTCTGTCAGCGGTCTTCATTTCAGGAGTAGACAACTGGGAAGCAGACTTCCTCAGCAGACACGATCTCCATCCAGGAGAGTGGGGTCTTTATCAAGAGGTCTTTGCAGAAGTGACAAGTCGTTGGGGAGTTCCTCAAATAGACATGATGGCGTCTCGCCTCAACAAGAAGCTTCAGACATATTGTTCCAGGTCAAGGGACCCTCAAGCAATAGCAGTGGACGCACTAGTGACACCGTAGGTGTTTCAGTTAGTCTATGTGTTCCCTCCACTTCCACTCATCCCAAAGGTGATAAGGATCATAAGAAGAACAAGGGTTCAGGCGATACTCGTTGTTCCAGATTGGCCACGGAGGGCCTGGTATCCGGATCTTCAGGAATTACTGATAGGAGATCCATGGCCTCTTCCTCTAAGAGAGGATCTGTTACAGCAAGGGCCGTGTGTGTTCCAGGACTTACCGCGGTTGCGTTTGACGGCATGGCGGTTGAACGCCAAATCCTAGCTAGGAAGGGTATTCCCGGGGAAGTCATCCCCACTCTACTTAAAGCTAGAAAGGAGGTGACTGCGAAGCATTATCACCAAATTTGGAGAAAATATGTGTCTTGGTGTGAATCCAGGAAGGCTCCTACAGAAGAATTTCAGCTGGGGCGTTTTCTCCACTTTTTGCAAGCAGGTGTGGATGCGGGCCTGAAATTGGGCTTCATTAAAGTGCAGGTGTCGGCCTTATCAATTTTCTTTCAGAAGGAATTAGCCTCACTTCCAGAAGTACAGATTTTCGTGAAAGGCGTACTGCACATCCAACCTCCATTTGTGCCCCCAGTGGCACCGTGGGACCTGAACGTGGTGTTACAGTTCCTTACGTCACATTGGTTTGAACCTTTACAAAAGATTGAGTTGAAATTTCTCACTTGGACAGTGGTCATGCTGTTGGCATTGGCGTCCGCAAGGCGTGTGTCTGAATTGGCGGCTTTGTCTCACAAAAGCCCCTATCTGATTTTCCATGAGGATAGAGCGGAGTTGAGAACCTGTCAACAATTTCTACCTAAGGTGGTTTCTTCATTTCACATGAACCAACCTATTGTGGTGCCTGTGGCGACTGAAGCCTTGGCTGATTCCAAGTCTCTTGATGTTGTCAGAGCCTTGAAGATTTATGTAGCCAGAACGGCTCGGATTCGGAGAACAGAGGCGCTGTTTGTCCTGTATGCGGCCAACAAGGTTGGCGCTCCTGCTTCTAAGCATACTATTGCACACTAGATCTGTAATACGATTCAGCAGGCTCATTCTACGGCTGGTTTGCCGTTACCAAAATCGGTGAAAGCCCATTCCACCAGGAAAGTGGGTTCATCTTGGGCGGCTGCCCGAGGCGTCTCGGCATTACAGCTTTGGTCGGGGTCAAACACTTTCGCGAAGTTCTACAAGTTTGATACCCTGGCTGATGAGGACCTCCTGTTTGCTCAATCGGTGCTGCAGAGTCATCCGCACTCTCCCGCCCGTTTTGGAGCTTTGGTATAAACCCCATGGTCCTTTTGGAGTCCCCAGCATCCTCTAGGACGTTTGAGAAAATAGGATTTTAATATCTACCGGTAAATCATTTTCTCTTAGTCCGTAGAGGATGCTGGGCGCCCGTCCCAGTGCGGACTCCTTCTGCAGTAAGTGTATATAGTTATTGCTTGTGGTACACAATGGTTGTGTTTGGTAAGGGTCAGACTGTTGCTGATCTGTTTTGGTTCACACTGTTAACTGGGTTTAGTTAAATGTCATGTTGTACGGTGTGGTGTGGTGTGAGCTGGTATGTATCTCACCCTTAGTTTAACAAAATCCTTTCCTCGAAATGTCCGTCTCCTCTGGGCACAGTTCCTATAACTGAGGTCTGGAGGAGGGGCATAGAGGGAGGAGTCAGTTCACACCCATTCAAAGTCTTATAGTGTGCCCATGTCTCCTGCGGATACCGTCTATACCCCATGGTCCTTTTGGAGTCCTCAGCATCCTCTACGGACTAAGAGAAAAGGATTTACTGGTAGGTATTAAAATCCTATTATTATTATTATTATTATTACTACACGTAAGCCCCCCAGAGAACCGATGCACATTTATTTTGTATTGCACAGTTATCCCATCGCATTGGCTATCTGTGTAACTGAGGAATTATTGTCTATTCATAAACTTCCCCTGATTTGCAGACAAGAGGCAGCTTTGTGCATGGAAATGTTCTCAGCCTCGCAGGGCTCATTCATCTAGAAGTCAGTGCAAGGAACAGGTGCAGCGCAGGCCGCGGAGGGACGGTACTGACACCCGGTGCGCAGGAAAGATGATGCTGCTTGTTGTTATTCGTCTACTAAATGGTGCCCCTCCTTGGGTCATTATCCGTCGCACCTCTATGTGATACTGGTCTCGGAGTGCTTGCACCCAACCAGTCTGGCAGCACGTTATGCCCATCGTTTGGCATTGATTTCTGGAATTTAGGAATTTTTCCTCCTACAAGTGACTCTTTGTTTGCATGTTAAATGGAGGTATCTGGAAGCCACAGACTGAGAGTTATATAGTGGGAGGAGCAGGGTCCCCAGCAGCACAGAGTATATCAGGAGATGAGTGATGTGTCAGTGAGGACAGGGCTGCATGTGACAGGGGCAGTGACATGATGTGAGAAGGGGAATGGAGGCAGCAGGAAGCCACAGACTGAGAGTTATATGGTGGGAGGAGCAGGGCCCCCAGCAGCACAGAGTATATCAGGAGATGAGTGATGTGTCAGTGAGGACAGGGCTGCATGTGACAGGGGCAGTAACATGATGTGAGGAGGGGAATGGAGGCAGCAGGAAGTCACAGACTGAGAGTTATATAGTGGTAAAAGCAGTGTCCCACAGCAGCACAGATTATATCAGGAAATGTTTCATTTATTTAAAACTTGCATCAAAATTTACAATATATACAGAATAAAACAAACAAATAATACATTATACAAAAAAAAAAAATAATGATTAACAAACAGAACTCAAATTTACATTCCTTGAATAAATAATATACACTGTATATATAAATATTCAGAAATAATACTCCAAACCAACCACCACCCTCATCAACACTCCACCCAAACCTACACACATATGTTTAAGAAAAAGTGAGCAAAGCTAGTTAGATGTATGCAAACCTATTCCATAAAAAATGAAAGTACTCAAAATCTATGGGATGTGAAAAGAAGAAAAGACCCTAAAGCTAGATTTAGAGAGGACTTCTACCACCCACTCAAGGGGGTTTCAGGTGGCCCCACCAACGGGACCAGCCGACAGCATCCATCCTCTCCTTATCCAGAACCATCATCCTTTCCACCTCGTGCAGAATTAAATCCACCACCACTTCACAGGGAAGAACTTTATTTCTTATGGACACCTGACACCGTGCCATCCAAGTGTGATATCTAACTGCTAAACTGACTAAAAAAATGGTGGTCAAATGAAATCTACCATATCTTTTGAATGCTCCATAAGCCCAGTCAGGGTAGCTAAGCCCCGAAAGGCACGGGATACGTAAAGCTCTTGAAACTCTCTTGTAAATTTCTACGTTAAAGGGGCACCTGATCAAGAAATGGTCCATTGTCTCCACCTCCCCTAGACATTCCTCCCGTGGACAACCACGTTCACTGGCATTTCTCCACATCATGTTCCTTTTTACGTAAAGCTTCCCATGGAAAGAAAGCCAAGCAATATCTCTGAACTTCAGCGGTATTCTCTCCGAATTAATCAGAGCAAACCCTGCTGAAGCGACATCGCTCGGGCAATCCCTTAGTGACAGCGGAACATGAAAATGGGTTCGCAAAATCCTCTCCCCGAACTCCTTCCTGGAAAGACTTTTGACTTCCCCCACTTCCAGTCCCCAACGCTTTATCACTTTCAAGCACTGGATAACGTAGATCGGGAGATACCCATGTCGAATTTGGGGACTCTTCACTTGACCTCCTTCTAACCAAAACCTGAGGAAGGGAGACACCCAGACCTCAAAGCCACTTACCCATCGAGGGGGAGTCTCTAACAGTAGGCTCCCAAAATTAAGTTTTACAAAGGTTGTTACAAAAAAGACCACAGGGTTGACCATACTCAAACCCCCGTCTTTCCTCAATTTATAAGTGATGCCCCTCTTGACTATATTTATTCTGTTCCCCCAAAGTAACATAAAGAACAGAGAGTTCAATTTGGTCCATAAAGATTGAGGCAAGAAGCACACATAGCTGACATACAGAAAGATCGGGATCAGGTAGGTTTTGCACAAGTCAACCTTTTCCCTGTAAGAGAATTTCCATCTCTTCCAGCTCTCTACTTTCCGGGCAGCATTTTCCAGTGTTCTCTCCCAATTTAGAGTGGCATAGTCACCATGGTCGAAACAGTTGCCTAAAACCTTTATCTGTGAACTGGCCGGGGGGAGGCTGTCCGGAAGGCAAAATTCCTAGCCTTCCTCCCCCATCCAGAAAACGTCACACTTCTCATGGTTTATTCTGGAGCATGAAGCTTCAGAGTATTCACAGATGAGATTTTCTACTTCACGTGCCTCTGCCACTGATGACAGAACCACTGTGACATCATCTGCGTAAGCCACTACCTTCAGAGGGAACTCCGGTCCCAGCTGCACTCCTCCCACTGCACCGTTCTCTACCCTTCTGATGAAGGGATCGATCGCGAATACATATAGAAGGGGGCTCAGGGGGCATCCCTGACTAACACCAGAGCTCACCCCAAAGGTAGGACCCACCCAACCATTAACAAGTGGGAAGTTCTCGGCCTGACTGTATATTGTTCTTAGCCAATTCACCACCCTGACTGGAAAACCATACCTTTCAAGCAAGGCCCACAGGTACTCATGATTCACTAGGTCAAAAGCCTTAGACTGATCTAATGCCAGCAAGTACTTTCCCCATTTCTCAGCACGGCACTGCTCTATTGCCTCCCGGACGCCAAGGACTGCACTAAAGGTGTTGCGGCCCTTCACAGTACAGTGCTGAGACGGAGAAAGCAGTTGTTCAGAAAATTCCAACAACCTATTAAAAAGTACTTTTGCCAAAATGTTTCTATCTGCATTGAGAAGGGCGATGGGGCGCCAGTTCTCAATGCGAGATGGATCCTTACCTTTGGACAACAATATGAGAGCAGATAACCTCATAGAAGGAGGGAGAATTCCCTCGTCCAGGCACTCATTATATTCTTCTACAAGGCGGGGAATCAAGAGGTCTGAAAAAGCTATATAAAACTCAGATGTTAACCCATCTGGGCCTGGAGACTTCTTTAAATTTAACCCATCAATCGCCTTCCTGATTTCCTCTGCTGTCACATTATTACCCAAAGTTTCAATAGAGGCATCTAGGTTGCAAAGACTAGGAGTCTCCCTTAGAAATGTTTCCATCCTTTCTCTGATAAGTGGCTGCTCAGACAAAAGATCGGAGTAATAGGATCCAATAACATTCAGGATGCTTTCCTTGTCCTCTTGAAGGACACCCTGTCTGTCATACAGACTCCTCACCTCCTTCACCTCGATAGATATTCCATCTTATCAAGTTCTTTTTTGCTACCAGCCTACGGAAGAGTCTCTGAATTCTCTTTTTAGTTTCTTTCCACCACTCAGATCTACTCCAACCCGCCTCCAAAAGTGTTTCCTGGGATTGAAAGAAGTCTCTAAACGATTGTCTAACCCTTTCTTCCTTTAGGAGCTCAGAGCTCAAGCGCCATAGGCCCCGTCCTTTCTGAGTAGCTTTTGAAGCATTCAAAGTAATAGAGAGAAAATTGTGATCAGAGAACTCTACTAGCTTTACCTCTGGAGGCAAAGTTTTCAAAGTTCCCTTAACAAAAAACCTATCTATCCTAGACCTACGACTACCACTAAAATAGGTGTAACCCGTGAGGTCTGGGAAATGGCGAACATGCACATCCACCAGACCGGCCTGTCTAACCATGCTAACTAAAAAATTGGAATCAGGACCCAGGGTTGTTCTTGAACCTCTCCTGTCTTTTGGCCTGATAATGGTGTTGAAATCACCTCCAAAGACAATCTGCTGGGCCGTAAAAAGGAACGGTTTTATCTCCCTGAAGAGACATTTCCTGTCCCATGATGACTGTGGCCCATAAATGTTAAGGAGTCTCAGGTCATGTCCCCTCAGGTTGACATCTAAAATCATACACCTACCTGCCTGTATTTCTAGAACCTTGTGCACGGTTACCATACCAGTAAAAAGTACTGACACCCCACCGTACGGCTCGGCCGCAAGATACCAGTAAGAAGGCCCACGCCTCCACTCACGCTTCACCTTGTGGAGGGTGTCCAACTTAGTAATTCTAGTCTCTTGCAAAAATAAAAAGTCAATCTCAATCGTATTGAAAAAAATCAAAGACCAGAAAATGAGCACGTTCGGAAATTACGGAAGCCACATTAATGCTGGCACATTGTATGGGTTGGGGATCCATGTTTCCTTTGGTAATAGAAGCAGAACCTTGCTCACTTTTCCTTTACATCTTTCCCTGACCCCATATTTGAAGACCTGGATCCTCGTGTCTCTTTCCCTTTGGGAGGGGTTTCCCTCTCCCCAATGACACCCAACATGCTATCCCCCTTGCCTAACCCTTGGGACAGGCCATCCTTACTCTTTGAGGGTCCAGGATCTGATGGTTTACGCTCAGACCCGTGTGCCAAGCCTGGAACCCCCAGTGAATCACATGCAGGGTCCCCACTTGGTTTAATTATTGAACCAGAAGAGTCCATGTTAATCTCTTCTTCCTCCACCTCTTGAGTCTCCTCTATTACCATTTCATCAACAGGAGTATGCCCATTTCCAACCTCTCAATCCCTGGCCACCTCTTTTTCCACCAACTCTGTGCTCATGGGGTCCCATTCTAGACCCTCCTGTACCTCCTCCCCTCCGCTTTCTCCACTACCATCTTCTACCAGTACTTGTTCTTTCTTTTTCCTTCTTTTACTTTTACCCTTTTCAAGAGTTACCCCTTCAGATGTTTTTTTTATTCTGTTTTGCTTTTCTTTTGCTGACTCTGGGTACAAAAATTGGTTCCCCACCATTCCTTACCACCTCTCCCTCCTCTTCCTCATCAATGGAAAGCACATCAAATCTGTTAGTAAGGATTACCTGCTCATCATCACCTTTCCTCTTTTTTTTTATTATAACCGTTTCTCACCATCTGAAAGGCATCTTCCTTGTCTACAGAACTCCTTGTCCTTTCTCCCACAAAAACTGGTCCCTGTTCTTTTCCCTGACCTTCTTTCTCATTCCTAGTTGCTTTCTCCCTCTGCTCACTCTCACTTTCCATATTGTGACTTGCCCAGGGGCACCTGCTGTAAGGATGGCCATCCTCGCCACACAAATTACATTTGACATTATTGCAATCTCTGGAGACATGTCCAATTTTCCCACATAATGTACATTTGGTAACATTACAATCATTGCCCATGTGTCGAAAATCCCCGCATTTGAAGCAGGTGCGGTGTTGCCCTGAATAAAAACATTGAACACGATCTCGGCCTATATACACAGCAGAAGACACATGTATAAAACCTCTGTCCGTACTTTTTAATTGGACCATGGCTGACCACGCTCCCCCCCCCCAAACTCCCATTGTAAAACCAACCTTGATCAAATTGGACTGTACAGTATAGAATCTGGATAACCAAAACAATATATCCTGGGCAGGAATTGACTCGTTCCTGACCAAGATTGTCAGTTTAACTTTATCTTGTTTAGTAACCAAGTTTGTTTTGTAGCTACTGTAGGGTGCCACGGATCTGCATGCCTGCCACTTTGTCCAAAACGTCTGCAGTCCCTGATAGGACAGGAATCTTACATCAAAATCTGGTGTCTTACCTGGATGGATGCAGGCATACAGATCCGAGGCATGGAACCCAAGGCTGAAAATCATTTCTAGGAACACTTCTTTAGTGGGAACTTCACCTGTTCCTGCCCATTTAAACTGCAAAAGATTTCTTCTTTTACTGACCTGACCAGGCCCGGCCATTACTGGTGACACATTATTAACAACATTTGGCCTTGCAGCCATGTTAGCATAAGACTTTATACCGGGAACAGGCTGTTCATTCACATTTCAAATAGCATTTGCATTTTTATTAACCACATTTATATTGCTTAACCCTTCGCGCCTCTTTTGTTCCTGGCTAATCAATTCAGCAGCAGCCTTGACCCTGGCTGGGGCAGCCATCTGTCCATATACAGACTGAATAATGTCTTTACCACCGTCTGACAGAGTACTTTTGTCTAATGCTGGCATACCCTGTGCTGTACTGCAGGATTGCACAGTGTCCCCCCCAGCATTATCCCCCAGATCCTCCCCAGTCACTAGCACATTACTGACATTTAACTGATTTACTTTGTACACCGGCCTTTAACTTTATTTTCTCTGCATTTTTGGCCAACATTAGTTCTGCTTTAATTACCTCCATGCGCAACTGGAAGTCTGTGCGCTTTTCCTCATCCTCAAGCTCATCCAATGCAGCCATCACTACAGAAGGAGGCACCACTGCTGGGGGAGCGGAACCAAGCTGAGCTGCTGCTGTTGTGGTAGGCACCTCTGACCCCGCATGGACCGGCACACCTGCATTCTCCTGCACACCACTGTCAGTCTCCAGATCAGTCAGTAGGCCGGGGTTTGTACTGCTTTCTGTCCTCACTGGAGCTTCTGTAATCATGCTCTGGACACCACACCCTTCTGCTTCCTGAGAGCTCATCTGCATGGACACTTGCAACACCTGAGCTGCTGCTTGGCCAGGTAACTCTTGCACTGCTGCTTGGTCAGGTAACCCTTGCACTGCTGCTTGTGCTGCCATTTCTTTGTCTTTTCTCTCTTGCCGCTTTTCATGCAGCTTGCTTTTTACATTTTCCAGGTCTTTAGAAAGTGACTTGATGGCCTCTCTCAGTACAGGTCTCTCAGCACAGGGAGTTTCTTCTCTTTTTCTTATCAGCGATTCTTGCACTTATTCTTTTTGATTCTTTCTGCAGCTCCTCCACACTGAGGCTGTCAAAAGTCTCTTCCTCATCGTCAGTACTTCCAGGAGACTCAGGCACATTCTCTTTGGCATCAAAGGGCTTCATCCCATCCCCCACTACTTCACTGTCCATAGGGCCGACAGCAGCTGCTGCCACTCCACCTCTTGTTACGGCACATGGGGGAGCACCCTCGGACAGTTTGGGGGGATTTGACGGCTCTAGTTCCTTCACTAGAGCCACACCGACAGGGCAGGTAGCAGCCGCCACCACTCGATCCTGTGTTTCCTCACACAGGAGAGCAGCACCCTCCGGTATATTATGGGGAACTGACTGCGGCTCCAGTTGCCTCACTGAAGCCGCTCCATTAGCACTGCCACTGCTGCCTCTTCTTGATGTCCCCGACTGGCCAGCCGCACAATCTGTCAGGGCACCGGAAGTCTTTAGTCTGGCTGTTGGTTTAGGGCCCGCGCCATGGCCTGCACTCTGGGAGCTCTCTCCCCCAGGAGGATCCATCCCCCTGGGGATGCCATCAGGGAAACACCCTGCAGCACGATATCACAGCTACAACTGATGGAACTCTCCTGCACACACCTGCTCACAGCACACAGAAGCACAAAGGGGCGGTGACAGGATGTGAGGAGGGGAATGGAGGCAGCAGGAAGTCACAGACTGAGAGTTATATAGTGGGAGGAGCAGGGTCCCCCAGCAGCACAGAGTATATCAGGAGATGAGTGATGTGTCGGTGAGGACAGGGCTGCATGTGACGGGGGCAGTGACATGATGTGAGAAGGGGAATGGAGGCAGCAGGAAGCCACAGACTGAGAGTTATATAGTGGGAGGAGCAAGGTCCCCAGCAGCACAGAGTATATCAGGAGATGAGTGATATGTCAGTGAGGACAGGGCTGCATGTGACAGGAGCAGTGACATGATGTGAGAATGTGAATGGAGGCAGCAGGAAGCCACAGACTGAGAGTTATATAGTGGGAGGAGCAGGGTCCCCAGCAGCACAGAGTATATCAGGAGATGAGAGATGTGTCAGTGAGGACAGGGCTGCATGTGACGGGGGCAGTGACATGATGTGAGGAGGGGAATGGAGGCAGCAGGAAGCCACAGACTGAGAGTTATATAGTGGGAAGAGAAGGGTCCCCAGCAGCACAGAGTATATCAGGAGATGAGTGATGTGTCAGTGAGGACAGGGCTGCATGTGACAGGGGCAGTGAGATGATGTGAGGAGGGGAATGGGGGCAGCAGGAAGCCACAGACTGAGAGTTATATAGTGGGAGGAGCAGCGTCCCCAGCAGCACAGAGTATATCAGGAGATGAGAGATGTGTCAGTGAGGATAGGGCTGCATGTGACGGGGCAGTGACATGATGTGAGGAGGAGAATGGAGGCAGCAGGAAGTCACAGACTGAGAGTTATATAGTGGGAGGAGCAGGGTCCCCAGCAGCACAGAGTATATCAGGAGATGAGAGATGTGTCAGTGAGGACAGGACTGCATGTGACAGGGGCAGTGACATGATGTGAGAAGGGGAATGGGGGCAGCAGGAAGCCACAGACTGAGAGTTATATAGTGGGAGGAGCAGGGTCCCCAGCAGCACAGAGTATGTCAGGAGATGAGGGATGTGTCAGTGAGGACAGGGCTGCATGTGACAGAAGCAGTGACATGATGTGAGGAGGGGAATAGGGGCAGCAGGAAGCCACAGACTGACAGTTATATAGTGGGAGAGGAGCAGGGTCACACAGCAGTACAGAGCATATCAGGAGATGAGTGATGTGTCAGTGAGGACAGGACTGCATGTGACAGGGGCAGGGATATGATGTGAGAAGGGGAATGGAGGCAGCAGGAAGCCACAGACTGACAGTTATATAGTGGGAGGAGCAGGGTCCCGAGCAGCACAGAGTATATCAGGAGATATAAACGGCGCAGGGTTCCCAGCAGTAGAGTGATGTGAGCTCATGTCGTGGCAATATAGAAAGATTATAATGTCAAATACACTACTTGTTTTTATGGGGATATGTATCAAGATGTGGAGAGAAATAATGTTCTGTAGTTGTCCAAAGCAATCTAGTCTTTGAAATGACAGTTAGACGCTGATGGGTTACTGTGGGCAACTTCTCCACTTTATCTCTCTCCAAGTCTTGATACATTT
This sequence comes from Pseudophryne corroboree, assembly GCF_028390025.1. NCBI lineage: Eukaryota > Metazoa > Chordata > Amphibia > Anura > Myobatrachidae > Pseudophryne > Pseudophryne corroboree. The sequence continues at coordinate 1,200,638,439 of NC_086444.1, read as the reverse complement.
CCCCTTATGTGTTTCGAAACAGGGACAATCTCAGTTAAACCTTGTATATGAATCAAATTGTCGAAGTCGAAAATATTTCAGTACACACATCACGTACAAACTACACACAGATGGCCTCCGTGCGCGTACTTTTTCTGCCGTGCGTGCACATATTCGCAAGTTGCGTATGACCGTTCCCGCGGTCCTACGTATTAGCGGCGAGCGTGGTATGAGTAAATACGGTAGTGATTGTAATCGCATGGAAAAGCCATAAAAACACATTACATATTTAATCCACATAGTGCACAATGTACACATAGTCTACCTGCACCACACCAGTGAGTTACACTTGCTTAAAGGGTATAATAACAAAGGGAGTCACCTTTACAGGATAGGAGGGGACAGAACTAGGTTATAAGGTGGTGTTTGGTATCCAGCTGTAGGGTATTTTCAGAGCAATATTCCGGTGTTGGTTTGCAGAAGATCTCACGCTCCTGCGAATAGTTATGCGCAGGAGCAGAATATTAATATTAACTGTATTTACTGTACTCCTGATATTCGGCGGGGACCCAGTGGAGAACATCTGCAAGTGCACCTGGACCAGACATCGCCCACCTATTCAAACCGACCTATGACCTCTCCTGTACTGTAAACGACCATCTCAGTGACCAATAGATTAATAGATTACATTTTCCATTGTGTTAGGTTTTGGACAAATGTATAAAATGCCAGCTGCAGGCCCGGTCACACACAATCTCTGAAGGTCATCTACCTTGATGACTGAGGACCGGACCGGGAAGCGCAGGCAAACAAAACGTATGTACCATTGACTGTAGCCTTTATCTCTTCTTGTATTGTGTATTATTGTAACCCCCTGCTAGTAAAATAACCGTTTGGACCCCAACATAGTTTTGAAATACAATTTGGTGTCGTGTCCCATTTCCTGCTAAAGATTTATGGTGTATTTCCATCACACGTGTATCTGCATTGTGCGTGTCTGTGTGTGTGTATGCACTGCGTGTGCTTTGTACGTCCGTCGCGGCATTGGTACGCAAAGTGCGTACACGGTACGGGCTCTTGTACGCTAACTGTGTAAAAAGTACGTAGGGTAAGGATTACATACAGTGGCCGAAGTGGCTCGAATTTAAGTGTATTAAGGCATTGCTTTTTGTCCTGTAAAATAATCAGCATTCACAAAAAAAAAAATAAACTACAATAGATAGGGGACCATTTATAATAATCCTCATATGTAATGCAGTTGTGACGAGAATTTATCATGTTAAAAAAAAAAAGAACAATCTGAATATTTTCATTGAAATCTACCATGTGCCTCTTACTGTGACACGGGGGGGGGGGGCGGGTGGTGTGGAAGGTAGATAGTAACTAGGTCGACAGTGTCTAGGTCGACCACTATTGGTCGACAGTAACTAGGTCGACGGGGTCTCAAGGTCGACATATTCTCTAGGTCATCATGGTCTAGGTCGACAGGTCAAAAGGTCGACATGAGTTTTTTATGTTTTTTTTTGTGTCGTATTCTTCGTAGAGTGACCAGGAACCCCAATTAGTGCACCGTGTCACCTCGCATGGCTCGCTTCGCTCGCCATGCTTCGGGCAAGATTACCGTTCCAATCGTAGTCCATGTGGATCGTTAAGTATGAAAAGGTTAAAAAAAGAAGAAAAAAAACGTGAAAAACTCATGTCAACCTTTTGACCTGTCGACCTAGAACATCTCGACCTAGAGACCCTGTCGACCTAGAAACCCTGACGACCTAGTTACTGTCGTCGAATAGTGGTCGACCTAGATAGTGTCGACCTAGATACTGTCAACCTAGAGACCGGATCCCAACACGGGATCCGGGGAGAGCCCGCTCTGCTTCCGGGTCCAGGCCCGGCCAGCTGAGTGCCCATGCCCAGTCACCAGGCTATGTGCATGTCAGTGGGGACCAACAGAGGTAGACCTGAAGGATCCCTCTCTAGTACAGTTTGTGATGGCATTGCCCGTAGGCCACTATGGACTACTGCCATCCCCATATGGCGCCAGTTTAACAGCCTTCTGTAAAAACCTATAGAGGATGCTTTTGCGGTCAGAAATGAAGGGATTTCGGCAGATACAGGAGATATCTACTGTGGCTCATTCTTATTACATCCTGGAGATGCTTAGATGTTGGTGGGATCCCCTGAAGATGGATGCTCTTGGGGGTTGTCCTGGAATTTAAGTTTATTGAATAGGCCCTGCAATGTCTCAGAATGCCCTCTCTTATCTAAGGCTCAGCAATGAGATAAAGTAAAGTATTTATCATTATTTTTACTAAAATAATGTGGAAAAGGGTGTTTTCACACCCTTTTCACATTATTGTAGTATCCCCCAAATGTATTAAATGTCAACTAGAGGAGAATTCGTTACATTCTCCTACAAACCCTTAAAACCCTTAATATTGCATTTTTGTAAGTAATCAGATCACATTTCCCATACTTGTAATGGGAAATGCAATTTGGTCAAATTTACTAAAAAAAAAAAAAGTAGAAAAATACCAAAGGAAGCCCTGTGATAATAATGCCATCTTGAGATAGCATTTACACGGTTTCCCTGTGGTTCCCCGACTCGTTCTCTGCTCTGACAGTCAAAGTGGAGTCGGGAGCCGGCGCCTGCAATCAGCCATGTGTGTCTAATAAGACCACAGGCTGATCAGTGTTAAAAGAAAATAATAACATTGATCAGTGACCCGGAGAGCTCCTCTGTGGCTCCAGTCATCTGATCGCCAGCTTCCTGTTCTTTGACCCTGGTCATCTGATGTCTGAGGTCTGCTGGGGATTGTGATAATTATGTCCCTAAAACTCCAAAATGGTGTCAGTGAAAAAAATGTTTTCAACTTATTTCTGCATATGACCTCTGTCACTACAATGATGACTCTAGATGGGGACACAAGAAGAGTTACATTTAGCTCTGGCAATCTAAGAAGCTGGCACGGCTTAAATCAAGGCCGAGAACAATGTGACTATTTGCTTATGCTGCAAGTTCTAATGTGGAGTCACTGCTCTTCCCTCCATGTGACAGATGGTAACGGACAGAGACAGCCCCTCGTCGCAGTGTGACAGATGCAGTCACCATGTGACCACAGTTCCTTCTTTAGTTGATACGTTTATGTTTTTTTAGCTGTTGCAAGAGTAAACCTACTGAAATATTATCAAACTGGGTTTTACAACTTTGTTTCACACTGTAATGGTGCCAGATCAGCTGTCACTTGCTAACTTCTTCTTTATAGGATCAAGTAACCCATAGCAGCTGCACTCCCTGCACCTATGGTAGCTACACCCTGCATATAACACATGTAACTGTGACAGGGAAGGTGGCCCCTCTCAGCTCTGGGCCCCATAGCAGCAGCACTGCCTGCACCTATGGTAGCTACACCCTATATATAACACATGTAACTGTGACAGGGAAGGTGGCTCCTCTCAGCTCTGGCCCCATAGCAGCTGCACTCCCTGCACCTATGGTAGCTACACCTTGTATATAATACATGTAACAGTGACAGGGAAGGTGGCCCCTCTCAGCTCTCGGCCCCATAGCAGCTGTACTACCTGCACCTATGGTAGCTACACCTTGTATATAACACATGTAACTGTGACAGGGAAGGTGGCTCCTCTCAGCTCTGGTCCCCATAGCAGCTGCCCTCCCTGCATCTATGGTAGCTACACCCCTGTATATAACACATGTAACTGTGACAGGGAAGGTGGCCCCTCTCAGCTCTGGGCCCCATAGCAGCTGCACTCCCTGCACCTATGGTAGCTACACCCTGTATATAACGCATGTAATTGTGACAGGGAAGGTGGCCCATCTCAGCTCTGGGCCCCATAGCAGCTGCACTCCCTGCACGTATGGTAGCTACACCTTGCATATAACACATGTAACTGTGACAGGGAAGGTGGCTCCTCTCAGCTCTGGGCCCCATAGCAGCTGCACTGCCTGCACCTATGGAGGCTACACCTTGTATATAACACATGTAACTGTGACAGGGAAGGTGGCTCCTCTCAGCTCTGGGCCCCATAGCAGCTGCACTACCCGCACCTATGGTAGCTACACCCTGTATATAACACATGTAACTGTGACAGGGAAGGTGGCTCCTCTCAGCTCTGGTCCCCATAGCAGCTGCACTCCCTGCACCTATGGTAGCTACACCCTGTATATAACACATGTAACTGTGACAGAGAAGGTGGCCCATCTCAGCTCTGGGCCCCATAGCAGCTGCACTCCCTGCACGTATGGTAGCTACACTTTGCATATAACACATGTAACTGTGACAGGGAAGGTGGCTCCTCTCAGCTCTTGGCCCCATAGCAGCTGCACTGCCTGCACCTATGGTGGCTACACCCTGTATATAACACATGTAACTGTGACAGGGAAGGTGGCCCCTCTCAGCTCTGGGCCCCAGAGCAACTGCACTCCCTGCACTTATGGTAGCTACACCCTTGTATATAACACATGTAACTGTGACAGGGAAGGTGGCCCCTCTCAGCTCTGGGTCCCATAGCAGCTGACCTCTCTGCACCTATGGTAGCTACACCCCTGTATATATCACATGTACTGTGACAGGGAATGTGGCCCCTCTCAGCTCTAGCCCCATAGCAGCTGCACTCCCTGCACCTATGGTAGCTACGCCCTGTATATAACACATGTACTGTGACAGGGAAAGTGGCCCCTCTCAGCTCTAGCCCCATAGCAGCTGCACTCCCTGCACCTATGGTAGCTACGCTCTTGTATATAACACATGTAACTGTGACAGGGAAGGTGGCCCCTCTCAGCTCTGGGCCCCATAGCAGCTGCACTCCCTGCACCTATGGTAGCTACACCCCTGTATATAACACATGTAACTGTGACAGGAAAGGTGGCCTCTCTCAGCTCTGTGCCCATAGCAGCTGCACTCCCTGCACCTATGGTAGCTACACCCCTGTATATAACACATGTAACTGTGTCAGGAAAGGTGGCCCCTCTCAGCTCTGGGCCCCATAGCAGCTGCAGTCCCTGCACCTATGGTAGCTACGCTCTTGTATATAACACATGTAACTGTGACAGGGAAGGTGGCCCCTTTCAGCTCTGGGCCCCATAGCAACTGCTGTCCCTGCACCTATGGTAGCTACACCCCTGTATATAACACATGTAACTGTGACAGGGAAGGTGGACCCTCTCAGCTCCATAGCAGCTGCACTCCCTGCACCTATGGTAGCTACGCCCCTGTATATAACACATGTAACTGTGACAGGGGAGGTGGCCCCTCTCAGCTCTGGGCCCCATAGCAGCTGCACTCCCTGCACCTATGTTAGCTACACCCTGTATATAACACATGTAACTATGACAGGGAAAGTGGCCCCTCTCAGCTCTAGCCCCATAGCAGCTGCACTCCCTGCACCTATGGTAGCTACGCCCCCTGTATATAACACATGTAACTGTGGCAGGAAAGGTGGCCTCTATCAGCTCTGGGCCCCAGAGCAACTGCACTCCCTGCACCTATGGTAGCTACACCCTTGTATAAAACTCATGTAACTGTGACAGGGAAGGTGGCCCCTCTCAGCTCTAGCCCCATAGCAGCTGCACTCCCTGCACCTATGGTAGCTACACCCCTGTATATAACACATGTAACTGTGACAGGAAAGGTGGCCCCTCTCAGCTCTGTGCCCATAGCAGCTGCACTTCCTGCACCTATGGTAGCTACACCCCTGTATATAACACATGTAACTGTGACAGGAAAGGTGGCCCCTCTCAGCTCTGGGCCCCATAGCAGCTGCACTCCCTGCACCTATGGTAGCTACACCCCTGTATATAACACATGTAACTGTGACAGGAAAGGTGGCCTCTCTCAGCTCTGTGCCCATAGCAGCTGCACTCCCTGCACCTATGGTAGCTACACCCCTGTATATAACACATGTAACTGTGACAGGGAAGGTGGCCCCTCTCAGCTCTGGGCCCCATAGCAGCTGCACTCCCTGCACCTATGGTAGCTACGCTCTTGTATATAACACATGTAACTGTGACAGGGAAGGTGGCCCCTTTCAGCTCTGGGCCCCATAGCAACTGCTGTCCCTGCACCTATGGTAGCTACACCCCTGTATATAACACATGTACTGTGACAGGGAAGGTGGCCCCTCTCAGCTCTAGCCCCATAGCAGCTGCACTCCCTGCCCCTATGGTAGCTACACCCTGTATATAACACATGTAACTGTGACAGGGAAGGTGGACCCTCTCAGCTCCATAGCAGCTGCACTCCCTGCACCTATGGTAGCTACGCCCCTGTATATAATAGGGATGTGCACTTGAAATTTTTCGGGTTTTGTGTTTTGGTTTTGGGTTCGGTTCCGCGGCCGTGTTTTGGGTTCGACCGCGTTTTGGCAAAACCTCACCGAATTTTTTTTGTCGGATTCGGGTGTGTTTTGGATTCGGGTGTTTTTTTCAAAAAACCCTAAAAAACAGCTTAAATCATAGAATTTGGGGGTCATTTTGATCCCAAAGTATTATTAACCTCAAAAACCATAATTTCCACTCATTTTCAGTCTATTCTGAATACCTCACACCTCACAATATTATTTTTAGTCCTAAAATTTGCACCGAGGTCGCTGGATGACTAAGCTAAGCGACCCTAGTGGCCGACACAAACACCTGGCCCATCTAGGAGTGGCACTGCAGTGTCACGCAGGATGGCCCTTCCAAAAAACACTCCCCAAACAGCACATGACGCAAAGAAGAAAAAAAGAGGCGCAATGAGGTAGCTGTGTGAGTAAGATAAGCGACCCTAGTGGCCGACACAAACACCTGGCCCATCTAGGAGTGGCACTGCAGTGTCACGCAGGATGGCCCTTCCAAAAAACACTCCCCAAACAGCACATGACGCAAAGAAGAAAAAAAGAGGCGCAATGAGGTAGCTGTGTGAGTAAGATAAGCGACCCTAGTGGCCGACACAAACACCTGGCCCATCTAGGAGTGGCACTGCAGTGTCACGCAGGATGGTCCTTCCAAAAAACACTCCCCAAACAGCACATGACGCAAAGAAGAAAAAAAGAGGCGCAATGAGGTAGCTGTGTGAGTAAGCTAAGCGACCCTAGTGGCCGACACAAACACCTGGCCCATCTAGGAGTGGCACTGCAGTGTCACGCAGGATGGCCCTTCCAAAAAACACTCCCCAAACAGCACATGACGCAAATAAAAATGAAAGAAAAAAGAGGTGCAAGATGGAATTGTCCTTGGGCCCTCCCACCCACCCTTATGTTGTATAAACAGGACATGCACACTTTAACCAACCCATCATTTCAGTGACAGGGTCTGCCACACGACTGTGACTGAAATGACGGGTTGGTTTGGACCCCCACCGAAAAAGAAGCAATTAATCTCTCCTTGCACAAACTGGCTCTACAGAGGCAAGATGTCCACCTCATCATCATCCTCCGATATATCACCGTGTACATCCCGCTCCTCACAGATTATCAATTCGTCCCCACTGGAATCCACCATCTCAGCTCCCTGTGTACTTTGTGGAGGCAATTGCTGCTGGTCAATGTCTCCACGGAGGAATTGATTATAATTCATTTTAATGAACATCATCTTCTCCACATTTTCTGGAAGTAACCTCGTACGCAGATTGCTGACAAGGTGAGCGGCGGCACTAAACACTCTTTCGGAGTACACACTTGTGGGAGGGCAACTTAGGTAGAATAAAGCCAGTTTGTGCAAGGGCCTCCAAATTGCCTCTTTTTCCTGCCAGTATAAGTACGGACTGTCTGACGTGCCTACTTGGATGTGGTCACTCATATAATCCTCCACCATTCTTTCAATGGTGAGAGAATCATATGCAGTGACAGTAGACGACATGTCTGTAATCGTTGTCAGGTCCTTCAGTCCGGACCAGATGTCAGCATCAGCAGTCGCTCCAGACTGCCCTGCATCACCGCCAGCGGGTGGGCTCGGAATTCTGAGCCTTTTCCTCGCACCCCCAGTTGCGGGAGAATGTGAAGGAAGAGATGTTGACAGGTCGCGTTCCGCTTGACTTGACAATTTTGTCACCAGCAGGTCTTTGAACCCCAGCAGACTTGTGTCTGCCGGAAAGAGAGATCCAAGGTAGGTTTTAAATCTAGGATCGAGCACGGTGGCCAAAATGTAGTGCTCTGATTTCAACAGATTGACCACCCGTGAATCCTTGTTAAGCGAATTAAGGGCTCCATCCACAAGTCCCACATGCCTAGCGGAATCGCTCCCTTTTAGCTCCTCCTTCAATGCCTCCAGCTTCTTCTGCAAAAGCCTGATGAGGGGAATGACCTGACTCAGGCTGGCAGTGTCTGAACTGACTTCACGTGTGGCAAGTTCAAAAGGTTGCAGAACCTTGCACAACGTTGAAATCATTCTCCACTGCGCTTGAGACAGGTACATTCCACCTCCTATATCGTGCTCAATTGTATAGGCTTGAATGGCCTTTTGCTGCTCCTCCAACCTCTGAAGCATATAGAGGGTTGAATTCCACCTCGTTACCACTTCTTGCTTCAGATGATGGCAGGGCAGGTTCAGGCGTTTTTGGTGGTGCTCCAGTCTTCTGTACGTGGTGCCTGTACGCCGAAAGTGTCCCGCAATTCTTCTGGCCACCGACAGCATCTCTTGCACGCCCCTGTCGTTTTTTTAAAAATTCTGCACCACCAAATTCAAGGTATGTGCAAAACATGGGACGTGCTGGAATTTGCCCATATTTAATGCACACACAATATTGCTGGCGTTGTCCGATGCCACAAATCCACAGGAGAGTCCAATTGGGGTAAGCCATTCCGCGATGATCTTCCTCAGTTGCCGTAAGAGGTTTTCAGCTGTGTGCGTATTCTGGAAACCGGTGATACAAAGCGTAGCCTGCCTAGGAAAGAGTTGGCGTTTGCGAGATGCTGCTACTGGTGCCGCCGCTGCTGTTCTTGCGGCGGGAGTCCATACATCTACCCAGTGGGCTGTCACAGTCATATAGTCCTGACCCTGCCCTGCTCCACTTGTCCACATGTCCGTGGTTAAGTGGACATTGGGTACAACTGCATTTTTTAGGACACTGGTGAGTCTTTTTCTGACGTCCGTGTACATTCTCGGTATCGCCTGCCTAGAGAAGTGGAACCTAGATGGTATTTGGTAACGGGGGCACACTGCCTCAAGAAATTGTCTAGTTCCCTGTGAACTAACGGCGGATACCGGACGCACGTCTAACACCAACATAGTTGTCAAGGCCTCAGTTATCCGCTTTGCAACAGGATGACTGCTGTGATATTTCATCTTCCTCGCAAAGGACTGTTGGACAGTCAATTGCTTGGTGGAAGTAGTAAAAGTGGGCTTACGACTTCCCCTCTGGGATGACCATCGACTCCCAGCAGCAACAACAGCAGCGCCAGCAGCAGTAGGCGTTACACGCAAGGATGCATCGGAGGAATCCCAGGCAGGAGAGGACTCGTCAGAATTGCCAGTGACATGGCATGCAGGACTATTGGCATTCCTGGGGAAGGAGGAAATTGACACTGAGGGAGTTGGTGGGGTGGTTTGCGTGAGCTTGGTTACAAGAGGAAGGGATTTACTGGTCAGTGGACTGCTTCCGCTGTCGCCCAAAGTTTTTGAACTTGTCACTGACTTATTATGAATGCGCTGCAGGTGACGTATAAGGGAGGATGTTCCGAGGTGGTTAACGTCCTTACCCCTACTTATTACAGCTTGACAAAGGCAACACACGGCTTGACAAATGTTGTCCGCATTTCTGGTGAAATACTTCCACACCGAAGAGCTGATTTTTTTGGTATTTTCACCAGGCATGTCAACGGCCCTATTCCTCCCACGGACAACAGGTGTCTCCCCGGGTGCCTGACTTAAACAAACCACCCTTACCATCAGAATCCTCCTTGTCAATTTCCTCCCCAGCGCCAGCAACACCCATATCCTCCTCATCCTGGTGTACTTCAACACTGACATCTTCAATCTGACTATCAGGAACTGGACTGCGGGTGCTCCTTCCAGCACTTGCAGGGGGCGTGCAAATGGTGGAAGGCGCATGCTCTTCACGTCCAGTGTTGGGAAGGTCAGGCATCGCAACCGACACAATTGGACTCTCCTTGTGAATTTGGGATTTCGAAGAACGCACAGTTCTTTGCGGTGCTTTTGCCAGCTTGAGTCTTTTCAGTTTTCTAGCGAGAGGCTGAGTGCTTCCATCCTCATGTGAAGCTGAACCACTAGCCATGAACATAGGCCAGGGCCTCAGCCGTTCCTTGCCACTCCGTGTGGTAAATGGCATATTGGCAAGTTTACGCTTCTCCTCCGACAATTTTATTTTAGATTTTGGAGTCCTTTTTTTACTGATATTTGGTGTTTTGGATTTTACATGCTCTGTACTATGACATTGGGCATCGGCCTTGGCAGACGACGTTGCTGGCATTTCATCGTCTCGGCCATGACTAGTGGCAGCAGCTTCAGCACGAGGTGGAAGTGGATCTTGATCTTTCCCTAATTTTGGAACCTCAACATTTTTGTTCTCCATATTTTAATAGGCACAACTAAAAGGCACCTCAGGTAAACAATGGAGATGGATGGATACTAGTATACTTATGGATGGACGAGCGACTGCCGACACAGAGGTAGCTACAGCCGTGGACTACCGTACTGTGTCTGCTGCTAATATAGACTGGATGATAATGAGATGAAATCAATATATATTATATCACACTAGTACTGCAGCCGGACAGGTAGATATATTTATTATGTAATGACTGATGACGGACCTGCTGGACACTGTCAGCTCAGCAGCACCGCAGACTGCTACAGTAAGCTACTATAGTAGTATGTATAAAGAAGAAAGAAGAAAAAAAAACCACGGGTAGGCGGTATACAATATTATATATATATTATATACAATTATATATATATATATATATATATATATATATTAAACTGGTGGTGACTGGTGGTCAGGTCACTGGTCACACTATCAGCAACTTGCAAGTAGTACTCCTAAGCAGACAATCACAATATATATTATACTGGTGGTCAGTGTGGTCACAATGGCAGTGTGGCACTCTGGCAGCAAAAGTGTGCACTGTACGTTATATGTGCTCCTGAGTCCTGCTCTCAGACTCTAACTGCTCCCCACTGTCAGTGTCTCCCCCACAAGTCAGATAATATACAGTCACACTATCTATCACTTCAGCAAGTAACTAGTACTCCTCCTAATGCTCCCCAAAATTACTACTGTGTCTCTCTCTACTGTCTCACTCTCTTCTCTATAAACGGAGAGGACGCCAGCCACGTCCTCTCCCTATGAATCTCAATGCACGTGTGAAAATGGCGGCGACGCGCGGCTCCTTATATAGAATCCGAGTCTCGCGATAGAATCCGAGCCTCGCGAGAATCCGACAGCGGGATGATGACGTTCGGGCGCGCTCGGGTTAACCGAGCAAGGCGGGAAGATCCGAGTCGCTCGGCCCCGTGTAAAAAAACATGAAGTTCGGGCGGGTTCGGATTCCGAGGAACCGAACCCGCTCATCCCTAGTATATAACACATGTAACTGTGACAGGGGAGGTGGCCCCTCTCAGCTCTGGGCCCCATAGCAGCTGCTCTCCCTGCACCTATGTTAGCTACACCCTGTATTTAACACATGTAACTGTGACAGGGAAGGTGGCACCTCTCAGCTCTAGCCCCATAGCAGCTGCACTCCCTGCACCTATGGTAGCTACGCCCCCTGTATATAACACATGTAACTGTGACAGGGAAGGTGGCCTCTATCAGCTCTGGGCCCCAGAGCAACTGCACTCCCTGCACCTATGGTAGCTACACCCTTGTATATAACTCATGTAACTGTGACAGGGAAGGTGGCACCTCTCAGCTCTGGGTCCCATAGCAGCTGCCCTCCCTGCACCTATGGTAGCTACACCCTTGTATATAACTCATGTAACTGTGACAGGGAAGGTGGCACCTCTCAGCTCTGGGTCCCATAGCAGCTGTCCTCCCTGCACCTATGGTAGCTACGCCCTGTATATAACACATGTAACTGTGACAGGGAAGGTGGCCCCTCTCAGCTCTGGGTCCCATAGCAGCTGCCCTCCCTGCACCTATGGTAGCTACACCCCTGTATATAACACATGTACTGTGACAGGGAAGGTGGCCCCTCTCAGCTCTAGCCCCATAGCAGCTGCACTCCCTGCACCTATGGTAGCTACACCCTGTATATAACACATATAACTGTGACAGGGAAGGTGGCCCCTCTCAGCTCTAGCCCCATAGCAGCTGCACTCCCTGCACCTATGTTAGCTACACCCTGTATATAACACATGTAACTGTGACAGGGAAGGTGGCCTCTATCAGCTCTGGGCCCCAGAGCAACTGCACTCCCTGCACCTATGGTAGCTACACCCTTGTATATAACTCATGTAACTGTGACAGGGAAGGTGGCACCTCTCAGCTCTGGGTCCCATAGCAGCTGCCCTCCCTGCACCTATGGTAGCTACACCCTTGTATATAACTCATGTAACTGTGACAGGGAAGGTGGCACCTCTCAGCTCTGGGTCCCATAGCAGTTGTCCTCCCTGCACCTATGGTAGCTACGCCCTGTATATAACACATGTAACTGTGACAGGGAAGGTGGCCCCTCTCAGCTCTGGGTCCCATAGCAGCTGCCCTCCCTGCACCTATGGTAGCTACACCCCTGTATATAACACATGTACTGTGACAGGGAAGGTGGCCCCTCTCAGCTCTAGCCCCATAGCAGCTGCACTCCCTGCACCTATGGTAGCTACACCCTGTATATAACACATGTACTGTGACAGGGAAGGTGGCCCCTCTCAGCTCTAGCCCCATAGCAGCTGCACTCCCTGCACCTATGGTAGCTACACCCTGTATATAACACATGTAACTGTGACAGGGAAGGTGGCCCCTCTCAGCTCTAGCCCCATAGCAGCTGCACTCCCTGCACCTATGGTAGCTACACCCCTGTATATAACACATGTAACTGTGACAGGGAAGGTGGCCCCTCTCAGCTCTGGGCCCCATAGCAGCTGCACTCCCTGCACCTATGGTAGCTACGCCCCTGAATATAACACATGTAACTGTGACAGGGGAGGTGGCTCCTCTCAGCTCTGGCCCCATAGCAGCTGCACTCCCTGCACCTATGTTAGCTACACCCTGTATATAACACATGTAACTGTGACAGGGGAGGTGGCCCCTCTCAGCTCTAGCCCCATAGCAGCTGCACTCCCTGCACCTATGGTAGCTACGCCCCCTGTATATAACACATGTAACTGTGGCAGGGAAGGTGGCCTCTATCAGCTCTGGGCCCCATAGCAGCTGCACTCCCTGCACCTATGGTAGCTACACCCCTGTATATAACACATGTAACTGTAACAGGGAAGGTGGGCTCCTCTCAGCTCTGGGCCCCATAGCAGCTGCACTCCCTGCACCTATGGTAGCTACGCCCCTGTATATAACACATGTTACTGTGACAGGGAAGGTGGCCCCTCTCAGCTCTGGCCCCATAGCAGCTGCGCTCCCTGCACCTATGGTAGCTACACCCTTGTATATAACACATGTAACTGTGACAGGGAAGGTGGCCCCTCTCAGCTCTGGGCCCCATGGCAGCTGCACTCCCTGCACCTATGGTAGCTACACCCTGTATATAACACATGTAACTGTGACAGGGAAGGTGTCCTCTCTCAGCTCTGGGCCCCATAGCAGCTGCACTCCCTGCATCTATGGTATCAACGCCCTTGAAATGTAATACTAACCAGTTAAAAGCTAATTATGTAATACCAAAAAAACAAAAAGATTTAACAATCACAATAGTGCAATATATTCTTCTGCAGCTGCAATGATATACTGTAGCGGTTTATTATTCACACTGGATGATTCCATGCTCCCTGCATTAATCTGCTAACTCCAGGATCAGCACTGGTTCAGTAAATTACCAGCAGTCAGTGTTGGACTGGGGCATGAAGAGCCCACCGGGGGGGAATGCAGTGATAGGGGCCCATGTGTAGGGGTGTGGCCAGTCTCCAGAGGGGGTGTGGCTAGCCACCACAGAGGTTTGGCTAACCATTAGAGGGTGCATGGTCTGGTCCCCTTGATAATTATATATAGTAAATACTGATAGCGCATGCACTATACCAGATTAATAACAGAAATGCCCTGTAATCAGTGCAGACTCCAGGGGCACTTATAGGATGAAGAAAAAGCCTTTATTTTCTGCAACTTTTTGGCAAGCGGCATGCACTCAGGTACCTTGTGCTCGCAGCCCCCCTACCAGTGCCCTGGCCAAATACAGTGGCTGGTCTGTGGGTGGACGCAGGCACAGCGGTGACCAATTTATTGCTGGTCGTCCACCTGTGACTGTGCTGCTACAGAGCCCTTCCCTGATGTACATCCATGCATATAATGTGCAAGGGCTGAGGAGCCTGCTGTCATTGGGGGTCATTCCGAGTTGTTCGCTCATTATTTTTTTGTCGCAACGGAGCGATTAGTCGCTAATGCGCATGCGCAATGTCCGCAGTGCGACTGCGCCAAGTAAATTTGCTATGCAGTTAGGTATTTTACTCACGGCATTACAAGGTTTTTTCTTCGTTCTGGTGATCGTAATGTGATTGACAGGAAGTGGGTGTTTCTGGGCGGAAACTGGCCGTTTTATGGGTGTGTGCGAAAAAACGCTACCGTTTCTGGGAAAAACGCGGGAGTGGCTGGAGAAACGGGGGAGTGTCTGGGCGAACGCTGGGTGTGTTTGTGACGTCAAACCAGGAACGAAACTGACTGAACTGATCGCAGATGCCGAGTAAGTGTGGAGCTACTCAGAAACTGCTAAGAAGTGTCTATTCGCAATTCTGCTAATCTTTCGTTCGCAATTTTGATAAGCTAAGATTCACTCCCAGTAGGCGGAGGCTTAGCGTGTGCAAAGCTGCTAAAAGCAGCTTGCGAGCGAACAACTCGGAATGAGGGCCATTGTCCGTAAGCGCTGAAATACCGATTGGTGCATATTTTAATTACTGCGTTGCGAGCTGGTATGTAATTAATACATCCCAACTGCATAAAATGTCAGTCGAGGAGAAATACGTCCGTTTGCCTGCTTGGAACATCAATAAAGCAGATTTTGCAGCTGGGAACGGACAGCGGGAAGTTTGTGCACCCGTGTTTGTATTCGCATAATCAGCAAGAACATACTCACAGGTCGTCTGCTTATACAGTGAAGCAGCAGCTGGATCAGAGCACGCAGTTCCTGCTTGCATCTTCAAGGAGGAACAAGAAGAGGTCAATGGGAAGCAAATCTTATTTCAGCATTTATTGTTTATTGTATAGCATACTTGCCTACTCTTGCACAAGTTGCGGGAGGCTTCCGATTTTCCAGGCAGTCCCCCGCACCCACGGAGGAGTGGCTGGATTTCTTGCATCCCGTCTATTTCCCAGTGGAGCAGGCAGGATGAGATTATACAGTGAATCCTGGCGCAGAATGGAGGAGGCGGGACTAAATGACATGAATTTGCGTCATTTAGCTTAGCCTCCTCCTGCTATTTTGGGAGTGGAGCCTGGTGATGTAACAGGCCAGCCCCGCCCCCAGAAGTGGCAAGCGGTGCCTCCTCTCCATCCTACTCCCATGGAGGAGACACAGAAAGTAGGCCACTACTGTATGCTGTATAGGCCACTTTGCTTTGGTCAGAAAAACATTTAAATAATGTGTTTAATCACACCCACAAAAGCATAGTCTGTGCCCGAGCTAAGAGGAGAGCACCAATCAGTGTCAGGGGAGCGTTTGCAAACAGCCAATCACAATTCGCTCTCTAGTGCCAGTGATCGTACACATCCTTACCTTCTCTATTTGAACCTGTTATTACCTTCTATAAAGCTGTTCCAGCATCCCTGCACGTGTTTGCTGCATGCACTTATTGGCTGGTGAGATGTATGAAACCCCTGTCTGCTCAAGTTGTCAAAGTCAAAAATATTACATAGAGAGAACATACAAACCACACACACACATTTAAGTCGCTATACTTGCAAATATGCGCAGCGAGCACAGCAATATATGGAAACACACGCATTTGCTCGGACATGGCACGGAGATGGATTCGGCGCTTGTTTCATACAGTACATGGTTATAATAATGTCAAGCACCAGACATCATGGAGATTTAGAATTGGCTGATGAATTGATGTCATGAATATGTATTATCTGAACAGAACCAGATGCGCCCATCATGTTTGGTATTGAAGCAAGCAGAATGATGTGTGGGTTAGTTTGATGCTGGTTGTGAAGTTGTGGGACATTGCAGCGGATAGATATGATTATATGTATAAAAGCTAAGATCACTTTGTTGAGAACAATGGATGATCAAGCCAACCTTTTACTAAGATTTTCAGGGCTGAACCTGATTAACATATACAAAGGAGAGAGAGAGACCCCTCCCCTAGGAACAGACACACAGGAGGATAGTTCCTGTCTGGGGGGGTTGGGGGTCAGTTTTTGCTGGTGGCCTCAGAGAACAGATGTAATAAAGCTACACTCAGAACAAAGCTCTCAGAAGCATGGCTGGATCATCACCAGGCACCAAAGGCTAAGTATTGAATTCACATGGCTAGATAAGGAAATATAGACAGATTGCTTTCTGGTTTAAATAGGATATTGTAACTTGGTTGTGTGATTGTTGGGTGTTTGTGTGATAGATCTGGGAATCTGTGATGGTAGCTGGGACATTAGACAACCTGTAGCATAGCATTTGTGGTATTTGTTTGCCTATGGTGATTTAAAATAGATTGTACTGGTTAGTTATAATATATATCTTGTTAATCATAAATACCACCATGCAGTTGCGTTTGGGCATGTGCTTGTGGCAGTGGCGGGCTGAGATGTGTGGTTACATTGTGATCTGGTCTTGTGATGAATATGCTCTGGTTATTGAGATACTGAAGTTGTTTGGAATGTGAAAGTGAATAAGATGGTTCTAGGAAGTTGTTTGGAATGTGAAAGTGAATAAGATGGTTCTAGGAAGTTGGATTGAAATTGTGAAAGGTGATTTAGATGGTTTGGAATTGTAAAATCAGAACATATGCATTGTTCTGAGGCTTGGACATTTTGTGATTGTGGTGTAGCAGAGAGTGCCATGTGTTTGGACCTGCAAATCTAAAATGGCTGCTGCCGGGTATTTTCCCCTCCCCCTTTCAACCATGTGGTGCAGTCTTTGGAATCATGGGAGCTTTAATAAAATGGAGTCTAGCTTCTGTCCCATGCGGTATTGTAGGGTTGTGTATATAGGGACTGCCAGTATGGGTAAGGTCAAGTATTTTCTCCACAAAGATTCTCAGCATTGAATAACTGCGCAGCGATTGTTCCTCACATGTGTAAGCTTCGCTGCAATCATATTGATCTTCTTGTTATTGTAAGCAATTTCTCTCTCTCTCTCTCTTCTCCTCTTTCTCTCTTGTTTTCTCTTAAATAGTAATTGTATTATATTTCCTGTGTAGTTATCTGGTTAGGTAGTCTATGTTATATTGTAGTGTATGATTTGTATTTGTATTAATTCTTTATGCAAGTATATCATTCATAATATATATATTAGGCGTTGGACCCTGAGCACGGTATCTGTGTATTTCTTATAGTGTTAAGTATTCTCAGAGCGTCGGTGACGCTAGAACAGCTTTAAAGGTAATAAGGTTATACTGTGTTGCATTTACACTCTATCAATACATTAAGGTTTTACAGCATAATACACTGTTTATGGTTTAGATACAAAGGTTTAACATTGTGAGCGTCAGCGCCGCTGGTGATCTCCTCGTGGTCCCGAGCGTCCGCTACGCTATAGCGAATCATTAAGTTAGTCAGCAGCCAATAGCGTGCCTGCCCGTGATCTCTTGGCCGTGAGCGAACGTGACGCTTGAGCGTCTCGACTACGGCTAAGCGATTGTTACGCAACGTGCGTACCCTTACGGTACTTCATACGTAGATAGCGTACAGTGTTCTTAGACCTCATAAAGGGTATTATATAAGATAAATATTTAGCTTTATCAATTGGGGGCTCGTCCGGGATGTCCACCCTTTGGCAGTCACCAATAACTGCCACTTCCTAAAACATTTCAAAAAGAGAAAAATATATGTCAGGGGTTAATACATTTACATGGTTGGGTAGGGGAGGAGAGGAGAAGGTAGAAAAAGGGTATGACCTAGTGAGATAGCAGAAGCATGTGTGTATGAATCCGTGCTTGGGGGTCATGTATCATCGTGCCGTACATGTTTTAAATCAAGCTTCGAGGTATTGCGAAGTATACATTTGAATTCCTTCTTATCCCGTGGTACGGGTCTGTGGATGGGCTGTCAAACTTTACCGAGCTCTTTTCGGCTTTGGTTGTAACAAAATGGGGGAGCACATTTTAGTTGATGATACATGAATGGGGGTGATATGTGATTGCTGATATCTGTGCCTGTATTCCCTATCGACTATGTGTGTCATTACCTGAGGGTTGTAGAAATGAAGAAAAGACATAATTACGGTAAATGCGGTGGTATTCTATGTCAGGTAAATGAACATTCGTCGATTGAGGTCTTGTTTGGTGTCTGTTGAATGCAGTCTTCTTTGTGCTTTTGCCCATAAGGTGCGAGCAAAAGCTGTCAATGTCCATAGATTTACAAAAGTGTTGGGCTAGCGTAATTTTAAAATTTCTAGGGAAACTGGGGATCCATGGCATAGTTCATCAAAAATCTGTGTATCAGGTTGTCAAAACTTCTTCTTTAATCCCTCTGTTGTCTGTATATCGGCTCATCAAATTCCTCGTCCAAGTGGGTCTTTTTACCTTGGAGGAAACGGAAAAACAGGTGAAAGAAACGGACCGTAGAAATCGCATTTTCATCACATCATTGTTTCTACATTTGGGTCATAAATCAAGTCCATTGGAATTACAGTTTCCTCACTCCTCAAACTCATTACCCTAGTACGACGATTGCACCTCATTAAAGCCTGCCCGCATCTAAATATCAAGCCAATCGTTATGATAACACCTAAGATACATAGGAGAAACTTCCCAACATCCATTATGACTCCTTGAGCCCAGTCTCCTAAACCAGAGAACCAATTTCGCGGGTTCAACCATGACACCCAACCAGTCAGCTCATTACCTACAGCAGCAAGAGTGAGATTGTGTCTCCTGCGAAATTCCCACTTCAGTTGGAGAATATCGTCCATCTTTTGGTCTATGACCTCGACCGGGTCCTCGGTGCTATTCGTAATATAGGTGCAACATTTCACGCCGTATTGTGTTGCCAGTGTGACACAATATCCGCCTGTCACTGCTGTGAGGTAATTAAGAACCATTCTATGCTGTACCAGTTCTGTTTTATAAGCCTGAAGTTCTCTTCCAGTATACCTAAACGTGTCATCATACATTTCAGTGATATTATCTAACAAATTGGCGAGCGCAGATATGTATTTATAATTCAACACTCCTCTGGCGGTGCGAGTGATGTCTAACGCGATTAGAAACTGAATCCCGGTGGATTCATGGATCATGTCAGAGGCCGGATGCTCTGTTCTTTCTATCAGGTGCCGTTTAACTACGCTCGTAATGGGTGTGAGTATAAGGAGTTTGGACAACACGGTGTATGTCTTTCATTTTGTCATGTGATACAGTCATTACTTCAGGCAGTACTTTTCCAATATAACACAATCCTTCAGAGTTTGGGGCAAGCCACTTATACGCCTTTCTCCCGCATATGAAATATGCATCATCGGGGAGAACATATGGGACGGAATATGTCATTACCATGTTACACATTTTCCATGTGAAATCTCCTAACCCTAATTCTCCCATCTGTTTAGTACACCTATCAGTTTGTACGATCTGTGCACTGTATCCTAGTGATACCTCTCCAACTCTCGTAATCCTACTTCCTAGGGTATACCTATATCGGAAATATTTTCCACTATCGGCTATGTGGCGTATGAGCTCTGTATCTGTTGGCATTCTATCTGCTCTATATGAAAAGGTCATGGTTTGGTTTCTCCATGACACTTCCCAATTTCCCGGCTTTCGGGGATTGGTAATGTTAAAACATACTAGGGGTCTATCCACATGATATTGGTGGAGCTTCAAACTAGGAGGACTAGAGATATTAAACCTCCTGTCCACCGGTCTCCCACCCTTTAGCTCAAGTACCTCCCCTACCGTTAAAGGAAATGGTACTAGCCCTGATTTGCTATGACCTTGAGGTACTTGAGAGCATACCCAACAATCTGTCTTATTTAACACACTACCCACTAAGGAGTGATAGTCACTCAATGGATGCCGGTCCATGTGGATATTAAAACTGGATTGGCATTTCTTAATGCACCCATCCTCAACTACATTGTTACAGAGCCTACAGATACAGTTTTCTTTTCAGCTAACAATGTTTACAAATAACATGGCTGTTAGATCGTTTCCGGTACTCGCCTTTGCTCGTGCTTGTGTTGCTATTGGAAATTTACACCTCCGTCTTAGTCATTGGAACCTTTCTGGATCCTTTCTCGACCTCACTGGTACTCTCACCGAAACAGACTGCTCGGGTCAACATCATGGTCAACAGGAAAATCCATATCACAGTCTCTTGGGGCAAGTCCATCTTACAGGAGGAGAAAAGAAGAAATTTGTAATGGGGTACAGAAAATCAGTTTGAGGGGAAGAGAAACTTGTTACGATAATTAGTTCTCTCGTCTTGTTGTTCTTCTTGTTCTGCTGTCTTCTCAAAGGTGCTGTCTCTCAGTCTTCCAAACGAACATTCTGGTGATGCAATATTCCCTCCAAACCAGCGATCTTTCTGTAAGGAGCAAAAATCTTGCATTACCATTTGTCTAACTGATGGGTGACATACCATCTTTAAAACATGAAAGCATGAGTGAGAAGAGAGAGAAAACAACAACAGCAAAAAAACAAAAACAAAAGAGAGAGAACAATTTATATGCATGTGTATATTACTTAAATCAACAATAGCCATCAATAGGAAAAGAGAAAAAAAACATTTTTCAAACATTTTAAAACATTGTCAGATCGTCAGGCTGTCATATCTACATGTCTAATGGTTTCCTTGCGCAGTCCCTCCCCCCCAGCACTTCCATATTCCATTGTCTGTATCTGGCCAGGATACATTGATGCGGATAGGTCATGCTGGGGTTTGGTAGACTTCTGCAAAGACCAAGCGGATATGCAATGTTTGAGTCCTTACTAATAATCGTCAGAGATGTGGAGATAGAGAGAGAGAGAAAAAAAACATTTCACAGATACATTTACAATGTTTCACCTGGTCATTCCTGTGTCTTCAGGGAATGACCTCCCAATTTATTAACCGTTACCTCAGGCTTACCATCAGTTCTAATGATCACCTTTCCTGACCACATATCATGGGTGTGGCCCAAAATTCTTCCTATATGATCCCTGATTATAATTTGGTGTGTCCTAACTTTTCTCATTTCTTGGTCTAGGGGGTCTGACTTTATGTGGGCTATTACCGTTGCTGGCATAATGCCCTTCTCTTTTGCAAAGATCACAAATCCTTGAGTTCCTCCATGTGCCAATGGCCTGGGGTTTTGGTTGATTTGATGCCTCCTCAAACGCTTGGATGCTCATCACCATCAACCGCTTTCCCTGTACCTACCTGATTCCTTGGATACCATGATTATGTCGTTGTCTAGGGGGTTCATATACCTTCTGTAAATCTTTGATCATACACTTAGATCTTTCCTAGGATCTGGGTAATCAGACATGATTGATCTCAATTCTGTCCGGGACCAGGGATGGCGCATTGCACTGTCCTTGACGGGAATGGTTCCCTGATCGTCAGTCTTCCCATTGGGGACTGTGATCACCCTGACAGGACTAAACTCAATTACATCACCTTGTTTTGGTCGTACAATATGGGGTACATTTGTTTGTGCGTGATATAAAACATTGTACGTACCTGTGGACACGACCTCACCTGACCCTCCGTTAGGGGGTTTGATTATTGCCTTTACCGATTTGGTCGCGTCCACCTGGATGTCTTGTGTGATGGCTGCTGGAAGAGGTGCCGACATCGTGTTGAGTTCTCTTTCTTGCTCGTATTCCTGAGGGAAGTTTGACATGGGGTGCAACTTGCACGGGTTAATAGTTGTACATTTAACAGCATTACAATTATCATTGTTATGTTTATTACACTTATTCTTATCATCTATACTACAGTTGCTAAGTGCGTTTTTATTGTTCAACATTGTGCCTTTCTCCGCAACCATAATCCTCTCCATTGCCACATCTCTCCTCCCAAGATGAGAGTCAGGTATGTCAGTTAGCTCTTTTTGCATTTCACTTTCCTGTTGCCATAACTTTAAACAATCATAATGTTTGATCCGTCTCTTTGCTGGTTCAATAAGACCTATCCTTCTCTTTAGATTTAGTAACACTTCTGTGCTGAAGCTACCTACTCTTGGGAATTTCTCCCCGTCATGTACTGTCATTCTCTCCCATTCATCACATAAAACCTCTATGTGTGAACCGTATTTTTCACACATTACATACCTGGCCGACCCGATTGGTCGGTTTACTAAATCAACCCGAACCGAGGTTGATCGCCCCCTACCTGAACAACTGGCCCCCATAACTTGCAGGTGTTGCTTTTCTTCAGCGAACCCTTACAAAAACCAAGATGCCCGGGGCAGGCTGGCGGTGAAGTTTACCGAGTACTCCACTCACTTCTCGCCCACGTTGGCCAGTAACACAATCACTGTATCCAGAGCTGTTGTACCCAACCTAGGGCCCCTGTGAACCTTTATTTACTGGGGCGCGTTCCCCAGCAAGTATCGGTTGTTGGATAGTTCCTGAGTGACCAGCGAACTTCCCTTAAAATAAAAAAAATTACACAAATCACGTTAGAATGTACAAATAGCGTTTATGACCTTCGTACACAAATAGTACCGGTCAGGTTTACTAATGCACACAATTACGCGCGGTACAATCGTTCAGCACATAAGCAACTAATCTTATGTACTGAGCGACCAACGGAATCGAAAATTACGGCTGCAAATTCCTTCAGCCAGAGCTTGTATGGCCTATATGGGTGTTGCACCAACCCTTTTAGGTGTTGTGCCTGTGGACTGTATAGCGGACTTCCTTGTCTGCTGTACCTGAACCTGCTGGTCTGCTATGACCTCCTGGTCTGTTACAGTATGACCTCCTGGTCTGCTACACTCTAATGCTCAAATTGTATGTTTTAACCAGGGATGCCTCCCTAGCCACCATGTACGTCACTTACACGCATGTACCTCACGAGAACTCGACTTTTCTTGTGGTTCAACCTCAAAAATTGTAAAAACAAACACTCACTCACCACATATACACTTTTGTTTCTATTTCTATTTCTGCGCAGAAATTTTCTTTAGACCAGATGTGTTACAAATTAGGAGAAGGATCTATTAATTTAAATTTCGAATGTTAAAATAGATTTGCGCGATTTATCGCCTTGCGTTATTTACCGCGTTGCGCTATTTATCGCGTTGAAAAAAAAATTAACACTTGTGATTTGAGTTACGTGGGCGTACCCGTACGCTCCGTTGCGTAATATACGCTGCGTGCGTCGGCCCTTGGGTTGCGTACGCAAGTCTCAGTCCTTTGTTAGAGACACGTGTACGCAAAGCAAAGATCCACCGTAACACAATTTATATGTTTATCAATGTAGATGATCCTTTATCATCTACCACGCACCACACTGACTTCGCCTTGTCTCTCAGGCACAGCTGTGTTTGTCTATACTTTAACTATATTACCTTTTTACTCTTAAACTATAAAATAGCAGCAAATCTCTCTTAGCACGTTTATCAATTATAAAACTGGCAAACAGGAGAGTGATATACAAAAATACACAAATGAAAAGAAATGCAGATATGCGTGCGTGTGTACGCAAGACAGAAAAATAAACAGTTTTAAAAGAGACTAGCGTGTTGTTCTTACCTCCGGTTCCCGGATTCCTTCAGCACCCTTTACTAAGAGAAGCAGACGCTTATCCAAACAGCACTACGAGGAATATGATCTCCCGCCCTTTGCTGCTGGATAATGTCTGCTGAAATTACCTAGTGCAGATGTGTGAAGGACAGGACGAGCCCGCAATTGATAAAGCTAAATATTTATCTTATATAATACCCTTTATGAGGTCTAAGAACACTGTACGCTATCTACGTATGAAGTACCGTAAGGGTACGCACGTTGCGTAACAATCGCTTAGCCGTAGTCGAGACGCTCAAGCGTCACGTTCGCTCACGGCCAAGAGATCACGGGCAGGCACGCTATTGGCTGCTGACTAACTTAATGATTCGCTAGAGCGTCAGCGCCGCTGGTGATCTCCTCGTGGTCCCGAGCGTCCGCTACGCTATAGCGAATCATTAAGTTAGTCAGCAGCCAATAGCGTGCCTGCCCGTGATCTCTTGGCCGTGAGCGAACGTGACGCTTGAGCGTCTCGACTACGGCTAAGCGATTGTTACGCAACGTGCGTACCCTTACGGTACTTCATACGTAGATAGCGTACAGTGTTCTTAGACCTGATAAAGGGTATTATATAAGATAAATATTTAGCTTTATCAAAGTACAGCTCCATTATCAGTGTGCATGTAACAGTGAGTACGGCTGTACCTGCTTTCTGTCAATAAACCAACACCACTGGTTAAGTAACTGGGCTTTTTATAGTTTGAGTCATCCGCTAGTGTGTGCCTATATAACTCTACAATATCAACACCTGCACACACATCATTCCCAACACTACAATTACACAACTACAATTACAAAGAAAAATACCTCTATATAGATAAATATTGCCAGGCAAAAGTTTGTGGCGGATACCTGAAAGAGCTGCAATTCACTTGATTGTTTAGTTTAAACTTTCCTACATTCTGCTGCAACGCTGTTCAAAGTATAACTTTCACACTCAGCAATTCCCACCTTTTTTGGGCAGTGTCCTTAATGGGATCTGATACAGGTCAGAAAGCAGAGGCTGCAGTCATTTGAGCTACTGTGACATCGTTGTTCACACCCCTGTGTAAGAATTCCTCAATCCACAAAGTGCTTTCTACATTCAAATTCCATCTGCTGTGTTTGAGAAGCAGCTTCTTTCTAACACGGCAACCTGAAGGAGCACGGAATCAAGCATGACGGATATTTAAGCGTAAACATTCCCCGTTATTTCATGTACAGTGCCTTGCTAAAGTATTCACCCCCCTTTGCATGTTTCATGTTTTGTTGCCTCACAACCTGGAAATAAAATGGATTGTTTGAAGGTTTTAATCTTTTCATTCACAGAACATGCCTACAACTTTGAAGATGTTTTTTTCTTCTTTCTATTGTGAAGCAGACAACAAATAGGACAAAATAAAAGAAACCTTCTGCGTGCATAACTATGCACCCCCCTAAAGTCAGTACTTTGTAGAGCCACCTTTTGCGGCAATTACAGCTGTAAGTCGCTTTGGATAAGTCTCTATGAGCTTGCCACATCTTGCCACTGGGATTTTTGCCCATTACTCAAGGCAAAACTGCTCCAGCTCCTTCATGTTGGATGGTTTCCGCTTGTGAACAGCAATCTTTAAGTCTGACCACAGATTATCAATTGGATCGAGATCTGGGCTTTGACTAGGCCATTCCAACCAATTAAATTTCCCCTTAAACCACTCGAGTGTTGCTTTAGCAGTATGCTTTGGGTCATTGTCCTGCTGGAAGGTGAACCTCCATCCCAGTCTCAAATCACAGGCACACTGAAACAGGTATTGCTCAAGAATATCCCTGTATTTAGCACCATCCATCTTTCCCTCGACTTGAAACAGTTTACCAGTCCCTGCTGATGAAAAACATCCCCACAGCATGATGATGCCACCACCATGTTTCACTGTGGGGATGGTGTTCTTGGGGTGATGGGATGTGTTGGGTTTTGTGCCAGACATAGCATTTTCCTTGGTGGCCGAAAAGTAAAATTTTAGTCTCATCTGACCAGAGCACTCTCCTCCATACATTTGGGGAGTCGTCCACATGCCTTTTGGCAAACTCAAAACGTGCCTTCTTATTTTTACACTAAGTAATGGCTTTTTTCTGGCCACTCTTCCATAAAGCTCAGCTCTACGGAGTGTACAGATTATTGTGGTCACATGCGCAGATACACCAGTCTCTGCTGTGGAACTCTGCAACACCTTCAGGGTTACCTTTGGTCTCTGTGCTGCCTCTCTGATTAATGCCCTCCTTGCCCGGTCTGTGAGTTTTGGTGGCTGGCCCTCTTTTGGTAGAATAAACAAAAGAAACCAATCTGTGCGCAACAGGATCACTTTTAAATGTATTGTTTTATTAATAATCCAAAATATGGATAAAAAAATAAAATAAAAATAAGAATATGGATAGAATATATAAAAATACTACTTCAGGAGTGACCACACAAGGAAATTATATATATTAAAACAATTTAACACAACCAGATTCTAAACCATCTGGATCATATGAAAAAACTCTCTCTCACATGTTATATCTGCCACCCCTGCAGTGCACATGGTTTTGGCCAACTGCTAACAAAATTCCTGCTGCGATCAACTTGGAATTACCCCCAACATACAGTGTTACTCAGTGCAGTAATACACAACTTTTGATGCATTAATGTCTTTACCTTTTAATCCTATTATTGAGTGAATTACTGTATATCATTAAGAACATTTGAGGCAAGCAGGCAACATACCAACATTGTCTGCAGACTCCCACAGACAGGACACTTTCTGGGGCAGTTACTCCCTTCATCGGCTGCGTCACAAAGGGAATCTTTGTACATGGTAGATGCTGCTGTCTGTGGGAGGCTGCAGAAGATGTCAGAATACTGCTTGTGTGCACATACAGCTGCTTGTCTCATCACGTGGCACATGCACTATGCCTTAGTGAGAAATAAAGTGGAGAGAGATAAAGTACCGGGCAACTTCTGTCATTTTTTCAAACACAGCCTGTAACATGACAGGAGCTGATTGGTTGGTACTTTATCTCTCTCCAATGCTCATTTAGTCCATAGACTGTTGCTTCATTCTTAAATGCTTATGCCTTCCGTTCTTCCCACTTATGTAATTAATATGGAACTATAATTTCTGTATAACTGTATGCCATTGTTATTAGATAGAAGCATAGTAACTTGCTTGTTACAAACCCCTAGTGCCAAATTCCAGTTATAATCTATTCTGAAATCTTTAATGCTCAGTAAACTATAATAAGCCAGCTGTACTGCCCAAGAATCTGATATACCAGTGATAACGTTCAGCAATCTGAGGGGCATGCAATAAGTTTCCGGATGCATTAAAAGTATTATATTTGAAAAGTGAACGTTATATTTGAAAATTTTCATCAGAGGAGTCTATGCAAAGTTGCATGCGCTCAAACCACTTGGTGAAGCAGCTTCTGAAGCAGTCATGTCTTCTACAACATGCTGGATGGAGGTCTCCACTGCCGCATCAGCTGACTCAAGATGAATCCCACATGTCTTGCGCTTGATTTGTGAGAAAACGAAGAAGTCGCATGGGGTCAGGTCTGGACTGTACGTGGACGACCAAGCTACTGGATGCGTTCATGTGGCAGAAAATCCACCACTTTCCTGGACTTGTGGGCAGGTGCGTTGTGATGGAGAAAGGCACCACAAGCGAGCGTTCTTGGACGGCACCTGAAAATGGCTTCCAGCAATTGCGGCAGGTAATGTATTGGTTGGCGTACCAGTCCCCAGTGACGGTGCTCTGCTGCAGGTGTGGCATGGTAGCTACATGACCAGTCTCGGCCACAAAAACAGCCAACATCTGCTTGGCCATGCTGTGCTCATGTCGGAACTTCTGTGTCATTGCACCACCAGCTGGGATCCACTGGGCCGACTGGTGTCTGGTCTCAGGGTCGAGACTGTAGGAGACCCCAGGATTCATCACCACTGATAATCTACCAGACATAATGTGAGCGACTGCCATTAAACCTGGCAAGCATGTTGTGGCACCAAATCACCCGAGCCTCCTTTTGCTCTTGAGACAACTAATGGGGCACCCAGCGTGCAGAGACGTTGCTCAAGCCAAGCTGTTCATGGAGTATCAAGCAGATGGATCCCGAGGAGATGCCTATCTTCTTCTCTATCTGGGCCATGGTCACTGTGGCATCCACCTCAACTATGGCCTGCACAGCAGCAAGGTTTTCTTCAGTGATGGTGGACACAGGTCGGCCACAGTGCGGCATCAGGGATATGCTGCCATTAGGGATATGATGCCATTAGGGGTAGGGTTAGGAGTAGGCTGCCATTAGGGTTAGGCTGCCAATAGGGTTATGCTGACGTTAGGTGTAGGTTTAGGGGTATGCTGCCATTAGTGATATGATGCCATTAGGGTTAGGGTTAGGAGTAGGCTGCCATTAGGGTTAGACTGCCATTCAGGGTAAGCTGGCATAAGGTGTAGGTGTAGACTGCCATTAGGGGTAGGCTGGCATTAGGGATAGGCTGTCATTAAGGGTAGGGTTAGGGTAGGCTGGCATTAGGGGTAGGGTTAAGCTGCCAATAGGGGTAGGCTAGCATTAGGGGTAGGCTAGCATTAGGGGTAGACTGCCATTAGGGGTAGGGTTAGGCAGCCATTAGGGGAAGGGTTAAGCTGCCATTAGGGGTAGGCTGGCATCAGGGGTAGACTGCCATTAGGGGTAGGGTTAGGCTGCCATTAGGGGTACGGTTAAACTGCCATTAGGGGTAGGCTGGCATTAGGGGTAGGCTGTCATTAGGGGTATACCGCCATTAGGGGTAGGGTTAGGGCCATTAGGGGTAGGCTAGCATTAGGGGTAAACTGGCATTAGGAGTAGATTGCCATTAGGCGTAGGGTTAGGCTGCCATTAGGGGTATGGTTAGACTACCGTTAGGGGTAGGCTGGCATTAGGGATAGACTGCCATTAGGGGTAGGGTTAAGCTCCCATTAGGGGTAGGCTGGCATTAGGGATAGGCTGTCATTAGGGGTAGACTGCCATTAGGGGAAGGGTTAGGGCCATTAGGGGTAGACTGCCATTAGGTGTAGGCTAGCATTAGGGGTAGCCTGCCATTAGGCGTAGTGTTAGGCTGCCATTAGGGGTACGGTTAAACTGCCATTAGGGGTAGGCTGGCATTAGGGGTATACTGCCATTAGGGGTACAATTAGAGCCATTAGGGGTAGGGTCAGGGCCATTAGGGGTAGACTGCCATTGGGGGTAAACTGGCATTAGGGGTAGAGATGAGCGCCTGAAATTTTTCGGGTTTTGTGTTTTGGTTTTGGGTTCGGTTCCGCGGCCGTGTTTTGGGTTCGAACGCGTTTTGGCAAAACCTCACCGAATTTTTTTTGTCGGATTCGGGTGTGTTTTGGATTCGGGTGTTTTTTTCAAAAAACACTAAAAAACAGCTTAAATCATAGAATTTGGGGGTCATTTTGATCCCAAAGTATTATTAACCTCAAAAACCATAATTTACACTCATTTTCAGTCTATTCTGAATACCTCACACCTCACAATATTATTTTTAGTCCTAAAATTTGCACCGAGGTCGCTGTGTGAGTAAGATAAGCGACCCTAGTGGCCGACACAAACACCGGGCCCATCTAGGAGTGGCACTGCAGTGTCACACAGGATGTCCCTTCCAAAAAACCCTCCCCAAACAGCACATGACGCAAAGAAAAAAAGGCGCAATGAGGTAGCTGTGTGAGTAAGATTAGCGACCCTAGTGGCCGACACAAACACCGGGCCCATCTAGGAGTGGCACTGCAGTGTCACGCAGGATGGCCCTTCCAAAAAACCCTCCCCAAACAGCACATGACGCAAAGAAAAAAAGAGGCGCAATGAGGTAGCTGTGTGAGTAAGATTAGCGACCCTAGTGGCCGACACAAACACCGGGCCCATCTAGGAGTGGCACTGCAGTGTCACGCAGGATGTCCCTTCCAAAAAACCCTCCCCAAACAGCACATGACGCAAAGAAAAAAAGAGGCGCAATGAGGTAGCTGTGTGAGTAAGATTAGCGACCCTAGTGGCCGACACAAACACCGGGCCCATCTAGGAGTGGCACTGCAGTGTCACGCAGGATGTCCCTTCCAAAAAACCCTCCCCAAACAGCACATGACGCAAAGAAAAAAAGAGGCGCAATGAGGTAGCTGACTGTGTGAGTAAGATTAGCGACCCTAGTGGCCGACACAAACACCGGGCCCATTTAGGAGTGGCACTGCAGTGTCACGCAGGATGTCCCTTCCAAAAAACCCTCCCCAATCAGCACATGATGCAAAGAAAAAGAAAAGAAAAAAGAGGTGCAAGATGGAATTGTCCTTGGGCCCTCCCACCCACCCTTATGTTGTATAAACAAAACAGGACATGCACACTTTAACCAACCCATCATTTCAGTGACAGGGTCTGCCACACGACTGTGACTGATATGACGGGTTGGTTTGGACCCCCCCCAAAAAAGAAGCAATTAATCTCTCCTTGCACAAACTGGCTCTACAGAGGCAAGATGTCCACCTCATCATCACCCTCCGATATATCACCGTGTACATCCCCCTCCTCACAGATTATCAATTCGTCCCCACTGGAATCCACCATCTCAGCTCCCTGTGTACTTTGTGGAGGCAATTGCTGCTGGTCAATGTCTCCGCGGAGGAATTGATTATAATTCATTTTAATGAACATCATCTTCTCCACATTTTCTGGATGTAACCTCGTACGCCGATTGCTGACAAGGTGAGCGGCGGCACTAAACACTCTTTCGGAGTACACACTTGCGGGAGGGCAACTTAGGTAGAATAAAGCCAGTTTGTGCAAGGGCCTCCAAATTGCCTCTTTTTCCTGCCAGTATAAGTATGGACTGTGTGACGTGCCTACTTGGATGCGGTCACTCATATAATCCTCCACCATTCTATCAATGTTGAGAGAATCATATGCAGTGACAGTAGACGACATGTCCGTAATCGTTGTCAGGTCCTTCAGTCCGGACCAGATGTCAGCATCAGCAGTCGCTCCAGACTGCCCTGCATCACCGCCAGCGGGTGGGCTCGGAATTCTGAGCCTTTTCCTCGCACCCCCAGTTGCGGGAGAATGTGAAGGAGGAGATGTTGACAGGTCGCGTTCCGCTTGACTTGACAATTTTGTCACCAGCAGGTCTTTCAACCCCAGCAGACTTGTGTCTGCCGGAAAGAGAGATCCAAGGTAGGCTTTAAATCTAGGATCGAGCACGGTGGCCAAAATGTAGTGCTCTGATTTCAACAGATTGACCACCCGTGAATCCTTGTTAAGCGAATTAAGGGCTCCATCCACAAGTCCCACATGCCTAGCGGAATCGCTCCGTGTTAGCTCCTCCTTCAATGTCTCCAGCTTCTTCTGCAAAAGCCTGATGAGGGGAATGACCTGACTCAGGCTGGCAGTGTCTGAACTGACTTCACGTGTGGCAAGTTCAAAGGGCATCAGAACCTTGCACAACGTTGAAATCATTCTCCACTGCGCTTGAGACAGGTGCATTCCACCTACTATATCGTGCTCAATTGTATAGGCTTGAATGGCCTTTTGCTGCTCCTCCAACCTCTGAAGCATATAGAGGGTTGAATTCCACCTCGTTACCACTTCTTGCTTCAGATGATGGCAGGGCAGGTTCAGTAGTTTTTGGTGGTGCTCCAGTCTTCTGTACGTGGTGCCTGTACGCAGAAAGTGTCCCGCAATTCTTCTGGCCACCGACAGCATCTCTTGCACGCCCCTGTCGTTTTTTAAAAAATTCTGCACCACCAAATTCAAGGTATGTGCAAAACATGGGACGTGCTGGAATTTGCCCATATTTAATGCACACACAATATTGCTGGCGTTGTCCGATGCCACAAATCCACAGGAGAGTCCAATTGGGGTAAGCCATTCCGCGATGATCTTCCTCAGTTGCCGTAAGAGGTTTTCAGCTGTGTGCGTATTCTGGAAACCGGTGATACAAAGCGTAGCCTGCCTAGGAAAGAGTTGGCGTTTGCGAGATGCTGCTACTGGTGCCGCCGCTGCTGTTCTTGCGGCGGGAGTCCATACATCTACCCAGTGGGCTGTCACAGTCATATAGTCCTGACCCTGCCCTGCTCCACTTGTCCACATGTCCGTGGTTAAGTGGACATTGGGTACAGCTGCATTTTTTAGGACACTGGTGACTCTTTTTCTGAGGTCTGTGTACATTTTCGGTATCGCCTGCCTAGAGAAATGGAACCTAGATGGTATTTGGTACCGGGGACACAGTACCTCCAACAAGTCTCTAGTTGGCTCTGCAGTAATGATGGATACCGGAACCACGTTTCTCACCACCCAGGATGCCAAGGCCTCAGTTATCCGCTTTGCAGTAGGATGACTGCTGTGATATTTCATCTTCCTCGCAAAGGACTGTTGAACAGTCAATTGCTTACTGGTAGTAGTACAAGTGGGCTTACGACTTCCCCTCTGGGATGACCATCGACTCCCAGCGGCAACAACAGCAGCGCCAGCAGCAGTAGGCGTTACACGCAAGGATGCATCGGAGGAATCCCAGGCAGGAGAGGACTCGTCAGAATTGCCAGTGACATGGCCTGCAGGACTATTGGCATTCCTGGGGAAGGAGGAAATTGACACTGAGGGAGTTGGTGGGGTGGTTTGCGTGAGCTTGGTTACAAGAGGAAGGGATTTACTGGTCAGTGGACTGCTTCCGCTGTCACCCAAAGTTTTTGAACTTGTCACTGACTTATTATGAATGCGCTGCAGGTGACGTATAAGGGAGGATGTTCCGAGGTGGTTAACGTCCTTACCCCTACTTATTACAGCTTGACAAAGGGAACACACGGCTTGACACCTGTTGTCCGCATTTCTGGTGAAATACCTCCACACCGAAGAGCTGATTTTTTTGGTATTTTCACCTGGCATGTCAACGGCCATATTCCTCCCACGGACAACAGGTGTCTCCCCGGGTGCCTGACTAAAACAAACCACCTCACCATCAGAATCCTCCTGGTCAATTTCCTCCCCAGCGCCAGCAACACCCATATCCTCCTCATCCTGGTGTACTTCAACACTGACATCTTCAATCTGACTATCAGGAACTGGACTGCGGGTGCTCCTTCCAGCACTTGCAGGGGGCGTGCAAATGGTGGAAGGCGCATGCTCTTCACGTCCAGTGTTGGGAAGGTCAGGCATCGCAACCGACACAATTGGACTCTCCTTGTGGATTTGGGATTTCGAAGAATGCACAGTTCTTTGCTGTGCTGCTTTTGCCAGCTTGAGTCTTTTCATTTTTCTAGCGAGAGGCTGAGTGCTTCCATCCTCATGTGAAGCTGAACCACTAGCCATGAACATAGGCCAGGGCCTCAGCCGTTCCTTGCCACTCCGTGTCGTAAATGGCATATTGGCAAGTTTACGCTTCTCCTCCGACAATTTTATTTTAGGTTTTGGAGTCCTTTTTTTTCTGATATTTGGTGTTTTGGATTTGACATGCTCTGTACTATGACATTGGGCATCGGCCTTGGCAGACGACGTTGCTGGCATTTCATCGTCTCGGCCATGACTAGTGGCAGCAGCTTCAGCACGAGGTGGAAGTGGATCTTGATCTTTCCCTAATTTTGGAACCTCAACATTTTTGTTCTCCATATTTTAATAGGCACAACTAAAAGGCACCTCAGGTAAACAATGGAGATGGATACTAGTATACAATTATGGACTGCCTGCCGAGTGCAGACACAGAGGTAGCCACAGCCGTGAACTACCGTACTGTACTGTGTCTGCTGCTAATATAGACTGGTTGATAAAGAGATGTCTATGTAACTATGTATGTATAAAGAAGAAAGAAAAAAAAACCACGGTTAGGTGGTATACAATTATGGACGGACTGCCTGCCGAGTGCAGACACAGAGGTAGCCACAGCCGTGAACTACCGTACTGTACTGTGTCTGCTGCTAATAATATAGACTGGTTGATAAAGAGATGTCGTAGTAGTATGTATGTATAAAGAAGAAAGAAAAAAAAACCACGGTTAGGTGGTATACAATTATGGACGGACTGCCTGCCGAGTGCAGACACAGAGGTAGCCACAGCCGTGAACTACCGTACTGTACTGTGTCTGCTGCTAATATAGACTGGTTGATAAAGAGATGTCTATGTAACTATGTATGTATAAAGAAGAAAGAAAAAAAAACCACGGTTAGGTGGTATACAATTATGGACGGACTGCCTGCCGAGTGCAGACACAGAGGTAGCCACAGCCGTGAACTACCGTACTGTACTGTGTCTGCTGCTAATATAGACTGGTTGATAAAGAGATGTCGTAGTAGTATGTATGTATAAAGAAGAAAAAAAAACCACGGTTAGGTGGTATACAATTATGGACGGACTGCCTGCCGAGTGCAGACACAGAGGTAGCCACAGCCGTGAGCTACCGTACTGTGTCTGCTGCGACTGGATGATAAATGATATAAAAAATATATATATATCACTACTGCAGCCGGACAGGTATATATTATATATTATATAATGACGGACCTGCTGGACACTGTCTGTCAGCAGAATGAGTTTTATTTTTATAGAATAAAAAAAACAACAACACACAAGTGAAGTCACACGACGAGTGTTTAACTTTTTCAGGCAATCACAATATAAGTATACTACTAACTATACTGGTGGTCAGTGTGGTCAGGTCACTGGTCAGTCACACTGGCAGTGGCACTCCTGCAGCAAAAGTGTGCACTGTTTAATTTTAATATAATATTATGTACTCCTGGCTCCTGCTATAACCTATAACTGGCACTGCAGTGCTCCCCAGTCTCCCCCACAATTATAAGCTGTGTGAGCTGAGCAGTCAGACAGATATATAATATATATAGATGATGCAGCACACTGGGCTGAGCCTGAGCAGTGCACACAGATATGGTATGTGACTGAGTCACTGTGTGTATCGCTTTTTTCAGGCAGAGAACGGATATATTAAATAAACTGCACTGTCTGGTGGTCACTCACTATATAATATTATGTACTCCTGGCTCCTGCTATAACCTATAACTGGCACTGCAGTGCTCCCCAGTCTCCCCCACAATTATAAGCTGTGTGAGCTGAGCAGTCAGACAGATATATAATATATATAGATGATGCAGCACACTGGGCTGAGCCTGAGCAGTGCACACAGATATGGTATGTGACTGAGTCACTGTGTGTATCGCTTTTTTCAGGCAGAGAACGGATATATTAAATAAACTGCACTGTCTGGTGGTCACTCACTAGTAAACTCTCTGCACTCTCTACACTTCTACAGTACTCCTCCTAGTCCTAAGCTCCAGTAAATCTCTCTCTCTTATAATCTAAATGGAGAGGACGCCAGCCACGTCCTCTCCCTATCAATCTCAATGCACGTGTGAAAATGGCGGCGACGCGCGGCTCCTTATATAGAATCCGAGTCTCGCGATAGAATCCGAGCCTCGCGAGAATCCGACAGCGTCATGATGACGTTCGGGCGCGCTCGGGTTAACCGAGCAAGGCGGGAAGATCCGAGTCGCTCGGATCCGTGTAAAAAAAGCTGAAGTTCGGGCGGGTTCGGATTCCGAGGAACCGAACCCGCTCATCTCTAATTAGGGGTAGATTGCCATTAGGCGTAGGGTTAGGCTGCCATTAGGGGTATGGTTAGACTGCCGTTAGGGGTAGGCTGGCATTAGGGTTGAAATTATGTCAGTGTCGACATTGTAAATTTCGACATGTTGACCTTGTATCTATTTCGACATGCTAAACGTTGACAAATGCTACCACAGCCGTAAAAATGTAGATATAAATGATATACATCAGTGGTAGTGATGCCCATTATACTGGCCAGAGATAATAGCCAGTTACATACTGTACATACCAGTAGAAGTGATTGTCAGTTTGCCCATTAGTACCATGTATGCCCCCCAGTCTCCGGTGCAGCCTGGGAGGGGGTTACCCATGACATAATGGCTAGACACTGGCTTATTGTCACTGGCCAGTAGGAAGCCAACAGTTGCACCCTCATGTCACAGGAAGCTGCTCGTCCATCCACTCCCTGGAAATGGCTCAGGAGTGTGGGTAGATTGTGTGCCCTCCATTGCCCATACCGGCCACCTATCCCTGCTTTTCAGCATTGACCAACTGCACCGTAACATACAGTATCTCTCTATCTGCTTATCAGTGCTGATCCTTACAGTCTGTAAGTACATAGCAGGCTTGATAAACGCCTATGAGGGGAGTATGAAATGTTACAAAAAGTTAGAATTAATTACTGTAAACAAGACTTGGTGAAGGCTGTAATGGTCCATTGTGGCATAGAATGAGATGAGTGGAATAATAAGGAAATTGTTTCAGATAAAGCAAAGCAGTTTAAAGCAGTTTAAAGCCCTGATCTGCTGCACTCCGGGATCCTGGGAGATGCTGTCAATCTCAGCTATGCAGGGTCTTACAGCTCGCAGAAAACAGTATTAGTGATTATGGGGTCTACAGATGGAGCCTCGCTCATCTATCCTTCTCTGCTGTGTCATGGTGCACCAAGACTTATTAGCATAAGCCTTTCATTTATTGTTCTCAGCTGCAATACAATACAGAGAGAACAATACAGCGGGGGATTAAGTCATTACAGCAGGAGATTAAGTCCGACAGCACTGGCTCAATTAGTCCTATTAAAGGGATAGATGAGCAGGGCTCCATCTGTATATACTAAGCCTAGAAGAGAGATAAAGTGGACGGAGAAAAAGTACCA
This sequence comes from Pseudophryne corroboree, assembly GCF_028390025.1. NCBI lineage: Eukaryota > Metazoa > Chordata > Amphibia > Anura > Myobatrachidae > Pseudophryne > Pseudophryne corroboree. The sequence goes on along the minus strand of NC_086444.1, from coordinate 1,200,601,756 downwards.
GCCAATCAGCTCCTAACTGCCATGGTACAGGTTGTGTTTGAAAAATGACAGTTAGGAGCTGATTTGCAAGATCCACCACAATTGGCGCTTATGTCTGACTCCCAGTCAGAGCCAGTGAGGGCAGCTGTGATGTAGGGGTGTGGCTGATCAGCGTTAGTAGTTACTGCGACAGCTTCTTGTGCTATCACTTTACCGAAGGGATCAGACCCGGCTTGTCTACTACTTAAGCACGACCATCAGGATAGAACTTGTGGGAGAGGGCTGGGAAGATGCTGCCTATAGGCTACAATGACCAGCACCATCCAAGTAAATTGGCCGTTTCACTGTGCTCATAGAAAGCTGCTTTTACAATTGCAAAATAAAAGTCCTGCCGCAGACATCTCTGGCATGGTGCCTGTTGGTAAATGGCTGGCACTTTAATAAATAGGAGCTGGGAGCAGTATGCAATGTAAGGTTTATGTGACACTTTGGGCCCGATTCAAGGTTGGACGCAAACGCAGAGGGATTCGCAGCTCCCGATTATCGATCTACTGCGCATGCGTCAAAGAAGCACTGCGTGTGCACGACGGTATTTTAAGCATAAAATAATGAAAATGTGCCATTTGCAGTTTCAGACGCTTGTGGGTGGTAACTTGGCGTTTACTGGCGGTGCCGGAAAAACGGAGGAGTGTCTGGTGAAAACGGAGGAGTGTCTGGTGAAATCGGAGGAGTGTCTGGTGAAATCGGAGGAGTGTCTGGTGAAATCGGTGGAGTGTCTGGTGAAATCGGTGGAGTGTCTGGTGAAAACGGAGGCATGTCTGGTGAAAACGGAGGCATGTCAGGAGCGTTTTATGGAAGTTCCAAAAGCCATAACAGAAGTCTATGGTGACGCATTCTACAGACAGGGTCAGGGCTACGCAGCATAGGGTGGGTCCATCGATGGTGCCGATACTTGCCGCATCTACAGACGCAGTTCAGGAATGGGCGTTTTAAACGGCAGCTCGGGGAGTGGTTATCTGAGCGCAGCAGTGCGATTCCGTCGGCAATTGCTCTCCACCGTGAATCTGGCCCTATGTTACTCTACTGAATCTTGCTTGTAACAAGCTGAACCTCTGACACTGTTCATGTTTCCATAAAATCTGCATTTAGAGAAGAACTGTTATCCCAGCAAATCTAAGTCAGTCTAGACTGATGTCACAATGCAAGTGTTCAGCTGTATCAGCGCTTTTAAATAAGGCTACAGTGGTTCAAAAGAAACATGCGTTTCTGAGTGCCCCGATCTTACTCCCTGTGCTGGATGCTGGGCTAGCAGCCTCATTGCACCGAAGGGCTAACGAAGCGTAAATGCAAGGTGCTTAGAGACCTGCACTGCTATATATACTATCTATGTCTAAGGGCCTAATTCAGATCTGATCACACCTCAGAGGTTTAAGATCAGAGAGTAGCCACCCACCCAGCCAGAGTGAAAATTCGCCCCGTGCAAGTCTGCGTACGCCGTGCGAAAAGCTTTGCAAACGCCGGTTCGCAACTCACTCACCATTTAATGATTCTCCCAGTCTGTGCAGTGTGTGCGTAGCACAGGACCGTCAGGGGCCGGAACTGACATACACCCGCCCTGAAAACGATTGGGAACGCCTGCGTTTTCCCTGAGACTCCCAGAAAACGGCCAGTGTCCACCCCCAAACGTCTTTTTCCTGTCAATCAGCTTGCGTTCGCCTAGTGATTAAAAAAGACACAGGATTTTTTTTTGCAGTTTGGCCTCGCGCCTACGCATTACGAGCCATATACATGCGCAGTCGTTCGGTAATCGGCCGCTGTGCGATTTTGCACAACAGCATTCAGCTGTCTTATCTCATAGATGTCTCCTCCTCCATCCATTCCTCCTGCGGCTCCTTTCTTTCTTTGATCGCCCTGAAAACTATGATGACCGGAGAGACATGGGGAGATTGGGGTCATGTGGAGTCGGTCTTATATGCAGAAAAAAAAAATAAGCTTAAAAAAACTTGCATGTATAAATAATGTATACGTCTCTGTGCGCATTTCACTGCATTCAGCTCTACAGATAACCAGATGCAGGGTACCGCAGGGTTAATGCAGGCATATAACATACAGCAGCTAGAGAGACAGATCCAGCTAGGAGCTTATCGGACTAATGCAGGTGACGTGCATACATGGAGCGGCACACCTGTATATACCCAGCAGGGGCATTAAGTGGTGGTAACACAGTGGGGGTTGTAATGCCTCCGCCGCATGGATTCCACGTTACCATGAACGCTTCAGTGCTGCTATTCTACCAGTTCGGCCTATTCATTATAACTTAATGATGTCTTCTATTCCCTTTATATTGCCAAGTTTAAGTAACAGAGCCATTCATGAAACTAGAGATCACTAATATCTCCTGGTTACAATTATCCCCCAATCATTTCCAGAAATTATGTCATTCATCAAGTCTAGAAAAAGCTACGGAGACACTTACAGGTGGTGCAAGGCTGCAAGGACACTGACAGGAGGTGCGGGGCTGCGGGGACACTGACAGGAGGTGCTGGGCTGCGGGGACACTGACAGGAGGTGCGGGGCTGCAGGGACACTGACAGGAGGTGCAGGGCTGCGGGAAAACTGACAGGAGGTGCTGGGCTGCGGGGACACTGACAGGAGATGCACGGCTGAGGGGACACTGATAGGTGGTGCAGGGGCGAGGCTGCAGGGACACTGACAGTATGTACGGGGCTGCAGAGACACTAACAGGAGGTGTGGGGCTGCGGGGACACTGACAGTAGGTGCAGGGACACTGACAGGAGGTTCCAGGCAGCGGGGACACTGACAGGAGGTGCCGGGCAGTGGGAACACTGACAGGAGGTGCGGGGCAGCAGGGACACTGACAGGAGGTGTGGGGCTGCAGGGACACTGACAGGAGGTGTGGGGCTGCAGGGACACTGACAGGAAGTGCCGGGCTATGGGGACACTGACAGGAAGTGCCGGGCTATGGGGACACTGACAGGAGGTGCTGGGCAGCAGGGACACTGACAGGAGGTGCCAGGCGAGGTGCGGGGCAGTAGGGAAAACTGGCAGGAGGTGCTGGGCTGTGGGGACACTGACAGGAGTTGCAGGTTTGCGGGGATACTGACAGGAGGTGCAGGGCTGTGCGGACAGTAACAGGAGGTGCCGGGCAGCGGGGACACTGACAGGAGGTGCTGGGATACTGGCAGGAGGTGCTGGGCTGCGGGGCAACTGACAGGAGGTGCCGGGCAGCGGGGACACTGACAGGAGGTGCGGGGCAACTGACAGGAGGTGGGGGGCTGTGGGGATACTGACAGGAGGAGTGGGGCTGCGGGGACACTGACAGGAGGTGCAGGGCAGCGGGAAAACTGACAGGAGGTGCGGGCTGTGGGGACACCGACAGGAGGTGCGGGGCTGTGGGGACACTGACAGGAGGTGCACGGCTGAGGGGACACTGACAGGTGGTGCAGAGGTGAGGCTGCGGGGACTCTGACAGGATGTACAGGGCTGCAGAGACACTGACAGGAGGTGCGGGGCTGCGGGGACACTGAGTAGGTGCAGGGACACTGACAGGAGGTGCAGGGCTGCAGGGACACTGACAGGAGGTTCCGTGCAGCGGGGACACTGACAGGAGGTTCCATGCAGCGGGGACACTGACAGGAGGTACAGGGCAACAGGGACACTGACAGGAGGTGCCGGGCAACGGGGACACTGACAGGAGGTGTGGGACTGCAGGGACACTAACAGGAGGTGCGGGGCAGTGGGGAAACTGGCAGGAGGTGCCGGGCTGTGGGGACAATGACAGGAGGTGCTGAACAGCAGGGACACTGACAGGAGGTGCCAGGCAGCTGGGACACTGACAGGAGGTGTGGGGCTGCGGGGACACTGACAGGAGGTGCGGGGCAGTGGGGAAACTGACAGGAGGTGCAGGGCTGCGGGGACACTGACAGGAGGAGCAGGGCTGTGGGGACACTGACAAGAGGTGCTGGGCAGCAGGGACACTGACAGGAGGTGCGGGGCTGCAGGGACACTGACAGGAGCTGCAGGGCTGCAGGGCAACTGACAGGAGTTGTGGGGCTCTGGGGACACTGACAGGAGGAGCGGGGCTGCAGGGAAATTGACAGGAGGAGCAGTGACACTGATCGATGAGGACATTGATAGGTGGTCTGAGGAGAGGGCTGCTTTAATATACATTTAAATGCGCAAGTGCAATAAGACTCTCCTCTAGTCTTCGAAGCTTCAAGCGTTCCCTGAAAACCAGCGGTGCAAGTGGGCGGGTACAGCGTACCCTTAAGAATTTAGCTGTGGGTTCGCCATACCCACCGGCGCGCCGCTGCTCCCTCCCTCCGCTGCCCACCGCTGCTGCATGAGGGGAGGAGAGCATAGCGTGCGCTTCTCCTGCCCCTCAGTGTCTATCTTCAATTTGGCGCCGATAGATGTGCCAATTAGAGCTCGCGGTCCGGCAGCCAAGGCTCCTGAATGGCTGCTAGACTGCGACCTTTGATTGGCTCACGGATCAGCGCCTAATTGAAGGAAGAGTGACACACACACCGCCGCCGGAGACTGAAGGGCAGGAGAGGCGCACGCTGCGCTCTCCTCCCCTCACACACAGGAACAGGGCAGCAGCAACGCGGTAAGCAGCAGGGGGAGGGGGGGCATGTGTACCTGGCGCTGGAGGCATATCTGGCACTACGGGGGCATGTCTGGCACTGGGGGCATCTCTATCTGCACTGCAGGGGCATCCCTGGCACTGCGGGGGCATCTCTGGCACTGGGGGGCATCTCTATCTGGCACTGTGGGGGCATATCTGGTACTGCGGGGGCATCTCTGGCACTGAGGGCATATCTGGCACTGAGGGCATATCTGGCACTGGGGGCATCTCTGTATCTGGCACGGGGGACATCTGGCACTGTAGTGGCATTTCTGTATCTAGCACTGGGGGCATATCTGGCACTGTCGGGACATGTGTATCTGGCACTGGGGGCATTTTTGTATCTGGCACTGGGGGCATATCTGGCACTGTGGGGACATGTGTATCTGGCACTGGGGGCATATCTGGCACTGTGGGGACATGTGTATCTGGCACTGGGGGCATATCTGGCACTGTGGGGACATGTGTATCTGGCACTGGGGGCATTTCTGTATCTGGCACTGGGGGCATATCTGGCACTGTGGGGACATGTGTATCTGGCACTGGGGGCATATCTGGCACTGGGGGGCATATCTGGCACTGTGGGGGCATTTCTGTATCTGGCACTGTGGGAGCATTTGTGTATCTGGCACTGTGAGGCAATGTATATCTGGCACTGTGAGGCAACGTGTATCTGGCACTATTGGGGTCATATGTGTATCTGCCCCCCCATATGTGTATCACGCCCCCATTTTAATTGGCTTCGCCCCATGTGGCATTTGGTCACACCCATCTTTTTGGTGCACGCATACAGTACCTGAAAGACATTTTTCAACTTGCACCACTGCTGAAAACTCATCTATTCAGACAAGCTTATCAAATTCCAGAACTGATCACATGACCTTCATAGCTTTCCTATCCAATGATATCCCCCCAGTACAGTCCACACATATCCCCCACATATTTAATTCTTCACTCTCCCCTCCTCCTGACCCTGGTTCATCACTGCTGTGATGCAGTGCCGTAACTAGACATTTTAGCGCTGTGTGCAAGATAGGGCATCGGCGCCCCCCCTCTATGTAAAAAAGGGTCAGTGTGCGCTGTAGGCGCGTGCAAAAAATATAGGGGCTTGGCTTCATGGGGTAGGGGTATGGCAACAAAATAATACCAATTCGTATTACATATTATAGTAGTCTCCATTATTCAAATTACGCCGCACAGTAGTGCCACTACACCAGGTATAACCCCTCTTACACATTACAGCGGACAGATTCCCCTTTTTACACATTACGTCATACAACGTCCCCTTTTTACACATTACGGCAGACAGTGTCCCCTTTTTACACATTACAGCAGATAGCGTCCCCTTTTTACACATTACGGCAGTCAGTCCCCATTTTTACACATTACGGCAGACAGTGTCCCTCTTTTTACACATTACGGCAGACAGCGTCCCCTTTCTACACATTATGGCAGACAGCGTCCCCTTTTTACACATTACGGCAGACAGCGTCCCCCTTTTTACACATTATGGCAGGCAGCATCCCCCTTTTTACACATTACGGCAGGCAGCGTCCACTTTTTACATATTACGGCAGACAGCGTCCCCTTTTTACACATTACGTCATACAACGTCCCCTTTTTACACATTACGGCAGACAGCGTCCCCTTTTTACACATTACGGCAGTCAGTCCCCATTTTTACACATTACGGCAGACAGCATCCCCCTTTTTACACATTACGGCAGACAGCGTCCCCTTTCTACACATTATGGCAGACAGCGTCCCCTTTTTACACAATACAGCAGACAGCGTCCCCTTTTTACACAATACAGCAGACAGCGTCCCCCTTTTTACACATTATGGCAGGCAGCGTCCCCCTTTTTACACATTACGGCAGACAGCGTCCCCTTTTTACACATTACAGCAGACAGCGTCCACTTTTTACACATTACGGCAGACAGCGTCCCCTTTTTACACATTACGGCAGCCAGTCCCCATTTTTACACATTACGGCAGACAGCATCCCCTTTTTTACACATTACAGCAGAGTCCCCCTTTTACACATTAGGTAGACAGAATGCTGGGATGAGGGAAGCACATCCCAGCATTCACAGCAGCGCCGGGCCAGCCAATATGAAAGGAGAGGGACTGCTGCAGCGGCGCCGCCGGCAATTACACTGCGCTGCTGCAGCTCCCTCCTCCCCCTCCCTCCTCCTCCTTCTCCGCTGCTCCCTCTCCTCGTCCGGCACAGGCGGCTTGTAATGAGTCAAAGTGACTCATTACAAGCCGCTGGCCGTTGCGCCCTGGGTGCGACTGCGCTGTGTGCCAGGCACACCTGGCACACACGTAGTTACGGCCCTGCTGTGATGTGATATCATGCAGCTCACCATGAACCTTCTTTGCAATCTGGTGGACAACTATGCAATAGATAGCACCTATCCTCGTGTATCAATGCCTATTTCCCCATAGATTGTAAGCTTGCGAGCAGGGCCTTCCTACCTCTATGACTGTTTGTTTTTACCCAGTTTTGTCTTCTAATTGTGTCCAGTTGTAAAGCGCAACAGAATTTGCTGCGCTATATATGAAACTGTTAATAATAATAAGAATAATAATAATAATAGTAAGACGAAGAAGAAGAAGAATATGCTGTTTAAAAAATGCCTGGGAATTTCAATAGACAGTGGTGGGGGTGGGGGGTGGGGGGGATGAAGTGACTCACACTTCCAAAAAACTGTCTCTGCAGAAAGAGCAGCTTAAGTGATACTTGAGTTAATGAGGCATGATGAATGCCTCCAAAAATCTCACTGAACTGGCAGCGAGTTCAATACTTAAATAACACTGTTGATATCTTTATTATGATGGATAGGCCCTTATGTCTTTAGATCTCTAAGTATGGTGTCATGATATAATTAGGTAGTTGTTATTCTTCCTTGTTTCAGGATAGTATGGGATACAGGTCCGAAAGCAGAAAATACAGTCATTCAAGCTGCTGTGACATCACTGTTCTGGCCGCATAAATGAATCCAGTAATCTACACAGTTCTAACATGACAGCCTGAAATAGATCACCTTACATATATTTAATAAAAATATAAATCCTCCAGTTATTTAATCAGAGCCGACCCTAACCAATATGATGCCCTAGGCAAGATTTTGGCTGGTGCCCCCTAGCACCGCCGCTGGTTCTGCCTCTGACCCTGCACCATACTTGCCTACCCTCCCGGAATGGCCGGGAGGCTCCCGAAAATCGGGTGACCCTCCCGGCCCCCCGGAAAGGTGGGCAAGCCTCCCGCTTTCCCCCTCGGCCGCCCGCAGTAGAGAACAAGTGGGCGGCCCGAGGGGGTCCGATGACGCGATTCGCGCTGAATCGCGTCATCGTAGCTCCGCCCCCCGCTATGCAGCGCCTTGTTTCTCGGCACAGCACAGCGGGGGGTGGAGTCACGATGAGGCGACCCTGATGAAACGCCCCCGGACCGCCCATCCTGCTGCCGGCCACGCCTCAGTACCGCCCGTCCGGCTGCCGGCCACGCCCCCATACACCTACAATGCTGCCTCCTCCCGGACGAGGAGGCAGCAAAGTAGGTAAGTATGCACTGCACCCCTTTCTCAGCAGCATTACCAGTCACTCATAGCAGTCCTCATTTTGGTGCTCCTACACCCTATATTTTAAATAGGAACAGTGCGCACATTTTGCTCACAATCCAAAAAGGGGTGTGTTCTTGTGGGAAGGGGCATAGCTACACAATAGTACCCACAATTAAAATTACACCACACAGTAGTGCAACTTTATTCACATTTTACCATGCGATAGTGTCCCTAATTTACGTTACATCACACAGTAGTAGCACTTTACCTTATATACGTTACTCCTCACAGCAGTGCCCCTTATTCACATTACACCACACCCTATTGCTCTTTTCTCTTACGTCCTAGAGGATGCTGGGGACTAAGTAAAGACCATGGGGATAGACGGGCTCCGCAGGAGACATGGGCACTAAGAAAGAACTTTAGGTATGGGTGTGCACTGGCTCCTCCCTCTATGCCCCTCCTCCAGACCTCAGTTTATTACTGTGCCCAGAGGAGACTGGGTGCATTACAGGGAGCTCTCCTGAGTTTTCCTGAAAAGAAAGTATTTTGTTAGGTTTTTTATTTTCAGGGAGCACTGCTGGCAACAGACTTCCTGCAGCGAGGGACTGAGGGGAGACAAACAGACCTACTTTAATGTCAGGCTCTGTTTCTTAGGCTACTGGACACCATTAGCTCCAGAGGGAACGGAACGCAGGTCTCACCCTCGCCGTTCGTCCCGGAGCCGCGCCGCCGTCCTCCTCGCAGAGCCGGAAGACAGAAGCCGGGTGAGTATTTGAAGAAAGAAGACTACAGAGGCGGCAGAAGACTTCGGATCTTCACTGAGGTAACCACACAACACACACACAACAGGCACTGTAAGGGTGCAGGGCGCAGGGGGGGGGGGGGGGCGCCCTGGGCAGCAATAGAAACCTCCGGTCTGGCTAAAAACAATATATACAGGCTCTGCACTGTACATAAGAGATCCCCGCCAGTTTTTGAATAATTTCAGCGGGACCGAAGCCCGCCGCTGAGGGGGCGGAGCTTGTTCCTCAGCACTCACCAGCGCCATTTTCTCCACAGCACACCGCTGAGAGGAAGCTCCCCGGGCTCTCCCCTGCTTACCACGGTGAAAGAGGGAGGGTTTGAAAGAAGAGGGGGGGGCACATAATTTGGCGCAGATATATGATAATAGCGCTATCTGGGTAAGCATATTGTTTTTTTCCCTGGGTCATTAGCACTGGGTGTGTGCTGGCATACTCTCTCTCTGTCTCTCCAAAGGGCCCTGTGGGGGAACTGTCTTCAGATAAGAGGATTCCCTGAGTGTGTGGTGTGTCGGTACGCGTGTGTCGGCATGTCTGAGGTAGAAGGCTCTCCTAGGGAGGAGGTGGAGCAAATGAGTGTGGTGTCTCCGTCGGCAACACCGACACCTGACTGGTTGGATATGTGGAATGTTTTAAGTGCTAATGTGAATTTATTGCACAAAAGGTTGGACAAAGCTGAGTCCAGGGAATGTACAGGGAGTCAAGCCCTGCCTGCCCCTATGTCGCAGGGACCTTCGGGGTCTCGAAAGCGCCCACTATCCCAAATAGTAGACTCTAATACCGACACGGATTCTGACTCCAGTGTCGACTGCGATGATGCAAAGTTACAGCCAAAATTGGCTAAAAGTATTCAATATATGATTATTGCAATAAAGGATGTATTGCATATCACAGAGGACCCCCCTGTCCCTGACACGAGGGTACACATGTATAAGGGAAAGAAACCTGAGGTAACCTTTCCCCCATCTCATGAGCTGAACGAGTTATTTGAAAAGGCTTGGGAATCTCCAGACAAGAAACTGCAGATTCCCAAAAGGATTCTTATGGCGCATCCTTTCCCGACTAAGGACAGGATACGGTGGGAATCCTCCCCAAGGGTGGACAAAGCATTGACACGCTTATCCAAAAAGGTAGCGCTGCCATCCCAAGATACGGCTACCCTCAGGGATCCTGCTGATCGCAAGCAGGAGGCTACCTTGAAGTCCATTTACACACATTCTGTTACCTTACTCAGACCGGCGATAGTGTCGGCTTGGGCTTGTAGCGCTGTAGCAGCGTGGACAGATACCTTATCGGCGGAAATTGATACTGTCACACTCGCGCTTGCCGCGCTTACCGCTCCGGGTGCGCTGGGTCTCCCGGCGGTCGTCGCCCCCGGTGGGCTCCGGGTCGTTGCGTCTTGCTGGCGCTGCCTCCGGCGGGTTCCCGGGCTTTGGGCGCCGCCATTGCGCCCAGCGTCCACGGGAGCGTGGTGAGCAGGTGACGTCATCGGCCCCTTCCGCCAATCGGGAGAGGGCGGGAAGTTCAAAGGCAGACGCCGTACAAAGCCCCGGCGCCTGAGTATCGTCTTTCCAATGATCACCAGTGCTAGCAGCGTTCAGCGTGTTCCCAAGCTGAACGCCTCCTGTGTTCCAGCGTTGCAGAGTATCTTTCAGTGGGACATTCCCTGTGCTACCAGCGTTACAGTGTATCACTCAGTGGGACATTCCCTGTGCTACCAGCGTTACAGTGTATCACTCAGTGGAACATTCCCTGTGCTACCAGCGTTGCAGAGTATCTTTCAGTGGGACATTGCCTGTGCTACCAGCGTTACAGTGTATCACTCAGTGGAACATTCCCCGTGCTACCAGCGTTGCAGAGTATCTTTCAGTGGAACATTCCCTGTGCTACCAGCGTTACAGTGTATCACTCAGTGGGACATTCTCTGCGTTACCAGCGTTACAGTGTATCTCTCAGAGGGACATCTCCTGTGCTTCCAGTATTACAGGGTATCTCTAAGTGGAATGCCTCCCATACTTCCAGAGTTACACTGAATCTCAAATCCTCATTTATTTCTTCATTACACGTCGGTTACAACGACTAAGTTCTGCATTAGGAAAACCTACATCCGGCCATCCCTGCTCCGGCCCAGCTGTGGTTCCTCTTCCCGATCATCGGAAGAACCCCCGAGTTCTCAACACTCCCAATCCTGGTCAGTGACAGTATACTCAGGCCTCATGGACCCGGGGGATCAGAACCCAGAGTCAAGCGCCATCCAAAACTTGGCTTCCCGAGTTCAGAGTCAGGAGGCGGCACAGAGCCAGGTGATGCAGTATCTCCAGGAATTATCCGGCCATCTGGATCAAATTCAGGCCTCCCTGGCTTCAGTAGTTCCGGCTCCTGCTTCAGTACCCGCTCCAGTAGTCGTCTCCAGTAATGTTCAATCCTCGTCTGGAACCAGGTCACGCCTTCAGCTTCCCACTCCCTCTTGCTATAATGGGAATCCAAAGAATTGCCGTGGTTTTCTCAACCAATGCGAGGTGCATTTTGAACTTCTCTCACACAATTTCCCCACGGATCAGTCCAAAGTGGCATACATTATTTCCTTGCTTGAAGGTTCAGCGTTGGATTGGGTGTCTCCGTTGTGGGAACGATCTGACCCATTGGTTTCCAGGCAGTTACACTAATTTCATTGCATCATTCCGAAGGATTTTTGATGAGCCCGGCAGAACGACCGCTGCTTACTCGGACCTGCTCCGAGTCCGTCAAGGCTCCCGTTCTGTGGGACAGTATGTGGTTCACTTCCAGACCATTGCCTCAGAACTACGCTGGAATAATGATGCTCTCAGGGCCGCTTTCTGGAACGGGCTCTCTGATCGTCTGAAGGACGAGCTGGTCACTAGGGATCTGCCGGATCCTTTAGAAGAGTTGATCTCACTCTGTGTCAAGGTGGATCTTCACATGCAGGAATGAGGTGGCGAACGTAGTCGGTCGGATCGATCCAGATTCCGGCTTCTCCCGCCTAAGCAAACAGTTGCCCCGAGTCCGGACGAACCCATGCAAATCAACCGATCCCGGCTGTCCCCGGAGGAACGACAGCGCCGTTGTGAGGGTAAACTCTGCCTCTACTGTGGAGCCGCGGATCACTTTATCAAGTTCTGCAAGTCCCGTCCGGGAAACGGGCAGGCCTAGCTTGTTCCGGAGGAGTCAAGTTAGGGGTTACATCTAAATCTTCTCCGACAGTGGATTGTTTACTCTCCGTGTCTCTGTTTTCTGAGTCTATAGCCAAACCTGTTAAGGCCCTGCTGGACTCTGGGGCTGCAGGGAATTTTGTTTCTCTTTCTTGTGTTTAGAGTCTGGGATTACAGTTACAGTCTGTCAAACGACCTATTACGTTGACTGCCATCAATGGTACCAAAATATCTAATGGTCTTATTACAAGTCGCACAGAGCCAGTCAAGCTGCAGGTCGGAGCTCTGCATCAAGAACATTTGGAGTTTCTAGTAATTCCGGAGATGCCTCATGATCTTGTTCTTGATCTACCTTGGCTTAAAATTCATAACCCTCATGTCGACTGGAAGTCGTCACAAATATTGTCCTGGAGTTCGTTTTGTCACTCTAGTTGTCTCACTCCTGTTTACCCGCTCCGTGCATCTTCCAAGTCGGATGAGGAGCTCATTCCGGAGGCCTATTGGGAGTTCACAGATGTGTTCTCGGAACAGGCGGACGATCAGTTACCACCCCATAGACCCTGGGACTGTCCCATTGAGCTTATCCCAGGGAAAATGCCACCCCGGGGACGCACATATCCCTTGTCATTACCCGAGACCCAAGCTGTGTCGGACAATATCAAATCTAATCTACTGAAAGGATTCATTCGCCCCTCTACCTCCCCGGCTGGAGCAGGTTTCTTTTTCGTGAAGAAGGACGGAGGGTTAAGACCATGTATTGATTATCGTGGCTTAAACGATATCACTGTTAAGAACAAATACCCTTCGCCGCTAATCACAGAGCTATTTGATAAGGTTCGTGGAGCCCACGTCTTCACTAAGCTCAATTTAAGAGGAGCCTATAATTTGATACGTATCCGACAGGGGGACGAATTGAAGATGGCCTTCAATACCAGGGACGGGCATTATGAATATCTGGTAATGCCGTTTGGCCTCAGCAATGCCCCTGCCGTTTTTCAGGGATTTGTGAATGAAATCTTCCGAGATATGTTATAACAAAGCGTAGTGGTGTACTTGGATGACATTCTGATATTTTCTAAGAATCTTGCAGAGCACAGAGTACAGGTCAAAGAAGTACTTCTTCGTTTACGAAGGAATCGTCTCTACGGCAAGATTTCCAAATGTATCTTTGAGGTCCCTTCAATTGCGTTCCTCGGTTATGTCATCTCGGGTACGGAGCTTTGCATGGATCCGGAAAAACTCACTGCCATTCGGGACTGGACTCAGCCTCTCTCCTTGAAAGCAGTACAAAGATTCCTGGGCTTTGCAAATTACTACCGGAAATTAATTAAGGGATGTTCTACCATCGTTGCACCCATTACTGCCCTAACCAAAAAGGGGTCTGACCCAAGTCTCTGGTCTTCCGAAGCTGTAGTAGCGTTTGCCCGGTAGAAATCAGCCTTTATGTTTGCTCCGGTACTCCAACAACCGAATTTCTCAAAACCATTCTTCTTGGAAGTTGATGCTTCCTCAGTAGGCATCGGTGCCGTCCTTTCACAGTACTCTTCTGATGGGAAGTTACATCCATGTGGTTTCCATTCTCGTAAGTTCTCTCCTGCTGAACGAAACTACACCATTAGAGATCAGGATCTTTTAGCAATAAAATCTGCCCTAGAAGAATGGAGGTACTTATTGGAAGGTGCTAAACACCTAATTACTATTTACACCGATCACAAGAACTTGTTGTATATCAAGAAGGCCCAGTGCTTGAATCCCCGTCAAGCTAGATGGGTGCTCTTCTTCACTCGGTTCTCGTTCGTTATTAAGTACCGGGCCGGGACTCTTAACGCTAAGGCTGATGCTCTGTCTCGTTCTTTAACGGCCTCGGATGAGGAGAATTCCTTTGAAAAGAGTTTAATTCTCAGTCCAGTCTCTATTTCAGCAGCTCCCACCTCGCTGGGTCCTCCTCCTGGGAGAATGTCTATACCAGTTGAATTTCGACCAAAGTTACTGCAGTGGGCTCATATCTCAAAGTTTTCCGGTCATCCTGGAGTTCAAAAAATGTGTGAAAGGTCATATTGGTGGGACACCATGAAGAAGGATATACAAGATTATGTCAATTCATGTCCTCAATGTGCTCAGCACAAAACTCTTCGTCTGCCTCCTGCGGGGTTGCTTCGTCCACTGTCCATTCCTAAGAAACCCTGGACCCATATTTCTATGGACTTTATTACCGAATTACCCCTCTCCAAGGGTTACAATACCATCTGGGTGATTATTGACCGCTTTTCAAAAATGGCACATTTTGTTCCGTTGACCGGTTTACCAACGGCTCCCAAGTTGGCTTTACTATTTATTCGTGAACACTTCCGCCTGCACGGGTTACCTCGGGAGATAGTCTCTGATCGAGGGGTACAGTTCACTGCAAGATTTTGGAGGGCCCTCTGCTCAGCCTTACAAATAAAACTCAAGTTCTCATCTGCCTACCATCCACAAACCAATGGGCAAACTGAACGTATCAATCAAGATTTAGAGACTTTTCTCTGCGCTTATCTCTCTCCTTCACAGGACGATTGGGTGGAACTGTTACCCTGGGCCGAGTTTGCCCATAATCATCTGTACCACTCTTCCACTGGTGAGTCCCCATTCTTCATTAATTATGGATTCTATCCACGAGTCCCAGAATTATCAATTTTTCCTTCGGAGGATGTTCCTGCTGCAGCTTCCACTCTCCAGCACTTCAGTCAAATCTGGAGTAGGGTTCATGCTAATCTCAAGAAAATCTCTTTGCGGATAAAAAACGGCGAGCAGCTCCTCAATACAAAGTTGGTGACAGGGTATGGCTCTCTACCCGCAATCTTCGTTTAAGAGTGCCCGCTATGAAGTTTGCTCCGAGGTTCATTGTTCCTTACCCCGTTTTGCAAGTCCTGAACCCTTTTGTCTGCAAATTGGGTTTGCCTTCCCACTTTCGGGTACAAAATTCTTTCCATGTTACTCTCCTTCGTCCCCTCATTTTTAATCGGTTTCATTCGGAGTCTCCTAGCCCAACCTCGGTAGAGACTGAAGCTGGAACAGAATTTGAAATCAAAACTATTCTTGACTCTTGTTATCTTCACAAGAATTTACAGTATCTGGTAGAATGGAAAGGTTATGGTCCTGAGGAGAGGAGCTGGGTCAAAGCTTCTGAAGTCACTGCTCCCCGACTAGTCCGGATCTTTCATTCTAAATATCCTACGAACCCAGGAAAGTGTCCAGGGGCCACTCCTCGTGGAGGGGGTACTGTCACACTCGCGGCGCTGCGGCTGCCGCGCTTACCGCTCCAGGTGCGCTGGGTCTCCCGGCGGTCGTCGCCCCCGGTGGGCTCCGGGTCGTTGCGTCTTGCTGGCGCTGCCTCCGGCGGGTTCCCGGGGTGTGGGCGTCGCCATTGCGCCCAGCGTCCATGGGAGCGTGGTGAGCAGGTGACATCATCGGCCCCCTCCGCCAATCGGGAGAGGGCGGGAAGTTCAAAGGCAGACACCATACAGAGCCCCGGCGCCTGAGTATCGTCTTTCCAATGATCACCAGTGCTAGCAGCGTTCAGCGTGTTCCCAAGCTGAACATCTCCTGTGTTCCAGCGTTGCAGAGTATCTTTCAGTGGGACATTCCCTGTGCTACCAGCGTTACAGTGTATCACTCAGTGGAACATTCCCTGTGCTACCAGCGTTACAGAGTTTCTTTCAGTGGGACATTCCCTGTGCTACCAGCGTTACAGTGTATCACTCAGTGGAACATTCCCTGTGCTACCAGCGTTACAGTGTATCACTCAGTGGAACATTCCCTGTGCTACCAGCGTTACAGAGTTTCTTTCAGTAGGACATTCCCTGTGCTACCAGCGTTACAGTGTATCACTCAGTGGAACATTCCCTGTGCTACCAGCGTTGCAGAGTATCTTTCAGTGGGACATTCCCTGTGCTACCAGCGTTACAGAGTTTCTTTCAGTGGGACATTCCCTGTGCTACCAGCGTTACAGTGTATCACTCAGTGGAACATTCCCTGTGCTACCAGCGTTGCAGAGTATCTTTCAGTGGGACATTCCCTGTGCTACCAGCGTTACAGTGTATCACTCAGTGGAACATTCCCTGTGCTACCAGCGTTACAGTGTATCACTCAGTGGGACATTCTCTGTGTTACCAGCGTTACAGTGTATCTCTCAGAGGGACATCTCCTGTGCTTCCAGTATTACAGGGTATCCCTAAGTGGAATGCCTCCCATACTTCCAGAGTTACACTGAATCTCAAATCCTCATTTATTTCTTCAGCATCACTCACAAGTTCTTCATTCTTCTGTGTGCTTCAACATCGTTCTCAAATCTTCATTAATTTCTTCAACATCGCTCACAAGTTCTTCATTCTTCTGTGTGCTTCAACATCATTCTCAAATCTTCATTAATTTCTTCAGCATCGCTCACAAGTTCTTCATTCTTCGGTGTGCTTCAACATCGTTCTCAAATCCTCATTCATTTCTTCAACATCGCTCACAAGTTCTACATTCTTCTGTGTGCTTCAGCATCGCCCCAAGCCTTGGCCACAACTAATTCTTTAGCATTACACGTCGGTTACAACGACTAAGTTCTGCATGAGGAAAACCTACATCCGGCCATCCCTGCTCCGGCCCAGCTGTGGTTCCTCTTCCCGATCATCGGAAGAACCCCCGAGTTCTCAACACTCCCAACCCAGGTCAGTGACAGATACCCTGGATAAGGATACCATTTTATTGACCCTGGGTCATATTAAAGATGCTGTCTTATATATGAGAGATGCTCAAAGAGACATTGGCCTACTGGGTTCTAGAGTCAACGCTATGGCGATTTCTGCTAGACCTATGGACTCGGCAATGGACGGGTGATGCCGACTCAAAGAGGCATATGGAGGTTTTACCTTACAAGGGTGAGGAATTGTTTGGGGAAAGTCTCTCGGACCTGGTTTCCACAGCTACGGCAGGTAAATCAACTTTTTTGCCTTATATTTCCTCACAGCCTAAGAAAGCGCCACATTATCAGATGCAGTCCTTTCGATCACATAGAAACAAGAGAGTGCAAGGATCGTCCTTTCTTGCCAGAGGTAAGGGCAGGGGGAAAAAGCTGCCAACCACAGCTAGTTCCCAGGAGCAAAAGTCCTCCCCGGCCTCTACAAAATCCACCGCATGACGCTGGGGCTCCGCTGACGGAGTCCGCCCCAGTGGGGGCACGTATTCGACTTTTCACCCACATCTGGGTTCACTCACAGGTGGATCTCTGGGCAGTAGAAATTGTTTCCCAGGGTTACAAGCTGGAATTCGAAGAGATGCCTCCTCGCCGGTTTTTCAAATCGGCCCTACCAGCTTCTCCCCCAGAAAGGGAGATAGTTTTAAATGCAATTCACAAATTGTGTCTTCAACAGGTGGTGGTCAAAGTTTCCCTGCTTCAACAAGGGAGGGGGTATTACTCAACACTGTTTGTAGTCCCGAAACCGGACGGTTCGGTCAGACCCATTTTAAATTTAAAATCCTTGAACCTATACTTAAAAAGGTTCAAGTTCAAGATGGAATCGCTCAGAGCGGTCATCGCCAGCCTAGAAGGGGGAGATTTTATGGTATCCCTGGACATAAAGGATGCATACCTTCATGTTCCCATATATCCACCTCATCAGGCGTACCTGAGATTTGCGGTACAGGATTGTCATTACCAATTTCAGACGTTGCCGTTTGGGCTTTCCACGGCCCCGAGGATTTTCACCAAGATAATGGCGGAAATTATGGTGCTCCTGCGCAAGCAGGGTGCCACAATTATCCCGTACTTGGGTGATCTCCTCATAAAAGCGAGATCACGAGAGCAGTTGTTGAACAGCGTGTCACTTTCACTGAAGGTGTTACAACAACACGGCTGGATTCTCAATATCCCGAAGTCACAAAACAGGTGTCAGTGCATCACTGCACTCGAGTCCTGGGAAAGATGGTGGCATCTCACGAGGCCATTCCCTTCGGCAGGTTCCATGCGAGGACTTTCCAATGGGACCTACTGGACAAGTGGTCCGGGTCACATCTACAGATTCATCAGATGATCACCCTGTCCCCCAGGGCCAGGGTATCTCTCCTGTGGTGGCTGCAGAGTGCTCACCTTCTAGAGGGTCGCAGGTTCGGCATTCAGGACTGGATTCTGGTAACCACGGACGCGAGCCTCCGAGGTTGGGGAGCAGTCACACAGGGAAGAAACTTCCAAGGTCTTTGATTAAGCCAGGAGACTTGTCTTCACATCAACGTCCTGGAGCTGAGGGCCATATACAACGCCCTTTGTCAAGCGGAGACTTTGCTTCGCGACCTACCGGTTCTGATTCAGTCAGACAACATCACCGCAGTGGCTCATGTAAACCGCCAAGGCGGCACAAGGAGCAGAGTGGCAATGGCAGAAGCCACCAGGATTCTTCGCTGGGCGGAAAATCATGTAAGCGCACTGACAGCAGTGTTCATTCCGGGAGTGGACAACTGGGAAGCAGACTTCCTCAGCAGACACGATCTACATCCATGAGAGTGGGGACTTCATCAGGAAGTCTTCGCACAGATTACAAGTCAGTGGGGACTGCCCCAGATAGACATGATGGCGTCCCGCCTGAACAAGAAACTACAGAGGTATTACGCCAGGTCAAGAGACCCTCAGGCGGTGGCAGTGGACGCCCTGGTGACACCGTGGGTGTTCCAGTCGGTCTATGTGTTTCCTCCTCTTCCTCTCATTCCCAAGGTGTTGAGAATAATAAGAAAACGAGGAGTACAGACAATTCTCATTGTTCCAGATTGGCCGCGAAGGGCCTGATAACCGGATCTTCAGGAAATGCTCACAGAAGATCCGTGGCCTCTTCCTCTAAGACAGGACCTGTTACAACAGGGGCCCTGTCTGTTCCAAGACTTAGCGCGGCTGCGTTTGACGGCATGGCGGTTGAACGCCGGATCCTAACGGAAAAGGGCATTCCGGATGAGGTCATTCCTACTCTGATAAAGGCTAGGAAGGACGTGACAGCTAAACATTATCACCGTATATGGCGGAAGTATGTTTCTTGGTGTGAGGCCAGGAATGCTCCTACGGAAGGATTCCATCTGGGCCGTTTCCTTCACTTCCTACAAAGTGGAGTGAATTTGGGCCTAAAATTAGGCTCCATTAAGGTTCAGATTTCGGCCCTATCCATTTTCTTTCAGAAGAAATTAGCTTCTCTCCCAGAAGTACAGACTTTTGTGAAGGGAGTGCTGCATATTCAGCCTCCTTTTTTACCTCCGGTGGCGCCTTGGGACCTTAACGTGGTGTTGAGTTTCCTTAAGTCGCACTGGTATGAACCACTTAAAACGGTGGAATTAAAATATCTCACTTGGAAAGTGGTCATGTTGTTAGCCTTAGCTTCGGCTAGGCGAGTGTCGGAGTTGGCAGCTTTGTCTCATAAAATCCCCTATCTGGTTTTCCATGTGGATAGAGCGGAATTGCGGACCCGTCCTCAATTTTTGCCTAAGGTGGTTTAATCTTTTCATATGAACCAACCTATTGTGGTGCCTGTGGCTACACAAGACTTGGAGGATTCCAAGTCCCTTGATGTGGTCAGGGCTTTGAAAATTTACGTGGCTAGAACGGCTCGGGTCAGAAGAACAGAAGCACTGTTTGTCCTGTATGCAGCCAACAAAGTTGGCGCTCCTGCTTCGAAGCAGACTATTGCTCGGTGGATCTGTAACACAATTCAGCAGGCTCATTCTACGGCTGGATTGCCGTTACCAAAATCGGTAAAGGCCCATTCCACTAGGAAGGTGGGCTCTTCTTGGGCGGCTGCCCTTGGGGTCTCGGCATTACAACTGTGCCGAGCTGCTACTTGGTTGGGTTCAAACACCTTTGCAAAGTTCTACAAGTTTGATACCCTGGCTGAGGAGGACCTCCTGTTTGCTCAATCGGTGCTGCAGAGTCATCCGCACTCTCCCGCCCGTTTGGGAGCTTTGGTATAATCCCAATGGTCCTTACGGAGTCCCCAGCATCCTCTAGGACGTAAGAGAAAATAAGATTTTAAACCTATCGGTAAATCTTTTTCTCCTAGTCTGTAGAGGATGCTGGGCGCCCGTCCCAGTGCGGACTACATCTGCAAGACTTGTATATAGTTTTTGCTTACATAAGGGTTATGTTACAGTTTTGATCAGTCTCCGACTGATGCTGTGTTGTTTCATACTGTTAACTGGTTTGTATATCCCAAGTTATACGGTGTGGATGGTGTGGGCTGGTATGAATCTTGCCCTTAGACTAACAAAAATCCTTTCCTCGTACTGTCCGTCTCCTCTGGGCACAGTTTCTCTAACTAAGGTCTGGAGGAGGGGCACAGAGGGAGGAGCCAGTGCACACCCATACCAAAAGTTCTTTTTTAGTGCCCATGTCTCCTGCGGAGCCCGTCTATCCCCATGGTCCTTACGGAGTCCTCAGCATCCTCTACGGACTAGGAGAAAAATTTTTTACCGGTAGGTTTAAAATCTTATTTATTCACATTACACAGCACAGTAGTGCCCTTTCTATACGTTACACCACACAGTAGCACACCTTATACTAGAGGTTCCCAAACTGTGTGCCGTGGCTCCCTGGGGTACCTCGGGACACTTGCAGGGGTGCCCTGGGTTGGTGGTCCAGGACCAATTCAAATTATCCATGGTCAATATAATAGGCAAAACCAGTGCTGGTGACTGCCAGTCATAAAATATGTGGCCAAACAGAAGCAAATCTTGTCCCTCACCACACAACTGACCCTAAGGATGACATATTATAAACGCGATCTACTTAATGTAATATTTCTTTCTAAATTTCTCAATAAGAAATTTTTGGCCTAGGGGTGCCGTGAAAAAAATTCTGATATTCTAGGGCGCCGTGATTCAAAAAAGTTTTGAAACCACTGCCGTATACACATAATGCCACACATTAGTAATACAGTTATACACATAATACCACACAGTAATGCCCCTTACACATATTACACACATTATTAATGTTCTTATAAACATAATGCACCTCACACATTATGCCAATCTTTATTAATGCCCTTATACACATAATGTCCCTTACACATATGCCGCACATTATTAGTGCACTTATACACATAATGACACACACAGTGCCCCTTACAGATATGCTGCACATTATTAATGCATTCATACACATGACACACATAGTTCCCCTTACACATATACCACACATTATTAATGTACAGTATTTATACACATGACACACATAATGCCCCATACACATATGCCGAACACTACTGCACAACCAACCCACCTGCACACAGCACTCACACTGCCACTAACACTGTGACCTCTGCCTCTGCTTGGATACAGATGTGTCCTCATACATCTTGCCTCAATACACCATGCAGCTGGAGATGCCTGGTGTGAGTCAGCTGGCAGCTCTGCTAACGTCGTGCACCTTTTTTTATGAAAATGTGTCTTATATTTGCATTACTATGTGGCTAAGATGCACAAGCAGCTTCTGCTGATTAAAATAATACTTAGCATTTCGTATGCAGATACAGCCGCAGTCGCACACAGAATATAGGCCTGCTGCATATCATTTTAATCAGGATAAGCTGCTGGTGCCCCTAGGCATACCAAATACCCTAGGCATTTGCCTAGTTTGCCTATGCTTGGGGTCGGCTCTGTATTTAATGTACTGTATATAATTAGCAGCGCCGTAACTACGTGTGTGCCAGGTGTGCCTGGCACACAGCGCAGTTGCCCTGAGGGCGCAACGGCCAGCGGCTTGTAATGAGTCAAATTAACTCATTACAAGCCGCCTCTGCTGTGTGCGCCGCGCTGGAGAAGCTGGTCCGGAGGCAGGGGAAGAGAGCAGCAGCGCCGTAGGCAGCGGAGAAGGAGGAGGAGGGAGGGGGACTGGAGCCGCAGCAGCGCTATGTAATTGGTAGAGGCGCCGCTGCAGCAGTCCCCTCTTCTTCCATATTGGCTGCCCGGCGCTGCTGTGAATGCTGGGATGCGGTTCTTTCATCCCAGCATTCACAGCGGTTGCGGGCAGCTAATACGGAAGGAGAGGGGACAGCTGCAGCAGCGCCTCTACCAATTACATAGCACTGCTACGGCTCCAGTCCCCCTCCCTCCTCCTCCCCTGCCCGGGATCTGCCAGCACCGAGGAGCCTGACTGTCAGCGGGGAGAGATGGTAAGTATCTCTTTCTCTATTCTCTCTGCCGCAATGTGTTAAAAGGGGGACTGGCTGCTGTAATGTGTAAAAAGGGGGATGCTGTCTGCCGTAATGTGTAAAAAAGGGACGCTGTCTGCTGTAATGTGTAAAAAGGGGACGCTGTCTGCAGTAATGTGTAAAAAGGGGGACACTGTCTGCCGTAATGTGTAAAAAGGGGACGCTGTCTGCTGTAATGTGTAAAAAGGGGGACTGTCTGCCGTAATGTGTAAAAAGGGGACTCTGTCTGCCGTAATGTGTAAAAAGGGGGACACTTTCTGCCGTAATGTGTAAAAAAGGGGACACTGTCTGCCGTAATGTGTAAAAAGGGGGACGCTGTCTGCCGTAATGTGTAAAAAGGGGACTCTGTCTGCCGTAATGTGTAAAAAGGGGGACACTTTCTGCCGTAATGTGTAAAAAAGGGGACGCTGTCTGCTGTAATGTGTAAAAAGGGGGACTCTGTCTGCCGTAATGTGTAAAAGGTGGACGCTGTCTGCCATAATGTGTAAAAAGGGGGACTGTCTGCCGTAACGTGTAAAAGGGGCTCTACCTGGTGTAGTGGCGCCACTGTGCAGCGTAATTTGAATAATGGAGACTACTGTGCACCGTAGTATGAATTGGTATTATTTTATGGCCACGCCCCTTCCCCATGAAGCCACGCCACTATATATTTTTCACGCGACTACGGCGCGCACTGCCCCTATCTTGCATGTGGGGGCGCCAATGCCGTTTCTTGCACACAGCGCTAAAATGCCTAGTTACGGCACTGATAATTAGCCCCAGTAATATACAGTCCTTTACATATATATAAATAGTGGCTTTGTATGTTTTTAACATTTCCCCCTAGAAGCAGCATTCTACGTAACTGGAAACTGCATGACATTATATTATGCATAGCCAGTTAATCCATGTGCCATGCTACAAGAATCTCACCTGCCTTGGTATAACAGCAATAATCCTATTTAAATCCCAATTCATTTATGTTCAAACACAATTGTATACAATTGTGAAAGCAACAATGGGAATGATGGGTGTTCCGACCAGAGCGGATTAGATAGCGTAATATTCCCAGAGCACTCTGTACGTCTCAGCCCTGCCCTCTTCACTCTCTACACTTGGAGAAAGAGGGGTAATTCATTTAAAATAAAAGGAGATTATACGACAAATAGCTTGTGACAAAACTTGCTGTACTTGGCTCTTCTCACAGACCAGACTCCCATATCTAAAATACACTGCTCAAAAAAATAAAGGGAACACTAAAATAACACATCCTAGATCTGTCAATCAGGGGCAGAGGCGTTCACAATTACTGCCGGTCACCTGAATTAAATGCAGGCGCTGATTTTGCGATTTTGCGGTTGCATCATATTTTCTCAGTTTGGTGTCTACAGTAACCCTGATACAAGTGGAAACGGCAGTCATGTCATGTACAGCAATAATACACTGCTCAAAAAAATAAAGGGAACACTAAAATAACACATCCTAGATCTGAATGAAATCTCCTATATAATAGCCCAGATCTGTGACTTTGTGCCTATGTGTATAACGCTGGGCATGGCTAGGAGCTCTCATTGGGTTAGTGGCAGGTCTATCACACCCAGTCCACAGCTGATTGGGCGAGAAACGCCCTCCCACACAGGTTACATCCATTGGGAGGCTCTGCCCTTTGCCTGCTGTGTTTTCACAAAGCAGGATTAGCAATGGGACTGATGGAGCTGCAGCTCCAGCCCCACACCCCAAAAAAGTCCCACTGCATCTGCAGCAACATACCGTCCAACAATGTACTGTGACAAGAACACTGGGATAGTGTTTGAGGACAGGTATGTTTGTCCTAGGTTCTTGTCTTACATGTTTTAGAAAATGAAAACTTCTAGGAAAATGCTTTTGTTTTGTCAGAACCTTTTCATTTTATTGGAAAAGCTGGATAAGGGCCCTGAAAGAGAGATAGGGCAAGTTCCAGACGTTGGGCCCGGTACGGGTCTTTGGCCTCACAGAAGGCTAATCAGGGTTTCAGCTGTGTAAGAGTGTTATAGGGCTGCTGACCTGATCAGTGTGTGCAGACTACCTAGGAAGACTGCAGCAAATCTCGTCTGGGGAGAAACACGCTGTACAAATTCGAAAAGGGGGCATGGCCATGGGTACAGCCGTGTGGCCATGCCCCTTTTCCTATACTTTCAATGGAAGCCTGGGGAGTCAAAAATCGGTACAGACCTTAAAAAAAGGGACTGTACCTGCCAAAAAGGTCCAGCTGGAGGGTATGCCACTGCATCTGCAGCAAGTCTCTGCGCTGCAGATAGGGGAAAAAAAATCCTTTTACTGCAGCGTCCTATGTCCTGCTGCCAGTGCGCCTGCCCCCTCCAGCATCAACAATCCCCACTCCCTAGCCGCGGCGCAGGTGGAACAAAACCTGCTGCAGCCACTGGACTAGGTGTGTATGAAAGCGGTGCAGCAGAAGGCTTTCATAGCCCTCCTTGCGCCGCATACTCTCTGAGCCCTGAAGCCTTCTCTGCATGTAATGTCACAGAAGTGCCTCCCCGCCACAGCCGTGCCCAGATCCCCGGAGGCCCTGACTCCGCAACACAGCACCTGGCCTGCTGGCCTGGAAGCCCCAAGATGGCTAATGTAATGGATAGAGTGGGTGATATCATGGACGGTAATGTCTGGACGCTGAATCAATGCAAAAGGTGACAGTGCTGTGCAGTGCAGTGGGTGTGCAGTCTGGGCTGGTGCTAGGGTGTTCGGCGCCCCCCTGCAAACTATAAATTTGCACCCTCGCATACTTTACAAAGGCACAGCGCACATAATACTCCCTGTAGTAGAGACACTTACACATGTAACGCCCCCTGTACCAGAGACGCTTACACATGTAACTCCCCCCCTGTACCAGTGACGCTTACACACGTAACGCCCCCTGTACCAGTGACGCTAACACACGTAACGCCCCTGTACCAGTGATGCTTACACATGTAACACCCCCCTGTACCAGTGATGCTTAAACACGTAACACACCATGTACCAATGCCGCTTACAGAAGAAACACCCCCTGTAGCAGTGACGCTTAAACGCGTAACGCTACTTGTACCAGTGGCGCTTACACGCTTAACGCCCCCTGTACCAGTGCCGCTTACACGCGTAACGCCCCCTGTACCAGTGCTGCTTACACGCGTAACGCCCCCTGTACCAGTGTTGCTTACACGCGTAACGCCCCCCTGTACCAGTGACGCTTACACACGTAACACACCATGTACCAATGCCGCTTACAGAAGAAACACCCCCTGTAGCAGTGACGCTTACACACGTAACGCCCCCCTGTACCAGTGACGCTTACACAAGTAACGCCTCCTGTACCAGTGCCGCTTACACAAGTAATGCCCCCTGTACCAGTGCCGCTTACACAAGTAATGCCCCCTGTACCAGTGACGCTTACACACGTAACACCCCCCGTAGCAGTGACACTTACACACATAACGCCCCCTGCACCAGTGCCGCTTACACGTGTAACGCCCCCTGTACCAGTGCCGCTTACACACGTAACGCCCCCCTGTACCAGTGCCGCTTACACACGTAACGCCCCCCTGTACCAGTGACGCTTACACACGTAACGCCCCCTGTACCAGTGCCGCTTACACAAGTAATGCCCCCTGTACCAGTGCCGCTTACACAAGTAATGCCTCCTGTACCAGTGACGCTTACACACGTAACGCCCCCCTGTACCAGTGCCGCTTACACAAGTAATGCCCCCTGTACCAGTGCCGCTTACACAAGTAATGCCTCCTGTACCAGTGACGCTTACACACGTAACGCCCCCCTGTACCAGTGCCGCTTACACAAGTAATGCCCCCTGTACCAGTGCCGCTTACACAAGTAATGCCCCCTGTACCAGTGCCGCTTACACAAGTAACGCCCCCTGTACCAGTGCCGCTTACACAAGTAATGCCCCCTGTACCAGTGACGCTTACACACGTAACACCCCCTGTAGCAGTGATGCTTACATATGTAACTCCCCCCCTGTACCAGTGACGCTTACACACATAACGCCCCCTGTACCAATGACGCTTACACACGTAACGCCCCCTGTACCAGTGACGTTTACACACGTAACACACCATGTACCAATGCCGCTTACAGAAGAAACACCCCCTGTAACAGTGACGCTTACACACGTAACGCCTCCCTGTACCAGTGACGCTTACACACGTAACGCCCCCCTGTACCAGTGACGCTTACACAAGTAACGCCTCCTGTACCAGTGCCGCTTACACAAGTAATGCCCCCTGTACCAGTGCCGCTTACACAAGTAATGCCCCCTGTACCAGTGACGCTTACACACGTAACACCCCCCGTAGCAGTGACGCTTACACACATAACGCCCTCTGTACCAGTGCCGCTTACACACGTAACGCCCTCTGCAGTAGTGATGCTTACACATGTAACGCCCCCTGTACCAGTGATGCTTACACATGTAACGCCCCATGTACCAGTGCCGCTTACACACGTAACACCCCCCGTAGCAGTGACGCTTACACACATAACGCCCTCTGTACCAGTGCCGCTTACACACGTTACGCCCTCTGCAGTAGTGATGCTTACACATGTAACGCCCCCTGTAGCAGTGATGCTTACACATGTAACGCCCCCTGTACCAGTGATGCTTACACACACGTAACGCCCCCTGTACCAGTGATGCTTACACACACGTAACGCCCCCTGTACCAGTGATGCTTACATACACGTAACGCCCCCTGTACCAGTGTCGCTTACACACGTAATGCCCCCTGTACCAGTGCCGCTTACACACGTAATGCCCCCTTTACCAGTGCCGCTTACACGCGTAACGCCCCCTGTACCAGTGCCGCTTACACGCTTAACGCCCCCTGTACCAGTGCCGCTTACACGCGTAACGCCCCCTGTACCAGTGCCGCTTACACACGTAACACCCCCTTTAGCAATGCCGCTTACACACCCCCTGTACCAGTGCCGCTTACACACGTAATGCCTACTGTACCAGTGACGCATACACACATTATGCCGCAGTCACACATACACACACAACAGACACTATATATATATATATATATATATATATACACACACACACATACTGTATATACATTACACACATACACAGTCACACACATATACAGTATACACAGACACTGTATATACACACACACACCCACTCTCTTTCCAGACACTTACCTAATGACGTCTGACTAGCCGAAGCTGTAGCAGCTCATCCTCCTGCTGCAGCATGGTCCCGTCTAGCGTCGCTCCTTATTCCCATCTAGCTC
The DNA here is from genome assembly GCF_028390025.1 of Pseudophryne corroboree. Classification (NCBI taxonomy): domain Eukaryota; kingdom Metazoa; phylum Chordata; class Amphibia; order Anura; family Myobatrachidae; genus Pseudophryne; species Pseudophryne corroboree. The sequence continues at coordinate 1,200,574,112 of NC_086444.1, read as the reverse complement.
CGACCCCTTTGACTCCCGCCCGGCCACTGAATGTCACACAGGGGAGGGGAGAGGGGGAGAGGAGGTTTTGTGCTGCCGGCTCCGCAGCATGTGTGACAGCAGCCTGCAGCAGCAGCAGGGATAGCAGCAGCAGCTCAGCACAGGGATGCAGAGCAGGGAGAACGCCTATCCTTCCTGGTGCCTCCCTGCACTGCATCCCTTTGCTGAGCGGCTAGCGCCGGGCCTGTGTGCAGTGTCACTGACACTGCACAGCACTCTCACCTTTTACATTGATTCAGCCAGTCACTCAGTTCTGCCAGCCAGTCACTATTGTTATCACCAGTGTCCCAATGCGCCGCATTACAGGGAAGTAGTGAAAGGATTTGCCCTTATACCTTAACCCTCGATGTGATGGCCTCTTAGACGTCTGGAGTGTAAACTTTAACCACAAGGTACATGCACAACACAAGCAGTAAAAATTCACACTGTTTATTTAATAAATTACAGAGTACTATATAGAAAAGAAACATGGGTGTATACAATATGTGCAAGCATATGATTGGATAAATAGAAGTAGCATACGACATTACATGCAGGATATTTTAGTAACACACAGAAGTAACAGTTTTGATCTGGTATGTAATTGTCCTTGAAGATAAGACACACACAAGCCTTATATTATATGAACAGACAAAGGCATCTTGTAGAGAGTGCGTACGTGTCTATTCAAACACATAACAATTCATATAGCATGTTTAACCCTTCATTAGGGAGGTAGAAATATTCACTTTTACACTATACTTATTATAAGGAAATTGATCATATAAAAAGTAATATTTACAAAGACAGAAGAGGTAACCCTTCAATCCCCTCTTAGAATCATGATTATTATATGACATGATTCTTGAGTGAGGCTCCTTTCTTGTTCCTCCAGTTCTTGAGATATTGGACATAATCGTCGGGTCCCTTACTATCAGAGGAGGTGACAGGACTGGTGGTTATATCATAGTACATCAGGGCCTTATCAATGCCTTTGGAGGTAAGTTTCTTTCCACAGGGGATTACACAATAAACTATAATGCCTACAAGAATTAAAGTTACAAGTATGAATATGCTTATTTGCACAAGAGCCTGTTTCCAATTTTCAAACCATCCAAAATATTGGCTCCATGGGTTATCAATACCTGAATTTTTCTTAAGTTCTATGGATAAGGTTTCTAACTTGTTTATGGCTAAAGTAACCTTACCATTGGGACCAGTGTTGTCAGGAATATATGTACAACAGCCTTCCACCTTACTAATGTAAACACATGTACCGCCTTTTTCTGCTAGGATCATGTCAAGGGCCATTCTATTTTGGAATGTCATTTGGGAAGTGGCTTCTAGCTGTTCAGCTATACCTTTAAGAGCATCTTTGGTATCATTAACAAATCTTTGTTGATTATAATATATATAATTAATCCAGGCTACGTTTTTATTTACAGTTACTATAGGAAATAATGACTCAAAACCCGCAGCCACCTCATCTCTAGCTTTGAACTCATTTGGAACACCTCTTGGGACCCCTATAGCATCAATGTATACGTGGGGGTCAAAGCTACCTCCTGGGAGTGCTCTTTTCTTTCGATTAGCAGGAGTATTAGAGGGAGGAGTGGGGTCATCGGTGATCATTAAAAAGGCTGAAAAAAACAATTTTCCTGTTCTAGGGGTATATTAAGGGGCACTGTACCTAGGTGGGGCCTAGATTTGCCACAGACATAACAGTTGCTTTTATTGTGTTTGTTGTCAGCAAGTTTAGGGAACATGAAATAATCAAGGATGTATGTGGCTACGTGTGTATTGGAGGAATTGTACCACAAGGTGGGGACCCCATCTGTTTGTGTGATGTCGACTTCACATATTGTGAGGTGAATGAGGGCCAGTAGGGCTATCGAGATAGTCCCCAGGATAGAGATAGGGGGCAGGTTCTTCATCTTCTTCTGTTCTTCTTTCTTCGCTAGGTGGGAGGTCAGGGCTGTCTGCCCCGGTTCGTACCTCACTGGAATCACTTGCTTCCCTCTCTAGGTCTGGTCTAGGAACCTTTTTTACTCGGGATGCATGGATCCAGGCAGGACTTTCCTCTGTCAGGACTGCTGTTCGGGTAACTGCTACGACCTCTGTCTCTGGACCATAGGTGAAGTCTCCTGGGCTCTTGTTCCTGGGGAGCACCTTCACCACGACTCTGTCTCTGACTTTAAAGGGGTGTGTAGGTTCCTGTGGATTCAAAGGGTTTTTACAAACAACCTCATGTTCAATTTCATTCAGTTTTGTTATCAGGGACCTGACATACTCTTCTCTGATGAGTTCTAGATCTCCTTCCTGTATTACTAGTGGTTTCTTAGCCCAGGGTGTAGGAAAAGGGTCTGCCCATTAGTATTTCAAATGGGGAGTAACCTAGAGTCTTTTGTGGGGTATTCAAGATGCTGGTGTTTAGCTTTATTAGGGTTGTTCCTGAGGCAAGTGATGCATCTGCTAACATACTGGTCCACAAGTGATTTGGCATTAGTAACATAAAAATCATTGGTTAGTAGGAGGAGTGTTGTGGCTTCACCACGGTGACCAACACCACGGCACTGGGCAACGAGCAAAGGGGCACTGGACTGGGGTATACAGGGTTTCCCCTCTTTGCAGATTAATCCTGATTTAGGATTTTTTCTGCAGAATTGGGTAAGTCCAGTCGGAGAGATCAGCATTAGTCGCAGCAGCTTGAAGTTGAGTGAGCAGATGGACGTTGTCAAGGGAGGGACATGCTCTAGTGAGTGCAACGAGTTCTGCAGCTTGCGCGGACTGATAAGGTATTGGTAGGGTTTCCAACACAGTGTCAGGGAGGGTGACAATGGCATAGCCAGCCTGGTATGTATTGTCATTGGGCCTACTACAGGAGCCGTCAACAAAAACTATGTCTGCGCCTGGTATGGGAACGGGAGACATGTCAAGTCTGGGAGAAGTCTCAGCTTCAATGGAAGCAGCACAGTCATGTAGGTCGGGTGGTTCATCCTCAGGACCTTTCAAGCCTAAAAGGGCATTGAGAATGGGTGCAGGGCCAGAAGAACTAGCAGTGTACTTGATGGTAAGGGTAGGGTTACTCAAAAGGAGTACTTCATATCCACTAAGGCGTTGTGCTGACATGTGCTGTGTGTGCAAGCCTTTAAGTATTGCCAGGACATCATGTGTGGTGTGGAGTACTGTGATGTGGCCCAAAGTGAGGGTAGTGGCCATTTCTGCAACCATTGCACAGGCTGCCAAAGCCCTGAGGCAGGCAGGCATACCTTGCACAGACACTGGCATGACTTTGGAAAAAAAATGCACGGGGCGCAACTTCCCTCCATGAAACTGTGTGAGCACCCCCGCCATGGTTTTACAATTGTCCCTTGCATATAGATGGAAAGGTAGCACATAACTGGGGAGGCCAAGTGCCGGACTTTTTATCAACATACATTTTAAACTTTCATATGCAGTTAACATTTCTTGTGACCATTGTACAGTTTTAGGTTTGTCCTTCAGTGTGGCTTGTCTCAAAATGTTATCATAATAAGAGCAATCAGATATCCACTGTCTGCAGTAATTTACCATACCCAGGAAGGACAGTAGTTCCCTCTGGGTAGTTGGGGTGACCAGGCCCAATACAGACTGTATGCGTTGTGGACTGACTTTCCTCTCTCCCTGAGTGAGCACAAAACCTAAGTAATCAACATGCTTTTTACACCATTGCATTTTTATTTTGGACACCTTGTGTCCACATTCACAAAGCCAGTTTAGTAATGAAACACCATCCTCTCGGCAGGCCTCCTCAGTTTTACTACAGAGCAGCAGATCATCTGCATACTGTAGCAGGACTGAACCATGGTGAGGTTGCCAGGGCCTCAATGTGGCCTGGAGACAACAGGTGCGTCAATAATCTGCACCAGGTAAGTTGTTTACCCTCAAAAGAAAAGGCAAAAAGTAATTGTGTCTGTGAATCTACAGGTATGCTGAAAAAAAGGCATTCTTCAAATCAATTACAGAGAAGAACGCAGCATCTGCAGGGATTGCAGAAATGAGTGAGTTTACATCTGGAACAATTGGTGCAATCGGGACAATTGGCTGATTGATCGCTCTGAGATTCTGTACAAATCTTATACTGCCATCAGCTTTGGCAACAGGGTTCACAGGAGTACAGTATGGTGATACAATATGTCTGAGAATACCCTGTTGTAAGAATTGCTGTATCATGGGGCGGAGACCTTCTATCTTTTCTGGTGAGAGGGGATACTGCATAGGTCAGAACACAAAACACTGGTTGTTGCACCGCTGTCCACTAAAAAGGGAATTTTACTTCCATTTATAATAAGTGGCAGCAGAGGTGAATCTTTACTATGACGGGAGAGTTGAATAAAGGCTGGGATGCCCTCCTCCGGGCCCCGTCAGTGCGCGGGGTCTTTGGAATCTTCCCTGACTGCGGGGCCGGCTCTGTCTGTCAAAGCGTCCGGAGCTCTGATAGGCATGAGTGGGTGGGGAAATGAGTAAGCTTTCTGAGTTAAGCAAAGGTAAGCCAGCGTCATCTGTCCAGCAGTCCTTAAACCTTTTCCAAAACGCAGTAACAGACTATGAAGGTTTCTGTTTACAAGCCACAGCGACAGGCAAAAAAAAAGCACAGGCAAAGGAGCACGGGTTTTAAAGACCTCCTTCATATGTGTATAGCTGCGTCCTTTGCAAGCTTTGCGCAAATAAGATATACAGCCATCGAGGGTAATGGTGGGCTTGGGACAGTGTTTTACTATTATCTAAACTCTGGGTTATTGGTGCTAGGGATAGAGCTAGTGGACGCACCCTCCAGCAGTGAAGTTGGAGGCGATCCCATCTAGTGTGAAAGGGTTACTGCTGCCAAGAGATTTGTGTCTCTGAGCGCAGGATACATTGGAATGCAAGGGGGGAGGCGAGAGGGATTTTAAAAGATTTACAGTTCTCTGCAGTTTCGCTTCTGTGCTAAACTGACATTTTTTCTTAAATCTCCATATAGAAAGGGTAATTACTGCCTTCCCGTAGGAATGGGTCCTGTCCTGCTTTCTCTGTCCATCCCGCTAAATTATCCACCCATGGGTTAACTAAGTAATACTCTGAGGTAGAGTTACGGGCAACATACATCTTGCATGTCTCACCAGGGAGGGGCGGGGAATATGCAGGTTTTTTTACTCTGACTAGAGCCCATTGTCAGACAGTAATATAAATCAACAGTACAACTTTAAAGGAAAATATCTAAAATTTACAACTCTACTATACATGCATCAGCTAACCAGTTAATTAGTCATTGACAATATCACAATATTATCTGTATAGTGAGAACATGAAATCTTTTGACGGTACGATACTTACCATTCGTACAAGATGTCAGAAAAATACAGCGTTTTAGACAGGAAGCAAGAAAAGTGTTTGAGTAAAGATATCTGGCAGACGAAAACTTACCAGCCGTCTGGACCAAATATAAGAACTTATCTCACTACAAACATACAAGAATATAGACGATCAAATCGAGGTATTCTCTACGTTACGTATAGACCCCAGGTCTATTTTTAAGTATCCCAGATACTAACGTCTTTGGAGAATTGCGCTTGGACGCCTGGTCCTTTCTCAGACGTATCTTTAAGTCCCAGACATTAAAGATTCTATGGTATCCCTGATACCTGTTTTATGCTTTTACATAAAACTTCGTAATATTAAGTCCCGGACTTAAATATTACCTTGTCACGTGTTCCCGGAACACTGACACGGATTCAGCTTCAGTGTATGACCGCAATCCTGTATGGCAAAGACAGACAATAAATTCTCTATTTTTACCATTCAGGGACGATCACTGAATTCCGGACATAGCCCCCAGCTGAAAGGATTTGCCCTTATACCTTAACCCTCGATGTGATGGCCTCTTAGACGTCTGGAGTGTAAACTTTAACCACAAGGTACATGCACAACACAAGCAGTAAAAATTCACACTGTTTATTTAATAAATTACAGAGTACTATATAGAAAAGAAACATGGGTGTATACAATATGTGCAAGCATATGATTGGATAAATAGAAGTAGCATACGACATTACATGCAGGATATTTTAGTAACACACAGAAGTAACAGTTTTGATCTGGTATGTAATTGTCCTTGAAGATAAGACACACACAAGCCTTATATTATATGAACAGACAAAGGCATCTTGTAGAGAGTGCGTACGTGTCTATTCAAACACATAACAATTCATATAGCATGTTTAACCCTTCATTAGGGAGGTAGAAATATTCACTTTTACACTATACTTATTATAAGGAAATTGATCATATAAAAAGTAATATTTACAAAGACAGAAGAGGTAACCCTTCAAGTAGACACACTAAATAAACTACAGCTCCCAGCAGCCCTTAGCGCCGAAGCATTCCGGCCCTTAGGGCTGCTGGGAGCTGTAGTTTATTGAGTGCATCTTCCCTGTAATGCGGCGCATTGGGACACCGGCGCTAACAATAGTGACTGGCTGCTGTGCGAGTCTCCGGGAGAGCCACTGCCAAAGGGAGGACAGCAACTTAGCTGCTGACAGGAGGAGAAGTAGGATAAGCATTACCTGCCCCTCCCCCACTCACAGTACCTCCGGGCCCCATCCGCGGCACCCCCTCCAGCACCTGCGGTAGCTCCGCACCCCCTCCCCCACCCGCAGCAACCCCGCATCCACCCTTCCCGCCGCAACTGCCCCTCCCCCACTCGGGGCACCCCCGCAACTGCTCCTCCCCCACCCACGGTGGCTCTGGACTCCCACCTGTGGCACCACCGCATCAGCCCCTCCCCCACCTGCGGCACCACCGCAACCGCCCCTCCCCCGGCACCCCCCGGATCCCATCTGCGTCTTCCCCGCACCCGCCACTCCCCCAACCACAGCACCTACTAGGTGCTTCATCAGGCCCTGCGTGCGCTGTTCACCCCGTTGCAAGGGGCTTCCACCCCTTAACCATTGCACGCCCTTTGTCCTTGCAATATTTAACCACTCACACAATTATGACTGGAGGTAATACTCCATATAATAAAAATATTGCCTGCCACAAGGGTGTGCAAGGGTTAAGGGAGCGTAGCCCCTCACGACGGTGTGAAGAGCGCCCGTTGGGCGCGATGAATCACCTGGTATTCTTATTAAATACTCTGTTCTTTACATAGTTGAATGTGCTGACAACTAAATCACACAAAAATTATCAATGGAAATCAACTTTATTAACCCATGGAGGTCTGGATTTGGAGTCACCCTCAAAATTAAAGTGGGAAAAACACACTACAGGCTGATCCAACTTTGATGTAATGTCCTTAAAACAAGTCAAAATGAGGCTCAGTAGTGTGTGTGACCTCCATGTGCCTGTATGACCTCCCTACAATGCCTGGGCATGCTCCTGATGAGGTGGCGGATGGTCTCCTGAGGGATCTCCTCCCAGACCTGGACTAAAGCATCCGCCAACTCCTGGATAGTCTGTGGTGCAACGTGGTGTTGGTGGATGGAGCGAGACATGATGTCCCAGATGTGCTCAATTGGATTCAGGTCTGGGGAACGGACGGGCCAGTCCATGGCATCAATGCCTTCGTCTTGCAGGAACTGCTGACACACTCCAGCCACATGAGGTCTAGCACTGTCTTGCATTAGGAGGAACCCAGGGCCAACCGCACCAGCATATGGTCTCACAAGGGGTCTGAGGATCTCATCTCGGTACCTAATGGCAGTCAGGCTACCTCTGGTGAGCACATGGAGGGCTGTGTGGCCCCCCAAAGAAATGTCACCCCACACCATTACTGACCCACTGCCAAACCGGTCATGCTGGAGGATGTTGCAGGAAGCAGAACGTTCTCCTTAGCGTCTCCAGACTCTGTCACGTCTGTCACATGTGCTCAGTGAGAACCTGCTTTCATCTGTGAAGAGCACAGGGCGCCATTGGCGAATTTAATCTTGGTGTTTTCTGGCAAATGCCAAACGTCCTGCACGGTGTTGGGCTGTAAGCACAACCCCCACCTGTGGGCGTCGGGCCCTCATACCACCCTCATGGAGTCTGTTTCTGATCGTTTGAGTAGACACATGCACATTTGTGGCTTGCTGGAGGTCATTTTGCAGGGATCTAGCAGTGCTCCTCCTGTTCCTCCTTGCACAACGGCGGAGGTAGCGGTACTGCTGCTAGGTTGTTGCCCTCCTACGGCCTCCTCCACGTCTCCTGATGTACTGGCCTGTCTCCTGGTAGCGCCTCCATGCTCTGGACACTACGCTGACAGACACAGCAAACCTTCTTGCCACAGCTCGCATTGATGTGTCATCCTTGATGAACTGCACTACCTGAGCCACTTGTGTGGGTTGTAGGGAGGTCATACAGGCACGTGGAGGCCACACACACTACTGAGCCTCATTTTGACTTGTTTTAAGGACATTACATCAAAGTTGGATCAGCCTGTAGTGTGTTTTTCCACTTTAATTTTGAGGGTAACTCCAAATCCAGACCTCCATGGGTTAATAAATTTGATTTCCATTGATAATTTTTGTGTGATTTTGTTGTCAGCACATTCAACTATGTAAAGAACAAAGTATTTAATAAGAATATTTCATTCATTCAGATCTAGGATGTGTTATTTTAGTGTTCCCTTTATTTTTTTGAGCAGTGTATTATTGCTGTACATGACATGACTGCCGTTTCCACTTGTATCAGGGTTACTGTAGACACCAAACTGAGAAAATACGATGCAACCGCAAAATCAGCGCCTGCATTTAATTCAGGTGACCGGCAGTAATTGTGAACGCCTCTGCCCCTGATTGATAGGCAGATTCGTTTGTGGGGAGGCAACGCTCCATTTTCTAGGTGTAAGCTTATCGGCGCGAACGGGGGGGGGGGCGTGTCATCGGCATTTTCGGGGCAGCACGATCGCAATTTTTCAGCGTGATCGCAGTGAGTGGGTGGTGGGCTGTATGTTTTCATCTAGTGTCGGCTCTTGCAGGTTTTGAATTCCTTATAAGGGAACCGCATCCAGGACTCGGCGCAATTGCACTGCCTTTGCCACGATGTCTGCAATAAAGTGGAAATATGTTGAATTAATACAAAAATGAGTTGTGTATATTGGCAACTACATACTGTCACGGTCCGGCGGATCGGGTTCCGGGACCAGCGGTACTTACCTGTCCGGACGCTCTGGCGCGGTCCTTCCGGTGGGGGTGCGGGCTGCTGGCGAGGGGCACGACTTGCAGGCATATCTGGGAGGAGAGGCCTCAGAGGCAGCAGCAAACGTTTGTGCAGCTTCCAGCTGCAGAGGTATGGGATGGGCGTCGCCGCCTTGGAAGGATCAGCTAATCTAAAACACTCAGTCACCTGCAATGTTTGCAAAACCAATGGGAAACAGTCTGCAGGTATAAATCTGGGGATTTCTGGGTAAGAAATCGCCAGTGCAACGTCTCTCACACAGTACTGTGTGTGTGTGTGTGTGTGTGTCAATCTGCGCTCCACAGCCTTGAATCTACAGCATTCTGTTCCAGTTTCTCTGCAAGTTCCTAGAATTCCAGGCTTCTTCACTTCACTGACTGAATCCTCAGTTCTCAGCTCCAGCATAATCCTCTCAGAAGTCCTATGAAAAAGACTTTTATCCAGCCTGCCCGGTTTATCGTGTGGAAAGCTACCGACACCGAAACCCAAGCCACAACTCCGGATATTCAAGATCCAAGCCCCGTGACAGTTTGCACTGGCCCAATGGATCCGGATGGAGCGCAAGGTTCCGGTACGGACCTTCTACAGAGTATCGCTTCTCGTCTCGGGAGTCTGGAGGATTCCCAGCGTCAGTTGGCACAATTTTTTCAAGGTATATCTACTCCGCAAGATTCCATGCAGGTTGACATCGCCAACATGGCCACCAGTTGATGAACTGAACCTCAACAAGTTGCGCCTCCTCCAGTGCCGATGGTTGCGTCACCCTCTTCCTTACGCTTACCCACGCCCACCAAGTTCGACGGGAACCCGAAGATGTGTTGTGGGTTCTTGAATCAGTGTGAGATTCATTTCTCTCTGCAGCCTTTCAACTTCCCATCCCAGAAAGCTAAAGTTGCTTATATAGTATCTCTCCTGGCAGGCTCTGCTCTGGACTGGGTGTCGCCTCTGTGGGAAAGAGCCGATCCCCTACTTGATAATTACTCTGAATTCCTAGTCTCCTTCCGGAAGATTTTTGACGAACCCGGAAGGACCACATCGGCTTCTATTGAGATAATGCGTCTCCGGCAAGGGAACCGGACCGTCGGTCAGTACGCAGTACAGTTTCAGACCTATGCCTCTGAACTCCGGTGGAACAAGGAAGCATCAGTAGCCGCCTTCTGGAGTGGTCTAGCAGAGAAAATTAAGGATGAACTGGCTACTAGGGATTTACCACCCAAGTTGGACGATCTGATTTCCCTGTGTACCAAGGTGGATCTGCACTTCCGAGAGCGACAATTAGAAAAGAATCGAGGGAAACGTCCAAGATTCCGTCCTCTGCCACCTCCTTCTACCTCTCCACCTGAGGTGACTCAAGACGAGCCTATGCAAGTTAATAGGGCTCGCCTCACGCCTGAGGAACATCAAAGGAGACGCAGGGAGAACTTGTGTCTGTATTGTGGAGCTTCCGGCCACTTGGTGGCTTCCTGCACCCAGCGTCCGGGAAACTAGACCTCCTAACCAGCCGTGGAGACACTAGGTTAGGAGTGTTGAATTCGTCTCCATCTCACTCTGAACCAGCCTTTGAAGTTATCTTGACCTTGCCGCAGGGTCCTAAAAATTTCCATTCTCTTCTAGATTCGGGAGCCGCTGGGAATTTCGTCACAGCAGATGTGGTGCAGCAATTTCAGATACCTACAGTCAAGCTTCCTCATCCGATTTCTCTTTCCGATGTGTACGGTAGCAGAATATCCAGTGGAATTGTCACCCAACAGACTCTCCCTCTTCAGTTATGTGTAGGAGCACTCCATAAGGAGTTACTTAATTTCTTAGTTATTCCAAAGGCTACTCATGATATTGTTTTAGGGCTTCCTTGGCTCCAGAAGCACAACCCAAGAATTCATTGGGAAAATATGCAAGTTTTGGCTTGGGGAGAGACCTGTTCCCGTTCCTGTCTTCCTTGTATCAAACCTCTGAATAAATGCAACCTGGAATCTCATCCTCTAATTCCGCCTCAGTATTCTTCTTATTCCGATGTCTTTAGCAAGCAAGCAGCAGAGGTTCTTCCTCCTCACAGATCCTGGGACTGTCCTATTGATCTTCTACCTGGGAAAACACCTCCTAGGGGGCGAGTATACCCTCTCTCGGCTCCTGAGACAGAATCCATGTCGGAGTACATTAAGGAAAATCTGGCCAGAGGGTTCATCCGGCCTTCCACGTCCCTGGCCGGTGCAGGGTTTTACTTTGTACAGATAAAAGATGGAGGTCTTCGTCCTTGCATCGATTACCGGGGATTAAATGAAATAACAATCAAAAATCGTTACCCATTACCCCTGATCTCAGAGCTTTTTGATCGAGTTAAGGGTGCTTAAATCTTCTCCAAATTAGATCTCAGAGGAGCATATAATCTGATCCGGATTAGAGCGGGTGATGAGTGGAAAACGGCCTTTAACACTCGAGATGGGCATTTCGAGTATCAAGTTATGCCCTTCGGCCTTAGTAATGCGCCAGCTGTTTTCCAGAACTTTGTGAATGAAATCTTCAGAGATCTACTGTATAAATCGGTCGTAGTATACCTAGATGACATCTTAAATTTCTCGTCCTCTATGAAAGACCATCGTTTGCAAGTTCAAGAGGTGCTTAAGAGACTGTGGCAACACCAATTATACTGCAAGCTTGAAAAATGTGTTTTCGTACAGCCTTCTATGCCTTTCCTGGGGTACATAATTTCAGGCTCTGGGTTGGAGATGGACCCAGCCAAGGTACAAGCGATCCTCAATTGGCCCAAACCCAACACTCTTAAATCTATACAGCGATTCTTGGGCTTTGCAAACTTCTATCGAAGATTTATCAAGGGATTCTCTGCTATAGTGGCTCCTATCACCGCTCTTACCCGGAAGGAGGCTAATCCTAGGGAATGGTCACCAGCGGCTGAAGCAGCGTTCCTACACTTGAAACAGGCCTTCACTACGGCTCCGGTTCTAAGGCAACCTGATACCAACAAAGCCTTTGTATTGGAGGTTGACGCTTCTGCCGACGCTGTGGGAGCAGTCCTCTCCCAGAGGTCGGAGGATAACAAGTTGCATCCATGCGGATTCTTTTCAAAAAAATTTCTTCCAGCGGAGAGGAATTATACTATAGGGGAGCAAGAACTTTTGGCCGTAAAGTTAGCTCTAGAAGAGTGGCGGTATCTCTTGGAGGGAGCCAAATTCCCCATCTCTATTTTCACTGATCATAAGAACCTAATCTTCCTCAGGAATATCTAGTGTCTGAACCCTCGCTTAGCTCGGTGGGCTATGTTCTTCACCAGATTCAACTTTGTTCTTACTTTTAGACCCGGGGCTAAAAACCAAAAAGCAGATGCTCTCTCCCGGTCCTACTCCTCAGATGACTCTAAGGACTCACCTCCTCCTCAGCCGGTATTAGAGACTCAAAATTTTGCTTCGACTAAGATTCAACCCCCAGTGGGGAGGGTGTTCGTTCCTCTCTCTCTCCGGAAGAGGTTGTTATCCTGGGCTCATTCTTCACGGTTTTCCGGTCATGCTGGAGTCCACAAGACGACAGAATTTATTGAGCGCTTTTATTGGTGGCCTTCTTTAAAGTCTGATGTCTCTACCTTCATTGCCTCCTGTACCAAATGTGCACAACACAAGATCCTTCGAAAACGTCCCGTTGGGCAATTGTCTCCGTTAGCTGTTCCCAAGTTGCCTTGGACATATCTTTCTATGGACTTTGTCACAGATTTACCCGCCTCTAAAGGGTACACAACCATTTGGGTAGTTGTCGATCGCTTCTCCAAGATGGCTCGATTTGTACCCCTCAAGGGTCTTCCTTCGGCACCTGAATTAGCACAGCTCTTCATCTCAGAAATCTTCAGATTCCATGGTCTGCCAACCGAGATAGTTTCCGATCGCGGAGTCCAGTTCGTGGCCAGGTTTTGGAGAGCTCTCTGCACAGCTTTACAAATTCAACTAAAATTTTCGACAGCGTATCATCCTCAGACCAAAGGGAGCACGGAAAGAGTCAACCAGGATTTGGAGACCTTCCTCAGAATTCATGTCTCGTCCTCCCAGGATGACTGGTTCGAACATCTGCCATGGGCAGAATTTGCTCATAACAATTCCTACCACTCTTCCATAGGTCATACTCCCTTCTTCACAGTATATGGGTTACATCCCCGGGTTCCTCAGTTCTTTGCTCTACCCAATCTGGATCTCCCTGCAGTACCAAAAACTTTTAAGGAACTCTCCAGAATTTGGAAAATAGTTCATCAAAATCTACGAAAGACATCCATCCGTTATAAATTCTGGGCGGATAAGAAAAGAAGAATTGCACCTAAACTATCTGTAGGTGATCAAGTTTGGCTCTCAACTCGTAACTTGAGGTTACGTGTTCCATCTATGAAATTTGCTCCTCGCTACATCGGTCCCTTCCCAGTGGAACAGGTGATCAGCCCAGTAACTTACAAACTTAAGTTACCTTCCTATTTAAGAGTCTTCCCAACCTTCCATATCTTGCATCTAAAACCCCTAATTTTAAACAAGTTCTGCAAAATTCTTTCCCGTTCTCCAAGAGTGGTCACAGACCGCGGGGTCAAATTCGAGGTTAAGAAGGTCATTGATTCCCGGATGCGACACGGTCGTCTACAATATCTCCTGGACTGGAAGGGGTATGGTCCTGAAGAGCGTTCTTGGGAGGATCCATCAGATATACACGCCCCTGCGTTGCTTCACAAGTTTCATGAAGAGAATCCTAGCAAGCCTGGTGGCTGTCCAGTGGCCATCCCTAAAAGGGGGGGTAATGTCACGTTCCAGCGGATCGGGTTCCGGGACCAGTGGTACTTACCTGTCCGGACGCTCTGGCGCGGTCCCTCCGGTGGGGGTGCGGGCTGCTGGCGAGGGGCACGACATGCAGGCATATCTGGGAGGAGAGGTCTCAGAGGCAGCAGCAAACGTTTGTGCAGCTTCCAGCTGCAGAGGTATGGGATGGGCGTCGCCGCCTTGGAAGGATCAGCTAATCTAAAACACTCAGTCACCTGCAAGGTTTGCAAAACCAATGGGAAACAGTCTGCAGGTATAAATCTGGGGATTTCAGGGTAAGAAATCGCCAGTGCAACGTCTCTCACACAGTACTGTGTGTGTGTGTGTGTGTGTGTGTGTGTGTGTGTGTGTGTGTGTGTGTGTGTGTGTCAATCTGCGCTCCACAGCCTTGAATCTACAGCATTCTGTTCCAGTTTCTCTGCAAGTTCCTAGAATTCCAGGCTTCTTCACTTCACTGACTGAATCCTCAGTTCTCAGCTCCAGCATAATCCTCTCAGAAGTCCTATGAAAAAGACTTTTATCCAGCCTGCCCGGTTTATCGTGTGGAAAGCTACCGACACCGAAACCCAAGCCACAACTCCGGATATTCAAGATCCAAGCCCCGTGACACATACCTTGTGTACAGCTGGAGGAAGCGGAACCTTCTCCATGTCGAACATAACTTTCAGGAACTGATCCTACATTGAGGCGGAAAATAATCTCTACAGATTAAAATATTACATCTAAAAATATTGGCCCTCATTCCGAGTTGTTCGCTCACTAGCTGCTTTTAGCAGCATTGCAAACGCTAGGCCACCACCCTCTGGGAGAGTATTTTAGATTAGCAGAATAGCGAACGAAAGATTAGCAGAATTGCTACTAAATAATTCCTTGCAGTTTCTGAGTAGCTCCAAACCTACTCCTAGACTGCGATCACCTCAGTCCGTTTAGTTCCTGGTTTGACGTTACAAACACGCCCTGCGTTCGGCCAGCTACTCCCCCGTTTCTCCAGCCACTCCTGCGTTTTTACCTGACACGCCTGCGTTTTTTAGCACACTCCCTGAAAACGGGCAGTTTCCGCCCAGGAACACCCACTTCCTGTCAATCACACTACGATCACTCGAGCAATGAAAAAACGTCGCTCGCCCTTGTGTAAATCTACAAAGTTGTGTGTGAATGTACTTAGCGCATGCGCGCTGCGTACCATGCGCATGCGCATTTTTGCAGTTTTTTTACTTAATCGCTGCACTGCCAAAATCGGCAGCGAGCAAACAACTCGGAATGACCACCATTGTACTAATATATATATATATATATATATATATATATATATATATATTTATTTATTAATTTATTTTTACATTGTTTGTACTGTGGTCAAAATTGCCTGGAAATGCCTTGAAATTATGTTATTGGGGTTAATAATACTCTAGGAACAAAAAAAAACAATTGTTTGTCCTCCATATCTATCAACAAACATGAACCAAGTGGGGTACATCACACACTACAAATGTAGCAACGAGATGGTGCGAAAACAGTGATCGCTCGGGCGATCGCAAGGAGATTGACAGGAAGAGGGCGTTTGTGGGTGGCAACTGGCCGTTTTCAGGGAGTGTTTAAAAAAACGCAGGCGTTTCCAAGCTTTGGAAGGGAGGGTGTCTGACGTCAATTCCAGTCCCGGACAAGCTGAAGTGATCGCAGCAGCTAAGTAAGTCCTGGGATGAGCAGAGATTGCCCAAAAAGGGGAATTTAATACCTACCGGTAATTCCTTTTCTCGTAGTCCGTAGTGGATACTGGGAATTGAAGATTACCATGGGGTGTAGATCGGGTCCACTGGAGCCTGGCACTTTAAGAAATTAATAGTGTGTGCTGGCTCCTCCCCTCTATGCCCCTACTAGTCTAAGAAAACTGTGCCCGAGGAGATGGCATACTTTGAGAGTAGGATATAACACAAACAGCGGTAAGGTAACGAACCAACACACACAATAATAAAGATAGCAGAGCTAACCAGAACAGAGGAAAGCAACGCTATCTATAGAAGGATTGCAATGCTAACCAAACATGGAACAGGGAAAGTGACAGCAAACCCAACCAAGAACACTTACGACCAGATAAGCAGGAAACGAAGCACTGAGGCGGGCGCCCAGTATCCACTACGGACTACGAGAAAAGGAATTACCGGTAGGTATTAAATTCCCCTTTTCTCTAACCTCCTAGTGGATACTGGGAATTGAAGATTACCATGGGGATGTCCCAAAGTTCCCAGAACGGGTGGGAGAGTGCTGAGACCCCTGCAAAACCGCCTGACCAAACTGAAAGTCATCTCTGGGCAAGGTGTCAAACCTGTAGAACTTTACGAACGTGTTCGAACCACACCAAGTATCTGCCTGGCAGAACTGTAAGGCCGAGACACCCCGGACAGCCACCCAGGAAGAACCCATCTACCTTGTGGAGTGGGCCTGAATAGAACTCGGCAGCGGTAAGAGCTGCTGGAGTATAGGCTTGTTGAATAGTCAATGGACTACTTAGAGGCAGAGCAACCAATTTTAGTAGCATCAAAAAGGACAAAAAGCGAATCAGACTTCCTGTGACAAGCAGTCCTTTTGATGTAGATCTTCAAAGCCCTAACCACTGTCACGATCTGGGTAACTGGACGCCATTTTCTACCAGTTAGGTGTCTCCTGAGATTGGCTCAGCGTGCCAGGGCCGGGTTATAACTATGTTTTGTTTTACATGTCATGTGGTATTGCCCGCAGCGCTGGTTCAGCGGCCTTCTTAGTGTGTTCACTTAACTGTGGTATGGCGCTCTCAGTCCCGCCGCGGCCGTCACCGCCGCTCCCGTGGTCTTGCTGCATGGAAGCTGAGTGTGGCGTCCTCTGTGTGCCGCGCCCACCGCCGCCATCCCTGTGGCCGCTGTGCGTGTGTGGGAGAGTGTGGAGCCTCTGCTGCTCTGTCTGAATGACATCACAGTAAAAAATCGGTACCGTCTGCCGCTTATCACCGAGCTATTTGACAGCATCAGTGGAGCCACTATCTTTACAAAGTTAGATTTGAGGGGTTCTTATAATCTCATCCGAATCCGGAAGGGTAACAAGTGGAAGACCGCTTTTAACACCCGTGACGGACATTACGAGTACCTCGTCATGCCTTTCGGACTCAGCAATGCTCCAGCGGTATTCCAACACTTCGTGAATTAAATCTTCAGAGACATTCTCTATTGTCATGTTGTGGTTTAAATCGATGATATCCTTATCTTTGCGAATGATCTGGAGGAACATCGGTTCTGGGTGAAAGAGGTTTTGTCCCGTCTTCGTACCAATCATCTGTATTGCAAACTGGAAAAATGCATCTTTGAAGTTAAATCCATCCCGTTCCTGGGGTACATTGTATCCGGTTCCGGTCTGGAGATGGACCCTGAGAAACTTCAAGCAATCCAAGATTGGCCGATTCCTGTAACCCTCAAGGGCATCCAGAAAATGCAATTCCTCTGTAGGTACTGCTTTCTTATCTGGAATATTGAGAACCTCCCTAATAGCAAAAATTATGGCCTCAACTCCAGGGGACAGTGAATTATCCTGGTCCACCCCTAACTCATCCTCATCTATTTCTGGTTATTTAGAATCCGAGTCAGACTGCAATATCTGTGGGAGAGTGCATTTATGAGAGACCACCAGGGGGGTCTGAGGAGCCTGTCTGTAGCCAGGAGCAGTTAACATGAACATGTCGATACAGGATTTGCCTTTCCTGTTTAGCCATAGCCAACTCTGAATTTATGTTTGCAATGATATTTTTAAAAGCATCCATCCACTCAGGTTCCTGCACATCACTACCCTGCAGTGGCGGATCCAGCAGGGGGCGATGAGGGCGATCGCCCCCCCCCCCCCCCCGTTACTCAGCGACCCAGACCTGCCCACTTGTTCCTGCAGGCAGCAGAGGTGGGGGATGCTGAGTGCGATGGCCGGGATCTTGCTGCATTGACAGGGCAACTGAGACGGCGCTGGGCGGTACCACCCAGTGTGCCCCAGCTACCAGTGGTAGCAGCAGCACAACTCCCCGCACCACAGCCTAGTTCGCTCCTTCAGCTACGGAGGAGCTGCCGCCACCACTATGTCTGGCGGATCAGGAACCGCAAGGACGCACAACAGGTGAGGGGCGGGGAGAGGAGGGGAAGGCGATTGGCTGGTGTGGAGAGATCGGTTGGAGTTCTGTCCTGCGGCAGATGGAGGAGCGCTGGGTGGACGGGACTCTACTGTATCTTATTGTGTCTGTGTATGTACTGTATGGTACATCACTAGTGTCTATGTGCATGGAGTGTTAAGAGGGGTTGTGTATGCTGTGTATCACTAGTGTGTGTGTTAGTAGTGTATGTATGGTGTATCACTAGTGTGTGTGTGTGTGTGTGTGTTGGTAGTGTATGTATGGTGCATCACTAGTATCTGTGTGTGTTAGTAGTGTATGTATGGTGTGTCACTAGTGTGTGTGTGTGTGTGTGTGTGTGTGTTAGTAGTGTATGTATGGGGTATCACCAGTGTCTGTGTGTGTGTGTGTGTGTGTGTGTGTGTGTGTGTGTGTGTGTGTGTGTGTGTGTGTTAGTAGTGTATGTATGGTGTATCACTAGTGTGTGTGTGTGTGTGTGTGTGTGTGTGTTAGTAGTGTATTTATGGTGTATCACTATGGCCTAGCGAACTGGACTGGAAGGGGGAGGAGTCCAGATTAATTTTAAAACCGCCCCCCCTATAGGGGAGGTCTAGATCCGCCCCTGCTACCCTGTGAAGGTAGTGAGCATTGGGTACACATAAGTGATCCCTGTGAGGAAGGTGTAAACCTAAGCCTTGCATGAAGCACACACAGACTTATTAATAGACATGCTTTTACAGAAAACACAGAGTTAAGAATGAAACAGTGCAGTATTATAGAGACAGCACACTTATTCCAGACAACCCTGAATGGAGTGACACAGAGAGGAGTTTGGACCTGCACACAATACCGCAGTCAGAGCAGCGCCCCGCCAGGTATATATTATGTGTAATGTATCTCACAGTGGTGAAATCGCTGACACTGTGCTCCCCCCTTCACTATAACCCCCTAGTACCAGTTATCATTGGTGATTCAGTGGGTCCTGTGGAGGAGCAGTCTCCGCATGCAGCTTGTACAGCAGCTGCAGCAGGAAATGGTGCCTCAGAGCTGCTGGTCCCGCTCTCTGGGAAGCCCCACCACCTTAATGACGCGCGGCCCCTCTGATTTATTTATACTGGTGTCTCCGTTATAATCAAACAGCGCAACCCCCTTTTTCCATCTAATCGCCAGTGTGGGTACTCAGCGGGCACCTCAGCCCGTAGCTGGGTGATCACTATCCCTTCATGCCGCCATTTGCTTCAGGGACCCCGCTAACTTGGGCCCCGGAGTATGGCTCACCGCACCGCGTCTTCGGCATCTGTTAGGGGTGGCGGAATGCTTCCGGCGTGGGCTCAGACCCGAGTGGTTTGAGAAACATCACCTCAGGAGCTTAGTGTCCTGTAAGCGGGGATACGAACCATTAACTTTGAGGAAGTTGGTTCGGTCCCCCCCTAAGTGCCACGACGCAGGCAGACTGGTTGCCAACCAGTGTGCCTGAAAATAACAAACTAAGATACATTTCTGAAGGAAACTCTCTGGAGAGCAACAGAATGCACCCGGCTCCTTGGGCACATTTTTCTAAACTGAGTCTGTAAGAGGGGCATAGAGGGGAGGAGCCAGCACACACTATTAATTTCTTAAAGTGCCAGGCTCCAGTGGACCCGATCTATACCCCATGGTAATTTTCAATTCCCCAGTATCCACTAGGACGTTAGAGAAAACAGTTTACGCAGCTCTGCTACACATGAGTTCGCACACTTGCACAGCTAAAAGCCACTTTCCCTGTAGGCAGCGACTATCTGATCGCAGGACAGCAAAAATCGCTGCCCAGTGATCTGATCTGAATTACCCCCATTATTTATTATTTATTTATTACCAGTTATTTATATAGTGAAACATATTCCACAGCGCTTTACAGAGAATATTTGCCCATTCACATCTGTCCCTGCCCCAGTGGAGCTTACAATCTATATTCCCTATAACATGTACACACAGACACATTCACACTAGGGTTAATTTTGTTGGGATACAATTAACCTACCAGTATATTTTTGGATTGTGGGAGGAAACAGGAGTACCGGGAGGAAACCCACGTAAGTACGGGGAGAATATACAAACTCCACACAGTTAGAGCCATGGTGGGAATCGAATCCAAGGCCTCAGTGTTGTGAGGTAGTAATGCCAACCATTACACCAGCCGTACTGCCCTGATTACAAGATAAAAATGAATAATAAAATAATTGTAGGTATATGTTGTTCAGTTTAAAAATCATGTAGTTATGAAAAAATAAAAAAAGTTATAATAGTATAATATAATAGTTACAGTATATAGTATAGTATAATAGTTATAATAGTATAACTGTTATGGTTATAAAAAATGGTGGTTATTTATTTATGGTTAAAGTTATGGTTAAAAAATGTTGGTATTTGTGGGAATATGGTTTCATTTTTGTTATTTTTTGTGTTTATTCAATAAAGTTTTTATTTTTAATAAAAACACGTGTGATCACATTAATGGTACACATTTGGGGAACATTAGCAGAGGAAAAGATGGGCATTAGCGGGGAAAAACACTTTGGGCCTGCATAAATAAAAGGTACACATTTGGGGTACATAAATATATAATATGTACTGGTGTACACTATATACATTAGGTACATTGGTGAACAGCATGACAGTATACATTGGTGGACAGCATGACAGTATACATTGGTGGACAGCAGAACCTTCTTTTTATCTACAAATCCGAGCAGGATAACAAGCTGGCTCCGATGCCGCTCTCCTGTCGTTTGCTGTGTGGGTGGGTGGGAGTGTCCAGAAAAATGCCACTCAAGTGAAAACAAGCGAGAAATCGTATGCGATATATCGCAGATGCTAAAAAACTAGCCGCGATGTGCACCTGATGGTTGCGATTCTGATTTATCTTATGTGCACCACGTCCGACCACCAGCTCCTGCAATTTGGCCAGTTTTCATCCAATTTCCTGGCCCAATCCGTCGGAATCGGGTGAAAAGAGGCCATATTGGACGGGTGTATGGCCAGCTTTACAGCCCAATCATGCTTACATAAACTGTGTAACCAATCATACAGGAAGAAACAGATATATGTCATAGGATAAATGTGCCAGTTCACAGCTGAGGAGAAATGCGTCAGCTCAAAACCTCATTTCAGTCGTAATGAACGTAATAAAGAAATTCAGCAAATTGTTTAAAAGAAAATCTACTAGCTAATCCAAACTATCTATTTTGACTGGAACAATACAGACGTTTTCTCAATGAAAGGTTAAAAATTTGTTTGCTACAGATGGGTCCACGGTTATCTTGACTAGGTTTCTGCGCCTAGGCACAACATGACTTATTAGCGTAAACCCTTCATCTATTGTTTTCAACTGCAATGCAATACAGAGAACAATACAGCAGGGGATTAAGTCATTACAGCAGGGTATTAAGTCCGACTGGCCAGTCTCAGTTAATCCTATTAAAGGTCAAGATAAATGTGGACCCATCTGTACTTATAGAAACCTTTTACCCCACCCGACTGTCCTGATTCACAGCGGGACAGTCCCAATTTGAGTAGATTGTCCCGCTGTGGTGACAGGACATTTCACCTGACTGCTGGAACTCTTTGGAGGTGCCCTGTGCACCTGCCCCTGGGATGTGTAAAGGGGTAATTTTGGGGATAGGCAATAGGGGAGCGGCAGGGCAGCCGAACACTTCAGAAGCACTAGGCGTGGCCATAGGGTGATGTAGCCATGCTGAAACATGGAGTTCCAATGCACGCTATTGTGTGGGGTGCTCATATTGTCCTGACTTATACGAGGACATGGCTAGGGTATAAGTACTGGCGTATGTTGTTAATCCCCCTGCCCTTGCTAAGCGGTAGTGCTAAAGATCTAAACAGCAAAGCTAATTTCATTACATGTTTTATTCCTGGGGGAAAAAAATATAGAGGATTACTTAATGTTGGCGGTTTCCCAAACAGAGCTTGTGCTTCTTCTAATTCTGTCCTGGCAGCTTTACAAAGCCTTCATTGTGTAGAGGACTGAGAGCCGGAGGGTCCCTTCCACACTAGTCAATGATGACTGGAAAAGCAAATAGGTCATTAATATTCCTCACAGGTCACTGTGAGTGCCAAGAGGCTGAAGACTTTCACTTCTCACCCAGTTCTCCAACCATGGAATCGTATCTCTGCACTAACTTGATGACATTTTTTTTGCATACAAGAGATGGAATTTATCCTCATTTTACAGAGACAGTAAGAGATTTATCAAAGAGGATTTTTGACACTTTCATTAGTAAGACCACTATAAGACATTACTGGACCCCATGCAAAGATATTTTTTTTACCAATATACCCTTTTCCTTAGTATTGCGTCTCTATAACATAATTCGTTTGTGATCAGTCCATTTAAATGGTCAATTTAATTTGTAATCTCAACCCTTGTCCCCCTGGTCCAGCCTCCCGAATCCTTGGTATCCTCAACAGCCACTCCCTTGACTTGGTCTTCTCTCACCTCTGCACTCGGGCTTCATCAATACTACCATCACTCTCATTGACCACCACCTCTTCTGCTTCAGATTTCCCTTCCCCCTACCCATACTCCCTCCCTTAATACCTTTCCCACTAGGTGGAGACGTGCTCTGGATCCTACTAGATTATCCTATTCCCCATTGCTACCCTCTCCATTCCAGTCTTTCTATGACCATGTCTACACCACTGTCCTTGACACACCATTCCTCTCACCCCACTCCTCCTTCCACAGTTCTCTTTGCAACCCACTTTACCTTCAAAATTGAGTTTATCCATCATGACTTTTCTCTATTCTTATACTCCTTAACTTGACAGCAGAATTTGCACCGTTGACCCACCTGTACATCTTCAGGCTCTGTGACTGCCTTCCTGGTTCACCTTCTATTTGTTAACTACTCTTTCTCTGTCTCCCCACCCACCTCTGCCTCTCCTCTGATTCATCATCATGTGAGGGTCTTTCAAGGATCTGTCCTTAGCTCCCTTCTTTTCTCCATCTACATCTCCTTCCTCAGTGAAATCATCAGCTCATTTGGCCTCTGCTTACTTCCCTGTATTGCTTACCTCACCCATTGTAGCCTATGTATTGCACCCAAGATGGCTGCTCTGCTGGAACTCTTGTGGGTAGGATGAACACTGCATGGATATGACAAGTTTCTAAGCATCCCTCAAACACTTTAGTAATCTGTTGCTTTCCAATTATGTGTCATCTCT
Organism: Pseudophryne corroboree; assembly: GCF_028390025.1. Taxonomy (NCBI): domain Eukaryota; kingdom Metazoa; phylum Chordata; class Amphibia; order Anura; family Myobatrachidae; genus Pseudophryne; species Pseudophryne corroboree. Next base: position 1,200,550,790 of record NC_086444.1, on the reverse strand, counting down.
TTCAGGCATTTGCCTATTCCACCCAGTTTAGCCTATGTAGTGTGCACAAGACGGCTGCCTCAACTGGCACTTATGGGTAGGTAAATAATCATTGGAGTAAACCAAAATGGCTGCATCAGCCCTGTATTATGTTCAATGATCTCTGTATTTCCTGCACATCTAAACCTCTGTATAATGTTCAGGATTTCTGTAAGACGCCTGGAGAAAAGAGCTAGATAAATACAAATATAACTATTATTATTCTGTCCATCTCTCAGGGTAGGATAGCCATGGAAGTGTATGAAAGTGTGTGAGATGACTTTGGACAAGGCTGGGCACCACTGGAGGAGAACACTGATAACTGACGGGCCAGTCTGGCTCTGCTTGAAACCACGATTTTGGCTTTTTCATTTCCGACCTGGATAAAAACAATCTCTAGGTGGACCGGGCAGACAACCGTTCTGAGATCTGCTAGTTGGTGGACTATGACTGGGCTACCACTGGTATGCTCTGCTTAAATAAAAAGCCTGAGATGGAAATGAAATGCGCCTTAGTCCTGTTGAGACCTATACAGAGTTGCACGTACGTCAACAGCAGTTGCACCTGCATTACATGCATCGAGCAATGCAAAGCAGTCAGTGCGTCCTTTGCACCAACCGTATCCTTAGTGCATGAGAACCGTCTGAAAAGAGACAGATTTCTGCGTAAACACAACTCTTCTTAGGCTCTTAGCCCGCAATACGCCCTCGGCTCAAACACGCCCTTGCTAAACATTGCCTACATGCGAATGCCTTATTCCCAACTCGCTATGCCTCATCAATCAGGAGTGGAGATGAGTCAGCGTCTTTAAATAACTCAGGGCCGTAGATGCGATCAGCTGAAGAACGTGCGCAGCAAGGAAACACGCCAAACCGTTATAGATGCAAATATACACCAGCCACTGGCACAGTCTTGTTATTTATATATTTTTATGCCATCTATTGTTTTCAAAAAATAAGAATAGTTTCTAACTGACCTTTACCAAGAATACCACCAACAAAGACCAGATACTGTCGCCAAGTGATTCACAAGTATCACATATATAGAGAGACATTGGTGCTGCAGTTTTATACAAAGCAAATGACTTTGATCTTTCAGCACAGGGTTATAAAGGAAGGCTGGATAACAAACTTACAAAGCAGATAGGATATTGGATGTTGAGTTTATGACTTAACCTTTCCGTACAGATTAATGGCACAAATGTCGTCACTGAGATATCACTGCTGTCTGCACCACTGCTGCATTACCAGCTGAATGTGGCACAGAAGACTAGAGCAAGTACTGTGCCTCCTATGGGTGTGGTATGTTAGAATGACTCCTATCATGTAGATATGCATCTGGTTGACACGAGAATGTTGACTTGGTTGCAATGTCAGTATGCTTAGAACGTTGACAGGAATCATACTGACATTCACCATGTCTACACATTTGACATGTCGACACGATATCATATCAAAATAAACTCACTGGTGGCCCAGCAGTCACAAACCCGGTCTGGACAGCTGCAGTGTTGCCAGCGCAGCTTCCGGTGCAGACCTCTGAGGGAGATTTTGGGAGTATTTTGGTTCTATCCCTTTTGCCCCTAATGCCTAATGCTGGGTACACACTGGCCGATATATCGCTGGTCTGTCGGCCAGTGTGTACCAACGATATGTCCGTGAACACCGTCGTTCACAGACATATCGCGTCGGCCCTGCAGCACAGCCGACGGGCAATATATCTAACAATACATTGGTGCATCGCTGTGTGTGTACGGGCGACCAGCCGACACTTGCTGCAGCAGCCGGCGGTGATTGACAAATGAACTGGGCGGGCGCATGTAAACGCCCGCCCAGTTTGTGACGCCAGTCCCGACGCATCGGGCAGTGTGTATGCTTAACACACTGCCTGGTCCCTCCATAGATATATTTACAGATCAATTGATCTGCAGATATATCTGTTAGTGTACCCAGCATAACTCTAAATTCCCCTCCCACAGTCTAAGGAGTGCGCTACTGCACATACTCCAGTATTCTGTTCTCCAGGGAGGCTCCATGTCCTATCCCAAGATGGCAGCCGATATCGGCACTGAGCATGTGCAGGAGCCATATTGAGACTATGAGTTGGACTGATGTGAAACTGTGTTAGAGCATTAAAATATTATTATCATTATTATTATTATTATTATTATTATTACTAGTATTATTATCATTATTAATCTATTTTATCTAGTATGTTTTTATTTACAAGAAATAATGAGCAGGACGTACTAACCTATGGCGGTACATTCCGCCACACTTCGCATTGATACTAATAGCATATACTGTATGTACTAACATATGCGATTAGTATCACAAAGGACAGGTCTTCCAATTAGAGCTGCCATTCGCGATGCCAGGACTTCTGGGTTTCGGCCCTGGGAGTACCTCTGGGGTACTGGGAGGGATACGGGGGTACTGGAAGGGATACAAATGGATCCCTCACAGGAAGAAAGCTTGAAGAAGCCCTCAGGGTATGCTGGGAGGGATCCGTATTGGATCCCTCTCAGGGAGATGAGAAAACTGGTGGGCAGTAGCCTCCGCACAGAAGCCCCGGTGTGCTGCTAGGCTATCCCTGTAATGACTGTTATATTTTCTGTCAGCTGCTTGTCAGTGTTGTTATAATCAGCCAATCACTAGGCTGTGAGCATGACCTATGCATTACCTCCTATGATGTCATCATTACCTCACACAGTGCAGATGTGGCAGCTCTAGAGCCAGATGCTTAGTCCGCTGCTGAACCATTGGGGGCTGGGGCCTGCACACGATCTCCAGCAAGGTAAGCCTGACAGCAGCAGCCATTTAACCTGTCACTATCCGTGTAAATCATTTGCGATCATTTATTATTATTATTAATCACATTGATTTATTGATATTAGACTTATATTACACTGGGCTAAATGCATCATCGCTTGGAAAGTGATAAAATGGAGAGTGAAAAAGTACCAGCCAATCACCTCCTAACTTTCATGTCACAGGCTGTGTTTGAAAAATGGCAGTTAGGAGCTGATTGGCTGGTAATTTTTACTCTCCATTTTATCACTTTCCAAGTGATGATGCATCTAGCTCTCCGTATTTAATTCTGCTTCTTATATGGAAGACAAGTCGAGTCTTCTTTAATTTGTCAGGGTCTTAGGAATATATTTAAATATTTAAGACGGCGATAATATTAAACGTCCCCATATTATTCAATATTATTGCCGATTTAAATTCCCAAGACAAAACTGATGAAAAGCGATGGTTTTAAAAACGCACATCTTAGTACATATACACCTTAGGGCAGTGACTCCCAGACTGGGTGCGGCGGGCAATTGCACAGGGCTACCATGGGTACTGGGTTGTCATTCCAAGACCAAATCAAAGTATTTGTGGTCCAAACCCAGAGCTGGTGGTGGCGGCCAATCATAAGATAAGTGCACAAACAGAATCGCAGCCCTATTCACCATCACCACATACTGTAACTCAACCTAATTTACTTCATTTAATAAGTACTGTAAGTAAATGTAATAATTTGTTGCAGAATTTCTCAGTAAGAACCTTTTTACCTAGGAGTGCGATGAAATTAATTCTGGGCGCTGAGGTTCAAAACAGGCAAGCACTTACTTAGAGTAATACTCAAGTAAAAAAAAAAAATGCTAATAATTTAATATTGCATACTCTCAGTATCATTCTCACCCCATTCTAGTTGCAGATGCCGGCAGCGGGGCGAGCGAATTAATATTCCGACAGCGGCATCCAGAGCCGGCCTTAGGCATAGGCAAACTAGCTTAGGGGCACCAGCAGCTTCTGCTGATTAAAATGATATGCGGCATGCCTATATTCTGTGTGTGACTGAGACTGTATCTGCATACAAAATACTACATTGCAGTGTATTCCTGGAAATCACTGTAATGTAGCATTTCGTATGCAGATACAGCCGCAGTTGCACACAGAATATAGGCATGCTGCATATTATTTTAATCAGCAGAAGCTGCTTGTTCATCCTAGCCACATAGTAATGCAAATAAGATGCATTTTCATAAACAAAAGGCGCCAGACGTTAGCAGAGCTGCCAGATGACTCATGCCAGGCATCTCCTGCAGAACTAGCGGCGGTGCTAGGGGGCACCAGCCAAAATCTTGCCTAGGGCATCATATTGGTTAGGGCTGGCTCTGGCGGCATCCCACCCACCCGCCAGAATGCCGGCAGCGGGACGAGTGCTAAGAGTCCTATTGCGGGCTCGCGATCGCCACAGGATCTATTCCCACTCTATGGGGGACATTTACTAAGCAGTGATAAGAGTGGAGAAGTGAGCCAGTAGAGAAGTTGCCCCATCAACCAATCAGCAGCTCTGTATAATTTTATAGTATGCAAATTATAGATGTTACTTCAGTGCTGATTGGTTGCCATGGGCAACTTCTCCACTGGCTCACTTCTCCGCTCTTATCACTGCTTAGTAAATGTCCCCCTATGGGTGTTGTGGACACCCACGAGTGGGAATAGCCCTGGTGCACCAGGATTCTGGCTGTCGCCATTTTCTGCTGTCGGGATTTCAGCGTCGGTATCCTGAACGCCGGGATCCCCACAGGCGGCATTTTAACTGTATCCCCTAGTTGCAGTACATGCCAAAGAAACTCTTACAAATCTTAGAGGTCTATTTACTAAGCCTTGGATAGAGATAAAGTAGACGGCGATAAAGGCCCTCATTCCGAGTTGATCGCTAGCTGCCGTTGTTCGCTGCGTAGCGATCAGTTAAAAAAACAGTAAAACTGCGCATGCATATGCGCTTTCAGTCGCACTGGCGAACGCAGAGGGAGATTCACAGAAAGTGGGAGTTTCTGGGTGGCAACTGACCGTTTTCTGGGGGTGTTTGGAAAAACGCAGGCGTGGCCGGGGGTTTGCTGGGCGGGTATCTGCTGCTTTGATCTAAACCTCAACTATTAAGTTAAGACATTTTACTCCTCTCTTTTTTGAATTTTTGACTTTTTATTCCTATATATTTTTATATCCTATTTTTTTTGTGTTTTTATGTTATTTGTAATTTTTTAAGCGTGTTACTTATCCCCTTGTGCATGTTATTTTTACTGTATCAACTTCCATTTTTTACTCGGTTTTGTTTTAGTGCTCCACAGTCTAATAAATTTTATTTTTTATGTAACTGCCTATTCTTTGCATTTGATTGGCACCAGCCGTCGCCTTTACTACCTCATTTTTTGTGCACATATATATATATATATTATATATTAGTGATGAGCGGGTTCGGTTCCTCGGGATCCGAACCCCCCCGAATTTCACCCATTTTACACGGTTCCGAGGCAGACTCGGATCTTCCCGCCTTGCTCGGTTAACCAGAACGTGCCCGCACGTCATCATCCCGCTGTCGGATTCTCGCGAGATTCATATTTTATATAAGGAGCCGCGCGTCGCCGCCATTTTCACTCGTGCATTGGAGATGATAGCGAGAGGACGTGCAGCGTTCTCTCAGTTTCTGTGTTTAGTGTGCTGCAAATATCTGTGCTCAGTGTGCTGCAAATATCTGTGCTCAGTGTGCTTGCAAATATCTGTGCTCAGTGTGCTGCAAATATCTACGTTCTCTGCCTGAAAAACGCTCCATATCTGTGCTGCATTGTAGTATATAGTAGGAGGACAGTGCAGAATTTTGCTGACCACCAGTATATATATATAGCAGTACGGTACAGTAGTCCACTGCCCTACCTACCTCTGTGTCGTCAAGTATACTATTCCTCCATACCTGTGCTGCATTTTAGTTGTGCGCAGTATATACTGTAGTAGGAGGGGACAGTGCAGAATGTTGCTGTGACCACCAGTATATAATATATAGCAGTACGGTACAGTAGTCCACTGCTCTACCTACCTCTGTGTCGTCAAGTATACTATGCATCCATACCTGTGCTGCATTTTAGTTGTGTGCAGTATATAGTAGGAAGGAACAGTGCAGAATGTTGCTGTGACCACCAGTATATAATATATAGCAGTACGGTACAGTAGTCCACTGCTCTACCTCTGTGTCGTTAAGCATACTACAAAAGTTCAGTAAAATGACCCAAAAATCAAAATTAAAAGCGTCTGATGAGAAGCGTAAACTTGCCAATATGCCATTTACGACATGGAGTGGCAAGGAACGGCTGAGGCCCTGGCCTATGTTCATGGCTAGTGGTTCAGATTCACATGAGGATGGAAGCACTCATCCTCTCGCTAGAAAACTGCAGTGCCACTTGGGTCGCTAAGCTTAGCCATCCAGTGACCTTGGTGCAAATTTTAGGACTAAAAATAAAATTGTGAGGTGTGAGGTGTGAGGTGTTCAGAATAGACTGGAGTGGAAATTATGGTTATTGAGGTTAATAATACTATGGGATCAAAATGATCCCCAAATTCTATGATTTAAGCTGTTTTTGAGGGGTTTTTTTGTAAAAAAAAACACCCGAATCCAAAACTAGTGATGAGCGGGTTCGGTTCCTCTGAATCCGAACCCGCCCGAACTTCAGCTTTTTTCCACGGGTCCGAGCAGGCTCGGATCCTCCCGCCTTGCTCGGTTAACCCGAGCACGCCCGAACGTCATCATCCCGCTGTCGGATTCTCGCGAGACTCGGATTCTATATAAGGAGCCGCGCGTCGCCGCCATTTTCACACGTGCATTGAGAGTCATAGGGAGAGGACGTGGCTGGCGTCCTCTCCGTTTAGAGAAGAGAGAGACACAGTATTTTGGGGAGCATTATTAGGAGGAGTACTACTATACTGTATACTACTATACTACTTGCTGAAGTGATATTTATAGAGTCATAGGGAGAGGACGTGGCTGGCGTCCTCTCCGTTTAGAGAAGAGAGAGACACAGTATTTTGGGGAGCATTATTAGGAGGAGTACTACTATACTGTATACTACTCTACTACTTGCTGAAGTGATATTTATAGAGTCATAGGGAGAGGACGTGGCTGGCGTCCTCTCCGTTTAGAGAAGAGAGAGACACAGTATTTTGGGGAGCATTATTAGGAGGAGTACTACTATACTGTATACTACTCTACTACTTGCTGAAGTGATATTTATAGAGTCATAGGGAGAGGACGTGGCTGGCGTCCTCTCCGTTTAGAGAAGAGAGAGACACAGTATACTATTTTGGGGAGCATTATTAGGAGGAGTACTACTATACTGTATACTACTCTACTACTTGCTGAAGTGATATTTATAGAGTCATAGGGAGAGGACGTGGCTGGCGTCCTCTCCGTTTAGAGAAGAGAGAGACACAGTATTTTGGGGAGCATTATTAGGAGGAGTACTACTATACTGTATACTACTATACTACTTGCTGAAGTGATATTTATAGAGTCATAGGGAGAGGACGTGGCTGGCGTCCTCTCCGTTTAGAGAAGAGAGAGACACAGTATACTATTTTGGGGAGCATTATTAGGAGGAGTACTACTATACTGTATACTACTATACTACTTGCTGAAGTGATATTTATAGAGTCATAGGAAGAGGACGTGGCTGGCGTCCTCTCCGTTTAGAGAAGAGAGAGACACAGTATTTTGGGGAGCATTATTAGGAGGAGTACTACTATACTGTATACTACTCTACTACTTGCTGAAGTGATATTTATAGAGTCATAGGGAGAGGACGTGGCTGGCGTCCTCTCCATTTAGAGAAGAGAGAGACACAGTATTTTGGGGAGCATTATTAGGAGGAGTACTACTATACTGTATACTACTCTACTACTTGCTGAAGTGATATTTATAGAGTCATAGGGAGAGGACGTGGCTGGCGTCCTCTCCGTTTAGAGAAGAGAGAGACACAGTATACTATTTTGGGGAGCATTATTAGGAGGAGTACTACTATACTGTATACTACTCTACTACTTGCTGAAGTGATATTTATAGAGTCATAGGGAGAGGACGTGGCTGGCGTCCTCTCCGTTTAGAGAAGAGAGAGACACAGTATTTTGGGGAGCATTATTAGGAGGAGTACTACTATACTGTATACTACTCTACTACTTGCTGAAGTGATATTTATAGAGTCATAGGGAGAGGACGTGGCTGGCGTCCTCTCCGTTTAGAGAAGAGAGAGACACAGTATACTATTTTGGGGAGCATTATTAGGAGGAGTACTACTATACTGTATACTACTCTACTACTTGCTGAAGTGATATTTATAGAGTCATAGGGAGAGGACGTGGCTGGCGTCCTCTCCGTTTAGAGAAGAGAGAGACACAGTATTTTGGGGAGCATTATTAGGAGGAGTACTACTATACTGTATACTACTATACTACTTGCTGAAGTGATATTTATAGAGTCATAGGGAGAGGACGTGGCTGGCGTCCTCTCCGTTTAGAGAAGAGAGAGACACAGTATACTATTTTGGGGAGCATTATTAGGAGGAGTACTACTATACTGTATACTACTATACTACTTGCTGAAGTGATATTTATAGAGTCATAGGGAGAGGACGTGGCTGGCGTCCTCTCCGTTTAGAGAAGAGAGAGACACAGTATTTTGGGGAGCATTATTAGGAGGAGTACTACTATACTGTATACTACTCAGACACAGTATTTTGGGGAGCATTATTAGGAGGAGTACTACTATACTGTATACTACTCTACTACTTGCTGAAGTGATATTTATAGAGTCATAGGGAGAGGACGTGGCTGGCGTCCTCTCCGTTTAGAGAAGAGAGAGACACAGTATTTTGGGGAGCATTATTAGGAGGAGTACTACTATACTGTATACTACTCAGACACAGTATTTTGGGGAGCATTATTAGGAGGAGTACTACTATACTGTATACTACTCTACTACTTGCTGAAGTGATATTTATAGAGTCATAGGGAGAGGACGTGGCTGGCGTCCTCTCCGTTTAGAGAAGAGAGAGACACAGTATTTTGGGGAGCATTATTAGGAGGAGTACTACTATACTGTATACTACTCAGACACAGTATTTTGGGGAGCATTATTAGGAGGAGTACTACTATACTGTATACTACTCTACTACTTGCTGAAGTGATATTTATAGAGTCATAGGGAGAGGACGTGGCTGGCGTCCTCTCCGTTTAGAGAAGAGAGAGACACAGTATTTTGGGGAGCATTATTAGGAGGAGTACTACTATACTGTATACTACTATACTACTTGCTGAAGTGATATTTATAGAGTCATAGGGAGAGGACGTGGCTGGCGTCCTCTCCGTTTAGAGAAGAGAGAGACACAGTATACTATTTTGGGGAGCATTATTAGGAGGAGTACTACTATACTGTATACTACTCTACTACTTGCTGAAGTGATATTTATAGAGTCATAGGGAGAGGACGTGGCTGGCGTTCTCTCCGTTTAGAGAAGAGAGAGACACAGTATTTTGGGGAGCATTATTAGGAGGAGTACTACTATACTGTATACTACTATACTACTTGCTGAAGTGATATTTATAGATTAGATAGTGTGACTGTAAGTGTATTATCTGACTTGTGGGGGAGACACTGACAGTGGGGAGCAGTTAGAGTTTGAGAGCAGGACTCAGGAGTACATATAACGTACAGTGCACACTTTTGCTGCCAGAGTCAGTGCCACACTGCCATTGTTGTGACCACACTGACCACCAGTATAATAATATATTTTGTGATTGTCTGCTTAGGACTCGGAGTACTAGTTGCAAGTTGCAACGTGACCTGACCACCAGTTTAATAATCAATCACCACCAGTTTAATATATATATAATTGTATATAATATATATATATATATAATATTGTATACCACCTACCCGTGGTTTTTTTTTTTTCTTTCTTCTTTGTACATACTACTATAGTATAGTAGCTTACTGTAGCAGTCTGCGGTGCTGCTGAGCTGACAGTGTCCAGCAGGTCCGTCATCAGTCATCATTACCAATACCTAATAAATATATTATCTACCTGTCCGGCTGCAGTACTAGTGATATTATATATACATACATATATATATTGATTTCATCTCATTATCAATCATCCAGTCTATATTAGCAGCAGACACAGTACGGTAGTCCACGGCTGTAGCTACCTCTGTGTCGGCACTCGGCAGTCCATCCATAATTGTATACTAGTATCCATCCATCTCCATTGTTTACCTGAGGTGCCTTTTAGTTGTGCCTATTAAAATATGGAGAACAAAAATGTTGAGGTTCCAAAATTAGGGAAAGATCAAGATCCACTTCCACCTCGTGCTGAAGCTGCTGCCACTAGTCATGGCCGAGACGATGAAATGCCAGCAACGTCGTCTGCCAAGGCCGATGCCCAATGGCATAGTACAGAGCATGTCAAATCCAAAACACCAAATATCAGTAAAAAAAGGACTCCAAAACCTAAAATAAAATTGTCGGAGGAGAAGCGTAAACTTGCCAATATGCCATTTACCACACGGAGTGGCAAGGAACGGCTGAGGCCCTGGCCTATGTTCATGGCTAGTGGTTCAGCTTCACAGGAGGATGGAAGCACTCAGCCTCTCGCTAGAAAACTGAAAAGACTCAAGCTGGCAAAAGCACCGCAAAGAACTGTGCGTTCTTCGAAATCCCAAATCCACAAGGAGAGTCCAATTGTGTCGGTTGCGATGCCTGACCTTCCCAACACTGGACGTGAAGAGCATGCGCCTTCCACCATTTGCACGCCCCCTGCAAGTGCTGGAAGGAGCACCCGCAGTCCAGTTCCTGATAGTCAGATTGAAAATGTCAGTGTTGAAGTACACCAGGATGAGGAGGATATGGGTGTTGCTGGCGCTGGGGAGGAAATTGACAAGGAGGATTCTGATGGTGAGGTGGTTTGTTTAAGTCAGGCACCCGGGGAGACACCTGTTGTCCGTGGGAGGAATAGGGCCGTTGACATGCCTGGTGAAAATACCAAAAAAATCAGCTCTTCGGTGTGGAAGTATTTCACCAGAAATGCGGACAACATTTGTCAAGCCGTGTGTTGCCTTTGTCAAGCTGTAATAAGTAGGGGTAAGGACGTTAACCACCTCGGAACATCCTCCCTTATACGTCACCTGCAGCGCATTCATAATAAGTCAGTGACAAGTTCAAAAACTTTGGGTGACAGCGGAAGCAGTCCACTGACCAGTAAATCCCTTCCTCTTGTAACCAAGCTCACGCAAACCACCCCACCACCAACTCCCTCAGTGTCAATTTCCTCCTTCCCCAGGAATACCAATAGTCCTGCAGGCCATGTCACTGGCAATTCTGACGAGTCCTCTCCTGCCTGGGATTCCTCCGATGCATCCTTGCGTGTAACGCCTACTGCTGCTGGCGCTGCTGTTGTTGCTGCTGGGAGTCGATCGTCATCCCAGAGGGGAAGTCGTAAGCCCACTTGTACTACTTCCAGTAAGCAATTGACTGTCCAACAGTCCTTTGCGAGGAAGATGAAATATCACAGCAGTCATCCTGCTGCAAAGCGGATAACTGAGGCCTTGACAACTATGTTGGTGTTAGACGTGCGTCCGGTATCCGCCGTTAGTTCACAGGGAACTAGACAATTTATTGAGGCAGTGTGCCCCCGTTACCAAATACCATCTAGGTTCCACTTCTCTAGGCAGGCGATACCGAGAATGTACACGGACGTCAGAAAAAGACTCACCAGTGTCCTAAAAAATGCAGTTGTACCCAATGTCCACTTAACCACGGACATGTGGACAAGTGGAGCAGGGCAGGGTCAGGACTATATGACTGTGACAGCCCACTGGGTAGATGTATGGACTCCCGCCGCAAGAACAGCAGCGGCGGCACCAGTAGCAGCATCTCGCAAACGCCAACTCTTTCCTAGGCAGGCTACGCTTTGTATCACCGCTTTCCAGAATACGCACACAGCTGAAAACCTCTTACGGCAACTGAGGAAGATCATCGCGGAATGGCTTACCCCAATTGGACTCTCCTGTGGATTTGTGGCATCGGACAACGCCAGCAATATTGTGTGTGCATTAAATATGGGCAAATTCCAGCACGTCCCATGTTTTGCACATACCTTGAATTTGGTGGTGCAGAATTTTTAAAAAAACGACAGGGGCGTGCAAGAGATGCTGTCGGTGGCCAGAAGAATTGCGGGACACTTTCGGCGTACAGGCACCACGTACAGAAGACTGGAGCACCACCAAAAACTACTGAACCTGCCCTGCCATCATCTGAAGCAAGAAGTGGTAACGAGGTGGAATTCAACCCTCTATATGCTTCAGAGGTTGGAGGAGCAGCAAAAGGCCATTCAAGCCTATACAATTGAGCACGATATAGGAGGTGGAATGCACCTGTCTCAAGTGCAGTGGAGAATGATTTCAACGTTGTGCAAGGTTCTGATGCCCTTTGAACTTGCCACACGTGAAGTCAGTTCAGACACTGCCAGCCTGAGTCAGGTCATTTCCCTCATCAGGCTTTTGCAGAAGAAGCTGGAGACATTGAAGGAGGAGCTAACACGGAGCGATTCCGCTAGGCATGTGGGACTTGTGGATGGAGCCCTTAATTCGCTTAACAAGGATTCACGGGTGGTCAATCTGTTGAAATCAGAGCACTACATTTTGGCCACCGTGCTCGATCCTAGATTTAAAGCCTACCTTGGATCTCTCTTTCCGGCAGACACAAGTCTGCTGGGGTTGAAAGACCTGCTGGTGAGAAAATTGTCAAGTCAAGCGGAACGCGACCTGTCAACATCTCCTCCTTCACATTCTCCCGCAACTGGGGGTGCGAGGAAAAGGCTCAGAATTCCGAGCCCACCCGCTGGCGGTGATGCAGGGCAGTCTGGAGCGACTGCTGATGCTGACATCTGGTCCGGACTGAAGGACCTGACAACGATTACGGACATGTCGTCTACTGTCACTTCATATGATTCTCTCAACATTGAAAGAATGGTGGAGGATTATATGAGTGACCGCATCCAAGTAGGCACGTCACACAGTCCGTACTTATACTGGCAGGAAAAAGAGGCAATTTGGAGGCCCTTGCACAAACTGGCTTTATTCTACCTAAGTTGCCCTCCCACAAGTGTGTACTCCGAAAGAGTGTTTAGTGCCGCCGCTCACCTTGTCAGCAATCGGCGTACGAGGTTACATCCAGAAAATGTGGAGAAGATGATGTTCATTAAAATGAATTATAATCAATTCCTCCGTGGAGACATTGACCAGCAGCAATTGCCTCCACAAAGTACACAGGGAGCTGAGATGGTGGATTCCAGTGGGGACGAATTGATAATCTGTGAGGAGGGGGATGTACACGGTGATATATCGGAGGATGATGATGAGGTGGACATCTTGCCTCTGTAGAGCCAGTTTGTGCAAGGAGAGATTAATTGCTTCTTTTTTGGTGGGGGTCCAAACCAACCCGTCATTTCAGTCACAGTCGTGTGGCAGACCCTGTCACTGAAATGATGGGTTGGTTAAAGTGTGCATGTCCTGTTTATACAACATAAGGGTGGGTGGGAGGGCCCAAGGACAATTCCATCTTGCACCTCTTTTTTCTTTAATTTTTCTTTGCGTCATGTGCTGTTTGGGGAGGGTTTTTTGGAAGGGACATCCTGCGTGACACTGCAGTGCCACTCCTAGATGGGCCCGGTGTTTGTGTCGGCCACTAGGGTCGCTTATCTTACTCACACAGCTACCTCATTGCGCCTCTTTTTTTCTTTGCGTCATGTGCTGTTTGGGGAGGGTTTTTTGGAAGGGACATCCTGCGTGACACTGCAGTGCCACTCCTAGATGGGCCCGGTGTTTGTGTCGGCCACTAGGGTCGCTTATCTTACTCACACAGCTACCTCATTGCGCCTCTTTTTTTCTTTGCGTCATGTGCTGTTTGGGGAGGGTTTTTTGGAAGGGACATCCTGCGTGACACTGCAGTGACACTCCTAGATGGGCCCGGTGTTTGTGTCGGCCACTAGGGTCGCTTATCTTACTCACACAGCTACCTCATTGCGCCTCTTTTTTTCTTTGCGTCATGTGCTGTTTGGGGAGGGTTTTTTGGAAGGGACATCCTGCGTGACACTGCAGTGACACTCCTAGATGGGCCCGGTGTTTGTGTCGGCCACTAGGGTCGCTTATCTTACTCACACAGCTACCTCATTGCGCCTCTTTTTTTCTTTGCGTCATGTGCTGTTTGGGGAGTGTTTTTTGGAAGGGCCATCCTGCGTGACACTGCAGTGACACTCCTAGATGGGCCCGGTGTTTGTGTCGGCCACTATAGGGTCGCTTAGCTTAGTCATCCAGCGACCTAGGTGCAAATTTTAGGACTAAAAATAATATTGTGAGGTGTGAGGTATTCAGAATAGACTGAAAATGAGTGTAAATTATGGTTTTTGAGGTTAATAATACTTTGGGATCAAAATGACCCCCAAATTCTATGATTTAAGCTGTTTTTTAGTGTTTTTTGAAAAAAACACCCGAATACAAAACACACCCGAATCCGACAAAAAAAATTCGGTGAGGTTTTGCCAAAACGCGGTCGAACCCAAAACACGGCCGCGGAACCGAACCCAAAACCAAAACACAAAACCCGAAAAATTTCCGGCGCTCATCTCTATCCAAAACACACCCGAATCCGACAAAAAAATTTCAGTGAGGTTTTGCCAAAACGCGTCCGAATCCAAAACACGGCCGTGGAACCGAATCCAAAACCAAAACACAAAACCCGAAAAAATTCCGGTGCACATCACTAATATATACTAGGTGATTCATTGCGCCCTACGGGCGCTCTTCACATCGTCGCAAGGGGCTATGCCCCCTTAAGCATAGCACGGTTTATCGTTGGTTACATATAGTGGAGACAAAGGGCTTGCGACTTGCGGCTTGCGACTGTGTGAACAGCATACGCAGGGCACAATGAATCACTTAGGTTCTGTGGTTGGGGGAGTGGCGGGTGCGGGGGAGACATGGATGGTGGGGAGGGGCCAGGGGTGTTGCGGGTTGGGGAGGGGCGATTGCAGGGGTGCTTTGGGTGGTGGAGGGGCGGGTGGACTGGAGATGGAGGAGGGTGTCTGTAGATGCTGTGGGTGAAGGGGAGGGCGGAGATGTTGTGGATGGGGAATGTGGTATGCGGAATCGAGCCAGATAGGCGAGGGTGTCCTGGGGGTGTGTGGTTCGTTTTATCGACAGTGTCTAGGTCGACAATGTTTAGGTCGACCACTATAGGTCGACAGTCACTAGGTCGACATGGATGGAAGGTCGACAGGGGTTCTAGGTCGACATGTGCTAGGTCGACAGGTCTAAAGGTCGACATGAGGAATTTTTTTTGTGTCGTTTTCTTCGTAGAGTGACCGGGATCCCAAATTAGTGCACCGCGTCCCCTCGCATGGCTCGCTTCGCTCGCCATGCTTCGGGCATGGTGCCTTCGCTCCGCAACCGCTTCGCTCGGCACACTTTACCGTTCCAGTCGTAGTCCACGTGGATCGTTAAGTATAAAAAAATAAAAAAAATAAAAAATGTGAAAAACTCATGTCGACCTTTAGACCTGTCGACCTAGCACATGTCGACCTAGAAACCCTGTCGACCTTCCATCCATGTCGACCTAGTGACTGTCGACCTATAGTGGTCGACCTAAACATTGTCGACCTAGACACTGTCGATCTTCAGACCGGATCCCCAACAAAGACCAGATACTGTCGCCAAGTGATTCACAAGTATCACATATATAGAGAGACATTGGTGCTGCAGTTTTAGACAAAGCAAATGACTTTGATCTTTCAGCACAGGGCTATAAAGGAAGGCTGGATAACAAACTTACAAAGCAGATGGGATATTGGATGTTGAGTTTATGACTTAACCTTTCCGTACAGATTAATGGCACAAAAGCCGTCACTGAGATATCACTGCTGTCTGCACCACTGCTGCATTACCAGCTGAATGTGGCACAGAAGACTAGAGCAAGTACTGTGCCTCCTATAGGTGTGGTATGTTAGAATGACTCCTATCATGTAGATATGCATCTGGTTGACACGAGAATGTTGACTTGGTTGCAATGTCAGTATGCTTAGAACGTTGACAGGAATCATACTGACATTCACCATGTCTACACATTTGACATGTCGACACGATATCATATCAAAATAAACTCACTGGTGGCCCAGCAGTCACAAACCCGGTCTGGACAGCTGCAGTGTTGCCAGCGCAGCTTCCGGTGCAGACCTCTGAGGGAGATTTTGGGAGTATTTTGGTTCTATCCCTTTTGCCCCTAATGCCTAATGCTGGGTACACACTGGCCGATATATCGCTGGTCTGTCGGCCAGTGTGTACCAACGATATGTCCGTGAACACCGTCGTTCACAGACATATCGCGTCGGCCCTGCAGCACAGCCGACGGGCAATATATCTAACAATACATTGGTGCATCGCTGTGTGTGTACGGGCGACCAGCCGACACTTGCTGCAGCAGCCGGCGGTGATTGACAGATGAACTGGGCGGGCGCATGTAAACGCCCGCCCAGTTTGTGATGCCACTCCCGACGCATTGGGCAGTGTGTATGCTTAACACACTGCCTGGTCCCTCCATAGATATATTTACAGATCAATTGATCTGCAGATATATCTGTTAGTGTACCCAGCATAACTCTAAATTCCCCTCCCACAGTCTAAGGAGTGCGCTACTGCACATACTCCAGTATTCTGTTCTCCAGGGAGGCTCCATGTCCTATCCCAAGATGGCAGCCGATATCGGCACTGAGCATGTGCAGGAGCCATATTGAGACTATGAGTTGGACTGATGTGAAACTGTGTTAGAGCATCAAAATATTATTATCATTATTATTATTATTATTATTATTATTACTACTAGTATTATTATCATTATTAATCTATTTTATCTAATATGTTTTTATTTACAAGAAATAATGAGCAGGACGTACTAACCTATGGCGGTATATTCCGCCACACTTCGCATTGATACTAATAGCATATACTGTATGTACTAACATATGCGATTAGTATCACAAAGGACAGGTCTTCCAATTAGAGCTGCCCTTCGCGATGCCAGGACTTCTGGGTTTCGGCCCTGGGAGTACCTCTGGGGTACTGGGAGGGATACGGGGGTACTGGGAGGCATACAAATGGATCCCTCACAGGAAGAAAGCTTAAAGAAGCTCTCAGGGTATGCTGGGAGGGATCCGTATTGGATCCCTCTAAGGGAGATGAGAAAACTGGTGGGCAGTAGCCTCCGCACAGAAGCCCCGGTGTGCTGCTAGGCTATCCCTGTAATGACTGTTATATTTTCTGTCAGCTGCTTGTCAGTGTTGTTATAATCAGCCAATCACTAGGCTGTGAGCATGACCTATGCATTACCTCCTATGATGTCATCATTACCTCACACAGTGCAGATGTGGCAGTTCTAGAGCCAGAAGCTTAGTCCGCTGCTAAACCATTGGGGGCTGGGGCCTGCACACGATCTCCAGCAAGGTAAGCCTGACAGCAGCAGCCATTTAACCTGTCACTATCCGTGTAAATCATTTGTGATCATTTATTATTATTAATCACATTGATTTATTGATATTAGACTTATATTACACTGTATTTCATTCTGCTTCTTATATGGAAGACAAGTCGAGTCTTCTCTAATTTGTCAGGGTTTTAGGAATATATTTAAATATTTAAGACAGCGATAATATTAAACGTCCCCATATTATTCAATATTATTGCCGATTTAAATTCCCAAGACAAAACTGATGAAACGCGTTGGTTTTAAAAACACACATCTTAGTACAAATACACCTTAGGGCAGTGACTCCCACACTGGGTGCGGCGGGCAATTGCACAGGGGTACCATGGGTGCTGGGTTGTCATTCCAAGACCAAATCAAAGTATTTGTGGTCCAAAATCAGAGCTGGTGGTGGCGGCCAATCGGGTTCACTACGATATGCCGGCGGTCGGGCTCCCGGCGACCAGCATACCGGCGCCGGGAGCCCCACCGCTGGCATACCGACAGTGTGGCGAGCGCAAATGAGCACCTTGCGGGCTCGCCACGCTCCGCTCGCCACGCTCCGGGCACGGTGGCGCGCTACGTGCGCCACGCTATTTTATTCTCCCTCCAGGGGGGTCGTGGACCCCCATGAGGGAGAATAAGTGTCGGTATGCCGGCTGTCGCGATCCCGGCGCCGGTATACTGAAGACCACCCCGGCCAATCATAAGATACAGTAAGTGCACAAACAGAATCGCAGCCCTATCCAGTGGTGCCAAGAGAGGGGGGGAGAGGGTACAAATTACCTGGGCCCAGGTCTGATGGAGGGGCCCAGTAGGGGCCCAGGCTCCTTCCCCCTTACCTGGCAGCAGCAGCTGCAGCTCTTCTCCTCAGCCCAGCACACACTGCTGTATGCTGGGCTGCAGTTTGGCCATGGAGGTGCTTAAAATACTATTTTTATCAGTATTTTTTTCTAAAGGTGCATGACCACACCTCCTGTGATTAGGCCACACCCCTTGAAAAGTACCTGGGCCCAGCCCGCCTCTCAACTGCCCTGGATCTATCCACCATTACCACATAACTCAACCTAATTTACTTCATTTAATAAGTACTGTAAGTAAATGTAATAATTTGTTGCTGAATTTCTCAGTAAGAACCTTTTTACCTAGGAGTGCGGTGAAATTAATTCTGGGCGCTGTGGCTCAAAACAGGCAAGCACTAGCTTAGAGTAATACTCAAGTAAAAAAAAAATATGTTAATAATTTAATATTGCATACTGCCAGTATCATTCTCACCCCATTCTAGTTGCAGCTTACATACATTTTGCCGGCGGACGGGATGCCAGGAGCGGGGCGAGTGAATCAATATTCCAACAGCGGCATCCCACCCGCCCGCCTGCCAGAATGCCGGCAGAGGGACGATCGCTAAGAGTCCTGTTGCGGGCTCGTGATCGCCACAGGATCTATTCCCACTCTATGGGGGACATTTATTAAGCAGTGATAAGAGCGGAGAAGTGAGCCAGTGGAGAAGTTGCCCCCAGGGACTGGCCCACAGGGGTACAGGGAAAACCACCGGTAGGCCCAACTGCCTGGGGGCCCCTCCTCCTCTAGGGATCAGGTTCTAGACTGTGCACTTGTATTATATATTATACATATGTTACTTTACTAGTGATGTGCACCGGACATTTTTCGGGTTTTGTGTTTTGGTTTTGGATTCGGTTCCGCGGCCGTGTTTTGGATTCGGAGGCGTTTTGGCAAAACCTCCCTGAAAATTTTTTGTCGGATTCGGGTGTGTTTTGGATTCGGGTGTTTTTTTTACAAAAACCCCTAAAAAACAGCTTAAATCATAGAATTTGGGGGTCATTTTGATCCCATAGTATTATTAACCTCAATAACCATAATTTCCACTCATTTTCAGTCTATTCTGAACACCTCACACCTCACAATATTATTTTTAGTCCTCAAATTTGCACCGAGGTCGCTGGATGACTAAGCTAAGCGACCCAAGTGGCCGACACAAACACCTGGCCCATCTAGGAGTGGCACTGCAGTGTCAGACAGGATGGCACTTCAAAAAAATAGTCCCTAAACAGCACATGATGCAAAGAAAAAAAGAGGTGCACCAAGGTCGCTGGATGGCTAAGCTAAGCGACACAAGTGCACATGATGCAAAGAAAAATGAAAGAAAAAAGAGGTGCAAGATGGAATTGTCCTTGGGCCCTCCCACGCACCCTTATGTTGTATAAACAGGACATGCACACTTTAACAAACCCATCATTTCAGCGACAGGGTCTGCCACACAACTGTGACTGAAATGACTGGTTGGTTTGGGCCCCCACCAAAAAAGAAGCAATCAATCTCTCCTTGCACAAACTGGCTCTACAGAGGCAAGATGTCCACCTCCTCCTCATCGTCCGATTCCTCACCCCTTTCACTGTGTACATCCCCCTCCTCACAGATTATGAATTCGTCCCCACTGGAATCCACCATCTCAGGTCCCTGTGTACTTTCTGGAGGCAATTGCTGGTGAATGTCTCCACGGAGGAATTGATTATAATTAATTTTGATGAACATCATCTTCTCCACATTTTCTGGAAGTAACCTCGTACGCCGATTGCTGACAAGGTGAGCGGCTGCACTAAACACTCTTTCGGAGTACACACTGGAGGGTGGGCAACTTAGGTAAAATAAAGCCAGTTTCTGCAAGGGCCTCCAAATTGCCTCTTTTTCCTGCCAGTATACATACAAACTGTCTGACGTGCCTACTTGGATGCGGTCACTCATATAATCCTCCACCATTCTTTCCATGGTGAGAGAATCATATGCAGTGACAGTAGACGACATGTCAGTAATCGTTGGCAGGTCCTTCAGTCCGGACCAGATGTCAGCACTCGCTCCAGACTGCCCTGCATCACCGCCAGCGGGTGGGCTCGGAATTCTTAGCCTTTTCCTCGCTCCCCCAGTTGCGGGAGAATGTGAAGGAGGAGCTGTTGACGGATCACGTTCCGCTTGACTTGACAATTTTCTCACCAGCAGGTCTTTGAACCTCTGCAGACTTGTGTCTGCCGGAAAGAGAGATCCAACGTAGGTTTTAAATCTAAGATCGAGCACGGTGGCCAAAATGTAGTGCTCTGATTTCAACAGATTGACCACCCGTGAATCCTGGTTAAGCGAATTAAGGGCTCCATCCACAAGTCCCACATGCCTAGCGGAATCGCTCTGTTTTAGCTCCTCCTTCAATGTCTCCAGCTTCTTCTGCAAAAGCCTGATGAGGGGAATGACCTGACTCAGGCTGGCAGTGTCTGAACTGACTTCACGTGTGGCAAGTTCAAAGGGTTGCAGAACCTTGCACAACGTTGAAATCATTCTCCACTGCGCTTGAGTCAGGTGCATTCCCCCTCCTTTGCCTATATCGTAGGCAGATGTATAGGCTTGAATGGCCTTTTGCTGCTCCTCCATCCTCTGAAGCATATAGAGGGTTGAATTCCACCTCGTTACCACCTCTTGCTTCAGATGATGGCAGGGCAGGTTCAGGACTGTTTGCTGGTGCTCCAGTCTTCGGCACGCGGTGGCTGAATGCTGAAAGTGGCCCGCAATTCTTCGGGCCACCGACAGCATCTCTTGCACGCCCCTGTCGTTTTTTAAATAATTCTGCACCACAAAATTCAATGTATGTGCAAAACATGGGACGTGCTGGAATTTGCCCAGATGTAATGCACGCACAATATTGCTGGCATTGTCCGATGTCACAAATCCCCAGGAGAGTCCATTTGGGGTAAGCCATTCTGCGATGATGTTCCTCAGTTTCCGTAAGAGGTTGTCAGCTGTGTGCCTCCTCTGGAAAGCGGTGATACAAAGCGTAGCCTGCCTAGGAACGAGTTGGCATTTGCGAGATGCTGCTACTGGTGCCACCGCTGCTGTTCTTGCTGCGGGAGGCAATACATCTACCCAGTGGGCTGTCACAGTCATATAGTCCCGAGTCTGCCCTGCTCCACTTGTCCGTGGTTAAGTGGACATTTGGTACAACTGCATTTTTTAGGACACTGGTGACTCTTTTTCTGAGGTCTGTGTACATTTTCGGTATCGCCTGCCTAGAGAAATGGAACCTAGATGGTATTTGGTACCGGGGACACAGTACTTTAATCAAGTCTGTAGTTGCCTGTGAATTAACGGTGGATAACGGAAACACGTTTCTCACCGCCCAGGCTGCCAAGGCCTGAGTTATCCGCTTTGCAGCAGGATGACTGCTGTGATATTTCATCTTCCTTGCAAAGGACTGTTGGACAGTCAATTGCTTACTGGAAGTAGTACAAGTGGTCTTCCGACGTCCCCTCTGGGATGACGATCGACTCCCAGCAGCAACAACAGCAGCGCCAGCAACAGGAGGCGTTACACTCAAGGATGCATCGGAGGAATCCCAGGCAGGAGAGGACTCGTCAGACTTGACAGTGACATGGCCTGCAGGACTATTGGCTTTCCTGTGTAAGGAGGAAATTGACACTGAGGGAGTTGGTGGTGTGGTTTGCAGGAGCTTGGTTACAAGAGGAAGGGATTTAGTGGTCAGTGGACTGCTTCCGCTGTCATCCAAAGTTTTTGAACTTGTCACTGACTTATGATGAATGCGCTGCAGGTGCCGTATAAGGGAGGATGTTCCGAGGTGGTTAACGTCCTTACCCCTACTTATTACAGCTTGACAAAGGCAACACACAGCTTGACACCTGTTGTCCGCATTTGTGTTAAAATAATTCCACACCGAAGAGGCAATTTTTTTTGTAATTTGACCAGGCATGTCAATGGCCATATTCGTCCCACGGACAACAGGTGTCTCCCCGGGTGCCTGACTTAAACAAACCACCTCACCATCAGAATCCTCCTTGTCAATTTCCTCCTCAGCGCCAGCAACACCCATATCCTCATCCTGGTGTACTTCAACAGTGACATCTTCAATTTGACTATCAGGAACTGGACTGCGGGTGCTCCTTCCAGCACTTGCAGGGGGCGTGCAAATGGTGGAAGGCGCCACCTCTTCCCGTCCAGTGTTGGGAAGGTCAGGCATCGCACCCGACACAATTGGACTCTCCTTGGGGATTTGTGATTTAGAAGAACGCACAGTTCTTTGCTGTGCTTTTGCCAGCTTAAGTCTTTTCATTTTTCTAGCGAGAGGATGAGTGCTTCCATCCTCATGTGAAGCTGAACCACTAGCCATGAACATAGGCCAGGGCCTCAGCCGTTCCTTGCCACTCCATGTCGTAAATGGCATATTGGCAAGTTTACGCTTCTCCTCAGACGCTTTTAATTTTGATTTTTGGGTCGTTTTACTGAACTTTTGTGTTTTGGATTTTATATGCTCTCTACTATGACATTGGGCATTGGCCTTGGCAGACGACGTTGATGGCATTACATCGTCTCGGCCATGACTAGTGGCAGCAGCTTCAGCACGAGGTGGAAGTGGATCTTGATCTTTCCTATTTTACCTTCCACATTTTTGTTCTCCATTTTTTAATGTGTGGAATTATATGCCAGTATCAATAGCAATGGCCTACTACTATATATACTGCGCACAACTGAAATGCACCACAGGTATGGATGGATAGTATACTTGACGACACAGAGGTAGGTACAGCAGTGGCCTTCTGTACCGTAATGCTATATATTATATACTGGTGGTCAGCAAACTGTGCAAAACTGAAATGCACCACAGGTATGGATGGATAGTATACTTGACGACACAGAGGTAGTGTTATGAGCCACGGCTGTGGCTCATTCCTGTTTTGCATTTTGGTTATGTATTTTATGTTATACTTCTGTTTATGTTCCCCGTGGGTGTCATGGGGTGCTCGGAGCTCACCCTTAAGGAGAGGATACTGTTATGAACCACAGGTAGTGGTTCATTCCTATTTTATGTTTTTAGTTCTCTTGCAGGCCAGGATTTCCCTTTGCTCTGGTTTAGAAGATTATTGTTTTTCTGTCAGTGGTGAGTCTGTGCAATTGCAGCCTGTTTCCATGTGGTTGGCCTCACCTGTCTGCTAATTGCATCTTGTCAGTTTGGAGTCATGCAACAGGGCAGCTGCACGACATAATTAATTAGGCCTCTCTGTTATATGCTGGCTCAGTGCAATTCACAGAGGCTGGTGATATTTCCTGGGTTCCAGAGTTCTTGAGTTCTGAGCTAGTCCCTGCCAGTGCCTGAGCTCCTGTCTAGCAGTGTCTGTCTAGCTGCTTCCGGTGTCGGTTCCTGTGTCGATTCCTGTGTCAGTTCCTGTGTCTGATTCCGTGTCCTGCCGTGAAGCATTCCTGTCCAGAAGTCCTGTGGCTTTGCCTGTGCCTGGTCGAGTTTCTGGCTTCTTGGTGTCCACCGGTCTGTCGTTTGGGATTCTGCCTGTCCTCCAGTTCTGAGAGTCTGTGTCGGCAGCATTGGGGGTTCCTGTCCGTTTGCCAGTATTTGTACCGGTTCTGTGAGTAGTGGCTTTGCCGCGTCCGTCGGCCTAGGCCGCTGTATTTCTTTGTTATATTTAGTTACTGGTGTTTTGCAGAGGGTTCTGCTTATGCTGTCACCGCCGGTACACAAAAGTATTGTGTCGGCGTGTGGACAGCATTTCCTTTGGTTGTTCTTTTCCTTTGGTGGCAAGCCGCACATACATTTAGTTTTAGGCTAGTCAGTAGCCCTTGGCTTGCGGGGGCATCGGAGTTGGGCAGACCTAATCCGCCCTTCAAACGCGGCTGCCATGGGCCCAAGAAACCATAGTCATGCAGGCGTTAACTGACCACATGGGTAAAACAACGGAGGTAGGGTGCTAGGGGCTATTTCCACACCGCACATTGTTTCAGCGTCACGTTCTGGTGCTCAGGACTCACTACGCAACATCTCCCTTGTTCTGAGCACCAGGAACCTAACATTATAACCAGCCATACAACAAAAAAGAAACAAAGCTAAATAGTAGTTTTTTCTTTTTTGGTCCAGTGTCTAGTCCAGAATCCAGTCCGGTGTTTAGAATCCAGTCCTGTCTAGAATTCAGTGTGCAGAATCCAGTCCGGTGTTTAGAATCCAGTCCGGTGTTTAGAATCCAGTCCGGTGTTTAGAATCCAGTCCGGTGTTTAAAAATCCAGTCCGGTGTTTAAAAATCGTGTCTAGTCTTGTCTTGTCTAGTCTTGTCTTGTCTAGTTTAAAAATCGTGTCTAGTCTTGTCTTGTCTTGTCTAGTTTTGAAATCCTCCTATGCCTACTATGCAAGCCCTGCAAGCATCTCTCTCAGCCCTGAACTCTGCTTTCAGTGCTTTGAGACCTGAGCGACTGGAAGTTTTGCAGCAATCCTTAAAGCAACTGCAAAACTTTCTGACTAAAATTTTGCTTATATTGCCAGAAGTTATTGAGAGTTCATCTACCTCTAAAGAGACTCTTGCTCACAATATGGTGACAAGAGAATCCTCAGGTTTAATTAGAGAGAAAAAGTTTGAAAGTTTTCTGCGGCCCAGGCTCTCAGAAGAGGAGCGTCTGCGTCGCAGAACTTTAGATTTATGCCTATATTGTGGGGGGTTTAGGCCACTATTTGCAGACCTGTGAGTTGCGCAAGCCAAAGTGTGGCAACAAGTCCTGCCCTCTGGCCAAGTTTAGTCAGGACACAAGACCTACTCCTGTCTCTACTGTGGCAGAGGTACTTGTCACACAACCCACACTTAAAAGCACTCTGTCCTATAATTGGGGTCCTTGGGCTAGGGAGCCCCATTATAGATTCAGGAACCAAAGGAGAATGTTTCTCTCCTCTCTTGAGGTTCCTGTTGAAGCAGAGTTGCAAGCCCCTGGAGTGGTGCCCGATGCCCAGGTTCCTGGAGTGGTGCCCGATGCCCAGTTTCCTGGAGTGGTGCCCGATGCCCAGTTTCCTGGAGTGGTGCCCGGTGCCCAGGGTGCTGGAGCGGTGCCCGGTGCCCAGGGTCCTGGAGCGGTGCCCGGTGCCCAGGGTCCTGGAGCGGTGCCCGGTGCCCAGAGTCCTGGAGCGGTGCCCGGTGCCCAGAGTCCTGGAGCGGTACCCGATGCCCAGAGTCCTGGAGCGGTACCCGATGCCCAGAGTCCTGGAGCGGTACCCGATGCTCTAGGTTATAGAGGGACATCGAATATTATAGCTCAGGTGTCAATACCAGAAGGGGTCTCAGAAGCTGTTACCCCAGGTAGAGACTTGAAAAGCGCAACTCCAGAGAAGGTGTCTAAAACCATAGTTCTAGAAGGGAACTCGAGAAGCAAAACCCTAGAAGGGATCTTTGAAGTAATATCCCCAAGTGGGGTCTCGAGAGACGCAGCCCCAAAGAAGGGTCTAGAGGTCGCTTCCCCAGGAAAGAACTTAAGAGGCATAGCGTTAGTGGAGGTTCTGAAGGTTATAGCTTCAGCAAAAGTCCCGGAAGTCATAGTCCCGGGAGAAGTTTCGATAATTATCGACTCAGAGAGGGAGGCCAACGGTCCGGTCCCGGTAAAAGAATCCGAGGTGCTGACCCCAGCAGGGTTCCCGAAGGCCACTGCCCCAGCGGGGTTCCCGAAGGCCACTGCCCCAGCGGGGTTCCCGAAGGCCACTGCCCCAGCGGGGTTCCCGAAGGCCACTTCCCCAGGTGGGGTTCAGAAAGTCTCAGCCTCGAGTAAGGTCAATAGTGACCAGGTCCTAGCTAAGCACTCTAGTCAGTCAGATGGGAAGGAAGCAGATCCTGACTCTGTTGATATCTCAACATCTATAATCTTTGATGGGGACTTAGTCCAATTTCTGGCGCTTTACAAACACTATTACACCATTTTGTTGTCTAGACCATTTCTGGGCATCACTTCAGAGAACATTGTGCTCTATCTGATATATTCCTTTAGAGGAGAGCCTTTTGACTGGGCGACCAGCCTAATGAAAGCTGAAGATCCCATTCTTCAGGATCCCCCGGCATTCAGTGATGCAGTTATTAAGAGATATGGTTCCAAAGAAATTGGTTCAGGTTCCTCTAGGTCACCCGTCTTATATGCTGAGAGTCCACCGTATACTGTAAACTCGGCACAAAGATCACAGCCTATTTCCATTGCTACTGGATGTGCTTTCCTGTCTTCTCCCTACAGGAAATCTTCTAAAGTTTCGGTACCTGGGGGAATGGAACCAATCTATGGTCTGTTCTCAGATTCCGAAACTGATGAGGTTTCTTATATGCCGGGGCACTCTGGTAGAAGACGGAAGAAGCAACTGATTGCTCGACCTATATGTTTTGAAGAATTTTTTGAGCCAGAGGTTTCTTCCTTTCCTGGTGTCGCCAAGCAAGCACAGGGTAAAAAGAAGAAAAATAAATATTATTGACTCTTGCCTTGATATTAAAAAAAAAATATATATATTTTTTTCCTTGTCTTGTGTCCAGTGGCCACCGTCAAGGGGGGGGGGGGGGGCACCGTTACAGGCTGTTGCCACAGCTTGTTTCTGTTAGACCAGTGTGTCAGTTTTTTTTTTGTATCCTTTGTTTTGGAAAGTCTGAATTTTGGGGTCCTTTGACCCCTCCTCGTCGGGGGGGGGGGGGTAATGTTATGAGCCACGGCTGTGGCTCATTCCTGTTTTGCATTTTGGTTATGTATTTTTTGTTATACTTCTGTTTATGTTCCCCGTGGGTGTCATGGGGTGCTCGGAGCTCACCCTTAAGGAGAGGATACTGTTATGAACCACAGGTAGTGGTTCATTCCTATTTTATGTTTTTAGTTCTCTTGCAGGCCAGGATTTCCCTTTGCTCTGGTTTAGAAGATTATTGTTTTTCTGTCAGTGGTGAGTCTGTGTAATTGCAGCCTGTTTCCATGTGGTTG
Organism: Pseudophryne corroboree; assembly: GCF_028390025.1. Classification (NCBI taxonomy): domain Eukaryota; kingdom Metazoa; phylum Chordata; class Amphibia; order Anura; family Myobatrachidae; genus Pseudophryne; species Pseudophryne corroboree. Next base: position 1,200,523,604 of record NC_086444.1, on the reverse strand, counting down.
GCCTCACCTGTCTGCTAATTGCATCTTGTCAGTTTGGAGTCATGCAACAGGGCAGCTGCACGACATAATTAATTAGGCCTCTCTGTTATATGCTGGCTCAGTGCAATTCACAGAGGCTGGTGATATTTCCTGGGTTCCAGAGTTCTTGAGTTCTGAGCTAGTCCCTGCCAGTGCCTGAGCTCCTGTCTAGCAGTGTCTGTCTAGCTGCTTCCGGTGTCGGTTCCTGTGTCGATTCCTGTGTCAGTTCCTGTGTCTGATTCCGTGTCCTGCCGTGAAGCATTCCTGTCCAGAAGTCCTGTGGCTTTGCCTGTGCCTGGTCGAGTTTCTGGCTTCTTGGTGTCCACCGGTCTGTCGTTTGGGATTCTGCTTGTCCTCCAGTTCTGAGAGTCTGTGTCGGCAGCATTGGGGGTTCCTGTCCGTTTGCCAGTATTTGTACCGGTTCTGTGAGTAGTGGCTTTGCCGCGTCCGTCGGCCTAGGCCGCTGTATTCCTTTGTTATATTTAGTTACTGGTGTTTTGCAGAGGGTTCTGCTTATGCTGTCACCGCCGGTACACAAAAGTATTGTGTCGGCGTGTGGACAGCATTTCCTTTGGTTGTTCTTTTCCTTTGGCGGCAAGCCGCACATACATTTAGTTTTAGGCTAGTCAGTAGCCCCTGGCTTTGGTTGTTTCAGTAAGAGGTCCCCTTGTTATTACCCTGTCTCAGTTCACGCTTTGTCTCCCTTTAAGACCTGCGGGGGCATCGGAGTTGGGCAGACCTAATCCGCCCTTCAAACGCGGCTGCCATGGGCCCAAGAAACCATAGTCATGCAGGCGTGAACTGACCACACGGGTAAAACAACGGAGGTAGGGTGCTAGGGGCTATTTCCACACCGCACCTTGTTTCAGCGTCACGTTCTTGTGCTCAGGACTCACTACGCAACATCTCCCTTGTTCTGAGCACCAGGAACCTAACAGGTAGGTAGAGTAGTGGCCTACTGTACCATACTGCTATATATTATATGCTGGTGGTCAGCAAACTGTGCAAAACTGAAATGCACCACAGGTAGGGATGGATAGTATACTTGACGACACAGAGGTAGGTAGAGCAGTGGCCTACTGTACCGTACTGCTTTATATTATATACTGGTGGTCAGCAAACTGTGCAAAACTGAAATGCACCACAGGTATGGATGGATAGTATACTTGACGACACAGAGGTAGGTAGAGCAGTGGCCTTCTGTACCGTACTCCTATATATTATATACTGGTGGTCAGCAAAATTATGCACTGTACTCCTACTACATACTACAATGCAGCACAGATATGGAGCGTTTTTCAGGCAGAGAACGTATAATACTGGTGGTCACTGGTCAGCAAAACTCTGCACTGTACTCCTCCTATATAATACTGCTGGTCCCCAGTCCCCACAATAAAGCAGTGTGAGCACAGATATATGCAGCACACTGAGCACAGATATGGAGTGTTTTTCAGGCAGAGAACGTATACTGGTGGTCACTGGTCAGCAAAACTCTGCACTGTACTCCTCCTATATAATACCGCTGGTCCCCAGTCCCCACAATAAAATAGTGTGAGCACAGATATATGCAGCACACTGAGCACAGATATGGAGTGTTTTTCAGGCAGAGAACGTATAATACTGGTGGTCACTGGTCAGCAAAACTCTGCACTGTTCACCTCCTATATAATACTGGTGGTCCCCAGTCCCCACAATAAAGCAGTGTGAGCACAGATATATGCAGCACACTGAGCACAGATATGGAGTGTTTTTCAGGCAGAGAACGTATAGTGGTGGTCACTGGTCAGCAAAACTCTGCACTGTACTCCTCCTATAATACTGCTGGTCCCCAGAATAAAGATATTTGCACTGCAGCCCCCTGAAACAAGAAGTTGCCCATGGCAACCAATCAGCACTGAAGTGACATCTATAATTTGCATACTATAAAATGGTACAGAGCTGCTGATTGGTTGATGGGGTAACTAGTGTCGGACTGGAGCATGAAGGGCCCACCGGGGGTATGCAGTGGTAGGGGCCCATGATTAGAGGTGTGGCCAGCCACCACAGAGGTTTGGCTAACCATTATAGAGTACCTGGTCTGGACTCCTTGATAATTTACATAGTAATTAATGCTAGTGCATGCATGATAATGTGCCAGATTAATGACAGCAATGTACTGTAGAGAATCCATCATAATCCTGAGCAGTATAAAGTAGTGATGAGCGGGTTCGGTTCCTCGGAATCCGAACCCCCCCGAACTTCACCCTTTTTACACGGGTCCGAGGCAGACTCGGATCCTACCGCCTTGCTCGGTTAACCCGAGCGCGCCCGAACGTCATCATCCCGCTGTCGGATTCTCGCGAGATTCGGATTCTATATAAGGAGCCGCGCGTCGCCGCCATTTTTCACTCGTGCATTGGAAATTATAGTGAGAGGACGTGGCTGGCATCCTCTCACTTTGTTTCAGGGGGCTCTTCACACTGTCGCAAGGGGCTACGCCCCTTAACCCCTGCACGCCTTCCTGGGGTTTAATATTTGTATTATGTGGAGTATTACCTGAGAGCTGTTTGTAGCCATTTTGGACCCCAGTGGGAGTCTTAATAATGTGTCCCCCCCCCCCCCCCCCCATTGACATAAAAAAAACCCACCCCAAATATAAAAATAAATAAATTGTGTGCATGCATGGCAAGGGGGAGTGGCCTTGTTAAAATGTGCGTGATTTCTGTTAAATGGGCGTGGGCTTGTGTGAAAAGATGACATCACACCCCAGTTGGTGTCACTGGACCAACAGATCACCGGCACCACAGGAAAAAAATTATAATTCCACCATAATAAGGCCCACACAGTAATGCCCCCTGCACCATATAATGCCACACACTGCAATGGCCTTGATACACTAAATCCCCATTTTACACAGGCAAGAGTCCCCATTTTACACATTACGGCAGGCAAGTGTCCCCATTTTACACATTACGGCAGGCAGGAGTCCCCATTGTACACATTACGGCAGGCAGGAGTCCCCATTGTACACATTGCGGCAGGCAAGAGTCCCCATTGTACACATTGCGGGAGGCAAGAGTATAGCCTCCCGTATTGTATAGCTGGCATTGTATAGCTGCCACTGTGGGGACAATGTATATCTGGCACTGTGGGGGCAATGTATAGCTGGCACTGTGGGGACAGTGTCTATCTGGCACTGTGGGGGTAATGTATAGCTGGCACTGTGGGGGCATTGTTTAGCTGGCACTGTGGGGGCATTGTATAGCTGGCATTGTATAGCTGGCACTGTGGGGGCAATGTATAGCTGGCACTGTGGGGGCAATGTATAGCTGGCACTGTGGGGGCATTGTATAGCTGGCACTGTGGGGGCATTGTACAGCTGGCACTGTGGGGGCAATGTATAGCTGGCACTGTGGGGGCAATGTATAGCTGGCACTGTGGGGGCAATGTATATCTGGCACTGTGGGGGCAATGTATATCTGGCACTGTGGGGGCATTGCATGAAGGAAGTGGTGGTGGTGTTGTGGGGAGGATCGGTGGTGTGGGCTGCGGCGTGCGTCTTCGTCCGTGTTGCGGACGGCGGATCCCGGGCAGCGTGTGTGGCGCGGTTGCAGGTAGGAGGGGTTGCTGGGCTTGTGGGGAGGGGAGGATCGGTGATGTGGGCTGCGGCGTGCGTCTTCGTCTGGGCTGTAACACACTGGCCGGTTTCTCCCGGATGGCAAAAAGCCGGACAAAGTTTGTCCGGCACAGAGTCTCGCACACAGGACGGCTTTGAGCCGTGTGTGATGCTGTGCGCATGCGCAGCATCAGACACGGCTTCAGAAAAAACCGTTGTGTGTGACAGCTCCCCTTCACACACATGGTTTACTGGCTACAAAGACCCTAGCCCTCACACTGTTAACTACAATGCCGGCACGGGAAAAAGCCGTCCGGCTTTTACCCGGCTGGCAAAAGCCGGGTAGTGTATTTCAGCACTCTGCGTTGCGGACGGCAGATCCCGGGCAGCGTGTGTGTGGCCCGGCTGCAGGTAGGAGGGGGTGCTGGGCTTGTGGGGAGGGGAGGATCGGTGGTGTGGGCTGCGACTGCAGCGTGCTTCTTTGTCCGTGTGGCAGATGGCGGGTCCCGGGCAGCGTGTGTGTGGCGCGGCTGCAGGTAGGAGGCAGGAGCTGGGCCTGTGCGGAGGGTGTTGTTGGGAGCTGTGGGGTGAGGGTGTGCAGTGTGTGCTCGTCCGTTGTGCGGACGTCGGCTCTGGGGCTGCCTCTGGGGATTGGCTGGGGTTTTGTGGAGGGGGGGGTGATTTGGGGTGTAGGTGGCTGTTTTGGGGTTAATCCTAGGGAGGGGTGCATGGTTACCACTACCAGGCACTGTGGGGCGTCCGTCCACTGGGGGCTTGTGGTTGGGGTTGGTGGTGGGATTATGTGGCTGCTGCTCCCATTCTGCTAGTGGTGTGCTGGGACAGGGCAGGAGCTGCTAACTCCGCCCACCACTGTGACTCCTCCCAGTGTTAGAACGCCAGGCACAGAGTCACAAGGCAAGTATATAGGATATATATATATATATATATATATATATATTATTTTTAATGAGTGCTATCTACATTTCAGATATTGGATTTATCTTTTACTGATCATTTTTTGCTGGCTGGTATTAAACGTACTAATATTCGGTCACTCAGGAGTCAGGGAGCAGATTTGGGGTCGATTTCTGGGTCTATAATAAATATACAGTGACTTGCTCCATAATATCACACAGCTACTGTACCTGTCACGTGTAAAATCTAAGCTTTGTCATCGCACTTATGAATTATCTATCTCATAATCTCCCACTATGGGGCCTATTTATCAAGCTCTTCAGCCCCATAAATAATGCGTAAACACAGGGGGGGGCGTTTTAATGACACCATACCACAGTGCTAACAGTGTTCCGATAAAATGTAGTGTGTGCATAGTTTGTCAGGTAATTCCTGTGCATAGATTACAGTAATTGACAAAGAGGTGAATACTGTATGTTAATTTATGCTACTCTGTTATGAAAAACATGTTCGCTAAACTATACTGGTGTTTATAATATTGCTCACGAACAACATAATTAACATAAATGCATAAATGATTTTATATATTGCCATTATAATTAACAGTGCTTGAATAACTTTTTACTAAACCAGTTTTAGATTTTTATGTGGCGTAGATGGTGCAGCGATGGTGTACACACAGTGACGAAGAAATCTGCCCCACCTGCGGTGAAACGTGTAGGTGTAAATTTGCTCATGTTTTTCACCGATGGTTTAATGGCATAATCCCGCCAGTGTGAGCGCACACTTACAGCAGACGTGTAGCCTGTTTCATGTAAATTCTTGGATAGCAGTGAACTAGAACCTCAGCGCCTACAGGCCAGAGGCTATCCAAATTATGGGTGCAATATACATGTCGTTAAGATTAATTAACAATGGCCTCCAGGAATGTAACCACCGCTTTTCTTTTGAAAACTTGGGATCTTTCAGGGGAAGGCAATTAATCTACATTGCAGCTATTTAAAGAATTAATCAGCTTTTCTACTAAAGTAGGGCTCTGTGCCTGAGAAATTAATCAGACCACCTAATATGATTAAGGCAGGAGAGTTTAGCAATTAATTATAGAAATAGGGAGATTATTGTATTTGAGATTCTTGTTATATAACAAACCGCTAGTTCATTCTTGGCTGGAAGTTTGGGCAGAATGCGGAGCAATCTTGTTGCAGCAGACACTAATAAACTCAATCTGGAAGAGATTTCCTATCCTATCATGGGAGGCACATTATTTACTACACTTTGGCTTCAATATTTGTCTTTCACAACCAGTGTCGGGCTGGGGCATGTAGGGCCCACCGGGGAATGCAGTGGTAGGGGCCTATGTTAGGGGTGTGGCCAGTCTGCAGAGGGGGTGTGGCCTGCCACCTCATTGGTTTGACTAACCATTAGAGAGTGCAACGTCTGGGCCCCTTTATAAATATATACAGTCAATTCAGCTGCTGTATGCCTGATAATGTACCAGATTAATAACAGCAATGCACTGTAGAAAATACACCATAGTCCAGTATAAGGTAACATATGTATAATGTATAATACAAGTGCACAGTCTGGAACCTGATCCATAGAGTAGGAAGTGGGCCCTCAGGCAGTGGGGCCCACCGGTGGTTTCCCCTGTACCCCTGTGGGCCAGTCCAAGCCTGTTCACAACTGATCATGGTGACACAATTAGACGTGGACGGACAAATACTTTGCGGCAGATATATTAACCTGGAGAAGGAATAAAGAAGTGATAAAGCAGTGATAAGTGCAAGGTGATAACGCACCAGCCAATCATTACGGATTTGAAAAATGACAGTTAGGAGCTGATTGGCTGGTGCGTTTATCACCTTGCACTTATCATCGCTTTATCACTTCTTTATCCCTTCTGCAGGCTTAATACATCTGCCCCTTTGTGTCTTCTAGGAAGCAGATGCTTGCAGGTGCTAATTGCATATTGACTCCTCCGGCTGATAGTGGTTGGCCAATACTGCCTCACAGCACTGAGGTACTGGTGTAGATTCCTTCTAAGGCATTGTGTGGAGTTCGGTTGAAGTTGAAGGTGGATGGGGGATTGGGTTTGAGGATATGGGGTGGTGATTGCGGATTGATTGAGATGGTGACTGGAAGGCATATGGCTTCAGCTTGGTATAGTGACTATGAGATGACGGGGGTCATTGGGGTGGTGACTGGGGAGATGACTATATGGGGGGGGGGAGAGAGGAGTTGTCTTGTAGGCAGAATATTCAGCTTCCTCATAGTTGTCCTCCTCCACTGCCATACAGTATGGTTGGTACCCAGCTCCTGGCTTATGTGGTGCTTCGCAGACCTGCAAGCTGCAACCTCAGCTGCCATACCCAAGTAAGAGAAGCACCTGTGTGCAAGAGGAGCATGTCAATAATCTAAACCCTTATTGGATGACATACTTGAGGGTGTTCTTACTTACCCCTACCCACCCAGCTGCGGATCTCACGGTCAGGCCACATGAGTTTGATGGTGAGTACATGCAGGGACACACGTGTCCTCACTACAAATTCTACGCAGTGGTTGTGGCCTTATCTCCCAAGGCCTCTGAGGCCAGGCACTTGCTCCTGCATCCCAGCATGGGAGACAACGTCCCTTCATGCAGATATATAAGCATCAACTAAAAAAAGAAAAAAAAGAAAGATAAAGAAAAAGACCATAATAATTATTCTCTTTCAAAATATGCTGCAAACTTCTTTAACAGTGTTATTTTATTACGTATACTTGTGCGTATGGCATCTCTCGTGGTTTTCTCATACGTGGCATGAGCACAGCTCGGAATAACGAGTAAGTTTGGCTACACGCTAATGACGTGCCAACACCGGTTGGTCACCCACCAATGCCCATTTCACGGACAGAAAGAAACTAGCACAATCCACCTGACTCAGAATTGCCCGCCGATACGTAAAGGTTCAGAATCAGGCCTAATGTCCTCTCTTGTATATATGAGACTTCATTATTTCATTATTAAGTTTGATAATATCAGCGGTAAGTCACATATACAGGCATACACTTTTTCACGTACATCTTTTTTTAATGTATATTTAAAGTGCAAATGCATCCGCTTCTAAATCAGGTGTCTATTTGCTAAGGCACATAGGGAAACAAGGAAAGTCACCTTTATTTTATGCCCCATCATCACTGGCTTGCACAGCCATGCACCGGGAGCTGTGCCGTAAGGTGGTGCTGGACACAGCCGGGACGAGCGCACCTGATAATCATAGTAATCATTGCTATGCATTGTGTCACAGATGGCGGAGGTCAGCTGTATTCTGGTTTTGTCCCTACAGGTATGTTGTAACTCAGTGCCTGCAGTGAGTGCCGAGGGTGTGTGCCGGGGGTTGGTATGCCAGAGTTATATAGGCACACACCAGCGGATGGACTATGAAAAGCCCAATTATTTACCCAGCGGTGCTAGTTTATTGATTACAGGTACATCTGTACTCACTGTTGCATACCCTCCAACATGACCCATTCCATTAGGTACAAAATGCTCTGTTCCTGGACTTCCTTGCCAGTGGCAGTTGCAGAGGTGGGGCGGCAGCACAGTCCAAAATTCAAATAGGGAAGCCACACCAACTGCCACCCCAAACATTGCTGTCCGTGACTCACGGGCAGTTGGTGTGACCTCCCCTATCTGAATTTTGTACTGTGCTGCCGCCATACCTCTGCAACTGCCACTGGTGAGGAGGTACAGGAACAGAACATTTTGTACCTAATGGAACAGTCATATTGGAGAGTATGCTGTTACACACTAGTTCTCATGGAGCGGGGCTTGAGTGTAGTGGGTTGTCATCAATTTCACCAGCCGTATGTAGGTACTGGGTAGGGATGCAGGAACCCTGGAATCGTTGTGGAAGACGTGTGTCCTCTGTGGTGTTCAAACATAGGGGGAGATGTACTAAGCGTTGAAAAGTGTGGAGAAGTGAGCCAGTGGAGAAGTTGCCCATGGCAACCAATCATCTGATCTGAATAATTTTATAGTATGCAAATAATAAATGTTACTTCAATGCTAATTGGTTGCCATGGACAACTACTCCACTAGCTCACTTCTCCACTCTTTTCACTGCTTAATACATTTCCCCTTTGTCTCACACAGTCAAGACAAGACGGCTCCCGCACATGCTCAGTGGATATCTCTGCTGCCATCTTGGGATAGGGCATGAACCCTTCCTGAAGAACAGGAAGACTGGATTAAGCACAGTAGCGCATTCCTCTTTCAACACCTAATACTATGCCTGGAAACATATGCAAGTCTTCTGGAGGCCGCCCATTGTCACCAGGTGCCACCTTGTGAAGTGGGTGGGCCGGGCGTCTTTGTGATGTGCACAATATCATGATCACAATGACACCTCCCTGAATGGCCTACTTAGCTGCTCCATGCCCCCTCCCTCCTACTTAATATATTCATACTGTTGCCATATAGGCAATTGCATAAACAATTATCATTTAGTAGCTACCAGAATTAGAGCAAGTGTTTTGAATTAAAATATGATTCATGACCCAGTGTGATTTTAACCAGTGAATTTGGAGTGAGCACATTATGGGGCTAATTCAAAGTTGATCGCACCAGCAAATTTGTTAACAGTTGAGCAAAACCATGGGGGTCATTCCGAGTTGATCGCTCGCTAGCTACTTTTAGCAGCAGTGCAACGCATAGTCGCCGCCCAAGGGGGGGTGTATTTTCACTTTGCAAGTGTGCGAACGCGTGTGTAGCCGAGCGGGACGAAAAAGTTTTTTTCAGTTTCTGAGTTGCCCTGAACTTACTCAGCCGATGCGATCACTTTAGCCTGTCTGGGACTGGAATTGACGTCAGACACCCGCCCTGCAAACACTTGGACACGCCTACGTTTTTCCAACCACTCCCTCAAAACGGTCAGTTGCCACCCACAAACACCTTCTTCCTGCCAATCTCCTTGCAAACAGATTCTGGTATGCACAGGGTGCACTGGAAGTCATAGAAAAGATCAATCAAAGCTCAAAATGCCTTTGGCAATTATAAAAGTAGCTGGTCAATTGGGTGGTATTCATGTGACCGCCGGTCAGCTGACCGACAGTCACATGACCTCCTCCACCAGCCTGACGGGTCACTGTCCCGATGGTCGGCATGCCGACCAACAGGGACTATTTCCACTCGTGGGTGTCCACGACACCCATAGAGTGGGAATAGAACCCGTGGCGACCGTAGGTCGCCACCGAGCCCGCAGCGTGGCGAGCGCAGCGAGCCCGCAAGGGGCTTGCTGCACTCCCCCCTCCCCGCCGGGATCCCGGCGTCGGTATGCTGCCGGGATCCCGGCGCCGGTAAGCTGACCGCCGGTCAGGAGACCGCCGGTCAGCCGTACTACACCCGGTCAATTGTCCAGGTATACATGGGCGGATCCAGAAAAAATGACAGGGGGGGCACCATGACTTGGGGCGTACTTTGTGCGCCAAAGGCAAGCACGCTCCTGGGAAAGTGGGTGTGGCCCCACAATAATAAGCGTGGCTTCAAAGGGAATGTTGTATCCATGAGCTAGAGGGTGACAGGAATGGTAGACACGGAGAGAAAGTGGGTAACAGGGAAAAGTTGACATGGAGAGGGAGAGGGTGATGCTTTGAAGAGGGTAACAGGAGAAAGAGAGGCGGATGTTGAGATAGTGATGCAGGGGAAAGGCAGTGTGTGATGCAGGGGAAAGGCAGTGTGTGAAAGGAGAGGGTGACAGGGAGAGGAAGTGGATGATGAGAGGGAGAAGGTGACGGCAGAGGCAGTAGGAGACAGGGAGAGGTAGTGGGTGACATTAAAAGGGTGACAGGGAGATGCAATGGATGACACCAGGTAGAGGTTGACGGTGAGAGGCAGTGGATGATATATAGGGGGGCACTGGGCTGAATGGGAAAGAGGCAGTGACATGGTGGGAAGGGGTGGCACTATGTTGGAGAAGGGGGTACACTGGACTTAATAAGGGAGGGAATACCCAGGGCTGGTAGGGTGGGAGACATTGGGATGGGAGGGGGTCAGTGAGATGGTGGGGGACGCTAGGCAGGATGGGAAGGGGGCAGGGGGATCCCTGTGACTGAACTGGCAGGTAGTTTCTAGGCGGGGGGCATTGACATCGATGGGCGCAGTGGGCTGGTGGGGGGCACACAAAGAATTACCCCTACCCACTGATATACCACCCCTGTACCCCCACACTACACTGTTGATGGCCCCCTGCTATGGAAACTGTTCCCTGGTACTGGCATGGAGAAGAGTGGACAGAAGGTACCAGGGGTAGGATGGGGAGCGGACCTTTACCTGAGGTCAGATATGGAGATCTGGGTGCAGGCAGGGAGCAGCAGGATGCCGGCCGCAGTCACACTCTGGAGCCGGATGGTGGGAGGAGCTGGAGACCTGGGTGCAGGCAGGGAGCAAGACATCGGCCACAGTCACAGCAGCAGGACGCCGGCTGCAGTCACATTCAGGAGCTTGACGAACGGAGGAGCTGGAGATCCGGGTGCAGGCAGAGAGCAGGGGCCGCAAGCGCGGAGGTTGGAGCATCCCATTTTCCCCTTCAGTGTGCTGCACTATCAATGAAAAAAAAAATCTTCTAAACGACAGGGGGGGCACGTGCCTTGGTGCCCCCCCCTGGATCCGCCACTGCAGGTATAGGTCGGATTATGGGTCATAAAACAGTAGATTAAATGAACTACTACAAAAAGAGATCACATTTATTGATAAACATGGTCTGAACCACTTCAGGCAAAACTTGTTAACACATCAGAACTTTGGATGAAAAGACCTCCTGAATTTTACAATACTCTCCTTGCTTGAGGCAGAGTGGGCCTAGTTGGGCATGTCACATTTTATGGCACCATACCTGCTTAAGCAGAACAATCCAACTTGGAGCAGAGCATGTTTTATGACACCTTGGAATGTAAATGGAAAACCTATAATTATCTATTCCATTGGAAATTATGGGAATATGCTAGTTTGAAATAGTGAAATGTAGGATAAAAGGGGCAGGCCTGATAGCTAGAGAGTTAGAAGGAGAGGAAGACGGAACGAAGTCCAGAGGGAGACAGGATCCTAAGAAGGTGGCTATGAATTTTGCCCTCACATATTCCTGCAAGTGCACAGTATGTGTATTAATTGTTTAAGTTTGTAAAACTGTTTGTATTTTGTTATGTATGTACCATGGTTTAAGGAAGCATAGATAATTATAAGACTTATTATCAGGGGTTAAAGTGGGCCGGAACGGGTCGGAACTGTGCTCCGTCAGTTATATTTGGAGGCAGAACACGTTCCGCCTCCGCCAGCCCACCTTACCCGGCCACGGGACTTTGTACAGGCAGTGCTGCCTGCTTAGACCCACTGTCCCTGCTGTATGATGCACTGCGCTGGACCGCGCCGCACCTCCCCCATTGACAGTGGGAGCGGGTGGTGATAGACAGTGCCTCCCCCAGCCATTCCCTCTCTGAATCAGCGGGAATAAGACGGCAGGGTGCTGCCGTGGAAAGAGGAACTGCTTGCGTGAGAGACCGTAAGAGAGAGAAAGGCATGCTGGATGGGGAGGGGGAGTGACGGCAACAGATGGAGAAAGACACGTTGGATGAGGGGGGCATATAAAGTAAGGCACGCTGGATGAGGGCACGCTTGATGAGAGGAGGGGGTGGGGCGTGAAAGAAGGCATGCCTGATTGGGGGGGGGGGGGGTGGCACAAGAAGGAAGGCATGTCTGATGAGAGGAGGGGGGGCACATGAAGGAGGACTTTATGAATAAGCAGGCACATGAAGGCAGGCACGCAGAATGGGAGTTCACATTAGGGAAGACATGATGGATTGAGGTGTGGCTCAGGAGGGTAGACACGCTATATGAGAGGGGGGAAAAGAAGCAAGATAAACTGGGGGGACACATTAGGGAAGACACACTGCATGTGGTATACACATAAGAGATAAGCGGTGTCATGGGGAGAGCTGTGTGAGGGATAAGCGGTGTCAGGGAGAGAGCTGTGTGAGGGATAAGCGGTGTCAGGGGGAGAGCTGTGTGAGGGATAAGCAGTTTCAGAGGGAGAGCTGTGTGAGGGATAAGTGGTTTCAGGGGGAGAGCTGTGTGAGGGATACGCGGTGTCAGGGGGAGAGCTGTGTGAGGGATAATCGGTTTCAGGGAGAGAACTGTGTGAGGGATACGCGGTGTCGGGGAGAGCTGTGTGAGGGATAAGATGTGTCGAAGAGAGAGCTGTGTGAGGGATAAGCGGTGTCAGGGGGAGAGCTGTGTGAGGGATAAGCGGTTTCAGGGGGAGAGCTGTGTGAGGGATAAGATGTGTCGAAGAGAGAGCTGTGTGAGGGATAAGCGGTGTCAGGGGGAGAGCTGTGTGAGGGATAAGCGGTGTCAGAGGGAGAGCTGTGTGAGGGATAAGCGGTTTCAGGGGGAGAGCTGTGTGAGGGATAAGCGGTGTCAGGGGGAGAGCTGTGTCAGGGATAAGCGGTTTCAGGGGGAGAGCTGTGTGAGGGATAAGCGGTGTCAGGGGGAGAGCTGTGTGAGGGATAAGCAATTTCAGGGGGAGAGCTGTGTGAGGGATAATCGGTTTCAGGGGGAGAGCTGTGTGAGGGATACGCGGTGTCAAGGGGAGAGCTGTGTGAGGGATAAGATGTGTCGGTGAGAGAGCTGTGTGAGGGATAAGCGGTGTCGGGGAGAGCTGTGTGAGGGATACGCGGTGTCAGGGGGAGAGCTGTGTGAGGGATAAACGGTGTCAGGGGGAGAGCTGTGTGAGGGATAAGCGGTTTCAGGGGGAGAGCTGTGTGAGGGATAAGTGGTATCAGGGGGAGAGCTGTGTGAGGGATAAGTGGTTTCAGGGGGAGAGCTGTGTGAGGGATAAGCGGTGTCAGGGAGAGAGCTGTGTGAGGGATAAGCGGTGTCTTGGAGAGACCTGTGTGAGGGATAAACGGTGTCAGGGGGAGAGCTGTGTGAGGTATAAACGGTGTCAGGGAGAGAGCTGTGTGAGGGATAAGCGGTGTCTGGGAGAGACCTGTGTGAGGGATAAGATGTGTCAGGGGGAGAGCTGTGTGAGGGATAAGCGGTGTCTGGGAGAGACCTGTGTGAGGGATAAGATGTGTCAGGGGGAGAGCTGTGTGAGGGATAAGCAGTTTCAGGGGGAGAGCTGTGTGAGGGATAAGTGGTATCAGGGGGAGAGCTGTGTGAGGGATAAGCGGTATCAGGGGGAGAGCTGTGTGAGGGATACGCGGTGTCAGGGGGAGAGCTGTGTGAGGGATAAACGGTTTCAGGGGGAGAGCTGTGTGAGGGATACGCACAGGGCCGTTTCTTGGGGCAGGCGAGCAGTGCAACCGCACTGGGCGCCCGCCGCAGCACTAACTGTGGCTCCCTGCTTCCCCCTCCTATTTGTCCCTGAGTAACCTGCTCGGGGGGCAGAGTTTCACGGAATGACGCGGTTGCGTCGTTACGTCACGACACAACCCCGTCACTCCACGAAACCCCCCCCCCCCAGCGGAGTACAGAGGGGGATCCAAGTTAGGAAGAGGGAAAGGCCGGCGCGAGGAGCGACTGGTGAGGCGGGCCGAAGAGCGGTAATCGCCTCTGTAAGTATTCTCTCTCTCTCTCTCTCTCTCTCTCAATGTGTAAAATGGGGACACCTGCCGTAATGTGTGAAATGGGGACTCTTGCCTGCCGTAGTGTGGGGATTTACTGTATCAAGGGCATTGCGGTGTGTGGCATAATATGGTGCAGGGGGCATTACTGTGTGGAGCTTAATATGGTAGAATTTTTTTTTCCTGTGGTGGTCGTGATCTGTTGGAGCAGGGTCAAAAACTGGATTGTGAGGTAGTATTTTCAGACGAGGGCATGCCTATTTAAATGAGGCCACACCCATTTAGATGAGACCACGCCCCCTTGCCGGGTGCGCGCACGTTTTTTTTTCCATCTAGGTGTGTGGGGGGGGGGGGGGGGGAGGCACATTTTTTTATGTCATGGGGAGGGCGCATTTTTAAATCTCGCACTGGGAGCCAAATTGGCTAGAAACAGCCCTGGATAAGCAGTGTCAGGGGGAGAGCTGTGTGAGGGATAATCGGTGTCAGGGGGAGAGCTGTGTGAGGGATAAGCAGTGTCAGGGGGAAAGCTGTGTGAGGGGTACGCGGTGTCGGGGAGAGCTGTGTGAGGGATAAGCGGTGTCAGGGGGAAGAGCTGTGTGAGGAATATGCAGTGTTAGGGGGAGAACTGTGTGAGGGATAAGCGGTGTCAGGGGGAGAGCTATGTGAGGGATACGCAGTGTTAGGGGGAGAGCTGTGTGAGGGATACGCAGTGTCAGGGAGAGAGCTGTGTAAGGGATAAGCGGTGTCAGGGGGAGAGCTGTGTGAGGGATACGCAGTGTCAGGGGGAAAGCTGTGTGAGGGATACACGGTGTCCGGGGGAGAGATGTGTGAGGGATAAGCGGTGTCAGGGGGAAGAGCTGTGTGAGGGATATGCAGTGTTAGGGGGAGAGCTGTGTGAGGGATAAGCGGTGTCGGGGAGAGCTGTGTGAGGGATAAGCAGTGTTAGGGGGAGAGCTGTGTGAGGGATAAGCGGTGTCAGGGGGAGAGCTGTGTGAGGGATATGCAGTGTTAGGGGGAGAGCTGTGTGAGGGATACGCAGTGTCAGGGGGAGAGCTGTGTGAGGGATAAGCGGTGTCAGGGGGAGAGCTGTGTGAGGGATACGCAGTGTCAGGGGGAGAGCTGTGTGAGGGATACGCAGTGTCAGGGGGAGAGCTGTGTGAGGGATAAGCGGTGTCAGGGGGAGAGCTGTGTGAGGGATAAGCAGTGTCAGGGGGAAAGCTGTGTGAGGGATACGCGGTGTCAGGGGGAGAGCTGTGTGAGGGATAAGTGGTATCAGGGGGAGAGCTGTGTGAGGGATAAGCGGTATCAGGGGGAGAGCTGTGTGAGGGATACGCGGTGTCAGGGGGAGAGCTGTGTGAGGGATAAACGGTTTCAGGGGGAGAGCTGTGTGAGGGATACGCACAGGGCCGTTTCTTGGGGCAGGCGAGCAGTGCAAACGCACTGGGCGCCCGCCGCAGCACTAACTGTGGCTCCCTGCTTCCCCCTTCTATTTGTCCCTGAGTAACCTGCTCGGGGGGCAGAGTTTCACGGAATGACGCGGTTGCGTCGTTACGTCACGACACAACCCCGTCACTCCACGAAACCCCCCCCCCCCCAGCGGAGTACAGAGGGGGATCCAAGTTAGGAAGAGGGAAAGGCCGGCGCGAGGAGCGACTGGTGAGGCGGGCCGAAGAGCGGTAATCGCCTCTGTAAGTATTCTCTCTCTCTCTCTCTCTCAATGTGTAAAATGGGGACACCTGCCGTAATGTGTGAAATGGGGACTCTTGCCTGCCGTAGTGTGGGGATTTACTGTATCAAGGGCATTGCGGTGTGTGGCATAATATGGTGCAGGGGGCATTACTGTGTGGGGCTTAATATGGTAGAATTTTTTTTTCCTGTGGTGGTCGTGATCTGTTGGAGCAGGGTCAAAAACTGGATTGTGAGGTAGTATTTTCAGACGAGGGCATGCCTATTTAAATGAGGCCACACCCATTTAGATGAGACCACGCCCCCTTGCCGGGTGCGCGCACGTTTTTTTTTCCATCTAGGTGTGTGTGGGGGGGGGGGGGAGGCACATTTTTTTATGTCATGGGGAGGGCGCATTTTTAAATCTCGCACTGGGAGCCAAATTGGCTAGAAACAGCCCTGGATAAGCAGTGTCAGGGGGAGAGCTGTGTGAGGGATAATCGGTGTCAGGGGGAGAGCTGTGTGAGGGATAAGCAGTGTCAGGGGGAAAGCTGTGTGAGGGGTACGCGGTGTCGGGGAGAGCTGTGTGAGGGATAAGCGGTGTCAGGGGGAAGAGCTGTGTGAGGAATATGCAGTGTTAGGGGGAGAACTGTGTGAGGGATAAGCGGTGTCAGGGGGAGAGCTGTGTGAGGGATACGCAGTGTTAGGGGGAGAGCTGTGTGAGGGATACGCAGTGTCAGGGAGAGAGCTGTGTAAGGGATAAGCGGTGTCAGGGGGAGAGCTGTGTGAGGGATATGCAGTGTCAGGGGGAGAGCTGTGTGAGGGATAATCGGTGTCAGGGGGAGAGCTGTGTGAGGGATATGCAGTGTCAGGGGGAGAGCTGTGTGAGGGATAATCGGTGTCAGGGGGAGAGCTGTGTGAGGGATACGCAGTGTCAGGGAGAGAGCTGTGTAAGGGATAAGCGGTGTCAGGGGGAGAGCTGTGTGAGGGATATGCAGTGTCAGGGGGAGAGCTGTGTGAGGGATAATCGGTGTCAGGGGGAGAGCTGTGTGAGGGATAAGCAGTGTCAGGGGGAAAGCTGTGTGAGGGGTACGCGGTGTCGGGGAGAGCTGTGTGAGGGATAAGCGGTGTCAGGGGGAAGAGCTGTGTGAGGAATATGCAGTGTTAGGGGGAGAACTGTGTGAGGGATAAGCGGTGTCAGGGGGAGAGCTGTGTGAGGGATACGCAGTGTTAGGGGGAGAGCTGTGTGAGGGATACGCAGTGTTAGGGGGAGAGCTGTGTGAGGGATACGCAGTGTCAGGGAGAGAGCTGTGTAAGGGATAAGCGGTGTCAGGGGGAGAGCTGTGTGAGGGATACGCAGTGTCAGGGGGAAAGCTGTGTGAGGGATACACGGTGTCCGGGGGAGAGATGTGTGAGGGATAAGCGGTGTCAGGGGGAGAGCTGTGTGAGGGATACGCAGTGTCAGGGGGAAAGCTGTGTGAGGGATACACGGTGTCCGGGGGAGAGATGTGTGAGGGATATGCAGTGTTAGGGGGAGAGCTGTGTGAGGGATACGCAGTGTCAGGGGGAGAGCTGTGTGAGGGATAAGCGGTGTCAGGGGGAGAGCTGTGTGAGGGATACGCAGTGTCAGGGGGAAAGCTGTGTGAGGGATACGCGGTGTCAGGGGGAGAGCTGTGTGAGGGATACGCAGTGTCAGGGGGAGAGCTGTGTGAGGGATAAGCGGTGTCAGGGGGAGAGCTGTGTGAGGGATAAGCAGTGTCAGGGGGAAAGCTGTGTGAGGGATACGCGGTGTCAGGGGGAGAGCTGTGTGAGGGATACGCAGTGTCAGGGGGAGAGCTGTGTGAGGGATAAGCGGTGTCAGGGGGAGAGCTGTGTGAGGGATAAGCAGTGTCAGGGGGAAAGCTGTGTGAGGGATACGCGGTGTCAGGGGGAGAGCTGTGTGAGGGATAAGCGGTGTCACGGGAAAGAGCTGTGTGAGGGATATGCAGTGTTAGGGGGAGAGCTGTGTGAGGGATACGCGGTGCCAGGAGGAAAGCTGTGTGAGGGATAAGCAGTGTCAGGAGTAGAGCTGTGTGAGGGATACGCGGTGTCAGGAGGAAAGCTGTGTGAGGGATAAGCAGTGTCAGGAGTAGAGCTGTGTGAAGGATAAGATGTGTCAGGGGAGAGCTCCATGAGGGAGTATGTGAGAGTTTCGGGGTTGAAATGGGTGGAGAAGGAGGTGAGATGGGTGAGTGAGAGGAGCAGGAGGTGAGATGGGTGAGTGAGAGGAGCAGGAGGTGAGATGGGTGAGTGAGAGGAACAGGGGGTGAAATGGGGGAGTGAGAGATGCAGGGGGTGAGATGGGGGGTGAGGCACAGGGAATGAGAGGTGTAGGGGGTAAATAAAGGAAAGAAAGATGCAGGTGATCAGACACAAAGAAGAGTATATAGGAGTAAGAGGGTTACCTAGGATGAAGATATGGACACATGAGGAGAGTGATAGACAAAGGAAACCTAACAAAGCAGAGTGGATACATGGAAGACATAAGAGAGGTGAGCAAAGGTTGTTCAACATATCCTGCTACATTGTGCACCACATCTGTGGGTAATGTGTGTGTGTAAGTGGCACTACTATTGCGGGATTGTGTGTGTAAAGGGCACTGCTACTGTGGGCATTGTGTATAAATGGAAATAGTATGTGGGGCAGTGTGAATAAGTTTGTGCTACTGTGATGTGTAAATTGAATTGGGGGTACTATTGTGTGACCACGCCTCTTCATTGTGAGGCCACACCCCTTTTTGCAGTGCGCGCGCCTTCGGCACGCACTGAGGGGGAGGGGTGGCAGGGTGGATGAGTTCCCCCACCTCTGCAGGACCACTTTAAGCCCTGCTTATTATCATTGTGTTTGTCGTATCTTGGGGGTAATTCCAAGTTGATCGCAGCAGGAAATTTTTTAGCAGTTGGGCAAAACCATGTGCACTGCAGGGGAGGCAGATATAACATGTGCAGAGAGAGTTAGATTTGGGTGTGGTGAGTTCAATCTGCAATCTAAATTGCAGTGTAAAAATAAAGCTGCCATACTATTTACCCTGCACAGAAACAAAATAACCCACCCAAATCTAACTCTCTCTGCAAATGTTATATCTGCCCCCCCTGCAGTGCACATGGTTTTGCCCAACTGCTAAAAAATTTCCTGCTGCGATCAACTTGGAATTACCCCCCTTGTATTTTGTATCACCTATAATAAATCTACTAAAAAAAATAGAGCTGGTATTCCAAGTCTTGAACTCATTCGGAATCACTATAGTTTATACATGAAATCTGCGTATATGATATAAGGCTCTGCAAGTTGGGACAATTGACTTGTAGTAATAAAGTATAGAATTTATATGTTTAATGAGCCAGGATTATATATCTCTGGAAAGTATATTTACACTTTGCCTGAAAATATTTCCTGGACAGTAGAGATATAGCTCCTCAAATCTATCTGAGCCAATCACACGCATATGAATAGGAACGTCCACGCAAAACATATTGGGGGTAATTCCAAGTTGATCGTAGCAGGAAATTTTTTAGCAGTTGGGCAAAACCATGTGCACTGCAGGGGGGGCAGATATAACATGTGCAGAGACAGTTAGATTTGGGTGGGTTATATTGTTTCTGTGCAGGGTAAATACTGGCTGCTTTATTTTTACACTGCAATTTAGATTGCAGATTGAACTCACCCCACCCAAATCTAACTCTCTCTGCACATGTTATATCTGCCCCCCCTGCAGTGCACATGGTTTTGCCCAACTGCTAAAAAATTTCCTGCTGCGATCAACTTGGAATTACCCCCATTGTGTGATTGAACCATTACTAACATTGCCCACCTATTTGTAAGCCTATTATAATATATTTGCAGATATAAAATACATAAACCTTATATGATATAATAAATATACGTTATATAAGATTCCATAAATCAACAATTTTTAGCGTGCAGTTGGATCCGACGCTGCATCAGGCCCGGTAAGTGTAACAGTTGGTGCTTACTTTGCAAACTTCACTTTTAAAAAATATAAAAAAGGCCGACACACAGTAGTGCTGCTTTTAAGTGCAGTCTCAGAACAGGAGAAAATAAAATGAGATCTTGCATTCAGAGCAACACTTTCTAATGTGTGCCTGTAAAACGTGTAGCCGCGGCGCTAAGCCTCTTACTGCCTGGCTATTACATTAATCAGTCTAGACAGAACTGACATATCTGTGAGAAAAGCGAGTGTGACAGCATGTAGCGTTCTCACAGCGACGTAACCTCGTGACCAGTAATCCCAGTAAACATGCTACAGGCATTGTACGTATAGACAGCGCGGCAGCTTCATCCAAGGACATGCAGGGGGAGCCGTGGCAGAGTCATTCCCATATTCATATTTGGAAACATTATAGTCGTTTCCAGGGGCCACTTCGCTGCAGAGCCAACGTATCTTAATCATATCACGCATGATGTTATCAGTGTGTGGCTACAATCCCCATCGTGCCATATGGAACTGGATCACAACAGGGGGTTGTGCACCTGACGTACCCTCTTTCAATGAATACACAGTTATCAAGTCCAGAATATACGAGTTGAAGCACAAATAGGGTCTACGGGTGTGGTATGCGTGACCGGCGGTCGGCATACCAATGCCGGTATCCCAGCATCGGAATGCCGGCGATGGTGGGTTGGGGGGCGAGGGCAACAAGTCCCTTGCGGGCTCGTTGATGACCTACGGTCGCCACGGGTTCTATCCCACTCTATTGGTGTTGTGGAGACCCACGAGTGGGAATAGTCCCTGTTGGTCGGCATGCCGACCGTTGGGATTATGAGGGGGCAGGATGTAGGGGGAGGTATTGTGACCGGTGGTCTCCTTACCGCCGGTCACATAACTACATCCCGGGCCTACGGTAGGAGGCTAATTTTTGGGGAGCAACTCTCTCACTATGGGGGGAGATATACTAAGTGAAAAGTGTGGAGAAGTGAGCCAGTAGAGAAGTTGACCATGGCGACCAATCAGCATTGAAGTAACATTTATAATTTGCATACTATAATATTATACAGCACAGATGATTGGTTGCCATGGGCACTTCTCCACTCTTTCCACTGCTTAATACATGTCCAGGAGACTTCCGAATCATGGGGAGGACCTCTTGGATTTCCACTCTTTCCACTGCTTAGTACATGTCCAGGAGACTTCCGAATCATGGGGAGGACCTCTTGGATTCCCAAAAGAGCAGGTAGCTCCTCTGCTGGGGATATTACCTGTCTGAGTAAGGGAGGAGCTTGATGATGAAATTAGCATCATCGTACGCCCTCTCCTGCCTTTCAAGACATTTGCCGATGGAGGAATGAAACGTAGGCACATGCGAGCTATTTCAGTACAAATAAGTTGTAGGGATGGGATGGACACTGGAAGCCCAACATGAAATGGTGACTGTACTACTAACATCAAATTATGCAATGTGATGGCTAGTTCGATAGTACTGTATGTCCATTGATGATTAAATTGTGCGTACGAGTGGAAGAAGCCAGAGCTTCGCTCATGCACATATGAGCTGTGGTGAGGACAACACTTTTGGGTTTCTGCAGCTAGATATATACCGGTGGCCATTGGTTGGGCATCGGAAAGAAGTATCTGATGGCTGGAAATGATTGCAAGCATGGTGTTCGATGGAAAATGCACTTCCGTGGGATTGGGTACATTGATGGTTGCTAACAATGGGCCACCAATGTCCATTCCTAACTAGTAGACAAGGCTATGGAGCAAGGATTTGGGGGCACAAAACCCACATTCTTTACATAACAGCAGTAAAAGCAGAACATTAGCCTGTAGGACACAATGTGTGATACAGGATCTTGGTGGCATGACAGACACTGGCATCCCAACAACTGGATTGTAATAGGGTGACACTTGGTTAACGTGAACCATTCCCCATTGCAGATGAAATGCCTTGCTGCACCTGAATCAATATACCAAGAATCTTTCTGCAGCTATCTGTGACAGTTAGGGCTGACTCATCCTTATCATTGCATTTACTTTGCATAAGATTCACACTTTTCTGCTTACACTCAAATGATTTGTGACCTATCTTGTGACAATTGTAGCGCTTGACTTTTTGAACTTGAATTCTCAGAATTTTTAACTTTCTGGATGCAATGCAGTAGACTCAGCATTTGACTCACAGGGCACACGTTATTGGAACAGTATTAACTCTGCTCTGGCTTTGACTATGGTTCATTTTGCTGTGTTTGCTCCCAATCAGAAACGCTTCTAGGTGCGGGCAAGCCGGGCCTGTCCCCCGGGTGCTGCGGCATGCGGGCACGACCGCAGTCACTCAGCAGGCGCCCGCCTCCCACCTGCACCCCGCATATCGCAGTCCCCGGCTGCAGCAGGCGTCATGGGCTGTGTGGGCTGTGTGGGCTGCAGTTGGCACATTTGTCAGACGCTAGAGGTCCTAATTGACCTCTAGTGTCTGTGCGGTACTATGGGAGAGATGTCATGACGTCTCTCCCATAGATCCGAGGAGCGGGTGGGCAGAGACGGAGGGCAGCAGCAGTCGGGAGCAGGAGCGGGGCTGGTGAGTATTGTTTTTTTTTTGTGTGTGTAAGCGGCGCTACTAGGGGGCATAATTATTGAGGGCAAATCTACTGGGGGCACATCTACAGGGGGCAAATCTCCTGGGGACACATCTACTGGGGGCACACGTAACACCCTCTGTACCAGTGACGCTTATACAAGACACAACGCCCCCTGAAGCAGTAACGATTACACACATTATACTGCACAGTCACACATACACCACATACACATATACACACACACACATGTACATACTGGGAGTCATTCCGAGTTGATCGCACGTAGCAACTTTTTGCTGCCCGTGCGATCAACTTGACGCCACCTATGGGGGAGGGCTTTTTCGCATAGCAAGGATGCAAACGCTTGTGCAGCCCTGCTATGTAAAAAATGTTTTGTGTAGAACTAAACCAGGGTAATAGTTACTTATACCCCTTTCACACCGCACAAATAACCTGGTATCGACCCGGCATATTGCTGGGTCGACATGGGTCGGAATGACCCCCACTGTACATACATACAGTCATACACACATACACACACACACACACACATACATACACACACATGTACATACTGCACACACACACACACACACACACACACACACACACACACACACACACACACTCTTTCCAGCCACTTACATAAAAAAGTCTGGAAACTCGTCCTCCTGTGATGCAGGCTGCAGCCTGGTCCTGTGTAGCTCCGCCCCTTATTCCCGTGAAGCTCTGCCCCTTTTAGATCCACCCAGCACACTGTGGTGGTAGAGGGGGCGCAGAAGGTGGAGATAAGCAATCGTGAGGCACTATGGAAGGCTGTTTCCAATTCCAGCAGGCAGGAGCGCACCGAGCACACAGCAGGGCCGGCAACAGAATTCTCCGGGCCCCCCACCACCACCACCCTCGGGATGTAGTTATGTGACTGGTGGCTCATATTACCAATGGTTACATCCCGCCCCCCTCTTAATCCCGACATTCGCCATGCCAACTAGCAGTGATTATTCCCACTCATGGGTGTCCACGACAACCATAGAGTGGGAATACTGAGCCTGAAGCGTGTCGAGCTTTTTGCCCTCCCCACCCAACTGCGCCGGCATTCTGCCGCCAGGATCCCACGGTCGGTATGCTGACCGCCGGGATCCCCAACGGCGGTAACACATACCCAACCCCCACCCTCGGCATCCCCTCCTCGACACACATACATATACACATATATTTACTTATATACACACATACAGCATATATACACACATACAGGACCTAACTTGAATACAATGCCCACAGTATTTGTATATGTGTGCATATATATATATATATATATATATATATATATATATCCTTTATATGGATACTTGCACACTCCAATAATCAAATATATGGTGCTCCTTAAGTTCTGTTCCATTACAGTCCAGATAAATGCACACAGATGGCTCTACACTATAGCGGGGTGGCAGTGACATGATGTTATGGTCTTGAACGGTCATTTAGTGACCGAGGTCGACGGACAGCTAAGTTACCATGTGTATCCCCTTCACTCTGAAACACACTTTTGGAAATATTATGTAGGCGTTGAGATGCCACGGTTTTTGGAGATGATATTTTATGATATTTCATGCTGAGCCACCGCGATTTGCTGTTCATTTTCAATGCCCAAATTTTGGGTGATATTAAAAGAATGTATTTTTCAAAGTTGGACTGAGTGCCCTTTGCTACAGATTTTTTTTTTATATATATATATATGTGAGAGATGAGCGGGTTCGGTTCGTCGAGATCCGAACCCCCCCGAACTTCACCTATTTTACACGGTTCCGAGGCAGCCTCGGATCTTCCCGCCTTGCTCGGTTAACCCAAACGCGGCTGAACGTCATCATCCCGCTGTCGGATTCTCGTGAGATTCGTATTCTATATAAAGAGCCGCGCGTCGCCGCCATTTTCACTCGTGCATTGAAGATTGAACGGAGAGGACGTGGCTGCGTTCTCTCCCTGAAAAGCTCTGTATCTGTGCTCAGTGTGCTGCAAATATCTGTGCTCAGTGTGCTGCAAATATCTACGTTCTCTGCCTGAAAATGCTCCATATCTGTACTCAGTGTGCTGCATTGTGGGGACCACCAGTATATAATATAATTATACTAGTACAGTACAGTAGGCCATTGCTGTATCTTCCAGCTCTGCGTCAAGTATACTATCCATATCTGTGCTGCATTATTGTGAGCAGTATATAGTAGGACAGTGCAGCATTTTGTTGACCAGCAGTATACATATAGTACAGTACAGCAGGCCATTGCTGTATCTTGCAGCTCTGTGTCAAGTATACTATCTCTGTGCTGCATTATTGTGAGCAGTATATAGAAGGACAGTGCAGCATTTTGGTGACCAGCAGTATACATATTGTACAGTACAGTAGGCCATTGCTGTATCTTGCAGCTCTGTGTCAAGTATACTATCTCTGTGCTGCATTATTGTGAGCAGTATATAGTAGGACAGTGCAGCATTTTGGTTACCAGCAGTATACATATAGTACAATACAGTACAGTAGGCAATTGATGTATCTTGCAGCTCTGTGTCAAGTATACTATCCATATCTGTGCTGCATTATTGTGAGCAGTATATAGTAGGACAGTGCAGCATTTTGGTGACCAGCAGTATACATATAATACAGTACAGTAGGCCATTGCTGTATCTTGCAGCTCTGTGTCAAGTATACTATCCATATCTGTGCTGCATTGTTGTTGTGAGCAATATATAGTAAGACAGTGCAGCATTGTGGTGACCACCAGTATACATATACAGTAGTACAGTACAGTAGGCCATTGCTGTATCTAGCAGCTCCGTATCACTTCAAGTATCCATATCTGTGCTGCATTGTTGTGAACAGTAAATAGTAGGACAGTGCAGCATTTTGTTGACCAGCAGTAGTAGTACAGACAGTATAGAAGGCCATTGCTATTGATATATTACTGGCATATAATTCCACACATTAAAAAATGGAGAACAAAAATGTGGAGGGTAAAATAGGGAAAGATCAAGATCCACTTCCACCTCGTGCTGAAGCTGCTGCCACTAGTCATGGCCGAGACGATGAAATGCCATCAACGTCGTCTGCCAAGGCCGATGCCAATGTCATAGTAGAGAGCATGTAAAATCCAAAAAACTAAAGTTCAGTAAAATGACCCAAAAATCTAAATTAAAAGCGTCTGAGGAGAAGCGTAAACTTGCCAATATTCCATTTACGACACGGAGTGGCAAGGAACGGCTGAGGTCCTGGCCTATGTTCCTCATGACGGGATCGGTATGAAATGCCTCCAATCAAAATCCCGACATTCAAAATCCCAACAACAATTGACCGATGGTCAAAATCCCGACAAGGTCAAAATCGCGACATGGACAAAATACCGACATTTAAAATACCGACAAGGTCAAAATACCGACATGTAAAATGCTGACAGGTCAAAATACCGACATGCATTTTCTGTTGTTTTTTTGAATGTATGTCGATATAAGTCAACATGGACACCATATAAAGTGTACCGCGTCCCCTCGCATGGCTCACTGCTTCGGGCACTATTATATTCCCCCTCCAGTTCCACTGGGATGGTAAAGTATGAACAAGTCGGTTTCAATGAAAAAAACTCATGAAAAACTCATGTCCGTATTTTGACCTGTCTGCGTTTTACATGTCGGTATTTTGACCTTGTCGGTATTTTAAATGTCGGTATTTTTTCCATGTCGGGATTTGGACCATCGGTTAATTGGTGTCGGGATTTTGAACGTCAGGATTTTGATTGGAGGTAAACTAACTGCATCCCCTCATGACTAGTGGTTCAGCTTCACATGAAGATGGAAGCACTCATCCTCCCGCTAGAAAAATGAAAAGACTTAAGCTGGCAAAAGCACAGCAAAGAACTGTGCGTTCTTCTAAATCACAAATCCCCAAGGAGAGTCCAATTGTGTCGGTTGCGATGCCTGACCTTCCCAACACTGGACGGGAAGAGGTGGCGCCTTCCACCATTTGCACGCACCCTGCAAGTGCTGGAAGGAGCACCCACAGTCCAGTTCCTGATAGTCAAATTGAAGATGTCACTGTTGAAGTACACCAGGATGAGGATATGGGTGTTGCTGGCGCTGAGGAGGAAATTGACAAGGAGGATTCTGATGGTGAGGTGGTTTGTTTAAGTCAGGCACCCGGGGAGACACCTGTTGTCCGTGGGATGAATATGGCCATTGACATATTTTAACAGAAATGCGGACAACTGGTGTCAAGCCGTGTGTTGCCTTTGTCAAGCTGTAATAAGTAGGGGTAAGGACGTTAACCACCTAGGAACATCCTCCCTCATACGTCACCTGGAGCGCATTCATCAGAGGTCATTGACAAGTTCAAAAACTTTGGGTGACAGCGGAAGCAGTCCACTGACAACTAAATCCCTTCCTCTTGTACCCAAGCTCCTGCAAACCACACCACCAACTCCCTCAGTGTCAATTTCCTCCTTAGACAGGAACGCCAATAGTCCTGCAGGCCATGTCACTGGCAAGTCTGACGAGTCCTCTCCTGCCTGGTGGAATTTAACCCTCTATATGCTTCAGAGGATGGAGGAGCAGCAAAAGGCCATTCAATCCTATACATCTGCCTACGAAATAGGCAAAGGAGGGGGAATGCACCTGGTCATTCCCCTCATCAGGCTTTTGCAGAAGCAGCTGGAGAGATTGAAGGAGGAGCTAAAACGGAGCGATTCTGCTTTGCATGTAGGACTTGTGGATGGAGCCCTTCATTCGCTTAACCAGGATTCACGGGTGGTCAATCTGTTGAAATCAGAGCACTACATTTTGGCCACCGTGCTCGATCCTAGGTTTAAAGCCTACGTTGTATCTCTCTTTCCGGCAGACACAAGTCTGCAGAGGTTCAAAGACCTGCTGGTGAGATACTTGTCACGTCAAGCGGAAGGTGACCCGTCAACAGCTCCTCCTTCACATTCTCCCGCAACTGGGGCTGCGAGGAAAAGGCTAAGAATTCCGAGCCCACCCGCTGGCGGTGATGCAGGACAGTCTGGAGCGAGTGCTGACATCTGGTCCGGACTGAAGGACCTGCCAACGATTACTGACATGTCGTCTACTGTCACTGCATATGATTCTGTCACCATTGAAAGAATGGTGGAGGATTATATGAGTGACAGCATCCAAGTAGGCACGTCAGACAGTCCGTACATATACTGGCAGGAAAAAGAGGCAATTTGGAGGCCCTTGCACAAACTGGCTTTATTCTACCTAAGTTGCCCTCCCTCCAGTGTGTACTCCGAAAGAGTGTTTAGTGCAGCCGGTCACCTTGTCAGCGATCTGCGTACGAGGTTACGTCCACAAAATGTGGAGATGATGTTCATTAAAATGAATTTTAATCAATTCCTCCGTGGAGACATTCACCAGCAATTGCCTCCAGAAAGTACACAGGGACCTGAGATGGTGGATTCCAGTGGGGACGAATTAATAATCTGTGAGGAGGGGGATGTACACAGTGAAAGGGGTGAGGAATCGGAGGATGATGATGACGTGGACATCCTGCCTCTGTAGAGCCAGTTTGTGCAAGGAGAGATTGATTGCTTCTTTTTTTGGGGGGGCCAAAACCAACCAGTCATTTCAGTCACAGTAGTGTGGCAGACCCTGTCGCTGAAATGATGGGTTTGTTAAAGTGTGCATGTCCTGTTTATACAACATAAGGGTGGGTGGGAGGGCCCAAGGACAATTCCATCTTGCACCTCTTTTTTCTTTTTTTTTTTTAATCCTTGCATCATGTGATGTTTGGGGCTAATTATTTTAAGTGCCATCCTGTCTGACACTGCAGTGCCACTCCTAGATGGGCCAGGTGTTTGTGCCGCCCACTTGGGTCGCTTAGCTTAGTCATCCAGCGACCTCGGTGCAAATTTTAGGACTAAAAATAATATTGTGAGGTGTGAGGTGTTCAGAATAGACTGAAAATGAGTGGAAATTATGGTTATTGAGGTTAATAATACTTTGGGATCAAAATGACCCCCAAATTCTATGATTTAAGCTGTTTTTTAGTTGTTTTTTTTTAAAACACCCGAATCCAAAACACACCCGAATCCGACAAAAAAAATTCGGTGAGGTTTTGCCAAAACGCGTTCGAACCCAAAACACGGCCGCGGAACCGAACCCAAAACCAAAACACAAAACCCGAAAAATTTCCGGTGCTCCTCACTAGTTAATAATACTATGGGATCAAAATTACCCCCAAATTCTTAAGCTGGTTTTGAGTTGTTTTTTTAAAAAACACACCCGAACCAGGGAGGTTTTGTCAAAACGCATCCGAATCCAAAACACGGCCGCGGAACCGAATCCAAAACCAAAACACAAAACCCGAAAAATTTCTGGTGCACATCTCTAATATATATATAAGCCATCATTCCGAGTTGTTCGCTCGCTAGCTGCTTTTAGCAGCATTGCACACACTAGGCCGCCGCCCTCTGGGAGTGTATCTTAGCATAGCAGAATAGCGAATGAAAGATTACCAGAATTGCTACTAAATAATTCTTAGCAGTTGCTGAGTAGCTCCAGACCTACTCACAGATTGCGATCAGCTCAGTCCGTTTAGTTCCTGGTTTGACGTCTCAAACACGCCCTGCATTCGGCCAGCCACTCCCCCGTTTCTTCAGACACTCCCGCGTTTTTCCCTGACACGCCTGCATTTTTTAGCACACTCCCGGAAAACTCTCAGATACCACCCAGAAACGCCCCTTTCCTGTCAATCATTCACCGATCAGCAGTGCGACTGAAAAGCGCCGCAGAATCCACAGCAAATCTACTAAGTTTTTAGTTAAATAACTAAGCGCATGCGCCCTGCGTGCCTCGCGCATGCGCAGTTTGCAACAAATTGCAGCATAGCGAAAATTGGCAACGAGCGAACAACTCGGAATGACCCCCATAGAACACAATAGTATCTTTATCTTTATCATTGGCTACAGCAGAATAAAGTGAAGGTTCTGGAGTGGCCATCTCAGTCTCCTGAGCCACTCTGGGGAGATCTCAAACATGCAGTTCATGCAAGACAGCCCAAGAAATAACAGGAACTGGAGGCTTTTTGCCAAGAAGAATGGGCAGCTTTACCATCTGAGAAAACAAAGAGCCTCATCCACATCTACCACAAAAGACTTCAAGCTGTCATTGATGTTAAAGGGGGCAATACACGGTATTAAGAACTGGGGTATGTAAACTTTTGATCAGGGTCATTTGGGTAGTTTCTGTTGTCATTATGATTTAAAAAGAGTAAACACAGTTGTTTGACAATAAATGGCTTCACCCAACCACTAACCATGAGTGAAAAAAAAGTTTGTGAGTTATCATTCATATTCTCTGACAAATGGGCAGAAAATCACAAATTCTGCTAGGGTATGTAAACTTATGAGCACAACTGTATATATATATATATATATATATATATATATATATATAATATATATTATAGAGACAGGACATAGAAACGGCGGGACTCACCAGATCAAGAATGTGTTTATAGGGAAAGCTGAGCATAGGAATTGCTGCAGCCTATCCCACACACTACCCTCGTGACCAGCGGAAGATTGGGCACGGTGCATACACGAACGCTGGGCTCCTCAGTGACGGCGCCATGCTGGTGGAGACTCGGAGAGAGACAGGGTGGGAAGGGCAGCGCAGCATCACAAAAAGGGTGTACCAAGTGACAGGGTAAGCGGGGGAGGTTGGAGCAGCCAGGGTCTTATTTAAGTAAAGTAATTGGCGGGCGGGCGTTCAGCCGACATTTTTCGTAAAGTAATAATAGGTACAGTACTGCAGCACTTAATCCCTGGGGGCCCCTCTGACTCTCGGGGCCCGGCACTGGTGTCCCCTTTGTCGTCCCCCCCAGCGCCGGGCCTGTTTGCCAGCCAGGCTACGCCCCCCGCCCAGCACACTGTGAGTCTGTGACAGGGGAGGAGGAGAGGAGGCTTCATGATGCCGGCACCGCTGCCTGTCATAGAGTGTGACAGGCGCAGCAGCCGGCATCAGCAGGGCAGGGGAACTCAGCACAGGGATGCAGAGCGGGTAGAGCGCCTCTCCCTCCTGGTGCTTACCTGCACTGCATCCCTTTGCTGAGAGGTATGCGCCGGGCCTACACACATGGCACCAATGGACAAATAAAATGCGCATTTAATAAAAGTTGCAGGGGGGGCATGTGCAGGGAAATTAATTCATGTGAAGGTGGGCTCCTTTAGGGGGACATTTACTAAGCAGTGATAAGAGTGGAGAAGTGAGCCAGTGGAGAATTTGCCCATGGCAACAAATCAGCACTGAAGTAACATCTATAATTTGCATACTATACAATTATACAGAGTTGCTGATTGGTTGATGGGGCAACTTCTCCACTGGCTCACTTCTCCGCTCTTATCACTGCTTAGTAAATGTCCCCAATCTAGCAGCAGCAATAGAGATGCGCGGGGCTGTGCATCGCTATCGCTGTGAGGGGTACACACGGAGCGATAATGCTTAAATTCTAAGCAATCTAGTCAGATTGCTTAGAATATCGCTCCGTGAGTACCCTCCTTTAGTAAGTTATAATGCCACTGTATATCTGTGCTAATGTTACCGTGAGATAACCTCACTTATGCTGTCTCTTATCTTAAGGAACAAATTCTGTATATTAAGCACAGCTATGGCCCATGACATGAAACCAGAAACCTTGTGACTCAGAGATCTGCAACGATTGTGGAAAATGTTCCTCAGTGTCTCCCCCTCCTCACCACCGTGATACGCTTATTTGCTGTAAACCAGATGTCTCTTGTCTTAAAAATTCCCTTCTGCTCTGGGAGCAGTTGTATAATTGTCGGGGGATAGGATATAAATTCTGTATAAAATAATGTAAGCTACCTGTCTATGCTGCATGGGGGTTGTTCAGGTTTGTTAGCAGTTGGGCAACACCATATTGCACTGCAGGTGGGGTAGATGTAACATGTGCAGAGAGAGTTAGATTTGGGTGGGTTATAATGTTTCTGTGCAGGGTAAATACTGGCTGCTTTATTTCTACACTGCAATTTAGATTTCAGTTTGAACACACCCCACCCATATCTAACTCTCTCTGCACATGTTACATCTGCCCCACCTGCAGCATGGTTTTGCCCAATTGCTATCTTTTTTAGTTTACTAACAAGTCTGAATAACCCCCTATGAGTCCATCTTAGTGCACAGAGCATTCGCCATCCGTGCGCAAACTGAATAAGATTGACATCATCCTGGTGAACTTACATAATTTTTTTCGTTATGAAAAACTGTAAGCCATTTAGTGCGACATCATTTGGAGCACCGGAAAGCGTTAATGTATTATTATGATTATTATTATTATTATTATTATATTACACGGTGCAATAAGGGATCCACAGCGCCTAACAAAAGGGGTAATTCAGACCTGATCGCTCGCTAGCATTTTTTACAGCACTGCAATCAGAACTGCGCATGCGTATGCACCGCAATGCGCAGGCGCGTCGCACAGGTACAAAGCGGATCGCCGCTCAGCGATGGGTTTGTGCGAAGAATCTATTTGCATGGGTGATCGCTAAGAGATTGACAGAAAGAAGGCGTTTGTGGGTGGTAACTGACCGTTTTCTGGGAGGAGTTTGAAAAAAGCAGGCGTGTCCAAGCGTTTGCAGGGCGGGTGTCTGACATCAATTCCGGTCCCGGACAGGCTGAAGTGATCGCAGCGGCTGAGTAAGTTCTGGGCTACTCAGAAACTGCACACAATCTGTTTGTACAGCTCTGCTACACATGCGTTCACACACTTGCACAGCCAAAATACACTCCCCTATGGGCGGCGACTATCTGTTCATAGCAGTGCAAAAAAAACCCTAGCGAGCGATCAGCTCTGAATTAGGCTCAAAGTATTTAAACAAACGAGCAGAACAAGAAAATAGTGACTTACAGTACAAGACAATGTAGGACAAGTACATGATATATACACTAAAGATGTGCGGCGGACACTTTTCGGGTTTTGTGTTTTGGTTTTGAATCTCCGGCACCGCTCATGTTTTGGATCTGGATTTGTTTTGCCAAAACCACCCTTTCGGGTTTTTGTTTTGGACCTGGATTTTTTGAAGACAAAAAATAAAAATAAAAACAGCTAAAATCACAGGATTTGGGGGTAATTTTGCTCCTATGGTATTATTAACCTCAATAACGTTTCCACTCATTTCCAGTCTATTCTGAACACCTCACAATATTGTGTCTGCTGTGGGGTACACTGGGCTCCACAAGGATGGACAATGGGGTGTAGAGTAGGATCTTGATCCGAGGCACTAACAGGCTCAAAGCTTTGACTGTTCCCAGAATGCACAGCGCCGCCTCCTCTATAACCCCGCCTCCCTGCACAGGAGCTCAGTTTTGTAGTTGGTGCTGCAGTAGCAGGCACTTAACAGAGGGGCTGCTCCAGGCAGCCCTAAGAAGAGCTTTTTTCTAAAGAAAAAGTGAAGACTTCA
The DNA here is from genome assembly GCF_028390025.1 of Pseudophryne corroboree. NCBI lineage: Eukaryota > Metazoa > Chordata > Amphibia > Anura > Myobatrachidae > Pseudophryne > Pseudophryne corroboree. The sequence goes on along the minus strand of NC_086444.1, from coordinate 1,200,490,760 downwards.
AGGGCAGCAGCGGTGGTAAATGTCAGAAGACATTCACTGCTGCAGCTCCAGCTCTCCCCAGCGGCGCTGTACACTCCCGAGCCCTGGTTGCCGGGTAACTACAGCAGGAGGCTCCGGTTTTCTTCACGTCAGGCACACACGACGGGGGCTCTCTGGGATCGCGTGGCCGCGCTTCGGGAGGTGGTGAGTGGGTCCCGCTACTCAGGGCATGGTGCATCTGGGAGCGCTATTGGACACTCACAACCAGAGGTTGTTCTTGTGTCAGGAGAAGGTCCTGAAGCTTCAGGACAGGATTCGTTGCTTCCTTTCTCGTCCGCAAGTGTCGATACATTCGGCTATGCAGGTGCTGGGCCTCTTGTTGTCAGCATTCCACATGGTGGAGTATGCTCAATTCCATTCTCGCCCCCTCCAGAGGCTGATTCTAGCCAAGTGGGACGGCCTGCCACACCGGATCAGGTCTCAAATGATCTCATTGACTCCGGAGGTTCGTCTGTCGCTGCTCTGGTGGCTCCAGGACCAACAATTGTGCAGGGGCCGTCCCTTCTGGATATCCAACTGGGTCCTGTTGACGACAGATGCCAGTCTACGAGGTTGGGGTGCGGTGCTGGAGCAACACTCCCGTCAGGGTCGGTGGACCAAGGAGGAATCTCTCCTCTCGATCAATATTCTGGAATTGCGGGCGGTCTTCAATGCATTGAACCTGGCCCAGCATTTAATTCAGAACCGTCCTGTTCAAGTACAGTCGGACAACGCCACCACAGTGGCTTACATAAATCATCAAGGTGGCACTCGAAGCCGTTTGGCAATGAGGGAAGTCTCACGGATTCTACATTGGGCGGAACGCCATCTACCAGCCATATCGGCAATATTCATTCAGAGAGTCCTGAATTGGGAAGCGGACTTTCTCAGTCGTCAGGTCGTGCATGCTGGTGAGTGGGGCCTCCATCCAGAAGTGTTTCAACTCCTAGTGGAAAAGTGGGGTCTTCCAGATGTAGATCTGATGGCGTCTCGACACAATCACAAGGTTCCAGTCTTCGGAGCAAGGACAAGGGATCCTCAAGCAGCATTTGTGGATGCGCTGGCGGTGCCGTGGAGGTTTCGGCTGCCGTACGTGTTCCCTCCGGTGTCACTCCTGCCCAGGGTAATTCGGAAGTTCAAGCAAGAAAAAGGAATTCTGCTTCTCATAGCTCCAGCGTGGCCCAGACGGCACTGGTTCTCAGACCTGCAGGGCCTATCGTCAGAGCGTCCAATTCTAAATCCACAACACCCAGACCTCCTCGTTCAGGGCCCCTGTGTCTACCAGGACCTAGCCCGGCTGTCTTTGACGGCGTGGCTCTTGAAGCTTCCGTCTTGAGGGCTAAGGATTTTTCTGAAGAGGTCATTAAAACTATGTTGCGGGCCCGGAAACCGGCTTCTGCCCGGATTTACCATAGGGTCTGGCATTCCTACTTTGTTTGGTGCGCATCTAACAACTACCAAGTTTAGTACAGCCAAACTTTTGGCTTTTCTGCAACAGGGCCTGAATTTAGGCCTGCGTCTTGCCTCCCTAAAGGTTCATATTTCTGCCTTGTCGGTGTGGTTTCAGAGAAAACTTGCGACTTTACCTGATGTTCATACTTTCACTCAGGGTTTGTTGCGTATCCAACTTCCCTATGTCCCGCCTGTGGCTCCTTGGGACTTGTCGGTGGTTTTGGAGGCGTTGCAGGAGCCTCCATTTGAACCCCTTGGTTCAGCTGATTTTAAGTGGCTTTCTCTTAAGGTGGTGTTCTTGCTGGCTATTACCTCTGCTAGAAGAGTGTCGGATTTGGGGGCCCTTTCCTGTAGTTCCTCATATCTGATTTTTCACTGTGACCGGGCGGTACTTCGGACTCGTCCCGGTTATTTACCGAAGGTGGTGTCCTCGTTCCACCTTAATCAGGATATTGTGGTTCCGGCCTTTGTCTCTCCTGATTTGTCTCCCAAAGAGCGGTCTTTGGATGTGGTACGGGCTCTCCGTATCTATGTGAAGAGAACTGCTTCTATTCGAAAATCTGATTCTCTCTTTGTTTTGTTTGGATTTCACAAACGTGGCTGGCCTGCTCACAAGCAGACCCTGGCCAGGTGGATTAGAATGGTGATTGCACATGCTTATGTGAAGGCTGATCTGTCAGCTCCTGCTCACATTACAGCCCATTCTACTCGGTCTGTTGGACCTTCTTGGGCGGCCCAACGTGGTGCGACCCTTGACCAATTGTGCAAGGCGGCTACGTGGTCCTGCGGGAACACGTTCATAAGGTTCTATGCCTTCGATACTGCCGCTTCCCAGGATGCTTCCTTTGGACGCCGGGTTCTTGTGCCCGCTACAGTGTGTCCCCTCCCATAAGGAACTGCTTTAGAACATCCCCATTGTCCATCCTTGTGGAGCCCAGTGTACCCCGCAGCAGAAAACGAGTTTTATGGTAAGAACTTACCGTTGTTAAAACTCTTTCTGCGAGGTACACTGGGCTCCACAAGGCGCCCACCCTGACGCACTTAGCTTCTACGGGTTGGTATGGCATTAGCCGCTGACACTTCTCTTGTCGTGAGAGTGTGGTGTATGTGGCTACTAACCGTTGTCGTCTCTTTTCCTGCTACTGCATTGGGCTGGTTAACTAAAAACTGAGCTCCTGTGCAGGGAGGCGGGGTTATAGAGGAGGCGGCGCTGTGCATTCTGGGAACAGTCAAAGCTTTGAGTCTGTTGGTGCCTCGGATCAAGATCCTACTCTACACCCCATTGTCCAATCCTTGTGGAGCCCAGTGTACCTCGCAGAAGGAGTTTTAACAACGGCAAGTTCTTACCATAAAACTCATTTTTAGGCCAAAAGGTTGCACAGAGCAGTAGCGCACGCATGGGGTGTTCTGGATACCCAGAACCCCCCCCCCCCCCCCCCACCCGATGGACTGAATTCCTTTATTTAGAGACGAAGACTGCTGTGTCTCCGTTTCAAGGAAAGCCGCGGCTGCAATCGCAATCGCGATTGCAGCTGCCGCTCAGGAGGCGATTGCTGGTAAAGTCTGTCTACAGTGTCTGTCGGCGAATGGGAGTTGTGCGCATGCACAGCATCTCCATATGTCCCCACTGTTCTGTAGCTGGCAGTGTCTCCTCTGCAGCCCCCGGGTATGTGTGCAGTGCACTGTAATTGTGTGTTTAAATTTACAGTATGCGTGTGTTATGTATGTGTGTGTGTGTGTGCAGTGTGTGTGTGCAGTCTGCGTCTGTGAATCTTTTCATACACACACACACATACTGTCTAAATGTGTATGTATGTGTGTATATAAATCCCAGTAAGAAAGGCACTCTGGAGACATCAATAATGGCAAAAATAGCAAAAAGTGTATTGAAGGTTCAGGTCGAGTACTTTCGGGGACAGCACCCCGTCCTCAGGACCACACACCACAGCAGTACAATCACAATACATAGATCACACTTACCCCCTTATATCCCACAGCCCGCGGTAATCACCTCCTCGTGCCGCCATTCCGCTCCCCAGGGCCGCCGGCCGGAGACGCATCTACTGACGCACTCCCGGAAGTCGCTCTGCAGTTACCATGGGAACGTCTGTGTGCGTTCCAAAAGGCCGGCCATGATGCGTTCCACACATGTTTTTCAATGCACTCACGTACAGCCGCCCTGTGGATACAACGGAGAACACAGGTTATAGGTAATATAGCAGGTATACATACCACCACATTACTACAATATACAACAATAAGACAATTTAAAAACAAGAACAAGAAACCACAGAATACAGTATGAACATCACCCTGTTAGTGTGGATACAAATGCATATCCATATAGTTACATACAAAACTATACTCATTAAATCAGATTTTTAGGGAATAGTATTATTTATCATTCAATGTAAACGATTTAATCATCCTCATACAACCAGGGTGTATGACATCAGATACGTTCTGACTTGTAACACCAGTTTTGTTGTTTACGTTGTGGTCTGTCCGTGTGGCTTATTCTATGTCGGGCAGACCACACGTAAATTTAAGGAAAGAATGAATGCTCACAGGTCAGGCATCAGATTGTCTCTCAATGGTAAGGATATTGATCAACCTGTCCCTAGACACTTTAAGGAACATAACCATCCACTGGAATCTATACGATATTTTATGATCGATCATGTCCCGGAGTCCTTGAGAGGGGGTGACAGAGCAAAAACATTGCTAATTAAGGAGTCCCGTTGGATTCTGAGGTTGGGAACTACCAAACCGGGTGGTCTTAATGACAAAATTAATTGGAATTCTTTTGTATAATATTATGTGTCCTGGTGGGTAATACTATTCCCTAAAAATCTGATTTAATGAGTATAGTTTTGTATGTAACTATATGGATATGCATTTGTATCCACACTAACAGGGTGATGTTCATACTGTATTCTGTGGTTTCTTGTTCTTGTTTTTAAATTGTCTTATTGTTGTATATTGTAGTAATGTGGTGGTATGTATACCTGCTATATTACCTATAACCTGTGTTCTCCGTTGTATCCACAGGGCGGCTGTGCGTGAGTGCATTGAAAAACATGTGTGGAACGCATCATGGCCGGCCTTTTGGAACGCACACAGACGTTCCCATGGTAACGGCAGAGCGACTTCCGGGAGTGCGTCAGTAGATGCGTCTCCGGCCGGCGGCCCTGGGGAGCGGAATGGCGGCACGAGGAGGTGATTACCGCGGGCTGTGGGATATAAGGGGGTAAGTGTGATCTATGTATTGTGATTGTACTGCTGTGGTGTGTGGTCCTGAGGACGGGGTGCTGTCCCCGAAAGTACTCGACCTGAACCTTCAATACACTTTTTGCTATTTTTGCCATTATTGATGTCTCCAGAGTGCCTTTCTTACTGGGATTTGTATTTCACTCTATGTGGCACCGGAGCAAGCTGTTTGTATTAGTGGAGTGCCGGCAGTATATGGTTGTGTATGTGTGTATATATATATATATATATATATATATATATATATATATATGTGTGTGTATGTGTGTGTATATTAGAGATGAGCGGGTTCGGTTTCTCTGAATCCGAACCCGCCCGAACTTCATATTTTTTTACACGGGTCCGAGCGACTCGGATCTTCCCGCCTTGCTCGGTTAACCCGAGCGCGCCCGAACGTCATCATCACGCTGTTGGATTCTCGCGAGGCTCGGATTCTATCGCGAGACTCGGATTCTATATAAGGAGCTGCGCGTCGCGGCCATTTTCACACGTGCATTGAGATTGATAGGGAGAGGACGTGGCTGGCGTCCTCTCCGTTTAGAAATTAAAATAGATAGGAGAGTGAGAGTGAGACACTTCATTTACTTACTGGAGCTTAGGAGGAGTTATACTAGTGACTGATGACCACTGACCAGTGACCTGACCACCAGTGCAGTTTTATAATTTATTATTATTTAATAATCCGTTCTGTTCTTGTTCTCTGCCTGAAAAAAACGATACACAGTGACTCAGTCACACTCACATACCATATCTGTGCTCAGCCCAGTGTGCTGCATCATCTATGTATAATATCTGACTGTGCTCACACAGCTTAATTGTGGGGGAGACTGGGGAGCAGTTATAGGTTATAGCAGGAGCCAGGAGTACATATTAAACAGTGCACACTTTTGCTGCCAGAGTGCCACTGCCAGTGTGACTGACCACTGACCACTGTGACCAGTGATCTGACCACACTGACCACCAGTATAGTATATTGTGATTGAATGTCTGCCTGAAAAAGTACACTCGTCGTGTGACTTGTGTGGTGTTTTTTTATTCTATAAAAATTAAAAAACTCATTCTGCTGACAGACAGTGTCCAGCAGGTCCGTCATTATATAATATATACCTGTCCGGCTGCAGTAGTGATATATATATATTTTTTATATCATTATTTATCATCCAGTCTATACTAGCAGCAGACACAGTACGGTAGTTCACGGCTGTAGCTACCTCTGTGTCGGCACTCGGCAGTCCATCCATAATTGTATACCACCTACCCGTGGTTTTTTTTTTCTTTCTTCTTTATACATACTACATCTCATTATCATCCAGTCTATATTAGCAGCAGACACAGTACAGTACGGTAGTCCACGGCTGTAGCTACCTCTGTGTCGGCACTCGGCAGTCCATCCATAATTGTATACCACCTACCCGTGGTTTTTTTTTTCTATCTTCTTTATACATACTACATCTCATTATCATCCAGTCTATATTAGCAGCAGACACAGTACAGTACGGTAGTCCACGGCTGTAGCTACCTCTGTGTCGGCACTCGGCAGTCCATCCATAATTGTATACCACCTACCCGTGGTTTTTTTTTTCTTTCTTCTTTATACATACTACATCTCATTATCATCCAGTCTATATTAGCAGCAGACACAGTACAGTACGGTAGTCCACGGCTGTAGCTATCTCTGTGTCGGCACTCGGCAGTCCATCCATAATTGTATACCACCTACCCGTGGTTTTTTTTTTCTTTCTTCTTTATACATACTACATCTCATTATCATCCAGTCTATATTAGCAGCAGACACAGTACAGTACGGTAGTCCACGGCTGTAGCTACCTCTGTGTCGGCACTCGGCAGTCCATCCATAATTGTATACCACCTACCCGTGGTTTTTTTTTTCTTTCTTCTTTATACATACTACATCTCATTATCATCCAGTCTATATTAGCAGCAGACACAGTACAGTACGGTAGTCCACGGCTGTAGCTACCTCTGTGTTGGCACTCGGCAGTCCATCCATAATTGTATACCACCTACCCGTGGTTTTTTTTTCTTTCTTCTTTATACATACTACATCTCATTATCATCCAGTCTATATTAGCAGCAGACACAGTACAGTACGGTAGTCCACGGCTGTAGCTACCTCTGTGTCGGCACTCGGCAGTCCATCCATAATTGTATACCACCTACCCGTGGTTTTTTTTTTCTTTCTTCTTTATACATACTACATCTCATTATCAACCAGTCTATATTAGCAGCAGACACAGTACAGTACGGTAGTCCACGGCTGTAGCTACCTCTGTGTCGGCACTCGGCAGTCCATCCATAATTGTATACTAGTATCCATCCATCTCCATTGTTTACCTGAGGTGCCTTTTAGTTGTGCCTATTAAAATATGGAGAACAAAAATGTTGAGGTTCCAAAATTAGGGAAAGATCAAGATCCACTTCCACCTCGTGCTGAAGCTGCTGCCACTAGTCATGGCCGAGACGATGAAATGCCAGCAACGTCGTCTGCCAAGGCCGATGCCCAATGTCATAGTACAGAGCATGTCAAATCCAAAACACCAAATATCAGTAAAAAAAGGACTCCAAAACCTAAAATAAAATTGTCGGAGGAGAAGCGTAAACTTGCCAATATGCCATTTACCACACGGAGTGGCAAGGAACGGCTGAGGCCCTGGCCTATGTTCATGGCTAGTGGTTCAGCTTCACATGAGGATGGAAGCACTCAGCCTCTCGCTAGAAAAATGAAAAGACTCAAGCTGGCAAAAGCACCGCAAAGAACTGTGCGTTCTTCGAAATCCCAAATCCACAAGGAGAGTCCAATTGTGTCGGTTGCGATGCCTGACCTTCCCAACACTGGACGTGAAGAGCATGCGCCTTCCACCATTTGCACGCCCCCTGCAAGTGCTGGAAGGAGCACCCGCAGTCCAGTTCCTGATAGTCAGATTGAAGATGTCAGTGTTGAAGTACACCAGGATGAGGAGGATATGGGTGTTGCTGGCGCTGGGGAGGAAATTGACCAGGAGGATTCTGATGGTGAGGTGGTTTGTTTAAGTCAGGCACCCAGGGAGACACCTGTTGTCCGTGGGAGGAATATGGCCGTTGACATGCCTGGTGAAAATACCAAAAAAATCAGCTCTTCAGTGTGGAGGTATTTCAACAGAAAAGCGGACAACAGGTGTCAAGCCGTGTGTTGCCTTTGTCAAGCTGTAATAAGTAGGGGTAAGGACGTTAACCACCTCGGAACATCCTCCCTTATACGTCACCTGCAGCGCATTCATAATAAGTCAGTGACAAGTTCAAAAACTTTGGGCGACAGCGGAAGCAGTCCACTGACCAGTAAATCCCTTCCTCTTGTAACCAAGCTCACGCAAACCACCCCACCAACTCCCTCAGTGTCAATTTCCTCCTTCCCCAGGAATGCCAATAGTCCTGCAGGCCATGTCACTGGCAATTCTGACGAGTCCTCTCCTGCCTGGGATTCCTCCGATGCATCCTTGCGTGTAACGCCTACTGCTGCTGGCGCTGCTGTTGTTGCTGCTGGGAGTCGATGGTCATCCCAGAGGGGAAGTCGTAAGCCCACTTGTACTACTTCCAGTAAGCAATTGACTGTTCAACAGTCCTTTGCGAGGAAGATGAAATATCACAGCAGTCATCCTGCTGCAAAGCGGATAACTGAGGCCTTGACAACTATGTTGGTGTTAGACGTGCGTCCGGTATCCGCCGTTAGTTCACAGGGAACTAGACAATTTATTGAGGCAGTGTGCCCCCGTTACCAAATACCATCTAGGTTCCACTTCTCTAGGCAGGCGATACCGAGAATGTACACGGACGTCAGAAAAAGACTCACCAGTGTCCTAAAAAATGCAGTTGTACCCAATGTCCACTTAACCACGGACATGTGGACAAGTGGAGCAGGGCAGGGTCAGGACTATATGACTGTGACAGCCCACTGGGTAGATGTATGGACTCCCGCCGCAAGAACAGCAGCGGCGGCACCAGTAGCAGCATCTCGCAAACGCCAACTCTTTCCTAGGCAGGCTACGCTTTGTATCACCGCTTTCCAGAATACGCACACAGCTGAAAACCTCTTACGGCAACTGAGGAAGATCATCGCGGAATGGCTTACCCCAATTGGACTCTCCTGTGGATTTGTGGCATCGGACAACGCCAGCAATATTGTGTGTGCATTAAATATGGGCAAATTCCAGCACGTCCCATGTTTTGCACATACCTTGAATTTGGTGGTGCAGAATTTTTAAAAAAACGACAGGGGCGTGCAAGAGATGCTGTCGGTGGCCAGAAGAATTGCGGGACACTTTCGGCGTACAGGCACCACGTACAGAAGACTGGAGCACCACCAAAAACTACTGAACCTGCCCTGCCATCATCTGAAGCAAGAAGTGGTAACGAGGTGGAATTCAACCCTCTATATGCTTCAGAGGTTGGAGGAGCAGCAAAAGGCCATTCAAGCCTATACAATTGAGCACGATATAGGAGGTGGAATGCACCTGTCTCAAGCGCAGTGGAGAATGATTTCAACGTTGTGCAAGGTTCTGATGCCCTTTGAACTTGCCACACGTGAAGTCAGTTCAGACACTGCCAGCCTGAGTCAGGTCATTCCCCTCATCAGGCTTTTGCAGAAGAAGCTGGAGACATTGAAGGAGGAGCTAACATGGAGCGATTCCGCTAGGCATGTGGGACTTGTGGATGGAGCCCTTAATTCGCTTAACAAGGATTCACGGGTGGTCAATCTGTTGAAATCAGAGCACTACATTTTGGCCACCGTGCTCGATCCTAGATTTAAAGCCTACCTTGGATCTCTCTTTCCGGCAGACACAAGTCTGCTGGGGTTGAAAGACCTGCTGGTGAGAAAATTGTCAAGTCAAGCGGAACGCGACCTGTCAACATCTCCTCCTTCACATTCTCCCGCAACTGGGGGTGCGAGGAAAAGGCTCAGAATTCCGAGCCCACCCGCTGGCGGTGATGCAGGGCAGTCTGGAGCGACTGCTGATGCTGACATCTGGTCCGGACTGAAGGACCTGACAACGATTACGGATACGGACATGTCGTCTACTGGCACTGCATATGATTCTCTCCCCATTGAAAGAATGGTGGAGGATTATATGAGTGACCGCATCCAAGTAGGCACGTCAGACAGTCCGTACTTATACTGGCAGGAAAAAGAGGCAATTTGGAGGCCCTTGCACAAACTGGCTTTATTCTACCTAAGTTGCCCTCCCACAAGTGTGTACTCCGAAAGAGTGTTTAGTGCCGCCGCTCACCTTGTCAGCAATCGGCGTACGAGGTTACATCCAGAAAATGTGGAGAAGATGATGTTCATTAAAATGAATTATAATCAATTCCTCCGCGGAGACATTGACCAGCAGCAATTGCCTCCACAAAGTACACAGGGAGCTGAGATGGTGGATTCCAGTGGGGACGAATTGATAATCTGTGAGGAGGGGGATGTACACGGTGATATATCGGAGGATGATGATGAGGTGGACATCTTGCCTCTGTAGAGCCAGTTTGTGCAAGGAGAGATTAATTGCTTCTTTTTTGGTGGGGGTCCAAACCAACCCGTCATATCAGTCACAGTCGTGTGGCAGACCCTGTCACTGAAATGATGGGTTGGTTAAAGTGTGCATGTCCTGTTTATACAACATAAGGGTGGGTGGGAGGGCCCAAGGACAATTCCATCTTGCACCTCTTTTTTCTTTAATTTTTCTTTGCGTCATGTGCTGTTTGGGGAGGGTTTTTTGGAAGGGACATCCTGCGTGACACTGCAGTGACACTCCTAGATGGGCCCGGTGTTTGTGTCGGCCACTAGGGTCGCTTATCTTACTCACACAGCTACCTCATTGCGCCTCTTTTTTTCTTTGCGTCATGTGCTGTTTGGGGAGGGTTTTTTGGAAGGGACATCCTGCGTGACACTGCAGTGACACTCCTAGATGGGCCCGGTGTTTGTGTCGGCCACTAGGGTCGCTTATCTTACTCACACAGCTACCTCATTGCGCCTCTTTTTTTCTTTGCGTCATGTGCTGTTTGGGGAGGGTTTTTTGGAAGGGACATCCTGCGTGACACTGCAGTGCCACTCCTAGATGGGCCCGGTGTTTGTGTCGGCCACTAGGGTCGCTTATCTTACTCACACAGCTACCTCATTGCGCCTCTTTTTTTCTTTGCGTCATGTGCTGTTTGGGGAGGGTTTTTTGGAAGGGACATCCTGCGTGACACTGCAGTGACACTCCTAGATGGGCCCGGTGTTTGTGTCGGCCACTAGGGTCGCTTATCTTACTCACACAGCTACCTCATTGCGCCTCTTTTTTTCTTTGCGTCATGGGCTGTTTGGGGAGGGTTTTTTGGAAGGGACATCCTGCGTGACACTGCAGTGACACTCCTAGATGGGCCCGGTGTTTGTGTCGGCCACTAGGGTCGCTTATCTTACTCACACAGCTACCTCATTGCGCCTCTTTTTTTCTTTGCGTCATGTGCTGTTTGGGGAGGGTTTTTTGGAAGGGACATCCTGCGTGACACTGCAGTGCCACTCCTAGATGGGCCAGGTGTTTGTGTCGGCCACTAGGGTCGCTTAGCTTAGTCATCCAGCGACCTCGGTGCAAATTTTAGGACTAAAAATAATATAGGGGGTAATTCCAAGTTGATCGCAGCAGGAATTTAGTTAGCAACTGGGCAAAACCATGTGCACTGCAGGGGAGGCAGATTTAACATGTGCAGAGAGAGTTAGATTTGGGTGGGGTGTGTTCAATCTGCAATCTAATTTGCAGTGTAAAAATAAAGCAGCCAGTATTTACCCTGCACAGAAATAAAATAACCCACCCAAATCTAACTCTCTCTGCACATGTTAAATCTGCCTCCCCTGCAGTGCACATGGTTTTGCCCAATTGCTAACTAAATTCCTGCTGCGATCAACTTGGAATTACCCCCATTGTGAGGTGTGAGGTATTCAGAATAGACTGAAAATGAGTGGAAATGATGGTTTTTGAGGTTAATAATACTTTGGGATCAAAATGACCCCCAAATTCTATGATTTAAGCTGTTTTTTAGGTTTTTTGGAAAAAAACACCCGAATCCAAAACACACCCGAATCCGACAAAAAAAATTCGGTTAGGTTTTGCCAAAACGCGGTCGAACCCAAAACACGGCTGCGGAACCGAACCCAAAACCAAAACACAAAACCCGAAAAATTTCCGGCGCTCATCTCTAGTGTATATGTATATATATATATATATATATGTATATATATATACCAAGATAGATGAAGTGGCACTCACTATAAAAGCAGTATCGGCTGCTGGGGTGTCCAAATTCCAGGGAAAGTCCTGTTTTCACAAGGTCCCATAATATATCCAAGTAGAAAAGAAGGCACTCACCAGACTTGTATTAAATGCAGATAAAGCCGTTTATCAAATTCACAACGGTGATTAAATCATGGTTGGTCGACGTTTCGGTCCTAGCCGGACCTTCTTCCAGACCAATATGTGCAACCGTCACAATCACAGATCAAATGACCAGTATTATTGTAGAGCCCTAAATACCCAAACAGAGCCCGCCCTCTAATTAACTAATGATAATGTCGTGCACCTGAGTAAACACATGGTTCTATATTGAACTAGAAGTATAACAAGTAGAACATCACAAGTTTAACACATAGTGGGATGTAAACAATAGTCATGATATTCAATCTTAAAAGCGCTCACCAAGTTCCCTGTAGGTATTAAAATCATCAGTGGAACGCACGCCAGCCGTGACACGCACGGCGCTTCCTCTATATGTAAGAACATTACTTCCGGACTGACGATGCTGCACTAAGTATGCTGGTGGAACGCAGTGCGTCAATGACACGCAAAGCGCTTCCACCTGTGATGGTGTGCATGTTCCCTGTAGATGTAAGTGGAACACCAGCAAGCCGTGACCCGCACGGCAATTCCGTTATAAACAAAGCCATTACTTCCGGAAGAGTGTTACTGAATAATCAGGTGGAACGCAGTGCGTCAGTGACACGCAAAGCGCTTCCATCATAGATCAATATTACAAATACAAAGGGAGAACGGTGGCTCTATATAAAGATAGATACTCAGGCATGAATAAAATAAGTAGAGTGTTTCAAATCTCAACTCAGCCAATATTCAACTAGTAGGGCAGGTTTAAGGGATATATAGAGCTCTACAAGAAACAGCATAATTACTACATATAACATATATAACTAACAAGACAATACATTTAAAAACATATATATTAACCTAAACCATATTAAATAAACTAAACTACAGTGGACTGAAAAGCTAGGTGGCCACAGTGGATACCCTAAAACACAAAAATACTCTCAAAAAAGTTTCAAAAAAATCACAAAAAAATCGCGAAAAATCACGGTTGATTCATAGTTACAGAAACACACTGAGATGGTTCTGTTCGTTCAAACCCCTTGGGGATACAGTGCCCAGGTGATGTATCCAATATGCCTCTTTTTTCAGTAGTGATAACCCTCTATCACCTCCTCGTGGTGGTGGTGGGATCCAATCAATTATCATATGTCGTAATGTAGCTACTTGATGTTTGAACTGTAGAAAGTGAAGTGCTACAGGTTTATCGCTCTTGCCGCTGGTGAGTGCCAACTGTATCGAGGATCTATGTTGGTTGATCCGTTCACGGTACGTCCTAATAGTTTTCCCCACGTACATTTTTCCACAGGGGCATGTAAGATAATAAATCACATGGTCCATTAGGCATGTTAGATGATATCTTAATTCAATTTTAGTGCCGTGCAGTGGGTGATTGAAGAAACGTCCAGTTATCATGGCTCTGCAAGTCATACATTTCAAGCACTTAAAACAGCCAGGGTTCACATTTAGCCAAGTAGTGCCAGAAGATGTTGACGGTCGCATTGTAGGTCTCATCAACATGTCCTTCAAATTGGCACCTCTTTGTACGCTTAGTAGAGGTGGTCGAACGCCAACTTTCTTGAACTTTGGATCAGTGCTGATCATAGACCAATTTTTCTTGATCGATCTCTCCACGTTGCGTAAGCCAGTATTGCAACTGGTTTTAAAGATGACCCGATCACGGGACTTATTTTTGCTACTGGTCTTGTGTATGTGTAGATTGCGAGCCTTGGTCATGCATCTGTCAACCACTGCGGCTGTGTAACCACGTTCAATGAAGCGCTTTCTGCATTCAAATAATTGAGTCTCGGCATTTAACTCATTAGAGTTATTTCTTAATACTCTAAGAAATTGAGAGACAGGTAAATTAGACTTTAAACTGTCTGGGTGATGACTGGAAGCCCATAACAACGTGTTCCGGTCGGTGGGCTTGCGATACAAAGTATACTCCAGTACTGAAGGTAAATCAGGATTCTTGTATATTGAAATGTCCAAAAAATTAATCTTGGACTCACTTACTGTAACAGTGAGTTTAATGGGACTAGTGAGGGCATTTAGGGTATCCACCATGGTAAAAAGTAGTTCAACAGAGCCCCGCCAAACTATAAAAAGATCGTCAATGAATCTTTTGTAACACACAATGTGCTCCGCATAGTTACCCAAGATATTTTCGTGTTCATACTTGGCCATGTACAAATTGGCGAACCCCGGGGCTAAATTCGAGCCCATAGCGGTGCCCGCCAATTGCACATAGTACTCATCCTGGTATTGGAAATAGTTGCATTTAAGAACCAATCTGATCAAGCTTAGGATAAACTCAATAGGCGGACCCTCGTACGGGCCCTTGATAAGTGCCTCCCTTACGGCAGCAATTCCCTCCTCATGGGGGATAACCGTATACAAGGAAGTTACATCTAAGGTGGCTAATGTACAAGATGATAAATCATCAGTAATAAGGGCTAGCGTGCTTAGGAGGTCATTAGTATCACGGATGTAGCTGTCCATGACCCTCACACAAGGTTGAAGGAAATGGTCAACAAATTTGGCCAAAGGTTGTAGCAGTGATCCTTGTGCCGATATAATCGGCCTACCTGGTGGTGTGGTTAAGGATTTATGTACCTTGGGTAAGGTATAAATAATGGGGCAGATAGGATAAGCCACCGATAAATAATCAAAGACCTCATCATTGATCCAAGTGCATTGTAATGCCTGTAATAATAAATCATCTACTTCTTTCTTAAATCTCGGAGTAGGGTTATAGGGAATTTTGAGGTAGGTGTTACTATCAGACAGCTGTTTTCTGATTTCGACATCATAATCAGCGAAATCCTGAAGGACCACTGCTCCCCCTTTGTCAGCATTTCTGATGACCACATTAGTATTTCGTTTAAGATCTCTCAACGCTTGCCATTCACTTTTTGATAGATTTGAGAATCCTTTGTTGTTACTGTGATTCAATAACACCTCATTATCAACAACCTGTAGAAAAGTTTTCAAGCTGGCGTTATTAGAGATAGGATCAAACTTGCTAGTATTTCTAAATATGCCAGATGAGCGTATATCAGACTGTGCTTGGTTGTTCATGAATTTGTTATCGAAAAATTCCCTAAGGCGTAATTGTCGCCCCATTTTATATTTTTGGATAGACCAATTAAACGATTTAAAGTGACAAGTGGGAATGAAGGACAAACCCTTCTTTAACAAGGAGGTTTCAGCCTCTGTAAGTACATGAGAGGACAAGTTAAATATTAAGTTCGAGAACCTCTCCCTCCCCGTCCTCGAGGTTTTGAACCTCCCCCTCCGCGGGTGGGGTCGCCTGTGGTGGTTTTGGCTCTCCGTGCCCTGGTGCCCGGTCCTAAAAAAGAGGATGAGGCACCAGATCCGGATGGGGGTACACTGTCAGTAAATTCAGAGTCGGAGGAGGAATAGCCCTGTGGGTGATTAAATCTTTGTTGTCTATGGTTATACCTATTTGATCGATTGTGTCGCCACCTGGTGGATGAATCATCCCCAGTCAGCCATTTGTATACCGAATGTTGCTGATAATCAGTTTCCACAGTTTCCCATTTTTTTCTCTTGAATGCTAGCAAGTCAGATCGGTATTTATCAATTTGTGTTTTAATTTTATCTAACCAATTATCCGACTTATCAGCCTTCAAGACAGAAACATGTTCTCGTTCAAATAGATCAATGTCACTTTTCACCTTTTTAAGTTCTACTCCGACCTCTTCAACAACCAGTATAAGGAGGTCAGAGGAACATTTGTTCAATATTCCACACCATTTCACACAAAAGGAAGGATTTTTCCTACCAATGGTGGGAGTATTGGCAATCCTAAATCCCCTAGGGATTCTTTTTTTCCGATAGTACTCGGATAGAAACTGTCCATGAAGAGTTAAATCTATTTCTCTCTTCTTTAATTTATTAAGTTTGTGAAAAAGGTCAAGTGGTGTACGGGCTGGTAATTGATCAAAGTCTGTTTGATTAAACAAGACTTTCTCAATATCGTCATCAGTGTAGCTGACAAAAGCATTCTCTGCTTCACTTAGAGAGTTCTCATCCAATATACCTACACCAAGAGACATTCTATACCAGGATGCAGTATGAACACTAGTGCACCAAGCGATTCAGTCCACAAAAAGTCAAACAGTTAAAATAACCAATCTTTGGTCAAATAGATATAGATAGTAAACGAATTGATTCAAAAAAATTAATCAAAAACAAATGAAAAAGACCTCATAGAGAAAAATATTCCAAAAAGATTTTTCAAAAAAAGGGTGCTCACTTAGAAGAATATCATAAAGATACCATCCAATATTCCAAGATAGATGAAGTGGCACTCACTATAAAAGCAGTATCGGCTGCTGGGGTGTCCAAATTCCAGGGAAAGTCCTGTTTTCACAAGGTCCCATAATATATCCAAGTAGAAAAGAAGGCACTCACCAGACTTGTATTAAATGCAGATAAAGCCGTTTATCAAATTCACAACGGTGATTAAATCATGGTTGGTCGACGTTTCGGTCCTAGCCGGACCTTCTTCCAGACCAATATGTGCAACCGTCACAATCACAGATCAAATGACCAGTATTATTGTAGAGCCCTAAATACCCAAACAGAGCCCGCCCTCTAATTAACTAATGATAATGTCGTGCACCTGAGTAAACACATGGTTCTATATTGAACTAGAAGTATAACAAGTAGAACATCACAAGTTTAACACATAGTGGGATGTAAACAATAGTCATGATATTCAATCTTAAAAGCGCTCACCAAGTTCCCTGTAGGTATTAAAATCATCAGTGGAACGCACGCCAGCCGTGACACGCACGGCGCTTCCTCTATATGTAAGAACATTACTTCCGGACTGACGATGCTGCACTAAGTATGCTGGTGGAACGCAGTGCGTCAATGACACGCAAAGCGCTTCCACCTGTGATGGTGTGCATGTTCCCTGTAGATGTAAGTGGAACACCAGCAAGCCGTGACCCGCACGGCAATTCCGTTATAAACAAAGCCATTACTTCCGGAAGAGTGTTACTGAATAATCAGGTGGAACGCAGTGCGTCAGTGACACGCAAAGCGCTTCCATCATAGATCAATATTACAAATACAAAGGGAGAACGGTGGCTCTATATAAAGATAGATACTCAGGCATGAATAAAATAAGTAGAGTGTTTCAAATCTCAACTCAGCCAATATTCAACTAGTAGGGCAGGTTTAAGGGATATATAGAGCTCTACAAGAAACAGCATAATTACTACATATAACATATATAACTAACAAGACAATACATTTAAAAACATATATATTAACCTAAACCATATTAAATAAACTAAACTACAGTGGACTGAAAAGCTAGGTGGCCACAGTGGATACCCTAAAACACAAAAATACTCTCAAAAAAGTTTCAAAAAAATCACAAAAAAATCGCGAAAAATCACGGTTGATTCATAGTTACAGAAACACACTGAGATGGTTCTGTTCGTTCAAACCCCTTGGGGATACAGTGCCCAGGTGATGTATCCAATATGCCTCTTTTTTCAGTAGTGATAACCCTCTATCACCTCCTCGTGGTGGTGGTGGGATCCAATCAATTATCATATGTCGTAATGTAGCTACTTGATGTTTGAACTGTAGAAAGTGAAGTGCTACAGGTTTATCGCTCTTGCCGCTGGTGAGTGCCAACTGTATCGAGGATCTATGTTGGTTGATCCGTTCACGGTACGTCCTTATTATCTTACATGCCCCTGTGGAAAAATGTACGTGGGGAAAACTATTAGGACGTACCGTGAACGGATCAACCAACATAGATCCTCGATACAGTTGGCACTCACCAGCGGCAAGAGCGATAAACCTGTAGCACTTCACTTTCTACAGTTCAAACATCAAGTAGCTACATTACGACATATGATAATTGATTGGATCCCACCACCACCACGAGGAGGTGATAGAGGGTTATCACTACTGAAAAAAGAGGCATATTGGATACATCACCTGGGCACTGTATCCCCAAGGGGTTTGAACGAACAGAACCATCTCAGTGTGTTTCTGTAACTATGAATCAACCGTGATTTTTCGCGATTTTTTTTGTGATTTTTTTGAAACTTTTTTGAGAGTATTTTTGTGTTTTAGGGTATCCACTGTGGCCACCTAGCTTTTCAGTCCACTGTAGTTTAGTTTATTTAATATGGTTTAGGTTAATATATATGTTTTTAAATGTATTGTCTTGTTAGTTATATATGTTATATGTAGTAATTATGCTGTTTCTTGTAGAGCTCTATATATCCCTTAAACCTGCCCTACTAGTTGAATATTGGCTGAGTTGAGATTTGAAACACTCTACTTATTTTATTCATGCCTGAGTATCTATCTTTATATAGAGCCACCGTTCTCCCTTTGTATTTGTAATATTGATCTATGATGGAAGCGCTTTGCGTGTCACTGACGCACTGCGTTCCACCTGATTATTCAGTAACACTCTTCCGGAAGTAATGGCTTTGTTTATAACGGAATTGCCGTGCGGGTCACGGCTTGCTGGTGTTCCACTTACATCTACAGGGAACATGCACACCATCACAGGTGGAAGCGCTTTGCGTGTCATTGACGCACTGCGTTCCACCAGCATACTTAGTGCAGCATCGTCAGTCCGGAAGTAATGTTCTTACATATAGAGGAAGCGCCGTGCGTGTCACGGCTGGCGTGCGTTCCACTGATGATTTTAATACCTACAGGGAACTTGGTGAGCGCTTTTAAGATTGAATATCATGACTATTGTTTACATCCCACTATGTGTTAAACTTGTGATGTTCTACTTGTTATACTTCTAGTTCAATATAGAACCATGTGTTTACTCAGGTGCACGACATTATCATTAGTTAATTAGAGGGCGGGCTCTGTTTGGGTATTTAGGGCTCTACAATAATACTGGTCATTTGATCTGTGATTGTGACGGTTGCACATATTGGTCTGGAAGAAGGTCCGGCTAGGACCGAAACGTCGACCAACCATGATTTAATCACCGTTGTGAATTTGATAAACGGCTTTATCTGCATTTAATACAAGTCTGGTGAGTGCCTTCTTTTCTACTTGGATATATTATGGGACCTTGTGAAAACAGGACTTTCCCTGGAATTTGGACACCCCAGCAGCCGATACTGCTTTTATAGTGAGTGCCACTTCATCTATCTTGGAATATTGGATGGTATCTTTATGATATTCTTCTAAGTGAGCACCCTTTTTTTGAAAAATCTTTTTGGAATATTTTTCTCTATGAGGTCTTTTTCATTTGTTTTTGATTAATTTTTTTGAATCAATTCGTTTACTATCTATATCTATTTGACCAAAGATTGGTTATTTTAACTGTTTGACTTTTTGTGGACTGAATCGCTTGGTGCACTAGTGTTCATACTGCATCCTGGTATAGAATGTCTCTTGGTGTAGGTATATTGGATGAGAACTCTCTAAGTGAAGCAGAGAATGCTTTTGTCAGCTACACTGATGACGATATTGAGAAAGTCTTGTTTAATCAAACAGACTTTGATCAATTACCAGCCCGTACACCACTTGACCTTTTTCACAAACTTAATAAATTAAAGAAGAGAGAAATAGATTTAACTCTTCATGGACAGTTTCTATCCGAGTACTATCGGAAAAAAAGAATCCCTAGGGGATTTAGGATTGCCAATACTCCCACCATTGGTAGGAAAAATCCTTCCTTTTGTGTGAAATGGTGTGGAATATTGAACAAATGTTCCTCTGACCTCCTTATACTGGTTGTTGAAGAGGTCGGAGTAGAACTTAAAAAGGTGAAAAGTGACATTGATCTATTTGAACGAGAACATGTTTCTGTCTTGAAGGCTGATAAGTCGGATAATTGGTTAGATAAAATTAAAACACAAATTGATAAATACCGATCTGACTTGCTAGCATTCAAGAGAAAAAAATGGGAAACTGTGGAAACTGATTATCAGCAACATTCGGTATACAAATGGCTGACTGGGGATGATTCATCCACCAGGTGGCGACACAATCGATCAAATAGGTATAACCATAGTCAACAAAGATTTAATCACCCACAGGGCTATTCCTCCTCCGACTCTGAATTTACTGACAGTGTACCCCCATCCGGATCTGGTGCCTCATCCTCTTTTTTAGGACCGGGCACCAGGGCACGGAGAGCCAAAACCACCACAGGCGACCCCACCCGCGGAGGGGGAGGTTCAAAACCTCGAGGATGGGGAGGGAGAGGTTCTCGAACTTAATATTTAACTTGTCCTCTCATGTACTTACAGAGGCTGAAACCTCCTTGTTAAAGAAGGGTTTGTCCTTCATTCCCACTTGTCACTTTAAATCGTTTAATTGGTCTATCCAAAAATATAAAATGGGGCGACAATTACGCCTTAGGGAATTTTTCGATAACAAATTCATGAACAACCAAGCACAGTCTGATATACGCTCATCTGGCATATTTAGAAATACTAGCAAGTTTGATCCTATCTCTAATAACGCCAGCTTGAAAACTTTTCTACAGGTTGTTGATAATGAGGTGTTATTGAATCACAGTAACAACAAAGGATTCTCAAATCTATCAAAAAGTGAATGGCAAGCGTTGAGAGATCTTAAACGAAATACTAATGTGGTCATCAGAAATGCTGACAAAGGGGGAGCAGTGGTCCTTCAGGATTTCGCTGATTATGATGTCGAAATCAGAAAACAGCTGTCTGATAGTAACACCTACCTCAAAATTCCCTATAACCCTACTCCGAGATTTAAGAAAGAAGTAGATGATTTATTATTACAGGCATTACAATGCACTTGGATCAATGATGAGGTCTTTGATTATTTATCGGTGGCTTATCCTATCTGCCCCATTATTTATACCTTACCCAAGGTACATAAATCCTTAACCACACCACCAGGTAGGCCGATTATATCGGCACAAGGATCACTGCTACAACCTTTGGCCAAATTTGTTGACCATTTCCTTCAACCTTGTGTGAGGGTCATGGACAGCTACATCCGTGATACTAATGACCTCCTAAGCACGCTAGCCCTTATTACTGATGATTTATCATCTTGTACATTAGCCACCTTAGATGTAACTTCCTTGTATACGGTTATCCCCCATGAGGAGGGAATTGCTGCCGTAAGGGAGGCACTTATCAAGGGCCCGTACGAGGGTCCGCCTATTGAGTTTATCCTAAGCTTGATCAGATTGGTTCTTAAATGCAACTATTTCCAATACCAGGATGAGTACTATGTGCAATTGGCGGGCACCGCTATGGGCTCGAATTTAGCCCCGGGGTTCGCCAATTTGTACATGGCCAAGTATGAACACGAAAATATCTTGGGTAACTATGCGGAGCACATTGTGTGTTACAAAAGATTCATTGACGATCTTTTTATAGTTTGGCGGGGCTCTGTTGAACTACTTTTTACCATGGTGGATACCCTAAATGCCCTCACTAGTCCCATTAAACTCACTGTTACAGTAAGTGAGTCCAAGATTAATTTTTTGGACATTTCAATATACAAGAATCCTGATTTACCTTCAGTACTGGAGTATACTTTGTATCGCAAGCCCACCGACCGGAACACGTTGTTATGGGCTTCCAGTCATCACCCAGACAGTTTAAAGTCTAATTTACCTGTCTCTCAATTTCTTAGAGTATTAAGAAATAACTCTAATGAGTTAAATGCCGAGACTCAATTATTTGAATGCAGAAAGCGCTTCATTGAACGTGGTTACACAGCCGCAGTGGTTGACAGATGCATGACCAAGGCTCGCAATCTACACATACACAAGACCAGTAGCAAAAATAAGTCCCGTGATCGGGTCATCTTTAAAACCAGTTGCAATACTGGCTTACGCAACGTGGAGAGATCGATCAAGAAAAATTGGTCTATGATCAGCACTGATCCAAAGTTCAAGAAAGTTGGCGTTCGACCACCTCTACTAAGCGTACAAAGAGGTGCCAATTTGAAGGACATGTTGATGAGACCTACAATGCGACCGTCAACATCTTCTGGCACTACTTGGCTAAATGTGAACCCTGGCTGTTTTAAGTGCTTGAAATGTATGACTTGCAGAGCCATGATAACTGGACGTTTCTTCAATCACCCACTGCACGGCACTAAAATTGAATTAAGATATCATCTAACATGCCTAATGGACCATGTGATTTATTATCTTACATGCCCCTGTGGAAAAATGTACGTGGGGAAAACTATTAGGACGTACCGTGAACGGATCAACCAACATAGATCCTCGATACAGTTGGCACTCACCAGCGGCAAGAGCGATAAACCTGTAGCACTTCACTTTCTACAGTTCAAACATCAAGTAGCTACATTACGACATATGATAATTGATTGGATCCCACCACCACCACGAGGAGGTGATAGAGGGTTATCACTACTGAAAAAAGAGGCATATTGGATACATCACCTGGGCACTGTATCCCCAAGGGGTTTGAACGAACAGAACCATCTCAGTGTGTTTCTGTAACTATGAATCAACCGTGATTTTTCGCGATTTTTTTGTGATTTTTTTGAAACTTTTTTGAGAGTATTTTTGTGTTTTAGGGTATCCACTGTGGCCACCTAGCTTTTCAGTCCACTGTAGTTTAGTTTATTTAATATGGTTTAGGTTAATATATATGTTTTTAAATGTATTGTCTTGTTAGTTATATATGTTATATGTAGTAATTATGCTGTTTCTTGTAGAGCTCTATATATCCCTTAAACCTGCCCTACTAGTTGAATATTGGCTGAGTTGAGATTTGAAACACTCTACTTATTTTATTCATGCCTGAGTATCTATCTTTATATAGAGCCACCGTTCTCCCTTTGTATTTGTAATATTGATCTATGATGGAAGCGCTTTGCGTGTCACTGACGCACTGCGTTCCACCTGATTATTCAGTAACACTCTTCCGGAAGTAATGGCTTTGTTTATAACGGAATTGCCGTGCGGGTCACGGCTTGCTGGTGTTCCACTTACATCTACAGGGAACATGCACACCATCACAGGTGGAAGCGCTTTGCGTGTCATTGACGCACTGCGTTCCACCAGCATACTTAGTGCAGCATCGTCAGTCCGGAAGTAATGTTCTTACATATAGAGGAAGCGCCGTGCGTGTCACGGCTGGCGTGCGTTCCACTGATGATTTTAATACCTACAGGGAACTTGGTGAGCGCTTTTAAGATTGAATATCATGACTATTGTTTACATCCCACTATGTGTTAAACTTGTGATGTTCTACTTGTTATACTTCTAGTTCAATATAGAACCATGTGTTTACTCAGGTGCACGACATTATCATTAGTTAATTAGAGGGCGGGCTCTGTTTGGGTATTTAGGGCTCTACAATAATACTGGTCATTTGATCTGTGATTGTGACGGTTGCACATATTGGTCTGGAAGAAGGTCCGGCTAGGACCGAAACGTCGACCAACCATGATTTAATCACCGTTGTGAATTTGATAAACGGCTTTATCTGCATTTAATACAAGTCTGGTGAGTGCCTTCTTTTCTACTTGGATGTATATATATATATATATATATATTATACACACACATTTACAAGACTCTGAGTGCCGTCTGACCTCTTTGGAATTTATATATATATATATATATATAGAACCCCCCCCCCCCCAGTAAATCCTGCGTTTGCCCCTGCAGAGGTAGCTGGATGGCTAGCGACACAAGTGGGTGGCACAAACACCTGGCCCATCTAGGAGTGGCATTGCAGTGTCAGACAGGATGGCAGTTTTAAAAAAATAGGCCCCAAAGAGCACATAATGCAAAGAAAAAAAAGAGGCGCAAGATGGAATTGTCCTTGGGCCCTCACACTCACCCTGATGTTGCTTAAACAGGACATGCACAGTTTAATAAACCCATCAATTCAGTGGCAGGTGGTCCACCTGGAAAAAGCTCACCAACTTCTCTGAATCATAGCTAGCGACAAACATACCACCTCCATACCTCCTTCTTTGATGACTTTTCACATTATGAGAAGAGGAAGAGGACAGTGTCAAGAAGGTGATTAAAAATTAGAGAGGCACACGCAATCAGGAACAACACACAAGCTTTCACCTCCACTCCTATATTGGTGTGGAATGGAAAGGACTTTAACCAAGCAAATGTATAATTACCACATTACTGTACATTCTGAAAAACTAGGGGCCAAAGCCTCCGAATTTGTACCCCCTTCTCCATTTTCAGGGATGAAGATAATCTCGGATTTAATGCTGGGATGCAAATAAACTGGTGTATACCACAGGATCAAGATTGGATATTTTCCCCTCCATGGAGTCTGGAAACTTATTTTGTGAAAATGTCGTGGGTTTCTTTATTTTATTTTTTATTGCATTTTTATTTAAATATTTTGTGGCAGATGCCTTATTTTCATTTTTCACAGCTTCCAATTACACACATGTGAGCATACCTGTGTGTCCCAGTTACACACATGTGAGCATACCTGCGTCTCCTGTTTATTTTATTCATATTTTTTTTTAAATGAAGCAGCCCCCTAGTTGTTTTAGCAGCCCCCCCCCTGAGTCCCCAAAGCAGCCCGGATGGGGCAAGTTGAGTTCGGGTGGGTTCAGTAAAGTACTAAGCAGGACTGTGCAGTGAATTTTTTTTTGTTATTGAGCCCCTGCCCTTGTGGAGTTTACCACTTTACAGTCAAAACTTATTTCATACTATAAGTAGGACTGTGGGAGGAAGCAATTATGACCTCTGTGCCAACAGCATGCCTCAGTCTGGTAAGCCAGACATCTTCCTGGCTGTAAGCCACCATGAGACTCCATACTGGGCCTTATTCAGTAACTGTTTGTGCCTCACAGGAACTCTTGGCCCATCTAGTGCTGCAGTGCAATGGAAAGTTAATGCAAGATCACTGAAACTCTGTTCCTCTAACACTACGAAGCCCTTAGGAAAAGAACCCTGTACAACAAATGCGCGTCTTGTAAATAATCCCAAAATGTGTCACATTAATAATAAATCAAAATTAAGGTTGATTAATTGGAGCCATTCATTTGAATGAGTCCCTAACATGAAATAATTGAGAAGAACCTCTCTCTAATGCTGGATATACAGTGCACACTAGAAGATGCAGATAAGTGGGTTCAGACAGGGCACCCCTGGAATTTTATGGCAGGCATATAGACATAGGTGTGTTTGGAAAATCTAGTTTTCTCCGGCAATTGCGCTGGATTATGATTCTGTCAAAATTGAAGTTTCCATTTCCACCTTTGCTGCTATATGTTTTCACAAATGTGCATGTGATGTTGAAGCTTGTTTCATATTCTGCTCTAGGTTTTAATTTAAACCTAGGATGAAGTACAGCAGCACCCCTGGAATTATACGGCAGCACCTCTGGACTTAAACAGTAGCTAGGCAACACCCCTGGATTTATACAGCAGATAGGCAGCACCCCTGGAGAATTACACAGCACAGCAGACAGGCAACAGCACCCCTGGACTTATACAGCAGTGGGGCAGCACCCCTGGACTGATAGGGCAGAAGGCAGCACCCCATATAGTGCAGCACACCTGGAATGATGTGGCAAACAATGAAAAGATGTACAAGATGGAATTGTCCTTGGGCTCTCCCACCCACCCTTATATTGTAAAAACAGGACATGCACACTTTAACAAACCAATCATTTCAGCGACAGGGTCTACCACACGACTGTGGCTGAAATGATTGGTTTCTTTCACCAAAAAAGAAGCAATTATTCTCTCCTTGCAGAAACTGGCTCTACAGAGGCAAGATGTCGACCTCATCTTCATCCTCCGATTCCTCACCTCTTTCAGTGTTTACATCCTCATCCTCACATAGAAATAATATTCAAACAAACCACATAATTTAGGTGTTAGTGGACTGCTTATGCTATTACTAAAAAGTTTCCGAGCTTGACAATGACTTATGATGAATGCGCTGCAGGTGACGTATAAGGGAGGATGTTCCTAGGTGGTTAACGTCCTTACCCCTACTTATTATGGATTGACAAAGGCAACACATGGCTCCGCACCTGTTTTCCGCATTTGTGGAGAAATAATTCCACACTGAAGAGGGGGCTTTTTTGGTATTTTGCCCAGGCATGACAATGGGCTTTTACATCCCATGGCCAACAACTGTCTCCACTGGTGCCTTATTCAAAAAACCACATCACCATCAGAATCCTCATCGTCAACTACATCCTCAGCGCCAGCTACACCCATATATTCCTCATCCTGGTGTACTTCTACAGTGACATCCTCAATCTCAATATCAGCAACTGTACCAGCACCCCTGTATTTTCACAGCACCCCTGTATTTACACAGCATACAGTAGGACAGTGCCCCTGTACAACACAGTGACAGCAAGGACAGCAACACCCATGTACAGCTGCAGCACCCCTAACAGCATATGACACCACAGTGAGTGACAGGACAGCACCCCTAACAGCACAGTGACAGGGCAGCACCACTAACAGCACCCTTAGAGAGTACACAATGACCCCATCCGACGCCACCACCCACAAAGAGAGACAGAGGTCTGTCTCCCTCACTCTCCAAATCCGGAGTGAAAATGGCGGCAACACCCGGCTGTTATATGGAATCCAAAACCTGCGAGAATCCGACAGCGGGATAATGACGTTTTGCCTCGTTCTGGGATACAAGTCTGGCGGGAAGTCCCGAGCCGGACTCGGTTCAAACCGAACCCGCTCATCTCTAATATACACATGGATGCATCAGTGGTCATAGAACTCAAGTAAGCAGCAGGGCGGCAGCTACCAAGGTTAGATGCTGTTGTGAGACCGTGGTTCCCAAGCTAGGTCCTCAGGACCCCAAACAGCTCACGTTTTCCAGGTAACGTAGCAGGAGCACAGGTGTACACATTACTCGCTGACACATTTTAAAAGATCCACAGGTGGAACTAATTATTTCACTTGCGATTATGTGAGGAGATCTGGAAAACATGAACTGTTTTGGGTCCTGTGGGCGGAGTTTGAGAATCTGTGCTGCAGGGAGTATAGAGTAGATAATAGTATAAGGGAAGTAAAAACTGCATAATGAGAGAGGGCCCTGCTCGTGAGAGCTTACATTCTAAAGGAGGAGAGGCAAACTGGGGTAGCACAAGACAAAAAGCCACAGACTGAGTTGTATGACAGAAGGAGCAGATTCACCTAGCAGCACAGAGTAGGCATGACAGGTTGTTGTCACATTGATGCAGGAAGATTCTCTGTGTGAAGCGCCTATATCCAGCTTGTTATATAACTATTTGTGTGTCATTTTCAATATTTATCTCTGTGAATAGTTTTCACGCATCAGTGCGCCTGATAGTGCCCAAAAGATACAATCATACCGTTTTAAATGCACTCTTTTTTATTGATAGTGAAAAATATTTTTTGTTCCCTTTTTACTAAAATCAATTCCAGAGATTGTGCATTTGATCTTCGGTTTATATAGGCAGGGAGAAAGAAGTTATGTAAAGACCGAATAATAAAACGACTTTAGTGTATTGATTGCTAACACTGGAGAGCGGCACTTGGGTGACCTGCTTAGCGTTGGTACAAGATAAGATTTTGTGAAACAATCTCGCCGTGACTCAGGCCATTCAGTGGGCGCCACTCACTTCTGAATTCCTTTTATCCATTTGGACAAGACATTTAATGCCGTTGCGCTCACTTCTCATTATAAGCCGCTTTCAGCAACACTGAAATAAAAAGAAAACTTTAAATAATTTATAAAAGAAATATAAATGTGTATATAATTTATAATTTTTTAAACCACTAACTGAAAGTCACAAGTACAGTAATTTTAGCGTTATAAGTATTTGCTTTAATTAAAAAATAAAATTGCGCTGTATCCCTGACAATTCTGAACTGGTCTGTCTCTGTGTCTATATTGTCTGTTGATTGTAAGAAATCCGTTCGTGATGACGGGTATTCAAAGCAATATCAAGCAGCTATTAGAATAAAAATGTACAGTATGCTGCCACTTTATTCATACACAGGGCCGTAGAGGGCAGAGCTGGGCCCAGGTACTAAATGGGGGGCGTGGATTAAACAGCGGTCGTGTCCACGTCCGTTATAAAAAAAATGCAGATTCTGAGAAAAGTAGTTTGTGGGAGTGGATCGTGCAAAAGCCTCTTACCTGTTCCAGGAAGCAGGTCCCTCCTCCTCGGTTGGCGTCATCTTACCAGTGAAATTCAAGAGGTTGGCACTTATTGGAATAAGGAAAGTATAGCCAGGGGGTGGAGGTGTACCCAGGTAAATAATACCCGCCCCCCTCATCACTCTCGGCTCCAGTGTTCATAAGTATAGGATTAGTAACTTCTGCAACTGTGGGAGGCAATGGAGTCAGCTGCCGCCGGGCTCCTGCACTGAGGAGGGGCACCTCTCCTTGAGTGTGTTCAGGGACACCATTCTAGTTAATTGACAGCCGCCGATATCTTTTCTGTGGCCGACTACCCCCTAGTCTCTGCACCTTATAAAAGTCACACCCTCTTTGTTATAGATACACATATTGCAAGTGTCATACCCAGGATTAGAACCCACAACATATTACACCTTACTGATGGAGCTATTTGAATAGGAAGCATGAGAGTTCTAACTATATGAAAATACTTCTCTAATAATTACAAGTAACTTGTTGCCACCGCAAATTTATGCCACCGAGCTGCAGGATATAATTCATGGATGTTAGATGGTGGATACTGTTTTCACGTGGTTTTAGTAAGACCCTATATCAGTCATTCCCCAACAGCAGGGCTGTCTTTTCATATGGGCACTTTCCCAAGGGCCCCAGGAGTATAAGGGCCCAAGGATGATAGCTAAGGGTCCAAGCCTGTTAATCAGTGGCGTGCGGTGAGGTCAGTGGCTGGGGAGGCACAAGCAGCTAACATCCCCCCCCCCCCCCCCCCCATAGAGGGGAAGAAAAAAAACAAAACGTAGCCTTCCCCCTTTATTCAAAACCAGCACCAGGCAGAACCAGCCAGGGGTGGGTAATGCCATAGCAGGGGAGACACTCGGTATGGGGTCCCCCTGCCATAGCATTAATCTACCCCCCCAAGCTAGTCAGCCCAGGGCTGGAAATTCTCGGAAGTGGGGACCCCAAAAAATAAACATGGGGTCCCCCTCCCGAGCAATAACCAGCACTGGGCTGATAGCCCAGTGCTATGCCCCGCACCCTTGGTGGCGGTGGGTGCGGGGTTCATTGTTAAAATTGTTCTTTACAGGTGGCCTACAGATCCCAGCAAGCCTGCCCCAGCATGCTGGCACTTGGAGAACCACAAGTGCCAGCATGCCCGGACATAATGGGCCCGCTGGCACCTGTAGTCTGCCTGTAAAGAATAGTAATATTGTTCTTTACAGGTGGCCTACAGGTCCCAGCAAGCCTGCCCCAGCATGCTGGCACTTGGAGAACCACAAGTGCCAGCATGCCCGGACATAAAGGGCCCGCTGGCACCTGTAGTCCACCTGTAAAGAAAATATTAAAATAAAAACACCACACAGTCTTAAAAAATAAGTTTTATTGCACAGGGTCTTCACCTGAGGGCGGCGGCCTTTAAGCTCTTTTGCATGGCCGCCGCTTCCCCAGGGCTTCAGGCGTATTTCTCTGAAGTCTTCACCTGGGAGGCAGCGGCCATAAAGCTCTTTTGCATGGCCGCCGCCTTCCCCAGGGCTTCCAGCGTCTTCACCTGGTGGGCGGCGGCTGCTAAGCTCTTTTGCATAGCCGCCGCCCATCCAGGACTTCCGGCGTCTTCAATCTTCAGGAGCTCTTCTCCGCTCCTCCTCCGCCGTCGGACTGACAGCCGCTCCCTCGCGCTGACTTATATAAGTCAGCCAGAGGGGGCGGAGCGATGACGCGGCGAGCCGTGATTGGCTCGCGGCGGCCATCTTCAATTTAAAAAATGACGCTGAGGCGTCATTTTTGAAATGGGTTACCGCTCCGCTGCTCAAACTCTGCACCGCCGCCCGCATTCACGCCGCCCGCACCGCCGCAACCACGCCGCCCGCACCCCCGCCGCCCGCACCGCCCCCGCCCGCACCCCTGCCGACGCCCGCACCTCCGCCGCACCCACAACAGACAGTGATTGACAGCGGATCCAGTGACGGATCCGCTGGCCAATCACTGTGGCCTGACTGACAGGGGACGTGCTTTCATAGGTTGAAAGCACGTCCCTGTGTGAAAGCGGCACCCCAAATGGTGCCGCTTTCCCATGTATTTTCAATGGGCTTTTAATGCCCATTGCTAGGCCTCGCCCGCACCCGCCCCCCGCTCCCATATCATCTTTCCCTATCTGACAGGGAGGCACCACGATCGGTGCCTCCCAAACACTTTACAATGGACTGGGACGATTAGGATACTATAAAGCAAATACTTATGACACAGAATATGTGTCATAAGTATCTTCTTTATATTATTTTAATCAGTAATGACAGGGGAGGCACTGCCTCCCCTGCCTCCCCTGACTGCACGTCCCTGCTGTTAATTGCTCTTCACAGTCAGCTATCTCGGGTTCTGTCTGACTTAGAGATTTTCTGAGGGTATATTCCAAAAACTGGGACTCTCCCCTTTCTGTGGACACTGGCAGCTTGTCTCTACTATGCCATAACCAGAGATATCAGCCTTCCAGCAGCTGGTTCCTCCCTGCTCCAGCTCCACACGCCTGGTATGCAGTTTTATATATTCGTTGGTGGATTTTTCTGGATCCTGAACTCTGTTCCCCAAGTCCCCAGTACCCCCTGAACGGTGGGACTCTCTAGTTTTTTTTATCCCATTTAAAGCTAAGAAATCTATTTCCAGGGACAGGAGATATCTGCAGTCAAGTAAGCTGTCCTCCTACCAGAAAATTGTGAATATTAAGCCCACTCCACTATCCAATCCTTCCCTGTGTATTAAACACCCCCTACCACCCTGGAAGTCATGTACCAGGGCCCCTTAATTCAGCCTAATGCCCTCTTCTACAGTTTAGTGTTCTCCCTCCCGCCCCATCTCCCACCATCTGTGCAGTAAAGGAGTAATTAGCAGAAATTACTGCTCCAGGTCCTACATGCTGAGCGGGAGATAGAACACCCCCTACCGCCCGCGGGACATCAGAGCTGCCGCTGATAGCACCCCCCACCCCTACTGCTGGAGGGTGGGTAGGGGCCTTAGTGCATTGCTGTGCCCAGGGACCTACACTGCGGTTAAGACGGCCCTGCCCAACAGTCCAGGTTTTACAGATGTCAATCCTTAAGCACATGTGACTTAGTCAAGTCAGTTTGATTCTACTGTCTTTACACAAGTGAAAGAGGGTGGCGGTGCGGTGTAGTGCCTGCTGCCATGCAGGTGTAGACTCACTACTCACCAGGCGCCACACTCTCTCACCTTCAGGTCACTGAACCTTCAACGGACCTGGAAATCTTCAGTTGGACCCGGACACGGCGACCCCCTCTCGGAGCCGACGGCAGACGAACTGGGGAGAAAGTAAACCAAATTAAGGGGGTATCAACTCTTCTTCCACCAGAAAAGAGGATACCCCAGGGGTGGTGATGACCTTCACCGGTTGGGTGTAAGGTCATCACCGGCACAAAGCCTCAGCCACCCAATTTTCACTCACGAATTCTCGCGCGTAGTGTGATAAAGGAGGTTTCTCACGTCCGTGAGCAACCCCTATTCCGGCACTCGGGGACAGACAATGGGACAGACGGACACAGATGTTACTCACCGTTGTCAGTCTTGCACTGAATCTTCCTCTCCACTTACAGGTCCCTGTAAGGAGGCAACCAAAAACAGCCGTGCAGGGCCTAACTCTATCCTGATGTAACACCACTACACTAACTACAACGGCAGAGCCCTCAAACTAGCTCTGTGTGTGTGGTGCAACAAAGCTAAACAAACTATAAGCAACCTTGGCACTGCACGGAAACAACACACATCACAATAACAGTGCAAGTAACTACCACGGTGCTGTCCCTTTGAGTTCCTATATACCTTACATTACTGAGGAGTGGGCGCCGTACAGCCTACCCACCTCCCATACACTTACTTGGGCCTACTACCACCCCTCCCCTAAATGCACACAGGCCAGAGGCCTGACTTTACCCTCGGGCCTAGCGACCGCCTAACTTGGGGCCCGATAGGTGACCTGGGCCTAATGCCCAGGGTCACCTTATATCCCTAGCGGCCGCAATTGAACTAGGACCTAATGCCCCCTAATATAGCCACAGGCCTAATGCCTGATATTACCTCTCGGGCCTAGTGCCCGCCTGCTGTGGCACAGGCCTGTGGCCTGACTGTCCTCACGGGCCTAATGCCCGATCCCTGGTGGTCTAGGGAGGAGAGAAGGTGGGGGGGTGACAGGCGCCCTCACCAAGGGCCTACCTGTTCCGATGGGAGAGGCACCAGGGGGGAGCTTCGTTAGCTCTTTCGCTTTCCTCCCCCGGTTGCCTCTCCGGGTCCTCAGCCGCTGGCCCATCCTGGCAAGCGGTGCCGGCGCCGCTCTTCCGCGTCCAGCCGCCGCTGGACATCTCCGCTGATGCTCGCGTCTTCCGGCATCTTCAGTGGCCACGGCCTCCTCTCTTCCGCTGCTCCCGGCGGCGTCTGTCGTCACTCGCCGGGGGCGGGGCTTATGACGCGGAGAGCCCCGATTGGCTCGCCGCGCCCTCCCGTGATTTGCCGGCGCCCCGCGAGCCGCGATTGGTTTGCGGATGGTGCCGGATTTGAAATCCCGCCGCCGAAGCTTCAGATTGCCACAACGGCGCCAAGTTTGACACACCACCCCAGCGCCGGCCACCGCCACACCTTGCAGGGGACGCAGATCCCCTGCATTCCGCCGCTGCACTTCAGGGTGTTTAGCTAATATTTGGGCGTGGCTTCTGTTGTTCTGATTTGGCCTGTCTAATTGTTAGGACTCCGGTATGCAGTGGCTTTTAGTCGTACTTGCCTGCTTTGCTGAAATGTCCGGGAGACTTCCTGAACTATAGAGTAGGTTTCCCTCAAGCATCCGAACCATCTTCCTGATGAAATGGCAGGATAGGAAGTGTAATGACGTAAACCATGGTCTGTGAGTAGATAGTAGAGCCAGTGTGAATGGTTCTTTGAGAAACACATCAGGGCTGATGCAGCACAGAATTGCCCGATTTTTCATTCTGCACATGCATGCCAGTTCCAAAGCATACTGTATGTGTCCCAACTGTTAAACCTAAATAGGTTTAACAAAGAAGAGAGCACAGTGTTAACAGCAGATTCCCCCCCCCACCCCTAATTTTGCGCTTGTGAAATTGGAAATGAAGGTCACTTAATAATCAAGAAACAATCCCTCCTAGATGGTTAAGGTCATTACCTCTACTTACTGTGGCTTTAAAAATGCTTCAGATGGCTAGACAATTGTTGTCAGGATTTGGGTAAAAATAATTCCAGAGGTTGATTTTTTTGGTCATATGCCCAGGCATGACACTGGCCTTCTTATCATGGGCAAGAATTGCTTCCACTGGTGCCTAACTTACACAAACAACATCCTCATCATCAACATCCTCATTAGCACCGGCATCAGTTACACAAAAATCCCACTCATCTTGTTGCACTTCCACAGTGGCATCCTCCTGTCACCAGTTATACTTGTGCTGCTCATCCCCACATTTGCAGAGGGTGCAGAAATGGTGGAAGGAGGTTTTTCTGTGATTACAGTATTACAGTATCAGAAAGGTCAGGTTCACACATAGTGCTCGTGGACACAGTTTGTTCTACTGCCTTAGTGTATTTTTTAGCACTGATTTTAATTTTTAATTTTTTTGACACCTCTTCCACATTCTGAGAAGGGCTTGCATTGTCATGAAAGGCAGAAGAAGATGTCTCACTGACAGTTGCAGAACCACCACTGACAAATAAAGGCCAATGCTTGAGCCTTTCCTTTCCACTGTGTTTGGTGAATGGCATGTTGCCAATATTATGTTTTTCTGAAGTAAATTTTCTTTTTATTATAGGTGTAAAATATTTATATTTTTTTACTTAAACTCTCTATGCCCTTGGGCATCTGCTTTAGTAGATGACGTTGAAGAACTAGTATCATCATGACTGGTGACAGCAGCTGCAGCGCTAGTATTTGGTTGCTGCTCCTGCTCTTCTCTTGGCTGATTGTTATCCATACCAATGAAAATGCACAAGTTGAACAACCCCCCCAACTATAGTATTTATTTTAACTTTATCACAAATGACAATGCACACTGCAGACTGACAGTGCTAATATTATGTGAACGCAGTGGGGTGTGGCACCTACAGCACACACAAGTTGTAAAAAAAATAATAATTTTTAAATACTTTTTTTCACAAATGACAACTCACACTGCGGGTGGTGACAGTGCTTATATTTATGTGATCAAACATAGTGGGGGACAGCACACGCAAGTTGTAAAAAAAAAGAACACCTTTTTTCATTTATGCAAATGACGACTCACACAGTGCTTATATGTATGAACGCAGTGCAATACAGCACTTATTGAGCTGTACTGAACACACACACTGTAATCAAATCACTGTGGGAGAGACTTATGTCGAATCCAAAACACGCAAGATCCGATGCCAGGAGGATGACGTTTTGCCTAGTTTTGGAATCTGAGCAAAGTGGGAAAACCCAAGACAGTGCTCAGATTCCCTTGGATCCCGGAAACTTGGGGGAAGGGTGGGGGTTCACTTCTCGGAGAACCGAGCACACTCACCTCTACATACTAGTGCATCGCTCACTATCACCAGCTCTGAATTAGGCCCCTTGTTTGTTCCTCCTATTTGCTCATACCTGTGAGTCAGGCTGGCAGTGATTACACAGGAGCTGTAGCGTTTGAGTGCAGTGAGGTCTTTAGTGACGATGAAGCCAGAAAAGGAGAGCACTTTCCTGTAATCATCCTGACACATTCATTGTGAAGTACAAAGCTAAATACAGATATTCGCCAAACAGAGGACAAAGCCTGGCTGTGACTGCAGGAGCTTTAACTAAACAGCTTCACATCCGCAGCTCATGCCAGACAGCGAACATGTTTCCTGACCAGCAGCAAACAAACGGTCTTATACAGGGGCGGTGTTAGGGCATTCAAAGCGCCACTCCCCCCCTTGCTCCCTTGCAAACAATAAATATGCGCTCTCTGGCAAAGATGTCCTCTTGACAATGTTTCATATTTTGAAATGTAACGTGTAGTGTGTTGTAAAATAAGTGATAAGGAGTACAGTAGTGTGCAGGGATAGGGGGTAAGGATACAGTAGTGTGCAGGGATAGGGGGTAAGGGTACAGTAGTGTGCAGGGATAGGGGGTAAGGGTACAGTAGTGTGCAGGGATAGGGGGTAAGGGTACAGTAGTGTGCAGGGATAGGGGGTAAGGGTACAGTAGTGTGCAGGGATAGGGGGTAAGGGTACAGTAGTGTGCAGGGATAGGGGGTAAGGGTACAGTAGTGTGCAGGGATAGGGGGTAAGGGTACAGTAGTGTGCAGGGATAGGGGGTAAGGGTACAGTAGTGTGTGCAGGGACAGGGGGTAAGAGTACAGTAGTGTGCAGGGATAGGGGGTAAGGGTACAGTAGTGTGTACAGGGATAGGGGGTAAGGGTACAGTAGTGTGCAGGGATAGGGGGTAAGGGTAAAGTAGTGTGCGCAGGGATAGGGGGTAAGGGTACAGTAGTGTGCAGGGATAGGGGGTAAGGATACAGTAGTGTGCAGGGATAGGGTGTAAGGGTACAGTAGTGTGTACAGGGATAGTGGGTAAGGGTACAGTAGTGTGCAGGGATAGGGGGTAAGGGTACAGTAGTGTGCAGGGATAGGGGGTAAGGGTACAGCAGTGTGTGCAGGGATAGGGGGTAAGAGTACAGTAGTGTGTACAGGGATAGGGGGTAAGGGTACAGTAGTGTGCAGGGATAGGTGGTAAGGGTACAGTAGTGTGTGCAGGGATAGGGGGTAAGGGTACAGTAGTGTGCAGGGATAGGGGGTAAGGATACAGTAGTGTGCAGGGATAGGGTGTAAGGGTACAGTAGTGTGTACAGGGATAGGGGGTAAGGGTACAGTAGTGTGCAGGGATAGGGGGTAAGGGTACAGTAGTGTGTGCAGGGATAGGGGGTAAGGGTACAGTAGTGTGCAGGGATAGGGGGTAAGGGTACAGTAGTGTGCAGGGATAGGGGGTAAGGGTACAGCAGTGTGTGCAGGGATAGGGGGTAAGGATACAGTAGTGTGCAGGGATAGGGGGTAAGGATACAGTAGTGTGCAGGGATAGGGGGTAAGGGTACAGTAGTGTGTACAGGGTTAGGGGGTAAGGGAACAGTAGTGTGCAGGGATAGGGGGTAAGGGTACAGTAGTGTGCAGGGATAGGGGGTAAGGGTACAGTAGTGTGTGCAGGGACAGGGGGTAAGAGTACAGTAGTGTGCAGGGATAGGGGGTAAGGGTACAGTAGTGTGTACAGGGATAGGGGGTAAGGGTACAGTAGTGTGCAGGGATAGGGGGTAAGGGTACAGTAGTGTGTGCAGGGATAGGGGGTAAGGGTACAGTAGTGTGCAGGGATAGGGGGTAAGGATACAGTAGTGTGCAGGGATAGGGTGTAAGGGTACAGTAGTGTGTACAGGGATAGTGGGTAAGGGTACAGTAGTGTGCAGGGATAGGGGGTAAGGGTACAGTAGTGTGCAGGGATAGGGGGTAAGGGTACAGCAGTGTGTGCAGGGATAGGGGGTAAGAGTACAGTAGTGTGTACAGGGATAGGGGGTAAGGGTACAGTAGTGTGCAGGGATAGGGGGTAAGGGTACAGTAGTGTGTGCAGGGATGGGGGTAAGGGTACAGTAGTGTGCAGGGATAGGGGGTAAGGATACAGTAGTGTGCAGGGATAGGGTGTAAGGGAACAGTAGTGTGCTGGGATAGGGGGTAAGGGTACAGTAGTGTGCAGGGATAGGGGGTAAGGATACAGTAGTGTGCAGGGATAGGAGGTAAGGGTACAGTAGTGTGTACAGGGTTAGGTGGTAAGGGTACAGTAGTGTGTGCAGGCTTAGGCGGGGAAGGGTACAGTAGTGTGCAGGGATAGGGGGTAAGGATACAGTAGTGTGCAGGGATAGGGGGTAAGGGTACAGTAGTGTGTACAGGGATAGGGAGTAAGGGTACAGTAGTGTGCAGGGATAGGGGGTAAGGGTACAGTAGTGTGTAGGGATAGGGGGTAAGGATACAGTAGTGTGCGTGGATAGGGTGTAAGGGTACAGTAGTGTGTACAGGGATAGGGGGTAAGGGTACAGTAGTGTGCAGGGATAGGGGGTAAGGGTACAGTAGTGTGTGCAGGGATAGGGGGTAAGGGTACAGTAGTGTGCAGGGATAGGGGGTAAGGGTACAGTAGTGTGCAGGGATAGGGGGTAAGGGCACAGTAGTGTGCAGGGATAGGGGGTAAGGATACAGTAGTGTGCAGGGATAGGGGGTAAGGGTACAGTAGTGTGTACAGGGATAGGGGGTAAGGGTACAGTAGTGTGCAGGGATAGGGGGTAAGGGTACAGTAGTGTGTGCAGGGATAGGGAGTAAGGGTACAGTAGTGTGCAGGGATAGGGGGTAAGGGTACAGTAGTGTGCAGGGATAGGGGGTAAGGGTACAGTAGTGTGCAGGGATAGGGGGTAAGGATACAGTAGTGTGCAGGGATAGGGGGTAAGGGTACAGTAGTGTGCAGGGATAGGGGGTAAGGGTACAGTAGTGTGTGCAGGGATAGGGGGTAAGGGTACAGTAGTATGCAGGGATAGGGGGTAAGGGTACAGTAGTGTGTACAGGGTTAGGGGGTAAGGGTACAGTAGTGTGTGCAGGGTTAGGGGGTAAGGGTACAGTAGTTGTGGCAGGGTTAGGGGTAAGGATACAGTAGTGGTGGTCAGGTTAGTGGGGTAAGGGTACAGTAGTGGTGGCAGGGTTAGGGCGGTAAGGGTACAGTAGTGTGTGCAGGGTTAGGGGGTAAGAGTACAGTAGTTTTGGCAGGGTTAGGGGTAAGGGTACAGTAGTGGTGGCCAGGTTAGGGGGGTAATGGTACAGTAGTGGTGGCAGGGTTAGGGGGTGAGGGTACAGTAGTGTGTGCAGGGATGGGGGGTAAGGATACAGTAGTGTGTGCAGTGTTAGGGGTGTAAGGGTACAGTAGTTTGTGCAGGGTTAGGGGGTAAGGGTACAGTAGTGTGTGTAGTTATGGGGGTAAGGTTACAGCAGTGTGTGCAGAGTTAGGGGGGTAAGGGTACAATACTGTGTGCAGGGTAAGGGCGTAAGGGACCAGTACTGGTGGCAGGGTTAGAGGGGTAAGGGTACAGTATTGGTGGCAGGGTTAGGGGGGTAAGGGTACAGTAGTGTGTGCAGGGTTAGGGGGGTAAGGGTACAGTAGTGTGTGCAGAGCTAGGGGGGAAGGGTACAGTAGTGTGTGCAGAGTTAGGGGGGTAAGGGTACAGTAGTGTGTGCAGGGTTAGGGGGTAAGGGAACAGTAGTGTTTGCATGGTTAGGGGGATAAGGGTACAGTAGTGTGTGTAGGGTTACAGGGGTAAGGATACAGTAGTGTGTGCAGTGTTAGGGGGGTAAGGGTACAGTAGCTTGTGCAGGGTTAGGGGGTAAGGGTACAGTAGTGTGTGTAGGGATAGGGAGTAAGGGTACAGCAGTGTGTGCAGAGTTAGGGGTATAAGGGTACAATAGTGTGTGCA
The DNA here is from genome assembly GCF_028390025.1 of Pseudophryne corroboree. Taxonomy (NCBI): domain Eukaryota; kingdom Metazoa; phylum Chordata; class Amphibia; order Anura; family Myobatrachidae; genus Pseudophryne; species Pseudophryne corroboree. The sequence continues at coordinate 1,200,451,980 of NC_086444.1, read as the reverse complement.
GGGTAAGGGCGTAAGGGACCAGTACTGGTGGCAGGGTTAGAGGGGTAAGGGTACAGTATTGGTGGCAGGGTTAGGGGGGTAAGGGTACAGTAGTGTGTGCAGGGTTAGGGGCGTAAGGGTACAGTAGTGTGTGCAGAGCTAGGGGGGTAAGGGTACAGTAGTGTGTGCAGGGTTAGGGGGTAAGGGAACAGTAGTGTTTGCATGGTTAGGGGGATAAGGGTACAGTAATGTGTGCAGGGTTACAGGGGGAAGGGTACAGTAGTGTGTGCAGAGTTAGGGGGGTAAGGGTACAGTAGTGTGTGCAGGGTTAGGGGGTAAGGGAACAGTAGTGTTTGCATGGTTAGGGGGATAAGGGTACAGTAGTGTGTGTGGGGTTACAGGGGTAAGGATACAGTAGTGTGTGCAGTGTTAGGGGGGGTAAGGGTACAGTAGCTTGTGCAGGGTTAGGGGGTAAGGGTACAGTAGTGTGTGTAGGGATAGGGAGTAAGGGTACAGCAGTGTGTGCAGAGTTAGGGGTATAAGGGTACAATAGTGTGTGCAGGGTAAGGGCGTAAGGGACCAGTACTGGTGGCAGGGTTAGAGGGGTAAGGGTACAGTATTGGTGGCAGGGTTAGGGGGGTAAGGGTACAGTAGTGTGTGCAGCATTAGGGGGTAAGGGTACAGTAGTGTGTGCAGCATTAGGGGGTAAGGGTACAGTAGTGTGTGCAGGGTGTGTCACAACTGAGGGCCTGAGCTGACGGAAGGCAGCCTCAGTTGTAGGGGCTGAGATGTACCGGAACCTGGGAGGTTGTATCAGACCCCTGGACATGTAAGTAACATGAAGAGAAACCGCCCGAAGGCGTGACCACGACAACTTGAGTAAAAGTCAATGATATTTATTTATGACAAACTCCATGCATCACAGTAGCAGTAAAAAGTAACATAAAAATCAGCAGAGAAATAATAATACAGTTCCTGGGTACTACAGGGTGGCAGGGGCCACAGAGCTCTGGTGGTATGAGACAGTTCTTATTATCTGCAAGTTGGAAAGTCCTTACCAGGCTCAACTGTAGCAATGAGGAAAGCCCAGGGTCGTACCAGCTGGTGTTCCAGGGAAAGCTGGACTGCTGTAGATAAAATGCTGCTGTGGGTACTGGTTAGAACCAGACAGGTGTTGGCACGGAGTGGATACTGGCTGGAACCAGTTAAATAATAAATAAAGCTTGAGAGCGATGCAATGTAGATGAAATGTAGAATTTGAGAGCGGAGAAATAATAATACCGGTGGAGAGTGGTAAACTGCAGAAAGGACACCGGCCCTTTAAGAGAAGCTGTACACTGCTGGAAGCTGAGCTGGAAGCAGGTGCTGTTGTAGCTGGAAACAGGTGAGTCCAGAATGGATCGGAGAGTCAGGCTACACCGCAGATGGAATGCTGGTGCGGGTCTCTATAGCAGAAGTCTGGAGACAGGAGCTGGAACCTGGAAGACATTCACAGAAGAGAGACAAACTGGAACTAGGTTTGACAACCAAAGCACTGACGCCTTCCTTGCTCAGGCACAACCTATTTATACCTGCAGCAAGGAAGGCATTGGCTAGACAATTATGCAAATTAATAAAACTGACAACGGATTGGTAGGAATGATCAGCTGACAGAATCCAAGATGGCTGCGCCCATGCAGACACTTGGAGGGAAGTTTGGATTGTAATCCATGTGGTCTGGAAAACAGTAATGGCGGCGCCGGCCACCGGAGACAGGAGACGCCAGGCTGACAGATGCACATCCGACCACGCGGACACAGCGGAGGCCGCGGCTGACGTAATCGCCACTCTGAATGCAGAAGCTCAGGGACGGCGGCGGAGGCCGCGGGAGACGCCATGCCAGATGTAAGGCGTTATTATGACTGCGTCCAGAGAGACAGGAGAGGATGCGGGAATGTGCACATCAGGGTAACAGATGGGATCCGGTCCTGGAGCGCTGAGCCAGCCTTAGGAGGCATCTGATAGGTAAGAAATGGCGTCCAGATACCCGGATCGTGACAGCACCCCCCCCTTTAGGAGTGGCCCCAGGACACTTCTTTGGCTTTTGAGGAAACTTGGAATGGAATCTCCGGACCAAGGCAGGAGCATGGACATCAGAAGCATTGGTCCATGAACGTTCCTCAGGGCCATAACCCTTCCAGTCAATAAGATACTGAAGTTGACCGTAACGGTGACGTGAGTCCAGGATCTTGGCTACTTCATACTCAACGCCTCGTTGAGTTTGGACTTTCGGAGTTGGAGGAAGTGAGGAATGAAACCGATTCAAGATTAGCGGTTTCAACAGGGAAACATGGAATGTCCTGGGTAGCTTTAAGAAGGGAGGCAACTGGAGTCTGTAAGCAACAGGATTGATGACTTGATCAATTTTAAAAGGACCGATGTAGCGAGGTGCAAACTTCATACTGGGAACTCTTAACCTCAAATTCTTCGTGGATAACCATACCCAATCACCCACCTTGAGAGCAGGAACTGCTCGACGCTTCTTATCCGCAAACTTCTTGTACCTGAACGATGCCTTGAGCAGAGCTGATCGTACGCTCTTCCAGATATTGGCAAACTGATGCAAGGTGATATCCACTGCGGGAACAGAAGTTGCTGGAAGCGGTTGGAACTCAGGGACTTTAGGGTGGAATCCAAAGTTGGTGAAGAATGGTGTTGAGGAAGATGAAGAATGATACTGGTTGTTATGACAGAACTCGGCCCAGGGGAGTAATTGAACCCAGTCATCTTGAGAGGAGGACACATAGATGCGGAGGAAGGACTCCAAGTCCTGATTCACCCTCTCGGCCCAGGGGAGTAATTGAACCCAGTCATCTTGAGAGGAGGACACATAGATGCGGAGGAAGGACTCCAAGTCCTGATTCACCCTCTCAGTTTGACCATTGGTCTGAGGATGGTAAGCCGTGGAACACTTTAGCTTGACTTGGAGGGCTTGACATAAACTTCGCCAGAATTTGGCTGTGAATTGAACTCCTCGATCTGAGATAATTTCTTCAGGAAGACCGTGGAGTCGGAAGATCTCTTGTATGAATACTTGAGCCAACTTGGAAGCTGACGGAAGACCGGTGAGAGGAATGAAGTGTGCCATCTTGGTGAACCGGTCAACTACCACCCAGATGGTATTAAACTTGTTGCACATGGGCAAATCTGTAATAAAATCCATCGACAAATGGGTCCATGGTCGACGGGGAACAGATAGTGGAACCAGTTGCCCCGCAGGCGACTGGCGGGATACTTTATGTTGAGCACACTTTGGGCAAGATGCAATAAACTCCAAAACGTCCTTTTTCAGCGTTGGCCACCAATAGGACCTAGAGATAAACTCCAGGTTTTTTTGGATACCTGTATGTCCGGCAAAGCGGGAAGCATGGGCCCAATGCATGAGCTTCTTCCTTAGTGTCGGCTTCACAAAACTTTTCCCTGATGGGGGCGTAGAGTCCATCCCTACCGTGGAGAATGCCAACGGATTTATAATAGGATGCTTGTCTGAAGACTCTGACTCATTTTCTTGCTCCCATGAGCGGGAAAGGGCATCGGCCTTGCGATTCTGAGAGCCCGGACAGAACTGGAGTTTAAAGTCGAACCTGGAAAAGAAAAGTGCCCATCTGGCCTGACGAGGGTTGAGACATTGTGCGCCCTTCAGATATAGAAGGTTCTTATGGTCTGTAAGGATGGTGATTGAATGAGAAGCTCCCTCCAACAGATATCTCCACTCCTCTAGAGCGAGCTTGATGGCTAGCAACTCCTGGTCGCCAATGGCATAGTTGCGTTCCGCTGGGGAGAACTTCCGTGAGAAGAAACTGCAAGGATGTAAATGGCCATCTTTAGCCCTCTGAGATAACACCGCTCCTACTCCAACGGAGGAGGCATCCACCTCTAGGATGAAAGGAGAGTCGATGTCAGGCTGTTTCAGGACAGGCGCAGAGATGAACCTCTGTTTTAAAAGATGAAAAGCTTGCATGGCTTCTTCAGACCACTTGGACGGGTTAGCACCCTTCTTGGTGAAAGCAGTAATAGGCGCCACAATGGTGGAAAAGTCTCGTATAAACTTTCGGTAATAATTGGCGAACCCTAAGAACCTCTGGACCCCTTTGAGGGTTAAGGGTACCGGCCAATTCTGGATTGCTTGTAGTTTCTCAGGATCCATCTGTAGTCCGGAACCGGACACAATGTACCCTAGAAACGGAATGGACTTGACTTCAAAGACGCATTTCTCTAATTTGCAATAGAGATGATTGACACGGAGACGGGACAGAACCTCCTTTACCCAAAAACGATGTTCCTCTAAATTGTTGGCAAAAATGAGGATATCATCTAGATAGACCACGACATGACGGTATAGAATGTCTCTGAAGATCTCATTGACGAAATGCTGGAAGACAGCTGGAGCATTGCTCAATCCGAAGGGCATGACGAGGTACTCATAATGTCCGTCACGGGTGTTAAATGCGGTCTTCCACTCGTCACCCTCACGGATCCGGATGAGATTGTATGCACCTCTCAAGTCCAGCTTTGTAAAGATGGTAGCTCCGCTAACTCTGTCAAAGAGCTCAGTAATCAGGGGTAAAGGATAGCGGTTCTTGATGGTAATGTCGTTCAAACCTCTGTAGTCGATGCACGGCCGCAGACCATCTTTCTTTTTTACAAAAAAGAAGCCTGCGCCGGCTGGAGAAGAAGAAGGTCGAATGAACCCCTTTGCTAGGTTCTCTTTAATGTATTCCTCCATAGAATGCGTCTCGGGCAGAGACAACGGATAAGTTCGGCCTCGAGGTGGAACCTTCCCTGGAACGAGATCAATCGGGCAGTCCCATTCTCTATGAGGAGGAAGGATATCAGCAGAAGCTTTACTGAACACATCCGTAAAATCTTGATATGGAGGAGGTGGAACATCAGACGACCTGGGGGAGGAAGAACAGACAGGCAACACTTTAAACAAACATGTCTCAGCACAGGAGGAACCCCATGCCAGGATTTGCGTAGTCGTCCAATCAATTGTAGGATTGTGAAGACGGAGCCATGGAAGGCCCAGGACCACAGGATGTGTGGCTCTTGGAATCACTAAAAGTGAAATAAGTTCGGAATGAAGAACTCCCACTCTCAGACGAACTGGTAGAGTCCTTAGAGCAATAACTGTATCAAAAATTTTACTGCCATCCACGGCAGTTAAGGAAAAAGAGGAAGGAAGTCTCTCGGTGGGTAGGGACCACCGTTTAACATAGGCTTCGGTAATAAAGTTCCCAGCTGCTCCGGAATCCAGGAGGGCAATGACGTTCTGATAACGTTGAGCAACTTGAAGCGAGACTGGGAGATTACAATCTTGAGGAGATGGAGAGGAGATCATTACTCCTAGCCGGCCCTCTCCTTGGCGAGCTAGGATTTGGAGTTTCCCGGACGTTTGGGACAGGCATTAATAGTGTGAGACGGAGCTGCACAATACAGACAGAGAGACTCAGAGAGACGTCTTCGGCGCTCAGCAGGAGTTAAACGGGAACGGCCAATTTGCATGGGTTCATCTTTAGTTGGTGACAGTTGGCGAGGAGGAGGAGCAGAAGATTTTGGAGCAGATGATCTTCCACGCTCAGTTGCTCTCTCTCTGAAACGTAAGTCAACTTTTGTACAAAGTGAGATTAGCTCATCTAACTTGGAGGGTAAGTCTCTGGTAGCTAACTCATCTTTAATACGCTCGGATAAACCATGCCAGAATGCAGCATACAAGGCCTCGTCGTTCCATGCCAGTTCAGATGCCAGGATCTGGAACTGTATAAGATATTGTCCTACAGTATGTGATCCCTGGCGTAAACGGAGAATCTCAGACGAAGCTGAAGTTACCCGGCCTGGCTCGTCGAAGATGCGCCTGAATGTTGACACGAATGCAGTGTAAGAAGATAGCAGGGTGTCGGACCTCTCCCATAACGGTGATGCCCAGTCAAGGGCTGAGCCACTGAGAAGTGAGATGATGTAGGCAATTTTTGTACGGTCACTGGGAAAATTGCCAGGTTGTAGCTCAAACTGAATCTCACACTGGTTGAGAAATTCCCTGCAGAATCTTGGAGATCCGTCAAATTTTGCTGGCGTTGGAAGATGAAGACGTGGAGCAGAAACGGGTAAGGTGGGTGGGGTTATAGTTGGAGTCACTGTGGTTGACGCCCCAGATGCGCCTGATCCACGGAGAGTTGTCTGAATCCCATCCAGCCGAGTAGAGAGATCCTGGAGACAGCGGATGATGTGGCCCTGTGCAGCCTCCTGATGTTCAAGTCGGGCTGCCAGTTCTTGCATCGGCCTGGCCGCTTGATCCTGGTCTCCGGCTGGATTCATTTGGTCAGTGCTTACTGTCACAACTGAGGGCCTGAGCTGACGGAAGGCAGCCTCAGTTGTAGGGGCTGAGATGTACCGGAACCTGGGAGGTTGTATCAGACCCCTGGACATGTAAGTAACATGAAGAGAAACCGCCCGAAGGCGTGACCACGACAACTTGAGTAAAAGTCAATGATATTTATTTATGACAAACTCCATGCATCACAGTAGCAGTAAAAAGTAACATAAAAATTAGCAGAGAAATAATAATACAGTTCCTGGGTACTACAGGGTGGCAGGGGCCACAGAGCTCTGGTGGTATGAGACAGTTCTTATTATCTGCAAGTTGGAAAGTCCTTACCAGGCTCAACTGTAGCAATGAGGAAAGCCCAGGGTCGTACCAGCTGGTGTTCCAGGGAAAGCTGGACTGCTGTAGATAAAATGCTGCTGTGGGTACTGGTTAGAACCAGACAGGTGTTGGCATGGAGTGGTTACTGGCTGGAACCAGTTAAATAATAAATAAAGCTTGAGAGCGATGCAATGTAGATGAAATGTAGAATTTGAGAGCGGAGAAATAATAATACCGGTGGAGAGTGGTAAACTGCAGAAAGGACACCGGCCCTTTAAGAGAAGCTGTACACTGCTGGAAGCTGAGCTGGAAGCAGGTGCTGTTGTAGCTGGAAACAGGTGAGTCCAGAATGGATCGGAGAGTCAGGCTACACCGCAGATGGAATGCTGGTGCGGGTCTCTATAGCAGAAGTCTGGAGACAGGAGCTGGAACCTGGAAGACATTCACAGAAGAGAGACAAACTGGAACTAGGTTTGACAACCAAAGCACTGACGCCTTCCTTGCTCAGGCACAACCTATTTATACCTGCAGCAAGGAAGGCATTGGCTAGACAATTATGCAAATTAATAAAACTGACAACGGATTGGTAGGAATGATCAGCTGACAGAATCCAAGATGGCTGCGCCCATGCAGACACTTGGAGGGAAGTTTGGATTGTAATCCATGTGGTCTGGAAAACAGTAATGGCGGCGCCGGCCACCGGAGACAGGAGACGCCAGGCTGACAGATGCACATCCGACCACGCGGACACAGCGGAGGCCGCGGCTGACGTAATCGCCACTCTGAATGCAGAAGCTCAGGGACGGCGGCGGAGGCCGCGGGAGACGCCATGCCAGATGTAAGGCGTTATTATGACTGCGTCCAGAGAGACAGGAGAGGATGCGGGAATGTGCACATCAGGGTAACAGATGGGATCCGGTCCTGGAGCGCTGAGCCAGCCTTAGGAGGCATCTGATAGGTAAGAAATGGCGTCCAGATACCCGGATCGTGACAGGGTGTCACAACTGAGGGCTGGTGTTGGTAGCGGGAAGCCTCAGTTGTAGGAGCTGACGGGCACTTGAACTTAGGAGGTGAGATGAGACTCCTAGACATGCCCAGGAACTGCAACACCAATGCCTGAAGGCATGACCACGACAACTGGAGGTAACTTTACGGTTTTTATTAAATAATAAAAGTCATAGAAGGTGCAACAAAACAATAACCATCAAAGAGAGTCCCTGACTTCCTACTGGTTTGAGACCAGTATCTTAGGAATTGGTTCAAGGTGTGTTATGATGCTTGAGATCGCAAGTGAAAGGTGAAAGTGATGCTAGGGATCGCAGGTAAAGAGTTAAAGTGATCCTAGGGATCGCATGGACAGCTCTTAGCTGTAATAGTAGGTACTTGAGAACAGTGAGAACAGAATACCGCTGCAAAAAGCCACTGGCAGCCAAGGCATATACTCTGCCCACGCAGGGTGCAATAGCAAGAGAGTCAGACTGCACCACCGGGGTTAATCACAGGAAAAGCTGGCTGCACCGCAAAGTATATCCTCAGGAGAGTCAGGCTCCACTGCAGAGTATAGTCACAGGGGTGACAGGCTGTACTGCAGAGTGTAACCATAGGAGAAGAAGGCTGCACCGCAGAGTATAGTCACAGGAGAGTCTCTAGTGAAGCTGAAGACTGGAATCACTGAAAAGACAATTGAAGCACTGACAATTTCCTGGGTGCTGGGACAGGATATTTATACCTGCTGGTGAGCAGGCATTGGCTGACAATTAGACACAGGCACCAGCAGCGCTGCAGATTGGTGAGAAGAATGACATGTGACTTTATCCAACATGGCTGCGCCCATGACAGAGTTTGAAGGGGAAAGAACCATGTGCAAAACAACAATGGCGGTGGAGGCCGCAGCAGCAGAAAACTCCACGCTCTCCCACATCCGCACAGCGGCCACAGGGATGACGACAGCGGCGGTAGCACACAGAGGACGCCACACTCAGCTTCCATGCGGCAGGATCGTGGGTGCGGCGGTGACGGCCACGATGAGGCTGAAAGCACCATACTAAGCTAAGTGAAAACACTAAGAAGGCCGCTGAGCCAGCCCTGCGGGTAGCACAAGAATGAGATGTAAGACAAAACATAGTTATGACCCGGCCCTGGCACTCTGAGCCAATCTCAGGAGATACCTAACTGGTAGAAAATGGCGTCCAGTTACCCGAATCGTGACACAGGGTTAGGGGGAAGTGTACAGTAGTGTGTGCAGGGTTAGGGGGGGAGAAGAGTACAGTAGTGGTGGCAGGGTTAGGGGGAAGTGTACAGTAGTGTGTGCAGGGTTAGGGGGGGGAAGGGTACAGTAGTGTGTGCAGGGTTACAGGGGGAAGGGTACAGTAGTGTGTGCAGGGTTACAGGGGGAAGGGTACAGTAGTGTGTGCAGGGTTAGGGGGTAAGGGTATAGCAGTGTGTGCAGAGTTAGAGGGGTAAGGGTACAGTAGTGTGTGCAGGGTTAGGGGGTAAGGGTACAGTAGTGTGTGCAGGATTAGGGGGAAGTGTACACACAGTAGTGTGTGCAGGGTTAGGGGGGGAAGGGTACAGTAGTGTGTGCAGGGTTACAGGGGGAAGGGTACAGTAGTGGTGGCAGGGTTAGGGGGTAAGGGTACAGCAGTGTGTGCAGAGTTAGGGGGATAAGGGTACAGCAGTGTGTGCAGGGTTAGGGGGTACGAGTACAGAAGTGTTTGCATGGTTAGGGGGATAAGGGTACAGTAGTGGTGGCAGGGTTATGGGGATAAGGGTACAGTAGTGGTTGCAGGGTTAAGGGGGTAAGTGTACAGTAGTGTGCAGGGATAGGGGGTAAGGGTACAGTAGTGTGTGCAGAGTTATGGGGGTAAGGGTACAGTAGTGTGTACAAGGATAGGGGGTACAGGTACAGTAGTGTGTGTAGAGATGGGGGGATACAGTAGTGTGTGCAGAGTTATGGGGGTAAGGGTACAGTAGTGTGTGCAGAGTTATGGGGGTAAGGGTACAGTAGTGTGCAGAGATAGGGGGTGAGGGTACAGTAGTGTGTGAAGAGTTAGGGGGTACGGGTACAGTAGTGTGTGCAGAGTTAGGGGGTAAGGGTACAGTAGTGTGCAGGGATAGGGGGTGAGGGTACAGTAGTGTGTGCAGAGTTGGGGTACGGGTACAGTAGTGTGTACAGAGTAATAGGGGTAAGGGTACAGTAGAGTGTGCAGAGTTAGGGGGTAAGGGTACAGTAGTGTGCAGGGATAGGGGGTGAGGGTACAGTAGTGTGTGCAGAGTTGGGGGGTACGGGTACAGTAGTGTGTGCAGAGTTAGGGGGTAAGGGTACAGTAGTGTGCAGGGATAGGGGGTGAGGGTACAGTAGTGTGTGCAGAGTTAGGGGGTACGGGTACAGTAGTGTGTGCAGAGTTAGGGGGATAAGGGTGCAGTAGCGGTGGCAGGGTTAGGGGGTAAGGGTACAGTAGTGTGCAGGGATAGGGGGTGAGGGTACAGTAGTGTGTGCAGAGTTAGGGGGTATGGGTACAGTAGTGTGTGCAGAGTAATGGGGGTAAGGGTACAGTAGAGTGTGCAGAGTTAGGGGGTAAGGGTACAGTAGTGTGCAGGGATAGGGGGTGAGGGTACAGTAGTGTGTGCAGAGTTGGGGGGTACGGGTACAGTAGTGTGTGCAGAGTTAGGGGGTAAGGGTACAGTAGTGTGCAGGGATAGGGGGTGAGGGTACAGTAGTGTGTGCAGAGTTAGGGGGTAAGGGTACAGTAGTGTGTGCAGAGTTAGGGGGTACGGGTACAGTAGTGTGTGCAGGGTTAGGGGATTAGGGTACAGTAGTGGTGGCAGGGTTAGGGGATAAGGGTACAGTAGCGGTGGCAGGGTTAGGGGGATAAGGGTACAGTAGTGTGTGCAGAGTTAGGGGGTAAGGGTACAGTTGTGTGTGCAAGGATAGGAGGTAAGGGTACAGTAGTGTGTGCAGAGTTATGGGGTAAGGGTACAGTAGTGTGTGCAGTATTAGGGGGTACGGGTACAGTAGTGTGTGCAGAGTTATGGGGTAAGGGTACAGTAGTGTGTGCAGAGTTAGGGGGTACGGGTACAGTAGTGTGTGCAGGGTTAGGGGATTAGGGTACAGTAGTGGTGGCAGGGTTAGGGGATAAGGGTACAGTAGCGGTGGCAGGGTTAGGGGGATAAGGGTACAGTAGTGTGTGCAGAGTTATGGGGGTAAGGGTACAGTAGTGTGTGCAGAGTTATGGGGGTAAGGGTACAGTAGTGTGCAGGGATAGGGGGTGAGGGTACAGTAGTGTGTCCAGAGTTAGGGGGTACGGGTACAGTAGTGTGTGCAGAGTTAGGGGGTAAGGGTACAGTAGTGTGCAGGGATAGGGGGTGAGGGTACAGTAGTGTGTGCAGAGTTAGGGGGTACGGGTACAGTAGTGTGTGCAGAGTTAGGGGGATAAGGGTACAGTAGTGTGTGCAGAGTTATGGGGGTAAGGGTACAGTAGTGTGTGCAGAGTTAGAGGGTAAGGGTACAGTAGTGTGCAGGGATAGGGGGTGAGGGTACAGTAGTGTGTGCAGAGTTAGGGGGTACGGGTACAGTAGTGTGTGCAGAGTTAGGGGGTAAGGGTACAGTAGTGTGCAGGGATAGGGGGTGAGGGTACAGTAGTGTGTGCAGAGTTAGGGGGTACGCCACAGTAGTGTGTGCAGAGTTAGGGGGATAAGGGTACAGTAGCGGTGGCAGGGTTAGGGGGTAAGGGTACAGTAGTGTGTGCAGGGTTAAGGGGTAAGGGTACAGTAGTGTGTGCAGAGTTATGGGGGTAAGGGTACAGTAGTGTGTGCAGAGTTAGGGGGTAAGGGTACAGTAGTGTGCAGGGATAGGGGGTGAGGGTACAGTAGTGTGTGCAGAGTTAGGGGGTACGGGTACAGTAGTGTGTGCAGAGTTAGGGGGTAAGGGTACAGTAGTGTGCAGGGATAGGGGGTGAGGGTACAGTAGTGTGTGCAGAGTTAGGGGGTACGCGTACAGGTAGTGTGTGCAGAGTTAGGGGGATAAGGGTACAGTAGCGGTGGCAGGGTTAGGGGGTAAGGGTACAGTAGTGTGTGCATGGTTAGGGGGTAAGGGTACAGTTGTGTGTGCAAGGATAGGGGGTAAGGGTACAGTAGTGTGTGCAGAGTTATGGGGTAAGGGTACAGTAGTGTGTGCAGAGTTAGGGGGTACGGGTACAGTAGTGTGTGCAGAGTTATGGGGTAGGGGTAAGGGTAGAGTAGTGTGTGCAGAGTTAGGGGGTACGGGTACAGTAGTGTGTGCAGAGTTAGGGGGATAAGGGTACAGTAGTGTGTGCAGGGTTAGGGGATAACGGTACAGTAGTGGTGGCAGGGTTAGGGGATAAGGGTACAGTAGCGGTGGCAGGGTTAAGGGGATAAGGGTTCAGTAGTGTGTGCAGAGTTAGGGGGATAAGGGTACAGTAGTGTGTGCAGAGTTAGGGGGATAAGGGTACAGTAGTGTATGCAGGGTTAGGAGATAAGGGTACAGTAGTGGTGGCAGGGTTAGGGGATAAGGGTACAGTAGTGTGTGCAGGGTTAGAGGATAAGGGTACAGTAGTGTGTGCAGAGTTAGGGGGTACGGGTACAGTAGTGTGTGCAGAGTTAGGGGGATAAGGGTACAGTAGTGTGTGCAGGGTTAGGGGGTAAGGGTACAGTAGTGTGTGCAGGGTTAAGGGGTAAGGGTACAGTAGTGTGTGCAGAGTTATGGGGGTAAGGGTACAGTAGTGTGTGCAGAGTTAGGGGGTAAGGGTACAGTAGTGTGCAGGGATAGGGGGTGAGGGTACAGTAGTGTGTGCAGAGTTAGGGGGTACGGGTACAGTAGTGTGTGCAGAGTAATGGGGGTAAGGGTACAGTAGAGTGTGCAGAGTTAGGGGGTAAGGGTACAGTAGTGTGCAGGGATAGGGGGTGAGGGTACAGTAGTGTGTGCAGAGTTGGGGGGGTACGGGTACAGTAGTGTGTGCAGAGTTAGGGGGTAAGGGTACAGTAGTGTGCAGGGATAGGGGGTGAGGGTACAGTAGTGTGTGCAGAGTTAGGGGGTACGGGTACAGTAGTGTGTGCAGAGTTAGGGGGATAAGGGTGCAGTAGCGGTGGCAGGGTTAGGGGGTAAGGGTACAGTAGTGTGTGCAGGGTTAGGGGGTAAGGGTACAGTTGTGTGTGCAAGGATAGGAGGTAAGGGTACAGTAGTGTGTGCAGAGTTATGGGGTAAGGGTACAGTAGTGTGTGCAGAATTAGGGGGTACGGGTACAGTAGTGTGTGCAGAGTTATGGGGTAAGGGTACAGTAGTGTGTGCAGAGTTAGGGGGTACGGGTACAGTAGTGTGTGCAGGGTTAGGGGATTAGGGTACAGTAGTGGTGGCAGGGTTAGGGGATAAGGGTACAGTAGCGGTGGCAGGGTTAGGGGGATAAGAGTACAGTAGTGTGTGCAGAGTTATGGGGGTAAGGGTACAGTAGTGTGTGCAGAGTTATGGGGGTAAGGGTACAGTAGTGTGCAGGGATAGGGGGTGAGGGTACAGTAGTGTGTCCAGAGTTAGGGGGTACGGGTACAGTAGTGTGTGCAGAGTTAGGGGGTAAGGGTACAGTAGTGTGCAGGGATAGGGGGTGAGGGTACAGTAGTGTGTGCAGAGTTAGGGGGTACGGGTACAGTAGTGTGTGCAGAGTTAGGGGGATAAGGGTACAGTAGTGTGTGCAGAGTTATGGGGGTAAGGGTACAGTAGTGTGTGCAGAGTTAGAGGGTAAGGGTACAGTAGTGTGCAGGGATAGGGGGTGAGGGTACAGTAGTGTGTGCAGAGTTAGGGGGTACGGGTACATTAGTGTGTGCAGAGTTAGGGGGTAAGGGTACAGTAGTGTGCAGGGATAGGGGGTGAGGGTACAGTAGTGTGTGCAGAGTTAGGGGGTACGCCACAGTAGTGTGTGCAGAGTTAGGGGGATAAGGGTACAGTAGCGGTGGCAGGGTTAGGGGGTAAGGGTACAGTAGTGTGTGCAGGGTTAAGGGGTAAGGGTACAGTAGTGTGTGCAGAGTTATGGGGGTAAGGGTACAGTAGTGTGTTGTTGCCATATAGACCATTACATAACAATATAATTTAGTAGGTACCAAAGTTAGAACAAATTATGTAAATTAAATAATATGATTTATTACCCAATGTGATTTTAACCAGTTAAGAGTGTGTGTATATATATATTATTGTAAGGTATAACTTAAATAGGTTTGAATGTATTAGTCTTATGTTTTGAGAATTTAGTAGCATGTATTTCTGTGTGTTTTACTGCAAGATTATGGGTCATTATGTAAGAGACAGGTTTTCTCTGTGTAAGCCATATAGCCAGAATACACAATACATTGAGCATTACACAAATTCATCCCTTCCATGCCATTATTCATATCTGTATTAATCAAAGGATTAACGTCTGATCTGCGCTATACCAAGTACAATTAAATCAAAGTTTACATGATATGTAGATATATGTATACTGTATACTTGATTCACACACAGCAAATAAATAATCATAACTTGGTGGATAAAGTCAATAGGTCACCTAGCTCAGGTCTCATAATATGCAAACAGTTACTGGTATGAACAGGGTACATTGGAATTCACAATCAAAGATCTTCATACCTTTAGAGAGTACATCAACCAGCTGGCCTATTGTCCAGTTATACTGCTGGCCAGAGGCAATGATAATATAGGATCAAACGCACTATAAACAGGTCACAATCATTTATGCTAACACCCTAGGGCCTAGGCGAAATAGATCGTTTACACATCCATACAAAGGTAGATCTCTGATGGATAAAGGAATACCAAACTTTATGATCCCAAAATTCTCTACATGCTCACCACCGTGGGACGGAGTTAGCAGAGAACGTTTTATTACACTTTGGAATCTGTCAAAACCTATAATTATGTACTCCATTGGAAACTGTGGGCATATACTAGTTTTGAATTGGTAGAATATAGGATATAAGGGGCAGTCTGATAGATAGAGAGTTAGAAGGAGAGGAGGAAGGAACAAAGTCCAGAGGGAGTCAGGATCCTAAGACGGTAGCTATGAATTATGCCCTCACATATTCTTGCAAGTGTATAGTATGTGTATTAATTGTTTAAGTTTGTAAAACTGTTTGTGTTTTATGTATGTACCATGGTTAAGGAAGTTTAGATAAATTATAAGATTTATTATCATTGTGTTATCTTATCTTGTAATTTGTATCACCTATAATAAATGTACTAGACAAAATAGAGCTGGTATTCCAAGTCTTGAACTCATTTTCGGAATCACTAAAGTTATACATGAAATCTGCATATATTATATAAGGCTCTGCAAGTTGGGACAACTGACTTGTAGTCAAAGTATAGTACTTACATGTTCAATGAGCCAGGATTATATATCTCTGTAAAGTATATTTAGGCTTTGCCTGGAAATATTTCCTGGACAGTAGAGATATAGCTCCTTTAATCTGAGCCAATCACAGGTATGAAAATAGGAACGTCCACGCATTACATATTGTGTGATTGGACCAGTACTAAACATCACCCCTTTTGTTATGAGCCCACCTATTTGTAAGCCTATTATAATATATTTGCAGATATAAAATACATAAACCATTATATCAATATATGATATAATAAATATATGTTATATAAGATTCCATAAATCAACATTGGCGACCACGGAAGGGACTTGGAATTATTCAGTATCAATTTTGACTAAATACAATATTTAGGGGCAGCGCAAGGGCTATAAGCCCGCTGGGCAAAATACAAGATCACAGTGGAATAAGTTGCAAATGACTAGAGAATTTTATTTTCTAAAAAAGGCCTAAAGTAAGAAATTAAAAAACACGGGTGTTAGAGTTTAACTTATCAGGCTAGCGAACAGATAAGGGAGGATACCACGTGCAAAATATAGGAAATATTGTTCCCAAATACTAAAAGTTTGTAATTCTCAGTGATAGAATACATATAACGAAAGGGAATAAATCTGTAAAATGGCTACAATGTCAAATATAGACAGCATTGTAGTGAAATACATCACAAAGCAAAAGTGTACAGACTTTGCTTGTGATGCCAAATTAAAAGAAAACCCATGGAGCTATGTCCAGGGTTTGTTTGATGATGAAATTAAATCATCAAAGAAAAGGAAACAGAAAGGAATAGCCATTGCAGGCTTGTATGCAGCCTGTTTGGCTATGGATGCTAAATTAAGCAGTTTAGCTAAAACCCTACAAAAATGTAGAGAAGAATCTAATTTAAAAGAAACAGAAAGCAAGGAAAAAATAGATCAGCTAAATATCCAAATTAAAACTTTAACAACACTTAATGACATGGGTAAAATCTCCCAGGATGAAGTGTTACAGAAACATAAAAATGCTCAGAGGGAATCCACAGAATGTAGGAGAGCTCTAACAGAGGTTACAACAGAGAGAGATGAGATAATAAGTGCATATAAAGTTATGCACGGACAGCTCACAGAATGTATGAAAGGGAAAGCAATTGACCATACCCCTTGTGTGGACAGGGAGATGCAGCTTATGCAAGAGATATCTGTTCTGAAAGGACATATTGCTGCAAACATTAGGATAGGAACTGCAGCCACTGCCCCATATCCTATCTATGCATATGAAAGAGAACAATGGGACACAAATCATGAGGACAGAGAGGACTGCTGGGGAGAGGGGAATTCTACTGAATCTACCCTCAGGGTACCCATAGCAATGGGAGAGTTTGCAGAATCAGCAGCGAATAGGGAGTGCTCTATATTAATAGGCACAGATAGTAGTGATGAAGAAGTACAGACAGAAATTGAGGCACACAGGGCTCATAAACAGCCAGCATTCCTCACTGAGAGTAGGAACACCCTATTGGGATTCAATAGTGAAGGAGAGGCCATTCACTCAAGGGCCCCTAGTGCCAATCATCCCCCACAACCCATAAAAACACTTATGGGAGTGGCAGATATGATTGGAAAAATGAGTTCAGGAGAACACATCACCTCCCATGCAGCTAATGTTCAGCAGAGGTGTGAACTTCTAGGAATTAGAAATCTCACTGATCAGGTTAAGGTACTGCAATTAACAATTCCATTAGCTGCTTGGAGCGCTTTGCCAGATCTGATTAAAGAAGGTAAAGGTACATATGAAGAAACTGTAGAGGAGCTACAAAAGATAATTAACCCTTCAGTAGCAGGCACAATGGTTGCATATGAAATCAAACAGCAAAGTGAGGAGAACCCATTAATATATGCAAATAGATTGTGGGCAGCATATAGTGCAGGAAACAGCAAAAATGACAACAGTCAGAAAAACAGCAAAGATTTCAAAAACTTGTTGGTGCATAACTCGCACCCCACAATTAAAGCTAAGTGTGAACACTTGATAGATACCGTAAAGCATAGCTATGATAAAATAATGGGATTAATGCAGCGGTCCTTTCAAGCAGTACAGGCCAGTAAGCAACGTAAGATGGCAGAAAGGAATGAGAAATGTGTTATAAAGAGGGTTGCAGCATTAGAATCAGAAGGTAAACCAATGGTGGTTGAAGGGCCCCACATTCCAGGGGAGGTAAACACACCATTTAACCCACGATGGAACACAGGGTCACAAAGGAGAGGGGGAATGTTTAAAGAGAGATCCATTTTTAGAGGTGGAGGTAGAGGATACCAAGGACATTCAAATGATGGAGCTTGGAATAGACACATGGGTTACTCACAACATTTTGGGAACAGAGGAAAGGACACAGAGTTTAAACACCAGGGTCCCACTTACACAGAGCTAAGACACCAGCTACAGGCCATAAAAGAGAAGTATGAGAATTTAGAAAAAGCAAACAAAGTGCAGCAAGCTGACACACAAAAGGAGAAAAATTGACAGTCAGTGGCCCCAAGGATAGTTGCACCAATCACTTTAGATAGGTGCGGGCGCCCTCAAGTCTCGGTTCTGGTCAGGGGCCACCAGCACACAATGTTACTAGACACCGGTGCCGCCATATCAATCCTACATGATGATCAGCCACATCACTCTCCTCTGTCAGCAGGAAAAACAATACATCTCCAAAGCTTTGCAGGGAATAAGGTAGATACAGTGCTGTCAAACCCTCTCCAAATACAAATAGGAGATGTATCTGCAATTCACACATTTGCATTAGCCTCACTGCCAAGTGAAACTAATTTATTAGGGTCTGACTTTATGATCCCTAATGGGTGTATATTGGATCTGACTAACCTTTTACTTCTGCAGAGTTCTCCTAATGTAACACCTGAGGTTGTAATTATACCAGATTCCCATGTAATTGCTGCTGTAAAACCCAATAATGCGAAATATGATGTGCTTAAGGCTAATGTTGATCATCCTGACAAAGATTTGGTATTACCATTACTTGAACAGTTTCAGGATGCTTTTGCTAAACACAAACATGACTGTGGGAAGGTAAACAAGGTGATTGAAGTCAGTGGTCTTGACCCTCCCCCACAGAAGCAGTACAATTTCCCACAGGAGGCCATAAGCTTCATTCAAGAAACAATTGACTCTCTGTTAGAGCAGCGTGTAATCAGACCATGTGTATCCACTAACAATGCGCCAATATGGCCAGTACGGAAACCGGATGGTTCCTGGCGGCTCACAATTGACTACCGCAAACTTAATGGCCTTACGCTTAGCTGCGCACCCACTGTTGCGTCAATGCCAGACATTCTAAAAATGTTAAGCCCAGAGCATAAATGGTTCACAGTTTTAGATATTTCAAATGGGTTTTGGTCTCTGCCTCTATCTGAAGAGTGTCAATACAAATTTGCCTTCACATTTCTGGGAAAGCAATACACGTTTACATGTCTTCCACAGGGCTTCCATAATTCTCCATCATTTTTCCATACTACGATGAGAGAAATTTTAACTGATTTTTCTTCCCACAAGAATTTATTGCAGTATGTAGATGATCTCTTACTAGCAACAGAGACAAAGGAAGAGCATCTTCAGCTACTGGGAGAACTCCTTGGCATCCTCAAAGACGCAGGTTTGAAGTGTAACCCATCTAAAGCTCAGATTTTACGGGAATCTGTTTCCTTCCTGGGGATCAGTGTTACGGCTGATGGGAGAACAATATCGGCAGATAAGGTAAAAACCATCCTTCGTTTACCCCTTCCTGTCAGCATACCTACACTGAGATCCTTCCTGGGGTTGGTAAATTACTCTAGGTCCTTCATTTCTGATTTTTCACAAATATCTGCACCTCTCTATTCTCTCCTCAAAAAGGATATAAAATGGGAATGGACCCCCAGTCACACAAAGGCAGTAGAAACATTAAAAGAAGCACTAGCTAGTGCCCCTGCCCTTGCAAATCCAGACCCACAGTTACCCTTTCACTTAGAGACAGCAGCAACAGAAACAGCCATGTCTGCAGTCCTGTCACAGGAAATACATGCACAGCAAAGGCCCATAGCTTATGCATCAAAGTTACTGACACCAGTGGAATTAAAATACTCTGTGTGTGAAAAACACCTTCTTGCCACATTTTGGGCAGTAAAACAGTTCACATACATGATAGGCCTGAACCCTATCATCTTACATTCCACGCACACACCAACAAGGTTCCTCCTCACAGACAGAATCAAAGATGGGAATGTCTCTAATGCCAGGTTAGCACATTGGGCCCTTTTGTTGCAGGATCGAGATATAACAGTGAAGGCAACTAACAGTCCATCCACCTGTGCATATGGACTAATATACCAGGGACTGACACACACATGTGACTTACTCCCAGCTGACCATTCAAAACATTTGTTTAGAGCAATGCCACAGGAGGCTACAGCCCCTGAACAAACCACCCAGATCTTTACAGATGGTTCATGTTTTTATGTACATGGGTCACCCCATGCAGGTTTTGGTCTGTACATAATGCATCCCCAAACCACACCACAATCTGTTTTTCGATCTTGTGATGTAAAGTCTGCACAGTACGCTGAGCTGGCAGCAGTAGCACATGCCCTTGAATTATTCCAAGACCACAAACATGAAATCGCATTGTACTCGGACTCAGCATGGGTGTGTAATGCCCTTACTGAATTTTTGCCCTTTTGGCAAACTCATCAGTATACCTCATCTGATGGAAGCCCTCTTAAATATGCAGACCTTCTCCAGTACATAGTTTCCCTGGCACAGAGTCTAACACATGTCCCCTGGGTCTGTAAAGTCAAAGGGCATTCACCTGCATCACCACACCATGAACAGAATGAAATGTCTGACCTTTTAGCCAAACAAGGGGCACAAGAGGGGGAGCTGTGGCAGATACCGAAAGCAAGCCCAGAGCCAAAAGTGTGCCCTCTTGTATGTGCAGTGGCAAAAAGGCCAGAGATGATAAATGCACCAGACATTTCAGAGATCCAAATGCAGGACCCTGAAATTAAAGAAATCATACAAAAGTTGAGGAATGAGGAGTTGGACTTAACAGAGGGAAATACATTGGCAAAACACACACCAAATCTAACACTAACAGAGGACAAGGAAATGCTTATCCACAATGGGGAAGATACAACATGGGTAGTCCCAAAAGAGTACAGGAATGAAATGATATATCTTGTACACGACCTCCCCACAGGTGGACACCAGGGTGTAGAAAAGACACAGCAGAGACTAAAAACAATAGGTTGGTGGCCAGATATGGTAAAAGATGTACAGCAATACTGTGACAACTGTGTGGTATGTGCCCAAGTTAACCCAGCACCTAGAAAGATAAATGCTCCACTGAGAATCCAGAGAAGGGAAGGTCCCTGGAATGCCTTACAAATTGATTACATGGGCCCTCTGCCTGCCACAGCTAAAAATAACAAATACGTGTTGGTTGTGACTGACCTATTTTCAAAATGGGTAGAAATTTTTCCCTCTAAAAGTAACACAGCTCTGAGCACAGCAAAAATTCTGGTTGATCAGATATTCACACGGTGGGGCCTTCCAACATCGGTTGAATCAGACCAAGGTTCACATTTCACAGGTAATGTGATGCAAACATGCCTGGAAATGCTGGGAATAAAACAAAGCTTCCATGTCCCTTTTCATCCTGAATCTTCTGGACAGGTGGAACGTGCCAACAGACAGATCAAAACTATGTTGAGAAAGTTTGTTGGCATAAATGGTAAGAACTGGGATAATTTGTTACCCCTAGTGGCAATGGCAATAAGGGCCACACCTTCATCAGCGACCCGATTGACCCCCTTTGAATTAATGACAGGCAGGCAAATGAGATTGCCAGAGCACCTTTGGATAGATCTACACACCCCTACTATTGATAGACTATCAATGGATCAGTACCTTACAAAACTGCAAAAAGCACTCACAGAGGTTCATCTGTTTGCAGCACAGCAGTTAGGGAAAGCACAGAGAAAAGCAAAGGCTTATTTTGACAAAGGTGTAAGAGAAAATTGTTGGGAAGTTGGAGAAAGGGTCATGTTTCTAGAACTCCGACCCACAGACCATGGTCTGGGCAAGAAATGGAGAGGACCATTTTCAATAGTGGACAGACTGAGTCCCTCAGTATACAAATTAAGAATCAACGATGCAAAGAAAGTGCAGGACAAATGGGTACATGCCAATCAGATTAAACTGTACAAAGGAGAAGGGTCAACTGAGTAGCGCATCTCTCTTTCTTTCTTATAATTTTATTTTGTTTTGTTTTGGTTTTACAGAAAAATGAGAATCCCGACTTTGGTCCTGTCCTTCGTGGTGAGCCTCCAGATCCAGTGTACCAGTGAGGTCAACATTTCAATTAGAGTGGAAGCCAATCCGATTCACTGTAAAGAGGGAGAATCCATCCTCCTTCCAGTGTCAGTACAAGGCACAACAGGGAAACAGGTATCCTGGTGGGGCCCAGCAGACAAAGAAATTAAAGCCTGGGATAATGGAAACGCAGGAAACTCACCACATTACATGGGTAGAATACATGTTTTTCCAAATGGATCACTATTGCTTAGCCATGCAAACCCTACAGACACAGGAACCTGGATATATGGTTTTATCATCCCCATTCCCATGTATGGGAATCCACCCACAGTAAAGAGGACTTATGTTCCTGGGAGCATCACACTGAATGTGTCCCAGAAAAGAGACCCTACTCCCCCAAGTACCACAACAAAGGCTAAATCACTGCCATCTACTAAAACAGCTGAGTGCCCACCAACAAGTGAAGGACCCACAAGTGGCCTTACTGCCACCTCCATTCCTGGTTCCTTGATAAACAATGTACAATATATACATGTACCAGTAGTCCTAAATCTATCAAAATGGAATATGGCAGAATTTGGTTATTGTGTAAATAGTAATGTTTCTTTATTCTATGCTTCATTACTAGTAGATATTGTTGCTTCTCACCAGAGCAGAACTCAAGACCCATACACAGGACAGGCAACCCCTAACCAAAAAGGTATTTTTAGATCCAGGAAATTACAAAGCTTAGATGGGATCATTGGATCCATCCCTGGACTGTTTGGTTCCGGGATGTCAATTTGGAATAGGGCGGATTTGGAAGTCATCCGCAGACACATAGGCAATTTTGAGCAGAAAGAGGGGCAATATGTTTTGAAGCCTGTCCTGCAGGGCATTGAGGGTCTGGCCAGTGAAGAAAAATTTACTGTTTATAACATGCATGATATAGCAAGATTGTTTTCAGAGACCCAAGCCAAAATAAACGAAATCATTGAACTGAACAATAGAGAAGCCAGACAAAATCAGGTGGGGAAAGAAATAATATGCACTGCATATGGTAATTATGTCCTCAACGCAATCACACATGTAATTAGAGACCTACAATCTGGTAGAATACCTGACATTTTAAGAGATAATGACCTGACCAATTGGTATTGCTCGCAATCTGACATTGGGCATGGGGAAAATACCCCAAGAGATGGTTGCAGACCTCTGCCCATCTCCACAATTAGGAATTTAGGCACTGTGACCCCCCACCCAAATAGAGGTTCACCCCGTTGTTACAACAAGCAGCAACCTTGTGCAGTCAGCGATATCCTATATGTCTCCTTTACCATTTCTCTACCTGTGTTCGACCCAAGCAAGTCTTTATTTGACAAACTGTCTACAGTTCACTCCATTGGATATTTGGAAAAGGACATTTACAAAGAGCGGCTGGACCTACCAGAACTACTGGTCCGAGTCGACGACATCTGGAAAGTTCCACATACTGCTTGCTGTGCAGTCAAGGGAAACCAATACTTGTGTCGCTGCAATGTTTTCGAAATTGAGACGCCAATCTGCGGCCTAGAATCAAGTAAACCAAGTACCCTAATCACAGATATAAATGAACTTGCCACCATTCCCAGCAAAGATATGGATATGGGAGGACCTGAACACAGTGCAAAGCCAAATACATCAACCAGCTATACAGCCAGAGACATTGCTTGTCCAGTGCAGCTAACAAAATGGAGAACTCCAGCGGTGAAGGTTACATACAACATGAATGGACAGTACTGCATAGTCACAAATCACGGAGAGTTCTTGTATGGGGAAAAGTCATGTCCAGTGCCAAACCCAAATTTCTGCTTTAGCCCACATGAGTATACCACCATTGGTCAGACGGTTATCACCCCAATCCCCGTTTATGAAGAGGACATAAATATAGATAGTGAACCAGAAATCTCAAACCTTGGAGAATATATACCTGTGTTCAACATACACATAGATAGTTTAACCTTAGATTTACAGAAACTCCTGGATAGGAAAGACACACACATAGTTCAAATTAATAACATGGTTGAGAAGGCAGATGCCACACTAAATAAATTACTGCATGATGGAGATTTTGAAATAACCATGACAAACACCTGGCTGGAGATTGGTTTAAAGGGCTTGCTGATCGGTCAAACAATCTTGCTAATCATTTTAATTTCACTGATATTGTGGCTTAAGCGCCTTATAAGGCAGGAACGCAGTAAGCTAGAAAAACTGGTAGATGCAAGATATAAGCAATTATTATGTTAATGTATGTGTGGCCATCATCATCAATTCTCACGGCCACAAGGGGGCGACTGTTGCCATATAGACCATTACATAACAATATAATTTAGTAGGTACCAAAGTTAGAACAAATTATGTAAATTAAATAATATGATTTATTACCCAATGTGATTTTAACCAGTTAAGAGTGTGTGTATATATATATTATTGTAAGGTATAACTTAAATAGGTTTGAATGTATTAGTCTTATGTTTTGAGAATTTAGTAGCATGTATTTCTGTGTGTTTTACTGCAAGATTATGGGTCATTATGTAAGAGACAGGTTTTCTCTGTGTAAGCCATATAGCCAGAATACACAATACATTGAGCATTACACAAATTCATCCCTTCCATGCCATTATTCATATCTGTATTAATCAAAGGATTAACGTCTGATCTGCGCTATACCAAGTACAATTAAATCAAAGTTTACATGATATGTAGATATATGTATACTGTATACTTGATTCACACACAGCAAATAAATAATCATAACTTGGTGGATAAAGTCAATAGGTCACCTAGCTCAGGTCTCATAATATGCAAACAGTTACTGGTATGAACAGGGTACATTGGAATTCACAATCAAAGATCTTCATACCTTTAGAGAGTACATCAACCAGCTGGCCTATTGTCCAGTTATACTGCTGGCCAGAGGCAATGATAATATAGGATCAAACGCACTATAAACAGGTCACAATCATTTATGCTAACACCCTAGGGCCTAGGCGAAATAGATCGTTTACACATCCATACAAAGGTAGATCTCCGATGGATAAAGGAATACCAAACTTTATGATCCCAAAATTCTCTACATGCTCACCACCGTGGGACGGAGTTAGCAGAGAACGTTTTATTACACTTTGGAATCTGTCAAAACCTATAATTATGTACTCCATTGGAAACTGTGGGCATATACTAGTTTTGAATTGGTAGAATATAGGATATAAGGGGCAGTCTGATAGATAGAGAGTTAGAAGGAGAGGAGGAAGGAACAAAGTCCAGAGGGAGTCAGGATCCTAAGACGGTAGCTATGAATTATGCCCTCACATATTCTTGCAAGTGTATAGTATGTGTATTAATTGTTTAAGTTTGTAAAACTGTTTGTGTTTTATGTATGTACCATGGTTAAGGAAGTTTAGATAAATTATAAGATTTATTATCATTGTGTTATCTTATCTTGTAATTTGTATCACCTATAATAAATGTACTAGACAAAATAGAGCTGGTATTCCAAGTCTTGAACTCATTTTCGGAATCACTAAAGTTATACATGAAATCTGCATATATTATATAAGGCTCTGCAAGTTGGGACAACTGACTTGTAGTCAAAGTATAGTACTTACATGTTCAATGAGCCAGGATTATATATCTCTGTAAAGTATATTTAGGCTTTGCCTGGAAATATTTCCTGGACAGTAGAGATATAGCTCCTTTAATCTGAGCCAATCACAGGTATGAAAATAGGAACGTCCACGCATTACATATTGTGTGATTGGACCAGTACTAAACATCACCCCTTTTGTTATGAGCCCACCTATTTGTAAGCCTATTATAATATATTTGCAGATATAAAATACATAAACCATTATATCAATATATGATATAATAAATATATGTTATATAAGATTCCATAAATCAACAGTGTGCAGAGTTAGGGGGTAAGGGTACAGTAGTGTGCAGGGATAGGGGGTGAGGGTACAGTAGTGTGTGCAGAGTTAGGGGGTACGGGTACAGTAGTGTGTGCAGAGTTAGGGGGTAAGGGTACAGTAGTGTGCAGGGATAGGGGGTGAGGGTACAGTAGTGTGTGCAGAGTTAGGGGGTACGCGTACAGGTAGTGTGTGCAGAGTTAGGGGGATAAGGGTACAGTAGCGGTGGCAGGGTTAGGGGGTAAGGGTACAGTAGTGTGTGCATGGTTAGGGGGTAAGGGTACAGTTGTGTGTGCAAGGATAGGGGGTAAGGGTACAGTAGTGTGTGCAGAGTTATGGGGTAAGGGTACAGTAGTGTGTGCAGAGTTAGGGGGTACGGGTACAGTAGTGTGTGCAGAGTTATGGGGTAGGGGTAAGGGTAGAGTAGTGTGTGCAGAGTTAGGGGGTACGGGTACAGTAGTGTGTGCAGAGTTAGGGGGATAAGGGTACAGTAGTGTGTGCAGGGTTAGGGGATAACGGTACAGTAGTGGTGGCAGGGTTAGGGGATAAGGGTACAGTAGCGGTGGCAGGGTTAAGGGGATAAGGGTTCAGTAGTGTGTGCAGAGTTAGGGGGATAAGGGTACAGTAGTGTGTGCAGAGTTAGGGGGATAAGGGTACAGTAGTGTATGCAGGGTTAGGAGATAAGGGTACAGTAGTGGTGGCAGGGTTAGGGGATAAGGGTACAGTAGTGTGTGCAGGGTTAGAGGATAAGGGTACAGTAGTGTGTGCAGAGTTAGGGGGTACGGGTACAGTAGTGTGTGCAGAGTTAGGGGGATAAGGGTACAGTAGTGTGTGCAGGGTTAGGGGATAAGGGTACAGTAGTGGTGGCAGGGTTAGGGGATAAGGGTACAGTAGCGGTGGCAGGGTTAGGGGGATAAGGATACAGTAGTGTGTGCAGGGTTAGGGGGATAAGGATACAGTAGTGTGTGCAGGGTTAGGGGGTACGGGTACAGAAGTGTTTGCATGGTTAGGGGGATAAGGGTACAGTAGTGGTGGCAGGGTTATGGGGATAAGGGTACAGTAGTGGTGGCAGGGTTATGGGGGTAAGGGTACAGTAGTGTGCAGGGATAGGGGTTGAGGGTACAGTAGTGTGTGCAGGGTTAGGGGGGTAAGGGTACAGTAGTGTGTGCAGGGTTAGGGGGTAAGGGTACAGTAGTGTTTGCAGGGTTAGGGGGATAAGGGTACAGTAGTGTGTGCAGGGTTAGGGGCGTAAGGGTACAGTAGTGTGTGCAGGGTTACAGGGGGAAGGGTACAGTAGTGTGTGCAGGGTTAGGGGGGTAAGGGTATAGTTTGGGATAAAGTGTTGAGGGGTAAGGAGATTGTATTGGAAGCAGGGTTAGTGGGTAAGGACACAGTATAGAGGGCAGGGATCAGGGTAAGGACACAGTAGTGGGTATAGTGTTAGTAGGATAAGGAGACAGTGGGGCTAATTCAAACCTGATCGCACAGGAGCGATCGGGCCTGAACTGCTCATGCGCCAGCGCCGCAGTGCACCAGCGCATGGTAGACAGCAGTCGGCTGTCTTAGCCCTGCAATTACCTCTGCCTGATTGACAGGCAGAGGCGGTCAATGGGCGGAAGGGGGTAAGCCGGTGGCATTTAGCCGCCGTTTAGGGGGCATGGTCCGGGCAACGCAGGAGTGCCCAGACCATTGAGGGGGCGGGCCGCGGCAGCTGCATGATGTCACACGCAGCCGCTGCAAGCCGGGGCTGTGACAAGCAGCTCCCTGCCAGCTAGCTGGGAGCTGCTCTTGCTGGGAGCTACTCTTCCAGTACAAAAGCATCTCCGCTGGGCAATGCTTTTGTACCTGTGCGGGGCTGGGGCAAAGGGGGGGGGGGGGGGCAGAGCCAGACATGTGGGGTGGTCTAACCTAGTCATAAACACATCTCCTATATAATAGCCTTGTGACTCTGTGCTTGGCTCTCTAACGCTGGGTGGAGTCACAGGCACAGATCTGGGTGGCTGGATGCATGCCAGGAACAGTCCCCTCCCTCGGTCCGCCCATCCCCGCCCAGTTCCCTCCCCGTCTCCGCCCAGTCCCCTCTCTCCCTCCTACCCGTACACTCCCTGCACCCTGGTGACACTGCAGCCGGTGACTGCTCAGCTGCCGCACAGTCCGGAGGAGAATGGTGTGAACGACCTCTGACTGCCGCACCCGTCCCTCTCCCTCCCGCGGCACCCACAACATCCACCCGGCACACGCCCCGCATCACCCCGCACCCTCCCACCCGCGGCACCCACAGCCTCCACCACATCCGTCCCCCACCCACGGCACAGGCCCCGTGCCACCCCACACCCTCCCAACCGCAGCACTCCCGCCTTCTCCCCCACCCATTGCACCCACACCTGCAGCACCCCCTGCCCCCTCCCCCACCCGCGGCACTCCCACCTCCTCCCCCACCTGCGGCACATGCCCCTCCCCCACCCGCGGCACCTCCGCCCCCTCCCCAACCCGATGCACCCACACCTGCAGCACCCCCTGCCCCTCCCCCACCTGCAGTACATGCCCCTCCCGCACCCACGGCACTCCCTCCCCCACCCATAGCATCCACACCTGCAGTATCCCCCGCCCCTCCCCCACCCGTGGCACTCACAGCACCCACCACATCCGCTACCCACCCACGGCACACGCCCCTCCGCAACCTGCGGCACTCCTGTCCCCTCCCACACCCGTAGCACCCACAAACCGCAGCACCCCCCGCCCCTCCCCCACCCGCCCCTCCACCCCCATACCCACCTCTCCCCCCCGCTACACCCCCGCACCCTCCACCCCACCCGCGGCACCCCCACACCTCCCCCACCCATGGCACCCACAGTATCCACCACATCCGTCCTCCACCCGCGGCATCCACCACATCCGCCTCGCACCCCCTCCCCCACCCGTACCACCCACACCCGCAGCACCCCCGCCCCCCCCCCCTGTACGTGGGGGGGCGTAGCTACGATGACGCGAATCGCGTCATTGTATCCTCCTCGGACCGCCCACTTGTTCTCTGCTGGGTGTGGCCGAGTGGGAGTGCGGGGGCTGCCAGCAAAAGCGGGACACTTGCCCACCTTTCTGGGGGCCGGGAGGGCCACTCGATTTTCGGGAGCCTCCTGGCCTTTCCGGGAGGGTAGGCAAGTGTGAGGATACGGGGTTCTTCTAATCACTCAAACACAGAGCCGATGAAACCAAAGTGATGGTTTATTTCTCACCGCACACAGTAGTAGATAATTCACAGGAAGCAGAAGTAAATATAGCCCAGAAACAGTATACAGGTAGCAGTCCAGAAAGTAAGTCCCAGTAGAGGATTTAGGTCCACAGCAATTCCGTGCAGAAGTTCCAGATAAACAAGTCCATATAGCAGAACTATCACCGAGTCCACACAGCAGTGATAGCAGATTAGTCCATGCAGTAGTAAGTACATATAACTCCACACAGCACTGTTGATGCGTTCCACAAGGTACCCTGGCAGAGAATCACCCCTTAGCCAGAGTCCTGCGACTAACATGAGGAGCTGACCTGCGCAACCTCTTTTAAAACCTTCCAAATGCCCATCATGCCGCGCTCACCTGGGGAGGAGACGCAGGTTCCTGATTGGTGGTATCCCACCTCAGGTATTTCCCTACTCCCTCCCACAGCTGGCCTTCTCCTGCTGACCACATGCTGGGTCAGGCTCCGCATTGTCTGTGAGGGACCAAGATGGAACAGAGGAAAGTAAACAGAAGGAACAATGACAGGGAAATTGGTTTAAGTCCTGATTGTCCCCTGTGGAGGAGAAGCTTCAAAGAGACATTACCTGGTCCTCAAATGTATTTCCTGTGTGACCATATACGGATCACAGGATGGACTCAATAGGCATAGCAATGATAACCTGAATAACCTCCTACCAGACTGGCATTCTCCTACAATAACATAACATGGCAGCACTAGGTGCCAGGTCACAGCCCACCTGTATTTACCTGGGTAAGATTATAGTACAGAATATATAGGGTAATGGATGAACACACACATGGGGTAATAGGGACACAAGCCAGAGAGACATGGAAACAGAAGGAATAAAAAGTAGAGATGTGCACTTGAAATTTTTCGGGTTTTGTGTTTATGTTTTGGGTTCGGTTCCGCGGTCGTGTTTTGGGTTCGACCGCGTTTTGGCAAAACCTCACCGAATTTTTTTTGTCGGATTCGGGTGTGTTTTGGATTCGGGTGTTTTTTTAAAAAAACACTAAAAAACAGCTTAAATCATAGAATTTGGGGGTCATTTTGATCCCAAAGTATTATTAACCTCAAAAACCATAATTTACACTCATTTTCAGTCTATTCTGAATACCTCACACCTCACAATATTATTTTTAGTCCTAAAATTTGCACCTAGGTCGCTGGATGACTAAGCTAAGCGACCCTATTGGCCGACACAAACACCGGGCCCATCTAGGAGTGGCACTGCAGTGTCACGCAGGATGTCCCTTCCAAAAAACCCTCCCCAAACAGCACATGACGCAAAGAAAAAAAGAGGCGCAATGAGGTAGCTGTGTGAGTAAGATAAGCGACCCTAGTGGCCGACACAAACACCGGGCCCATCTAGGAGTGGCACTGCAGTGTCACGCAGGATGTTCCTTCCAAAAAACCCTCCCCAAACAGCACATGACGCAAAGAAAAAAAGAGGCGCAATGAGGTAGCTGTGTGAGTAAGATAAGCGACCCTAGTGGCCGACACAAACACCGGGCCCATCTAGGAGTGGCACTGCAGTGTCACGCAGGATGTCCCTTCCAAAAAACCCTCCCCAAACAGCACATGACGCAAAGAAAAAAAGAGGCGCAATGAGGTAGCTGTGTGAGTAAGATAAGCGACCCTAGTGGCCGACACAAACACCGGGCCCATCTAGGAGTGGCACTGCAGTGTCACGCAGGATGTCCCTTCCAAAAAACCCTCCCCAAACAGCACATGACGCAAAGAAAAAAAGAGGCGCAATGAGGTAGCTGTGTGAGTAAGATAAGCGACCCTAGTGGCCGACACAAACACCGGGCCCATCTAGGAGTGGCACTGCAGTGTCACGCAGGATGTCCCTTCCAAAAAACCCTCCCCAAACAGCACATGACGCAAAGAAAAAAAGAGGCGCAATGAGGTAGCTGTGTGAGTAAGATAAGCGACCCTAGTGGCCGACACAAACACCGGGCCCATCTAGGAGTGGCACTGCAGTGTCACGCAGGATGTCCCTTCCAAAAAACCCTCCCCAAACAGCACATGACGCAAAGAAAAAAAGAGGCGCAATGAGGTAGCTGTGTGAGTAAGATAAGCGACCCTAGTGGCCGACACAAACACCGGGCCCATCTAGGAGTGGCACTGCAGTGTCACGCAGGATGGCCCTTCCAAAAAACCCTCCCCAAACAGCACATGACGCAAAGAAAAAAAGAGGCGCAATGAGGTAGCTGTGTGAGTAAGATAAGCGACCCTAGTGGCCGACACAAACACCGGGCCCATCTAGGAGTGGCACTGCAGTGTCACGCAGGATGTCCCTTCCAAAAAACCCTCCCCAAACAGCACATGACGCAAAGAAAAAAAGAGGCGCAATGAGGTAGCTGTGTGAGTAAGATAAGCGACCCTAGTGGCCGACACAAACACCGGGCCCATCTAGGAGTGGCACTGCAGTGTCACGCAGGATGGCCCTTCCAAAAAACCCTCCCCAAACAGCACATGACGCAAAGAAAAAAAGAGGCGCAATGAGGTAGCTGTGTGAGTAAGATAAGCGACCCTAGTGGCCGACACAAACACCGGGCCCATCTAGGAGTGGCACTGCAGTGTCACGCAGGATGGCCCTTCCAAAAAACCCTCCCCAAACAGCACATGACGCAAAGAAAAAAAGAGGCGCAATGAGGTAGCTGTGTGAGTAAGATAAGCGACCCTAGTGGCCGACACAAACACCGGGCCCATCTAGGAGTGGCACTGCAGTGTCACGCAGGATGGCCCTTCCAAAAAACCCTCCCCAAACAGCACATGACGCAAAGAAAAAAAGAGGCGCAATGAGGTAGCTGTGTGAGTAAGATAAGCGACCCTAGTGGCCGACACAAACACCGGGCCCATCTAGGAGTGGCACTGCAGTGTCACGCAGGATGGCCCTTCCAAAAAACATTCCACAAACAGCACATGACGCAAAGAAAAATTAAAGAAAAAAGAGGTGCAAGATGGAATTGTCCTTGGGCCCTCCCACCCACCCTTATGTTGTATAAACAGGACATGCACACTTTACCCAACCCATCATTTCAGTGACAGGGTCTGCCACACGACTGTGACTGAAATGACGGGTTGGTTTGGACCCCCACCAAAAAAGAAGCAATTAATCTCTCCTTGCACAAACTGGCTCTACAGAGGCAAGATGTCCACCTCATCATCATCCTCCGATATATCACCGTGTACATCCCCCTCCTCACAGATTATCAATTCGTCCCCACTGGAATCCACCATCTCAGCTCCCTGTGTACTTTGTGGAGGCAATTGCTGCTGGTCAATGTCTCCACGGAGGAATTGATTATAATTCATTTTAATGAACATCATCTTCTCCACATTTTCTGGATGTAACCTCGTACGCCGATTGCTGACAAGGTGAGCGGCGGCACTAAACACTCTTTCGGAGTACACACTTGTGGGAGGGCAACTTAGGTAGAATAAAGCCAGTTTGTGCAAGGGCCTCCAAATTGCCTCTTTTTCCTGCCAGTATAAGTACGGACTGTGTGACGTGCCTACTTGGATGCGGTCACTCATATAATCCTCCACCATTCTTTCAATGTTGAGAGAATCATATGCAGTGACAGTAGACGACATGTCCGTAATCGTTGTCAGGTCCTTCAGTCCGGACCAGATGTCAGCATCAGCAGTCGCTCCAGACTGCCCTGCATCACCGCCAGCGGGTGGGCTCGGAATTCTGAGCCTTTTCCTCGCACCCCCAGTTGCGGGAGAATGTGAAGGAGGAGATGTTGAAAGGTCGCGTTCCGCTTGACTTGACAATTTTCTCACCAGCAGGTCTTTCAACCCCAGCAGACTTGTGTCTGCCGGAAAGAGAGATCCAAGGTAGGCTTTAAATCTAGGATCGAGCACGGTGGCCAAAATGTAGTGCTCTGATTTCAACAGATTGACCACCCGTGAATCCTTGTTAAGCGAATTAAGGGCTCCATCCACAAGTCCCACGTGCCTAGCAGAAACGCTCCGTGTTAGCTCCTCCTTCAATGTCTCCAGCTTCTTCTGCAAAAGCCTGATGAGGGGAATGACCTGACTCAGGCTGGCAGTGTCTGAACTGACTTCACGTGTGGCAAGTTCAAAGGGCAACTTGCACAACGTTGAAATCATTCTCCACTGCGCTTGAGACAGGTGCATTCCACCTCCTATATCGTGCTCAATTGTATAGGCTTGAATGGCCTTTTGCTGCTCCTCCAACCTCTGAAGCATATAGAGGGTTGAATTCCACCTCGTTACCATTTCTTGCTTCAGATGATGGCAGGGCAGGTTCAGTAGTTTTTGGTGGTGCTCCAGTCTTCTGTACGTGGTGCCTGTACGCCGAAAGTGTCCCGCAATTCTTCTGCCCACCGACAGCATCTCTTGCACGCCCCTGTCGTTTTTTAAAAAATTCTGCACCACCAAATTCAAGGTATGTGCAAAACATGGGACGTGCTGGAATTTGCCCATATTTAATGCACACACAATATTGCTGGCGTTGTCCGATGCCACAAATCCACAGGAGAGTCCAATTGGGGTAAGCCATTCCGCGATGATCTTCCTCAGTTGCCGTAAGAGGTTTTCAGCTGTGTGCGTATTCTGGAAACCGGTGATACAAAGCGTAGCCTGCCTAGGAAAGAGTTGGCGTTTGCGAGATGCTGCTACTGGTGCCGCCGCTGCTGTTCTTGCGGCGGGAGTCCATACATCTACCCAGTGGGCTGTCACAGTCATATAGTCCTGACCCTGCCCTGCTCCACTTGTCCACATGTCCGTGGTTAAGTGGACATTGGGTACAGCTGCATTTTTTAGGACACTGGTGACTCTTTTTCTGAGGTCTGTGTACATTTTCGGTATCGCCTGCCTAGAGAAATGGAACCTAGATGGTATTTGGTACCGGGGACACAGTACCTCCAACAAGTCTCTAGTTGGCTCTGCAGTAATGATGGATACCGGAACCACGTTTCTCACCACCCAGGATGCCAAGGCCTCAGTTATCCGCTTTGCAGTAGGATGACTGCTGTGATATTTCATCTTCCTCGCAAAGGACTGTTGGACAGTCAATTGCTTGGTGGAAGTAGTAAAAGTGGTCTTACGACTTCCCCTCTGGGATGACCATCGACTCCCAGCAGCAACAACAGCAGCGCCAGCAGCAGTAGGCGTTACACGCAAGGATGCATCGGAGGAATCCCAGGCAGGAGAGGAATCGTCAGAATTGCCAGTGACATGGCCTGCAGGACTATTGGCATTCCTGGGGAAGGAGGAAATTGACACTGAGGGAGTTGGTGGGGTGGTTTGCGTGAGCTTGGTTACAAGAGGAAGGTATTTACTGGTCAGTGGACTGCTTCCGCTGTCACCCAAAGTTTTTGAACTTGTCACTGACTTATTATGAATGCGCTGCAGGTGACGTATAAGGGAGGATGTTCCGAGGTGGTTAACGTCCTTACCCCTACTTATTACAGCTTGACAAAGGCAACACACGGCTTGACACCTGTTGTCCGCATTTCTGTTGAAATACTTCCACACCGAAGAGCTGATTTTTTTGGTATTTTCACCAGGCATGTCAGTGGCCATATTCCTCCCACGGACAACAGGTGTCTCCCCGGGTGCTTGACTTAAACAAACCACCTCACCATCAGAATCCTCCTGGTCAATTTCCTCCCCAGCGCCAGCAACACCCATATCCTCCTCATCCTGGTGTACTTCAACACTGACATCTTCAATCTGACTATCAGGAACTGGACTGCGGGTGCTCCTTCCAGCACTTGCAGGGGGCGTGCAAATGGTGGAAGGCGCATGCTCTTCACGTCCAGTGTTGGGAAGGTCAGGCATCGCAACCGACACAATTGGAGTCGGACTCTCCTTGTGGATTTGGGATTTCGAAGAACGCACAGTTCTTTGCGGTGCTACTGCTTTTGCCAGCTTGAGTCTTTTCATTTTTCTAGCGAGAGGCTGAGTGCTTCCATCCTCATGTGAAGCTGAACCACTAGCCATGAACATAGGCCAGGGCCTCAGCCGTTCCTTGCCACTCCGTGTGGTAAATGGCATATTGGCAAGTTTACGCTTCTCCTCCGACAATTTTATTTTAGGTTTTGGAGTCCTTTTTTTACTGATATTTGGTGTTTTGGATTTGACATGCTCTGTACTATGACATTGGGCATCGGCCTTGGCAGACGACGTTGCTGGCATTTCATCGTCTCGGCCATGACTAGTGGCAGCAGCTTCAGCACGAGGTGGAAGTGGATCTTGATCTTTCCCTAATTTTGGAACCTCAACATTTTTGTTCTCCATATTTTAATAGGCACAACTAAAAGGCACCTCAGGTAAACAATGGAGATGGATGGATACTAGTATACTTATGGATGGACTGCCGAGTGCCGACACAGAGGTAGCTACAGCCGTGGACTACCGTACTGTGTCTGCCGCTAATATAGACTGGATGATAATGATATGAAATCAATATATATATGTATGTATATATAATATCACTAGTACTGCAGCCGGACAGGTAGATAATATATTTATTAGGTAATGATGACTGATGACGGACCTGCTGGACACTGTCAGCTCAGCTGCACCGCAGACTGCTACAGTAAGCTACTATACTATAGTAGTATGTACAAAGAAGAAAAAGAAAAAAAACCACGGGTAGGTGGTATACAATTATGGATGGACTGCCGAGTGCCGACACAGAGGTAGCTACAGCCGTGGACTACCGTACTGTGTCTGCTGCTAATATAGACTGGATGATAATGATATGAAATCAATATATATATGTATGTATATATAATATCACTAGTACTGCAGCCGGACAGGTAGATAATATATTTATTAGGTAATGATGACTGATGACGGACCTGCTGGACACTGTCAGCTCAGCAGCACCGCAGACTGCTACAGTAAGCTACTATACTATAGTAGTATGTACAAAGAAGAAAGAAAAGAAAAAAACCACGGGTAGGTGGTATACAATTATGGATGGACTGCCGAGTGCCGACACAGAGGTAGCTACAGCCGTGGACTACCGTACTGTGTCTGCTGCTAATATAGACTGGATGATAATGATATGAAATCAATATATATATGTATGTATATATAATATCACTAGTATTGCAGCCGGACAGGTAGATAATATATTTATTAGGTAATGATGACTGATGACGGACCTGCTGGACACTGTCAGCTCAGCAGCACCGCAGACTGCTACAGTAAGCTACTATACTATAGTAGTATGTACAAAGAAGAAAAAAAAAAAACCACGGGTAGGTGGTATACAATTATGGATGGACTGCCGAGTGCCGACACAGAGGTAGCTACAGCCGTGGACTACCGTACTGTGTCTGCTGCTAATATAGACTGGATGATAATGATATGAAATCAATATATATATGTATGTATATATAATATCACTAGTACTGCAGCCGGACAGGTAGATAATATATTTATTAGGTAATGATGACTGATGACGGACCTGCTGGACACTGTCAGCTCAGCAGCACCGCAGACTGCTACAGTAAGCTACTATACTATAGTAGTATGTACAAAGAAGAAAGAAAAAAAAAAAAACACGGGTAGGTGGTATACAATTATGGATGGACTGCCAAGTGCCGACACAGAGGTAGCTACAGCCGTGGACTACCGTACTGTGTCTGCTGCTAATATAGACTGGATGATAATGATATGAAATCAATATATATATGTATGTATATATAATATCACTAGTACTGCAGCCGGACAGGTAGATAATATATTTATTAGGTAATGATGACTGATGACGGACCTGCTGGACACTGTCAGCTCAGCAGCACCGCAGACTGCTACAGTAAGCTACTATACTATAGTAGTATGTACAAAGAAGAAAGAAAAGAAAAAAACACGGGTAGGTGGTATACAATTATGGATGGACTGCCGAGTGCCGACACAGAGGTAGCTACAGCCGTGGACTAACGTACTGTGTCTGCTGCTAATATAGAGTCTAGACTGGATGATAAATTATTGATAATGAGATGAAATCAATATAATATCACTAGTACTGCAGCCGGACAGGTACTATATATATTTATTATGTAATGACTGATGACGGACCTGCTGGACACTGTCAGGTCAGCAGCACCGCAGACTGCTACAGTAAGCTACTATAGTAGTATGTATAAAGAAGAATGAAAAAAAAAAAAACCACGGGTAGGTGGTATACAATATTATATATATATATATATATATATATATATTATATACAATTATATATATATATATATATTAAACTGGTGGTGATTGATTATTAAACTGGTGGTCAGGTCACTCACGTTGCAACTTGCAACTAGTACTCCGAGTCCTAAGCAGACAATCACAAAATATATTATTATACTGGTGGTCAGTGTGGTCACAACAATGGCAGTGTGGCACTGACTCTGGCAGCAAAAGTGTGCACTGTACGTTATATGTACTCCTGAGTCCTGCTCTCAGACTCTAACTGCTCCCCACTGTCAGTGTCTCCCCCACAAGTCAGATAATACAATACACTTACAGTCACACTATCTAATCTATATCACTTCAGCAAGTAGTATAGTAGTATAGTAGTACTCCTCCTAATAATGCTCCCCAAAATTACTACTACTGTGTCTCTCTCGTCTCTACTGTGTCTCTCTCTTCTCTAAACGGAGAGGACGCCAGCCACGTCCTCTCCCTATGACTCTCAATGCACGTGTGAAAATGGCGGCGACGCGCGGCTCCTTATATAGAATCCGAGTCTCGCGATAGAATCCGAGCCTCGCGAGAATCCGACAGCGGGATGATGACGTTCGGGCGCGCTCGGGTTAACCGAGCAAGGCGGGAAGATCCGAGTCGCTCGGACCCGTGAAAAAAAACATGAAGTTCGGGCGGGTTCGGATTCAGAGGAACCGAACCCGCTCATCTCTAATAAAAAGTACATTAAACGCTATAAAGATTGCAATGCCATAAATACAGTTTTACCCTCTGTCTCATATCATTCTTTACATTGCAAGTATGATATATATTTACATACAGCCACATGTTTACACATATACTGTATACATACTGTCACACACAAACAGTGCAGCCACACTCTTAAAGTCACACACTTATACACATATATGTAGATAGTGCCCCCCCACACCCACACACATACACAATCATTTAAAGCACACTGTAGTGCCCCCCAAAACAGACACTTTTACGGGGTACCCGCAAGTATTAAGGATCCCCTGAATGTACCATTGAGGGACTGGGCAGATATCTTCGATTTCTGCCACGGTCCCTCCATTTCCGACAGCAGAAGCAGTCCCCATGGGTTTCTAATACCCCTTTTCCACTGTAGCACGGGTCGCAGCCGTGTCGCCTGACACGGCAGCGACCCGTGCTACAGCCCCCTTTCACACAGCGCTCACCAACCCGGCATATTGCCGGGTTGGTGACGCTGCTAGTGACGCGGCAGGGGCGGCACTGGTAGATCACATGATCTCCCAGCGCCGCCCTTCCATACACAGTGAACGAGAGCCGTGTCGCCTCGACGCGGCTCCCGTTCACACTAGACAGCTAGCCGGGTTGAACACGTGTTCAACCCGGCAAGATATCCGGGAATTTGCCGGGGGACCCTTTTCCACTAGGGAAAAACACGGGTAAATGCGCGCCCCTGCGCATTTACCCGTGTTTTAAAAGCTAGTGGAAAAGGGGTATGAGAGGGAGAGGTAGACGTGTCAGCACTGGGGGCATACATGACGGGGGAGGGTGGTGAGCAGGTGAGGGGGGATCATGGGGTCAGGTAATAGTCTGTGAGCCGTGCAACACAAAACTGACTTTGTGGGGCAAAACAGCTTGTAGTGCACACAATCTATGGATTGGGGCATGTCATTATTAGGTGACAGTATTAATTTGTAACAGAGTGATTAGCTAATTATTGGTGCTTAATTACAGTATGTAGACAGAAGGACCCATTGACTGACTCAGAGAAACCTGCTGAACCTGAGTAGCCCAGGACTTACTCAGCCACTGTGATCACTTCAGCCTGTCAGGAAAGGAAATTAACATCAGGAACCCTCCCTGCAAAGGCTTGGACACGCCTGCATTTTTCCAAACACGCCCTCTTCCTGTCAATCTCCTTGCGATCGGCTGTGCGAATGGATTCTTCATTAAATCCATCGCCCAGCAACGATCCGCTTTGTACCCGTACGACGTGCCTGCACATTGCGGTGCATACGCATGCGCAGTTCTGACCTGACCGCAGTGCAGCGAAAAAACCTATCGATGCGATCAAGTGGGAATGACCCCCTGTGCCCTCCCCTTCTTATTCTGCAGATTGTTTCCGTATTGTCAGCACCTGCGTGTGTGTGACGTCACAGGCCTCTTTCCTCTCACTCTAACCTCTTGCACTATTTTAATCAGTGTCTTAGCTAGGGCCCTCCAGCAAAATGTGAGCAGTCCACTGACGGAGGTCCTGGCCTCGCCCCTCCCCAATAAAGTTCTATCTCTGTATGTGCTAAGGAGAATTCCTATAAGCTTTACTTTCGCTGGAA
Organism: Pseudophryne corroboree; assembly: GCF_028390025.1. Classification (NCBI taxonomy): domain Eukaryota; kingdom Metazoa; phylum Chordata; class Amphibia; order Anura; family Myobatrachidae; genus Pseudophryne; species Pseudophryne corroboree. The sequence goes on along the minus strand of NC_086444.1, from coordinate 1,200,412,918 downwards.
CTTAGTCCCCACCTATCTCCACTCGATATACCCCACAGCCTCAGAACAATGTTGGTGACTGTGTGGCCAGAGAGGAACCTTGTTGCACATTAGGTGGACCAGTCCATATATCCAGCCCTTCTGGATGGAGATGTGAGGTCTCATTAAATCTGTAACTGGGATATCTATTCCAGATACCCCTATATAGTCACTGCTGTCTCGCCCTCTTCCACATATCCCAACTCGAAAACACATACGGCTAAATGTCACCCCAGGCACCTTTCTTAAAGTTTGGATCCCATAGACGGACCACTTCAAGGCTGAACCACCTCTATCCACACTTTAGTTCCACCATCTTTTTGTACTCGACCCAAACTTTAACCTGCACTGTATCTGAACTGCAGTATATCCAACCTGCACTGTAACCCCGCATTGTATCCCACCGCACTGTATCTATATCCGACCTACACTGTAGCCGACCCGCATTGTATCTGATCAGCGCTGTAACCCACATTGTAGCCGACCTGCACTGCAGGCTTGGTGACAGGGGGGTACAAAGTAGGGATGAGCGGGTTCGGTTCCCTGAGAACCGAACCCTACCAAAAATCACGTCCCGAGCCCGGATCCGGCTCGGGTTTTCCCGCCAAACTCGGAAACCAGAATGAGGCAAAATGTCACCATCCCGCTGTCAGATTCTCGCGGGCTTTGGATCCCATATAAAAAGCTGAGCGTCACCACCATTTTCACGCCGGACTTGAAGTGTGAGGGAGACAGACCTCTGTCTCTCTGTGGGTGGTGGCGTGAGGTTAGTGTGTGCTCTGTAGGGTTGCTGCTGCAGTCACTGTGGTGTATTTGTGCTGTGTTAGGGGTACTGTCCGGGCTGTCACTGGTGTTACTGGTGTTACTGCTGGGTGCTGCAGCTGTACATGTGTGTTGCTGTCCTGGCTGGCACTGTGTTGTACAGGGGACAGGGGCACTGTGAAATATAGGGGTGCTGATGTCTTAATAACATTACACTGGCCCTGTCTGTTATAAAAGTTTGGGTGCATATAAAAATTAAAAGCACACTGCTCCTGTATGCTGTAAGAATACAGGGGCGCTGTGAAAATACCTAACTTCTTAGCAAATTTACTTGGCGCAGTCGCAGTGCGAACATTGCGCATGCGCAATTAGCGGAAAATCGCTGCGATGCAAAGAAAATTACAGAGCGAACAACTCGGAATGAGGGCCCATGTGCTGTTTTGGGTCTAGTTTTTCAATCTACCATCCTGTCTGACACTGCAGTGCCACTCCTAGATGGACCAGGTGTTTGTGCCGCACACTTGTGTCGCAGTAGTGACCTGATCGCTGAGCTGCGAAAAATGTCAGCGTGCAATCAGGTCGGAATGACCTCCAATATTTTGAGCTTTGAGAGGGGTCAAAATTTACTGGAAATAACAGGAAATGGAGGTTACTGAGGTGAGTAATACTGTAGGACCAAAAAAAGGACCAAATTATGTGATTTCGGTTGTTTTTATCAATAAAAAAAAAATACAGATCCCAAACCAAAACACGAGGGTCAGCCCACATCTCTACAGTATAAGCACTATACACACAGACACAGTCTTTTCAAGTGTTCTAAGTAGGGGAGTAGCTATGCCAGGCGGGGCCCCATAGCATACTTCCATGCTGCGGAACAGGCCAGCTCCCCCCCGTGGATTACTCCATAGAAACCCCTTCCCCGCAGCACTCACCATTGGGGCTGCACTGCCGCCTCATCCGCTCTCCCTACCGGCGCGGCTCCACCTCGTGTCTCCTCACAGACGCTGGGAGGAGGCGTGGCCATGGCCCAGGGATGTTCCTGCAGACTCAGCCACGCCTCCTCTCAGCATTAATACTCAGGAGTGGCGGAGCTGGCGGCCGGGTGAGCAAGTGTGGTTGCAGTGCAGCAGCACACATAAAAGTAAAAGATGCCGGGGCTCACTCAGTAACAACAGTAGGTGCAGGGGAAGGCTCAGACCCCAGAGACAACTCGGGCCCCATAGCAGTCACATCCCCTGCATCTATGGTAGCTACGCACATGGTTCTAAGACTCTACTACGCTTTACTGGTCCCAGCCAGGTTCCCAGTAATACTGCTCCAGTGTCCCAGCCCGGTATCAGTGTGAAGCATTTAACGGTCCCAGTCCAGTCTCAGTGTTAAGTTCCACCAGTCCCAGTCTGACCTCCTGCATCATTGACTCCCATCCTGGTTACGTAACCTGCCTCTTTACCCCAGACTCTTCTCCAGCGAGTAGCATCATACGTGTATTTAGCAATACTCAATATCAGCCCAGTGGTCCCAGTTCCTTCCTGTGCCCACAAATTCAGAGACCGACCGATCCTGACAAACTGTTTGGAAAATACATGTATTTATCCTCGTAACTGTATGTGCAAAGTACAAATAAAATCATAATTAGTTCTGTCCATTAAAAGTTATAACAATAAAAGTTAGACACCATCATTAAAAAGATCCTGAGTCATAGACACAAGTCCTGGATTTACTCAGCAGATTCCGGGGGCCAGATTAGATGTAATAAAATTACTCCAATAAAAGTACCAGATGGAACATGACACCTTACACAGCACTTACTAAGGATAAAGTCCACAGATATTATCAATGCATTGGTCAGTCTTATAAAAAATAAATGTAACACAGGTGAATCAGTAATAATACAGTATATTGCCCCTGTATGACGCGTTTCACTTAACTTGGGAATTTAATTGATCGTATAAAAACATACCTATAGTATTAATGACTAATGTTGTCCATAAATGTGATCTGGCTAATCAACAACAGATGCTACATCAATATGGTTGATAAAGGTAGCATGGAACATCAATAAATTCTACATTTCTTATTGATCCATGACTGTACAGTATTAATACTCCCTCAGTGACGTACCTGTACCTTATTAGGAACTGGGAAGCACAGATGGCGTAATGGTAAGCATTACTGCCTCACAGTACTGAGGTCATGGGTTCGATTCCCATCATGGGCCTAACTGTGTGGAGTTTGTATATTCTCCCCGTATTTGTGTGGGTTTCCTCCCCGATGCTCCAGTTTCCTCCCACAATCCAAAAATATACTGGTAGGTTAATTGGCTCCCTACAAATTAACCCTAGTGTGTATATGTGTGCGTGTACATGTGATAGGGAATATAGATTGTAAGCTCCACTGGTGCAGGGACTGATGTGAATGAGCAAATATAAAGCGCTGTGGAATATTATATTAATAAATAACTGACACTAACAGCACATGGGGGGGGGGATAATATCAAATCATATAGAGAAATGACTTACAGTATACCATCAAATAGAAATCCTTAGATATACTTGTAAATAACCATGTAACTTACTTAACCCCTTTCATAAAGTCATTTTACCTAACATAGGGCTGTATGTACTAAGCCTTATATGGAGATAAAGTGGATGGAGATAAAGTACCAGCCAACCAGCTCCTAACACAGCCTGCAACATGACAGGAGCTGTAAATACACAACTTAGATACTTCCTCTATCTCCTATACAATAGCCCAGATCTGTGACTCTGTGCCTGTGTGTCTAACGCTGGGCGGAGTCACAGCGCTGGGTGGAGTCACAGGCATAAAGCCACAGATCTGGCCAAACCTCTTCCCCATCAGAGTCCTCCTCTCACTATTCACCCCCCCTGGCCTGATGTCTGCAGTGCAGGCTGTGGTGCTCCGGGGAGGGTGGGGTAGGACAGGGAGAGGGCAGCCAGGGGAGGTGACGGTTACCAGGAAGCGATGTCCGGCCGTCTGCCCCCGCACGCCATCTCAACCAGCCAGCAGCAAGGAGGAGGAGAACCCGGCCAGTCACCAGCCGTCACCCAGCCCCGCGGCGCCCCCGCCACACACACCGCAGCCCCGCCCAGCAGCATCAGGGAAGACCCATGTGTCCGTGAGGGCCGCTGTGGTCTCCGCCACCCCCGGAGATGGACGACTCCCCGCTGCCCTCTGGCCTCCTGGAGATCTGCTTCCTGGTGGGCGGCCCCATGGAGAAGGTCCGGGAGATACACAAGGTGGGTGCAGGGTGACTGTGATCAGCCTCTGCCAGTCACCTTATTCTGGGGCAACATTCCCCACTGCCTGCTGTCTGCCTTACCTCACTGCGTAGTGCCTCATATATACCTAATTTCTCTGACGTCCTAGTGGATGCTGGGAACTCCGTAAGGACCATGTGGAATAGACGGGCTCCGCAGGAGACTGGGCACTCTAAAAGAAAGATTAGGTACTATCTGGTGTGCACTGGCTCCTCCCACTATGACCCTCCTCCAGACCTCAGTTAGATTTCTGTGTCCGGCCGAGCTGGATGCACACTAGGGGCTCTCCTGAGCTCCTAGAAAGAAAGTTTATTTTAGGTTTTTTATTTTACAGTGAGACCTGCTGGCAACAGGCTCACTGCATCGAGGGACTAAGGGGAGAAGAAGCGAACCTACCTGCTTGCAGCTAGCTTGGGCTTCTTAGGCTACTGGACACCATTAGCTCCAGAGGGATCGAACGCATGGAACTGGCCTTGGTGTTCGTTCCCGGAGCCGCGCCGCCGTCCCCCTTACAGAGCCAGAAGCAAAATCGGCGGCAGAAGACTTCGGTCTTCACCAAGGTAGCGCACAGCACTGCAGCTGTGCGCCATTGCTCCTCATGTACACCTCACACTCCGGTCACTGAGGGTGCAGGGCGCTGGGGGGGGCGCCCTGAGGGCAATATATGATACCTTGGCTGGCAAATCTACATCATATATAGTCCTAGAGGCTATATAGATGTAAAATTACCCCTGCCAGTATTCCAGAAAAAGCGGGAGAAAGTCAGTTGAAAAAGGGGCGGGGCTTCTCCCTCAGCACACTGGCGCCATTTTCTCTTCACAGTGCAGCTGGAAGACAGCTCCCCAGGCTCTCCCCTGTAGTTTTCAGGCTCAAAGGGTTAAAAAGAGAGGGGGGGGGCCCACAAAATTTAGGCGCAATATTGTATATACAAGCAGCTATTGGGAAAAATGCACTCAATATAGTGTTAATCCCAAAATTATATAGCGCTCTGGTGTGTGCTGGCATACTCTCTCTCTGTCTCCCCAAAGGGCTGTGTGGGGTCCTGTCCTCAGTTAGAGCATTCCCTGTGTGTGTGCGGTGTGTCGGTACGGCTGTGTCGACACGTTTGATGAGGAGGCTTATGTGATGGCAGAGCAGATGCCGATAAATGTGATGTCGCCCCCTGTGGGGCTCACACCAGAGTGGATGGATAGGTGGAAGGTATAAACCGACAGTGTCAACTCCTTACATAAAAGGCTGGATGACGTAACAGCTATGGGACAGCCGGCTTCTCAGCCCGCGCCTGCCCAGGCGTCTCAAAGGCCATCAGGGGCTCAAAAACGCCCGCTCCCTCAGATGGCAGACACAGATGTCGACACGGAGTCTGACTCCAGTGTCGACGAGGTTGAGACATATACACAATCCACTAGGAACATCCGTTACATGATCCCGGCAATAAAAAATGTGTTACACATTTCTGACATTAACCCAAGTACCACTAAAAAAGGGTTTTATGTTTGGGGAGAAAAAGCAGGCAGTGTTTTGTTCCCCCATCAAATGAGTGAATGAAGTGTGAAAAAGCGTGGGTTCCCCCGATAAGAAACTGGTAATTTCTAAAAAGTTACTGATGGCGTACCCTTTCCCGCCAGAGGATAAGTTACGCTGGGAGATATCCCCTAGGGTGGATAAGGCGCTCACACGTTTGTCAAAAAAGGTGGCACTGCCGTCTTAGGATACGGCCACTTTGACGGTACCTGCTGATAAAAAGCAGGAGGCTATCCTGAAGTCTGTATTTACACACTCAGGTACTAGACTGAGACCTGCAGATAGTGCTGCTGCAGCGTGGTCTGTAACCCTGTCAAACAGGGATACTATTTTGCGAACATAAGACGTCGTCTTATATATGAGGGATGCACAGAGGGATATTTTGCCGGCTAGCATCCAGAATTAATGCAATGTCCATTCTGTCAGGAGGGTATTAGAGACCCGACACTGGACAGGTGATGCTGACTTTAAAAGGCACATAGAGCCTTATAAGGGTGAGGAATTGTTTGGGGATGGTCTCTGGGACCTCGTATCCACAGCAACAGCTGAGAAGAAAATTTTTTACCTCAGGTTTCCTCACAGCCTAAGAAAGCACTGTATTATCAGGTACAGTCCTTTCGGCTTCAGAAAAGCAAGCGGGTCAAAGGCGCTTCCTTTCTGCACAGAGACGAGGGAAGAGGGAAAAAGCTGCACCAGTCAGCCAGTTCCCAGAATCAAAATTCTTCCCCCGCTTCCTCTGAGTCCACCGCATGACGCGGGGGCTCCACAGGCGTAGCCAGGTACGGTGGGGGGCCGCCTCAAAAATTTCAGCGATCAGTGGGCTCGCTCACAGGTGGATCCCTGGATCCTTCAAGTAGTATCTCAGGGGTACAAGCTGGAATTCAAGGCGTCTCCCCCCCGCCGTTTCCTCAAATCTGCCTTGCCGACAACTCCCTCAGGCAGGGAGGCTGTGCTAGAGGCAATTCACAAGCTGTATTCCCAGCAGGTGATAGTCAAGGTGCCCCTACTTCAACAAGGACGGGGTTACTATTCCACACCGTTTGTGGTACCGAAACTGGACGGTTCGGTGAGACCCATTTTAAATTTGAAATCCTTGAACACATACATAAAAAAATTCAAGTTCAAGATGGAATCGCTCAGGGCGGTTATTGCAAGCCTGGAGGAGGGGGATTACATGGTATCACTGGACATCAAGGATGCTTACCTACATGTCCCCATTTACCATCCTCACCAGGAGTACCTCAGATTTGTGGTACAGGATTGCCATTACCAATTCCAAACACTGCCGTTTGGACTGTCCACGGCACCGAGGGTCTTTACCAAGGTAATGGCAGAAATGATGATACTCCTTCGAAAAAAGGGAGTTTTAATTATCCCGTACTTGGACGATCTCCTTATAAAGGCGAGGTCCAAGGAGCAGTTGTTGGTCGGAGTAGCACTATCTCGGGAAGTGCTACAACAGCACGGATGGATTCTATACATTCCAAAGTCACAGCTGGTTCCTACCACACGCCTACTGTTCCTGGGGATGGTTCTGGACACAGAACAGAAAAAAGTGTTTCTCCCACAGGAGAAAGCCAAGGAGCTGTCATCTCTAGTCAGAGACCTCCTGAAACCAAAACAGGTATCGGTGCATCACTGCACACGAGTCCTGGGAAAAATGGTAGCTTCTTACGAAGCAAAATTCCATTCGGCAGGTTCCATGCAAGAACCTTTCAGTGGGACCTCTTGGACAAGTGGTCGGGATCGCATCTTCAGATGCATCGGCTGATAACCCTGTCTCCAAGGACCAGGGTATCTCTACTGTGGTGGCTGCAGAGTGCTCATCTTCAAGAGGGCCGCAGATTCGGCATACAGGACTGGGTCCTGGTAACCGCGGATGCCAGCCTTCGAGGCTGGGGGGCAGTCACACAGGGAAGAAATTTCCAAGGACTTTGGTCAAGTCAGGAGTCGTCCCTACACATAAATATTCTGGAACTGAGGGCCATTTACAATGCCCTAAGTCTGGCAAGGCCTCTGCTTCAAAACCAGCCGGTACTGATCCAATCAGACAACATCACGGCAGTTGCCCATGTAAACCGACAGGGCGGCACAAGAAGCAGGATGGCGATGGCAGAAGCCACAAGGATTCTCCGATGGGCGGAAAATCACGTCTTAGCACTGTCAGCAGTGTTCATTCCGGGAGTGGACAACTGGGAAGCAGACTTCCTCAGCAGACACGACCTACACCCGGGAGAGTGGGAACTTCATCCAGAAGTCTTCCAACTGTTGGTAAACCGTTGGGAAAGGCCACAGGTGGACATGATGGCGTCCCGCCTAAACAAAAAACTAGATATTGCGCCAGGTCAAGGGACCCTCAGGCAATAGCTGTGGACGCTCTAGTGACACCGTGGGTGTACCAGTCGGTTTATGTATTCCCTCCTCTGCCTCTCATACCAAAGGTACTGAGAATAATAAGAAAACGAGGAGTAAGAACGATACTCGTGGTTCCGGATGGGCCAAGAAGAGCTTGGTACCCAGAACTTAAAGAAATGATATCAGAGGACCCATGGCCTCTACCGCTCAGACAGGATCTGCTACAGCAGGGGCCCTGTCTGTTCCAAGACTTACCGTGGCTGCGTTTGATGGCATGGCGGTTGAATTCCGGATCCTAAAGGAAAAGGGCATTCCGGAAGAAGTCATTCCTACGCTGATAAAAGCCAGGAAAGAAGTAACCGCAAACCATTATCACCGTATTTGGCGAAAATATGTTGCGTGGTGTGAGGCCAGGAAGACAGAGGAATTTCAGCTGGGTCGTTTTCTGCACTTCCTACAGTCAGGGGTGACTATGGGCCTAAAATTGGGTTCCATTAAGGTCCAGATTTCGGCTCTGTCGATTTTCTTCCAGAAAGAACTGGCTTCACTGCCTAGAGTTCAGACATTTGTAAAGGGAGTGCTACATATTCAGCCCTCTTTTGAGCCTCCTGTGGCACCTTGGGATCTCAACGTGGTGTTGAGTTTCTTAAAATCACATTGGTTTGAGCCACTTAAAACTGTGGATTTGAAATATCTCGCGTGGAAAGTGGTCATGTTATTGGCCTTGGCTTCGGCCAGGCGTGTGTCAGAATTGGCGGCTTTGTCATGTAAAAGCCCTTATCTGATATTCCATATGGATAGGGCAGAATTGAGGACTCGTCCCCAGTTTCTCCCTAAGGTGGTATCCGCTTTTCACTTGAACCAACCTATTGTAGTGCCTGCGGCTACTAGGGACTTGGAAGATTCCAAGTTACTGGACGTAGTCAGGGCCTTAAAAATTTATATTTCCAGGATGGCTGGAGTCAGGAAAACTGACTCGCTTTTTATCCTGTAGGCACCCAACAAAATAGGTGCTCCTGCTTCTAAGCAAACTATTGCTCGCTGAATTTGTAGCACAATTCAGCTGGAGCATTCTGCGGCTGGATTGCCGCATCCTAAATCAGTAAAAGCCCATTCAACGAGGAAAGTGGGCTCATCTTGGGCGGCTGCCCGAGGGGTCTCGGCTTTACAATTTTGCCGAGCTGCAACTTGGTCAGGGGCAAACACGTTTGCTAAATTCTACAAATGTGATACCCTGGCTGAGGAGGACCTTGAGTTCTCTCATTCGGTGCTGCAGAGTCATCCGCACTCTCCCGCCCGTTTGGGAGCTTTGGTATAATCCCCATGGTCCTTACGGAGTTCCCAGCATCCACTAGGACGTCAGAGAAAATAAGATTTTACTCACCGGTAAATCTATTTCTCGTAGTCCGTAGTGGATGCTGGGCGCCCATCCCAAGTGCGGATTGTCTGCAATACTTGTATGTAGTTATTGCCTAACTAAGGGTTATTGTTGAGCCATCTGTTGAGAGGCTCAGTTATATTTCATACTGTTAAATGGGTGTAGTATCACGAGTTATACGGTGTGATTGGTGTGGCTGGTATGAGTCTTACCCGGGATTCAAAATCCTTCCTTATTGTGTCAGCTCTTCCGGGCACAGTATCCTAACTGAGGTCTGGAGGAGGGTCATAGTGGGAGGAGCCAGTGCACACCAGATAGTACCTAATCTTTCTTTTAGCGTGCCCAGTCTCCTGCGGAGCCCGTCTATTCCCCATGGTCCTTACGGAGTTCCCAGCATCCACTACGGACTACGAGAAATAGATTTACCGGTGAGTAAAATCTTATTTTCCTCTCTGCACAGTGCCTCCATCTGCCCTCTGCACTGTGCCCCTCTCTGCATTGTGCACCGCTCTGCTCTCTGCATTGTGCACCCCTCTGCGCTGTGCCCCCATCTGCTCTCTGCACTGTGCCCCCCTCTGCGCTGTGCCCCCTCTGCTCTCTGCATTGTGCACCCCTCTGCTCTCTGCACTGTGCCCCCCTCTGCTCTCTGCATTGTGCACCCCTCTGCGCTGTGCCCCCCTCTGCTCTCTGCACTGTGCCCCCCTCTGCGCTGTGCCCCCTCTGCTCTCTGCACTGTGCCCCCCTCTGCGCTGTGCCCCCCTCTGCTCTCTGCATTGTGCACCCCTCTGCTCTCTGCGCTGTGCCCCCCTCTGCACTGTTCCCCCCTGCACTGTGCCCCCCTCTGCTCTCTGCATGGTGCCCCTCTCTACGCTGTGCCCGCCTCTGAGCTGTGCCCCCCTCTGCAGCCTGTGCCCCCCTCTGCTCTTGGCGCTGTGCCCCCCTCTATGTAGTGTCCCCCTCTGTGCTGTGCCCCCTCTACTCTCTGCACGGTGACCCCCCTGCGCTGTGCCCCCCTCTGCTCTCTGCATGGTGTGCTCCCTCTGCGCTGTGCCCCCCTCTGCTCTCTATGCTGTGCCCCCCTCTGCGCTTTGGCCGCCTCTGCGCTGTTCCCCCCTCTGCTCTCTGCATGGTACCCCTCTCTACACTGTGCCCTCCTCTGCGCTGTGCCCCCTCTGCCCTGTGCCCCTTCTGACCTCTGCTTGTGCCCCCCTCTGCGCTGTGCCCCCCTCTGCTCTCGTTGCTGTGCCCCCCTCTGTGCTGTGCACCCCTCTGCTCTCTGCACGGTGACACCTCTGCGCTGTGTCCCCCTTCTGCCCTCTGCGCTGTGCCCCCCTCTGCTCTCTGCATGGTGTGCCCCCTCTGCTCTGTGCACGGTTCCCCTCTCTACGCTGTGCCCCCCTCTGCACTATGGCCCACTCTGCTCTCTGCATGGTGCCCCCCACTGCGCTGTGCCCCCCCGCTCTCTGCATGGTGTGCCCCCTCTGCTCTTTGCCCCCCTCTGCTCTGTGCACGGTGCCCCTCTCTACGCTGTTCCCCCCCTCTGCACTATGGCACCCTCTGCTCTCTGTGCAATGCCCCTCTCTTTGCCAGAATCCCTGGATCCCCTCTCCCGAGTCTCTGTCAGCCGCCGGGGGCACGCCATGCGCGTGTCACTGCCCCGCGCACTCCCACCTGTCAACTGCTGCTGCCCAGGTGCGACCTCGACTCCGAGCCCCCGCCGCCATTACCCAAACAGCAATAGCAGTGCCAGCAGCAAGTGTGAGGGGCCACGTATCTGGTTCACTACAGCACTACTACACCCCTAACCGCATCCAGTTCACTATTACACCCCTACCCCTCCCACGGCGCACCCACCACTTCCCCACCTGCAGAGCCTCCGGAACCCCTCCCCCATCCGCCACAGCCCCACACATGCCCCTCCCCCACCCACGTCACGCCTGCTCCTCCCCCACCTACAGGCCCTCCCAACCCCCTCCCCCATTTGCGACCCCCACTCTCCCCACCCTATCCCACCCGCAGCACCTCCCGACCTCCTCCCCATCCACAAACACCCCCCCATCTGCCCCTTCCCCAACCATAGCACTTCCGGCCACCCTCCCCTATCCGCGGCACCCCCACATCTGGCCCTCCCCCACCCACAACACCCCCGTAACTGCCCCTCCCCCACCCGCTGCACCCCCGCACCCCATCCACGTCTCCCCCGCACCCGCCATATGTAATATGTGTGACATGGAGGGGTTAGGCAAGGAGGGTATGTAATACATGTGACGGGGAAGGGATAAGTAGCACGCCTTGTGAGTTAGGGAGGGTATGTAAATGTGTGACAGGGAGGGGTTAGTCAGGGAGGGTATGTAATAAGTGTGATGGGGAGGGGATACGGGGAGGGGATAAGTAGCAAGTCTTGTTAGTCACGGAGGGTGTACCAGATGCACCTCGCTGCGCCAAGCAATCACAGACTTGTTTGATCCCATGAGACCAGGGCCAAAGGAGGATTCCCTTTTACCATTAGTAACTGCCTAATACTGACTCCACCCACTGCACAGTGGGCGGGTTACTCGCTCCCACCACCAGGCTCTTACAAATGGCACCTGGAACTGCTTCTACTGTCTATAGGTAGACAAGCTGCGTCCACACCCAGTGGAACAGAGAGAGGGGGAGCCATTGGCGTTTCTATAATGGGTGCAGTGTGTGCGGTGCACACGGGCCCCTGAGTCCAGGGGGGCCCACACACTGCACCCATTTCTCTTATACTTACCTTTCCGGAGTCCATCGCTGACCGTGTGTGGGCCCCCTCCTCTCCCGTAGCCGTTGTGCCGCTGCTAGCGCACTGACCACTAGAGACTCTGACACACTGCCAGAGTCTACAGCGCATGCACAGGACTCCGGAAAAATAGCGTGGCGGCCATTTTTCAGGGTCCTGCGCATGCGCTGTAGACTCTGGCAATGTGCCAGAGTCTACAGCGCTCAGAGCGCTAACAGCAGCGCGACTGCTACAGGAGAGGAGGGGGCCCACACACGGAGTCTGCACACGGGTCCCCTCCTCTCTAGAGATGTCCCTGTGGGGAGCGGGTACTCTTTACCCAGACCTAGGCCTGTTACCCGCTGCATCCCCTCTCCCTTCCCCGTTGCAGAGTTCTGGGCAGGGAGAAAGAGAATTGACTGCTGCTGCAGCAGCCTCTCTCCCCAGCACACACTGTTCAGTGCTGTGTGCTGAGCTGGGGAGTGAGGTAGCCGCAGCCTGTCCTCTCCCTGTGTGGGTGGGGAGCTAGCAATTGCATCCTGCAACCTGCCGCCCAGGACGCCACCACCCGCCATCCCCTGCCCTGGACACTGGTGCTCCCCTGTATGGAGCGTGCGCTCACTTCGCAGCCACATGGAGCATGTTAAGGCGGGAGTCTGGCTACACAACCTCCATTTGGCCACGCTCCATGCTTGTACCAGGACACTCCAGTTCTGTCGGCACCCCTGTCCACACCTCCTTGAGGGTGTTGGCTGGATCCCACTGGTTACTCGTCATGGACCAGGTCCTGCATGATAGCTAGCAGAGGGCGGAGCTTGGAGACACTAAGCTCAACCCAGGACAGCCGGAGAACGGATAGAGATGCCGTCGTCTTGGAGCCAAGATGTTTATTGCTCAAATAGTCTTCAAAGATAGTCTTCCCTTGCAGAGACTTTGAGTCCTGTAGGAGAAAAGCGCTTTATAAATTAAATTATTATTATTATTATTATGTATTGCTAGGGGGAATACAGATGTTCACAGCAGTACAACTCTTCTTTATGTCACTGAAGACACACATCTTTGGGCTCCTATTACCTTGTTTTATCTCATCCTAACACAAAGTACCACATGGGGGTAAGTACTAGAGATGTGCACTTGAAATTTTTCGGGTTTTGTGTTTTGGTTTTGGGTTCGGTTCCGCGGCCGTGTTTTGGGTTCGACCGCGTTTTGGCAAAACCTCACCGAATTTTTTTTGTCGGCTTCGGGTGTGTTTTGGATTCGGGTGTTTTTTTCAAAAAACACTAAAAAACAGCTTAAATCATAGAATTTGGGGGTCATTTTGATCCCAAAGTATTATTAACCTCAAAAACCATAATTTCCACTCATTTTCAGTCTATTCTGAATACCTCACACCTCACAATATTATTTTTAGTCCTAAAATTTGCACCGAGGTAGCTGTGTGAGTAAGATAAGCGACCCTAGTGGCCGACACAAACACCGGGCCCATCTAGCAGTGGCACTGCAGTGTCACGCAGGATGGCCCTTCCAAAAAACACTCCCCAAACAGCACATGACGCAAAGAAAAAAAGAGGCGCAATGAGGTAGCTGTGTGAGTAAGATAAGCGACCCTAGTGGCCGACACAAACACCTGGCCCATCTAGGAGTGGCACTGCAGTGTCATGCAGGATGGCCCTTCCAAAAAACACTCCCCAAACAGCACATGACGCAAAGAAAAAAAGAGGCGCAATGAGGTAGCTGTGTGAGTAAGATAAGCGACCCTAGTGGCCGACACAAACACCGGGCCCATCTAGGAGTGGCACTGCAGTGTCACGCAGGATGGCCCTTCCAAAAAACACTCCCCAAACAGCACATGACGCAAAGAAAAAAAGAGGCGCAATGAGGTAGCTGTGTGAGTAAGATAAGCGACCCTAGTGGCCGACACAAACACCTGGCCCATCTAGGAGTGGCACTGCAGTGTCACGCAGGATGGCCCTTCCACAAAACACTCCCCAAACAGCACATGACGCAAAGAAAAAAAGAGGCGCAATGAGGTAGCTGTGTGAGTAAGATAAGCGACTCTAGTGGCCGACACAAACACCTGGCCCATCTAGGAGTGGCACTGCAGTGTCACGCAGGATGGCCCTTCCAAAAAACACACCCCAAACAGCACATGACACAAAGAAAAATTAAAGAAAAAAGAGGTGCAAGATGGAATTGTCCTTGGGCCCTCCCACCCACCCTTATGTTGTATAAACAGGACATGCACACTTTAACCAACCCATCATTTCAGTGACAGGGTCTGCCACACGACTGTGACTGAAATGACGGGTTGGTTTGGACCCCCACCGAAAAAGAAGCAAATAATCTCTCCTTGCACAAACTGGCTCTACAGAGGCAAGATGTCCACCTCATCATCATCCTCCGATATATCACCGTGTACATCCCCCTCCTCACAGATTATCAATTCGTCCCCACTGGAATCCACCATCTCAGCTCCCTGTGTACTTTGTGGAGGCAATTGCTGCTGGTCAATGTCTCCACGGAGGAATTGATTATAATTCATTTTAATGAACATCATCTTCTCCACATTTTCTGGAAGTAACCTCGTACGCCGATTGCTGACAAGGTGAGCGGCGGCACTAAACACTCTTTCGGAGTACACACTTGTGGGAGGGCAACTTAGGTAGAATAAAGCCAGTTTGTGCAAGGGCCTCCAAATTGCCTCTTTTTCCTGCCAGTATAAGTACGGACTGTGTGACGTGCCTACTTGGATGCGGTCACTCATATAATCCTCCACCATTCTTTCAATGGGGAGAGAATCATATGCAGTGACAGTAGACGACATGTCCGTAATCGTTGACAGGTCCTTCAGTCCGGACCAGATGTCAGCATCAGCAGTCGCTCCAGACTGCCCTGCATCACCGCCAGCGGGTGGGCTCGGAATTCTGAGCCTTTTCCTCGCACCCCCAGTTGCGGGAGAATGTGAAGGAGGAGATGTTGACAGGTCGCGTTCCGCTTGACTTGACAATTTTCTCACCAGCAGGTCTTTCAACCCCAGCAGACTTGTGTCTGCCGGAAAGAGAGATCCAAGGTAGGTTTTAAATCTAGGATCGAGCACGGTGGCCAAAATGTAGTGCTCTGATTTCAACAGATTGACCACCCGTGAATCCTTGTTAAGCGAATTAAGGGCTCCATCCACAAGTCCCACATGCCTAGCGGAATCGCTCCGTGTTAGCTCCTCCTTCAATGTCTCCAGCTTCTTCTGCAAAAGCCTGATGAGGGGAATGACCTGACTCAGGCTGGCAGTGTCTGAACTGACTTCACGTGTGGCAAGTTCAAAGGGCAGCAGAACCTTGCACAACGTTGAAATCATTCTCCACTGCGCTTGAGACAGGTGCATTCCACCTCCTATATCGTGCTGAATTGTATAGGCTTGAATGGCCTTTTGCTGCTCCTCCAACCTCTGAAGCATATATAGGGTTGAATTCCACCTCGTTACCACTTCTTGCTTCAGATGATGGCAGGGCAGGTTCAGGCGTTTTTGGTGTTGCTCCAGTCTTCTGTACGTGGTGCCTGTACGCCGAAAGTGTCCCGCAATTCTTCTGGCCACCGACAGCATCTCTTGCACGCCCCTGTCGTTTTTTAAAAAATTCTGCACCACCAAATTCAAGGTATGTGCAAAACATGGGACGTGCTGGAATTTGCCCAGATTTAATGCACACACAATATTGCTGGCGTTGTCCGATGCCACAAATCCACAGGAGAGTCCAATTGGGGTAAGCCATTCCGCGATGATCTTCCTCAGTTGCCGTAAGAGGTTTTCAGCTGTGTGCGTATTCTGGAAAGCGGTGATACAAAGCGTAGCCTGCCTAGGAAAGAGTTGGCGTTTGCGAGATGCTGCTACTGGTGCCGCCGCTGCTGTTCTTGCGGCGGGAGTCCATACATCTACCCAGTGGGCTGTCACAGTCATATAGTCCTGACCCTGCCCTGCTCCACTTGTCCACATGTCCGTGGTTAAGTGGACATTGGGTACAGCTGCATTTTTTAGGACACTGGTGACTCTTTTTCTGAGGTCTGTGTACATTTTCGGTATCGCCTGCCTAGAGAAATGGAACCTAGATGGTATTTGGTACCGGGGACACAGTACCTCCAACAAGTCTCTAGTTGGCTCTGCAGTAATAATGGATACCGGAACCACGTTTCTCACCACCCAGGATGCCAAGGCCTCAGTTATCCGCTTTGCAGCAGGATGACTGCTGTGATATTTCATCTTCCTCGCAAAGGACTGTTGGACAGTCAATTGCTTGGTGGAAGTAGTAAAAGTGGTCTTACGATTTCCCCTCTGGGATGACCATCGACTCCCAGCAGCAACAACAGCAGCGCCAGCAGCAGTAGGCGTTACACGCAAGGATGCATCGGAGGAATCCCAGGCAGGAGAGGAATCGTCAGAATTGCCAGTGACATGGCCTGCAGGACTATTGGCATTCCTGGGGAAGGAGGAAATTGACACTGAGGGAGTTGGTGGGGTGGTTTGCGTGAGCTTGGTTACAAGAGGAAGGGATTTACTGGTCAGTGGACTGCTTCCGCTGTCGCCCAAAGTTTTTGAACTTGTCACTGACTTATTATGAATGCGCTGCAGGTGACGTATAAGGGAGGATGTTCCGAGGTGGTTAACGTCCTTACCCCTACTTATTACAGCTTGACAAAGGCAACACACGGCTTGACAAATGTTGTCCGCATTTCTGGTGAAATACTTCCACACCGAAGAGCTGATTTTTTTGGTATTTTCACCAGGCATGTCAACGGCCATATTCCTCCCACGGACAACAGGTGTCTCCCCGGGTGCCTGACTTAAACAAACCACCTCACCATCAGAATCCTCCTTGTCAATTTCCTCCCCAGCGCCAGCAACACCCATATCCTCCTCATCCTGGTGTACTTCAACACTGACATCTTCAATCTGACTATCAGGAACTGGACTGCGGGTGCTCCTTCCAGCACTTGCAGGGGGCGTGCAAATGGTGGAAGGCGCATGCTCTTCACGTCCAGTGTTGGGAAGGTCAGGCATCGCAACCGACACAATTGGACTCTCCTTGTGGATTTGGGATTTCGAAGAACGCACAGTTCTTTGCGGTGCTTTTGCCAGCTTGAGTCTTTTCAGTTTTCTAGCGAGAGGCTGAGTGCTTCCATCCTCATGTGAAGCTGAACCACTAGCCATGAACATAGGCCAGGGCCTCAGCCGTTCCTTGCCACTCCGTGTGGTAAATGGCATATTGGCAAGTTTACGCTTCTCCTCCGACAATTTTATTTTAGATTTTGGAGTCCTTTTTTTACTGATATTTGGTGTTTTGGATTTTACATGCTCTGTACTATGACATTGGGCATCGGCCTTGGCAGACGACGTTGCTGGCATTTCATCGTCTCGGCCATGACTAGTGGCAGCAGCTTCAGCACGAGGTGGAAGTGGATCTTGATCTTTCCCTAATTTTGGAACCTCAACATTTTTGTTCTCCATATTTTAATAGGCACAACTAAAAGGCACCTCAGGTAAACAATGGAGATGGATGGATACTAATATACTTATGGATGGACGAGCGACTGCCGACACAGAGGTAGCTACAGCCGTGGACTACCGTACTGTGTCTGCTGCTAATATAGACTGGATGATAATGAGATGAAATCAATATATATATATATATAATATCACTAGTACTGCAGCCGGACAGGTAGATATATTTATTATGTAATGACTGATGACGGACCTGCTGGACACTGTCAGCTCAGCAGCACCGCAGACTGCTACAGTAAGCTACTATAGTAGTATGTATAAAGAAGAAAGAAAAAAAAAAAAAACACGGGTAGGTGGTATACAATTATGGATGGACGAGCGACTGCTGACACAGAGGTAGCTACAGCCGTGGACTACCGTACTGTGTCTGCTGCTAATATAGACTGGATGATAATGAGATGAAATCAATATATATTATTTCACACTAGTACTGCAGCCGGACAGGTAGATATATTTATTATGTAATGACTGATGACGGACCTGCTGGACACTGTCAGCTCAGCAGCACCGCAGACTGCTACAGTAAGCTACTATAGTAGTATGTATAAAGAAGAAAGAAAAAAAAAAAAAAACCACGGGTAGGTGGTATACAATTATGGATGGACGAGCGACTGCCGACAGAGGTAGCTACAGCCGTGGACTACCGTACTGTGTCTGCTGCTAATATAGACTGGATGATAATGAGATGAAATCAATATATATTATATCACACTAGTACTGCAGCCGGACAGGTAGATATATTTATTATGTAATGACTGATGACGGACCTGCTGGACACAGTCAGCTCAGCAGCACCGCAGACTGCTACAGTAAGCTACTATAGTAGTATGTATAAAGAAGAAAGAAAAAAAAAACCACGGGTAGGTGGTATACAATTATGGATGGACGAGCGACTGCCGACACAGAGGTAGCTACAGCCGTGGACTACCGTACTGTGTCTGCTGCTAATATAGACTGGATGATAATGAGATGAAATCAATATATATATATATATATATATAATATCACTAGTACTGCAGCCGGACAGGTATATATATTTATTATGTAATGACTGATGACGGACCTGCTGGACACTGTCAGCTCAGCAGCACCGCAGACTGCTACAGTAAGCTACTATAGTAGTATGTATAAAGAAGAAAGAAAAAAAAAAAACCACGGGTAGGTGGTATACAATTATGGATGGACGAGCGACTGCCGACACAGAGGTAGCTACAGCCGTGGACTACCGTACTGTGTCTGCTGCTAATATAGACTGGATGATAATGAGATGAAATCAATATATATATATATAATATCACTAGTACTGCAGCCGGACAGGTATATATATTTATTATGTAATGACTGATGACGGACCTGCTGGACACTGTCAGCTCAGCAGCACCGCAGACTGCTACAGTAAGCTACTATAGTAGTATGTATAAAGAAGAAAGAAAAAAAAAAACCATGGGTAGGTGGTATACAATTATGGATGGACGAGCGACTGCCGACACAGAGGTAGCTACAGCCGTGGACTACCGTACTGTGTCTGCTGCTAATATAGACTGGATGATAATGAGATGAAATCAATATATATATATATAATATCACTAGTACTGCAGCCGGACAGGTATATATATTTATTATGTAATGACTGATGACGGACCTGCTGGACACAGTCAGCTCAGCAGCACCGCAGACTGCTACAGTAAGCTACTATAGTAGTATGTATAAAGAAGAAAGAAAAAAAAAAACCACGGGTAGGTGGTATACAATATTATATATATATATTATATACAATTATATATATATATATATATTAAACTGGTGGTGACTGGTGGTCAGGTCACTGGTCACACTATCAGCAACTTGCAAGTAGTACTCCTAAGCAGACAATCACAATATATATTATACTGGTGGTCAGTGTGGTCACAATGGCAGTGTGGCACTCTGGCAGCAAAAGTGTGCACTGTACGTTATATGTACTCCTGAGTCCTGCTCTCAGACTCTTAACTGCTCCCCACTGTCAGTGTCTCCCCCACAAGTCAGATAATATACAGTCACACTATCTATCACTTCAGCAAGTAACTAGTACTCCTCCTAATGCTCCCCAAAATTACTACTGTGTCTCTCTCTACTGTCTCACTCTCTTCTCTATAAACGGAGAGGACGCCAGCCATGTCCTCTCCCTATTAACAAAGCAGAATTCCTTTATGTATTTATAACCCTTTATGAGGTCTAAGAACACTGTACGCTGAATGCGTAAGAAGTACCGTAAAGGTACGCTATTTGCGTATCGATCGCTTAGCCGTGATCGAGACGCTCAGGCGTCACGTTCACTCACGAGTAAATGATCACAGGCAGGCACGCTATTGGCTATAGACAAACGTAATGATTCGCTATGGCGTAGCAGACGCTCGAGACCACGAGGAGGTCACCAGCGGCGCAGACGCTCACAACACTATACCTTTATATCTATATTTTTAACAATGAAATACACAGTATACCTTAGTGTTGAGACAGGGTGTAAGTGCAACCTGGTGTAACCTGATTAAATACAAAGCTGCTTGAGAGTCACCGACGCTCAAGTGAATACTTAACACTATAAGAAATACACCGATACTTGTTTAGGGTCCAAAGCCTACTATATGTATTATAACTAATATACTTGCAAAAAGGAATCACAGTACAAATGATACACTACAATATAACAGAGACTTCCTAACCAAATAACTACACTATAAATACAATACAATTCAATCTAATCAAGGGAAAATACGAGAGAGAGAGTAGAGAGAGAGAGAGAGAGAGAGAGATGAGAGATGAGAGAAATGGCTCACAGTAAGACAATATGATCACGGAGAGACTTACGCACAAGGGTAACGATCGCAAGCGCTTTCTGGACAGCCAGCTTCCCGATTATCAGCAATGAGAACCGTTTGATGAGAAGTGCAAGCTGGATGCCACAGGCCCGTCTTTTATGCTACTCACACAATGCAATCTAATGGTCCCTACAATCTCATTGTCCATTGGACGCAGGAATTCGGCTTCGCATTATAACAAAGGTCATAGGTTGATTCATACAGGTGGGCTGTATGTGGTCTTGGTTATGCAAAACAATGGGTGATAACTAACACATTCCTGTCTTCTGGAGAGCTATTGTTTGGCGAATACAAAACAGAATCCTGTCTGGGTTCTGTTCTATATTCATGATGTCCACTTTCAGTTGAGACAATGACATCTCAGCCCTCATTCTCCTGTATACAAATCCAGCCCCATTTGTAAACACAGGTGTTGGCCCTCCTCATTGAGTCTCAAAGCTCAGTGTAATTAAAGGCTATTGTACTCCGTCTGCGGGAAAGATACTGATTTGGAGTACAATTGATCTTCAATTACTATTCCGGTGCTTACCTTATGCATGTAAAGATATGAGGCCCTCCCAACATGCAAACTATTGTTTGGGGGATCTCTGAGGTCAAAGAGCCATTTGAGACCCACTGATACCTGTACTGTTCAGGTGCATGACTAAGTAAGAACAAATAATAATAAATGGACATAACTTCTTATGTCCATAACTATTCGCACGAGCGATTAATCCGCTCCAAACCAACACCGGAATATTGCTATTTAAATACTCTTCCGATGGGTACCAAACACCACTGTATGACTCCTGTTAGACCCTTCGCACAATACAAAGAGGGATTCCTCCGTTCAGGGACATTCTATATTAACCAAACTTTCAGAATCTATCAAAGGGACCATGATCTATAAAATACATTATTAATGAAAATATGTAACGATTGAGTCGCACGCTATGATTACATAAACTCTACCGTAAATACGCATACCGTGCGCCTGCGGGTGCCCGCGGCTGTGAGTATGTGCACGTACGGGAGAGCGTACGCCTGCGCAGCGCGGACATGAATGAGGTGCAAATATGGCCGTGTGCATAGAGATATTTTTCTGACTTTGACAGTCTACCCTTTGGCAGTCAATAATAACTGCCACCTTCTAAAACATTTCAAAAGGAGAAAAATATAGGTCAGGGGTTAATTCATTTCCATGGTTGGGCAGGGGAGGAGAGAGGAGTAGGTGTGAAGAGGGTATGACCTAGTGAGATAGCAGAAGCGTGTGTGTATGAGTCCATGTTTGGGGGGTCATGTATCATCGTGCCGTACGTGTTGTAAATCAAGCTTCGAGGTATTGCGAAGTATACATTTGAATTCCTTCTTATCCCGTGGTACAGGTCTGTGGATGGGCTGTCAAACTTTACCGAGCTCTTTTCGGTTTTTGAACAAAATGGGGAGCACATTTTAGTTGATGATACATGAATGGGGGAATATGTGATTGCTGATATCTGTGCCTGTATTCCCTATACTATGTGTGTTATTACCTGAGGGTTGTAGAGATGAAGATGAAGAACACTTATGGAAAATGCAATGATATTCTATGTCAGGTAAATGTACATCTGTCGTCGAAGTTTTGTTCGGTATCAGTTGAAAGTCGTCTTCTTTGCGCTGTTTTGCTCCTTAGGCATGAGCAACAAGCTTTGTCAGTGCCATCAGATTTACAAAAAATGTTGGGCTAGCGTGAGTTTAAAAATACTAGGGAAACTGGGGATCCATGGCAAAGTTCATCAAGTGTCCATTTCTCAAGTGGTCAAAAACTCTTTCTTTGGTCCATCCGTTGTCTGTATAGCGACTCGTCAACTTCCTCGTCCAAGGGGGTCTTTTTATCTTGGAGAAAAGCAGAAAAACAGGTGAAAGAAACGGACCGTATAATCGCATTTTCATCACATCCTGGTTTCTATCATTGGGTCATAAATCAAATCCAGGTTAATTACAGTTTCCTCACTCCTCAAACTCATCACTCTTGTACTTTGTTTGCACTTTATTAAAGCCTGCCCGCATCTAAATATCAATCCAATCGATATAACGACACCTAAAATACATAGGAGAAACTTTCCAACATCCATTATGACTCCTTGAGCCCAGTCTCCCAAACCGGAGAACCAATTTCGCGGGTTCAACCATGACACCCAACCAGTCAGCTCATTACCAACAGCAGTAAGAGTGAGATTGTGTTTTCGGCGAAATTCCCATTTTAATTGGAGAATATCGTCCATTTTTTTTGGTCTATGACCTCTACCGGATCCTCGGTGCTATTCGTGATGTACGTGCAACACTTCACGCCGTACTGTGTTGCCAATGTAACACAATATCCGCCTGTCACTGCTGTGAGGTAATTAAG
Source organism: Pseudophryne corroboree (assembly GCF_028390025.1). Taxonomy (NCBI): domain Eukaryota; kingdom Metazoa; phylum Chordata; class Amphibia; order Anura; family Myobatrachidae; genus Pseudophryne; species Pseudophryne corroboree. The sequence continues at coordinate 1,200,390,089 of NC_086444.1, read as the reverse complement.
AACCATTCTATGCTGTACCAGTTCTGTTTTATAAGCTTGGAGTTCTCTTCCAGTGTATCTAAACGTGTCATCATACATTTCAGTGATATTATCTAACAAATTGGCGAGTGCGGAAATGTATCTATAATTCATCACTCCTCTAGCGGTGCGAGTGAAATCTAACGCTACCAGAACCTGAATCCCGGTGGATTCATGGATTAGGTCAGAGGCCGGATGTTCTAACCTTTCTGACAGTTGTCTTTTAACTCGGTGCTCGTAATGAGTGTGAGTATAAGGAGCTTGGGCACCACGGTGTATGTCTTTCATTTTATCATGAGTTACAGTCATCACTTCAGGCAATACTTTTCCAATATAACACAATCCTTCAGAGTTTGGGGCAAGCCACTTGTACGCCTTTCTCCCGCATATGAAATAAGCATCATCGGGGAGAACATATGGGACGGAGAAGGACATTACCATGTTACAAACCTTCCAGGTGAACTCTCCTGATCCTAATTCTTCCATCTGCTTAATGCACGTATCAGGCTGTACGATATGTGCACAGTATCCTGGTGATACTTCTCCAACTCTAGTAATCCTATTTCCTAAGGTATATCTATACCTGAAAGATTTTCCTCTACTAGCTATGTGGCGTACAAGCTCTGTATCTGTAGGCATTCTATCTGCTCTGTGTGAAAAGGTCATGGTGTGGTTACTCCATGACACTTCCCAATTTCCCGGCTTTCTGGGATTGGAGATGTTAAAACATAACAGGGACCTATCCACATGGTACTGGTGGAGCTTCAAGCTAGGAGGGCTGGAGATATTAAACCTCCGGTCCACCGGTCTCCCACCATTTAACTCAAGTACCTCCCCTATCGTTAAAGGAAATGGTACTAGCCCTGATTTGCTATGACCCTGAGGTACTTGAGAGCATACCCAACAATCTGTTTTGTTTAACACATTACCCACTAAAGAGTGATAGTCACTCAATGGATGCCGGTCCATATGGATATTAAAACTGGATTGGCATTCCTTTATGCACCCATCCTCAATGACATTGTTACAAAGCCTACAGATACAGTTTTCTTCAGCTAACAATCCTTCAAAGAAAATGTTTACAGATAACATGGTTGTTAGATCGTGCCCGGTACTCGCCTTTGCTTGGTGATTGGGTTGCTATTGGAAATTTACACCTCCGTCTCAGCCATCAGGACCTTTCTGGATCCTTTCTCGACCTCACTGGTACTCTCACCGAAACAGACTGTTCTGGTCAACATCATGGTCAACAGGAAAATCCATATCACAGTCTCTTGGGGCAAGTCCATCTTACAGGAGGAGAAAAGAAGAAATTTGTAAAGGGGGTATAAGAAAACAGTTTGAGGGGGAGAGAACTTGTTACGATAATAAGTTCTCTCGTCTTGTTGTTCTTCTTGTTCTGCTGTCCTCTCAAAGGTGCTGTCTCTCAGTCTTCCAAACGAACATTCTGGTGATGCAATATTCCTTCCTAACCGGCGATCTTTCTGTAAGGAGCAAAAATCTGGCATTACCATTGGTCCAACTGAGGGGTGACATAGCATCTTTAAACCATGGAAACATGAGTGGGAAGAGAGAGACAACAACAACAAAAAAAAACCAAAAGAGATAGAGAACAATTCATGTGCATATATACATTACATAACTCGACAATAACCATCAATAAGAAAAGAGAAACAAAGCATTTTTAAACATTGTCAACATTAAGAAAACATTGTTAGCATTAGAAAAACATTGTCAGACTTATTAGGCTGTCATATCTATGTGTCTAATGGTCTCCTTGAGCAGTCCCTCCCCACCAGCACCTGCATTACTCCACTGTCTGTATCTGGCCAGAAATACATTGTGGCGGAGGTCATGCTGGGGTTTGGTAGACTTCTGCAAGGACCAAGTGGATAGGCAATGTGTGAATTCTTACCACTACTCGTCAGAGATGGGGATAGAGAGAGAGAGAAAAAAAAACATTTTTCACAAATACATTTACAACTTTTCCCCTGGTCATTCCTGTGTCTTTCAGTGAATGACCTCCCAATTTATTAACCGTTACCTCAGGCTTACCATCAGTTCTAATGTTCACCTTTCCTGACTACATATCATGAGTGTGGGCCAGAATTCTTCCTGTCGGATCTCTGATTATAATTTGGTGTGTCCTTACTTTGCTCATTTCTTGGTCTAGGGGGTCTAACTTTATGTGGGCTGTTACAGTTGCTAGCATAATGCCCTTCTCTTCTACAATGGTAACAGATCCTTGGCTTTCTCCAAGTGTCAGTGAACTGGGGTCTTGGCTGATTTGATGCCTCCTCAAACGCTTGGATGCTCATCACCATCAACCGCTTTCCCTGTACCTACCTGATTCCTTGGATACCATGATAATGTCGTTGTCTAGGGAGTTGATATACCTTCTGTGAATCTTTGATCATACAGTTAGATCTTTCCTAGGATCTGGGTAATCAGACATGATTGATCTCAATTCTGTCCGGGACCAGGGATGGCGCATTGCACTGTCCTTGACGGGAATGGTTCCCTGATCGTCAGTCTTCCCATTGGGGACTGTGATCACCCTGACAGGACTAAACTCAATTACATCACCTTGTTTTGGTCTTACAATATGGGGTACATTTGTTTGTGCGTGATATAAAACTTTGTACGTACCTGTGGACACGACCTCACCTGACCCTCCGTTAGGGGGTTTGATTATTGCCTTTACCGATTTGATCGTGTCCACCTGGATGTCTTGTAGGATGGCTTCTGGAAGAGGTGCCGACATTGTTCTGGGCTCACTTTCTTGTTTGTATTCCTGAGGGAAGTTTGACATGGGGTGCAACTTGTATAGGTTAATAGTTGTACATTCAACAGTATTACAATAATCATTGTTACATTTATTACACTTATTCTTATAATCTATACTACAGTTGCTAAGAGCGTTTTTATTGTTCACCCTTGTGCTTTTCTCTCCGCAATCAACTCCTCTCCTGATGCCATGTCTCTCCCCTCAAGATAAGAGTCAGAAAAGTCAATTGAATCTCTTTGTAATTCACCTTCCTGTTGCCATAACTGCAAATAATCATAATGTTTACTTCGTCTCTTTGTTGGTTCAATGAGACATATCCTCCTCCTTAAATTTTGTAACACTTTTGGGCTAAAGCTGCCTATATTTGGGAACTTCTCCCCATCATGTACAGTCATTCTCTCCCATTCATCACATAAAACTTCTGCGTGATTTCCTCACACATGATGTACCTTGCCGACACGACTGGTCGGTTCTCTGAATCAACCCGAACCGAGGTTGATCGCCCCCTACCTGAACAACTGGCCCCCATAATCTGCAGGTGTTGCTTACTACTCCTTTGATCTTTATATCACGGTCTTCAGCGAACCCTTACAGCAAACCAAATTATTCAAAATAGGCCGGCGGTGGCGGTTTACCGAGTACCCCACTCACTCGCCCACCTCGACCAATACGACCTGATCACACCGATATGGTGCTGGCGTACTCGATACAGGGCCCTACCAGAAACCTTCTGTTTACTGGAACATGTGAGGGTTACCCGCAGGACACTTACTCTTTCCAGTAAAGGTGGGGTTGTTAGATAGTTCCTGAGTGACCAGCGAACTTCCCTTCAAAAATAAAAAATTACACAAATCACGTCAGAATGTACAACTAGCGTTTATGACTTTTGTACGCAAAATGATACTAGTCAGGTTTACTAATGCCCACAATGACGTGCGGTACAATCGTTCAGTACATAAACACTACCTGTTATGTACTGAGAGATCAGTGGAATCGAAAATTTCGGCTGCGAATTCCTTCAGCCAGAGCTTATATGGCCTATATGGGTTCTGCACCAACCCCCGGGGTTGTGCCTCTTACCTTTACAGCGGACCTCTTTGTCTCCTTATGACCTCCTGGTCTGTTATGACCTCCTGGTCTGACCTCCTGGTCTTGTACTGGTCCGCTATACTCTAATGCTCAAATATTTATTTTAACCAAGGATGCCTCCTTAGCCACCGTATATGTCACTTACACGTATGTCCCTTACGAGTACCCGATTTCTTTTTGGTTCAACCTCTAAGTTATATAAACTTATGTGATAAAAACACACTCACTCAACACATGTACACTTTTGTTTCTATATCTATTTCTGCGCAGAAATTTTCTTTAGCCCAGCTGTGTTACCAATTAGGAGCAGGATCTGTTAAACTAAATTTCAGATTTCCAAAAATAGACTTGCGTTATTTATCGCCTGTTGCGCTATTTACCGCTTTGCGCTAACTACCGCTTTTGCGTTAATTATCGTTTTGCGCTAAAATTCAACTTTTCGTGACTTGGGCTACGTGGGCGTAACCGGACGCTCCTTTGCGTAATGTACGCTGCGTGCGTCAGCCTTTGGATTGCGTACGCTAGTCTTTGTTAGAGACACGTGTACGCAAAACAAAGATCCACCGTAACACAATATACTTTTATCAATGTAAACGATCCCTGATCATCTACCGCGTACCCCACTGGCTTTGCCTTATCTCCCAGGCAAACCTGTGTGTTTGTCTACACTTTTAACTATTACCTCTATTCTTAAACTATGAAATAACAGCAAGTCTCTTTTTGCACTTTTCTATCAACTATAAAACTGGCAAACAGGATAGTGATATACGAAAAATGAAATACACAGATGGAAAAGAAATGCAGATATATATATGTATGCGTGCGTATATATGCAAGACAGAAGAAAAATAAACAGTTTTAAAAGACACTAGCGTTTTGTTCTTACCTCCGGTTCCCGGATTCCTTCAGCACTCTTTATCTAAGCGAAGCAGACGCTTATCCCATCAGCACTGCGAGACAACCTTCCGCCCTTTGCTGGGGGATAATGTCTGCTGATCTACCTAGTGCAGATATGTGAAGGACTGGACGGCCCCCAATTAACAAAGCAGAATTCCTTTATGTATTTATAACCCTTTATGAGGTCTAAGAACACTGTACGCTGAATGCGTAAGAAGTACCGTAAAGGTACGCTATTTGCGTATCGATCGCTTAGCCGTGATCGAGACGCTCAGGCGTCACGTTCACTCACGAGTAAATGATCACAGGCAGGCACGCTATTGGCTATAGACAAACGTAATGATTCGCTATGGCGTAGCAGACGCTCGAGACCACGAGGAGGTCACCAGCGGCGCAGACGCTCACAACACTATACCTTTATATCTATATTTTTAACAATGAAATACACAGTATACCTTAGTGTTGAGACAGGGTGTAAGTGCAACCTGGTGTAACCTGATTAAATACAAAGCTGCTTGAGAGTCACCGACGCTCAAGTGAATACTTAACACTATAAGAAATACACCGATACTTGTTTAGGGTCCAAAGCCTACTATATGTATTATAACTAATATACTTGCAAAAAGGAATCACAGTACAAATGATACACTACAATATAACAGAGACTTCCTAACCAAATAACTACACTATAAATACAATACAATTCAATCTAATCAAGGGAAAATACGAGAGAGAGAGTAGAGAGAGAGAGAGAGAGAGAGAGAGAGATGAGAGATGAGAGAAATGGCTCACAGTAAGACAATATGATCACGGAGAGACTTACGCACAAGGGTAACGATCGCAAGCGCTTTCTGGACAGCCAGCTTCCCGATTATCAGCAATGAGAACCGTTTGATGAGAAGTGCAAGCTGGATGCCACAGGCCCGTCTTTTATGCTACTCACACAATGCAATCTAATGGTCCCTACAATCTCATTGTCCATTGGACGCAGGAATTCGGCTTCGCATTATAACAAAGGTCATAGGTTGATTCATACAGGTGGGCTGTATGTGGTCTTGGTTATGCAAAACAATGGGTGATAACTAACACATTCCTGTCTTCTGGAGAGCTATTGTTTGGCGAATACAAAACAGAATCCTGTCTGGGTTCTGTTCTATATTCATGATGTCCACTTTCAGTTGAGACAATGACATCTCAGCCCTCATTCTCCTGTATACAAATCCAGCCCCATTTGTAAACACAGGTGTTGGCCCTCCTCATTGAGTCTCAAAGCTCAGTGTAATTAAAGGCTATTGTACTCCGTTGCGGGAAAGATACTGATTTGGAGTACAATTGATCTTCAATTACTATTCCGGTGCTTACCTTATGCATGTAAAGATATGAGGCCCTCCCAACATGCAAACTATTGTTTGGGGGATCTCTGAGGTCAAAGAGCCATTTGAGACCCACTGATACCTGTACTGTTCAGGTGCATGACTAAGTAAGAACAAATAATAATAAATGGACATAACTTCTTATGTCCATAACTATTCGCACGAGCGATTAATCCGCTCCAAACCAACACCGGAATATTGCTATTTAAATACTCTTCCGATGGGTACCAAACACCACTGTATGACTCCTGTTAGACCCTTCGCACAATACAAAGAGGGATTCCTCCGTTCAGGGACATTCTATATTAACCAAACTTTCAGAATCTATCAAAGGGACCATGATCTATAAAATACATTATTAATGAAAATATGTAACGATTGAGTCGCACGCTATGATTACATAAACTCTACCGTAAATACGCATACCGTGCGCCTGCGGGTGCCCGCGGCTGTGAGTATGTGCACGTACGGGAGAGCGTACGCCTGCGCAGCGCGGACATGAATGAGGTGCAAATATGGCCGTGTGCATAGAGATATTTTTCTGACTTTGACACTATGAATCTCAATGCACGTGTGAAAATGGCGGCGACGCGCGGCTTCTTATATAGAATCCGAGTCTCGCGATAGAATCCGAGCCTCGCGAGAATCCGACAGCGGGATGATGACGTTCGGGCGCGCTCGGGTTAACCGAGCAAGGCGGGAAGATCCGAGTCGCTCGGCCCCGTGTAAAAAAACATGAAGTTCGGGCGGGTTCGGATTCCGAGGAACCGAACCCGCTCATCCCTAGTAAGTACACCCTGCGATTCCTGTAACCAGAGGCGGATTGGTCATAGGGTCTACAGGGAAGATTCCCGGTGGGCCGGCGCACCTGCGTGGGCCTGTTTTGTTTGAGGACATGTGGTCCTTTTTATAGACATAATGAATAAGATGCAAAATAATTTGCATATATGAAAATTACTGCCACTTATCCTGTGATTGCAGATGATCTAGTGTATGCTCTGTCTGCCTGCTTGGCTGACATATAAGATTAAGTGAATAGTGATTGGGATACGGTTGGTGTAATAAGCAAGAAAATATATCTTTCTAAAGAATGATATAGTTTCCTAAATTCTGAAGGTGTTTTCGTATAATGTGCTCATAATATTTAATTTTATTTCTTTTTAACTTCCCCCTTGATGCTGGACATGCCCACTATCTGGAAAGTCTTGGGGGGAGGGTGCTGCTGCCATGGCCCATGGCTAGATCTTACACCTCTGGTGCTGCCCATGTGGGGCCACTAGTACAAATTTTTCCAGGGTCGCTTTTTGTTCCCAATCCGCCCCTGGTTGTAACCAATCAAACTTTCTCACAAAATATACAGAAATACAGATTACATTTCAAAAGATAAAACCAAATTTTGTTCCTTTCTTTCATATAACACCTAAAACCAGTTGGCTCCCTTATATACAAACTGATTTAGCATACACTGACTCTCTCACAAATGTAACTATGACTCAAATTTCAATTGCATTCCTCCTTTCCTATATCCATGACCGTGACAGAAACCAGTTTGGCTTATTCACAATCTTAATACCTTCTTCGAAAGTTCCCCAATACCCCCTAGCGCAGCGTTTCCCAAACCTTTTTGAATCACGGCGCCCTAGAGTATCAGAATTATTTTCACGGCACCCCTGGACCAAAAGTTTCTTATTGAGAAATTTAATAAAAGAATATTAAATTAAGTAAAATGAGATTTATGGTAAGAACTTACCGTTGTTAAATCTCTTTCTGCGAGGTACACTGGGCTCCACAGGGAATTACATTGGGGTGTAGAGTAGGATCTTGATCCGAGGCAACAACAGGCTGAAAAGCTTTGACTGTTCCCAGAATGCATAGCGCCGCCTCCTCTATAACCCCGCCTCCGTGCACAGGAGCTCAGTTTTTGTTAACCAGTCCAATGCAGTAGCAGGTAAAAATAAGATTTTACTTACCGATAAATCTATTTCTCGTAGTCCGTAGTGGATGCTGGTGACTCCGTCAGGACCATGGGGATATAGCGGCTCCGCAGGAGACAGGGCACAATAATAAAAGCTTTAGGATCAGGTGGTGTGCACTGGCTCCTCCCCCTATGACCCTCCTCCAAGCCTCAGTTAGGTACTGTGCCCGGACGAGCGTACATAATAAGGAAGGATATTGAATCCCAGGTAAGACTCATACCAGCCACACCAATCACACAGTACAACCTGTGATCTGAACCCAGTTAACAGTATGATAACAACGAAGGAGCCTCTGAAAAGATGGCTCACAACAAGAATAACCCGATTTTTGTAACAATAACTATGTACAAGTATTGCAGACAATCCGCACTTGGGATGGGCGCCCAGCATCCACTACGGACTACGAGAAATAGATTTATCGGTAAGTAAAATCTTATTTTCTCTGACGTCCTAGTGGATGCTGGTGACTCCGTCAGGACCATGGGGATTATACCAAAGCTCCCAAACGGGCGGGAGAGTGCGGATGACCCTGCAGCACCGAATGAGAGAACTCCATGTCCTCCTCAGCCAGGGTATCAAATTTGTAGAATTTAGCAAACGTGTTTTCCCCTGACCAAGTAACTGCTCTGCAAAGTTGTAAAGCCGAGACCCCTCGGGCAGTCGCCCAAGATGAGCCCCCTTCCTTGTGGAAAGGGCTTTTACCGATTTTGGCTGTGGCAGGCCTGCCACAGAATGTGTAAACTGAATTGTATTACAAATCCAGCGAGCAATCGTCTGCTTAGAAGCAGGAGCACCCATCTTGTTGGGTGCATACAGGCTAAACAGCGAGTCAGATTTTCTGACTCCAGCCTTCCTGGAAACATATTTTTCAGGGCCCTGACAACGTCAAGTAACTTGGAGTCCTCCAAGTCCCTAGTACCCGCAGGTACCACAATAGGTTGGTTCATGTGAAAAACAGAAAACACCTTAAGGAGAAATTGAGGACGAGTCCTCAATTCTGCCCTGTCAGAATGAAAAATTAAGTAAGGGCTTTATATATGATAAAGCCGCCAATTCTGACACACGCCTGGCTGAAGCCAGGGCTAATAGCATCGTCACCTTCCATGTGAGATATTTTAAGTCCACAGTGGTGAGTGGTTCAAACCAATGTGACTTTAGGAAACTCAAAACAACATTGAGATCCCAAGGTGCCACTGGGGCACAAAAGGAGGCTGTATATGCAGTACCCCTTTTACAAACATCTGAACGTCAGGCACTAAAGCCAGTTCTTTCTGGAAGAAATTCGACAGGGCCGAAATTTGAACCTTAATGGACCCTAATTTTAGGCCCATAGACAGTCCTGTTTTCAGGAAATGTAGGAAACGACCCAGTTGGAATTCCTCTGTAGGGGCCTTCTTGGCCTCACACCACGCAACATATCTTCGCCAAATGCGGTGAAAATGTTTTGCGGTTACATCCTTCCTGTCTTCGACCAGGGTAGGGATGACTTCATCTGGAATGCCCTTTCAGGATCCGGCGTTCAACCGCCATGCCGTCAAACGCGGCCGCGGTAAGTCTTGGAACAGACAAGGCCCCTGCTGGAGCAGGTCCTTTCTTAAAGGTAGAGGCCACGGTTCTTCCGTGAACATCTCTTGAAGTTTCGGGTACCAAGTCCTTCTTGGCCAATCCGGAACCACGAGTATCATTCTTACTCATCTCCCTCTTATGATTCTCAGTACTTTTTGTATGAGAGGCATAGGAGGGAACACATACTCTGACTGGTACATCCACAGTGTTACCAGAGCGTCCACCGCTATTGCCTGAGGGTCCCTTGACCTGGCGCAATATCTAGTTTTTTGTTCAGGCGGGACTCCATCATGTCCACCTTTGGTTTTTCACAACGGTTTACAATCATGTGGAAGACTTCCCGATGAAGTCCCCACTCTCCCGGGTGGAGGCCATGCCTGCTGAGGAAGTCTGCTTCCCAGTTTTCCACTCCCGGAATGAACACTGCTGAGAGTGTTATCACATGATTTTTCGCCCAGCGAAGAATCCTTGCAGTTTCTGCCATTTCCCTCCTGCTTCTTGTGCCGCCCTGTCTGTTTACGTGGGCGACTGCCGTGATGTTGTCCCACTGGATCAATACCGGCTGACCTTGAAGCAGAGGTCTTGCTAAGCTTAGAGCATTGTAAATTGCCCTTAGCTCCAGTATATTTATGTGGAGAGAAGTCTCCAGACTCGATCACACTCTCTGGAAATTTTTTCCTTGTGTGACTGCTCCCCAGCCACTCAGGCTGGCATCCGTGGTCACCAGGACCCAGTCCTGAATGCCGAATCTGCGGCCCTTTCATAGATGAGCACGCTGCAGCCACCGCAGAAGAAACACCCTTGTCCTTGGAGACAGGGTTATCCGCTGATGCATCTGAAGATGCGATCCGGACCATTTTTCCAGCAGATCCCACGTAAAGGTTCTTGCGTGAAATCTACCGAATGGGATCGCTTTGTAAGAAACCACCATTTTTCACAGGATCCTTGTGCAATGATGCACTGATACTTTTCCTGGTTTTAGGAGGTTCCTGACTAGCTCGGATAACTCCCTGGCTTTCTTCTCCGGGAGAAAACATCCTTTTCTGGACTGTGTCCAGAATCATCCCTAGGAACAGTAGACGTGTCGTCGGAAAAAACTGCGATTTTGGAATATTTAGAATCCACTCGTGCTGTCGTAGAACTACTTAAGTGCTACTCCGACCTCCAACTGTTCTCTGGACCTTGCCCTTATCAGGAAAGCGTCCATATTTCTTTTAAGAAGAATCATCATTTCGGCCATTACCTTGGTAAAGACCCGGGGTGCCGTGGACAATCCAAACGGCAGCGTCTGAACTGATAGTGACAGTTCTGTACCACGAACCTGAGGTACCCTTGGTGAGAAGGGCAAATTTGGACATGTAGGTAAGCATCCCTGATATCCAGTGACACCATATCGTCCCCTTCTTCCTGGTTCGCTATCACTGCTCTGAGTGACTCCATCTTGATTTGAACGCTTGTATGTAAGTGTTCAAATATTTCAGATCTCACCTAGCCGTCTGGCTTCAGTACCACAATATAGTGTGGAATAATACCCCTTCCCTTGTTGTAGAAGGGGTACTTTGATTATCACCTGCTGGGAATACAGCCTGTGAATTGTTCCCAATACTGCCTCCCTGTCGGAGGGAGACGTTGGTAAAGCAGACTTCAGGAACTTGTGAGGGGGAGACGTCTCGAATTTCCAATGTACACCTGGGATACTACGTGTAGGATCCAGGAGTCCACTTGTGAGTGAGCCCACTGCGTGCTGAAACTCTTGAGATGACCCCCTACCGCACCTGAGTCCGCTTGTACGGCCCCAGCGTCATGCTGCGGACTTGGCAGAAGCTGTGGAGGGCTTCTGTTCCTGGGAATGGGCTGCCTGCTGCAGTCTTCTTCCCTTTCCTCTACCCCTGGGCAGATATGACTGGCCCTTTTGCCCGCCTGCCCTTATGGGGACGAAAGGACTGAGACTGAAAAGACTGTGTCCTTTTCTGCTGAGATGTGACTTGGGGTAACAAAAGGTGGATTTTTCAGCTGCTGCCATGGCCACCAGGTCCGATGGACCGCCCCTTTATACAGCAATACTTCCATGTGCCGTCTGGAATCTGCATCACCTGACCACTGTCGTCTGGCAGATATGGACATCACATTTACTCTTGATGCCAGAATGCAAATATCCCTCTGCGCATCACGCATATATAGAACTGCATCCTTAAAATGCTCTATAGTCAATAAAATCTTGTCCCTGTCAAGGGTATCAATATTTTCAGTCAGGAAATCCGACCAAGCCCCCTCAGCGCTGCACATCCAGGCTGAGGCGATTGCTGGTCGTAGTATAACACCAGTATATGTGTATATACTTTTAGGATATTTTTCAGCTTCCTATCAGCTGGCTCCTTGAGGGCTGCCGTATCTGGAGACGGTAACGCCACTTGTTTTTATAAGCGTGTGAGCGCCTTATTCACCCTAAGGTGTGTTTCCCAACTCGCCCTAACTTCTGGCGGGAAAGGGTATACCGCCAATAATTTTCTATCGGAGGAAACCCACGTATCATCACACACTTCATTTAATTTATCTGATTCAGGAAAAACTACAAGTAGTTTATTCACACCCTACATAATACCCTTATTTGTGGTACTTGTAGTATCAGAAATATGTAACACCTCCTTCATTGCCCTTAACATGAAACGTGTGGCCCTAAAGGAAAATACGTTTGTTTCTTCACCGTCGACACTGGAGTCAGTGTCCGTGTCTGTGTCTGTGTCGACCGACTGAGGTAAATGGGCGTTTTTACAAGCCCCTGACGGTGTCTGAGACGCCTGGACAGGTACTAATTTGTTTGCCGGCCGTCTCATGTCGTCAACCGACCTTACAGCGTGTTGACATTATCACGTAATTCCTAAATAAGCCATCCATTCCAGTGTCGACTCCCTAGAGAGTGACATCACCAATACAGGCAATTTGCTCCGCCTCCTCACCAACATCGTCCTCCTACATGTCGACACACACGTACCGACACACAGCACACACACAGGGAATGCTCTGACAGAGGACAGGACCCCACTAGCCCTTTGGGGAGACAGAGGGAGAGTTTGCCAGCACACACCAAAAACGCTATAATTATACAGGGACAACCCCTTATACAAGTGTTTTCCCTTATAGCATTTTTATATATGTAATCATATCGCCAAATAAGTGCCCCCCCCTCTCTGTTTTAACCCTGTTTCTGTAGTGCAGTGCAGGGGAGAGCCTGGGAGCCTTCCTCACAGCAGAGCTGAGCAGGAAAATGGCGCCGTGTGCTGAGGAGAATAGGCCCCGCCCCCTTTTCGGCGGGCTCTTCTCCCGGAGTTTGTGAGATCTGGCAGGGGTTAAATACATCCATATAGCCTCAAGGGCTATATGTGATGTATTTTAGCCATAAAAAGGTATTATACATTGCTGCCCAGGGCGCCCCCCCCAGCGCCCTGCACCCTCAGTGACAGTTGGTGACTGTTGGTGAAGTGTGCTGACAACAATGGCGCACAGCTGCAGTGCTGTGCGCTACCTTATGAAGACTGAAAGTCTTCTGCCGCCTGTTTCTGGACCTCTTCAACTTCGGCATCTGCAAGGGGGGTCGGCGGCGCGGCTCCGGGACGAACCCCAGGGTGAGACCTGTGTTCCGACTCCCTCTGGAGCTAATGGTGTCCAGTAGCCTAAGAAGCAAATCCATCCTGCACGCAGGTGAGTTTTCTTCTCTCCCCTAAGTCCCTCGTAGCAGTGAGCCTGTTGCCAGCAGGACTCACTGAAAATAAAAAACCTAACTTAAACTTTTATTCTAAGCAGCTCAGGAGAGCCACCTAGATTGCACCCTTCTCGTCGGGCACAAAAATCTAACTGAGGCTTGGAGGAGGGTCATAGGGGGAGGAGCCAGTGCACACCACCTGATCCTAAAGCTTTTATTATTGTGCCCTGTCTCCTGCGGAGCCGCTATATCCCCATGGTCCTGACGGAGTCACCAGCATCCACTAGGACGTCAGAGAAAGAGACGATAACCATTAGTAGCCACATACACCACATTCTCACGACAGGAGAAAGTGTCAGCGGCTAATGCCATACCAACCCAAAGAAGCTAAGTGTGTCAGTGTGGGCACCCTGTGGAGCCCAGTGTACCTCGCAGAAAGAGATTTAACAACTGTAAGTTCTTACCATAAATCTCGTTTTCTGCTGCGGGGTATACTGGGCTCCACAGGGAATGACATTAGGGATGTCCTAAAGCAGTTCCTTATGGAAGGGGACACACTGTGGCGGGCACAAGAACCCGGCGTCCAAAGGAAGCATCCTGGGAGGCGGATGTATCAAAGGCATAGAACCAGGGCCGGCTCCAGGCACGTTCGACTAGAGCGGCCGCGCGGGGCGCCACCCTTTATGGGCGCCGCGCGCTGGCGCCGCCATCTTTGTGCCTGGAGCCAGCCTGCAGTGCTGCCTGGCATAAACTTAAGTTGTTGTGTATGCGGCTGTGCGGCGCCGGCGTCTGACGTTAGACGCCAGCGCCGGGCAGCCGCGCACACAGGAGTTTAGAAGAGCCGCCCGCGTCCTCAGCGGCACTCCCCCTCCCGCCACAACCACAGGTATCGTGGATCGGGCTCTGTGTGGGGGCACTGTTGGGGCATATCTTTCACTGTGGGGCAATTATGTATCTGGAAATGTGGGGGCATGTATGTCTGCATTGTGGGGGTATATCTTTCACTGTGGGGGCGTTTATGTATCTGGCACTGTGGGGGTATATCTGCACTGTGGGGGCATTTATGTATCTGGCACTGTAGGGGCATATCTGCACTGTGGGGGCATTTTATGTATCTGGCACTGTGGGGGCATTTATGTATCTGGCACTGTGGGGGCATTTATGTATCTGGAACTGTGGGGGCATTTTATGTATCTGGCACTGTGGGGGCATTTATGTATCTGGCACTGTGGGGGCATTTATGTATCTGGCACTGTGGGGGCATTTTATGTATCTGGCACTGTGGGGGCATTTATGTATCTGGCATTGTGGGGGCATTTATGTATCTGGCACTGTGGGGGCATATCTGCATTGTGGGGGCATTTATGTATCTGGCACTGTGGGGGCATATCTGCACTGTGGGGGCATTTATGTATCTGGCACTGTAGGGGCATATCTGCACTGTGGGGGCATTTTATGTATCTGGCGCTGTGGGGGCATTTATCTGGCACTGTGGGGGCATTTATCTGGCACTGTGGGGACATTTATCTGGCACTGGGGGCATTTATCTGGCACTGTGGGGGCATTTATCTGGCACTGTGGGGACATTTATCTGGCACTGGGGGCATTTATCTGGCACTGTGGGGACATTTATCTGGCACTGGGGGCATTTATCTGGCACTGTGTGGGGTCATTTATCTTGCACTGTGGGGGCATTTATCTGGCACTGTGGGGGCATTTATCTGGCACTGTGGGGGCATTTCTGTATCTGGCACTGTAGGGGCATTTATGTATCTGGCATTGCTGGGGGGCATGTCATGTGTTGCTGGCACTGCTGGGGGCATATCTGGCACTGTGGGGGCATTTATCTGGCACTGTGGGGTCATATCTGGCACTGTGAGTGCATTTATGTAGCACTGTGGGGTCATATCTGGCACTGTGGGGGCATTTATCTGGCACTGTGGGGGCTTTTCTGTATCTGGCACTGTGGGGGAATTTCTGTATCTGGCACTGTAGGGGCATTTATGTAGGGACATATCTGGCACTGTGTGGCCATTTATGTATCTGGCATTGCTGGGGGGCATGTCATGTGTTGCTGGCACTGCTGGGGGGCATGTCATGTGTAGCTGGCACGGCTGGGGAGCATATCATGTAGTGTTCCCGCTAGGTGTCTGTGGCTAGGCAATGTGTCTAACGTGCTCTGCCTGGCGCAAAGTGTCTAACGTGCTCTGCCTGGCGCAAAGTGTCTAACGTGCTCTGCCTGGCGCAACGTGTCTAACGTACTCTGCCTGGCGCAAAGTGTCTAACGTGCTCTGCCTGGCGCAAAGTGTATAGGAGGTTCTACCTGGTGCAGTGTGTATTAACTGCACTACTGTGTGGTGTAATGCGAATTGCCACTATTATGTGGCCACGCACCTTCCCCACGAAGCAACGCCCCTAAATTTTTGCTGCACGCCTCCGGCGCGCACTGTCCATGCTTTCCCATGTAGGTAAATGAGCACCAAGCATTACAGTATGTACATCATTTTGCCCTCCTAACTTAAAAATGTGCCCTCCCTGCCCTGAAAAGTGAACACTATCGTGTAGCTGGCACTGCTGGGGGGCATATTGTGTGTAGCTGGCACTTCTGGGGGGCATATCATGTCTATCTGGCACTGCACATTGTGTATCTGGCACTATACTGGAGACATTATGTGTATCTGACACTATACTGGAGTCATTGTGTGTAAGGAACACTACTGTGGCTGTTATGTGTAAGGCTGCTAATTGTGTGCGTAGAGGGGGTGTGAAAACATATTTATTTATAGTCTAATAATATGAAGTCATGAGGCCACGCCCACTTTCCCTTTCCGGGCCCTCAACATGGTTTGAATGACCGCCTCAGAAAATCCTTTGGCCCTCAAGACGGAAGCTTCAAGAACCACGCCATCAAAGCCAACCGGGCTAAATCCTGATATACACAAGGGCCCTGAACGAGGAGATCTGGGTGCTGTGGAAGTAGAAGGGGACGCTCTATCGAGAGACCCTGCAGATCTGAGAATCAATGCCATCTGGGCCACGCGGGAGCGATCAGATTCCTCCTTCTTACTTGAACTTCCTTATTACTATGGGCAGGAGTGACACCGGAGGGAACACATATGGCAGCTGAAAGTTCCAAGGAATTGCCAGTGCATCCACGAATGCCGCTTGAGGATCCCTTGTCCTTGCTCCGAAGACCGGAACCTTGTGATTGTGTTAAGAGACCATCAGGTCCACATCTGGAAGGCCCCACCTGTCCACGAGGAGTTGAAACACTTCTGGATGGAGGCTCCACTCTCCGGCGTGTACGTCCTGACAACTGAGAAAATCTGCTTCCCAGTTTAGGACCCCCGGAATGAACACTGCCGATATGGCTGGCAGATGGCGTTCCGCCCATTGAAGAATCCGTGATACTTCCCTCATTGCTATGCGGCTTCGATTGCTGTCCTGATGATTGATGTATGCCACCATGGTGGCGTTGTCCGACTGTACTTGAACAGGTCTGTGCTGTATTAAATGCTGGACCAAGTTCAAAGAGTTGAACACCGCCCGCCATTCCAGAATGTTTAACGGGAGGAGAGACTCCTCCTTGGTACACCGACCCTGAAGGGAGAGTTGCTCCAACCCTGCACCCCAACCTCTCAGACTGGTATCCGTTGTCAGAAGGACCCAGTTGGAGATCCAGAAGGGACGACCCTGCTCAATCGTTGGTCCTGAAGCCACCAGCTCAGTGACAGACGGACCTCTGGAGACAAGGAGATCATTTGAGACCTGATCTGGTGAGGTAAGCCATTCCACTTGGCAAAAATCAGCTTCAGCAGAGGGCAGGAATGGAATTGAGCGCACTCCACCATGTCAAAAGCCGACACCATGAGACCTAGTACTTGCATCGCCGAATGTATAGACACTTGCGGACGAGATAGGAAGCATCGAATCCTGTCCTGAAGCTTCAGGACTTTCTCCTGAGACAAGAACAACTGCTGGTTGTGAGTGTCCAACAACGCCCCCAGGTGCACCATGCTCTAAGAAGGGACCAGGGAAGATTTCTTCCAGTTGATGAGCCACCCGTGGGCTTGCATAAACCGGATAGTCAGATCCAGATGGCGTAGGAGAATTTCTGGGGAATTTGCCAGGATCAACAAGTCGTCCAGGTACAGTAGGATCCTGACCCCTTGACGGCAGAGTACAGCCGTCATTACCGCCATGACCTTGGTGAAGACTCGCGGAGCCGTGGTCAAACCAAAAGGTAATGCCGAAATTGGTAATGGAGGTTGCCAACCGCAAACTTCAGGTATTGCTGATGCGACATTGCAATAGGAATATGCAGGTAAGCATCCTGTATGTCCAGGGAGACCATATAATCCCCAGGTTCCAAAGCCAGAACAAGAGAGTGAAGAGTTTCCATACGAAACTTGGAGACCCTCACAAATTTGTTCAAGGACTTGAGGTTGAGAATGGGCCGGGCAGACCCATTTGGTTTTGGGACTAGAAAATCCGGGGAATAGTACCCCATGCCTCTCTGAGCCAGAGGCACCTGTACTACCACTCCTGTGTTCAGGAGGGACTATACCACCGTATGAAGAGTTTTTGCCTTCACCTGATCCGAAGGGACGTCTGTTAGGCAAAATCGATGAGAGGGACAATTTTTGAAGGATACGGCGTAACCTTGAGTGATGACTTCCCGTAGCCAGGCATCGGAAGTGGTCTTCAACCATTCCTGGGTATACCCTAGAAGTCGGCCCACCACCCTGGGATCCCCCAGAGGGAGGCCCTCCCCGTCATGCAGCAGGCTTGTCAGTCTTGGAAGCAGGCTGACGGGCAGCCCAGGCCCGTTTGGGTTTGGGCTTATTAGGTTTGGAAGTGCAAACCTGTTTCGGGTACGCCTGACTCTTTGCTTTCCCTGAAGGACGAAAGAAGCGAAAGGAAGTACTCTTAGCATTCGTACCGAAGGGGCAGTACTAGGTAGACAAGCTGTTTTAGCAGAAGCTAAGTCAGCCACTATCCTGTTGAGGTCTTCTCCAAAAAGTATGTCTCCTTTAAAAGGGAGCACCTGCAGGGTTTTCTTAGAGTCCAGATCCACTGACCAGGACCGCGGCTAAAGAATCCGGCGATCCAGTATGGACGTAGTAGAAGCCTTGGCCGCCAGAATACCAGCATCAGAAGCCGCCCCCTTAACGTAATGAGAGGCTGTGACAATGAGGGTCATTCTGAGTTGATCGCTCGCAGCGCAGCGTTCAGGGCAAAAAATGGCATTTCTGCGCATGCGTATGCCCCGCAATGTGCGCGCGCGATGTAAGGGTACAACAAACGATGTGATTTTGCACAGGCTCTAGCGAAGAATTGAGTCGCACTGACAGCCGCAGAGTGATTGGCATGAAGTGGGCATTTCTGGGTGTCAACTGACCATTTTCAGGGAGTGTTTGTAAAAACGCAGGCGTGCCAGGGAAAACGCAGGCGTGGCTGGGCGGGTGTGTGACGTCAAATCCGGACTCGAATAGGCTGAAGTGATCGCAAGCACTGAGTAAGTTTTGAGCTACTCTGAAACTGCACAAACTGATTTTGCAGAGCTCGGCTGCACAAACGTTTGCACTTCTGCTAAGCTAAAATACACTCCCCAGTGGGCGGCGGCATAGCGTTTGCACGGCTGCTAAAAACTGCTAGCGAGCGATCAATTCGGAATGACCCCCAATATACAATAGACATTGTCTAGCATGATCAGAAGCGTTGGAAGACATTTCAGCTTCCAACTCCTGAGCCCACGCTTCAATAGCCTCTGCAGCCCATGTCGCTGCAATAGTGGGTCGATGCGCAGCACCTGCTAGGGTGTAGATCGCCTTTAAACAACCCTCCACACGCTTATCCGTCGGTTCTTTCAGAGACGTGACGGTAGTTACCGGCAGAGCAGAGGATACCACCAGCCGCGCCACCTGCGAATCCACTGGCGGGGGTGTTTCACAATTTTTACTAAGTTCTGCCGCGAGGGGATAGCGAGCCAGCATTTTCTTGTGAGGCGTGAATTTCTTTCCTGGATTTTCCCAGGATTCCTGACGTATGTCAACTAAATGGTCAGAATGAGGTAAAACTTGTTTAACCACTTTCTGACGTTTAAACCTGTCCGGTTTCTTAGGGGCAACATCCGGCTCTGGGTCATCAGTAATTTGAAGAATTAGCCTGATAGCCTCCAACAAGTCAGGAACATCCACCTGTGAAACAGATTTCCCATCAGAAGCATCAGGATCAGAATCTGTGGGGTCAGTATAAACGCCATCCTCATCAGATGAGGTGTCTGGTACGTTGGTGGATTGTGAGGAAGTAATGGCCTGCTTAGAGGACCCCGTGGTCTTGTGGTCCTCTAAGCGGGCCATTACTTCCTCACAATGACATGAGGGTTAGATTTCTGTTTAGTCAGTGATTGGTTCAATTGCTGTAATTGAGAGGACAGTTGATCTGCCCATGGGGGATTAACCGCAGGGACCATAAGCGGTTGTACCAGCACAGGAGGTCCCATAGGGGGCGCAAGTCTAGTTACTAGTAGAGATGTGCACTTGAAATTTTTCGGGTTTTGTGTTTTGGTTTTGGGTTCGGTTCCGCGGCCGTGTTTTGGGTTCGACCGCGTTTTGGCAAAACCTCACCGAATTTTTTTTGTCGGATTCGGGTGTGTTTTGGATTCAGGTGTTTTTTTCAAAAAACACTAAAAAACAGCTTAAACCATAGAATTTGGGGGTCATTTTGATCCCAAAGTATTTTTAACCTCAAAAACCATAATTTCCACTCATTTTCAGTCTATTCTGAATACCTCACACCTCACAATATTATTTTTAGTCCTAAAATTTGCACTGAGGTCGCTGGATGACTAAGCTAAGCGACCCTAGTGGCCGACACAAACACCTGGCCCATCTAGGAGTGGCACTGCAGTGTCACGCAGGATGGCCCTTCCAAAAAACACTCCCCAAACAGCACATGACGCAAAGAAAAAAAGAGGCGCAATGAGGTAGCTGTGTGAGTAAGATAAGCGACCCTAGTGGCCGACACAAACACCTGGCCCATCTAGGAGTGGCACTGCAGTGTCACGCAGGATGGCCCTTCCAAAAAACACTCCCCAAACAGCACATGACGCAAAGAAAAAAAGAGGCGCAATGAGGTAGCTGTGTGAGTAAGATAAGCGACCCTAGTGGCCGACACAAACACCTGGCCCATCTAGGAGTGGCACTGCAGTGTCACGCAGGATGGCCCTTCCAAAAAACACTCCCCAAACAGCACATGACGCAAAGAAAAAAAGAGGCGCAATGAGGTAGCTGTGTGAGTAAGATAAGCGACCCTAGTGGCCGACACAAACACCTGGCCCATCTAGGAGTGGCACTGCAGTGTCACGCAGGATGGCCCTTCCAAAAAACACTCCCCAAACAGCACATGACGCAAATAAAAATGAAAGAAAAAAGAGATGCAAGATGGAATTGTCCTTGGGCCCTCCCACCCACCCTTATGTTGTATAAACAGGACATGCACACTTTAACCAACCCATCATTTCAGTGACAGGGTCTGCCACACGACTGTGACTGAAATGACGGGTTGGTTTGGACCCCCACCGAAAAAGAAGCAATTAATCTCTCCTTGCACAAACTGGCTCTACAGAGGCAAGATGTCCACCTCATCATCATCCTCCGATATATCACCGTGTACATCCCGCTCCTCACAGATTATCAATTCGTCCCCACTGGAATCCACCATCTCAGCTCCCTGTGTACTTTGTGGAGGCAATTGCTGCTGGTCAATGTCTCCACGGAGGAATTGATTATAATTCATTTTAATGAACATCATCTTCTCCACATTTTCTGGAAGTAACCTCGTACGCCGATTGCTGACAAGGTGAGCGGCGGCACTAAACACTCTTTCGGAGTACACACTTGTGGGAGGGCAACTTAGGTAGAATAAAGCCAGTTTGTGCAAGGGCCTCCAAATTGCCTCTTTTTCCTGCCAGTATAAGTACGGACTGTCTGACGTGCCTACTTGGATGCGGTCACTCATATAATCCTCCACCATTCTTTCAATGGGGAGAGAATCATATGCAGTGACAGTAGACGACATGTCCGTAATCGTTGTCAGGTCCTTCAGTCCGGACCAGATGTCAGCATCAGCAGTCGCTCCAGACTGCCCTGCATCACCGCCAGCGGGTGGGCTCGGAATTCTGAGCCTTTTCCTCGCACCCCCAGTTGCGGGAGAATGTGAAGGAGGAGATGTTGACAGGTCGCGTTCCGCTTGACTTGACAATTTTGTCACCAGCAGGTCTTTGAACCCCAGCAGACTTGTGTCTGCCGGAAAGAGAGATCCAAGGTAGGTTTTAAATCTAGGATCGAGCACGGTGGCCAAAATGTAGTGCTCTGATTTCAACAGATTGACCACCCGTGAATCCTTGTTAAGCGAATTAAGGGCTCCATCCACAAGTCCCACATGCCTAGCGGAATCGCTCCCTTTTAGCTCCTCCTTCAATGCCTCCAGCTTCTTCTGCAAAAGCCTGATGAGGGGAATGACCTGACTCAGGCTGGCAGTGTCTGAACTGACTTCACGTGTGGCAAGTTCAAAAGGTTGCAGAACCTTGCACAACGTTGAAATCATTCTCCACTGCGCTTGAGACAGGTACATTCCACCTCCTATATCGTGCTCAATTGTATAGGCTTGAATGGCCTTTTGCTGCTCCTCCAACCTCTGAAGCATATATAGGGTTGAATTCCACCTCGTTACCACTTCTTGCTTCAGATGATGGCAGGGCAGGTTCAGGCGTTTTTGGTGGTGCTCCAGTCTTCTGTACGTGGTGCCTGTACGCCGAAAGTGTCCCGCAATTCTTCTGGCCACCGACAGCATCTCTTGCACGCCCCTGTCGTTTTTTAAAAAATTCTGCACCACCAAATTCAAGGTATGTGCAAAACATGGGACGTGCTGGAATTTGCCCATATTTAATGCACACACAATATTGCTGGCGTTGTCCGATGCCACAAATCCACAGGAGAGTCCAATTGGGGTAAGCCATTCCGCGATGATCTTCCTCAGTTGCCGTAAAAGGTTTTCAGCTGTGTGCGTATTCTGGAAACCGGTGATACAAAGCGTAGCCTGCCTAGGAAAGAGTTGGCGTTTGCGAGATGCTGCTACTGGTGCCGCCGCTGCTGTTCTTGCGGCGGGAGTCCATACATCTACCCAGTGGGCTGTCACAGTCATATAGTCCTGACCCTGCCCTGCTCCACTTGTCCACATGTCCGTGGTTAAGTGGACATTGGGTACAACTGCATTTTTTAGGACACTGGTGAGTCTTTTTCTGACGTCCGTGTACATTCTCGGTATCGCCTGCCTAGAGAAGTGGAACCTAGATGGTATTTGGTAACGGGGGCACACTACCTCAAGAAATTGTCTAGTTCCCTGTGAACTAACGGCGGATACCGGACGCACGTCTAACACCAACATAGTTGTCAAGGCCTCAGTTATCCGCTTTGCAACAGGATGACTGCTGTGATATTTCATCTTCCTCGCAAAGGACTGTTGGACAGTCAATTGCTTGGTGGAAGTAGTAAAAGTGGGCTTACGACTTCCCCTCTGGGATGACCATCGACTCCCAGCAGCAACAACAGCAGCGCCAGCAGCAGTAGGCGTTACACGCAAGGATGCATCGGAGGAATCCCAGGCAGGAGAGGACTCGTCAGAATTGCCAGTGACATGGCCTGCAGGACTATTGGCATTCCTGGGGAAGGAGGAAATTGACACTGAGGGAGTTAGTGGGGTGGTTTGCGTGAGCTTGGTTACAAGAGGAAGGGATTTACTGGTCAGTGGACTGATTCCGCTGTCGCCCAAAGTTTTTGAACTTGTCACTGACTTATTATGAATGCGCTGCAGGTGACGTATAAGAGAGGATGTTCCGAGGTGGTTAACGTCCTTACCCCTACTTATTACAGCTTGACAAAGGCAACACACGGCTTGACAAATGTTGTCCGCATTTCTGGTGAAATACTTCCACACCGAAGAGCTGATTTTTTTGGTATTTTCACCAGGCATGTCAACGGCCCTATTCCTCCCACGGACAACAGGTGTCTCCCCGGGTGCCTGACTTAAACAAACCACCTCACCATCAGAATCCTCCTGGTCAATTTCCTCCCCAGCGCCAGCAACACCCATATCCTCCTCATCCTGGTGTACTTCAACACTGACATCTTCAATCTGACTATCAGGAACTGGACTGCGGGTGCTCCTTCCAGCACTTGCAGGGGGCGTGCAAATGGTGGAAGGTGCATGCTCTTCACGTCCAGTGTTGGGAAGGTCAGGCATCGCAACCGACACAATTGGACTCTCCTTGTGGATTTGGGATTTCGAAGAACGCACAGTTCTTTGCGGTGCTTTTGCCAGCTTGAGTCTTTTCATTTTTCTAGCGAGAGGCTGAGTGCTTCCATCCTCATGTGAAGCTGAACCACTAGCCATGAACATAGGCCAGGGCCTCAGCCGTTCCTTGCCACTCCGTGTGGTAAATGGCATATTGGCAAGTTTACGCTTCTCCTCCGACAATTTTATTTTAGATTTTGGAGTCCTTTTTTTACAGATATTTGGTGTTTTGGATTTTACATGCTCTGTACTATGACATTGGGCATCGGCCTTGGCAGACGACGTTGCTGGCATTTCATCGTCTCGGCCATGACTAGTGGCAGCAGCTTCAGCACGAGGTGGAAGTGGATCTTGATCTTTCCCTAATTTTGGAACCTCAACATTTTTGTTCTCCATATTTTAATAGGCATAACTAAAAGGCACCTCAGGTAAACAATGGAGATGGATGGATACTAGTATACTTATGGATGGACCAGCGACTGCCGACACAGAGGTAGCTACAGCCATCGACTACCGTACTGTGTCTGCTGCTAATATAGACTGGATGATAATGAGATGAAATTAATATATATATATATATATAATATCACTAGTACTGCAGCCGGACAGGTATATATATTTATTATGTAATGACTGATGACGGACCTGCTGGACACTGTCAGCTCAGCAGCACCGCAGACTGCTACAGTAAGCTACTATAGTAGTATGTATCAAGAAGAAAGAAAAAAAAACAAACACGGGTAGGTGGTATACAATTATGGATGGACCAGCGACTGCCGACAAAGAGGTAGCTACAGCCGTGGACTACCGTACTGTGTCTGCTGCTAATATAGACTGGATGATAATGAGATGAAATTAATATATATATATATAATATCACTAGTACTGCAGCCGGACAGGTATATATATTTATTATGTAATGACTGATGACGGACCTGCTGGACACTGTCAGCTCAGCAGCACCGCAGACTGCTACAGTAAGCTACTATAGTAGTATGTATCAAGAAGAAAGAAAAAAAAAAAAAACACGGGTAGGTGGTATACAATTATGGATGGACGAGCGACTGCCGACACAGAGGTAGCTACAGCCGTGGACTACCGTACTGTGTCTGCTGCTAATATAGACTGGATGATAATGAGATGAAATCAATATATATTATATCACACTAGTACTGCAGCCGGACAGGTAGATATATTTATTATGTAATGACTGATGACGGACCTGCTGGACACTGTCAGCTCAGCAGCACCGCAGACTGCTACAGTAAGCTACTATAGTAGTATGTATAAAGAAGAAAGAAAGAAAAAAAACCACGGGTAGGTGGTATACAATTATGGATGGACGAGCGACTGCCGACACAGAGGTAGCTACAGCCGTGGACTACTGTACTGTGTCTGCTGCTAATATAGACTGGATGATAATGAGATGAAATCAATATATATTATATCACACTAGTACTGCAGCCGGACAGGTAGATATATTTATTATGTAATGACTGATGACGGACCTGCTGGACACTGTCAGCTCAGCAGCACCGCAGACTGCTACAGTAAGCTACTATAGTAGTATGTATAAAGAAGAAAGGAAAAAAAAAAAACACGGGTAGGTGGTATACAATTATGGATGGACGAGCGACTGCCGACACAGAGGTAGCTACAGCCGTGGACTACCGTACTGTGTCTGCTGCTAATATAGACTGGATGATAATGAGATGAAATCAATATATATTATATCACACTAGTACTGCAGCCGGACAGGTAGATATATTTATTATGTAATGACTGATGACGGACCTGCTGGACACTGTCAGCTCAGCAGCACCGCAGACTGCTACAGTAAGCTACTATAGTAGTATGTATAAAGAAGAAAGAAAAAAAAAACCACGGGTAGGTGGTATACAATTATGGATGGACGAGCGACTGCCGACACAGAGGTAGCTACAGCCGTGGACTACCGTACTGTGTCTGCTGCTAATATAGACTGGATGATAATGAGATGAAATCAATATATATTATATCACACTAGTACTGCAGCCGGACAGGTAGATATATTTATTATGTAATGACTGATGACGGACCTGCTGGACACTGTCAGCTCAGCAGCACCGCAGACTGCTACAGTAAGCTACTATAGTAGTATGTATAAAGAAGAAAGAAAAAAAAAAAACCACGGGTAGGTGGTATACAATATTATATATATATATTATATACAATTATATATATACTAGGTGCTTCATCGCGCCCTACGGGCGCTCTTCACACCGTCGCAAGGGGCTACGCCCCCTTAACCCTTGCATGCCTTTCTGGGGTTTAATATTTGTATTATATGGAGTATTACCTGCATTCCTTTGTTAGTGGTTAAATATTGCACAATGAAAGGGCATGCGATGGTGAAGGAGGCGCAGCCCCTTGCGACGGCGTGAACAGCACCTGCAGGGCACGATGTACAGAATGTAGCGGGTGCGGGGGGGACTGCGGATGGTGTCTGTAGATGCTGCGGGTGGAGGGGAGGCAGAAGTGGGGGTGGGGCCCGGATGGGGAAGGTTCGGGAGGTGCTGCGCGTGGGGGAGGGGCAGAGGAGTGGGGGATGCAGATGGGGGAGGGGTCCGGAGGCACTGCAGGTGGGGGAGGGGCAGGGGTGCCACGGGTGGGAGAGGGGCAGGTGTGGGGATGTTGTGGATGGGTGAAGGGTTCCGGAGGTGCTGTGGGATGGGTGTGCCGGGGGTTGGGTAGGGGACCGCAGGCACCATGGGTAGGGTAGGGGCAGGTACGGGTGTTGCGGCGGATGGGAAAGGAGGTCCGGAGGTGCTGCAGGTGGTGGAGGGGCAGGTGCGGGGGTGCCATTGGTGGGGGAGGGGTGGGGGAGGGGGGGACCGCTGATGGAGGAGGGTGTCTGCAGATGCTGCGGGTGGAGGGGGGCAGGTGTGGGGGGAGACGTATAAGGGGGGTGAATGGTGGAAGGGGCCTGGAGGTGCTGTGGGTGGTGAAGGGGTGGGAGCCACGGGTGGTGTAGGGGGTCTGGAGGCACAGCATGTGGGGGAGGGGTGGAGTGCCGCATGTGGTGGAGGGGAAGGTGCGGAGGTGTAGTGCATTGGGGAGAGGTCTGGAGGCGCTGCGGGTACTGTACATGCCATAAAAGGTAGTTGGAGGGTATGCAGTAACAGGGCCAGGACAGGGGTGACAGGGTCAGTACAGGGTTGACGGGGCCAGGACAGGGGTGACGGTGCCAGGACAGGGGTGACGGGGCCAGGACAGGGGTGACGGGGCCAGGACAGGGGTGACAGGGCCAGGACAGAAATGATAGGGACAGGATAGGGGTGACAGGGCCAGGACAGAAATGATAGGGACAGGATAGGGGTGACAGGGCCAGGGTAGGGGCAGCAGGACCAGGACAGGGGTGACGGGGCCAGTATAGGGTTGACAGGGCAAGCACAGGGGTGACAGGGCTAGGATAGGGGTAACAGGGCCAGCATAAGGGTGACAGGGCCAGGATAAGGGTGAAAGGGCCAGGATAAGGGTGAATGGGCCAGAATAAGGGTGGCAGGGCAAGGCCAGGGGTGACAGGGACATGACAGAACACAGGGCACGGGAGAGATTGGTATTAGGGACAAAACAGTGGTGACAGACAGATGTGTCTTACCGGAGTCACTGCTGCTGGCTGCTGCTGTTCCATTCCAACCTGTTGGGATCTGCTGCTGCTGGAGACTTGGCATGGCTGCCTCTCTCAGGCTGGAGTCCTGCTTTCTCTGCCAGTCCGCATCCCTCCCCCCCTCCTCAGTCACACACCGCAGACCTCGCGCAGCTGCCGGGCACTGTGGTAAGGTGAGACTGGAAATGACTGGTTAGCCCCCAGGAGATGCTGCGGCTGGAGGGAGGAGGGGGTCATAGCATGCACGTGGCGCGGACCTCACGGCTTCCGGGCACTGTGGTAAGGGGAGACTGGGAGTGACTGGTTAGCTCCCAGGAGTCGCTGCGGCTGGAGGGAGGAGTGGGTCAGAGCCTGCAAGCAGCTCGGATTTCTGCAGCGCTACCCGCCAGCTAAAGTATGTGAATGAGCTGGGCGCACTCCACTGCGGGTGGCAGCGCTGCAGCTAGCGGTGGGGTTGCCGGGGCTGGAGATAACAGAGGCAGTATGGAACCTGCACAGCGGCAGGTGCCCCACTAAACTGCAGCTAAGAAGCGTGGAGTGTGTCAGAAAGTGACGCTCCTCCGCACCAGAGAGACCCTGCTGAGTATGCCGATGTGGGGGGTCAAGCACACAGTGAGCCGGTGCCCGTCTGTCTGTATGACATACCCCTCACACACCCCCATACCTCCCAAATGTCCCGATTTTCGCGGGACAGTCCCATTTTTTGGGGTCTGTCCCGCTGTCCCACCCGCGGGTCGCAGTGTCCGGCGGTGGGGGGGGGGGGGGCAGTTGGAAAGCTCCTGTACTCGCTGTTCTGCTTAGCAGAGCAGCGGTGAATAGTGGAGACAGAGGGAGAGGGGGCATCAGGGGGTACGGATTACGGGGGGGGGGGTTTCCAGCAGCAGAGCCGGATTAAGGGGGGGGGGGGTGGCCAGGGGATACGTACCGTTGGCCCCACAGTTTTAGGGGGCCCCCCGGCTGGAGTAGCTCTGTCCCAGCTCAGAAGCTCCCCCCGTCCTGCCAGCAACAGCGGCAGCATTGTGCTACAGTCAGCACACGCTGCTGCATATTGGCAGGTCTGTGGTGTTGCAGGGAGGCAGCAGTCTCCCTGCTTTCTTCTCCCTGTGCGGGTGTGTAGGGGGAGCGACCACGTCCTCTGGATTTAGCCCTAGCTGAGGGGTCAAAATCCCATAAAAAATTTTTAAAAATTAAAATCGGAATTTGCATAAGGGGGCGTGGCCGCGCGGGCCGCGATTAGGCCACGCCCCAACCCACAGCAGGCACACCAATGAGATAGGGCTCCCCTGTCTCAAGTGCCCTGTGCCCCCCGGACTCATAATCAGCCCCTGGGGGCATGCCAGCAGCTCACAGAGCGCTGGGCAAGCCCCCTCACTGACGAAAATGGGGGCCCTCCCGTGAAGCCACGCCTCCTTTTCGCCGAGGGTGTTTCCCTCCTTCTGCCTGGAGAAAGCTCCTGCAGAAAGCTGGGAGGTATGCACCCCTGCCTGTGACATGCCCAATGCCCATGCTATCTGCTTCTGCTCCTAGTCTCCTGTAGATTTGGCCAGATCTCTGTGACTCATTTGAATAACTCCGCCCACTGTTGTGACTCCGCCCAGCGTTAGCAAATGAATCACAAGGTCACATAATAGGGCTATTATATAGGAGATATATATATATATATATATATATTAAACTGGTGGTGATTATTAAACTGGTGGTCAGGTCACTGGTCACACTATCAGCAACTTGCAAGTAGTACTCCTAAGCAGACAATCACAATATATATTATACTGGTGGTCAGTGTGGTCACAATGGCAGTGTGGCACTCTGGCAGCAAAAGTGTGCACTGTACGTTATATGTACTCCTGAGTCCTGCTCTCAGACTCTAACTGCTCCCCACTGTCAGTGTCTCCCCCACAAGTCAGATAATACAGTCACACTATCTATCACTTCAGCAAGTAACTAGTCTAGTACTCCTCCTAATGCTCCCCAAAATTACTACTGTGTCTCTCTCTACTGTCTCACTCTCTTCTCTATAAACGGAGAGGACGCCAGCCACGTCCTCTCCCTATGAATCTCAATGCACGTGTGAAAATGGCGGCGACGCGCGGCTCCTTATATAGAATCCGAGTCTCGCGATAGAATCCGAGCCTCGCGAGAATCCGACAGCGGGATGATGACGTTCGGGCGCGCTCGGGTTAACCGAGCAAGGCGGGAAGATCCGAGTCACTCGGACCCGTGTAAAAAAAAATGAAGTTCGGGCGGGTTCGGATTCCGAGGAACCGAACCCGCTCATCTCTAGTTACTAGCGTACTCAGTAGCGTGGAAAAAGTAGCCCAAGGCGGGTCATTTTGAACCCCCGTTGCTACGGTCACACTGGGGGGTAAGGAATCCCCAGAACCAGAACCCTCAGCTATATTCTCCTCAAACGTGTCTGCAGCGTCACCACCACGCAATGTGGGATCAGCCCCAGCTCCGTCGCCCCTTGTAGCTGACATCTGAAAGCTCAATGCAAGGCAACACAGTACAATATCAGCAGCACAATACCTGACAAGAACCCCCTGTGTATGTATTTGCACAAACAGAGATTTCCAGAGGTATATGGTGACTAAAATTCACAGAGAAAAAATAGGATTTTAATACCTACCGGTAAATCCTTTTCTCTTAGTCCGTAGAGGATGCTGGGGACTCCAAAAGGACCAAGGGGTATAGATGGGATCCGCAGGAGACATGGGCACACTATAAGACTTTGAATGGGTGTGAACTGGCTCCTCCCTCTATGCCCATCCTCCAGACTCCAGTTAGAGAACTGTGCCCATGGAGATGGACATTTCGAGGTAAGAATTTATTGTTTAAACACGGTGAGTGCCATACCCCCTCACACCTCGAACATGCCGCAGAACGTGGCATTCAATAGAACAAAAGCCGACGGCATGAAAAACATACAGCAATATGCTGACCGAAAATGTAACACAACCTGTGTGTAAACACGACAAATAATCACATCCCGCTTGCAGACTTGACTGAAAAGAAACACCACATGAGTGTAACCACAACCAATAGCTGCAGGTACAGTACGCACTGGGACGGGCGCCCAGCATCCTCTACGGACTAAGAGAAAAGGATTTACCGGTAGGTATTAAAATCCTATTTTCTCATACGTCCTAGAGGATGCTGGGGACTCCAAAAGGACCATGGGCTCTATACCAAAGCTCCAGACCGGACGGGAGAGTGCGTATGACTCTGCAGCATCGATTGAGCAAACATGAGGTCCTCATCAGCCAGGGTATCAAACTTGTAAAACTTAGCAAAAGTGTTTGAACCCGACCAAGTAGCTGCTCGGCAAAGTTGAACCGCCGAGACTCCTTGGGCATCCGCCCAAAAAGAGCCCACCTTCCTGGTAGAATGGGCCTTCACTGACTTCGGTAACAGCAATCCAGCCGTAGAATGAGCATTCCGAATCGTATCACAGATCCAGCATGCAACCGTCTGCTTAGAGGCAGGAGCCCCAATTTTTGTTGGGAGCATACTGGGTAAACAGAGCCTCTGTTTCCCGAATTTAAGCCGTTCTGGCGACATAAATATTCAAAGCTCCGACTACCTCAAGAGACTTCGAATCAGCCAAGGCTTCAGGAGCCACAGACACCACAATAGGTTGGTTCATGTGAAACGCAGAAACCACTTTTGGTAGAAATTGTTGCCGAGTTATCAACTCCGCTCTATCCCCATGGAAGATCAAATAGGGCCTCTTGTGAGACAAAGCCGCTAATTCCAACACCCGCCTTGCGGACGCCAAGGCCAATAGCATGACCATTTCCCAAGTGGGAAATTTTAACTCAACCTTTCATAAAGTTTCCAACCACTGTGACATAAGAAACTGCAACACCACGTTAAGGTCCCATGGTGCCACTGGAGGCACAAACGGAGGTTGGATGTGCAGCACTCCTTTCACGAAAGTCTGAACCTCTGGAAGGGTGGCCAATTCTTTTTGAAAGAAAATTGATAAGGCCCAAATCTGCACTTTAATGGAGCCTAACTTTAGGCCTGCAGCCACCTCTGCTTGCAAAAAATGGAGAAACAACCCAGCTGAAATTCTTCCGTAGGAGCCTTCTTGGACTAACACCAAGACACATACTACCTCCAAATACGGTGGTAAAGCTTCGCCGTTACTCCCTTTCTAGCCTGAAGCAATGTGGGAATGATTTCACGGGAAATACCCTTTCGGGCTAGGATATGGCGTTCAACCGCCATGCCGTCAACCGCAGCCATGGTAAGTCTAGATACACGCCCGGTCCTAGCTGTAACAGGTCCTCTCGTAGATGAAGAGGTCAGGGATCTTCTATGAGTAAGTCTTGAAGATCTGGATACCAATCCCTCCTTGATCAGACCGGAACAATGAGGATCGCCTGAACCTTTGTTCTTCTTATGTTTATCACCTTCGGAAAGAGTGAAAATGGAGGGAACACATAGACCGACCGAAACACCCATGGTGTCACGAGGGCGTCCACTGCTATAGCTTGAGTGTCCCTTGACCTGGTACAATATTTCTGAAGTTGCATATTGAGGCGAGACGCCATCATGTCCAATTGAGGAATTCCCCAAAGACTTGTCACTTCTGTGAACTTATTGATGAAGATCCCACTCTCCTGGATGGAGATCGTGTCTGCTGAGGAAGTCTATTTCTCCGTTGTCAACACCCGGAACAAAGATCGCTAATAGAGCGTTTACATGCCTTTCCGCCCAGCGGAAAACTTTTGCGGCTTCTGCCAGTGTCGCTTTGGTTTTTCGTTCCGCAATAGCGGCTTAGTTACGCCACTGCTGTTAAGTCGTCCGACAGAATTAAGACGGGCAGATCGCAAAGAAGATGTTTCGTTGTAAATAGCTCTTAACTCAAGAATGCTTATTGCAGACAAGCTACCCAGCTTGACCTTTTCCCCTGCAAATTCTTCCCCTGGAAAGACTGCTCCCCAGCCTCGGAGACTTGTATCCCTGGACACCAGGATCTAATCCTGGATCCCGAACCATCATCCCTCTAGGAGGTGAGAACTGTGAAGCCACCACAGGAGAGATATCCTGGTCCTGGAAAATAGGAATATTTTCCGGTGTATGTGCAGGTGAGACCCGGACCACATGTCTAACTGGTCCCGCAAAAACAACTCTGGCATTTGACCTGCTCACCGAATGGCCTCGTTGGCCACAACCATCTTCTTCATCAACGGAACGTATTGATGGGTTTACACTGTTGCAAATCTGATCCAACTCTGGATCCTCAGATCTCTTTCCACAGGAAAAAACAACTCTCAACAGTTCAGTATCTAATCTTATTCCCACCTCCGACCTCTGCGTCATAGGGATCAACAGCGAATCTGTTGAAGAACTTTCAGAGAGAAACAACGATTTGTACCACTTATTTCTTGACCTCGCCGTAGTCAGGAGAGCGTCCCAGTACCGAATAATAATGGCTCTTACTATTGAAGGAAAACCATCATACTGCCATCACTCCAGTGAAATGGCAATGCCAATCCTGAGTAGCAAACCCAGGTAAGCTCAATGCGGATGAAACCGCCTTTAAACTCTCTTCTTCTTTTACAGGTTGGAGATCCCTGCCCTGAGAGATTCCATCTTGTAGTTCAACTTCTTAAGTAGAAATATTTTTTGGGATCGTTCTGACCAAGCTGTCCGGGCTCAGAAGCACGAAAAAGCTTGAATAATAGCTTCTTCTTCTTTTTTTTTTTTTTTTGTGTGACAGGGACAGCAGGACAATGTCCTGATCCTGGCCCAACTCTTGTATGGCGTTGCATACTACCTCCCCGTCCAGAAGAGAATCGATAAAATTTATATGAAAAATCAGTGAGGGTAAACATCTGGACACTCCAGTATGTCCCTCTTTGGACTCTATTCTTAACTCCATGGTCCAAGTCCATTCCAGGACTGACTGAAGAGTATTAGACGAGTTCCCACCGGTGTGGGCTCCAGCAAGATAGATCCAGCGACATGCGAAGGATGTGGTAGAAACAGAGAACGATATCTGCTTCTGCGAATTTGAAAAAGGTTGCAGAACTCTTACCTTTTTCACCTTTGTCTACCTGCAACGAAGGGGAAAAAACGGTATCCAACCGGTCCAATGACTGCATCCTACAAAAAAATGTGTCACCAACCTTTGTGAGGGGCATAGGTCAAGAAGGTAGACTTACCACTGGTACCTGCCGAGATCAACTTAACAAAGCCATCCCCAAACCAGGTTACACCTTCCTAGGTAAGATACTCCAGTATTCCTCGGAGGCAGCCTCAGCAAGCCCTTGGTGAATCCACAACGCCCTCCCAGTCGAGAGGGCCATGGAAGTGGCCCACGGACCCCAGAGACCCATACCTCTTGTAGTCGCACGGCAACATGCTGCAATGTTCTAGATAAGACCCAACTTAAGGAATATCCCCACTCTCTCTAGGGTAATTATATCGGATGCCAAGGTAACCGACCATTCCGGAATACAAGCACTCCCCCATGCGTATGTAATGCAAATATTATCAAAGCATATAATTAAAATATCACTTAGCTTCCTGTATACGATCCTTTGTGACAGTGCCCCAGTGCAGACCAGGGGTTGACTCTCACTTTATTCCATCCACGGCGGAAAAAGAATACTCGGACTCCTCGTGAGGATTTGAGACCATCTCGTCAGGCTGACCTATAGCTTTATCAACAGAGCGGCCAGCACATGAGAAGGAATAACTTTACTTCAGCATTCATTAGAAAACGTAATATGAATATACATATTTAAATACACATATGCACCCATATATCTATATATATACACATCATACATATATATATTGTCAGGAACAGCAGGGTCCTTAGTGACATTAATGTGTTCTGCATGTGTATGAACATGTACTGAATGCCAATGTTATGGATCTAACCAGGAAACATTATGGTCGACATAAGACATAGTATTCGTCGACAACAGGGAGTAGTAACCGGGCAAAATAATATTCTTGCAACCCCGAGGGGTCTGAGGGAAATATCAATGCAACCGTACCATACACACACACATATATATATATATATATATATATACACAGGTATAGGTTATTACATAATCATGTTAATTTACACCCAGTTATAATAGTTGGTGCCGACAGGGTCACCCACATACGACTGTGTCTCCCATACAGTGTTTACTTTAGAAAAGCATACAATTACTGACATTTCATCTGAATCAAGTACCATCAGGAGTCGGCAATGCCGACAGAGGGATTCCCCTAGATGTTTGCGGCAGAGCTCTTACGCATGTCGACACACGTGTACTAAAACACCCACCGACCTCGCTTATATTGGGTAGCTCCCATTATCTGACAGGGAAAACACAGACCTTTTAATAACTCAATAATCACACGCTCATTAATATATATATATAGTGCTTCTGAACCTGTAGCGCACTAAACAACTGTGCCCCCCCTCGTTTTACACTGTTTGTAGTTCAACAGTGTTTTTGGCGGGGCCAGCGTCTCTGTGAGGAGAAAATGGCGCTGAATAGAGTTGTGAGGGCTAAGCCACGCCCCCTTCTCGGCGCGCTTCAGTCCTGCTATTTTTTTATCTTTTTATACTGGCGGGGGTCAGTATACAGTGCCTATGCACTGTATACCTCTTTGCCAGGCCTTTATATGAGGTATTATTGCTGCCCAGGGCGCCCCCCCTGCGCCCTGCACCCTTGTAGTGCTGCTTGTGTGTGGGAGCAATGGCGCGCAGCGCGACCGCTGCGCGGTACCTCTGAGACTGTGAAGTCTTCTGCCGTCACTGAAGTCTTCTGTTCTTCTAATACTCACCCGGCTTTTTTCTTCTGGCTCTGTGAGGGGGGTGACGGCGCGGCTCCGGGAACGAGCAGCTGGGTGAACCAAGTGATCAGACCCTCTGGAGCTAATGGTGTCCAGTAGCCTAAGAAACAGAGCCTTTGAACTCAGCAGAAGTAGGTCTGCTTCTCTCCCCTCACTCCCACGATGCATGGAGCCTGTAGCCAGCAGGTCTCCCTGAAAATAATAAACCTAACATAAAGTCTTTTCAGGAGAGCTCCCCTAGTGTGTGTCCAGTCTCTCTGGGCACAGAGTCTAACTGGAGTCTGGAGGAGGGGCATAGAGGGAGGAGCCAGTTCACACCCATTCAAAGTCTTATAGTGTGCCCATGTCTCCTGCGGATCCCGTCTATACCCCTTGGTCCTTTTGGAGTCCCCAGCATCCTCTAGGACGTATGAGAAATACACAATAAGAATATTTTGTGAAACACCTATATTAGATAATAACCTTGACCAGGGCCGGTGCTAGGGTGTTTGGCGCCCACCTGCAAATTATAAATTTGCACCCTAACTCCCATACATTATAAATGGTCAGTACACGCCGAAGGAAGAGACATGGCCACACAGTAGCATTCCCAATTTATATTACACCACACAGTGGCACAATATAATTCACATTATACTGCACATAGTGCCCGAATCATATTATACCACACAGTAGTGTCCCCTATTCACGTTACCACACACAGTAGTGCCCTTTATACACATAATGCCCACAGTGGTATTGCCCCTTACATGTAATAGCCACAACAAAAAAAGTGGTAGACCTGGGCGGGGTAAACGCAGGATTTCTCTGGGGGGGGGGGGGAATGAGGGTGGGGGGCACAGGGGGTTCCAGATATATATATATATATATATATATATAATCATCCAAAAATAGACCCTGGCACTCCGGTCTTATGTTTCACCTGCTCAGGTGCCTTCCCATCAGACCGTTATCTGCTGCATATATTCAGGGGCTTGTTCACTATTTTGTTCCGAGTTGTGAAAGTCTCTGAGTGCCGCCCGAACTCTGGTGAATATATATATATATATATATATATATATATATATAGAAATTTGGGTATGCAGGCACTCACCAGTAAATTCCAACAGGTATTTATTAATAACTCACAGAGACATAAAGACGGTGTGTCAGACACACCGTCTTTATGTCTCTGTGAGTTATTAATAAATACCTGTTGGAATTTACTGGTGAGTGCCTGCATACCCAAATTTCTATATACCGGCCTACTATGGGCCTTTGTGGAGCACCCCATCGTTGATCTTATCAAGTCTGGAGTGTGGACTTTACCGTATCTATCTATCTATCTATCTATCTATCTATCTATCTATTCGTGCAAAGTAGTGATGAGCGGGTTCGGTTTCTCGGAAACCGAACCCCCCCGAACTTCACCCTTTTTACACGGGTCCGAGCCATACTCGGATTCTCCCGTATGGCTCGGGTAACCCGAGCGCGCCCGAACGTCATCATCCCGCTGTCGGATTCTCGCAAGATTCGGATTCTATATAAGCAGCCGCGCGTCGCCGCCATTTTCACTCGTGCATTGCAAATGTTAGGGAGAGGACGTGGCTGGCGTCCTCTCCGTTATTGTTGAACTTGATTGTGCACTATTGCTTAATTGTGGGGAGGGCTAGGGAGCAGCTGTATAATATAGGAGGAGTACAGTGCAGAGTTTTGCTGATCAGTGACCACCAGTTATCCGTTCTCTGCCTGAAAAAAACGCTCCATATCTGTGCTCAGTGTGCTGCATATATCTGTGCTGACACTGCTTAATTGTGGGGACTGGGGAGCAGCTGTATTATATAGCAGGAGTACAGTGCAGAGTTTTGCTGACAGTGACCACCAGTATACGTTGTCTGCCTGAAAAACACTCCATATCTGTGCTCAGTGTGCTGCTTTATTGTGGGGACTGGGGACCACCAGTATAATATTATATAGGAGGAGTACAGTGCAGAGTTTTGGTGACCAGTGACCACCAGTATATAATATATAGCATTACGGTACAGTAGGCCACTGCTGTACCTACCTCTGTGTCGTCATTAAGTATACTATCCATCTACATTCTATACCTGTGGTGCATTTTAGTTTTGCAGTTTGCTGACACAGTGACCACCAGTATACTATATATAGCAGTACGGTACGGAAGGCCACTGCTGTACCTACCTCTGTGTCGTCATTAAGTATACTATCCATCTACATTCTATACCTGTGGTGCATTTTAGTTTTGCAGTTTGCTGACACAGTGACCACCAGTATACTATATATAGCAGTACGGAAGGCCACTGCTGTACATACCTCTGTGTCATCATTAAGTATACTATCCATCTACATTCTATACCTGTGGTTCATTTTAGTTTTGCAGTTTGCTGACACAGTGACCACCAGTATACTATATATAGCAGTACGGTACGGAAGGCCACTGCTGTACCTACCTCTGTGTCGTCATTAAGTATACTATCCATCTACATTCTATACTTGTGGTGCATTTTAGTTTTGCAGATTGCTGACAGTGACCACCAGTATATATAGCAGTACGGTACGGAAGGCCACTGCTCTACCTACCTCTGTGTCGTCAAGTATACTATCCATCAATACCTGTGGTGCATTTCAGTTGTGCGCAGTATATATAGTAGTAGGCCATTGCTATTGATAGTTACTGGCATATAATTCCACACATTAAAAAATGGAGAACAAAAATGTGGAGGTTAAAATAGGGAACGATCAAGATCCACTTCCACCTCGTGCTGAAGCTGCTGCCACTAGTCATGGCCGAGACGATGAAATGCCATCAACGTCGTCTGCCAAGGCCGATGCCCAATGTCATAGTAGAGAGCATATAAAATCCAAAAAACAAAAGTTCAGTAAAATGACCCAAAAATCAAAATTGAAAGCGTCTGATGAGAAGCGTAAACTTGCCAATATGCCATTTACGACACGGAGTGGCAAGGAACGGCTGAGGCCCTGGCCTATGTTCATGGCTAGTGGTTCAGATTCACATGAGGATGGAAGCACTCATCCTCTCGCTAGAAAAATGAAAAGACTTAAGCTGGCAAAAGCACAGCAAAGAACTGTGCGTTCTTCTAAATCACAAATCCCCAAGGAGAGTCCAATTGTGTCGGTTGCGATGCCTGACCTTCCCAACACTGGACGGGAAGAGCTTGCGCCTTCCACCATTTGCACGCCCCCTGCAAGTGCTGGAAGGAGCACCCGCAGTCCAGTTCCTGATAGTCAAATTGAAGATGTCACTGTTGAAGTACACCAGGATGAGGATATGGGTGTTGCTGGCGCTGGGGAGGAAATTGACAAGGAGGATTCTGATGGTGAGGTGGTTTGTTTAAGTCAGGCACCCGGGGAGACACCTGTTGCCCGTGGGATGAATATGGCCATTGACATGCCTGGTCAAAATACAAAAAAAATCAGCTCTTCGGTGTGGAATTATTTCAACACAAATGCGGACAACAGTTGTCAAGCCGTGTGTTGCCTTTGTCAAGCTGTAATAAGTAGGGGTAAGGACGTTAACCATCTCGGAACATCCTCCCTTATACGTCACCTGCAGCGCATTCATCATAAGTCAGTGACAAGTTCAAAAACTTTGGATGACAGCGGAAGCAGTCCACTGACCACTAAATCCCTTCCTCTTGTAACCAAGCTCCTGCAAATCACACCACCAACTCCCTCAGTGTCAATTTCCTCCTTACCCAGGAAAGCCAATAGTTCTGCAGGCCATGTCACTGGCAAGTCTGACGAGTCCTCTCCTGCCTGGGATTCCTCCGATGCATCCTTGAGTGTAACGCCTACTGCTGCTGGCGCTGCTGTTGTAGCTGCTGGGAGTCGATCGTCATCCCAGAGGGGAAGTCGGAAGACCACTTGTACTACTTCCAGTAAGCAATTGACTGTCCAACAGTCCTTTGCGAGGAAGATGAAATATCACAGCAGTCATCCTGCTGCAAAGCAGATAACTCAGGCCTTGGCAGCCTGGGCGGTGAGAAATGTGGTTCCGGTATCCACCGTTAATTCAGAGCCAACTAGAGACTTGATTGAGGTACTGTGTCCCCGGTACCAAATACCATCTAGGTTCCATTTCTCTAGGCAGGCGATACCGAAAATGTACACAGACCTCAGAAAAAGACTCACCAGTGTCCTAAAAAATGCAGTTGTACCCAATGTCCACTTAACCACGGACATGTGGACAAGTGCAGCAGGGCAGACTCAGGACTATATGACTGTGACAGCCCACTGGGTAGATGTATTGCCTCCCGCAGCAAGAACAGCAGCGGCGGCACCAGTAGCAGCATCTCGCAAACGCCAACTCATTCCTAGGCAGGCTACACTTTGTATTACCGCTTTCCAGAAGAGGCACACAGCTGACAACCTCTTACGGAAACTGAGGAACATCATCGCAGAATGGCTTACCCCAATTGGACTCTCCTGGGGATTTGTGACATCGGACAACGCCAGCAATATTGTGCGTGCATTACATCTGGGCAAATTCCAGCATGTCCCATGTTTTGCACATACATTGAATTTGGTGGTGCAGAATTATTTAAAAAACGACAGGAGCGTGCAAGAGATGAGGTCGGTGGCCCGAAGAATTGCGGGCCACTTTCGGCACTCAGCCACCGCGTACAGAAGACTGGAGCACCACCAAACATTCCTGAACCTGCCCTGCCATCATCTGAAGCAAGAGGTGGTAACGAGGTGGAATTCAACCCTCTATATGCTTCAGAGGATGGAGGAGCAGCGAAAGGCCATTCAAGCCTATACATCTGACCACGATATAGGCAAAGGAGGGGAAATGCACCTGACTCAAGCGCAGTGGAGAATGATTTCAACGTTGTGCAAGATTCTGCAACCCTTTGAACTTGCCACACGTGAAGTCAGTTCAGACACTGCCAGCCTGAGTCAGGTCATTCCCCTCATCAGGCTTTTGCAGAAGAAGCTGGAGACATTGAATGAGGAGCTAAAACAGAGCGATTCCGCTAGGCATGTGGGACTTGTGGATGGAGCCCTTAATTTGCTTAACCAGGATTCACGGGTGGTCAATCTGTTGAAATCAGAGCACTACATTTTGGCCACCGTGCTCGATCCTAGATTTAAAACCTACGTTGTATCTCTCTTTCCGGCAGACACAAGTCTGCAGAGGTTCAAAGACCTGCTGGTGAGAAAATTGTCAAGTCAAGCGGAACGTGACCAGTCAACATCTCCTCCTTCACATTCTCCCGCAACTGGGGGTGCGAGGAAAAGGCTAAGAATTCCGAGCCCACCCGCTGGCGGTGATGCAGGGCAGTCTGGAGCGAGTGCTGACATCTGGTCCGGACTGAAGGACCTGCCAACGAGTACTGACATGTCGTCTACTGTCACTTCATATGATTCTCTCACCATTGAAAGAATGGTGGAGGATTATATGAGTGACCGCATCCAAGTAGGCACGTCAGACAGTCCGTATGTATACTGGCAGGAAAAAGAGGCAATTTGGAGGCCCTTGCACAAACTGGCTTTATTCTACCTAAGTTGCCCTCCCTCCAGTGTGTACTCCGAAAGAGTGTTTAGTGCAGCCGCTCACCTTGTCAGCAATCGGCGTACGAGGTTACTTCCAGAAAATGTGGAGAAGATGATGTTCATCAAAATGAATTATAATCAATTCCTCCGTGGAGACATTCACCAGCAGCAATTGCCTCCACAAAGTACACAGGGACCTGAGATGGTGGATTCCAGTGGGGACGAATTAATAATCTGTGAGGAGGGGGATGTACACAGTGAAAGGGGTGAGGAATCGGAGGATGATGATGAGGTGGACATCTTGCCTCTGTAGAGCCAGTTTGTGCTAGGAGAGATTGATTGCTTCTTTTTTTGGTGGGGGCCCAAACCAACCAGTCATTTCAGTCACAGTCGTGTGGCAGACCCTGTCGCTGAAATGATGGGTTCGTTAAAGTGTGCATGTCCTGTTTATACAACATAAGGGTGGGTGGGAGGGCCCAAGGACAATTCCATCTTGCACCTCTTTTTTTCTTTAATTTTTCTTTGCATCATGTGCTGTTTGGGGACAATTTTTTTGAAGTGCCATCCTGCCTGACACTGCAGTGCCACTCCTAGATGGGCCAGGTGTTTGTGTCGGCCACTTGTGTCGCTTAGCTTAGTCACACAGCGACCTTGGTGCGCCTCTTTTTTTCTTTGCATCATGTGCTGTTTGGGGACAATTTTTTTGAAGTGCCTTCCTGCCTGACACTGCAGTGCCACTCCTAGATGGGCCAGGTGTTTGTGTCGGCCACTTGTGTCGCTTAGCTTAGTCACACAGCGACCTTGTGCGCCTCTTTTTTTCTTTGCATTGTGTGCTGTTTGGGGACTATTTTTTTGAAGTGCCATCCTGCCTGACACTGCAGTGCCACTCCTAGATGGGCCAGGTGTTTGTGTCGGCCACTTGTGTCGCTTAGCTTAGCCATCCAGCGACCTCTGTGAAAATTTTTGGACTAAAAATAATATTGTGAGGTGTTCAGAATAGACTGGAAATGAGTGGAAATTATGGTTATTGAGGTTAATAAAACTATGGGATCAAAATGACCCCCAAATTCTATGATTTAAGCTGTTTTTTAGGGTTTTTTGTAAAAAACACCCGAATCCGACAAAAAAATTTCGGTGAGTTTTTGCCAAAACGCGTCCGAATCCAAAACACGGCCACGGAACCGAATCCAAAACCAAAACACAAAACCCGAAAAATGTCCGGTGCACATCACTAGAAAGGTGCGGCTGTATTAATGCAGTAAATCGACACGCAGTCAGTGATACTACATTGACTACGTGTCAATTCATTGCATTAATACAGCCTGAGTGCCGCACCTTTGCACGAATATACAGAGATTTTTGTGAAGGCACCAGGCGGAGAAATGATTTGCAAGCTGGGTGTGCCAGACTTGGACGCTGTATATATATATATATATATATATACAGCGTGTAACCGGCACTCACACTTCTGTTCATGCCGTGGTGCTCATTCCCTAGTGTGTGTAGTCAGTCCAGAGTACGGCTGTTGATTAGCCTTTTTCAAGCAGCATGACCATGGTCATGCTGCTTGAAAAAGGCTAATAAATAAAAAGCCGAAACGTTGCAAAGCTTATGCTGCCTAAGCTGTGACTTATTTTGGATGACTAAGACCGCTGAGTGCCGTACTCTGGACTGACTATATATATATATATATATGTGGTATTTGTATCGGCGTCACTCAGCAGTCTTGTTAAACAGTTTAAAAGATGCCTTTATTTACACCTACGTTTCGGGCATACACCCGTCGTCAGGGCAGGACTCACAAACACTGAACAATTGAAGTACAAATATATACACTGCGGACAACACAGAATTAAAACATAAGTGTGCTCACCTGCTCGGCGGCGCCGGGCAGGCCAGCCCCTGGAAACCCGGTTGCTACAACAAGTGCTAATGTTAAAAACACTGACCACAGTCCCAAGCATAATAGCACTCATCTGCTGCACTCAAATTAAACCCTTGCTATCGTCATACAGATCCATCTTTAACCTGTCTCCCATAAAACACTGCTTAATGCAAAAAAACACAAACTGGGATCAGTTATAATTAATCATATTACATAATGGGTCTGTAACAAAGAAATAATAAGATTTTACTTACCGATAAATCTATTTCTCGTAGTCCGTAGTGGATGCTGGGGACTCCGTCAGGACCATGGGGAATAGCGGCTCCGCAGGAGACAGGGCACAAAAGCAAGCTTTTAGGATCACATGGTGTGTACTGGCTCCTCCCCCCATGACCCTCCTCCAAGCCTCAGTTAGGTACTGTGCCCGGACGAGCGTACACAATAAGGAAGGATCTTGAATCCCGGGTAAGACTCATACCAGCCACACCAATCACACCGTACAACTTGTGATCTGAACCCAGTTAACAGTATGATAACAATGAAGTAGCCTCTAAAAAAGATGGCTCACAACAATAATAACCCGATTTTTGTAACAATAACTATGTACAAGTAATGCAGACAATCCGCACTTGGGATGGGCGCCCAGCATCCACGACGGACTACGAGAAATAGATTTATCGGTAAGTAAAATCTTATTTTCTCTAACGTCCTAGTGGATGCTGGGGACTCCGTCAGGACCATGGGGATTATACCAAAGCTCCCAAACGGGCGGGAGAGTGCGGATGACTCTGCAGCACCGAATGAGAGAACTCCAGGTCCTCCTCAGCCAGGGTATCAAATTTGTAGAATTTTACAAACGTGTTCCCCCCTGACCACGTAACTGCTCGGCAAAATTTTAAAGCCGAGACCCCCTCGGGCATCCACCCAAGATGAGCCCACCTTCCTTGTGGAATGGGCACTTACAGATTTTGGCTG
This sequence comes from Pseudophryne corroboree, assembly GCF_028390025.1. Taxonomy (NCBI): domain Eukaryota; kingdom Metazoa; phylum Chordata; class Amphibia; order Anura; family Myobatrachidae; genus Pseudophryne; species Pseudophryne corroboree. The sequence continues at coordinate 1,200,346,485 of NC_086444.1, read as the reverse complement.
TGGCAGGCCTGCCACAGAATGTGCAAGCTGAATTGTACTACAAATCCAACAAGCAATAGTCTGCTTAGAAGCAGGAGCACCCAGCTTTTTGGGTGCATACAATATAAACAGCAAGTCAGAATTTCTGACTCCAGCCGTCCTGGAAATATATATATATATATCTATATATTTTTAGGGCCCCGACAACGTCTAGCAACTTGGAGTCCTCCAAGTCCCTAGTAGCCGCAGGCACCACAATATGTTGTTTCAGGTGAAACGCTGACACCACCTTAGGAAGAAACTGGGGACGAGTCCGCAGTTCTGCCTTGTCCGACTGGAAAAACAAATATGGGCTTTTTTAAGACAAAACCCCCAATTCTGACAATCGTCTGGCCGAGGCCAGGGCCACAACATGGTCACTTTCCATGTGAGATATTTCAAATCCACAGATTTGAGCGGTTCAAACCAATATGATTTTAGGAATCCCAACACTACGTTGAAATCCCACGGTGCCACTGGAGGCACACAAGGGGCTGTATATGCAATACTCCCTTGACAAACGTCTGGACTTCAGGAATTGAAGCCAATTTTTTCTGGAAGAAAATCTACAGGGCCGAAACTTGAACCTTAATGGACCCCAATTTGAGGCTCATAGACACTCCTGTTTTCAGGAAGTGCAGAAATCGACCTAGTCGAAATTTTTTCGTGGGGCCTTCCTGGCCTCACCCACGCAATATATTTTCACCACATGTGGTGATAACGTTGTACGGTCACCTCCTTCCTGGCTTTGACCAGGGTAGGTATGACTTCTTCCGGAATGCCTTTTCCCTTAGGATCCGGCGTTCAACCGCCATGCCGTCAAACGCAGTCGCGGTAAGTCTTGGAACAGACAAGGTCCCTGCTGGAGCAGGTCCTTTCTTAGAGGCAGATGCCACGGTTCCTCTTGGAACAGACATGGTTCTTGCTGAAAGCAAATCCCATCTTAGCTCCCGAGGCCATTAGTCCTCTGTGAGCATCTCTTGAAGTTCCGGGTACCAAGTCCCTCTTGGCCAATCCGGAGCCACGAGTATAGTTCTTACTCCTCTACGTCTTATAATTCTCAATACCTTGGTTATGAGAAACAGAGGAGGGAACACATACACCGACTGTTACACCCACGGTGTTACCAGGACGTCCACAGCTATCGCCTGAAGGTCTCGTGACCTGGCGCAATACCTGTCACGTTTTTTGTTCGGGCGGGACGCCATCATGTCCACCTTTGGTCTTTCCCAACGGTTCACAATCATGCGGAAAACTTCCCGATGAAGTTCCCACTCTCCCGGGTGGAGGTCGTGCCTGCTGAGGAAGTCTGCTTCCCAGTCATCCACTCCCGGAATGAACACTGCTGACAGTGCTAACACATGATTTTCCGCCTAGCGAAAAATCCTTGCAGTTTTGACCACTGCCCTCCTGCTTCTTGTGCCGCCCTTTCTGTTTACGTGGGCGACTGCCGTGATGTTATCCCACTGGATCAATACCGGCTGACCTTGAAGCAGAGGCCTTGCTAAACTTAGAGCATTATAAATTTGCTCTTAGCTCCAGTATATTTATGTGGAGAGAATTCTCCAGACTTGATCACACTCCCTGGAAATTTTTTCCCTGTGTGACTGCTCCCCAGCCTCTCAGGCTGGCCTCCGTGGTTACCAGCATCCAATCCTGAATGCCGAATCTGCGGCCCTCTAGAAGATGAGCACTCTGTAATCACCACAGGAGAGACACCCTTGTCCTTGGATATAGGGTTATCCGCTGATGCATCTGAAGATGCGATCCGGACCATTTGTCCAGCAGATCCCACTGAAGAGTTCTTGTGTGAAATCTGCCGAATGGAAGCGCTTCGTAATAAGCCACCATTTTTACCAGGACTCTTGTGCAATGATGCACTGACACTTTTCCTGGTTTTAGGAGGATCCCGATTAGCTCGGATAACTCCCTGGCTTTCTCCTCTGGGAGAAACACCTTTTCCTGGACTGTGTCCAGAATCATCCCTAGGACCAGCAGACGTGTCGTCGGAACAACTGCGGTTATGGAATATTTAGAATCCACCCGTGCTGTCGTAGAACTACTTGAGATAGTGCTACTCCGACCTCCAACTGTTCTCTGGACCTTGTTCTTATCAGGAGGTCGTCCATTCTCTTTGACGACGAATCCTCATTTCGGTCATTACCTTGGTAAGGACCCGGGGTGCCTTGGACAATCCAACGGCATCGTCTGAAACTGATAGTGACAGTTCTGTACCACGAACCTGAGGTACCCTTGGTGAGAAAAGCAAATTTTTGGGACATGGAGGTAAGCATCCCTGATGTCCCGGGACACTATATAGTCCCCTTGTTTGCTATCACTGCTCTGAGTGACTCCATCTGAATTTGAACCTTTGTAGGTGTTCAAAAAAATTTTTTGATTTAGAATCGGTCTCACCTAGCCTTCTGGCTTCAGTACCACCATATAGTGTGGAACAATACCCCTTTCCTTGTTGTAGGAGGGGTATTTTTATTATCACCTGCTGGGAATACAGCTTGTGAATTATTTTCAATACTGCCTCCCTGTCGGAGGGAGACATTGGTACAGCAGACTACAGGAACCTGCGAGGGGGGAAACGCCTCGACATTCCAATCTGTACCCCTTGGATACTACTTGTAGGATCCAGGGGTCCTGTACGGTCCCAGCGTCATGCTGAGAACTTAGTAGAAGCGGCGAAGGGCTTCTATTCCTGGGAATGGGCTGCCTGCTGCAGTCTTCTTCCCTTTTCTCTATCCCTGGGCAGATATGACTCTTATAGGGACGAAAAGACTGAGGCTGAAAAGACGGTGTCTTTTTCTGCAGAGATGTGACTTAGGGTAAATAACGGTGGATTTTCCAGCAGTTGCCGTGGCCACCAGGTCCCATGGACCGACCCCAAATAACTCCTCCCCTTTATACGACAATACATCTTTGTGCCGTTTGGAATCTGCATCACCTGACCACTGTCGTGTCCATAACCATCTTCTTGCAGATATGGACATCGCATTTACTCTTGATGCCAGAGTGCAATATCCCTCTGCGCATCTCGCATATATAGAAATGCATCCTTTAAATAGTCAATAAAATACTGTCCCTGTCAAGGGTATCAATATTTTTAGTCAGGGAATCCGACCAAGCCACCTCAGGTCTGCACATCCAGGCTGAGGCGATCGCTGGTCACAGTATAACACCAGCATGTGTGTGTATACATTTTAGGATATTTTTCAGCCTCCTATTAGCTGGCTCCTTAAGTACGGTCCTATCTGTAGATGGTACCGCCACTTGTTCTGATAAGCGTGTGAGCGCCTTATCCACCCTGAGGGGTGTTTCCCAATGCGCCTTAACTTCTGGCGGGAAAAGGTATACCGCCAATAATTTTCTATCGGGGGAAACCCACGCATCATCACACACTTCATATAATTTATCTGATTCAGGAAAAACTACAGGTAGTTTTTTCACCTCACACATAATACCCTTTTTTGTGGTACTTGGAGTATCAGAAATATGTAACACCTCCTTCATTGCCCTTAACGTGTGGCCCTAAAGGAAAATACGTTTATTTCTTCAACGTCGACACTGAAATCAGTGTCCTTGTCTGGGTCTGTGTCGACCGACTGAGGTAAATGGGCATTTTACAGCCCCTGACGGTGTTTGAGACGCCTGGACAGATACTAATTTGTTCGCCGGCCCTCTCATGTCGTCAACCGGCTTACAGCGTGTTGACATTATCACGTAATTCCATAAATAAGCCATCCATTCCGGTGTCGACTCCCTAGAGAGTGACATCACCATTACAGGCAATTTGCTCCGCCTCCTCACCAACATTTACCTCATACATGTCGACACACACGTACCGACATACAGCACACACATAGGGAATGCTCTGATAGAGGACAGGACCCACTAGCCCTTTGGGGAGACAGAGGGAGAGTTTGCCAGCACACACCAAAACGCTATAATTATCCAGGGACAACCTTTATATAAGTGTTCCTCCCTTATAGCATTTTAATATATGTACATATCGCCAAATCAGTGCCCCCCCTCTCTGTTTTAACCCTGTTTCTGTAGTGCAGTGCAGGGGAGAGCCTGGGAGCCTTCCCACCAGCATTTCTGTGAGGGAAAATGGCGCTGTGTGCTGAGGAGAATAGGCCCCGCCCCCTTTTCGGCGGGCTTCTTCTCCGGAGTTTTTGATATCTGGCAGGGGTTAAATACATCCATATAGCCTCAAGGGCTATATGTGATGTATTTTTCGCCATACAGGTATTATACATTGCTGCCCAGGGCGCCCCCCCCCAGCGCCCTGCACCCTCCGTGACTGCTGTGAGAAGTGTGCTGACAACAATGGCGCACAGCTGCAGTGCTGTGCGCTACCTGATGAAGACTGAAAGTCTTCTGCCGCCTGGTTCCGGACCTCTTCATCTTCAGCATCTGCAAGGGGGGTCGGCGGCGCGGCTCCGGGACGAACCCCAGGGCGAGCCCTGTGTTCCGACTCCCTCTGGAGCTAATGGTGTCCAGTAGCCTAAGAATCCAATCCATCCTGCACGCAGGTGAGTTGAAAATCTCTCCCCTAAGTCCCTCGATGCAGTGAGCCTGTTGCCAGCAGGACTCGCTGAAAATAAAGAACCTAAAAACTTTTTCTAAGTAACTCTTTAAGAGAGCCACCTAGATTGCACCCTACTCGGACGGGCACAAAAACCTAACTGAGGCTTGGAGGAGGGTCATGGGGGGAGGAGCCAGTACACACCATGTGATCCTAAAAGCTTGCTTTTGTGCCCTGTCTCCTGCGGAGCCGCTATTCACCATGGTCCTGACGGAGTCCCCAGCATCCACTAGGACGTTAGAGAAATATAGTAGTTAAGTGTGAGCTATGAACCAGACTACAGGTAACATTGTAACCCAATTGTTTCATTAAGTCCCCTAGGTGCTATGGTGTCCAGGGTAAAAATCCACTGGCTCTCTCGTTTCAACAGCATTTTAGCCCTATCACCCCCTCGCCTGGGGGCCGGCACATGATCTATTATAATGGATCTCAATGAGGCTACGCTATGTTTAAGTTTAAAAAAATGTCGTGCGACCGGTTGGTCGCTACGATTTGATTCTAAAGCTTGCCTAATGGACATCCTATGCATAGCCATTCGTTCACGAAATTGGCGCTGAGTTTTCCCTACATAGGATAATCCACAAGGACATGTCAACATATAAACTACATGTGTAGTAGTGCATGTGACGGGAAACTTGATTTTACATTTTTTCCCGGTATGCGGATGATTAAATGTGCTATTTGCTGTCAATGAGCTACATGTAGTGCAGCCCAAACACTTGAAGCATCCAGGCTTTCGACTCAAGAAGTGAATCGGGAGCTCTTTGTCTAAGCCAGTAATGTCTAACTTGACTATTTTATCTTTCAAATTTTTATTACGCGTATAGCTCGGCATTAAGCGTGTATCTTTAAACCTGGGGAGATCCTTATCTGAATTGACCATCGGCCACCACTGCTTGGCCTTCTTTGTGAGGTCACTACTGTAGGTAGTGTATCTATTTACCCATGGTATGGTAGTGTTGGGCAATTCCTTTTTAACTTTTGGTGTTAGTAAGGTTTCCCGTGATAGTCCCATCACTTTTTGTTTATGCTTGGCCAATTGCCTTCTATCATAACCCCGTTCACTAAATCTTTGTATCATCTGATCCAGTGCTGGTTCTACTTGTGACGGATCTGAGGTTATACGTTTTACCCTTAATAGTTGAGAATAGGGTAAACTTCTACGTAGGGGTAATGGGTGGAAGCTTTCATTCCGTAATAGGTTATTTCTGTCAGTACTTTTTCTGTATATGCTGGTCTGTAATTGCTGATTACACAGCTGAACATTAACGTCTAAAAATTGTACACATTCCTTACTGATATTAAACGTTAATTTAGCCGGACTAGAGGAGGCATTGTGAGATTCTAATAGACAAATCAATTCTGACTCTGTCCCTACCCAAATGATCAAAAGGTCGTCTATAAACCTACGATAAAGCAGAACCTTTGGATTAATTACCCCTCCTATGTTAAAGAGTTGTTTTTCTATTGCATACATAAATGCGTTGGCATACGATGGGGCCACTGAGGACCCCATCGCACACCCCGAGCATTGCAGGTAATACTGCCCATTGTGCAGAAAATAATTCCTAGTGAGGATCAATATCAACAGTTGTAATACGAAGTTTACATCAGGCCCCTGATATGTAGGATTATCAATAATCAATTCCCTGACTGCCTGTACACCCGCCCCATGGGGTATACAGGTGTACAGGCTGGTCACATCCACACTACACAGTATCGTATGGTCAGGAACATTCTGCAAATCACATAAAGATTTTAACAGCATATTTGTATCTTTTAAATATGATGGAATCCCTTGTATGCAAGGGTTAAGCAAAGAATCAATATAAATAGATACTGGCTGATATAACGACCCGCATGTTGAAACAATAGGTCGACCCGGGGGAGGATTTAAACCCTTATGTATTTTGCCTGACTCAAAATACCGTCCAATTCAGTCTTAAATCTGTTAGTCGGGTCACCAGCGAGATGTTGGTATGTGGTCTCATCCTGTAATTGCCTATCACATTCCTTTTTGTAATCCACAAGATCTTGAACCACAACTGCGCCACCTTTGTCCGCCGGCCGTATTATGATGTCATTACGTTTACTTAAAGCTTCCACAGACATACGTTCCTCTCTTGACATATTATTGTGATAGTCAGTCCGTTTAGCCATTTTGGATCCTTCGGATTCCAGTAACCTAGTAAAGGTTTTAATGGACGGGTTGTGATTAGGGGGATCAAACTTTGATTTTGGAAGAATCTTAGATAATTGGTGCGGGATGTCATCACTCTTATTATGCCTGTTTATTTCAGTTGATACTCGTGAGTAATAGTCCTTAACACGCAGAGATCTATTAAAGCGAAATGTATCCAATTTCCATTGGAAGGGATCCATTTTAGATGATGGCACAAATGATAAACTTTTAGATAGGACTTGAGACTCTGTTGTTGTGAGGGGGATAGATGATAAATTGAACACCAGGTGTTCTACTTTCTTGGAGGTCTTGTTGTAGATCCTCTCATTCTGCCGTGTTTGTAACCCCAAAGGGTTGGAGGCTTCTGATATACCCGTCTCAGAACTGAGACGGGTATATCCATGGTTGTCCAGCAATAGTTCTAATAAGGACAGACCTAAATATCACAGAAAGAGGGGGCAATATAGGAAATTTGATAACACGGGAGAATCAAGTACATCACAGAGCGACACAGATAATCAAGCTACATCAGAAGCCTCCAACCCTTTGGGGTTACAAACACGATCCACACTATATGCTCCTCCAACCAGAGGAAGAGGCCGACGAGGCGGTCGCGGCAGAATGAGAGGATCTACAACAAGACCTCCAAGAAAGTAGAACACCTGGTGTTCAATTTATCATCTATCCCCCTCACAACAACAGAGTCTCAAGTCCTATCTAAAGGTTTATCATTTGTGCCATCATCTAAAATGGATCCCTTCCAATGGAAATTGGATACATTTCGCTTTAATAGATCTCTGCGTGTTAAGGACTATTACTCACGAGTATCAACTGAAATAAACAGGCATAATAAGAGTGATGACATCCCGCACCAATTATCTAAGATTCTTCCAAAATCAAAGTTTGATCCCCCTAATCACAACCCGTCCATTAAAACCTTTACTAGGTTACTGGAATCCGAAGGATCCAAAATGGCTAAACGGACTGACTATCACAATAATATGTCAAGAGAGGAACGTATGGCTGTGGAAGCTTTAAGTAAACGTAATGACATCATAATACGGCCGGCGGACAAAGGTGGCGCAGTTGTGGTTCAAGATCTTGTGGATTACAAAAAGGAATGTGATAGGCAATTACAGGATGAGACCACATACCAACATCTCGCTGGTGACCCGACTAACAGATTTAAGACTGAATTGGACGGTATTTTGAGTCAGGCTAGAACCAATTCAGTAATTTCATCAGATTTGTGTGGGGCTTTGACAGTTGAATATCCTATAACCCCATTATTCTATGTTGTACCCAAAATACATAAGGGTTTAAATCCTCCCCAGGGTCGACCTATTGTTTCATCATGCGGGTCGTTATATCAGCCAGTATCTATTTATATTGATTCTTTGCTTAACCCTTGCATACAAGGGATTCCATCATATTTAAAAGATACAAATATGCTGTTAAAATCTTTATGTGATTTGCAGAATGTTCCTGACCATACGATACTGTGTAGTGTGGATGTGACCAGCTTGTACACCTGTATACCCCATGGGGCGGGTGTACAGGCAGTCAGGGAATTGATTATTGATAATCCTACATATCAGGGGCCTGATGTAAACTTCGTATTACAACTGTTGATATTGATCCTCACTAGGAATTATTTTCTGCACAATGGGCAGTATTACCTGCAATGCTCGGGGTGTGCGATGGGGTCCTCAGTGGCCCCATCGTATGCTAACGCCTTTATGTATGCAATAGAAAAACAACTCTTTAACATAGGAGGGGTAATTAATCCAAAGGTTCTGCTTTATCGTAGGTTTATAGACGACCTTTTGATCATTTGGGTAGGGACAGAGTCAGAATTGATTTGTCTATTAGAATCTCACAATGCCTCCTCTAGTCCGGCTAAATTAACGTTTAATATCAGTAAGGAATGCGTACAATTTCTAGACGTTAATATTCAGCTGTGTAATCAGCAATTACAGACCAGCATATACAGAAAAAGTACTGACAGAAATAACCTATTACGGAATGAAAGCTTCCACCCATTACCCCTACGTAGAAGTTTACCCTATTCTCAACTATTAAGGGTAAAACGTATAACCTCAGATCCGTCACAAGTAGAACTAGCACTGGATCAGATGATACAAAGATTTAGTGAACGGGGTTATGATAGGAGGCAATTGGCCAAACATAAACAAAAAGTGATGGGATTGTCACGGGAAACCTTACTAACACCAAAAGTTAAAAAGGAATTGCCCAACACTACCATACCATGGGTAAATAGATACACTACCTACAGTAGTGACCTCACAAAGAAGGCCAAGCAGTGGTGGCCAATGGTCAATTCAGATAAGGATCTCCCCAGGTTTAAAGATACACGCTTAATGCCGAGCTATACGCGTAATAAAAATTTGAAAGATAAAATAGTCAAGTTAGACATTACTGGCTTAGACAAAGAGCTCCCGATTCACTTCTTGAGTCGAAAGCCTGGATGCTTCAAGTGTTTGGGCTGCACTACATGTAGCTCATTGACAGCAAATAGCACATTTAATCATCCGCATACCGGGAAAAAATTTAAAATCAAGTTTCCCGTCACATGCACTACTACACATGTAGTTTATATGTTGACATGTCCTTGTGGATTATCCTATGTAGGGAAAACTCAGCGCCAATTTCGTGAACGAATGGCTATGCATAGGATGTCCATTAGGCAAGCTTTAGAATCAAATCGTAGCGACCAACCGGTCGCACGACATTTTTTGAAACTTAAACATAGCGTAGCCTCATTGAGATCCATTATAATAGATCATGTGCCGGCCCCCAGGCGAGGGGGTGATAGGGCTAAAATGCTGTTGAAACGAGAGAGCCAGTGGATTTTTACCCTGGACACCATAGCACCTAGGGGACTTAATGAAACAATTGGGTTACAATGTTACCTGTAGTCTGGTTCATAGCTCACACTTAACTACTATATATTTCTTTGTTACAGACCCATTATGTAATATGATTAATTATAACTGATCCCAGTTTGTGTTTTTTTGCATTAAGCAGTGTTTTATGGGAGACAGGTTAAAGATGGATCTGTATGACGATAGCAAGGGTTTAATTTGAGTGCAGCAGATGAGTGCTATTATGCTTGGGACTGTGGTCAGTGGCCCTCATTCCGAGTTGATCGCTCGCAAGGCGAATTTAGCAGAGTTGCTCAGGCTAAGCCTACGCCTACTGGGAGTGTATCTTAGCTTCTTAAAATTGCGACCGATGTATACGCAATATTGCGATTACAAACTACTTAGCAGTTTCAGAGTAGCTTCAGACTTACTCGGCATCTGCGATCAGTTCAGTGCTTGTCGTTCCTGGTTTGACGTCACAAACACACCCAGCGTTCGCCCAGACACTCCCCCGTTTCTCCGGCCACTCCTGCGTTTTTTCCGGAAACGGTAGCGTTTTTATCCACACGCCCCGAAAACGCCGTGTTTCCGCCCAGTAACACCCATTTCCTGTCAATCACACTACGATCGCCGGAGCGATGAAAAAGCCGTGAGTAAAAATACTATCTTCATTGTACAATTACTTGGCGCAGTCGCAGTGCGAATATTGCGCATGCGTACTAAGCAGAATTTCACTGCGATGCGATGAAAAATACCGAGCGAACGACTCGGAATGAGGGCCAGTGTTTTTAACATTAGCACTTGTTGTAGCAACCGGGTTTCCAGGGGCTGGCCTGCCCGGCGGAGCTAGGTGACGTCAGTGGTCAGCGACGTCCTGTACAGACGCGTGGACCGGGGGGAGCCGGGCGCCGCCGAGCAGGTGAGCACACTTATGTTTTAATTCTGTGTTGTCCGCAGTGTATATATTTGTACTTCAATTGTTCAGTGTTTGTGAGTCCTGCCCTGACGACGGGTGTATGCCCGAAACGTAGGTGTAAATAAAGGCATCTTTTAAACTGTTTAACAAGACTGCTGAGTGACGCCGATACCAATACCACATATGCAGAGCGTGCAAGCTCATGGTTGGCACCGCAGCAAGTTACACCAGACCCCATTGGGAGTGCCGGACGTTTGGGACTATATATATATATATATATATATATATATATATATATATTTATTTTAAATGCTGTGTGCATACGTCTGTTTGAGTGCCGCCTTCTTCTACTACCTATATATATATATATATATATATATATATATTGCATGTCCGGCACTCAGGGGGATACAGCTGATAGTTTATGTGCTCTGGTGCCCTCCTACCATACTCTGCGGTCCGTCTGTACACTGAGGGAAAGAGAGAGAGAGGGGCATGGGGGAGAGAGAGAGATGGGGGTATGGGGAGAGAGAGTTATGGGGGAGAGAGATGGCATGGGCAGAGATGGGGCCATAAGGAGCGGGAGAGACAGGCATGGGGAAAGAGACATCCATAGGGAGAGACTAGTGAAGCTGGGATGGCGGTTGGTTTCCATCTGAGACTACCTTACCTCATGGGGAGTGCAGGAGAGGTGCACTAGCCCCAGCTGACAGGTACATGAACACGGCAGAGCATGGAACAAACGTTTCATTCTGAACTTGTGGTGTCTCTGATCTCTTGTGGAGCCCGGTGACGTGACCTGGGAGGGCGTGGCTTGTTTTGCCGGAACGCAGGTCCTCCCTTCTGTACAAAAGCTGGCCATACATCAGGACGATATCTTTCCAACCAGCCAACTAGTTGGCTGGTTGGAAAGATAATGTGGCAGTGTTTGGGAGCAAACGATTATCAGCCGTTTGCTCCCACACGCTGAAAAACGGACAGAAACGGTCTGTCCAACTAGTTGGGAAAATCAAACCTGTTTGATTTTCCCAACCAATCGTTCAGGTGTAGGGGAAACTTTCCCCCCAACTGAACGATAAGTAGGCGGACACTGCCTGCTAGTGTCCGCCTACTGCGCGGCGGCATGACCCCCCCCCCCCCCAATCACCTGTGACAGCGGGCTGTGCAGTTCGGGGCCTGAAAAGGGGGCGGAGCTACGGCGGCACGAGGGGGCGGAGCTACACGGAATAGAGGGGCGGAGCTAAACGGGACCAGACAGCTTTGCAGTGATGGCCAGCCAGACTTGGTAAGTGGAGGGTGAGAGAGAAGTGTGTGTGTGTGTATGGTGGGGGTGTGTGTGTGTGTGTGTGTTTGTATATATGTGTGAATTGTGTGTGTGTGAGGTATGTCTGTGTGTGCGCGCTTTATGGACGCCACTGCTGGGAGGGCCATTACATGCAAGGACGCTACTACTATAGGGGGGCATTATGTATAAGGACGCTACTATTGCTGGGGGGGCCATAACGTATAACGATACTACTGCTTGGGGGGCATTATGTATAAGGACGCTACTATTACTGGGGGGGGCATTACCTATAACATTGCTACTACTACTGGGGGGCATTATGTATAAGAACGCTACTACTACATGGGGGTATTACATATAACGATGCTACTACTGCTGGGGGGGCATTATGTATAAGAACGCTACTACTACAGGGGGGCATTACATATAACGATGCTACTACTACTGGGGGGGCATTATGTATAAGAACGCTACTACTACAGGGGGGCATTACATATAACGATGCTACTACTACTGGGGGGCATTATGTATAAGGAGGCTACTAATACTGGGGGGGCATTACATATAAGGACGCTACTATTGGGGGGCATTATGTATAAGGACGGTGCTACTACTACTGGGAGGGCATTACATGTAAGGATGCTACTACTACTGGGGGGGCATTATGTATAAGGACGGTACTACTACTGGGGGCACATTACGTCATACTTGCCTGCCTGACCCTCTCCATGAGGGAGAAAATGCTCTGTTCCTGGACTTTCCTGGTAATGTATGATTGCCATCACCTGTGGTGAAACACCTTTCTTATCAATTACCTAGCTCACCTCAGGTGATGGCAATCATACATTACCAGGTAAGTCCAGGAACAGAGCATTTTCTCCCTCATGGAGAGGGTCAGGTAGGCAAGTATGCATTACGTATAAGGATGCTACTACTACCGGGGTGGCATTACGTATAAGGACGCTGGATCAGATGAGTATAATTATCTTTTATTTTCAGGTACCCGTGGATTCTACTTGGAGAAGAGGACCGACTGCTTCGTGTCAACATAGGTAAGTATGTGTGTCGACATGTGTGAAATAAAGTTTTACTGTCACGGTGTGTGTCTCCTGTTTTTATTTGGGTATTTTTTTTCCATTAGAACTACAGGTACCAGCGGGCCCGTTTTTCTCCCGCATGCTGGTACTTGTGGTTCTCCAAGTACCAGCTTGCGGGGAGGCTTGCTGGGACTTGTAGTACTACTGGGAAAAACAATATTCTTTCAATTTTCTCAAGGCTATCAGCCCCCCATCCGCAGCCTTTGGATGGGGGGGACAGCCTCGGGCTTCACCCCTGGCCCTTGGGTGGCTGGGGGGGGGGACCCCTTGATTGAAGGGGTCCCCACTCCCCCAGGGTACCCCGGCCAGGGGTGACTAGTTGGATATTTAATGCCATGGCCGCAGGGCACTGTATAAAAGTGACCCCCGGCTGTGGCATTATCTGTCCAGCTAGTGGAGCCCGGTGCTGGTGTAAAAAATATGGGGGACCCCTACTCTTTTTGTCCCCCGTATTTTTTGCACCAGCACCAGGCGCAGAGCCCGGTGCTGGTTTTAAAAATACGGGGGATCCCCTGTCCCTTTTTTCCCCGGATTTTTAGAACCAGGACCGGCTCGAAGAGCCAGAGGCTGGTTATGCTTTGGAGGGGGGACCCCACGCAATTTTTTTTCGGGTTTTTCCCATTCCATTTAAAAAAAAAATATATATATATATAATAATAATCTTTTTAAAAATATATAGTGCCGAATATCTACATCTTATATATATATATATATATATATATATATATATACTAGGTGCTTCATCGCGCCCTACGGGCGCTCTTCACACCGTCGCGAGGGGCTACGCCCCCTTAACCCTTGCATGCCTTTCTGGGGTTTAATATTTGTATTATATGGAGTATTGCCTGCATTCCTTTGTTAGTGGTTAAATATTGCACAATGAAAGGGCGTGCGATGGTGAAAGAGGCGCAGCCCCTTGCGATGGCGTGAACAGCACCTGCAGGGCACGATGTACAGAATGTAGCGGGTGCGGGGGGGACTGCGGATGGTGTCTGTAGATGCTGCGGGTGGAGGGGAGGCAGAAGTGGGGGTGGGGCCCGGATGGGGAAGGTTCGGGAGGTGCTGCGCGTGGGGGAGGGGCAGAGGAGTGGGGGATGCAGATGGGGGAGGGGTCCGGAGGCACTGCAGGTGGGGGAGGGGCAGGGGTGCCACGGGTGGGAGAGGGGCAGGTGTGGGGATGTTGTGGATGGATGAAGGGTTCCAGAGGTGCTGTGGGATGGGAAGGGACGGGAGTGCCGGTGGTGGGGTACGGGACCGCAGGCACCATGGGTAGGGTAGGGGTAGGTACGGGTGTTGCGGCGGATGGGAAAGGAGGTTCTGCAGGTGGTGGAGGGGCAGGTGCGGGGGTGCCATTGGTGGGGGAGGGGTGGGTGAGGGGGGGACCGCTGATGGAGGAGGGTGTCTGCAGATGCTGCGGGTGGGGGGAGACATATAAGGGGGGTGAATGGTGGAAGGGGCCTGGAGGTGCTGTGGGTGGTGAAGGGGTGGAGGAGTGGGAGCCACGGGTGGTGTAGGGGGTCTGGAGGCACAGCATGTGGGGGAGGGGTGGAGTGCCGCATGTGGTGGAGGGGAAGGTGCGGAGGTGTGGTGCATTGGGGAGAGGTCTGGAGGCGCTGCGGGTACTGTACATGCCATAAAAGGTAGTTGGAGGGTATGCAGTAACAGGGCCAGGACAGGGGTGACAGGGTCAGTACAGGGGTGACGGTGCCAGGACAGGGGTGACGGTGCCAGGACAGGGGTGACGGGGCCAGGACAGGGGTGACGGGGCCAGGACAGAAATGATAGGGATAGGATAGGGGTGACAGGGCCAGGGTAGGGGCGGCAGGACCAGGACAGGGGGGGTGACGGGGCCAGTATAGGGTTGACAGGGCAAGCACAGGGGTGACAGGGCCAGGATAGGGGTAACAGGGCCAGCATAAGGGTGACAGGGCCAGGATAAGGGTGAAAGGGCAAGGATAAGGGTGAAAGGGCCAGGATAAGGGTGGCAGGGCAAGGCCAGGGGTGACAGGGACATGACAGAACACAGGGCACGGGAGAGATTGGTATTAGGGACAAAACAGTGGTGACAGACAGATGTGTCTTACCGGAGTCACTGCTGCTGGCTGCTGCTGTTCCACTCCAACCTGTTGGGATCTGCTGCTGCTGGAGACTTGGCATGGCTGACTCTCTCAGGCTGGAGTTCTGCTTCTTCTGCCCGTCCGCATCCCTCCCCCCCTCCTCAGTCACACACCGCAGACCTCGCGCAGCTGCCGGGCACTGTGGTAAGGTGAGACTGGAAATGACTGGTTAGCCCCCAGGAGATGCTGCGGCTGGAGGGAGGAGGGGGTCATAGCATGCACGTGGCGCGGACCTCACGGCTTCCGGGCACTGTGGTAAGGGGAGACTGGGAGTGACTGGTTAGCTCCCAGGAGACGCTGCGGCTGGAGGGAGGAGTGGGTCAGAGCCTGCAAGCAGCTCGGACTTCTGCAGCGCTACCCGCCAGCTAAAGTGTGTGAATGAGCTGGGCGCACTCCACTGCGGGTGGCAGCGCTGCAGCTAGCGGTGGGGTTGCCGGGGCTGGAGATAACAGAGGCAGTATGGAACCTGCACAGCGGCAGGTGCCCCACTAAACTGCAGCTAAGAAGCGTGGAGTGTGTCAGAAAGTGACGCTCCTCCGCACCAGAGAGACCCTGCTGAGTATGCCGATGTGGGGGGTCAAGCACACAGTGAGCCGGTGCCCGTCTGTCTGTATGACATACCCCTCACACACCCCCATACCTTCCAAATGTCCCGATTTTCGCGGGACAGTCCCATTTTTTGGGGTCTGTCCCGCTGTCCCACCCGCAGGTCGCAGTGTCCGGCGGTGGGGGGGGGGGCAGTTGGAAAGCTCCTGTACTCGCTGTTCTGCTTAGCAGAGCAGCAGTGAATAGTGGAGACAGAGGGAGAGGGGGCATCAGGGGGTACGGATTAATGGGGGGCTTCCAGCAGCAGAGCCGGATTAAGGTGGGGGGGGGGGCAGGGGATACGTACCGTTGGCCCCACAGTTTTAGGGGGCCCCCCGGCTGGAGTAGCTCTGTCCCAGCTCAGGAGCCCCCCCCCCCCCCGTCCTGCCAGCAACAGCGGCAGCATTGTGCTACAGTCAGCACACGTTGCTGCATATTGGCAGGTCTGTGGTGTTACAGGGAGGCAGCAGTCTCCTTGCTTTCTTCTCCCTGTGCGGGTGTGTAGGGGGGAGCGACCACCTCCTCTGGATTTAGCCCTAGCTGAGGGGCCAAAATCCCATTATAAAAATAAAAATCGGAATTTGCATAAGGGGGCGTGGCCGCGCGGGCCGCAATTAGGCCACGCCCCCCAACCCACAGCAGGCACAGCAATGAGATAGGGCTCCCCTGTCTCAAGTGCCCTGTGCCCTCCGGACTCATAATCAGCCCCTGGGGGCATGCCAGCAGCTCACAGAGCGCTGGGCATGCTCCCTCACTGACAAAAACGGGGACGCTCCCGTGAAGCCACGCCCCCTTTTCGCCGAGTGTGTTTCCCTCCTTCTGCCTGGATAAAGCTCCTGCAGAAAGCTGGGAGGTCTGCACCCCTGCCTGTGACATGCCCAATGCCCATGCTATCTGCTTCTGCTCCTAGTCTCCTGTAGATTTGGCCAGATCTCTGTGACTCATTTGACTAACTCCGCCCAGTGTTGTGACTCCGCCCAGCGTTAGCAAATGAATCACAAGGTCACAGAATAGGGCTATTATATAGGAGATTTGCCTTGGCAGCCCAACCATGCTGGTATCCATAGTTCAGTATAAAAATAAGTAAATCTAATAAATGTATGGTGGTGAAAGAAAAGCCCAGTTTCACTGAAAAAAAGACACGTCTGCATGTTTTGAAATTAAAAAACAAAACAAAACTGAAGAACTGTAGGCAGGCACTGTCCGCCTACTTCGGTGACTTCACAAGTTGGACAGAACAGTTGGAAGGTTGGTTGGTCTGATGAAAAGTTGGTTAGATGTGTGGAGCACTGGTAAAAAGTTGGTGAGATGTGTGGGGCACTGTTTTAGTTGAACAGACAAGTTGGATGGTTGGAAGTTTGGAGTGTTGGAGAAAAGTTGGTCTGATGTATGGCTAGCATAGTCCCGGTGCCTGATGCTGTTGCTGGGAGGAGGGATGAGCCAGACGGATCCTCTCCGCACCACATGACAGCGGAGTACAGTGTGAGGCTAAGCGGCGATATTCTTCCCCGTTCCAGCTTTACAATGCTGCAGCCAGCAGCAACAGCTGGGTGTACAGCAGGTGGGATGCAGAGCAGGGAAAGCGCTTCTCCACTCTAGCGCCTCCCTGCTTTGCATCCCCTTGCTGACAGTGTTCCGCCGGCTCTGACCCGGACGCACGTAGCCCCCTCAGGTTATAGAATTTCGGGATACACGAAATGGAGGTCACACAGCAGCTATATGCACACACACATAGTCACATTGTACAATGCAGAAATTATGACATGCAATAACACTGCACTGGACTAGCAATACAGAGTAGTACTAAGTATAGCTATACACTCAATAGATATAACAATGCACAGTAAAGACTGGATGTATATCACAGGGTACTTGTACTACATAACCCTGACTAAATGCACTCTTTATTAACTAACACTGTCAGCAGACATGTAGAATACTTAAGTGTCCTGTAAAATGCACAGCGCTGACATGCAGGCGGCTTTACAGAGGAGGATTTGCCCAAACAGTCCCAGGATCAGCTCAACTTGTCCTAATGGCGCCCAAGCGCCGGATCGCGATTTCCTGCGGGTCCCACCTGGGGGACCCCCTTACCTCCTCCCTGTGTGCGGCCACGCGATCCTGGAGAGTTGGGGTGCTGTGTGTGACTGACGAAGAAGAACCGGAGCCTCCGCTGTAAGTACCCGGCAACCAGGGCGCGGGAGTATACAGCGCCACTGAGGGAGGTGATGGAGCTGCAGCAGGAGATGTCTGACTGAAATCTAACACTTACAGTGCCTCTGCTGCAGCCCTTGAAGTCTTCATTTTTCACTTTAAACAGCTCTTCTCAGGGCTGCTGGATCAGCTTCCCTGTTGTATGCCTGCACTGCATGGCACCAACTACAAAACTTAGCTCCTGTGCACGGAGGCAGGGTTATAGAGGAGGCGGCGCTATGCATTCTGGGAACAAAGCTTTTAGCCTGTTGGTGCCTCGGATCAAGATCCTACTCTACACCCCAATGTCATTCCCTGTGGAGCCCAGTGTACCCTGCAGCAGAAACTATGTTTATATGGCATCCTTAGGTTCAATTATGTGATGAGGGGCAAGATTTGCTTCTGTTGTGCACATATTTTGTGATTGTCTGCCACAAGCACTGGTTTTGGCTAATAGGGAGGGGTGTAATATGTATGAGCACAGGAGGAAGGGGTGTAATATGTATGAGTACAGGAGGGAGGGGTGAAATATGTATGAGCACAGGAGGGAGGGGTGTAATATGTATGAGTACAGGAGGAAGGGATGTAATATGGGAGGGGTGTAATATATATGGAAACAGGAGGGAGGGTTTAATATATATGAGTACAGGAGGGAGGGGTGTAATATGTATGAGTACAGGAGGGAGGGGTGTAATATGTATGAGCACAGGAGGAAGGGATGTAATATGGGAGGGAGGTGTGTAATATATATATGGAAAAAGGAGTGAGGGTGTAATATATAGGAGTACAGGAGGGAGGGGTGTAATATGTATGAGTACAAGAGGGAGGGATGTAATATGTATGAGTACAGGAGGGAAGTATGTAATATGGGAGGGAGGGGTGTAATATCATACCCTCCAACTGTACCTTTTTGGCAGGTACAGTAACTTTTTTTATGGTCTGTATCGATTTTGGCTCTCCAAACTTCCATTGAAAGTAAAGGAGAAGGCGCTTTCCTAATTTGTACCGATTTTTATGTGTAAAATGTTGGAGGGTATGTAATATATATGAATACAGGAGGAAGGGGTGTGATATATACGAGTGCAGGAGGGACAGATGTAATATGGGAGGGATGGGTGTAATATGTATGAGTACAGGCGGGGGGTATATAATATGTACGCGTACAGGAAGAAGGAAGGGATGTAATATGGGAGGAAGGGGTGTAATATGGGGTGTAATATGTATGAGTACAGGAGAGAGGGGTGTAATATATATGAGTACAGGAGGGACAGATATAATATGGAAGGGAGGGGTGTGATATGTATGAGCACAGAAGGGAGGGGGTGTAATATGTATGAGCACAGGAGGGAGGAGTGTAATATCAGAGGGAGGGGTGTAATATGTATGAGTACAGGAGGGAGGGGGTGTAATATGTATGAGCATAGGAGGGAGGGGTGTAATATGCAAGAGCACAGGAAGGAGGGGTGCAATATGTACGAGCACAGGAGGAAGAGGTGTAATATATATGAGTACAGGAGGGACAGATATAATATGGAAGGGAGGGGTGTGATATGTATGAGCACAGAAGGGAGGGGGTGTAATATGTATGAGCACAGGAGGGAGGAGTGTAATATCGGAGGGAGGGGTGTAATATGTATGAGTACAGGAGGGAGGGGTGTAATATGTAACATAGAAACATAGAAACATAGAATTTGTCGGCAGATAAGAACCACTTGGCCCATCTAGTCTGCCCCCTTTTTTTTTTTTTTTTTTTTACATTATTTTTATCTGTAACCTTATTTGATCCTTATTTCTTTGTAAGGATATCCTTATGTCTATCCCATGCATGTTTAAATTGCTCTACTGTCTTAGCCTCTACCACCTCTGATGGGAGGCTATTCCACTTGTCCACTACCCTTTCTGTGAAATAATTTTTCCGCAAATTTACCCTGAACCTCCCCCCCTCCAGTCTCAGTGCATGTCTTCGTGTCCCATTGCTTCTCTTCATTTGGAGAATGTTTCCCTCCTGGACTTTGTTAAAACCCTTGATATATTTGAAAGTTTCTATAATGTCCCCCCTTTCCCTTCTCTACTCCAAACTATACATATTGAGATTTCTTAGTCTTTCTGGGTATGTTTTGTGATGTAGGCCATTCACCATTTTAGTTGCCCTCCTTTGTACAGTTTCTAATGTATTAATATCCTTTTGAAGATATGGCCTCCAGAACTGAATACAGTATTCTAGATGAGGCCGTACCAATGACCTATACAGTGGCATTATTACTTCTGTCTTTCTGCTGCTGATTCCTCTCCCCAGTGCCGTTTCTAGCGGCGGGCGAGCCGTGCAACCGCACGGGGCGCCCGCCGCGGCACTTTAAGTGTTATTTCCCCCTCTCCTCCCTCTCCCCGAGCGCTCCTGCTCGAGGGGGCGGAGTTTCGCGAAATGACGCGTTTGCGTCGTGACGTCATGACGCAAACGCGTCATTCCACGAAGCCCCGCCCCCTCGAGCAGGAGCGCTCGGGGAGAGGGAGGAGAGAAGCTGGAAGGAGGCGGCGGCGGGGGCGGCTGGCGCGAGGGACGTCCGGCGGCGGGATCCGAAGAGCGGAACATGTAAGTATATCTCTCTCTCCCCCTTCCTTCCCCCCCACCACTTGACACCTGCATGCCACACTGGGGATACCTGCCTGCCACACTGGGGATACCTGCCTGCTGCACTGTGTAAAATGGGGACACCTGCCTGCCACGCTGTGTAAAATGGGGGCCTGCCTGCCACGCTGTGTAAAATGGGGGCCTGCCTGCCACGCTGTGTAAAATGGGGGCCTGCCTGCCGCGCTGTGTAAAATGGGGACACCTGCCTGCCGCACTGTGTAAAATGGGGACACCTGCCTGCCGCGCTGTGTAAAATGGGGACACCTGCCTGCCGCGCTGTGTAAAATGGGGACACCTGCCTGCCACGCTGTGTAAAATGGGGGCCTGCCTGCCACGCTGTGTAAAATGGGGGCCTGCCTGCCGCACTGTGTAAAATGGGGACACCTGCCTCACTGTGTAAAATGGGGACACCTGCCTGCCGCACTGTGTAAAATGGGGGCACCTGCCTGCCGCACTGTGTAAAATGGGGACACCTGTCTGCCGCACTGTGTAAAATGGGGACACCTGTCTGCCGCACTGTGTAAAATGGGGACACCTGCCTGCCGCACTGTGTAAAATGGGCGCCTGCCTGCCGCACTGTGTAAAATGGGCGCCTGCCTGCCGCACTATGTAAAATGGGGACACCTGCCTCACTGTGTAAAATGGGGACACCTGCCTCACTGTGTAAAATGGGGACACCTGCCTCACTGTGTAAAATGGGGACACCTGCCTCACTGTGTAAAATGGGGACACCTGCCTGCCGCACTGTGTAAAATGGGAACACCTGCCTGCCGCACTGTGTAAAATGGGGACACCTGCCTGCCGCACTGTGTAAAATGGGGATACCTGCCTGCGTACTGTGTAAAATGGGGATATCTGCCTTCCGCACTGTGTAAAATGGGGAAACCTGCCTGCCACACTTTGTAAAATGGGGATACCTGCCTGCCGCGCTGTGTAAAATGGGGATATCTGCCTGCCGCACTGTGTAAAATGGGGATACCTGCCTGCGTACTGTGTAAAATGGGGATATCTGCCTGCTGCGCTCTGTAAAATGGGGACACCTGCCTGCCGCACTGTGTAAAATGGGGACACTTGGCTGCTGTAATGTGTAAAATGGGGACTTTTTTTATTTTTTCCCCCCTGTGTGTGGGCGTGATGATATCAGATGAGGCCACGCCTTGTTGGGAGCACGCGCGCCTCCGGCGCGCGCATACTTTTTCTTTTTATAGCTATAAGGGGGGGGGCGCAATTTTTTTTATAGCAATGGGGGGGGGCGCATTTTTAAATCTCGCACTGGGAGCCAAATTGTCTAGAAACGGCCCTGCCTCTCCCAATGCAGCCAAGCATCTGACTAGTCTTCCTCATTGCCTTGTTACATTGCTTACCTGCCTTTAAGTCATCTGAAATAGTGACTCCTAGATCCCTTTCCTCCTCAGTAGTTTCCAGTATAGTGCCATTAATACTATATTTAGCTTTTGGATTTTTGAGACCCAAGTGCATGATTTTGCATTTTTTGGCATTAAACTGTAATTGCCACACTCTTGACCATTCCTCTAGTCTACCTAGATCCTCAATCATTTGTTTTACCCCACCTGGTGTGTCTACCCTGTTGCATACCTTTGTGTCATCTGCAAAAAGGCATACTTTCCCTTTAATGCCATTTGCAATGTCACCAATAAAGATATTAAAAAGCACTGGTCCAAGTACAGTTCCCTGGGGTACTCCACTGGTAACATTTCCCTCCTGTGAATGCACTCCATTTACCACAACTCTCTGGACAGGAAGGAGGGGTGTAATATGTATGAGCACAGGAGGGAGGGGTGTATTATGCATGAATACAGGAGGGGGAAGTGTAATATGGGATGGAGGGGTGTAATATGTACGAGTACAGGAGGGGGTGGTGTAATATGGGAGGGAGGGGTGTAATATGTACGAGTACAAGAGGGAGGGGGTGTAATATGTACCAGCACAGGAGGGATGGGTGTAATATGTAAGAGCACAGGAGGGAGGGTGTAATATGTATGAGTACAGGAGGGGGAGGTGTAATATGGGAGGGAGAGGTGTAATATGTATGAGTACAGGAGGGTGGGGTGTAATATGTACAAGCACAGAAGGAAGGGGTGTAATATGGGAGGGGTGTAATATATATGAGTACAGGAGGAAGGGATGTAATATGAGAGGAAGGGGTGTAATATGTATGAGCACAGGAGGGAGGAGTGCAATATGTACGAGCACAGGAGGAAGAGGTGTAATATGGAAGGGAGGGGTGTGATATGTAAGAGCACAGGAGGGAGGGGGTGTAATATGTATGAGCACAGGAGGGAGGAGTGTAATATCGGAGGGAGGGGTGTAATATGTATGAGCACAGGAGGGAGGGGTGTAATATGCAAGAGCACAGGAAGGAGGGGTGCAATATGTACGAGCACAGGAGGAAGAGGTGTAATATGGAAGGGAGGGGTGTAATATGTATGAGTACAGGAGGTGGGAGGTGTAATATGGGAGGGAGGGGTGTAATATGTACGAGCACAGGAGGGGGTGCAATATGTACTAGCGAAGGAGGGAGGGGTGTAATATGTACGTGCACAGGAAGGAGGGGTGTAATATGGGAGGGAGGGGTGTAATATGTACGAGCACAGGAGGTGGGAGGTGTAATATGGGAGGGAGGGGTGTAATATGTATGAGTACAGGAGGTGGGAGGTGTAATATGGGAGGGAGGGGTGTAATATGTAAGAGTACAGGAGGGAGGGGTGTAATATGTAAGAGCACAGGAGGGAGGGGTGTAATATGTATGAGTACAGGAGGTGGGAGGTTTAATATGGGAGGGAGGGGTGTAATATGTAAGAGCACAGGAGGTGGGAGGTGTAATATGGGAGGGAGGGGTGTAATATGTATGAGTACAGGAGGTGGGAGGTGTAATATGGGAGGGAGGGGTGTAATATGTATGAGTACAGGAGGTGGGAGGTGTAATATGGGAGGGAGGGGTGTAATATGTACGAGCACAGGAAGGAGGGGTGTAATATGGGAGGGAGGGGTGTAATATGTACGAGCACAGAAGGTGGGAGGTGTAATATGGGAGGGAGGGGTGTAATATGTATAAGTACAGGAGGTGGGAGGTGTAATATGGGAGGGAGGGGTGTAATATGTACGAACACAGGAGGTGGGAGGTGTAATATGGGAGGAAGGGGTGTAATATGTACGAGCACAGGAGGGAGGTGTAATATGTAAGAGCACAGGAGGGAGGGGTGTAATATGTATGAGCACAGGAGGTGGGAGGTGTAATATGGGATGGAGGGGTGTAATATGTATGAGTACAGGAGGTGGGAGGTGTAATATGGGAGGGAGGGGTGTAATATGTAAGAGCACAGGTGGGAGGTGTAATATGTAAGAGCACAAGAGGGAGGGGTGTAATATGTATGAGCACAGGAGGTGGGAGGTGTAATATGGGATGGAGGGGTGTAATATGTATGAGTACAGGAGGTGGGAGGTGTAATATGGGAGGGAGGGGTGTAATATGTATGAGTACAGGAGGTGGGAGGTGTAATATGGGAGGGAGGGGTGTAATATGTATGAGTACAGGAGGTGGGAGGTGTAATATGGGAGGGAGGGGTGTAATATGTAAGAGCACAGGAGGGAGGGGTGTAATATGTAAGAGCACAGGAGGTAGGGGTGTAATATGTATGAGTACAGGAGGTGGGAGGTGTAATATGGGAGGGAGGGGTGTAATATGTACGAGCACAGGAGGTGGGAGGTGTAATATGGGAGGGAGGGGTGTAATATGTATGAGTACAGGAGGTGGGAGGTGTAATATGGGAGGGAGGGGTGTAATATGTAAGAGCACAGGAGGGAGGGGTGTAATATGTATGAGTACAGGAGGTGGGAGGTGTAATATGGGAGGGAGGGGTGTAATATGTACGAGCACAGGAGGTGGGAGGTGTAATATGGGAGGGAGGGGTGTAATATGTACGAGCACAGGAGGTGGGAGGTGTAATATGGGAGGGAGGGGTGTAATATGTAAGAGCACAGGAGGGAGGGGTGTAATATGTAAGAGCACAGGAGGGAGGGGTGTAATATGTATGAGTACAGGAGGTGGGAGGTGTAATATGGGAGGACGAGGGAGGGGTGTAATATGTACGAGCACAGGAGGTGGGAGGTGTAATATGGGAGGGAGGGGTGTAATATGTATGAGTACAGGAGGTGGGAGGTGTAATATGGGAGGGAGGGGTGTAATATGTAAGAGCACAGGAGGGAGGGGTGTAATATGTAAGAGCACAGGAGGTGGGAGGTGTAATATGGGATGGAGGGGTTTAATATGTATGAGTACAGGAGGTGGGAGGTGTAATATGGGAGGGAGGGGTGTAATATGTATGAGTACAGGAGGTGGGAGGTGTAATATGGGAGGGAGGGGTGTAATATGTATGAGTACAGGAGGTGGGAGGTGTAATATGGGAGGGAGGGGTGTAAAATGTAAGAGCACAGGAGGGAGGGGTGTAATTTGTATGAGTACAGGAGGTGGGAGGTGTAATATGGGAGGGAGGGGTGTAATATGTACGAGCACAGGAAGGAGGGGTGTAATATGGGAGGGAGGGGTGTAATATGTACGAGCACAGAAGGTGGGAGGTGTAATATGGGAGGGAGGGGTGTAATATGTATAAGTACAGGAGGTGGGAGGTGTAATATGGGAGGGAGGGGTGTAATATGTACGAACACAGGAGGTGGGAGGTGTAATATGGGAGGAAGGGGTGTAATATGTACGAGCACAGGAGGGAGGTGTAATATGTAAGAGCACAGGAGGGAGGGGTGTAATATGTATGAGCACAGGAGGTGGGAGGTGTAATATGGGATGGAGGGGTGTAATATGTATGAGTACAGGAGGTGGGAGGTGTAATATGGGAGGGAGGGGTGTAATATGTAAGAGCACAGGTGGGAGGTGTAATATGTAAGAGCACAAGAGGGAGGGGTGTAATATGTATGAGCACAGGAGGTGGGAGGTGTAATATGGGATGGAGGGGTGTAATATGTATGAGTACAGGAGGTGGGAGGTGTAATATGGGAGGGAGGGGTGTAATATGTATGAGTACAGGAGGTGGGAGGTGTAATATGGGAGGGAGGGGTGTAATATGTATGAGTACAGGAGGTGGGAGGTGTAATATGGGAGGGAGGGGTGTAATATGTAAGAGCACAGGAGGGAGGGGTGTAATATGTAAGAGCACAGGAGGTAGGGGTGTAATATGTATGAGTACAGGAGGTGGGAGGTGTAATATGGGAGGGAGGGGTGTAATATGTACGAGCACAGGAGGTGGGAGGTGTAATATGGGAGGGAGGGGTGTAATATGTATGAGTACAGGAGGTGGGAGGTGTAATATGGGAGGGAGGGGTGTAATATGTAAGAGCACAGGAGGGAGGGGTGTAATATGTAAGAGCACAGGAGGGAGGGGTGTAATATGTATGAGTACAGGAGGTGGGAGGTGTAATATGGGAGGGAGGGGTGTAATATGTACGAGCACAGGAGGTGGGAGGTGTAATATGGGAGGGAGGGGTGTAATATGTACGAGCACAGGAGGTGGGAGGTGTAATATGGGAGGGAGGGGTGTAATATGTAAGAGCACAGGAGGGAGGGGTGTAATATGTAAGAGCACAGGAGGGAGGGGTGTAATATGTATGAGTACAGGAGGTGGGAGGTGTAATATGGGAGGACGAGGGAGGGGTGTAACATGTACGAGCACAGGAGGTGGGAGGTGTAATATGGGAGGGAGGGGTGTAATATGTATGAGTACAGGAGGTGGGAGGTGTAATATGGGAGGGAGGGGTGTAATATGTAAGAGCACAGGAGGGAGGGGTGTAATATGTAAGAGCACAGGAGGTGGGAGGTGTAATATGGGATGGAGGGGTTTAATATGTATGAGTACAGGAGGTGGGAGGTGTAATATGGGAGGGAGGGGTGTAATATGTATGAGTACAGGAGGTGGGAGGTGTAATATGGGAGGGAGGGGTGTAATATGTATGAGTACAGGAGGTGGGAGGTGTAATATGGGAGGGAGGGGTGTAAAATGTAAGAGCACAGGAGGGAGGGGTGTAATTTGTATGAGTACAGGAGGTGGGAGGTGTAATATGGGAGGGAGGGGTGTAATATGTACGAGCACAGGAGGTGGGAGGTGTAATATGGGAGGGAGGGGTGTAATATGTACGAGCACAGGAGGTGGGAGGTGTAATATGGGAGGGAGGGGTGTAATATGTAAGAGCACAGGAGGGAGGGGTGTAATATGTAAGAGCACAGGAGGGAGGGGTGTAATATGTATGAGTACAGGAGATGGGAGGTGTAATATGGGAGGGAGGGGTGTAATATGTACGAGCACAGGAGGTGGGAGGTGTAAGTACGAGCACAGGAGGTGGGAGGTGTAATATGGGAGGGAGGGGTGTAATATGTATGAGTACAGGAGGTGGGAGGTGTAATATGGGAGGGAGGGGTGTAATATGTACGAGCACAGGAGGTGGGAGTTGTAATATGGGAGGGAGGGGTGTAATATGTACGAGCACAGGAGGCCGTTTCGTGTCTTGCAGGAGGTGGGAGGGCCCTGCGCGCTGATAAACAGACTGGCCCGGCTCCTGCAGCCACAGTGCCCGGACGGCTGATCACCGAGCAGGAGACAGAGCTGTGCCCAGTGTGAGAGCCGGGAGCGGAGTCAGTGATCACATCGGGCGCACGGAGGAAGGTAGACGGATACGATGTATGTATGCGGTGTCCGGTAACCCTGTGTGTGCCGGGGGTAGGGGGCACTGGGCACCGGGCACCTGCACCCCTCCTCCCGTGTGTGTGCCAGCCTGGCACTATGTGCTGTATAACAGTACATCGGATTCCCGTGCATTTACTGGCAAGTGCCCCCTCCTGTCCCCCCCCCCCCCCCCACCCAGTGGCCTCCTCTACCCTGCAGTGCTGTGTGCCTGATCGTGTGGCGGGGGTGGGGGCTCAGCTCCTGGGATGGGGGCCCTCTGTAGCGGGCAGGGGGCTCTGCTGCTTCTGTGTGCGGCGCTGGGGGGCTCCGAAAGGGGATCAGTGCCTAGGTATGTCTGCTCCGGCTTATGGGGGGGCTCTGCCGCTTCTGTGTGCGGCACTGGGGGGGCTCTGCAGCAATGTGCGGTAGGGGGAG
This sequence comes from Pseudophryne corroboree, assembly GCF_028390025.1. Taxonomy (NCBI): domain Eukaryota; kingdom Metazoa; phylum Chordata; class Amphibia; order Anura; family Myobatrachidae; genus Pseudophryne; species Pseudophryne corroboree. The sequence continues at coordinate 1,200,318,857 of NC_086444.1, read as the reverse complement.
TGGGCTGCTCCTGGGGATGGGGGGCTCTGCTGCTTCTGTGTGCGGCACTGGGGGGGGGGGGGGGGGATTTGAGGGGCTTTGCTCCTGGGCGAGGGGGGCTCTGTAGCGGGTAAAGGGCTCTGCCGATTCTGTGTGCTGCACTGGGGGCTCTGCAGGGGCTCATCGCCTAGGTATGTGGGGCAGGGGGTCTGCTGAGAGTAGCTGGTGCTCCTTGTAGTCAGTAACCCCAGCATTGCAGGTAGGGGGAGGCTAGATCCTCTCCCTGCCCAGCAGCACATGACAGGAGATCTGGGGTTCTGCACCAAAATCCTGACTCCCCCATTATCATCTCCCTCCTGCACCCTCTCCCCTCTGCCTTCCTCAGACCTCCTTTTTCAGTTGTAGAGAAGCAACCCCCCCCCCCATGACATCATCATTTAATCCCCATTATCAGTCTTATTCTTGCTCCACATGTATAGTGACCCGCTGCAGTGCAGTTTCCCTGAGCCACTAAGCTGACAGTCTACTCCTCATACAATGCCGAGCCGTCCGTCACGCCATCCTGGGTTTTGATCCACATCTGTGGCGCTAGAGTGTGAAGATCTGTCTCTGGGATGTTGATGGGAGGCTCCGACATCTGTTATAGGCTTGCAGGGTGTACAAGGCCTGTGGTAGAATGTAGCCGGCATAATAGCCATAGACCGGGAGCATCGGAATATGGGAGCAATGGCCTCATTCATCCGGTATCAAGTGGTCTGTTAATGGTTTTTGGATTGGCATTAAATGGTTTAAAGATCTGTTCAGAAATAATGGAGTGTAAGCTCTTCAGGACAGAAGTACATATCGCGCTTTATCTGTAAACCCTTCAATGGCAGCCCTGCTTGCTTTCAAATTAATTGTAGGAGAATATTTACAATGCAAGAACGTTGTTTCCTAAACCAATCCATCAATTTTTTTTTTTGTATTTCCTTTTTATATATTAAGATATTTGACAGATTTTTTTTCTTTTTCTTTTTTTAAAATATTATTCTCCTTATTTTTCTTGTTTGAAAGTTGCGTCCGTTTTGCTGCCTTGACTTTAATTTGCCCTTGTGCTGAAGTTTGTTGCTGGAAAGCACCAGCGCTGAGGACGTTAAATCCCTATTCCTTCATTACTGACCCCATTAAGAGGTGTGTAGTTCCCATGGCAGCGAGAAGCTCAGGGCTGGGTTTTAAAACCTGTATAAACGTGAAATCCCTGCAATCCGATCCTGCCTCCTGGACCTGATCCTTTTATTTTTGTTCTCCAGACGTAAAGAAGCCTGGTTCCAAAGCTTCCCTTCAGCCCGGTTCTAAATGCTGCTGCTGCTGCGGTGTAAAATCCTATTGTTTGGTGTGTGGTATGGCTGGGATGTGACGCCAGTGCTGAGTCAGACCTGCTCTCTTTTGTTGCAGCATGATAAAGTACAATACGTGGACCTACGTGGCACTCTGTCCTTGCGTGACCCTTCCGGGTGTCTTTTGTGGTTCCGTAGAAAAGGAGGGGGGAGGGGGGATTGGTAAATGGAACCTTGTACACCCATACTGTGATGCAGGATATTATTATGCACTGCGGGCTCATGGTGACATTTCTGACCTTACATATAGTTTACTAGTTATTTATGTAGCGCACACATATTCTGCAGCGCTTTACAGAGAATATTTGGTTATTCACATCAGTCCCTGCCACAGTGGAGCTTACAATCTATTTTCCCTACCACATGTACACACACAGACATTCACACTAGGGTTAATTTTTGGTGGGAGCCAGTTAACCTACCAGTATATCTTTGGATTGTGTGGGGGAAACCGGAGCACCCTGGGAAACCCCACGCAAGCACGGGGAGAATATACAAACTCCACACAGTTAGGGTCATGGTGGGAGTTGAACCCATGACCTCAGTGCTGTGAGGCAGTAATGCTAACCATTACACCTCCACCAAGAGGCCTATACGTGGTGCAGTTTGCAAATAGTCGCTGGGTGCTCAATTTTTTTTACTTGCATGCAACTCGAAAGCTGTCCCTTTAATGCCTATGGTACTCTTGAGAAATCTGCACGAAAGTTCTTCCCTGACATAGCTTCCTTTTGGAAGTCACCCTTGTAACCCCGGCTTTGGTCTGTGTTGTGAAGAGGGAGAGTCGTGTCCGGAGATGATGCCAATGTTCCGCTGTGTGGTCTGCTGCTTTGTACAGGGGTGCTGTGTAACTTCATGGGACGGTTTATATCTTATGCTGGGTACACCCTGGACGATTTGAGTGTTGTTCAGAAATATCGGAATCTGACATATCTTTCAAAAGTCATCCAGTGTGGACCCAGCTCAAACCTACACTGTGGTGTGTGTATATGGTAGCTTATGGGGGGAATTCAATTTATTGAAAAGTCGGTCGGGTGTCTGGTTGTCCCCCCCCCCCCCCCCCCCCCCCCCCATACTGTATTAGTATTTATTAACCCTCTCATTTGCCTTCTTTCTTTCCAAGATAGGCAGCGCTGGGCCCCTGACTCGATGGCTTTGCTACAATGCCAAAGTGTGGTTGGCTAATGGGTTCCCAGATGGGCAGATTTTAGTAGGCCTCTGTCATCTAGAGAGTTGAAACATACTGCAACCTGCGGGCAGTTACCCCTGGAATGTACTACATCCGCTGCATGCTGGTCAGTCGGCCTCTCCCGACACCCTGCCCCCAGATCTGCTGCAGTACAGAGAACAATGAATGGAGAGGTGTGTGGTTGGGTAGATATTCAGTGGGGATCGTGTCATGTTAAATATTTAATGTATTTGTGCGCACAGGCTGCGTGGAATACTTGGCATTTAGTGCAGCACCTTGTTCTGCTGATGTCGGTCTTGTTGCACAAGTCTTGTGCAATGCACAATCTTTCATCCCTTGTAAAGGTTACGGTGACTCTTTGTGAGTCATGAGCAACGATTTTCTAGATTTTATTTTCCAGGCTGTGAATCAGAGTGTGATAGAATAGTGCAGGATCCGGTGACCTCGCTCCTTACCTAGTGCGCAGTTCACAATGACTCCAGGTTCGTACACGGCTGCCCTATCCTGCATGCTTCGGATGTGTACACACCTGCTCTATACTGTGTGCCTCGGGTGTGTACTTTATCTAATGTTCCAAGAGTTTCTGAGAACTTCTCTAGTGTTTACATGGATTGCCAGCCAGATGTTGCATAACGGGTGCAGGGGACAAGATCTGGTGCTACAAGGGACGCTGCTGGGGCACTCTCTGTATATAACTTCTAGTATTTTATTTGTAGCCATTCTTAAAGTGTTTTGGCACAGGTTTTTTTTCCTGTTATTGGGGGGCAATTCAATTAGCTGTGTAACCCCAGCAACTGCACCCACCAGGTACGCAGGAGAATGTGCCATGTTGGGGTAACTTAATTCTTGGCGTTGGTGCACATCTCCACCCCTCATTGCTGGGAATTGAATTGACCCCTTAACCTCCTGCCCACCTGTTGGGACCCAGTTTGTATCACAGCAGTGTTTCCAGACACACGTGCTGATTTTGTGGGAGGCTACAACTTGGCAGAGGCAGTATTACAATTTTGGGGCGGTGAATGCTTGATTGGATAATTCTAACATCCATAATTTATTAACGGCGGCAGTGTGGAGTACCTGGCCGACGAGGTGAGCGCCTGAATGGATATTTGTATGATCTGCGCACTGTGACCCCTTCGTTTAGGTACCATCCACCACTGTGGCGCCAGCTTGCTGATGGCAGCCCTTAGTTTTTGTGGCTTGGTATTTTAAGCTGGCCACACATGGACTAATCCAGCTACTCTGCTCCGGAGCCAATTGACTATATTATTTTGGGGTTTTTGTTTTTGTTTTTTGTTTTTTTTCAGACACGTGTTGCAAAAATGGATGTAATGATATATGGGGGTCATTCCGAGTTGTTCGCTCGCAAGCTGCTTTTAGCAGCTTTGTACACGCTAAGGCGCCGCCTACTGAGAGTGAATCTTAGCATATCAAAATTGCGAACGAAAGATTAGCAGAATTGCGAATAGACACTTCTTTGCAGTTTCTGAGTAGCTCGAGACTTACTCGGCATCTGCGATCAGTTCAGTCAGTTTCGTTCCTGGTTTGACGTCACAAACACACCCAACGTTCGCCCAGACACTCCTCCGTTTCTCCAGCCACTCCCGCGTTTTTCCCAGAAACGGTAGCGTTTTTTCGCACACACCCATAAAACGGCCAGTTTCCGCCCAGAAACACCCACTTCCTGTCAATCGCATTACGATCACCAGAATGAAGAAAAAACCTCGTAATGCCGTGAGTAAAATACCAAACTGCATAGCAAATTTACTTGGCGCAGTCGCACTGCGGACATTGCGCATTAGCGACTATTCGCTCCGTTACGACAAAAAAATAACGAGCGAACAACTCGGAATGACCCCCAATGTGTGGATGATCGCATTATGTACTGTATGTATACAGATACAACTCACCACCCGCTCCTCGCACCCGTCCCGGATAACTGCTAGCTCCTGCGCTATATTAATAAATAAATGTCCGTAGGGGTGTGGGGTGGCAGGAAATATCAAAGTGCAAAGCAGATTATTTAAGTATTGTGGAACTACAGATTCCAGCAATCCCTGGTACCCATTTACTCTTTGAATGTGCTGCAGCCTTTTTGACTTGCCTGGGTATAACCTGTCCCGTTGCCACAATTCACCAGTGTAAGTTTGTAGAAGCAGCGGCTGCTCACTGGGGGTATTGTCTGGCAGCGGTTTACCGCGTCTCTGAGCCGTTATAGTCCCCTCTGTGCGTGAGTGACCCGGCTATGCTGGTACACAGGCCTGCGCTAGAAACTGGGACTTTGTCTTCTAGTATATTAGGAAAATAGAGCAGGTAACAAAATTCATGGTTTCACTAGAAAACGTAATTCTAAATTGCAAGTTGAAATCTAAACGCTTATTTTAATAAGCTTAAAACCATTTGCTGCTTAAGTTTTATTTTCATAAAAAAAACTGCTCAAACCACAACTCATTTTACTAAATCCATAAGGAAACTTCTGACTTTGTTACTGAAACAGCCTTAAGGGATTAGAAAATACACATTTCACGTCCTGACTGACACGTAACGCCGCTACTTGACACGACCGCGACCCGCAGCTCTCACTGTGTACAGCCTGTAACACTTACATCCTGCACACGATGGCTTAAGTCAGGCAATTTTCTTAGAAGTGATGCCAGAATATATGTCAAATAGGTCTGTTTGCTTAATATGGACGTAAGCTCTGCTTTGCAATGTCCTGTTTCCACACTTATTTAACTTCCTTGAGGGTTTTTTTTTTTTTAGTACTAAACTTCTGTATCTGCACCTGTTTACCTTATATTGGATTTCTGTGACCGTTGATGAGACATGAATATATTTGAGTTTAGATTTCACCAATAGGCTTTTGAGCGTCAAATGTTAATTTGCAATGGGCCACTACACCCACTTCTGTGGGGCATACATGCATTGTAGGGGTCACCAAAGTCCAACTTTTGGTGTTTTGAGTATTTGCCCTGTTACTTAGGGCTCTACTTATCATTGGTGGCTCGTGATTGCGGAAACTCGCTATCCAATTACTGCGTATTTATATGTGGCCACAATTTACCTTGCCGGGAATCCCCTGCAAGGGTTTCCTTCCAGTCACCGGTAGCCTAGCCCTGATGGCGAAGGGTTAAAGTTATATGGGTATAGTGGCTACTGTATTTGCATTCGCATTGTGAGTTGATTCAGCAGCGGTCTCGCAAAGCGTCATCGGCTCCCACTACAAGTTATAGATTGCCGCAGAAAACAAAGCGGCTTGCCGCATGGTATATTAAATAAGGCTGCCCTCCTCATAGAGATCTATGGGGACTGCAGCATGAAATGGGTAACCAACCAAGACATCAGATTTTCTCTTAAGTGAATTTTGAGAAGCAAAAGTAAGAACTCCATAGATCTTATTTCCACACCGTGACTATACCCCCCCCCCCCACCCCCCTTCTATAGTATGCCTGCATCCAGATACACTCCATGGTTTAGTCCCATTTCTCCTAATATAAAAATAAAGTGAAATGCGTGAGCAAAACTCCCAGTATCTGTGCCTTTCCCACCATTAGTCAGTACTGTACCCCTTCTGCGGTCTGTAAATGGAGACGGTCCTGCCAAAACGGGGACTTTTGGGAGGTACGCAGAAGGTACACATGTTATACAGACTGTCCTGGTGATCCGTCTCTTGCTCGCGTTTGTTGGGAGGCAGAAATGAGGCTTATACTGAGCAGAAGGAGGGGAGAGCTACAGTTGCATTTGTCCGGCTTGTTGACCCATAGCAGGGGTGTATCTAGGGGTCCGCGCGCCCCTGGCAAAGTAGCTGCCCCCCCAACAAACATATATTTGAAATAAGGGAGGGGTGTCAAAAAGGAATGTGGCCTTGTGGGGAAGGGGCGTGGCCACACAATAGTACTTCCAATTCAAATTATGCCACACAGTATCACATTACACCGCACAGTAGTGTCCATTACTCACATTACACCGCACAGTAGTGTCCATTACTCACATTACACCGCACAGTAGCGTCCATTACTCCCATTACACCGCACAGTAGTGTCCATTACACCCATTACACCGCACAGTAGTGTCCATTACTCCCATTACACCGCACAGTAGTGTCCATTACTCCCATTACACCGCACAGTAGTGTCCATTACTCCCATTACACCGCACAGTAGTGTCCATTACTCCCATTACACCGCACAGTAGTGTCCATTACTCCCATTACACCGCACAGTAGTGTCCATTACTCCCATTACACCGCACAGTAGCGTCCATTACTCGCATTACACCGCACAGTAGCGTCTCTTATTCATGTTACACCGCACAGTAGCGTCCATTACTCGCATTACACCGCACAGTAGCGTCTTTTATTCATGTTACACCGCACAGTAGCGTCCATTACTCGCATTACACCGCACAGTAGCGTCCATTACTCGCATTACACCGCACAGTAGCGTCCATTACTCGCATTACACCGCACAGTAGCGTCCATTACTCGCATTACACCGCACAGTAATGTCTCTTATTCATGTTACACCGCACAGTAGTGTCTCTTATTCATGTTACACCGCACAGTAGTGTCTCTTATTCATGTTACACCGCACAGTAGTGTCTCTTATTCATGTTACACCGCACAGTAGTGTCTCTTATTCATGTTACACCGCACAGTAGTGTCTCTTATTCATGTTACACCTCACAGTAGCGTCCATTACTCACATTACACCGCACAGTAGTGTCTCTTATTCATGTTACACCGCACAGTAGTGTCTCTTATTCATGTTACACCTCACAGTAGCGTCCATTACTCACATTACACCGCACAGTAGCGTCTCTTATTCATGTTACACCGCACAGTAGTGTCTCTTATTCATGTTACACCTCACAGTAGCGTCCATTACTCGCATTACACCGCACAGTAGCGTCTCTTATTCATGTTACACCTCACAGTAGCGTCCATTACTCACATTACACCGCACAGTAGTGTCTCTTATTCATGTTACACCTCACAGTAGCGTCCATTACTCGCATTACACCGCACAGTAGCGTCTCTTATTCATGTTACACCTCACAGTAGCGTCCATTACTCGCATTACACCGCACAGTAGCGTCTCTTATTCATGTTACACCGCACAGTCATACCCCTATAGAAAACACCATCTATAAAAGGCATAGGGGGAATGCAAACAAAGTGAAAATGTGGACCAGTGCTAATAAATATATTCCTAATTTTATATGGGGAATGCGGTCAAACCACATTTGCTATTAGTATACCTGATCCTGCCCATAGGCACACACATATACACTTACATAGTCATACACAAAACGCATACATATGATATAGTACAGTCACACATGGAGTATATACAAATACAGTCCCATACATAGTCACACACTAAAACACATAAATACAGTAGATACTTATATATATATATACACACACACACACACACACACCCCCCCCACATTACAGACAGGGTACGCTGACTGCATGTACTTTAGTAGCTCATTGTCCTCTCTCCCTCTCCTCCATGCTGCTGGGCTGCCTGGCAGTGAGTGTCGTGTTGTCCCTCCCCCGTACTTCCACTCCGTCCACTGCCCTAGCCCAGTGCAGGGCAGTGCAGTCCTGTGCCTTGACCCCCCCCCCCCCCCCCCCCCCCAATAATCCAGCTCCGACTGTACCTGGTAACTGTCTGTCACTGCCGGCGCCAGTGTCCAGCATCACAGCTCAGCACTAGTGATCAATCAGACTCAAAGTAAACTACAGCTCCTAGCAGCCCTTGGTGCCGGGAGCTCCCAGTAACGAGGGCTGCTGGGAGCTGTAGCTTATGTTGAGTCTGATTACAAGCGAGGTGCAGTGCGCTGCTGCCGGACACTGGTGCAGGCACTAACAGACAGTCACCAAGTCTAACAGTACCACTTGTTTCTACCCCCTGGCCATGGATGGCACAGCCGGATGGCGCCCCCTCCTTCCCTGGCAAGTGCCATCCTGGCCAATAGGTAGATACACCCTTGACCCATGGATTCTGTGCTGCTATTATGTGCGGTGCAGAGGTTCCCGAACTCCTCAACACACCCAAACGTTCCAGGTTTTAAATATATCCATAATTGGCCACGGTTGACTTATCAATTAGTACCCCAGTCAAACTGTGCTGAGCCATGGAGGTCTTTAAAGACAGAACTGTTAAGGTGCCTTTGGGACTGAGTTTGGGGTCCACTGGCATAGAGGCTCTCACCTCCTGTATAGTTTGTGGGGACTCTTCATCCTCCATTGTTCTGTAGTCTCTGGTATGTGCCCCCCATTTTTCTGAAGTGCCTGGTATGTGGGGACTTTCCCCCATTCTTCTGTAGTCTCTGGTAAGTAGGGGACTCTTCCCAACCCCCATTCCTCTGTAGTCCCTGGCATGTAGGGACTCTTTCCCCCCCCCATTCTTCTGTAGCCATTGGAGTGGTGTATAGGTGCTCTTCTCAAACCCCCCCCCCCCCCTCTTCTGTAGGCTCTGGTGTAACTCTCTCTGTCTCTCTCTCTCTGTCTCTCTCTCTCTCTCTGTCTCTCTCTCTCTCGTCTCCCCCCTCCCCCTGTTCTTATGTAGCCTCGTTTGTAATGTTGGGGGTCTCTCCAACTGTCAAATACTGTCCGTAACTGTACACAATGGCTTTCTCAATAGTGCGGATTGTTGGCATCACCCACCTTACCCAGACATAATGATGGCCACTAGAGCTCTTACTGTAACCACTTCATACCTCTGTCTGAAATCACCCGTTGAAAACTCCCTGTTGCTACCACTTGGCAGAATGGCTGTGAATAAGTGGCCTCACTTGACAAAATTGGTTACCATGGAAACAAACCGTAACAATGCAATGGTTTGTTTCCATGGTTACAGATATTGCCATGAAGGTTATGAACAGAAGACCAATCTGTCCAGTGACAGTGATAGCATTTTCTTGAGTTTCAGCTGCTGCTTTCAGGTGAAAATCCCACTTCACGTTTTGGGAGGGATGCCAGCGGCTGGAAGTACCCAGATTAAATATTCTACATCAAAATTACAGTGTAGGGTGTGTCTACAAAGGTAGCGGCGAATTTATGTGTGTATATATGCTTTTGTGTGTCTATAGATTGCGGTCATAGCAAATTTAGGGGACAATTCAAAGTTGCGCTGTTACTTGGCCCGATTTCTCCTCATTCGTGTGGATGTTTGTGTAAAGCGGAGTCTGGAGGTATTGATTGTAAGTCTGGCCTATAGCTGCACCTACTTCGGCCATGGGTGGGTGGGGGATAATTTAATTGTCCCCTAATTTTAGAACCGTTCAAAAGGGCAATAGAATTCATTATTAAGTAGCAATGCACAGGTCAGAAGCCTGGTTGACCAGGACTTTAGTGGGATTTTTCTTTATACACTTTTATAGTAAAGACTATGGTCTTTATTGTGGTTGGCCAGCAGACCTCATTAGTGCAAACTGGGGACACTACAGTTCCTTCACTTTGCCACTGGCGCCTGGACCCCTAGACAAGGGGCGGATTGGCCATAGGGTCCACAGGAAGAATTCCCTGTGGGCAGTTATTGGTTCCAGCTGTTAAATATTATGTGCTTTTTCTTCTGTGGAATTCTGAACTATTGTTTCTGTGCGTCCCTAGTTCCAGAGATCACTGGTATTCTATATACAGTCGTGGTCGCCAAGGTTACTTGTGTTTTCCTCTTATCACCGGTTGCCGTTTGGCACTTGTCCTGCGAGATGTTCTTGTACTGGCATGTATTTATCTTGCTGTTGTATCCATGCAAAATAAATGTGGTTATTCACATGGTAATGGGGGACCGGGGATAGAAATAAACGGTTGGAAGAAGTCATTCTGTTCCTGTTGAGGTAATTGATGGCAATTTTGTAAAACCTCCCTTGTTCGGCCAGCTTTTAGTTTATTAAAGCACAGACTGTTCCCAGACAAATCATTTGCTGCAGGAGGTTGAGATTTATTTATTTATTTTCCTGTCCTGCTCTTATTATCCGATAATGTGTTGCCAGTCCATTAATCTGTATCGGAGCAGTTCCAAGAAAGTCGCCGGGTTGATTCCTCCTTTATCCAAATCGAGGCAAAATATTCTGAGGGCTACAATGTCTTCTCTAAACCCTTATTTTCCGGCTGGACGGCCTATTTAAAAGTCTGTTTCGTGTCTCAAAGAACAACCCAGATGGATCTTTCACAACAAAATTAATTTGTTTTCCTCTTTTAAATACGGGATGCGTGCAGCCTTCTCCCCTCGTCTGTGTAATCGGCATTCTTGGCAAGCACGGAACTCTGTGTTCTGGAAATAGAGCGAATACGGCTGTTGACTGACGCTGGTAAAAAAGTAGGAGTTTGGTGAAGCCATTCTATGACCAGATTAGCTGCCGATGGTCCTGGATTTCAAAAGTCATCCCAGGAAAATGTTATATCTATTTCTTGTAAAATTAGGAAAAATAAAAAAGCCTGACTGCCCATCTACAGTAGGTCAACTCCTTCCCTGTATTATATACGACCTTTTCCAAAATTACATCATTACAGTCCCGGTTTTAAGGCTATCCAAGCTTGAGCACAGGTGAATTCCCTAGTTCCTCACTCAATTTTATTTAACCAACTGATCTCAAGCAGGAGTATCCTTAACACCTGGACTGTAATGGCAAAGTTTTGGAAATTCAGGTATAGGAGTTTAAGAGGACAATGCTTTTAACTAAGAGACTTGACTTCTATTCTGGTGATCACAGTCCTATTGGGTGGAAAAATATACTAGCCTTGAATGGTCAGAAGTCAACAGTGTAGGTTTCCTCCTATCCCATTTTCTTTATCCACTAGGCTTCCCTCCACCTCCTCCTGCACTTACCTAGTGACCTTTTCTGGCATTTCGGTTCTTGTGTAAGCATGGGCCCTAGTGACTGTCTTTATTAAATTGTAATATTAAGGTCTGATATGAATATATCCATAATGGGATGATGGATTCTTGCAAATCTTAGTTAACCGTTGTTTTCTAGGTTGAGTTGGTTACACTTTGACCTAGAATATTACACCTCCTATTGTAATTCATAGTCTAGAACCTCTACCAGTATGATCTGCATTCTGTAATAATGTACTGATATCCAGGGCATTGATTGGACTCTTGTGTAGCATCTGTCCCTTTTGTCCAAATGTTTACATCCTTTTCATGCAGACCCTGCAACATGACCATTTCCACAAGAATGGTCAAAATGCTCTGCTACTGGGCTTCCAAATTAAATTACCATTATAGTCACCTGTGTTGGTCAGACTAGTGGCTGAGAAGAGTGTGTACAAGTGACTGCCATCATAAATGAAGTGGAAAGTCCAGGAGCAGAGCTTTTTGTGCCTGGTGGAAGGGGACAGGTTGCAGGGTATGTTCATGGGTTCACCTTTGATAACCTAATTTGATAACCTACATCTTGGGTGGGCGTTCAGGAGGAAATTAGGTTTAACTTTCCAATAGTATGTGTGTGTGTGTGTGTGTGTGTGTGTGTGTGTGTGTGTTTGTGTGTGTTTTTTTTTTTTCCTTTCTTTCTCTTCTATACTTGATGTACTGAAATTGTATTGTGTTGTCTCCACTAGGTCAACTAAAAGGAGAGCTTGGACGGCATGCAAAGTTGTGAAATATCTTCAGAAAACTCCGATGATCCTCTTAGTAGTGGCCCACATCGAAACGGACAACCGCGTATAGTGATCATTGGGGCGGGTCTTGCAGGCCTCTCTGCTGCAAAATTTCTCCTTGAGAAAGGATTCACGGATGTTACGATCCTTGAGGCTTCTGATCGAATTGGAGGTAGAGTGCAAAGTATAAAACTTGGTGAGTAGCGTCCTAACCCCCCTCCCCCCAACACGACCCTTACCTTCCCTTCCTCCTATTGATCAAGAAGTCCCTCTTCTTATTATGGTTTTTCTCAGTAACCTTCCGTCTCACCCTACTTGTAGAACCTCGAGGATCCTATTCTCTGCAGTTCAGGAGATGCTCCTCCCACCATCCGCTGTAATGGTCACTTCTCCCTGGCCGAAAACCGGGGGAAGTATGAACGGATACTAGATCGATAGTTGTTGATACATCCCTTTTATTCAGGGGGAAGAAAAAAAAACGGAAAAACCTTCTGTCCCAATTCTTAAGTGTAGCATCCTCTTGGTTTTTCTTTCTTTCCTGCACAAAATTAGATTTTTATCAAAAAGATACTGATGTCTGGTTTTCTTCTGGCCTTCACTTCCAAAACGTGGTTTTCTACCTGCAGTTCTCACTACTTATGGTTTGACATGCCCCCTCTATAATAGGCTAAGCATTCTCTCCTTGTTCTGGGACAGGTATAAAACTTAAGTTTGGTAGGTTGCACTTAATACGATCTTGAAATGTGATTATCTGTAAAGGGCAAAACAAAAACCCCATGCAACCACCCACTGAATAGTCCTCAGTGGACCGACACAGAGGAATCCCAAATCTATAAGACAAAAACACTAACTGGACATTATATTTTTTGTTGCATTGACAGGACACCGTCCATCTTATATTTGAAAGGTAATGCAAGCTGTTGGTGCTACTACATTTCATGGTCCATGTTCTTACAGTTGTGGCCCTTTGTGACTTTGTTGTAATTTTTTGCTCTCTTCTCTTTAGAACACGCTACATTTGAACTGGGAGCTACTTGGATCCATGGGTCGAATGGCAATCCCATCTATCATCTAGCAGAAGACAATGGCTTACTGGAGGAAACTACGGATGGCGAGAGAAGTGTTGGGCGCATCAGTCTATACTCCAAGAATGGAGTGGCTCACTACCTCACCAGCAGCGGACAGAGGATCCCAAAGGATCTGGTTGAAGAATTCAGTGATGTTTATAACGAGGTGAGACTCAAGAGTCCCCCTTTTATATAAAAAAAAAAATACAGTAACTGCTGGATAAGTGCAAATCTTTCAGACTTCGTTGTCTGGTAGAATTCTCCACTCTAAGGCAGGGATGTAATGAGTTCAGCGGCCGTGCGGGATGCCGAACTCTGACTTCATTATGTCCTGGCCTAAGTTGGCACTCGGGCGGGTAAAGATGGACAGTTGGCTTGAGCACCAAAGGACTTGATTTGAGCACAGTGCTGGTGACCAGAATCTGTCGGGTTTGGCCATTGTTGGTTGACCAAGTGGCATCTATGCCAGTTAGTACGGTCAACACTGTTAGAGGGTTTGTGTAGAGAGGCATCAAACTACAACGTTCTGCCAATATCTGTACTTTATTGGTCTTGGGTCACTTTTGGTTAGGAGCTACTGTATGTATAGGCAATGTAACTTCGTCTGTTTTGCCTAGTTGGTGTACATTTACAGTATGAATATACTGTATAGGGTTTTAAATGGCAACACATTTAGTCTATTGAATTGAGTCCGATCTCCTGCAACTTTTACTTGATATCTTTATGACGTCTGCTTGTGAGTGATTTTTGTGTGCCGTTAGCCGTTCTAGGTATGAGTGACTCAGCGGCCGCTTGTTTTTCTGGAACAGCTGGTTATGGATGGAATCCTCATCCTGTTATGTTAAAGTTGTGATTACGTACTGAAAAAAGGAATCGTCTTGATCCTTTAATTAATGGATTTCTGTGAGTTAACTCTGCCACCTTGTGTCAGACCTGTTAAATTAGATAATGAGACTTTCATCATTAGATGGAAACAGATATGCCTACAATTGACTGGAATGGGAAATCTTTAAATTTAAAGCTAAAATCTCTAATTTACTCTTAATATTGTAATTTATTAGGGCAGCTTCTAAGTTGCCCACAAATCGTATACTGAAAGTCTATAAAAGTTATTGAGAAGCACCTTTTTCTTAATTGGGAATGTTTGGAATACAGACTATTCACATGGCGTTCCAACTGTCACTCTTAAGGCCGAATGGTCCCACTGCCCTGATGATAGGGTTAGGGTTGATGGCACTTCCCTTTAATCAAGGACTCCTGAATTGGACAGGTTCTAAGCAGCTACAGAATTGGTGTCGTTCGTAATTCTCTTATTAAAGGGATGGAAAGCAACCCTATAGAGGGTGCTTTCTGCCAGGGCTACCAGGGACAAGTGTTACCTGCAGTTAATGATCGGTGACTTTAGTGGAAAGGGGGTTGGTTTTAATGCAATTCTGATGTTTTGAGGGGCTAGTACACTAGTATTGTGTGGCATGGCCATGCCTTCTGTAATGCCACCACACCCATAATATGTCACCGCTATTCCCCCTTTGGTGCATTGTCCTGGTCTTGGATGCATCCACTGCAGGAACTGTTAAACCATAAAGGTTGAGGACCTTCCTTGAGATAATACTCTGTTTCAGAGCTACTACAGCACATGCGTTACAGGCTTGCGGTGGAATGCTTTTCTTTCTCCCCCCCCCCCCCCCCCGCCCTTTTTTTTTTTTTCTTTTTTTTTTTTTTTTTAACTGCGTAAGGAATTGGCAATGGTGTACTGGGTGCAGACATAGTTTGTCAAAGAAAGGGTGTTGGTGGAACTAGTGCCCCAACTTCTGATGAATTATAGGTTGGCCTCAGAATTCTGTATCCTGACAAAAAGATAAAAGCGCAGCATATTTTTCTACGGCCTTTCAATTTTATGAGGCTGAAGGAGGAGTTGGGGCTTCTATAAGGGACTGCTGATCACCCCCTCCCAGTACCAGTTGGCAGCATATAGATGTGTTCTTCATTGTGGTTTGTTTTGTGGTGTTGTGTTTTTTGTTTTGTCATGAACAATATTGATTGATCTCTCCACCTGTTTGCTCTTCAATTTTATTATGAAGTGTCCATACGCCATTCAGGTCTCTCCGCTCTTGCTGGTAGGCTGTACGCAACGCTGTTGTATTAGAAACACTGGAACATAGTCCATTTGTGTTACAAGATCATGCAGCAAACCTTTAATATCTCTAGTACGTGGCAAGTCCTGCAAGCACAGTCCGTAACCACCTTTCTCCTTTTCTTTTTTTCTTTTCTTTATTTGTTGGACGGAGCAGCATGGCTGTCGTTAACGAGGACCTCCCTCGTCCGTACATGTTCGGACGAGGGAGGGGGTCGTTAATGATGCGCGGGAGTGCGCATCATTAATGACATTAGTGTACACACTGGACGAGGTTGTGGAAGATCTCGCTCAGATCAACCATTCTGAGCGAGATCTTTCAAAATCTCGTCTGTGTATGGGGCTTACCACTAATGGTAGACATGCATTAGGTCGACAGGGTCAGCAGGTCGTCAGAGAATAGGTAGACAGCAGAAAAGGTCGACCGGGTCAAAATGTCTACTTAGAAATAGTCGACACAATAAAGGTAGACAAAAAAGTTGGGTTTTTTTGGTTGTTTTGTCACTTTTCTGCCACAAACAAGTCCCATTAGTGTACTGCGTCCTCTCGCATGGCTCACTTCGCTCACCATGATTCAGACCAGGTTACTATTCCCAGTCATAGTCCATGTGGATGGTAATGTATGAAAAGGTTGAAAAAAATTGGCAAAGACTTCTGTCGACGATTGTTATGTCTGACCCCTTTTTTTTTTTGTCCATGTCAACCGAATGCATGTCCAACACTAGTGGTAGACCTATTGACTGTAGACCTATGGTCCGGATACCTTTCCAAACATCTTGGAGAATTAACCACAGATCTGGAAGTATTTGAGCAAGCCTACATCCACAGAAGATCTGTGGTTAGTTCTCCAAGATGTATTGAACAATCTCCCTGCCGAGTTCCTTCAAAAACTGTGTGCAAGTGTACCTAGAAGAATTGATGCTGTTTTGAAGGCAAAGGGTTGGTCACACCAAATATTGACTTGATTTAGAGTTCTCGTCTGTTCATTCACTTTGCATTTTGTTAATTGATCAAAATAAACTAACACTTCTGTTTTTAAAAGCGTTCCTACGTTGCAGCATTTTTTCCACACCTACCTAAAACTTTTGCACAGTACTGCAGAATACAGGCTAGGCAAAGCCCTGCAACAGGAATATTTTAGGCCGAGAGATTTAGCAGTGTATCAGAAACTTGATATCCTTATCTCTATGCAGAAAAGACAGACGTTTGGCGTAATGGCTCCTCTGCTACTGCCAAATTAAAAGCTGGTAACTAAACCCGTTTAAGAAATGAAGCTCTGATATTGCCTTTCGTGTCTGTCTGTGGACGCAGCTATTGAAGCTGTCTCATTGAGATGTGTCTGAATTTCCAATCTGACCTAATAGTCTATGAGAAACCAATTTACTCACTACGTTAGTGAGATTATGACTGGAATTCAAATGTTTCTTACGGTCGTGTTCCATTAACCTGCTGCGAAGCTATTGGCTTTCTAGGCACGGCATTCAGTGCCGAAATAGGGAAGCGTAATCTACCCTAAAAGGACCGTTTATTAGCAATCGGTTGTCAGTGCGAGCTGCAGCCTCCAGGCGTTCTACCCACAAGGTGAAGTCAAGGTGCTCAGACAGTGCCCTATATGATTTGACTACTCTGTGTGATGTATTTCTGCAGAGCAAGTGTGGCTAGCGGTCAGTCATTCTGTGGCTGCTCTGTTAGAGAGCCGCATCCCTCTCAACCAGACAAGCTGCGGATCATGGTTCTTCAGCGATGCTAAACCATTACCTCTCCAGTGCATGGCGAGCTATAAGCAGGAAATACAGAGTTAATGGGACAAAAATCAAGGGGTATTATTGGGTTCTTGTGGTCCTACAGCACAACGACAATAACTGCATCTGGGTAAAGTACAGCAGAAACATTTCAGTCTATGACATTATGCGGGTTCTATACGATGCGTTAATCCAACAAGTTGCATAGACTGATTAAGGCCCAGATTTATCAAACCTTGGAGAGTGATAAACAACAAGGTGATAAAGTACCAGCCAATCTGCTCCTAACTGCCATGTTACAGGCTGTGTTTGAAAAAGGACAGTTAGGAGCTGATTGGCTGGGACTTTATCACCTTGTTGTTTATCACTGTCCAAGGCTTGGTAAGTCTTTTCCTATATGCCTTGCACTAGACAGACAGCAAGCATATAATATGGTTATATTTCATTGTATTAAACAGGAGAGGATCTAGAATATTGGTGTTACCCATCCCCTATAAGTGGTAACATTAATTTCACATGCTGTAAGTGAGGAATTGTCGGCTGCTCTTTCTTTCTTTCTTTCTTTCTTTCTTTCTTTTTCTTTCTTTCTTTCTTTCTTTCTTTCTTTCTTTCTTTCTTTCTTTCTTTCTTTCTTTCTTTCTTTCTTTCTTTCTTTCTTTCTTTCTTTCTTTCTTTCTTTCTTTCTTTCTTTCTTTCTTTCTTTCTTTCTTTCTTTCTTTCTTTCTTTCTTTCTTTCTTTCTTTCTTTCTTTCTTTCTCGCGCTCTCTTTTTTTTTTTTTTTTTTTTTTTCCATCCAACAAACTGGCTAGCTTAGCTTCTCTCCGTCTGTAGGGAATTGTAATACTTAATGAGAAATGGAGCTAAGTGGAGGACCCGGTTTTTAATTCATGCAATCCCTGTGATTAATGGGCGCTCACAGCCCGGTGGCTGCAGATGAGACGATTCCCAATTAGTCGTCGCATACACTGGGGGCACGGGTCATAAATTGATATTCAAGGCATGAGTTGCTGGAAGTCCGCGCATACACGGACGCATCGTCCTCCTCTGTTACAGCTGCTGCAAGTCAGAGTAGACCTGTATGGGGAAGCTTGGCGAATCGGAAAGACCTAAAATTACCATCCTGTTCCAGTTATAAAAATATATTCATTGGCTGCAATGTAAGGAAAAAGGCTTGACCATTTTCTTGGAAAATGTTGGCGCCAAGCAAGCTGTCCTAAACCGATCCCAGTGTTGTGCGGTTATTGGAGGCTCCCTGCCTTTGGCTGTCATCGTTCCAGCAAGCTTACCCGAACCCCAATTAAGTCTTAAGCATTTTTGGTTTTATATATATTATACTCTCATAATTCTTCCAAGTTCATTTGTGTGTGTGTGTGTGTGTGTGTGTGTGTGTGTGTGTGTGTGTGTGTGTGTGTGTGTGTGTGTGTGTGTGTGTGTGTGTGTGTGTGTGTGTGTGTGTGTGTAACCAGATAACAAGTAGTTATTTTTTTTTGTATTTAAAAAAAATATATATATATTTTTTTTTATTTTTTTTTTACAAAATTTAAAAACACCTGTAGTGTGTTAATAAGCCCTTCCAATGTTGTTTTAATATATGTGGCGGGATGTAATGGAGTCTGAAATCACAGGTGCGGGAAAACTTTTTAAAGGGGCAGTCACTTACCAGGAAAACACATGTCCTGTAAGTGATTGCCCCTTTAAAAAAAGAAAAAAAGTCCGAGATCAGCCGGCATACTGCAGCTCCAGCGATATCGTACTCCATTACGTCCCGCCGAATTCTGAAGCCAATGGTGTACTAGCTATATACGCCAAGATCACATCGTGCAGAGAGAAAAAATAAAATAAAATCGCCGCTAGATTCCCACTGTGAGAAGACACAAAAGTCTGGGGCACATTATCTTGTGGCTGAATTTATAATCTTAAAGTCCACTTTTGTTAGTGCTTGTGTTTACTGTTAGAGTGTAAGCCTCTGGGTACTAACGTGGATTGTGTTCTGTCTTGTCTTTTTTTATTTATTCCAGGTCTATAACTTGACTCAGGAGTTCTTTCAGAATGGAAAACCAGTCAACGCAGAAAGTCAAAACAGCGTGGGCGTCTTTACCCGAGACGTGGTACGGAAACGCATCAAGGCTGATCCTTACGATTCAGAGACAACAAAGCGGCTGAAGCTGGCTATGATTCAGCAGTACTTAAAGGTAAAGAGAGGCTGTCATGTCTGCTTTATCATCACAGCGCACATGTAACGTATAATGTAGGCTGGTTCCCGGGCTGGCTGCCTTCCTCCTTACTTCTTGTAAGGGGTCCGTATATAACCATGCACCTTTTTTTTTTTTTTTTTTTTTTTTTTTTTTTTTTTCCTTTTATTAAGCTTATGCTGTATCAAAAAAATGTGACCGTACTGATGCATGTTATTCCCCTTTCAGACTGCCAGCCAGTTGAGCAACCCAATGTTTCAACCCGGGTAGCGAGCAGGGTTGAACACTGGTTCAACGCGGCTCGTGGTGCAGTGTGAACGTGTAATCCGTGCCTGTGCGACTCGGCACCTGTTCACTGCATAGGAAAAGGCGCTGCTTGGGGATCACCTGCAGGCACCGCCTCGGGACATGTCGGCAGTGATGTCACCAACCTGGCAATAAGTTGGGCCGCCAGTCTGATATGGGTCTCGCATGGGAAGGGCCGGTGCATAAAATCCCAGGTGTGACCTGGCAGTGCAGTCTGAAATTAAGTTTACTAACTATACTTCACTTGGAAAAGAAAAAAACCCAACAAACACAATGGGGGGTGGGGGGTTGTGGTAGAACAGCCAATACAGCCTATTCAGATGTCGGTTCTACTTAGCTTCTGATAAGTGCAGTAATACTCCTTTCGCTTACGTCCTAGAGGATGCTGGGCACTCCAAAAGGACCATGGGGTATAGACGGGATCCGCAGGAGCTTGGGCACACTGAAAAGACTTAAACTGGGTGTGAACTGGCTCCTCCCTCTATGCCCCTCCCCCAGACCTCAGTTAGACTTTGTGCCCAGGAGTGATGGGACACACTCTAGGGGAGCTCTCCTGAGTTTCTCTTGAAAAGACTTTTGTTAGGTTTTTTTATTTTCAGGCAGACCTGCTGGCTACAGGCTCCCTGCAGCGTGGGAGTGAGGGGAGAGAAGCAGAACCTACTTCTACTTAGTTTAAAGGCTCTGCTTCTCGGCTACTGGACACCATTAGCTCCAGAGGGTTCGATCACTTGGGGCGCCTAGCTGCTTGTTCCCGGAAGCCACGCCGTCACCCCCCTCACTGAAGCCAGAAGAAAGAAGCCGGGTGAGTATGAGAAGAAAAGAAAACTTCAGGATGGCAGAAGACTTCAGTGACCAGGTACAGCGCAGCGGTAACGCTGCACTCCATGCTCCCACACATTATCAGGAAAGGCACTCACAGGGTGCTGGGGGGAAGGGGGGGCGCCCTGGGCAGCATGTTACTGAAGTCCGGGGCCGGCAGAAGCCTTTTCGGTGCCTCGGCACCGTTTCTCAGACCCCCGCCGGCATTTTTACATTTTCAAATTTGGCGGGCTGAAGCGCGCCGGGAAGGGGCGGAGCTTCGTCGCTCGGCTCACAGCGCCATCTTCTCCTCCAACGCGCGGCTGAAGGAGACGCTGCCCGGGACCTCCGCAGCTCCTCTCACAGTAACGGGGAGCTAATCGGGAGGGGGGGGGGGGGGCAGTTGTGGTGCATTCTATTGTGGTTAAGCAGCGCTGGTCACATATATCCCTTGAGTGGACATATGGGCGCTGGGGTGTGAGCTGGCATACTCCCTCTGTGTCCTCTATCTGGGCTTCATTGTGGGCCTGTCCCCTAGCTGAGACATTCTGTGTGTCGTTACTACGCGTCGGCATGTCTGAGGCTGAATGTTATTCACCGGAGGAGGTTATTGGGGGAGCGGATATGGCTTCTTTATCAAAGAGGTTGGATAAGTCTGAGTCACAGATACAGGTGGGGAGAGTCCATGGAGGAGGCTTTGTCCCTGGTACAGATCCCATCGGGGTCGCAAAAGCGGCCGTTTAATCAAGTGGTAGATACTGATACCGACACAGACTCTGATTCCGACGTCTATTTCACTGAGGCTGCGTTACATCCACGATTAGTTAAGAGTATTCAATACATGATTGTGGCTATAAAAGATGTTTTACACATTTCTGATGAACCTGCGGTACAGGAAATAAGGATTTGCTTGTTCAAGGGAAAAAAACCTGGAGGTGAAGTTTCCCCCCTCTCATGAAATTAATACTCTTTGTGAGAGAGCTTGGGAGTCGCCGGACAAGAGGTGGCAGATTCCCAAGAGGATTTACATGGCGTATCCTTTCCCCTCTGATGACAGGGAAAAATGGGAGTCGTCTCCAAATGTTGACAAAGCTCTATCTCGTTTGTCTAAGAAAGCGGCGCTTCCGTCTCCTGACACTGCAGCTCTCAAGGATCCGGTGGATCGCAAGCTGGAGACGTCTCTGAAGTCCATTTTCGCTAATTCTGGTGCATTGCTCAGACCTGCTGTGACGTCTGTATGGGTGAGTAGTGCTATTGCTAAATGGGCTGAAAATTTAGCTAATGATATGGATACACTTGATAAAGATAATGTTATTTTGACTCTTGGTTATATCAAGGACGCTGCAGATTACCTGAAGGATGCGGCGAGGGTTGTTTGTCTCTTGGGATCAAGAGCCAATACCATGTCCATATCGGCCAGGAGGGCGTTGTGGATACATCAATGGAATGCTGATGCCGACTCCAAGAGAGCTGTGGAAGCTTTACCCTTCAAAGGTAATGTCTTATTCGGGGACGACTTGGCTGACCTGGTCTCTACCGCGACTGCGGGTAAGTCCTCTTTTCTTCCCGATGTTCCCACACAATAGAAAAAGGCACCACATCAGCAGATGCAGTCCTTTCGTCACAATAAATACAGGCGAGGAAAAGGTTTGTCCTTCCTTGCTTCAAAGGGTAGAGGAAGGGGAAGGAAGTCGCCTGCCGTATCAGGCGCCCAGGACCAAAAGTCCTCCCCTGCCTCTACCAAGTCCACCGCATGACGCTGGGGCTTCCCTGGGGGAGTCCGGACCGGTGGGGAGGCCGTCTGCGACTCATCAGTCAGGTCTGGATTCAATCAGACCTGGATCCTTGGGTCCTAGAGATTGTGTCTCAGGGATACAAGCTGGAGTTTCGGGAGGTGCCACCTCACCGGTTTTTCATTTCGGCCTTACCAGTGTCTCTTCCGGAAAGTTAGGTGGTGCTGGCAGCGATACAAAAATTGTGTCAACAGAGGGTCATTGTTCCCGTTCCCCCGTCCAACGGGGGGAGGGGTTCTACTCGAGCCTCTTTGTTGTGCCGAAACCGGACGGTTCGGTCAGACCGATTCTGAATCTAAAATCCCTCAATCCATACTTGAAGGTTTTCAAGTTCAAGATGGAATCCCTTCGAGCGGTGATTGCCAGCCTGGAAGGGAGGGATTTTATGGCGTCAGTCGACATAAAGGATGCCTACTTACACGTCCCGATATATCATTCGCATCAGGCCTTCCTCAGGTTTGCGATACAGGATTCTCATTACCAATTTCAGACGTTGCCGTTTGGGCTTTCCACGGCCCCCGGGGATTTTCACCAAGGTCATGGCAGAAATGATGGTTCTCCTTCGCAAGCAAGGGGTTACCATTATCCCGTACTTGGACGATCTCCTGATAAAGGTGAGGTCCAGGGAACGGTTACTGAGAAGTGTAAATTTGTCGCTGTCTGTTCTGCGACAGCACGGTTGGGTGCTCAATTTGCCAAAATCTCAGTTGATTCCGACCACTCGGCTGCCTTTTCTGGGCATGATTCTGGACACTGAGTTACGGAGAGTATTTCTTCCAGAAGAAAAAGCTCTGGAACTGCAGACGATGGTCAGGGAACTTCTGAGGCCAAAGAGTGTGTCAATCCATCACTGTACTCTGTTTCTGGGGAAGATGGTTGCGGCGTACGAAGCAGTTCCGTTCGGCAGGTTTCATGCCTGGGTGTTTCAGTGGGACTTGCTGAGCAAATGGTCCGGGTCTCACCTGCACATGCATCGGAAGATAAGTCTATCTCCCAGAGCCAGAATTTCTCTCCTGTGGTGGCTACAAAGTTCTCACCTCCTAGGGGGATGCCGGTTCGGTATCAAGGATTGGGTACTTCTGACAACAGATGCAAGTCTCCGGGGCTGGGGCGCAGTCACCCAAGGAAGAAACTTCCAGGGGAAATGGTCACTCCAGGAAGCTTGTCTCCACATAAATGTTCTCGAGTTAAGAGCCATTTACAACGGCCTGCAATAAGCCTTCTTCAGGGTCGACCTGTCCTGGTACAGTCAGACTACATCACAGCGGTGGCACATATAAACCGTCAAGGCGGAACAAGGAGCAGAGCGGCAATGGCGGAGGCCACAAGAATCCTTCGCTGGGCGGAACAACACGTGAGCGCCCTGTCAGCGGTCTTCCTACCGGGAGTGGACAACTGGGAAGCGGATTTTCTCAGCAGACACGATCTCCATCCGGGAGAGTGGGCTCTTCAAGAGGTATTTGCAGAGGGGACAAAGTGTTGGGGAATTCCGTTGATCGACATTATGGCATCTCGTCTCAACAAGAAGCTCCCGAGGTATTGTTCCAGGTCAAGGGACCCCCAAGCCAGTGCAGTGGACGCCCTGGTGTCTCCGTGGGTGTTCCAGTCGGTGTATGTGTTCCCTCCACTTCCTCTCATTCCAAAGGTACTGGGGATCATTCGACGAGCACGGGTTCAGGCGATTCTCGTCGTTCCAGATTGGCCAAGAAGGGCCTGGTACCCGGATCTTCAGGAATTACTGGTGGAAGATCCTTGGCCGCTTCCTCTAAGAGAGGACCTGTTGTTGCAGGGTCCATGCGTGTTTCCAGACTTACCGCGGCTGCGTTTGACGGCATGGAAGTTGAGCGCCAGATCTTAGCTCGTAAAGGTATTCCCGGGGAGGTAATTCCCACTCTCCTTAAGGCTAGGAAGGAGGTTACGACGAAACATTATCACCATATTTGGAAAAAGTATGTTTCCTGGTGTGAGTTTAAAATGGCTCCTGCGGAAGATTTTCACTTGGGTCGCTTTCTCCACTTTTTGCAGGCAGGTGTAGATGCAGGCCTGAAATAAGGCTCCATCAAAGTACAGATTTTGGCTTTGTCTATTTTCTTTCAAAAAGAACTAGCTGTCCTCCCAGAGGTGCAGACTTTTGTGAAAGGAGTAATGCATATCAATCCTCCGTTCGTGCTTCCGGTAGCTCCATGGGATCTTGATGTGGTCTTACCGTTTCTTATGTCTTCCTGGTTTGAAATTGAAATTGGTTTGGTTGAGTTGAAATTTCTCACTTGGAAGGTAGTCATGCTGTTGGCGCTGGCATCTGCCAGGCGAGTGTCAGAGTTGGCGGCCTTATCTCATAAGAGCCCGTACTTGATTTTTCATTCGGATAGAGCGGAATTGAGGACTCAACAATTTCTGCCGAAGGTGGTTTCTTCATTTCATATTAACCAGCCTATTGTGGTGCCGGTGGCTACGTATGCTGTGGCGGTTCCAAAGTCTCTGGATGTTGTGAGAGCTTTGAAGATCTACGTCACCAGAACGGCTGTTGCCAGGAAAACTGAGGCACTGTTTGTCCTGTATGCTTCCAACAAGATTGGTCATCCTGCTTCAAAACAGACTATTTCACGCTGGATTTGTAGTACGATTCAGCAGGCTCATTCTTCGGCCGGGCTACCAGTGCCGAAGTCAGTAAAAGCCCATTCTACCAGGAAAGTGGGCTCATCTTGGGCGGTTGCCCCAGGCATCTCGGCTTTACAGCTTTACCGAGCAGCTACTTGGTCGGGTTCAAACCCCTTTGCTAAGTTCTATAAGTTTGATACCCTGGCTGATGAGGACCTTGTGTTTGCTCAGTCGGTGCTGCAGAGTCGTCCGCACTCTCTCGCCCGGTCTGGAGCTTTGGTATAAACCCCATGGTCCTTTTGGAGTCCCCAGCATCCTCTACGGACTAGGAGAAAATGATTTACCGTTGGGTACCAAAATCCTATTTTCTCTTACGTTCTAGAGGATTCTGGGGTCCACATTAGTACCATGGGGTATAGACTGGTCCACCAGGCGCCATTGGCACTTTAAGAGTTTGAGAGTGTGGGCTGGCTCCTCCCTCTATGCCCCTCCTACCAGACTCTGTTTAGAAAATGTGCCCGGAGTAGCCTGTCACAGCTAGGGGAGCTCTACAGAGCTTTTCTAGTAAAGTTTAACTTAGAGTTTTTATTTTATTTTACAGGGAGGTTGTTGGCAACAGCCTCCCTGCAGCGAGGGACTAGGGGGGGGAGCAGTGTCCGCCCTGCGCGGTCTGAGCCACTGTCTCCGCTGACTGGACACTGAGCTCCAGAGGGGTCTGATCGTTCTCCGCCACAGGAGACCGCTCGCCCCAGCAGCATGCCGCCAACCCCTTACAGAGCTGAAGAAGTGGTGAGTGAGACACCGATTCCCCCTAGCAAGCAGGGAGTCGGTGTGAAGATGGCGGCAGCGGGGAGGGAGCGCAGTATTAACTGCGCTCCTGGGAAGGCTCAGCGGTACATGGTGTGGCGCTGTGAGGGGCGCCCTGGGCTAGCGCTTACCCCCTACACTGGTCCAGAAGCCTGTAGGGGTCCTCTGATCTCAGCCAGCACTATTTCCTCAGGCCAGTATAATCCATGAAAGGCGGGAAGACAGCGCCATTAAGGGGGCGGAGCTTCTCAGAGCAGACCCAGCAGCGTTTCAGCGCCATTTTCCTGCCTGCACAGTGCTGAGAGGAAGAACAGGTCCCTCCACATCAACTCCAGCTATCTATACACTGTATCAGGTGGTTGTAGAAGGGAGGGGGAGGCTGTAATAAGACTGTGTGTGCTATTAAGGTGCACAGTCAGCGCTGACAAGGGGTCTCCCTTTGCTAAAAGCGCTGTGTGGGTTGGCTCCAATCTCTCTCTTGCCATTATTGGGGGGGAGGGGAGACTCTGTCTGCCCTCACCTGTTTGTGGAGTGTTTGCCGGTCTCCTTTAGCTATGTCCAGGGACACTGTGTGTCATATGCTGCCGAGGACTTATCCTCCCAGGATGATCCCATTCCATGTAATCAGGATAGCACTGGTTTAGCACAGATTCCAGCAAGGGAGCCTGAGTGGTTTTCCTCTATCAAATCTTGGATTTCTCAGATTTCTGACAGGGTTGTAAGTAATGAATTTGCAACCCAGGTATTACAGAGCTCTATTGCAATAAGGCCGGTTTATGGTACCTCCCGACGCCCCGCTATATACCCCCACAAACGCGCGCTTGTGCATGTCAAACAAGACGACACGGATACCGATTCTGACACCACAGACTGTGATGGGGATGTGTTGCAGGGCTCCGCATCTCTTGCAAAGGGGGTGCAATTGTTGATAGAGGCTATCAGGGATGTGTTGAATGTTAATGATACCACACCTGAGCAGGTTGAGGAGGCTTTTTTTCACTGAAAATAAAAAAGCCTCGCTAACCTTCCCTGCGTCAAAGGAATTGAACGTTATGTTTGAAAAAGCATGGGTAAACCCTGAGAAAAAATTCCAGGTCCCTAAAAGGGTCCAGGTGGCGTTTCCTTTTCCCGAGGAGGTTAGGAAAAAATGGGAAAACCCGCCGATTGACGCATCTGTGTCCAGACTCTCAAAGAAGGTGGTTTTGCCTGTTCCAGGATCTACCGCATTAAAGGAGCCGGCTGATAGGAAAATTGATAACACGCTTAAATCAATGTACACTGCTTCAGGGGCCATATTATGTCCCACTATTGCTAGTGCATGGATTGCAAAGGCCATAGTAAAGTGGTCGGCTACCTTACTTGAGGATTTGGATACGATGGATAGGGATGACGTTGCATTATATTTACGCAATATACATGATTAGGCAGGTTTTATGGTAGAATCCATGAAAGACCTGGATTCCATGGCTGCGGGAATGTCTTTCATGTCTGTTTCAGCTCGTCGGGGACTGCGGCTGCGCCAGTGGTTGGCCGCCGCGGAATCCAGAAAGTGTGGAGTCCCTACCTTTTTATACAGGTCAGGCTCTCTTTGGGGAAGCTCCTAGATGCGTGGATATCTACTGCTACAGCGGGTTAGTCTCCGTTTCTTCCCTCAGCAGCACCTGCTCCGAAGAAAGCCTTCTCTTCATCTGCAACGCAGTCCTCGCGGCCTAACAAGCCTAGAAAGGCCAGAACGTCCAATACCTTCTTTAGGGGAGGTTGAGATAAGTCCAAGAAACCTGCAGCTGCAGGTTCCCAGGAACAAAAGCCTGCTTCAGGTACGCCAAAGTCCTCCGCATGACTGTGGACCGCACAGCCTGGATGTGGGGCTGGTGGGAGAGAGGCTCAGACACTTCAGTCACGTCTGTGTAACGTCCGGCCTGGATCCCTGGGTGATAGATATTGTATCCCAGGGATACAAGCTGGAATTCCAAAGTCTCCCTTCTCATCGCTTTTTCAAATCAGGCTTACCAACTCTGTTGGCAGACAGCACTGTCCTACAAGACGCTGTCCAAAAACTGATGGAGGCACAGGTCATTGTGCCAGTACCACCTCACATGCAGAACAAAGGTTACTATTCGAACCTTTTCGTGGTACCGAAACCGGATGGTTCGGTCAGGCCCATTCTGAACCTAAAATCATTGAACCCCTTTCTAAAGGAGTTCAAGTTCAACATGGAGTCTCTCAGGACGGTGATATCGGGTCTGGAAGAGGGTGAATTCCTGGTATCACTGGATATCAAGGATGCGTACCTCCACATTCCGATCTGGCTGCCGCATCAGGCTTATCTCCTTTTCGCATTGCTGGACTGTAATTTCCAGTTCCAGGCCCTGCCATTTGGCCTCTCCACAGCACCAAGGGTGTTTACCAAGGTGATGGCAGAAATGATGGTTCTCCTCTGCAAAAAGGGTGTGAACCTCATTCCATATCTGGACGATCTGCTGATAAAGGCATAGTCCAAGGAGAAGCTGCTACAATCCATTGTTCTCACAACACGCCTCCTCAGGAGTCATGGTTGGATTCTGAACCTTCCAATGTCACATTTGGAACCAACCCAGAGGTTGTCCTTTCTGGGAATGATCCTGGATATGGAAGTGCAGAAGGTGTTTCTTCCGCAGGAAAAGGTGTTGGTGATACAAGCTATGGTCTGGGATATCCTGAAGCCAGCCCGGGTGTCTGTTCATCAATGCATTCGCCTATTGGAAAAGATGGTGGCCTCTTACGAGGCTCTCCAGTGTGGGAGGTTCCACGCTCGGACCTTCCAACTGGATCTCCTGGACAGGTGGTCAGGATCTCATCTCCACATGCACCAGAGAATTCGTCTGTCGCCAAAGGCCAGGATTTCACTCCTCTGGTGGCTCCAATTACCTCACCTTCTGGACGGCCGCAGGTTTGGGATTCAGGACTGGGTCCTTCTAACCACGGATGCGAGCCTTCGGGGCTGGGGAGCAGTCACTGAAGGAGTAACCTTCCAAGGAAGGTGGTCAAGCCTGGAAGCCGGCCTGCCCATCAACATCCTGGAACTAACAGCCGTCTACAACGGTCTTCTTCAGGCGGCCCCTCTTCTAAGAAATCGGGCCATTCAAGTGCAGTAGAACAACGTAACAGTGGCTTACATAAACCGACAAGGCAGAATGAAATGCAGAGCGGCAATGTCAGAGGTGACAAGAATACTCCTCTGGACAGAGAAGCACGTGTTGGCGCTATCAGCCGTCTTCATTCCGGGAGTAGACAACTGGGAGGCAGACTTCCTCCGCAGACACGATCTACATCCAGGGGAGTGGGATCTCCATCCAGAGGTGTTCAAGGAAATAACACGTCTTTGGGCATTACCCCAAATAGACATGATGGCCTCTCGTCTCAACAAGAAGCTTCGGCGTTATTGTTGCAGGTCGAGGGATCCACAGGCAGTGGCAGTGGATGCCCTGGTGTCTCCGTGGATGTTCCAGGCAGTGTACGTGTTTCCACCACTCCCACTCATCCCAAGAATCCTATAGCTCATAAGAATGACATGGGTTTAAGCGATCCTTATTGCCCCAGACTGGCCAAGAAGGGCTTGGTACGCAGACCTTCTAAATCTACTGTAAGAAGATCCGAGGCCTCTTCCTCTTCAGGAGGACCTGCTGCAACAGGGGCCGTTCGCCTATCAAGACTTACCGCTGCTACGTTTGACGGCATGGAAGTTGAGCGCGTGATACTTGCTCGGAAGGGCATTTCGAAGGTCATTCCTATCCTCATTCAGGCTAGGAAAGGGGTAACGTCTAAACATTACCATCGTATTTGGAATAAATAGGTCTCTTGGTGTGAATCCAAGAAGTCTCCTACAGTGGAGTTTCAACTCAGACGTTTTCTCCTCTTCCTGCAAGCAGGTGTGGATATGGGCCTGAGGCTAGGATCTGTGAAGGTCCAGATTTCTGCCCTATCCATTTTCTTTCAGAAACAATTGGCTGCCCTCCCTGAGGTTCAGACCTTTTTGAAGGGAGTTCTGCATATCCAACCTCCCTTTGTACTGCCTACGGCGCCTTGGGACCTTAACAAGGTGTTGCAGTTTCTCCAGTCGGATTGGTTTGAGCCTCTACAGGAGGTTGAGGTCCAATTTCTTTCATAGAAGGTGGTCACGTTGTTGGCCTTGGCTTCTGCTAGACGTGTGTCCGAGTTGGGGGCTTTATCCTGTAAAAGCCCTTACTTGATCTTCCACGAAGATAGAGCTGAGCTCCGGACACGTCAGCAGTTTCTTCCGAAGGTTGTGTCGGCATTTCATATCAACCAACCTATTGTGGTGCCAGTGGCTACTGAATCCTCAATTACATCAAAGTCCTTGGATGTTGTAAGGGCTCTGAAGATATATGTGAAGAGAACTTCTCGTCACAGAAAGTCGGACTCTGTTTGTCCTTTATGATCCCAAGGAAATTGGGTGTCCTGCTTCTAAGCAGACTATTCTCACTGGATTAGGTTCACTATTCAGCACGCTTATTCTACGGCAGGACTGCTGTGTCCAAAATCTGTTAAGGCCCACTCTACTTGTGAGGTGGGGTCTTACCGGGCGGCTGCCCGGGGTGTCTCGGCAGTGCAACTTTGCCGAGCTGCAACTTGGTCTGGGTCGAACACGTTTGCAAAGTTTTACAAGTTCGATACTTTGGCCTCTGATGATCTGAAGTTCAGTCAGTCCGTTCTGCAGCAGCCTCTGCACTCCCTCCCGTTCTGGGAGCTTTGGTACATCCCCATGGTACTAATGTGGACCCCAGCATCCTCTAGGATGTAAGAGAAAATAGGATTTTGGTTACCTACCGGTAAATCCTTTTCTCGTAGTCTGTAGAGGATGCTGGGCGTCCGCCCAGCGCTTCGTTTTCCTGCACACGTTTGGTACAGTGCAACTTCGTTTTAGTTGAGTACTGCATTGTTACTTGATAAGTAATGTTTCTCTGACGTCCTAGTGGATGCTGGGAACTCCGTAAGGACCACGGGGAATAGCGGCTCCGCAGGAGACTGGGCACAAAAGTAAAAGCTTTAGGACTACCTGGTGTGCACTGGCTCCTCCCCCTATGACCCTCCTCCAAGCCTCAGTTAGATTTTTGTGCCCGAACGAGAAGGGTGCACACTAGGTGGCTCTCCTGAGCTGCTTAGTGAAAAAGTTTAAGTTAGGTTTTTTATTTTCAGTGAGTCCTGCTGGCAACAGGCTCACTGCATCGAGGGACTAAGGGGAGAAGAAGCGAACTCACCTGCGTGCAGAGTGGATTGGGCTTCTTAGGCTACTGGACATTAGCTCCAGAGGGACCGATCACAGGCCCAGCCATGGATGGGTCCCAGAGCCGCGCCGTCGGCCCCCTTACAGAGCCAGAAGACAGAAGAGGTCCGGAAAATCGGCGGCAGAAGACGTCCTGTCTTCAACAAGGTAGCGCACAGCACCGCAGCTGTGCGCCATTGCTCTCAGCACACTTCACACTCCGGTCACTGAGGGTGCAGGGCGCTGGGGGGGGGACGCCCTGAGACGCAATAAAAACACCTTGGATGGCGAAAAATGCATCACATATAGCTCCTGGGCTATATGGATGCATTTAACCCCTGCCAGTTTTCCTTAAAAAAGCGGGAGAAAGGCCGCCGAGAAGGGGGCGGAGCCTATCTCCTCAGCACACAAGCGCCATTTTCCCTCACAGCTCCGCTGGAAGGACGTCTCCCTGACTCTCCCCTGCAGTCCTGCACTACAGAAACAGGGTAAAACAAGAGAGGGGGGGGCACTAAATTGGCATAAGAATCTATACAGCAGCTATATAAGGGAGAAACACTTATATAAGGTTGTCCCTATACATTATATATAGCGCTCTGGTGTGTGCTGGCAAACTCTCCCTCTGTCTCCCCAAAGGGCTAGTGGGGTCCTGTCCTCTATCGGAGCATTCCCTGTGTGTGTGCTGTGTGTCGGTACGTTTGTGTCGACATGTATGAGGAGGAAAATGGTGTGGAGGCGGAGCAATTGCCTGTAATAGTGATGTCACCCCCTAGGGAGTCGACACCTGACTGGATGGTCTTATGGAAGGAATTACGTGATAGCGTCAGCACTTTACAAAAGACTGTTGACGACATGAGACAGCCGGCAAATCAGCTAGTGCCTGTCCAGGCGTCTCAAACACCGTCAGGGGCTCTAAAGCGCCCGTTACCTCAGATGGTCGACACAGACCCGGACACGGACACTGACTCCAGTGTCGACGGTGAGGAGACAAACGTGACTTCCAGTAGGGCCACATGTTACATGATCACGGCAATGAAGGAGGTTTTGAACATTTCTGATACTACAAGTACCACAAAAAAGGGTATTATGTGGGGTGTGAAAAAACTACCCGTAGTTTTACCTGAATCAGATGAATTAAATGAGGTGTGTGATGAAGCGTGGGTTTCCCCCGATAAAAAACTGATAATTTCTAAAAGATTATTGGCATTATACCCTTTCCCACCAGAGGTTAGGGCGCGTTGGGAAACACCCCCTAGGGTAGATAAAGCGCTCACACGCTTATCAAAACAAGTGGCGTTACCGTCTCCTGATACGGCCACCCTCAAGGAACCAGCTGATAGGAAGCTGGAAAATATCCTAAAAAGTATATACACACATACTGGTGTTATACTGCGACCAGCAATCGCCTCAGCCTGGATGTGCAGTGCTGGGGTGGCTTGGTCGGATTCCCTGACTGAAAATATTGATACCCTGGATAGGGACAATATATTATTGACTATAGAGCATTTAAAGGATGCATTTCTATATATGCGAGATGCACAGAGGGATATTTGCACTCTGGCATCAAGAGTAAGTGCGCTGTCCATTTCTGCCAGAAGAGGGTTATGGACGCGACAGTGGTCAGGTGATGCGGATTCCAAACGGCATATGGAAGTATTGCCGTATAAAGGGGAGGAGTTATTTGGGGTTGGTCTATCGGACCTGGTGGCCACGGCAACGGCTGGGAAATCCACCTTTTTACCCCAGGTCACCTCTCAGCAGAAAAAGGCACCGTCTTTTCAGGCTCAGTCCTTTCGTCCCCATAAGGGCAAGCGGGCAAAAGGCCACTCATTTCTGCCCCGGGGCAGAGGAAGGGGAAAAAGACTGCATCAGGCAGCCTCTTCCCAGGAACAGAAGCCCTCCCCCGCTTCTGCCAAGTCCTCAGCATGACGCTGGGGCCTTACAAGCAGACTCAGGCACGGTGGGGGGCCGTCTCAAGATTTTCAGCGCGCAGTGGGCTCACTCGCAAGTGGACCCCTGGATCCTGCAGGTAGTATCTCAGGGGTACAAATTGGAATTCGAGACGTCTCCCCCTCGCCGGTTCCTGAAGTCTGCTTTACCAACGTCTCCCTCCGACAGGGAGGCGGTATTGGAAGCCATTCACAAGCTGTATTCCCAGCAGGTGATAATCAAGGTACCCCTCCTACAACAGGGAAAGGGGTATTATTCCACGCTGTTTGTGGTACCGAAGCCGGACGGCTCGGTGAGACCTATTCTAAATCTGAAATCCTTGAACACTTACATACAAAGGTTCAAATTCAAGATGGAGTCACTCAGAGCAGTGATAGCGAACCTGGAAGAAGGGGACTATATGGTGTCTCTGGACATCAAGGATGCTTACCTCCATGTCCCAATTTGCCCTTCACACCAAGGGTACCTCAGGTTTGTGATACAGAACTGTCATTATCAGTTTCAGACGCTGCCGTTTGGATTGTCCACGGCACCCCGAGTCTTTACCAAGGTAATGGCCGAAATGATGATTCTTCTTCGAAGAAAAGGCGTCTTAATTATCCTTTACTTGGACGATCTCCTGATAAGGGCAAGGTCCAGGGAACAGTTAGAGGTCGGAGTAGCACTATCTCAAGTAGTGTTACGACAGCACGGGTGGATTCTAAATATTCCAAAATCGCAGCTGATTCCGACGACACGTCTGCTGTTCCTAGGGATGATTCTGGACACAGTCCAGAAAAAGGTGTTTCTCCCGGAGGAGAAAGCCAGGGAGTTATCCGAGCTAGTCAGGAACCTCCTAAAACCAGGTCAAGTGTCAGTGCATCAATGCACAAGGGTCCTGGGAAAAATGGTGGCTTCTTACGAAGCGATTCCATTCGGCAGATTCCACGCAAGAACCTTTCAGTGGGATCTGCTGGACAAATGGTCCGGATCGCATCTTCAGATGCATCAGCGGATAACCCTGTCTCCAAGGACAAGGGTATCCCTCCTGTGTTGGTTGCAGAGTGCTCATCTTCTAGAGGGCCGCAGATTCGGCATTCAGGACTGGGTCCTGGTGACCACGGATGCCAGCCTGAGAGGCTGGGGAGCAGTCACACAGGGAAGAAATTTCCAGGGCTTGTGGTCAAGCATGGAAACGTCATTTCACATAAATATCCTGGAACTAAGGGCCATTTACAATGCCCTAAGTCAAGCAAGGCCTCTGCTTCAGGGTCAGCCGGTGTTGATCCAGTCGGACAACATCACGGCAGTCGCCCACGTAAACAGACAGGGCGGCACAAGAAGCAGGAGAGCGATAGCAGAAGCTGCAAGGATTCTTCGCTGGGCGGAAAATCATGTGATAGCACTGTCAGCAGTGTTCAGTCCCGGAGTGGACAACTGGGAAGCAGATTTTCTCAGCAGACACGATCTCCACCCGGGAGAGTGGGGACTTCATCCAGAAGTCTTCCAATTGATTGTAAACCGTTGGGAAAAACCAAAGGTGGGCATGATGGCGTCCCGCCTCAACAAAAAACTAAACAGGTATTGCGCCAGGTCAAGGGACCCTCAGGCAATAGCGGTGGACGCTCTGGTAACACCGTGGGTGTACCAGTCAGTGTATGTGTTCCCTCCTCTGCCTCTCATACCCAAGGTACTGAGGATTATAAGACGGAGAGGAGTAAGAACTATACTCGTGGCTCCGGATTGGCCAAGAAGGACTTGGTACCCGGAACTTCAGGAGATGCTCACGGAGGATCCGTGGCCTCTACCTCTAAGAAGGGACCTGCTTCAGCAAGGACCCTGTCTGTTCCAAGACTTAACGCGGCTGCGTTTGACGGCATGGCGGTTGAACGCCGGATCCTGAAGGAGAAAGGCATTCCAGATGAAGTCATCCCTACCCTGATCAAAGCCAGGAAGGATGTAACTGCACAACATTATCACCGTATTTGGAGGAAATATGTTGCGTGGTGCGAGGCCAGGAAGGCCCCGACAGAGGAATTTCAACTAGGTCGTTTCCTGCATTTCCTGCAAACAGGACTGTCCATGGGCCTAAAATTAGGATCCATTAAGGTTCAAATTTCGGCCTTGTCGATTTTCTTCCAGAAAGAATTGGCTTCAGTTCCTGAAGTCCAGACTTTTGTAAAGGGGGTACTGCATATACAGCCTCCCTTTGTGCCTCCAGTGGCACCCTGGGATCTCAATGTGGTTTTGGGATTCCTAAAATCACATTGGTTCGAACCACTTGCCACAGTGGATTTAAAATATCTCACATGGAAAGTGGTAATGCTGTTAGCCCTGGCTTCAGCCAGGCGTGTCTCAGAATTGGCGGCTTTATCCTATAAAAGCCCTTACCTAATTTTTCATACGGACAGGGCAGAATTGAGGACTCGTCCTCAATTTCTCCCTAAGGTGGTTTCAGCTTTTCACTTGAACCAGCCTATTGTGGTGCCTGCGGCTACTAGGGACTTGGAGGACTCCAAGTTGCTGGACGTAGTCAGGGCCCTGAAAATATATGTTTCCAGGACGGCTGGAGTCAGAAAATCTGACTCGCTGTTTATCCTGTATGCACCCAACAAGCTGGGTGCTCCTGCTTCTAAGCAGACTATTGCTCGTTGGATTTGTAGTACAATTCAGCTTGCACATTCTGTGGCAGGCCTGCCACAGCCAAAATCTGTAAAAGCCCATTCCACAAGGAAAGTGGGCTCATCTTGGGCGGCTGCCCGAGGGGTCTCGGCTTTACAACTTTGCCGAGCAGCTACTTGGTCAGGGGCAAACACGTTTGCTAAATTCTACAAATTTGATACCCTGGCTGAGGAGGACCTGGAGTTCTCTCATTCGGTGCTGCAGAGTCATCCGCACTCTCCCGCCCGTTTGGGAGCTTTGGTATAATCCTTATGGTCCTTACTGAGTTCCCAGCATCCACTTAGGACGTCAGAGAAAATAAGAATTTACTTACCGATAATTCTATTTCTCGTAGTCCGTAGTGGATGCTGGGCGCCCATCCCAGGTGCGGATTGTCTGCAATACTTGTACATAGTTATTGTTAACTAAATCGGGTTATTATTGTTGTGAGCCATTCTTTCAGAGGCTCCTCTGTTATCATGCTGTTAACTGGGTTCAGATCACAGGTTGTACGGTGTGATTGGTGTGGCTGGTATGAGTCTTACCCGGGATTCAATATCCTTCCTTATTGTGTACGCTCGTCCGGGCACAGTATCCTAACTGAGGCTTGGAGGAGGGTCATAGGGGGAGGAGCCAGTGCACACCAGGTAGTCCTAAAGCTTTTACTTTTGTGCCCAGTCTCCTGCGGAGCCGCTATTCCCCATGGTCCTTACGGAGTTCCCAGCATCCACTACGGACTACGAGAAATAGAATTATCGGTAAGTAAATTCTTATTTTCAGCAGTTGCTGAGTGTTCAAGCTTCGTTGGCTTAACGTGCCTTGTATGTGTGAGCTGGTATCAATCTCTCCACTATCTGTGTATAATCCTTCTCTGGAAGATGTCCGTCTCCTCGGGCACAGTTTCTAGACTGAGTCTGGTAGGAGGGGCATAGAGGGAGGAGCCAGCCCACACAAACTCTTAAAGTGCCAATGGCCCCTGGTGGACCTGTCTATTCCCCATGGTACTAATGTGGACCCCAGCATCCTCTACGGACTAAGAGAAAAGGATTTACCGGTAGGTATCCAAAATCCTATTAAATGAATGAAGAAGAAAAATTAAGGAAATTCCATTAATTTCCCTACTACTAATGTGAGGTTAGTTTATAAAGTCTTCCAAAAACCAAGAACCTATCTCTCCAAGGATTAGTAAATAGACCCCCTAGTGATAAAGTACCAGCCAATCAGCTCCTAACTGCCATGTTACAGGCTTGGTTTGAAAAACTG
The DNA here is from genome assembly GCF_028390025.1 of Pseudophryne corroboree. Lineage (NCBI taxonomy): Eukaryota > Metazoa > Chordata > Amphibia > Anura > Myobatrachidae > Pseudophryne > Pseudophryne corroboree. The sequence goes on along the minus strand of NC_086444.1, from coordinate 1,200,282,150 downwards.
AATTATGAGCTTGTTCGTTGCTTACTTTACTTTTTCTCCGTCCACTCTCACAAAGGCTTAGTAAATAGACTCCTAGGACTCTCCCTATCCCATTCAAAAGGAAAAGGCTGAATGTGTTTTTCTGTTTGAGGGTGGGATGTACTAACCTCCCCCGCCGCGTTATCTGGCTTTTCTCAGCGCTCCTTGTGTTACTGGTCTCCCCTCTGCTGCCCGGCGCTACCTGTTGCTCCCCCACACTCCCCGTCTCCCAGTGAGAGGAGAAAAAAGACGGGGAGTGGGAGGGAGCAACGGGCAGCAGAGAGGAGACCAGTAACCGCGGAGATAACACAAGGAGCGCTTACAAAAGCCAAATAACGCGGTGGGGGAGGTTAGTACATCCCGCCCTGAAACTGCAATGCGAGTATTCTTTTGGTATAAGCTAACTGAATTATGTGTTTTTCATGTTGTAATATTTGTTTTGTGATCCCGTACCAGGTGGAAAGCTGTGAGAGCAGTTCCCATAGCATGGATGAAGTTTCACTCAGTGAGTTTGGCGAATGGACCGAAATTCCCGGCGCCCATCACGTAATTCCTTGTGGCTTCATGAAGATTGTGGAACTGCTGTCCTCCTCTGTCCCGCAGTCCGTCATCCAGCTGCGCAAGCCGGTCAAGTGCATCCACTGGAACAGGTCCGTACGTAAGCAGATTGAGCGGGTGGCTGACCACAATGATGACCAACAGGCGGACAAGGGCTATCCCGTCTTTCTGGAGTGCGAAGACTTCGAGTTCATCCCAGCCGATCACGTGATCGTAACCGTTTCGCTGGGTGTACTGAAGAAGTGCCACGAGAGCTTATTTCACCCGCGCCTCCCAGAAGACAAGGCCACGGCCATAGAGAAACTCGGGATTAGTACCACTGACAAAATCTTTCTGGAGTTTGAGGAACCTTTCTGGAGTCCAGAGTGTAACAGCATCCAGTTCGTTTGGGAAGACGACGCGGAGAGCGAGAGCTTGACCTATCCAGAGGAGATGTGGTACAAGAAGATCTGTAGTTTCGACGTGCTCTACCCTCCGGAGAGGTACGGCTATGTACTCAGCGGCTGGATCTGTGGCGATGAAGCGCTGATCATGGAGAAGTGCGACAATGAGACCGTTGCCGAAACCTGCACAGAGCTTTTGCGGAAATTTACAGGTTAGTATTTTCCCGGGGGATCCGTTGAATTTGCCGACGCTGGAATCCCGATAATCTGTTCAGCACATGTGTTTAACGGGCCCTGCGATAGTATCCCAGAATTGGTAGGCATTTGTGGTGAGGAACAGGGGTGGCCATTTTCTGGGAGTGTGGAGACCAAGGACTACGTTGCGAGAATATATGTATTTTACTTTTACAGGTTACTGTGGTGCTCTGAACCAAAGCGAATAAGGCTTTTTACTTAATTGTATAGATTTTCAAGTAACATTGGAATCTATGTACTAAGCCTTGGAGAGCGATAAACTGGATGGAGATGGGGGACATTTACTAAGCAGTGAGAAGAGCGGAGAGGTTGCCCATGGCAACCAATCAGCACTGAACTAACATCTAATTTGCATACTATAAAATGATACAGAGCTGCTGATTGGTTGATGGGGGAACTTCTCCACTGGCTCACTTCTCCGCTCTTATCACTGCTTAGTAAATGTCCCCCTTAGGCTACTATTCCATAATTGATTATGGAAAACTTTCCATCTGTCAAACCTTTGTTAAATGCAACTTTCAAACACCTAGGGGGGAATTCAGTTAGCCTCTGTAAATTACCCCGGGTAATCAATCCATTGGTGGGAATTCAATTGATGCCGGTAGCCGGCATTAACGCAAATTCTGCTACGCCTGTCTGGAAGCAGGACACAAATTCCGAGAAGTGCCCTTTATGGGATACGGAATAAGATTCTGCATTACTGTGTTTTTGCACGAAAACGGGTAAATTTTTACTGTGGGGGAGGTGAGGGGGGGGGGGGGGGGGGGGGTTTGCTGTAAAATTTACTGCACCTAATTGAATGACTTTTAAACCTGATAGTTGAGCTTTAAAGACCTTTTATAGAAAAGTCGTCTCATCAGCAGTCATAAGTGATGAATTTTGGGACTCTTATTCAGAGCAGCTGAGCCTGCCAGTAGTTTTATCAGCACTTCCCGGCCCATCCTGCGAGAGGTACAAGTACTGGATGTGTTGCAGGCTGTTCCCTTCCTGCATTACTGAACAATGTAGTATATTAGAGTACCTGAAAGAATGCACCACGTGTGCGCAGCTCCACTAACCTGCATCAAGTGCACATTTCACAAAACTGGTGTCTTAAGTAATGTGTGGGGTTTTTTTTTTCTTTCTTGCTAAAACTGTTTAATTGGGATGTAGTTAAAAATGCCGTCTGTCGAAATTTCGATGCCGGAATCCCGACCGGCGGAATAATGCCGCCAACACAATCCTGACGGAGCTTTGGATCCTGGCATCAAAATTCAGACGCCGGTTATCCCCCCCCCCCCCCCCCAACGTTTTGTTAGCGGGACATGTTTGTGTCCTGCCACGGGGGTGGGAGGTTAGGTTTAGGCACTAGGTGGGGGGATAGGGTGCAGGGACGGGAAGGGGATGGTTGGGTACTGGGGAGGGGGGTTAGGGATAGGCCCCAAGCGGGGAGGGTTAGGTTCAGGCAAGAGAGGGTTAGGGTACTTTCTCTGGGGGCTTTTGGGATTTTGATGGTCTGGGTACTGCTGCTGGTATTACGACCACCGGCATATCAACCAACCGTATATCATACCGAATCTGTTTTAATCTTGTGACATAGTGGAAGCATTGTGGCTCCTTGTAAAGAAATGATTAATAAATCATCATCAACAACAACAAAAAGTAGAATATAATGTATACACGGTGCAGACAGTGACCCAGACTTGGCAGACAGGCCAGGGACCGCGTTTTGCTATGTAATACAATATGTCTCCATTGCAAATGTTTACAAGTGCTCAGCTTCCGGCCGGTGTACACATGAAGATCAGAACCGGACCATTTAGAATAGCTGGGATAATAATCAGACATTTAAATTATTTTTCATCAATTGTGTCCATATAATGAATTCTGTTTTTATATGGCGGGATCTGCAAGCTGACCCAAATGGGGTCACCTCTGTTTGTGAATGCCCCATAATTCAAGGGCTGGATTAAGCTTTACCTCTTTTAGAATGTGATATAATGCTTACATAATCCAGAAAAGTTTGTTTTACTAATTAATGAAATATTTTTTTTCTCCATGGAATCTGCCCAAATATATATATATATATATATATATATATATATATATATATATATATATAATATATATATAATATATATATATATATATATATATATCACAGGATTACAGGCGGCACTCACGGACTCACTCAGAAAACGACCGGGGTCCCCAGGTCTGCCGGTCGCTTTCTGAGTGAGTCCGTGAGTGCCGCCTGTAATCCTGTGATATGCTTCATTAACAAGAGGAGGGCACCCGGCATTGAGCTTGGTTGTTGTATTGGAGTGCCAGATATATATATATATATATATATATATATATATATATATATATATATATATATATATATATATATATATATATATATATATATATATATATATATATATATATATATATATATATATTTATTTCTCTGACGTCCTAGTGGATGCTGGGACTCCGTAAGGACCATGGGGATATAGCGGCTCCGCAGGAGACAGGGCACAAAATAAAAGCTTAAGGATCAGGTGGTGTGCACTGGCTCCTCCCCCTATGACCCTCCTCCAAGCCTCAGTTAGATTTTTGTGCCCGGCCGAGAAGGGTGCAATCTAGGTGACTCTCCTGAGCTGCTTAGAATAAAAGTTTAGTTAGGTTTTTTTATTTTCAGTGCGTCCTGCTGGCAACAGGCTCACTGCATCGTGGGACTAAGGGGAGAAGAAACGGACTCACCTGAGTGCAGAGTGGATCGGGTTTCTTAGGCTACTGGACACTAGCTCCAGAGGGACGATCACAGGTTCAGCCTGGATGGGTCACCGGAGCCGCGCCGCCGTCCCCCTTACAGAGCCAGAAGAGACGAAGAGGTCCGGTGAAATCGGCGGCAGAAGACATCCTGTCTTCAGACTAAGGTAGCGCACAGCACCGCAGCTGTGCGCCATTGCTCTCAGCACACTTCACACTCCGGTCACTGAGGGTGCAGGGCGCTGGGGGGGGAGCGCCCTGAGACGCAATATAACAGAATACCTTAGGTGGCAAAACAGAATACATCACATATAGCTCCTGGGCTATATGGATGTATTTTAATCCCCTGCCATTTTACACAAAAAAGCGGGAGATAAGGACGTCGTGAAGGGGCGGAGCCTATCTCCTCAGCACACAAGCGCCATTTTCCCTCACAGCTCCGCTGGAAGGACGGCTCCCTGACTCTCCCCTGCAGTCCTGCTTCAGAATCAGGGTAAAAAAGAGAAGGGGGGGCATTGTTGGCAGCAAATAACAATAATTAACAGCAGCTATAAGGGAATAACACTTATATAAGGTTATCCCTGTATATATATATATATATATATATATATATATATATATATATAGCGCTGGGTGTGTGCTGGCAGACTCTCCCTCTGTCTCTCCAAAGGGCTAAGTGGGGTCCTGTCCTCTATCAGAGCATTCCCGGTGTGTGTGTGCTGTGTGTCGGTACGCGTGTGTCGACATGTATGAGGAGGAAAATTATGTGGAGGCGGAGCAGTTGCCTGCGTTGGTGATGTCACCCCCTAGGGAGTCGACACCTGACTGGATGATTGTATTTAAACAATTAAGTGATAATGTCAGCAATTTGCAAAAAACTGTTGACGACATGAGACAGCCGGCAAATCAGTTAGTGCCTGTCCAGGCGTCTCAGACACCGTCAGGGGCGCTAAAACGCCCGTTACCTCAGTGGGTCGACACAGACCCTGACACAGATACTGAGTCTAGTGTCGACGGTGACGAGACAAACGTAATGTCCAGTAGGGCCACACGTTACATGATCACGGCAATGAAAGAGGCATTGAACCTTTCTGACACTACAAGTACCACAAAGAAGGGTATTATGTGGGGTGAGAAAAAACTACCAATATTTTTTCCTGAGTCAGAGGAAATAAATGAGGTGTGTGTGAAAAAGCGTGGGTTTCTCCCGATAAAAAACAGCTAATTTCTAAAAAATTATTAGCATTATATCCTTTCCCGCCAGAGGTTAGGGCGCGTTGGGAAACACCCCCTAGGGTAGATAAGGCGCTCACACGTTTATCTAAACAAGTAGCGTTACCGTCTCCTGATACGGCTACCCTCAAAGAACCAGCTGATAGAAGGCTGGAAAATATCCTAAAAAGTATATACACACATACTGGTGTTATACTGCGACCAGCAATCGCCTCAGCCTGGATGTGCAGTGCTGGAGTCGCATGGTCGGATTCCCTGACTGAGAATATTGATACCCTGGATAGGGACAATATTTTGTTAACTATAGAACATTTAAAGGATGCATTATTATATATGCGTGATGCACAGAGGGATATTTGCACCCTGGCATCAAGAGTAAGTGCTATGTCCATCTCTGCCAGAAGAGCATTATGGACCAGACAGTGGTCAGGGGATGCGGATTCCAAACGGCACATGGAAGTATTGCCGTATAAAGGGGAGGAGTTATTTGGGGCTGGTCTATCGGACCTGGTGGCCACGGCAACGGCTGGAAAATCCACCTTTTTACCCCAGGTCACTCCACATCAGCAGAAAAAGACACCGTCTTTTCAATCTCAGTCCTTTCGTTCCCATAAGTACAAGCGAGCAAAAGGCCACTCTTTTCTGCCCCGGGGCAGAGGAAGAGGAAAAAGACTGCACCATGCAGCCGCTTCACAGGAGCAGAAGCCCTCCCCTGCTTCTGCCAAGTCTTCAGCATGACGCTGGGGCTTTACAAGCAGACTCAGATATGGTGGGGGCCCGTCTCAAAAATTTCAACGCGCAGTGGGCTCACTCGCAAGTGGATCCCTGGATTCTACAGGTAGTATCGCAGGGGTACAAACTGGAATTCGAGGCGTTTCCCCCTCGTTTCCTGAAGTCTGCTTTACCAAAGTCTCCCTCCGACAGGGAGGCAGTTCTAGAAGCCATTCACAAGCTGTATTCCCAGCAGGTGATAATCAAGGTACCCCTCCTGCAACAAGGAAAGGGGTATTATTCCACGCTGTTTGTGGTACCGAAGCCGGACGGCTCGGTGAGACCAATTTTAAATCTGAAATCCTTGAACACTTACATAAAAAGGTTCAAATTCAAGATGGAGTCACTCAGAGCAGTGATAGCGAACCTGGAAGAAGGGGACTATATGGTGTCTCTGGACATCAAAGATGCTTATCTCCACGTCCCGATATACCCTTCTCACCAAGGGTACCTCAGGTTTGTAGTACAAAACTGTCATTATCAGTTTCAGACGCTGCCGTTTGGATTGTCCACGGCACCTCGGGTCTTTACCAAGGTAATGGCCGAAATGATGATTCTTCTACGAAGAAAAGGCATTTCAATTATCCCTTACTTGGACGATCTCCTGATAAGGGCAAGATCCAGGGAACAGTTAGAAGTCGGAGTAGCACTATCTCAGGTAGTGTTACGTCAGCACGGGTGGATTCTAAATATTCCAAAATCGCAGCTGATTCCAACGACACGTCTACTGTTCCTAGGAATGATTCTGGACACAGTCCAGAAGAAGGTGTTTCTCCCGGAGGAGAAGGCCAGGGAGTTATCCGAGCTAGTCAGGAACCTCCTAAAACCAGGACAGGTATCGGTGCACGAGGGTCCTGGGGAAAATGGTGGCTTCTTACGAAGCGATTCCATTCGGAAGATTCCATGCAAGAACATTTCAGTGGGATCTACTGGACAAATGGTCCGGATCGCATCTGCAGATGCATCAGCGGATAACCCTGTCGCCAAGGACAAGGGTGTCTCTCCTGTGGTGGCTGCAGAGTGCTCATCTACTAGAGGGCCGCAGATTTGGCATTCAGGATTGGATCCTGGTAACCACGGATGCCAGCCTGAGAGGCTGGGGAGCAGTCACACAGGGAAGGAATTTCCAGGGCCTGTGGTCAAGCTTGGAAACGTCTCTTCATATAAACATTCTGGAACTAAGGGCCATTTACAATGCCCTAAGTCAAGCAAAACCTCTGCTTCAGGGTCAGGCGGTGTTGATCCAATCGGACAACATCACGTCAGTCGCCCACGTAAACAGACAGGGCGGCACGAGAAGCAGGAGGGCAATGGCAGAAGCTGCAAGGATTCTTCGCTGGGCGGAAAATCATGTGATAGCACTGTCAGCAGTATTCATTCCGGGAGTGGACAACTGGGAAGCAGACTTCCTCAGCAGACACGACCTTCACCCGGGAGAGTGGGGACTTCACCCAGAAGTCTTCCACCTGATTGTAAACCATTGGGAAAAACCAAAGGTGGACATGATGGCGTCACGTCTAAACAAAAAACTGGACAGATATTGCGCCAGGTCAAGGGACCCTCAGGCAATAGCAGTGGACGCTCTGGTAACGCCGTGGGTGTACCAGTCAGTGTATGTGTTCCCTCCTCTGCCTCTCATACCAAAAGTACTGAGAATCATAAGAAGGAGAGGAGTAAGAACTATACTCGTGGTTCCGGATTGGCCAAGACGGACTTGGTACCCGGAACTTCAAGAGATGCTCACGGACGAACCGTGGCCTCTACCTCTAAGAAAGGACCTGCTACTGCAGGGGCCTTGTCTGTTCCAAGACTTACCGCGGCTGCGTTTGACGGCATGGCGGTTGAACGCCGGATCCTGAGGGAAAAAGGCATTCCAGAAGAAGTCATCCCTACTCTGGTCAAAGCCAGGAAGGACGTAACCGCAAAACATTATCACCGCATTTGGCGTAAATATGTTGCGTGGTGTGAGGCCAAGAAGGCCCCTACAGAGGAATTTCAACTGGGTCGTTTCCTTCATTTCCTTCAAACAGGACTGTCTATGGGCCTAAAATTAGGGTCCATTAAGGTTCAAATTTCGGCCCTGTCGATTTTCTTCCAGAAAGAACTGGCTTCAGTACCTGAAGTTCAGACATTTGTAAAAGGGGTGCTGCACATACAGCCTCCTTTTGTGCCTCCAGTGGCACCTTGGGATCTCAATGTGGTGTTGAGTTTTCTAAAGTCACATTGGTTTGAACCACTTTCCACTGTGGACTTAAAATATCTCACATGGAAGGTGTCGATGCTGTTAGCCTTGGCTTCAGCCAGGCGTGTGTCAGAATTGGCGGCTTTATCGTATAAAAGCCCTTACTTGATATTTCATTCTGACAGGGCGGAATTGAGGACTCGTCCTCAATTTCTACCTAAGGTGGTTTCTGCATTTCACATGAACCAACCTATTGTGGTACCTGCGGCTACCAGGGACTTAGAGGACTCTAAGTTGCTTGACGTTGTCAGGGCCTTGAAAATATATGTTTCCAGGACGGCTGGAGTCAGAAAATCTGACTCGCTGTTTATCCTGTATGCACCCAACAAGCTGGGTGCTCCTGCTTCTAAGCAGACGATTGCTCGTTGGATTTGTAGTACAATTCAGCTTGCACATTCTGTGGCAGGATTGCCACAGCCAAAATCAGTAAAAGCCCATTCCACAAGGAAGGTGGGCTCATCTTGGGCGGCTGCCCGAGGGGTCTCGGCTTTACAACTTTGCCGAGCAGCTACTTGGTCAGGGGCAAACACGTTTGCTAAATTCTACAAATTTGATACCCTGGCTGAGGAGGACCTGGAGTTCTCTCATTCGGTGCTGCAGAGTCATCCGCACTCTCCCGCCCGTTTGGGAGCTTTGGTATAATCCCCATGGTCCTTACGGAGTCCCAGCATCCACTAGGACGTCAGAGAAAATAAGATTTTACTTACCGATAAATCTATTTCTCGTAGTCCGTAGTGGATGCTGGGCGCCCATCCCTAGTGCGGATTGTCTGCAATACTTGTATATAGTTATTGTTACAAAAATTCGGGTTATTATTGTTGTGAGCCATCTTTTCAGAGGCTCCTTTGCGTTTATCATACTGTTAACTGGGTTCAGATCACAAGTTGTACGGTGTGATTGGTGTGGCTGGTATGAGTCTTACCCGGGATTCAATATCCTTCCTTATTATGTACGCTCGTCCGGGCACAGTATCCTAACTGAGGCTTGGAGGAGGGTCATAGGGGGAGGAGCCAGTGCACACCACCTGATCCTTAAGCTTTTATTTTGTGCCCTGTCTCCTGCGGAGCCGCTATATCCCCATGGTCCTTACGGAGTCCCAGCATCCACTACGGACTACGAGAAATAGATTTATCGGTAAGTAAAATCTTATTTTATATATATATATATATATATATATTCGTGGAAAAGATAGGCGGCACTCCAGGGTTTAGTCAAACAAAATTGTGTATTGGCATCACAAAATACAAAGTAACCGACGTTTCGGGGTCCGTGGCCCCTTCTTCAAGGTGTATGAAGAAGGGGCCACGGACCCCGAAACGTCGGTTACTTTGTATTTTGTGATGCCAATACACAATTTTGTTTGACTAAACCCTGGAGTGCCGCCTATCTTTTCCACGATTACCTATACCACGGAGGGCACCCAGGTTCTTTGTATGCTGCATCTAACGAGTGCCGGGCTACCCCACAAACGCTATATATATATATATATATATATATATATATATATATATATATATATATATATATATATATATATATATATATATATATATATATATATATATATATATATATATATATATATATATATATATATTTTAAAATCTATTTTAAGTGTTTTACAGATGAAGCTTTTTTTTTTTTTTTTTTATGTCAAATCTTAAATGTGTTTACAAGTATTTGAAACACTAATTTAGAATATGAAACCTTATATGTGAGCCGTGCATTTCGAACTGCAATTTAAAATCTTGGGGTATTTAACTAGAATTTCGATTTTATGGTCGAGCCCCTGAAAGTGGTGAAACGGTCAAATTTTTTCACTAGTTATCAAGAGATAGATAGATATATCTATCTATCTATCTATCTATCTATTTTTTTTTTTTTTTTCTTTTTCTTGCTGTGGTCTGAGAAAAAAAAAATGTGGTCTGACCATACATCCCAAAATGTCCCACCTTTTGAAGTGGACTGGGATAAAAAAGAAACCCACGAGCACCTTTAGCCCACTACTGTGATCGTATGGCCGTGTTCTGACCACATATGGTTAGTGCAGGCAGGGACAGCGTCATGAGCACCTGTATGGAGGGAACGGCCACTGCTGGGTGACCTGCTGCTGCTGCAGAGGAGTGACACGGGACCCCGTCTCATTAATACAGGACTTTTTTTATTTATTTATATTTTTCTATACAGTTGCGCTTTATCTGAGGTTTGCTTTTACATTTGTGTTTCATATTTTTTATTTTATTTTATTTTTGTTTCCCCCTAGGGAATCCGAACATTCCAAAACCTCGGCGTATCCTGAGGTCCTTCTGGGGCAGCAACCCGCACTTCCTTGGATCCTATTCCTACACTCAAGTAGGCTCCAGTGGAGAAGATGTAGAGAAGCTGGTGAAGCCACTGCCTTATACGGAGAGCTCAAAAACTGCTGTACGTACCCACGTGTCTAGTGTGTGTGTGTGAGACTTGCAGAATGGGAGATTTGCTACTTTTATCTCCCTTGTGGCAAAATGAGATGGTGTTAAACCCCCCCCCCCCCCCCCCCCCCCCCAAAAAAAAAAAACCCAACAAAAAAAAAAAACATACAGCCAACCCCCAGACTATATATCCAGGCCATTAGAGCACAATTTAATACCCATATTAAGTGTTTAAATGGGCTTTTTGGACTGCGCCCAAAAATACATGATCCTGCACCATATTACGGTTCTTATGTGTCTCCCAGGGTTATAGGTGGGGGTGGACGGGGCAGTTGTCCAGGGGCCCCCACACTGCACCAAACCTTGCCCCGACCCACTCTGCACCCTACCTGGCTCCCGCAGCAGTGCAGTCATTAAGGGAGGAGTTTTTATCTTTTTGAGACACAGCTTTGTCTTCACCTCTACAGTGAGTGAGACAGTCTCTCTAATCCTGAAATATTCACGCCCCCCCCCCTTCCCCGGTCTCACTCATTCTCTCCCTGTCACCCTCTTGCGCCTCTGTCTTCTCCCTTGGGAGAGTCCATTTTAGTGGTGTGATTAAAATGCCCAGAACGCTAGTATGTGATGTCAAATAAAATTTTAATGATCCCTCATTTAGTGCATAAGGTTTTCAAGTGTCCTAAAAAACAAGCGTTTAAATAAAGCCAGTGAAAATTGCCAAAAATATTGCGTTGTTCCCAAGCACAGATTTTAATTTTAAAAATGCCACATAGAAATGTTTTTTAGGGTATGCATCCCCCCCCTCCCCTCCATGTTTTGGGAAGATGGATTACTACTGAAGAGAGAATGGCAAAGAATTATTTGTTGGTTGCATTAAAAATAAGAAAAAAATTCTATATACTTTGGTTATGGTTACAGTTTTTGTTAGAAAGCACAAAAATGCTAACTTGTCCTGAGAGAAAAAAATTACTGTTTAATAAAAAAGTAATAGTTTGAATGCGACCAATGCAAACGCACACAGGTGGTAACGGCCTCCACAACTGAGGGGTTGCAATAAAAAATAGGATTTTGGTACTTACCAGGTAAATCCTTTTCTTTGAATCCATAGGGGGCACTGGAGTACTCTTGGGATATGGACGGCTTTAGCAGGAACAGGGCACTGAATATTTAAATTTTAGAACTCTCCTCCCCTCCATATCCCAGAGTACCTCAGTGTTTTTTACTGAGCTGAACAGGAGCGATAGAGAGGTTGACATTGGAGAATTACATATAACATAACGGACAACAATAAAGTTGACACATAACGTTACTGACAACTAAACAGTTGACACCATAACCGATAGAACTTGAAAATTTGAACCAGTCGGTGAGAATGTGTTACCATAAGATCCCCTGAACTTACCACAAACCAGGTAAAACTGCTCTGGGTGGGCGTCCAGTGCCCCCTATGGATTCAAAGAAAAGGATTTACCTGGTAAGTACCAAAATCCTATTTTCTTTTTCATCCACTAGGGGTCACTGGAGTACTCTTGGGACGTACCAAAGCTTCCCCCTTGGGCGGGAGAGCTGTTTGGCACCTGTAACACTAGGCGGCCAAAGCTAGAAGCTGATGCTGCAAACGTATCAAACTTGTAAAAGCGCACAAACATGTGCACTGATGACCATGTAGCCGCACGGCGAAGCTGCGTCGTAGAAGCCCCACGACCAGCTGCCCATGAAGTTCCCACAGAACATGTGGAATGAGCTGTTACTGATGTAGGCGGCTGTAGCCTAGCATGAAGGTAAGCCTGACGTATGGTCAGTTTAATCCATCTGGATAAGGTCTGCTTAGAAACTGGCCAACCCATCTTGGCAGCATCATAGAGAACAAACAATGTATCCGTCTTACGAACTGTAGACGTTCGGGATACATAAACGCGTAATGCGCGTACCACATCCAAAGTTCCAGAATTTCCTGTTAACACAGGAACTACTATTGGTTTATTGATGTGAAAAGATGACACGACCTTTGGTAAGAAAGCGGGATTCGTCCGAAGTTCCGCTCTGTCATCATGAAACACCAAATACGGTGGCTTGCTTGACAAGGCACCCAAATCTGAAATACGCCTTGCCGAAGCTAAGGCTAGGAGAAAACATTTTTCCAAGTGAGAAACTTAATATCCACTTGTTGTAAGGGTTCAAAATATGAAGACTGTAAAAAATCTAAAACCAGATTCAAGTCCCATGGCGCTGTAGGTGGAATGAATGGAGGCTGTACTCTGAGGACACCTTGCAGAAAAGTGTGTACAGACGGCAATAGAGCCAATCGTCTTTGAAAGTAAATTGATGATAAAGCAGATACCTGCACCTTTAGTGTAGATAAACGCAGACCTCCATCTAGCCCCGTCTGTAGAAATAACAAAAGACGGGATAACTTGAAAGATGATGTCGGAAACTTCCGAGCTTCACACCAACCTGTATTGGCACGCCAAATTCTGTAATAATGAGCTGCCGTAACTGGCTTCCTATCACGTAACATGGTTGGTATAACCGATTCTGGAATGCCCTCTTCTTAAGAGGGCGGTCTCAACAGCCACCCCGTCAGACGCAGCCGCGCTAAATCTGGGTAAAGGAACGGACCCTGTTGTAACAGGTCCGGACGTAGTGGGAGCGGCCAAGGATCGTCTGTGAGTAGTCCGCGGAGATCCGAGAACCAAGCTCTCCGAGGCCAATGAGGCGCCACTAGTATGACTGTGGCGGACTCTCTTTTGATCCGTTTTAGCAACAGAGGGAGCAGCGGAAACGGTGGAAACAGATACATGAGGCTGTACGGCCACGCAATTGTGAGAGCATCCACCGCCACTGCCTTTGGATCTCACGTTCTGGACGCATACTGAGGCGTTTGGTGATTGTGGCGAGATGCCATCAGGTCCACTTGAGGGTAACCCCACTTCTGGACCAACATGTGAAACACTTCTGGATTTAATGCCCATTCTCCTGGATGAAAATCCCGACGGCTGAGATAATCTGCCTCCCAGTTGTCCACTCCCGGAATGAACACTGCCGACAATATCACTTGGTGATGTTCGGCCCAATTGAGGATTCGAGCTATTTCCCGTATTGCCATGCGGCTTCTCGTTCCTCCTTGTTTGTTGATGTACGCGACCGCCGTCGCGTTGTCTGACTGCACCTGGACAGTCTGAGACCGAAGCATGTGCACTGCTTGTCCTAGCGCATTGTAAATTGCCTGGAGTTCCAGGACATTTATAGACCGCAATCTTTCGTGATCTTCCCAGAGACCCTGGAGCTGACAATTTTGAACGACAGCTCCCCAACCTCTGAGACTCGCGTCCGTCGTTAGAATTATCCAATTCCAGGCGCCGAACCGTTTCCCTGCGGTTAGATTGTGTACTTTGAGTCACCAGAGTAAAGATACTCTGGCCCGTGGTGACAACCTCACCCTGTGGTGAATCTGCAGATGCGAGCCCGACCACTGTGCGAGCACATCCAGTTGAAAACGACGCGAGAGAAATCTTCCGAACTGAAGCGCATCGAAAGCCGCCACCATTGTGCCTAAGAGGCGAATGCACAAATGTACCGAGACTGTGCATGGCTTGAGCACTAATTGTACCAGATGACGAATAATCTGTACTTTCTGTTCTGGTAGGTAAATTCTTTGATTTACCGTATCGAGAATCATACCTAGGAATTGAAGTCGTTGAGACGGAATTAGATGTGATTTCTTGAAGTTGACAATCCAACCGTGCTGAACTAGTACATTGGGGGTCATTCCGAGTTGTTCGCTCGCAAGCTGCTTTTAGCAGCTTTGCACACGCTAAGCAGCCGCCTACTGGGAGTGAATCTTAGCTTATCAAAATTGCGAACGAAAGATTAGCAGAATTGCGAATAGACACTTCTTAGCAGTTTCTGAGTAGCTCCAGACTTACTCGGCATCTGCGATCAGTTCAGTCAGTTTCGTTCCTGGTTTGTCACAAACACACCCAGCGTTCGCCCAGACACTCCTCCATTTCTCCAGCCACTCCCGCGTTTTTCCCAGAAACTGTAGCGTTTTTTCGCGCACACCCATAAAACGGCCTGTTTCCGCTCAGAAACACCCACTTCCTGTCAATCACATTACGATCACCAGAACAAAGAAAAAACCTTGTAATGCCGTGAGTAAAATACCTAACTGTATAGCAAATTTACTTGGCGCAGTCGCACTGCGGACATTGCGCATGCGCATTAGCGACTAATCGCTCCGTTGCGACAAAAAAATAACAAGCGAACAACTCGGAATGACCCCCATTGTTCGTTAGCAACGCATGTTGGAGGAGCATCTGTTGAGACGGAGCTTTGATGAGCAGATCGTCCAAGTACGGAACTATTATCACTCCCAGGGATCTGAGATGAGCTATCATCAAAGACATCACTTTGGCCTCTCGTCAGCACCTCGGGTATTCACCAAACGGTAGAGCCTGAAACTGGTAATGGTTCTGCCGTATTTGCAAAACGCAAGAACCTCTGATGAGGTGGCCAAATCGGAATGTGTAAGTACGCATCCTTGAGATCTAGCGCAATCATGAATTCCTGTGGCTCTAAACCTGCAATTACTGACCGCAGAGATTCCATCTTGAATCTGTAGTAAGTGACGTACTGATTGAGACCCTTTAAGTTCAATATTGGCCTGACTGAGCCATCCGGCTTTGGTACCACAAACAGACTGGAATAATAACCCTGACCTTGTTGGTGTACAGGGACCGGAATCAAAACTGCTGAATCCAGCAGGGCCTGAATGGCAATTTGCAGAACCGCCCTCTTGTCGTCCGACAGAGGCAGTCCTGTCTTGAAAAACCGCAGTGGCGGGAGACAGTCTAACTCTATTTTGTAACCTTTTAACACTGAATTGCGGATCCACCCATCTGTGGATGTCTGGAACCACGCCAAATTGGAACGTCTGAAGGCGCGCTCCCACAATTGGAGATCCGAGATGGGCTGGGAGCCCGTCATGCCACTGGCTTGTCGGTGACCTTAGCGTCCTGAGGACTGGTGTTGGTTTGTTGGAAACCACGTCCTTGACCTCGTCTACCTGGCGTGGCAGTTCCTCTACCACGGCCTCGAAAGGGTTGAAGTCTAAAGGATTTGAACGCCGGGCCAGAGTATTTCCGTCTAGGTACCGTTGGAGGCAATGGTAGGAAAACAGACTTTCCTCCCGTGGCCTCAGAAATCCATTTGTCCAATTCAGGACCAAACAACTTCTCGCCACCGTAAGGTAACGCCTCTATACCTCTTTTGACCTCTGCCAAGAACGCAGCCAGAGTGCTCGTCGTGCTGTAACTAGCGACGATGAAAGGCGAGAAGTGAGCTGACAGACGTCAGTAGAAGCTGTACATAGATAATCGGCAGCTTCACAGATTTGATCAGCGAGAAGTATAAGGTGATCGTCATGTAGGGCAGACTTGAGTTCTGTTATCCATACCATTAGCGCCTTAGTTACCCAAATGCCAACCAACCCAGGTCTAAGCAACACTCCTGCTGCTATATACATGGACTTTAGCATTCTATTTTACGGTCTGAAGGGTCTTTAAGCGTAGTAGCAGTTGGTACTGGTATGGTTCATTTCTTTGTAAGTTTTGGTGGATTCTCCCATGTAGATGTCACTGACTCTGGAAACGGGTAACTAGACTTAAATCGGCGAGGTATAGAAAACCGTTTATCCGGATTCTTCCGTGTTTCTACTAACATCTTATTAAGAGATTCCGAAACAGGAAAACCCATTGGAGATCTGTCGTTTAGTAAATACGACTTCATCATATGTCAGAAGCTCCTCAGTCTCTGCCTGGGCTGTTAAAATCATCACTATCTGACTGCTGGTCTAATTCACCCTCCTCACCCTCAACTTGCGCAATGAGGTCTGGCATGGAATCGTCAGAATGCAACATAGCAGAAACTGGTAAATCATAAGACAAATGAAATTTATCCCTTCTACCCAAAGTGGACTTGGACCTTTGCAAAGGCTGAGAGCCCTCCGGTAGTTCTGGCGGTCTCACCCGAGACTCGGATCTTGCCGCTTCCCGCTCGTGTAGAGCGGCGGCCAATTCTGTTTGCAACCCAGCCATTACATTTGCTAACCTAGACCATGGAGGGTCCGGGGATGAAACCGGCTTTGAAACTGGAGCGGAAAATGTATGTGTAGCTGAATTCACAAAACATACTGTACATGTGGTAGATCCATTTACAGACATTGCAGTGAAACTGCTTTTTAGTTGTTTGCTGGTGCCTTACTCATTATGCAGACAGACAATACAATATACAAAGACAGACACTTGCACGACTCAGTAAAATTGTTACTAATGTGTGTAAAATATATATATATATATATATATCTCCGAAGTGCAGTGCACGTGGCCAGTACTATATGAAACCTGATCCAAAATTCCCACTAACACCCCTGCGCCTCCGGTGGAGTAGAGATGTAGGACAGGAACGTTCTGGAATCAGGGAGAAACAGGAAGCATGGTTAAAATGGCCCCCATGCCCTGCTTACAGTTAGAATCACAAGTCAGGTTACAATACATGACTTTATAACCTGTGCCTGACTTTGCCTTTAATATAGGCTTAACAGCCTATTAATATAACCCATGCAGCATATGTAAAATGGCAGCCTGCCATGCAGCCTATGCTTTTCCCCCTTGCAGCAGCACTGCCTGTGAGCAGACTTCTCCCCCCTCCCCCTGTGCTCTGTGTACCGCTGCGGGGAGCGGTTGCCGGGGAGCGGTACCTGAAATCTGGAGTCATTGCAGGGAGCGCGCTATATGGAGAGCGGCTGTGCTGCGAAAGTGTGAACAGGGTGCGGCGGGCCGTAGCGGCGCTAGTCGGAGCGGCTGTGCTGCGGCGGTCGAAGCGGCTGGGGCGGGCGCTGAGCCCCATACAGCGCGGACGGAGCGGCTGGGCGGGCGGCCTGTAATTAGCGGCAAGTGCAGGCGGCAGTGATAAACACGGACCCCACACAGCGGGGTGGCAGTGTGCGCTGACCGCCCCGTCCCCCCCAGCATACCTTGTCTCCAGTAGTGAGGGCTGTGACGGGGCTTCTGTCTGTAAGCTCCGTCCAGCTCTTCCTGCAGGTCAGTGAGTGAGCTGCGTGTGGCTGTGAGGGTGCTCTTTGTGAGGACCGACACGCCATGCGCTGCCTCCGTGCAGCGGCACTATCCCGGACCCACGTTTTTTTTATAAACTGGGAAGGGATATGCTGAAGTTGTAAAGATTTTTTTTTTTTTTTAAATTAAAATCAAAAATAAAATATTCAAAGAAAGTGTGGGAGCTCCATACAAGCCTGGTTAGTGCTGTGAGCACAGAAAAAACACTGAGGTACTCTGGGATATGGAGGGGAGGAGAGTTCTAAATTTAAATATTCAGTGCCCTGTTCCTGCTAAAGCCATCCATATCCCAAGAGTACACCAGTGACCCCTAGTGGATGAAAAAGAAATGGTTTTATTCACAGTCTAATTAACCAGGATAAATGCGAGTAGTGGTGCCTTTGCCTTGCCCGTGATTTTTTACCAGTGTGTTTTTTAATTTTTTTTTTTTTTTTTTCCCCCTAGCCCATGCAGGTGATGTTTTCTGGTGAGGCCACGCACAGAAAGTATTACTCCACGACCCACGGTGCTTTGCTGTCCGGCCAGAGGGAGGCGGCTCACCTAGCCGATATGTACCAAGATCTCTTACAATGCAAAAACTAAAAGCTGCCATGCTGTAAGAACCACTAACTTGTGACACCCCATCCAGTGTGTGTGCTCTTTCCTCCATCCATTTTTTCTTTTTTTCTTTTCCTTTTTTTTTTTCTTCTTTTAAATGTTGAAGTAGAAGAATTTTTAACTTTTTTTTTTTTTAAATCCTAATTTGCTTTAAAACAAAAGAAGTCTGTAGCAATTTCATGTACTGTACTAACAGGGAAGGGTGCTCTTCTGTCCTAATAATGTTCTGTGTCATTTTAAATTTTGCACACTTGGTGCCTTTTTTTTTTTTTTTCTAAACATTATTATTATTTTTTTTCCCTGTATTGTAAGTGCCTTCTATAATAAATAATACAAAATGATTCAATAAAAGAATATCAGGTCAGAAGATTGTCTGCCTTGTGACGCTATAGAGTTGTAATCCTAGAATTACAATGGCTGTTTTGTTTTAGTAGCAAAGCTGAACAAATCTGTTTAATTGGCAAGGCCACCTATGTCGTACTGTACGTATTTTTATATTTTTGTTTTTTTTTTAATACCTCTGAAGCTGTGACTATTCCGTCTGTCTTCTCTAAGCTGCTGCAGGAGATGGTTGTAGCTGTGATGGGGTGAGCTGACAATGGGGGGGGGGTTATACTTTGATATAGTGGGGTACGCAAACCTTAACAAAACTGGACTTTAAGATTACAAATTTAGCCACAAGATAATGTGCCCCAGATTTTTGTGTCTTCTCCAAGTGGGAATCTAGCTGTGATTTATTTATTTATATTGTGATCTTGGCGTATATAGCTAGTACAGCATTGGCTTCAGAATTCAGCAGGACATAATGGAGTACGATATCGCCGGAGCTGCAGTATGCCGGCTGATCTCGGACGTTTTTGTTTTAAAATGTATTTTATTTTAAAGGGGCAATCACTTACAAGGCGTGTGTTTTCCTAATAACTGACTGCCCCTTAAAAACAGTCAGATCTTTTGGTTTCCCTTACATCACACCACATATATTTAAACAAGGAACAGTTGAAAGGCTTATTAACACACTACAGTTTTTTTTTTTTTGTTTATGCAAAAAACATAACTACTTGTTATCTACACACACACACACACACACACACACACACACACACACACACACACACACACACACACACCCCCCCCCCCCCCCATCTGTGCCCACATTTGCCGGTTTACAAATACTCCGGAAAATGTGCTGCAATAAAAATGCACAATATAGTTCCACCTGCTCCCAGCTACGGACCACCCCATTCATTTATTTACATTCTTCAGTTTCCTCCTCGAGTAATGCCCACTTAAGTTTCTCTTGTGCTAAGATAATGAGGAAAGTTAGCAGACCCGATGTTTTTTTTTCTTGTTTGTTTTTTTTTTGTTTTGCCATTTCTTGAAAATAAGGTGTACCTAGAATCTGTAGAAGTTCAGCTGGAATGTACAGGGGCAATGTTGTGTTTCTGGAACTGCTGACTAGAGAGGGGGATTGAAGTGCACTTGGGAATGACTTCTTAAATACGCCTCCTTCTCCACACCCACCAGCTAATTTTTTTAAATGGAAAAACTCACTTTTTAAACTAAAATACAACTTGATGCAATTGTGACTGTAGTCTGCATGGAACACTCCTGGTGTAATCTCTTTGCACCCTTGCGGAGCGTGCAATCCACACACATTGTGCTCACTTGTGAAAACGTAGACTGTGGTAAATGCATCTTCACTGTGCTGTTATAAAGGACGCCTGCACTGGTCTAGAATCCATCGATCTCAACCTGACCCGATTTTATTTTGTGGTCTTTAGATTTTTGAAAAATTCTGCTCTCCCTAAATATACTTTTATTATATATATATATATATATATATATATATATATATATATATATATATATATATATATATATATATATATATATAAATAAATATAATTTTTTTTATTTTTTTTGTAATCTGCATATTAGGCCCAGGTTTGGGAACTGATTAATTCAGGCATGACTTCTGGCTAGCCTAATGCACAGTTCCTATGTTCATACAGAATGATTTGCTAACAAAAATGTGAATAACTCAGGGATTTCATCCATATAGTGTGTATTTTTGTTGTGGATGTTTTTCTTTCTTTTCTTTTTCTTTTATATCCCAAATTTTATCACTGTGGCCCCAAACACCCGGTGTCTCCTGCATGGGGGATATTATGGTATAATACACTTGTTTGAAAAATTCAATGGTAAGGAAACGGCGACATAAGTTATGTAGGAGCTGCGGTTATTATCGGCTTCCTAAATGAGCCCTACAGGCGGATCAGGATAAGAGTGAGACAAACCTGTGTATATTTGCATGATTGTGTAGCGTAGAGGTCCTGCTTACCCCGGCAAGGTGTAATATACCATTCTAAAATGGTTTCTTATTTTGCTATTGAATATGATTTACGGCTTGTCAAAATACAATCCAAGACCCCTATGGAATGTGTAGGATACTTAAGTTCAGGGTTTACTTTCCAGGGCATCATGCACAGTAAACATCCTTCCAGCATTTTATATCCGAAAAAGTAATGAACGTTTTAAAATCTGCTTTCATATGTAAATGACGATGCATCCATACCCAGTCATTGATATAATTTTTTTTTTCTTCTATCTGTGCGATTATTGGGTAACCAGGATATGTCTTGTGCTATTGTTGCACACTACCGCCTCCGCATTTGTGTCTGTGGTATCACTAATTCCTAGTGAGTATATAGGCTGAATGGTGGTGGCCATTGGCGCAGCCCGCAAACTGGGCACTTGAAGTATTGTGGGGTTTTGGGCTTTTATTTTTTTTTGGTGGTCATTGCACGTTTTTTTTAGAGCATGGTGGATATGACTTTATACTGATGCATAATTACTGTATCTGGATGTTTTAAGGCGAAGGAAAATGTAAACGTCTTGTTTTATTGTGTTGTCTGTCGAAAAAGAAGATGAAATAATAAACACAAACTTGTAACTGCATTGTGACTGTATACCATCTCTCCGTGCGTTACTGTGCAATACACGAGCAATTGAACTACTTCCGCCAGGCTTACTGCAATCAAAAATATTAAAGAATCCTGCTCGATAATGGTTTCTCCCTGCTAAGGAAAACACCCTTCCCTGACCAGAAAGGCAGTGGGAGGTGACCTGGATTCTTTTTACTTTAGGTTTGTCTGCATACAATTTGCCTACTAGTCTGTGCCACCTTCAGCTTCTCCTGTCAGTGCTTCGCCTTCCCCTGGACTCTTCTGGCAGACTTTAAAGCGCCATCCTTTTCTTCATCTTTCCCATTTTGTAATATGTAAAGTACTATATATGGGATAAGACTGTGCTTACTCCTAATACGAGAGTCTTTCAGTATTGTTTTGGTAGTACCATTCAGTGTCTGAAATAGCTGAAACATACATATAAGAGCATGCCCCCAAATTTAGAAAATGTGGTCTGGTGTAAGATGTACATACAGTAAAAATTTGAAAAAAAGTCCTATTTCTCTTACGTCCTAGAGGATGCTGGGGACTCCGTAAGGACCATGGGGTATAGACTGGCTCCGCAGGAGACATGGGCACTATAAAGCACTTTTAGTATGGGTGTGCACTGGCTCCTCCCTCTATGCCCCTCCTCCAGACCTCAGTTAGATCCTGTGCCCAGAGGAGACTGGGTGCATTACAGAGGAGCTCTCCAGAGTTTCTCTGAAAAAGATTTTTGTTAGGTTTTTTATTTTCAGGGAGCACTGCTGGCTGGTGGTCTTCAGTATGCCGGCGGTCGGGCTCCCGGCGACCAGCAGACCGGCGCCGGGATCCCGACAGCTGGCATACCGACACTTATTCTTCCTAGTGGGGGTCCACGACCCCCCTGGAGGGAGAATAAAATAGTGTGGTGCGCGTAGCGCGCCCGCAAGGGGCTCATTTGCGCTCGCCACACTGTCGGTAGGCCGGCCTCCCGGCGCCGGTAAGCTGGTCGCCGGGAGGCCGGCCGCCAGCAGATCGTAGTGAACCCCTGCTGGCAACAGGCTCCCTGCATCGTGGGACTGAGGAGAGAGAAGCAGACCTACTTAAATGATAGGCTCTGCTTCTTAGGCTACTGGACACCATTAGCTCCAGAGGGATCGGTACGCAGGTCTCACCCCGCCGTTTGTCCCAGAGCCGCGCCGCCGTCCTCCTCACAGAGCCGGAAGACAGAAGCCGGGTGAGTATAAGAAAAGAAGACTTCAAGGCGGCAAAAGACTTCAGATCTTCACTGAGGTAAGCGCGCAGCGGTAACGCTGCGCGCCATTGCTCCCACACGCTACACACACACACACACACAGAACGGGCACTGATGGGTGCAGGGTGCAGGGGGGGCGCCCTGGGCAGCAATAAACCTCTGGTCTGGCAAAAACGGGTACATTAGGCTGCAGAGGCAGTAAATGAAGAGATCCCCCGCCATTTTTTGTATATTGAAGCAGGACCGAAGCCTGCCGCTGGAGGGGGCGGAGCTTGATCCCTCAGCACTAACAGCGCCATTTTCTCCACAGAACGCTGCAGAGAAGCTGGCTCCCCGGACTCTCCCCTGCTGAACTCTGTGACAGAGGGCTGAAAAGAGGGGGAGGGGGGGGGGGGGGCATGTTTAAGGGGCAGTGAGTGTATAACATTGAGTATATATATATATATATATATATATATATATATATATATATATATATAGCGCGCGCTGTCTGGGTTTTTCCAGTGTCAGTTTGGCGCTGGGTGTGTGCTGGCATACTCTCTCTGTCTCCCCAAAGGGCCTTGTTGGGGAATTGTCCCCTTATAGATATATCCCTGTGGGGGTGTCTGTACGTGCGTGTCGGCATGTCTGAAGCGGAAGGCACGTCCAAGGAGGAGGTGGAGCAGATGTGTGGTGTGTCTCCGTCGGCAACGCCGACTCATGATTGGATGGACATGTGGCATATGTTAAATGCGAGTGTGGCCTCATTACATAAAAGACTGGACAAAGCAGAGTCCAGGGAGAAAGCAGGGAGTCAATCCATGGATTGGACTGGGTCACAGGGCTCTTCTGGGTTTCAAAAACGTCCCCTATCCCAAATAGTGGACACTGGTACCGACACGGATTCTGACTCCAGTGTCGACCTACGATGATGCAAAATTACACCCAAGGGTGGCAAAAAGTATTCGGTGTATGATTATTGCAATAAAAGATGTTTTGCATATCACTGATGACCCTCTGTCCCTGACACGAGGGTATGCATGTATAAGGAAAAGAAACCTGAGGTAACCTTTCCCCCATCTCATGAGCTTAACGAGTTATTTGAAAAAGCTTGGGAAACTCCAGATAAAAAAACTGCTGATTCCCAATAGGATTCTTATGGCGTATCCTTTCCCTGCACAGGACAGGGTACGTTGGGAATCCTCTCCCAGGGTGGACAAGGCTTTAACGCGCCTGGCCAAGAAGGTGGCGATGCCATCTCCGGACACGGCAGCCCTCAAGGATCCTGCTGATCGCAGACAGGAGACTACTTTAAAGTCTATTTATGCTCATACGGGTGCTTTGCTCATACCGGCAATAGCATCGGCGTGGGTAGGTAGCGCAGTTGCAGCATGGACAGATTCCTTGTCAACTGACCTTGATCCCCTAGACAGGGATACCATTTTATTAACCTTAGCCCACATTAAAGACGCAGTCTTATATATGAGGGATGCACAAAGGGACGTTGGGCTGCTGGGTTCCAGAGCCAATGCCATGGTTATTTCTGCGAGACCAGCTCTATGGACCCGCCAATGGACGGGTGATGCAGACTCGAAGAAGCATATGGAGGTTTTACCTTACAAAGGTGAAGTGTTTGGGGAGGGGCTCGCGGGCCTGGTTTCAACAGCTACCGCGGGTAAATTTACCTTTTGTTCCCCCACAGCAAAAAAACTCCACAGTATCCGATGCAGTCCTTTCGGTCTCATAAGTCCAGAAGAGGTCGGGGTTCCTCCTTACTTGCCAGAGGTAAGGGTAGAGGGAAAAGAACACCAGCTTCGGCTAGTTCCCAGGAGCAGAAGTCCTCCCCGGCTTCTACAAAATCCACCGCCTGACGCTGGGGCTCCCCTAAGGGAGTCCGCACCAGTTGGGGCACGCCTTCGACTTTTCTGCCAGATCTGGGGTCTTTCAGACATGGATCCTTGGGTGATGGAAATTGTTTCCCAAGGCTACAAGCTGGAATTCGAAGAGGTGCCCCCACGCCGATTTTTCAAGTCTGCCTTACCAGCTTCACCCCCAGAGAGGGAAGTAGTGTTAGCTGCAATTCAAAAGCTGTGTCAACAGCAAGTGGTTGTCAAGGTTCCCCTGGTCCAACAGGGAAAAGGGTATTATTCAATCCTGTTTGTGGTCCCGAAGCCGGATGGTTCGGTCAGACCCATTTTAAATTTAAAATCCCTAAACCTGTACTTGAAAAAGTTCAAATTCAAGATGGAATCGCTCCGAGCTGTAATATCCAGCCTGGAAGGGGGGATTTTATGGTGTCACTAGACATAAAGGATGCTTATCTTCATGTCCCCATATATTCCTCTCATCAGGAGTACCTGAGATTTGCTGTACAGGACTGTCATTACCAGTTTCAGACGTTGCCGTTTGGGCTTTCCACGGCCCCGAGTATTTTCACCAAGGTGATGCCGGAAATGATGGTGCTCCTCCGCAAACAAGGAGTCACAATTATCCTATACTTGGACGATCTCCTGATAAAGGCGAGATCGAGAGATCAATTGCTGAAGAGCGTGTCGCTCTCCCTGAGAGTGCTCCAACAGCACGGTTGGATTCTAAATCTGCCAAAGTCACAATTGGTTCCAACGACTCGACTATCATTCCTAGGCATGATAATGGACACGGAACAAAAGCGTTTTTTTCTCTCATCTGAAAAAGCTCAGGACCTCCAGAACATGGTCAGAGACCTGCTAAAACCAAAAAGAGTGTCTGTTCATCCATGCACTCGAGTTCTGGGAAAAATGGTGACAGCCTACAAGGCCATCCCCTTCGGCAGGTTTCATGCAAGGACTTTTCAGTGGGACCTTCTGGACAAGTGGTCCGGGTCCCATCTACAAATACATCAGAAAATAACGCTGTCCCTCAGGGCCAGGGTGTCTCTCCTATGGTGGCTGCAGAGTGCTCTCCTTCTAGAGGGTTGCAGGTTCGGCATTCAGGACTGGGTTCTGGTGACCACGGACGCGATCCTCCGAGGATGGGGAGCAGTCACACAAGGAAGAAATTTTCAGGGACTATGGTCAAGCCAGGAGGCTTGTCTACACATCAACATACTGGAATTGAGGGCCATATACACCAGCCTACGACAAGCGGAAAATCTTCTTCGCGACCTACCGGTTCTGATTCAATCAGACAACGTCACAGCCGTGGCTCATGTAAACTGCCAAGGCGGGACAAGGAGCAGAGTGGCGATGGCGGAAGCCACCAGGATTCTTCGCTGGGCGGAAAATCACGTAAGCGCTCTGTCAGCTGTCTTCATTCCGGGAGTGGACAACTGGGAAGCAGACTTCCTCAGTAGACACGATCTCCATCCAGGAGAGTGGGGACTTCATCAAGAAGTTTTTGCAGAGATAACAAGTCTCTGGGGAATTCCTCAAATAGACATGATGGCGTCCCGCCTCAACAAGAAGCTTCGGAGGTATTGTTCCAAGTCCCGGGACCCTCAGGCAGTAGCAGTAGACGCCCTGGTGACACCATGGGTATTTCAGTCGGTCTATGCGTTTCCTCCTCTTCCTCTCATCACAAAAATTTTGAGGATCATAAGACAAAAAAGAGTACAGACAATGGGGGTGATTCCGAGTTGTTCGCTCGCTAGCTGCTTTTAGCAGCATTGCACACGCTAAGCCGCCGCCCTCTGGGAGTGTATCTTAGCTTAGCAGAATAGCGAACGAAAGATTAGCAGAATTGCGAATAGAAATTTCTTAGCAGTTTCTGAGTAGCTCTAGACTTACTCCTACACTGCGATCAGTTCAGTCAGTTTCGTTCCTGGTTTGACGTCACACACACGCCCAGCGTTCGCACAGACACTCCCGCGTTTTTCCCTGACACGCCTGCGTTTTTCCGCACACTCCCAGAAAACGGTCAGTTTCCGCCCAGAAACACCCACTTCCTGTCAATCACACTACGATCAGCAGAACGATGAAAAAACTTTTACGCCGTGAGTAAAATACCAAACTTTTGAGCTAATTTACTTAGCGCAGGTGCGCTGCGTACATTGCGCATGCGCAGTTTGCGACTAATCGCTCCGTAGCGAAAAAAATAACGAGCGAACAACTCTGAATGACCCCCATTACTCATTGTTCCAGATTGGCCTCGAAGGGCCTGGTACTCAGATCTTCAGGAAATGCTCACAGAAGATCCGTGGCCTCTTCCTCTCAGGGAGGACCTGTTGCAGCAGGGGCCCTGCGTGTTCCAAGACTTACCGCGGTTACGTTTGACGGCATGGCGGTTGAACACCGAATCCTAGCTGGGAAAGGTATTCCGGGGGAAGTCATCCCTACTCTGATAAAGGCTAGAAAGGAGGTGACGGCGAAACATTATCACCGTATCTGGAGGAAGTATGTATCTTGGTGTGAAGCCAAGAATGCTCCTACGGAAGATTTCCATCTGGGCCGGTTTCTCCACTTTCTACAGACAGGAGTGGATATGGGCCTGAAGTTAGGGCCGAAATCTGTACCTTAATGGAGCCTATCTATATTCTTTCAGAGGGAATTGGCTTCTCTCCCAGAAGTCCAGACTTTTGTGAAGGGAGTGCTGCACATCTAGCCCCCCTTTGTGCCCCCAGTGGCACCGTGGGACCTTAACGTGGTGTTAAGTTTCCTGAAATCTCACTGGTTTTAGCCTCTTCAAACGGTTGAATTAAAATTTCTCACGGGGAAGGTGGTCATGTTATTGGCATCGGCAAGGCGGGTGTCCGAATTGGCGGCCTTGTCCCACAAGAGCCCCTATTTGATTTTCCATGTGGATAGAGCTGAGTTGAGGACTCATCCTCAATTTTTACCTAAGGTGGTTTCTTCATTTCATATGAACCAACCTATTGTGGTGCCTGTGGCTACGGGGGACTGGGAGGACTCCAAGTCCCTGGATGTGGTCAGGGCCTTAAAGATTTATGTAGCCAGGATGGCTAGGGTTAGGAAAACAGAGGCTCTGTTTGTCCTGTATGCAGCCAACAAGGTTTGCGCTCCTGCTTCTAAGCAGACTATTGCTCGCTGGATCTGTAACACGATTCAGCAGGCTCATTCTACGGCTGGATTGCCGTTACCTAATTCAGTAAAGGCCCATTCCACGAGGAAGGTGGGCTCTTCTTGGGCGGCTGCCTGAGGCGTCTCGGCATTACAGCTTTGCCGAGCAGCTACTTGGTCGGGTTCAAACACTTTTACAAAATTGTACAAGTTTGATACCCTGGCTGATGAGGACCTCGCATTTGCTCAGCCGGTGCTGCAGAGTCATCCGCACTCTCCCGCCCGGTTTGGAGCTTTGGTATAAACCCCATGGTCCTTACGGGATCCCCAGCATCCTCTAGTACGTAAGAGAAAATAAGATTTTAAACCTACCGGTAAATCTTTTTCTCCTAGTCCGTAGAGGATGCTGGGCGCCCGTCCCAGTGCGGACTTGCTCTGCAAGACTTGTATATAGTTGTTGCTTACATAAGGGTTGGTATGAATCTTGCCCTTAGATTAACAAAATCCTTTCCTCATATTGTCCATCTCCTCTGGGCACAGTTCTCTAACTGAGATCTGGAGGATGAGCCAGTGTACACCCATACTGAAAGTTCTTTATAGTGCCCATGTCTCCGGCGGAGCCCGTCTATACCCCATGGTCCTTACGGAGTGCCCAGTATCCTCTACCTGACAAAGAGAAAAAGATTTACCGGTAGGTTTAAAATCTTATTTTTTTTTTCCCTTTCTATTAATAGAGCAGTGAAGTAAATGATTGAGAGAAACCTCCCAGTGTAGTGTATTTTATTTAGAACAATGTAAAAAAAAAATCATTAGAGTCTAGGTTTGCTGTGTTTAAAGACACAACTGCCCCCTCCCCCTTTCTCTGATAAAATCTTGGAGCTGAGACGCGTTGGTGAAAAGCAGCATTCTGAAAGGGCTTTTAAAACTGTTGTAAGTTTTCCTAGGGAGATTTTTCATCCATCTCCATCTGTCCACATGATCCATTCCTGACACATTAACTAGCTGAATGTAGTTGTGTAGCTAACAATACATAATGTATGTTGCATACTATTAACAACTTGTTAAACCATTAAAGCACATCTGGTTGCTTTTGGGTAACTGCAGGGGGTATCTGTAATAGGTGACACGTTTGCCTGAGGCGCAGGATGTAGTCCGGGAATGGACATATTTTTAAAGCGGCACTCAAACATGGATCGCCACTTTAAAAATACAGCCGACAGCCCGCACCACCGGCATACTCAGACCCTATTACAGATACCACCCCCCCCCCCCCAGG